>NC_071467.1:151879195-153079195 GCF_028500815.1 Rissa tridactyla | reverse complement strand
TAAGAGCTTCTAATGAAGCTCTTTTATTCTTTTTCTAAGTTTGCTTAGATTAGCAATCTAAATAGGAACACCAAAACCTCTTAAATTACTTGTTTGTTAGTAAATTATTATCTCTACTTCCACCTGGCCCGTAACAAGCAAATACCTGAGCTGTCTGCATTTGATGGAAGGACATACAAATGAAAGCTCTGAAAGTTTTTACTATTTTGATACCTCACATACAAAGCTATTTTATATCTGAGAAGTCCTCTAAGTAGAATCATTTAGATTCAGAGTTACTGCATTACTAAAGTTTTACAACTTGTTGATCTTTAAATACAAGTTCTAAATACACAATTTTACTTGTCAGTTATGTTACAGAACTGGGATTTTTAGCAATATTTTTTTGGCAAAAAACATAGGAAAGGAAAATTATCTAGGATTGCTCATACATGCAGATAATTTAACTGCTTATCTACAATGACATGAAAATAAATCGGTGAGACATTTTAATAATCAAGGAAAAAATGAGATTTGTGGTTTTTTTTTCAAGCTATCTCAGGTCCTGGGGAAGGACAGAACAAATCTGGGAGTTGAACTAAGCAGTTGATGGCTAACTAATAAATGTTGTTTGGGGGAGCTCAGTTCCTGTTTATTTTCCTGTTTAATGAACAAAATGATGTATATTTTTTCAGTCTTAGTGTAGCTTATGCAGGTTTAATTTCTTAAACTGCTATTTTTTATATATTCGGCACTGCCATCTTGTGGACATGATTGTACTGAGCTTCCATTTCTTATCAAGAATTAAGAGGGTTTAAGCAGATAAAATAGTCACACATTTAAAATTCTTCATAAACTTTAAAAAAAAAGAAAGCTATAAGAATAATACTTTATTATTGTGGTTTTTTATAATCACAAAAGGTACACTCAATTTGCACTCATATTTTGTACATCACCACATGAAAGACAAACAGACACAGTAAAAGTCCAGATTAAAAATAGCTGTAATGAACTAAAGGTTCATTACTGCTTTCATTTATCTTGTTTTTAGGAAAAAAATGTTATTTTAATATTATTATCTGCACCAATAATGCAGACTAACTCATTTAGTGAATATTTAATGTAACATGAACATAACTTGAATAATCCAGCATAAATCTTGTGCGCAAACTAAAGAATGTGCTTGCAAGAGAAGGAGAGAGAGGTTACTTGCTCAGAATTTAGTAAATATTCTCTTTTTCTATATGAAAAAGGCTAAAGGATCTGTTACTGTAAAATGGGATTTAAAATTAGAAGCATAAAGAGCAGGTAGTAACATGGAAGGCATCTGCAAATGAAATGGTGGTGGTGAGGAATGTGGACTGTTTGCTGTCAGCTCAGACTGTGGTCTGTAAAACAGCTTTAAATAAAGCAGTAGGTCATATAGTGGCATATTTCATATAGTGTTTGTATTATCAGAGGCCTGTGGGATTCCTAATTTTGGACCAGAATAATACAGTGTTAGATGTAGCATAAACATAAACAAAATACACAGCTCCTGCCAAAATAATTTATTATATAAAATAAAACAAGTTAATACAAACAGACAGAGAAACAGGAGTATCAGATAAGAGAAAACAAATGCATATAAACAATAGTGGAATTTCAGGAATACTGGTTAGAATGATGAACAGACTTGACAGCAGATGCAATCATGGAAACGTTAAATTTGTATATCCGTTGTGGCAAAATTTTAAGGTGACATATTCATATACTACAAAATAAGCTGTGTATGTCTCAGTACTGTAATCAAGAATTGATACAGAATTGATAGGAATTCACTGAGAAGTTGACTTCTCCATAGGACCCTCCTACAAAAACCTCCAGAGCTTCCATCTGTGTCACCCATCTGTGACTCCACTGGCTACAGCTGCCAAAAGATAACATCCAGGTTAACCTGGATTTAAAGTAAGTTTGGAACGCTCCGTTAATTGATAAAGCTTTGTCAAATGTCAACTTTCGTAGCTGGTATTCTCGGGCATGTCTGCCCAGCAGGCATAATCCACCCCATCAACATCTGCAGAGTTAACACTGAATTAAACTCACTGATGCATAAATCATGTATCCACTCACGTAAAGCACTGGTGCATACACACACAAGTTTTAGTCTGGTTCTGAGTGGATACATTAAAATTATTTCTTAATGGACTGTAGGAGAACCTCTCTGTTCTTGTGGATATGCAGGCAGCACTGTGGGAGTGCTGGGATGAGTTCAGCAGCACACACAGTAGCGCTCGCAGCATGCTCATCTCAGACTCCATTTAAACCCGAGAACAATTTTTAAATACCCTCCATAAAAAGCAACAATGACTGTTCGTTTTCTTCCTCCTAATTGTGTTTCCCAAATCATGGTTCCCCACTGCAGTCTTCCAGAACAGAGTTCACAGAAGAAGTAAGGATTTGGTACCTAACTTAAAGCCTGTGGAAACTGTGAATATTCACCATCTCAGAAAATCAGCACATGATTCTCCCGTGCTGAACACCCAAAATTACTAGATTTGAAAATACCTTCCTTCCCATATCTATGTTCACAGTTTCCAATAGTTAACTCAGAGCAATACTTTCTCATATAACAGAATTTTAGAAAATGTGTGCTGTGTAAAGTTTGGGTAGAGTACAGATATGGATGCTTTTCATTAACTGCCATCTAAGTTGTGATATCTAAATGATCTTGTACAATTAATACATTCACACAGCACGATTAAATAGCATAATCTAATTGTGTCAGCATATATCTTAACTCCTAAGAGTAAATTTTACCAGCTTGTTGCTAATGCTACTGCTAGAAAGGAGCCTTCAGCCCTATAAAATGGAAAGTGTGCCATAGATACAATGTAACACTGGCAGAAAATAACAAGCAATCAAAAGCTGAAAGTTACAACCACACACCCCCACCTGCGCCCATCAAACAGAAGAGCTAAACCAGCAAAACAGAAAAAGAACTTTTTTTCAGGTTGAAAATAGGGAAGTCTGAAGTGGTGTTTAAAATGTCTAGAAAGAGTTAATAAAACTAATTCAAAACAAAGAAAATTGTTAAGGCTTAAAGAAAAAGTTGTAAGCACTGGAAATGAAATGGATAAGGGCTTGATTTGACAACAGGAAAAGGAATTATTTTGGTATGAGTTTTGAGTGATTTGAACAATAGAGAGCTTTCTGAAATAAATGTCCCTCTTCCATAAAACTATGTCTCTGTAGATCCTTAGGCTCTATACTCTAAATGGATCCTTTTTTTAGCTTTAATAAAACATAAATATTGATGCAGAGACATTTTTGGAGAACCTCCTTAACATGCGTAGGTTTTATGTAACACCTTTCACATTAACATGTTTTAAATTTTTCAGTGAAATGCTGTAAAGCCTGTGTAGCCTTGACATTCCATTCGCCCGGTTGAATGCTTCTGTCACTTAGGCACTTCTAGAAAACCTGCCCCCAATACTTTCTAAATTTGAAATTTAAATTTTAAAAGATGAATCATAAGGTTCTATTCCACTTTGACAGGAACAAAGTTGGACCAGCTATATTTAGCAGCAGGTACTAGAGGGTCCTAAAGTCTGGCCAGTATTAAATATACTCAGAGAAGCAATCTGTACTCATATTTAAGATGTTTCAAAACAAAACACTTAAGGTGCAGTTTATCTGAACCGGTCTCACTAGGTTCACTTTGTAACAGAGCCTTGGATGCTGTTTATCCCATCATAATGTAGGTAAATGAGGTTAATGACATGCCTGCTTCTCTCAATATAAAAGGGGGATCTAAAACGACTAGCTCAGCTCTAGAAATCTACTTTGTAGATGCAGAATTAGCATCTCTCAGAATCTCCTTAACTGCATATTAAAAAAAAAAATCACCATAATATTGCTTACTACTTGAAGGCAAGTGTACTAAATAACCTCTGCAGTGAATGGACAGAAAGATTTCCAGAAAACATTCTGGGTGTTTATCACATCATAAACATTTTTGTATTTTGCTGCTCTTTGTCTGCATCTACACTCACAAACGTGACACAACTGTAGAAAAGAACTGTTGGTGCTGAGGAATTGATATCCACACTATATGATTTTCAGAGGTTTTACTTCAGACTTTTGATCCCATGAACATTGACCATTGATGGGCTGGACTACCTGCTGATGTAATTGCCGGGTTATTACATAATTTTGGACAATTTATTTTTACAGCTGTCCATGTGAAGACCCCTGCCAAACTGAGAGCCTAAAATAGTCATATTTAAAAAAAAAAAAGGTTAATTAGATGTGATACTTTTTTAATATACATAGAATTAAGATACTTTGGAGTACTGTAATTATGTAAACCTGATACCTACATACAGTTTTACAAAGATACAGAAATATGCACTGTGACAATCTCATATTCAATGTAGACTACAGAGCACTTTTACTATATGTCTTTAGAACCTCATTTTCTGTTTTCTAACAAAGTGCCTTTTTATTCAAGACATATTTAAGTTTGCTTTTGCAGAACTGAGGAACCGGACTTGGCCTTTAATAAAAAAGCAGCCTAAGCAATATTTTTCCACAATCAAGGAAAAAAAGATATTTAAGAATTTGAAGTCAGTGGTTCTATTCACGCAGAAATGTAGAAATACATCTCTGGCTATTATCCGGGCCCAAAGAAATCTGTTCTGGAAGTTATGAGAAGTGTAAAAGAATCTTCAGTCACTTTTCAGAACACAACTTCACTGTATCAGCTGTGTATTTCCAATGTTGCTATTGTCAGTTGAAAAGGAAAAAACAGGAGCACTTGAGTAGCATGAAAAGGAGGATACAGGTATGAAAACTCTCTTGCATAGTAAGAACAGCTGTGTGGCATTTCCGTAATTAAATAAACAAACGTGTGCTGAAATCAAGCACAGATTTCTTCTGGCAGGAACCATACTCCAAATAACAGAAAAAAGAAATCAGAATTATAAATGTGTTATATTTTGGCTGATGCAGTAATTATATTAGTAATTACTATTCCAAATTTCATATTTTTTCTGAGTGATGGTTAATTTTCTCATTGTCCTCCTATCCCTCACATACCTGAACTTCCTAAGAGAAAAGAAAAACAATGTGAATTAGCTATTTATAGTGAGCTATTTTTAAGATTTTCTGAACACTGATACCTTTTACAAAGAAAATAAAAAGTACGTACTTAAAAGTATTTTGTATGATATAATGGTACACATGCACCAAAGGGAAAAATAGTAAAGAGATTATATAATAACCTAAGGAGGTACTACTTATTTCTTTGTAATCTAGTAATTGTCTGTTAAAGGATCTCTTAAGAGCAATCTTTACCCTCGTAAGGGATACAGTTACTAAAAAGAAAATATTTTAAGTTATTCAAATATATAAGAATGGATGGGTTCAGGAGCATTAGAAGATGAAAAACAGTTTTACAGAGGGAAGACAGAGGAAACTGCCACAAGAAAGTTGAAGTGTGAGTTTCTGTTGCAAGTTAAATTAACCCGCAGTTCATTTGGAGAAGGGGAGGAGAAACAGGTTTCAGGAACCAGATGTATTTCTCCTGCTCTTATGAATTACAATAGCTATCCCTCTGACACACAGCTTGTAGAGCCATGGTAAATCGATAAAAAAGGTACATTTTTGCACCTAACTTTTAATGCTTTTACATGTTTTCTAATGTACTTCAGAACCTTCCTCTCCTCTGTCAGTCCCACAGCCTTTCTGCCATGAAAACCGGAGACAGCTTTAAACCACGTGCTGGTTTTGCCTCTGGGACATACCTCAAGAAACAGGCCCACGTTTTCCTGCAAAATGGAAAGAAGCAGACTTCAGTCACTGCGGGCAAGAAGCGAGAGGAGCGGGAGCCGCGGGTCCCTCCGAGCAGCAGCTGGCCGTTTAGCCCTGACTCCTCCCATCAGGCACAGGCCATCTCCCGCACGGGAAATACCCGTGCAGAGGCTTTAAACTACTTTGTCTCCACAGTGGGTTTACTCGGTTATTTCGACTTAAGAACTTTTTGTTGCCGTTTTCCGCCAAGGAGACGCCAAGGCTGGCGGCAGGCGCCCTGCGGAGACAGCAGCCACAGGCGGGCGGACAAGGCCGGGGCGCGGGCCCTGCCGCTGCACGGCGCCTCTTTCTCCCCAGCAGGTGCCGGCAGCAGTTTACCCGCGGCCGGGAGTCCTCACTGTGAGCTCGGCAGCCGCCTGCTCCCTCCGCAGCGGGACGGGGACACCTCCACCGTCTGGGCACACGGGAATCTCCTCACACGAAGCCCTGGGCACCGAGACACCCCGGCACAGGGCGTTGGAGCAGCGGCTTGTACTTATCTGTCCCGCCCGCCGGCCCGCCACAACTCCATTTCGAGCCGGGCGGTGACCAGCCCCTACCGCTTCCAGCCGGAGCGTGCCGCACATGCGCGGACGAGGGAATGGTCACCAATGGAGGCGCAACGCGTGCGCAGTGTGCCCGACGCCGCATGCGCCGTGCGACCCCGCGCCGACGCTCTGCGGGGTAATTGAGGCCGCCCGCGCTTGCCGTAGAGCGGGCTGTACCAAGCCCCGGTTCTCAGGCGGGGGGGGGGGGGGTCAGAAAAGTGACGGTGCGCCGGGACCCGTGGGCCGCCGCCCATTCTGTCGCCGGCGGGGCGAGCCCAGTGGCGGCGGAGTGAGGGAGCGGTGCGGTGAGGGAGCGGTGCGGAGGGTCGGGGGAGGTGGCGGTGGGAGCGGCTGCCGCCGCGCCCCGCCGGCGTCAGTGGCGGCGCCGGGCTGAGGGGCGGGGCGCGGGCGGCTCGGGTAATGGCAGCGCTGTGAGGAGGGGAGCGGGGCAGGGACCGCGGCCGCAGGGCGAGGAGCGAGGGAGGCCGGCGGGTGGGCGTCGCTGACTCAGGCCTCCTTGTCGCCAGGTAACCGCCCTCACCGGGGGAGCCGCCGGGATGAGGGGAGGGAGTCCGGCGGTCACCGTCCTGTGGGCGGCCGGGCCGGGTGCGTGTGGGGGCGCTGAGGCCCTGCCTCCCGCCCGGGCCCGGGCGGGAGGCAGGGCCTCAGCGCCCCCACACGCACCCGGCCCGGCCCCGACTGCTGCCCCGCGTCCTGCCCTTGCCTGTGGGGAGGGTGCGGTGCGGGTTCTCTGGCGGGGCCCGGTCATCTCTTCGCCTCGCCTCCGCCCGGTTTCGCTCTTGTTTTTTTGGGTTTTTTTTTGGGGGTGGGGGGGAGGGAAGGCTGTGTACGCGGTTGAGGCGGGTATTCCTGCCCTTGGCTGTTCACCCACCTATTAGCTTGTGTTATTTCTTGAGGGGGTTAAACAGGTTGGAAACTTGGGGAAATGTTTTGACGCTGGCCAAAAAAACTACGTTTATTTGTGCGAACAAATATACTGAGTGTGACGGCGGTGTGTTTTAAAGAATGAGGTGATGGAAGCAACACCCTTTCGTTATCCTCGTGTGTAAATACATTTCAACAATATCTGCTTACCTTAGGGTTTGTCAAACAGGTATGGTTTCCCACCCCCTGAGTAGCATAAACCCTAGGGTAGATATTGTGCTGTGCTATAATTTTTACCACGGAAGTTACTTGTATCGGTCCGAGATATTTAGTTCTCTAAGCTGGTGAGCTTGCGCACAGCAGACGCTGAAGCACAGCAAACCCCCAAACCCTAGCATCTTACAGGAAAAAGTTATACTGTATTTGTTAATGTGTGTGCAAAGCAAGTATAAATTCATATCGATGTGAAAGCTGTAAGAGAATGTCAAGTAACAGTCAGCCCTGTCTTAAGCTATTTAATCCTGCAATACCTTTGTAAGTACGTGGATGCACATTGCCATACATATTATTAGGTGCTGGTGATAATAAACACAGCATTAATGATTCTGTGGGATGTATTGCGGGGAGGATGTTTTCTTCACCTTTCCTCCCTCTCCTCAGTTTTGTTTATTTGTGAAGGGAATTGTTCTTTTACCTTGGAGATAGCAAGTGTGCTTCAGAGAGAGCAACCTATAACGTAATGCTAGGTATGACTTCACTACCACAAGAACTTCTTAGCATTGTTAAAATGCTTGTGGACCATGATTATTTTCTCTTGGGGTCAGCTGAAAATGCTCTTGGGTTTTCCAGAAGAAGAATAATATTAGAGCTTTTAGAAGACTACTGTTTTTTGTTTTCCTGAAAGTGAGCTCTACTGCTGTTTACTTCTATTGCCGTTCGTGTTTCTCTGAAACATACATCAGTTTGTGTTTTTCACCTTACTTTCTTTGATGGATATATGTTTCTTTTTTGTCGGTTGTCACTGATTTTTCTCTGTGCTAAGCTACAACAAACATACATGGATTGAAGATTTTTTTTTTTAATTTCCAAAAGTGGTAATAGCCATGTTGCAAATATAACAACTTAAATGTTTCTTCTGAACTGAAAATATTTATGCACAATTTACTGAGCTTTTAGTTCTTCTTAAAAAAGTTTCCTGTTAATAAAACCTAGGATAATACCACTTCCTCGATATTGCTTAGCTGCTACTCAGTTTCTTTATGAAATCAAAGCACATGTGGGTTGGGTAATACATTGGTTACATTTTAAACGGAAGCTGTTATGTTGCAGGTAGAGGAGAACAACACTCTGCGGTTCCTGAATTAGCAGTTAAGGAGTTTGGTTAGTTAGTCAGGGTGACATTTAGCATGCATAGAGTGTAAAAGTTGCATCTGGTTGTTTTTTGGGTTTGGGGTTTTTTTGGGTGTGGGTTTTTTTTTTTTTTTTTCCCCTTAAACTGAGAAGCTGTATATCCTGCAGTTTGAGAGAGCTAATCTGCCTGAGAAAAATTAAGAGCTGGTAGCGGTTAAGGTAGTACACTGGTTGCTAAATATTTTATTTAGCATGACGTTTGATTTTTTTTTTCCCACTGTTATAGAGGTGTCCCTCTTGTGCTAAAAGTCTGGTTTTTACTAGTTTCTTTTTTCCCTTGTGATCTTGAAAATTTGGGGAGACAAGTTAACAGTTACTTGCCAATCTATTTAAAATGAAAATAGGAGTATTCTTTCCACTTTTTGTTTTAGTCTTACAATGTCATGTTCCTGAGCAAGAACTAGACTTGCTTTGTGCATGGAATGTCACACATCAGGTCCTTTCTAGATTAGGTGCACAGGACAGAGACAAATAGAAACAAAGAAGAGGCCATCACAGTTGTGTCTCTCGGGACCTCTTTTTTTTTTAAATTACCTTACTTTTTTCCTGGGTTTATTTCAGTAATTTAATGTTTTTTGTTCGATAAATGCCTTCCGGTATTTTTGATAGGAAATTATTAACACAGCTTCCGTACTTTCAAGCCGTGTCTTATTTGAAAGAATTCACTGTTTGTCCTGCTGCACCATGCAATAAGCTGCACAAGCTCTGCATAATGCTCTGTGTTTAGATGCGTTTTCTCTTTGTCATCCTGATCAAAGCTTTCGGGTTTTGTGGCTTTTTAAATACAACACCAAAAATGTCTCATGAAAGCTTGAGGTGAACGCAGGCTACAAACTGACAGTAGTAATTTCAAATACTCTGGTAATACATTCAGTGTATTCCTGCCCAAAATTCTCTCGGATACAGCTGAAACAATCTTTGCCTAAAAGTGAACAAACAAAAATTTACAGGAAAGTTGTTTTCTTCATTTGGCACTGTTAAATGGGTGGCTTGGTAAGGTGATGAACTTTACGAAGCACGATGTTGTTAAATTAATTGGTGTTATGTTATCGGCTATTCATGCAACATTGATGTTCCATTCCATAATGTTAAAAATAAGGACTTGTGAGCTTGATTTTGGAGGGTGGGGAAGCAAGGGTGGGTGTTCTTTGTGGTGTTGTATCATGGTGGTGCAACAGTGTACAAAGTTTAAATTGAAAAATTCAAAGGAAATGTATTTTTTTTTATGATTGTGCAATGTTGTCTGACATGTTTAATTCTTCTACAGATTAACACTAAAGCCCCACAATGTCCTTGAAACCACGAGTAGTTGACTTTGATGAAACATGGAACAAACTTCTAACAACAATTAAAGCTGTTGTTATGTTGGATTATGTTGAAAGAGCAACGTGGAATGATCGCTTCTCGTATCCTTTAAGTGAAAATCTGACTTAATGCGCTTAGCACAGAGTAGGCTTGCGTTATAGAACAATTTCAGTGGTCTCGATCTGAAACTTGTGGTAAGGTTGTAGCTGTTATTAAGCCTGTGGGTCAATGGATATGTTGAAAGGGATGGGGAATTCTGGGGAATTCTGTGTATTTGGGAAGTGTTCTGTGTGAAAATCACCACAGTAATAAAAAGTAAGCCGGATTGAGTTTTACTCACTTTTAGTAGCTCTAATACTTAGCTTATGATACAGCCGTTCACAAAAGTACAGGCACTGAATTTCCCCTGTCCTGATAATGAGTTTTTCCTGTATGCCCAAGTGTGTGTAGCAGGGGAAGCACCTAAGACAGAGAATACATGTCTTTAAATTTGGGGGCCCAGGGTGTGGTGAGATTGTTCTGTTTAGAGATGTCTCCCTCTTCTTTACACTTCTAAGTGTACTGATGACTACCGTAATAGACATTTCTATGGCAAGGGTGTATAAAAAAGCCTTCCTCCATTCCCTCCACTGTTATTGACTCTCTATTCCTGACAGTTAAGCTATGTTTAAAAATAATTACTCCTCTAACTGTGACCTGTGGTCCTGCTGTTCAAGTCCCAGCTGTACATATATTGTTGTAGTGAAAGGTTTGCTGTTCTACATGTAAAATGGAATGGTAATTTTTTTACAGATTTAAGTTTCAGTGAACTTCTTTTAAAAGAAGTGTAACTATTCTAACCCTGTGCCCTGTGTCTATGTATTCGTTAGCCATTACAGTGTGGTGAATAATTAGAGAATTTTAGGAGGCTTTGCAGCTGTTCCACAGCAATTTGACTGAGTTTGGTTTAATTATAGGGGAGAAGAATCGCTTAGACTTATTTATTGATTTGTTAATTCTTCTGAGTGGAAAAAGAAGCTCCTGGTAAGATTCTTACACATAGATTTTTTTTTTTTTTTTTATAGCATAAGCTTATTCTGTGTGCAGGAGCTAGACTCTAAAGTCTCTTTCTGAATGTGTTACAATTTCTCAGAATCACTTTCTCATGTGCCAGTGTTTTGAATACGTGCATGTGTATAAATACATAAAAGAAAAATACAGTTGCTCATACTGCTTGTGGAGCCTTTTTCTGCAATATGGTACAATAATCTTTAAGGAGTTCTTTAATTCTAAAACTTTGTAATTAATTTCTGGGAGCATGACTCTTCACTTTGTCTTGGAGTCAAGTTCAAATGACTCCAAAACTTACAGACTTTTTGAATTAATCAGTTGTGCACTTATGTGCTGACAAATTGTGCTATAGTCATTCTTTCTAAGCAGCTTTTGAGAATTGCATGTTTCAGTCTTCAACAAGTGATTACTTCTGTAGCTTAGAGCTCTAAACGTTTAAACAAAGGCACCTAAAACAGATTTAAATCTAAAATAATAACTGAGTGAGAACTTGTATTGATTCTTCTCATCACACTGTTTCACTTAGAACTCCTTATGTGGTGGCCTTGTACGCAAGTCTGCTGTTGATCCTCTTTTGGGATTTACTCCAGTTGATTGAACATCAGAAAGGGAACACTTATGAATAGCAGGCTCTGGAAGCAGTCTTGGAAGAATCTTTTGGCATGTAATTCTTAAGACCTTACTTACTATCATCTCTTAATTACATTCCTTGGAATGTGGCGCTATTAGTGCCTAATTTGGCACAGGCAAGAGCCTTTTGGCTTATTCTGTATGGCTGAATGGCCTGAGGAGGTTGTGTGACTTGTAACTTCCAGCATAAATGTTGATTGTTTAGTACTTCTGCTACCTTTAACCGAACTCTGTGTTTTAACACAAACCGCTCACTGAGTATTCGACAACTTGGTGAAACTGGTAGTTCTGTACATCTGGTATGTAAGCTTTTTACAGGTTTTAAATATATAAAGAAAACTAATTTAATGATACATTTTAGGAAGATGTTGCATTTAAAAAATACGTCTTGTTCTTTGTTAGCTTTTCATTCTCTGTTAAATTCAGTTTAATTGGAGTAATCTGTTTCTAAACATCTGCAGGGATTTTAAAGGAAACGTCATATTAACTATTTTTCTTGCTGCTTAATAAGTACAATAAAAAGGTGACAAATGATTTGATTAGTCGAAACAATGATATGGAAACAAAGGATAAGATACAGCAAAGAATCATGACTTCAATCTGCCGCAGTGTATTCTAAGAAGTGTTTGTTTTCTCTTGTGCTGCTTGAGACAGCTGATATCAAATGGTGCATGCAGACTAATAGTATTTTAGGGTTGAGAGGTTTGTACTGTGCATATTCCACTTCTAGAACTATTTTTTGCCTCACTACTTCCTCAGAGCTTGTTTGTCTTGAATATAGTAATTCTTTGTAACTCTCATGGTAATTTTATTGTTAAACATAGCTTATTCTTTAAATATAGCTTATATCTCAAACTTGAAATGCTAGAATGGCAATGGGCTCAGAACCACAACTGTATAAGAGTTAAAATCTTCTGGAAAAGATCACTTGAAAGACCATATGTCACTTTATTTAAACTGTGAGTCATCTTGAGCCACCTTTGACCTTCAGGTTTCCTTTAAGGTTCTCTGCAGAAAGAAGTGTTTCTGAAGTTGTTTCATTGTCTGGTAAATGAGTGACAGTTATATCTCTCTATTTGAGATGTTATTTACAATAATTTGGTTGTTATGAATGCTTTGTATAACTTTCAAGACTTTGCTTCTAACTCTTCAGTAGGCTGGCGAGTGCTCTTTAAGTTAAAACGCGTGATCAAGCTTGATTAGAGAGTGGTAGTTCCTCTGTACTTTGATAACTACCTTTTAGCAGTAGAACTTTTTTGAATGGTTAGAACATCAGGATCTTCCTGTTGTCTTGGGTTTTACACCAGCCAAATAAATAGGATGAGCAATACCCGGGGAGGAATTAGACATACTGCAAATAGGATTATTTCAAAAGTATGCAACATGGACATCTGTTTTTCTTCTGTTTTTCTGCATGTTTGTTCTCCCTCCTCTGATCCCTTTTTTACACAGATCCTATGATGGAACCAGAAACTTACAAACATGTATCTTTAATATAAGAACCATCCCAAAGAGAAGGAAGAGTAAATAAAGGTCATATGATCATGATTCTTATGACTGTGACTCCTCAAGTACTGTATGAATTTTGAGTCTGGTGTAGAGGAAGACCAGCCGTGACAGAAATTTTCCAAAAGCTCTACGTTAGTCTTCTAGAGAAAACTTATTCAAAACCTTCCATTAATATATGGTCTTAACTAGATGCTTTTCTAACCCTGAGGGCAATATTTGTGAGCTTTTGTGGCCTTGGATACAGTATTTTCTTATTGATGGTAATTTTTTTTTTTTCCTTATTTTAGAATTGCTTTGGCTTCCCATTGCTGGGTAATGCCCCTCAAATAGCAACTACTGGAGCACTTAAATCACACAAGACTTTTGATGTTCTTGTTCTCAACACAGAGTGAAGGGCCCCTAAGCAGCAATTTGCCTTCAGCTTCCTTTGAACTTTCTTACCCTGCAAAACTGTGCTGAACTGGAAGGACAGATAGCTTTCACCATTAAAAATAAATTATTGAATAGTAAAGGCTTCTTCCTGATCTTCTAAGGGACAGCAGCACAGAAGAAATGTGCTTTGCGTTTATGGAGTAAAATACCAGTGATGATTAATGATTCATCTCCCCTGAAAGGCTTTGTTTGTTTGGGTTTTTGTTTGTTGTTTTTTTTCTTTTTTTTAAGAGATTCACAATATTTTGAATGCTACACTTCAATTTGAATTCTGGACTGAAAGATATAGTTAGATGAATAAACTAGTACAAATTGAGCAAGAATGTGAACTTTCTGTAGCAAAGCTGCCCTGTTACGTGTTTTTGAGACTCATGGTAGCTCTTTTTTTAGAAATACAGAGAAACATGGGTATCAAACAAGTAGAATTTAGTGTTGATTTTTATCATTTCGTTAATATAGGAAAACCTGTGAGGTGCCTGTGGAGGTACTTCTGTGATTAAGCTCTTAGTTTAATTTCAGCAGGTATGCAAACTGAGTGTTATATGTCAAGACAGAAGACTAGATTCAGCTTTCTTCATTTGCAAGAAAATTTGACTGTTCTCTAGAATAAGGAAAGGCAAGTTTGGAGGATGTGCATCTTCATGAAGGGGCACAGATACCGGTTTTGTTCTTAAATAGGTTTATTACAACTAAGAAACTTGTTTACAACAGTCACGTCATCTGGACTCTTAACTGAAGCTGAGGGTACAGAAGCTAGATAAATTCAGAGATAATTGTTTGCTGCTTTTGTCAGATAAGCTGCCATTATTATTTTCTTGTGCTGTAGTGGTGAAGAGTGCCTATTTCCTCTAACTTGTGTCCCCTGTCCTTCTGAGTACCTTACCAAGGTTTCTAATTCTGGAATTGACTATCACAGAAATATATTTGCATAGTGAAGATGCTTGCGATTTGAATGATATTGAGGATGCTGCCACCACCCCCACCCCACCCACCCGCCCCCCGCAAACAAAAAGTAAACAAACAAAAAAAACCCAAAAGCACCAATTGTTCTTTACAATCTGTTTAAGAAAACTTTTCATTCTTTGCTACTAATTTAATAATTTTTTTTTGTATTTCATTGGTCATAATTTTATTAGTTGGTGTAATGTAACTCTAGCTGGTGTTACAAAGCAGTGAATATTGCCTGTTTTGTTTGTTGGGGTTTACATTTAATGCTCTTGACATTCTGAGGAGAATTCTGGTAAAGATGATCTGTATGGATGAAATAACTGTACTCAAGATTAGACTCTGATTAGGCTTTCTGAGATTCTAGTTGCCAAATAAAGGCACTTTTCCATTTAGTTATCCTACATCAGTGCCCTCTCTGTTTTGAGTAGCATCAATATAAAAAACGAAACATGCTTTTGGGAAAAATTGTGTGGTGAAAGCTTGACTATAGACTAAGCAGGTGACTTGTCAACTGTCCTTATGTCTTCTACCTTCTTTTATGCAGGCATGTGCTTCTTGAGGTAAACTAGGGGAAAGCAGATCTCATCTTCCCTTTATTAAAGAGCTTCCCTTGAAAAGTAATCTATACTAAGTCATTATTTTTTAGCATGGCTGGCTTTATAAAGTGCCTTGACTTAGTAGATAGGCATGATGTTTTAAATAGTTTTTGCAGAACTAGTTTATTTCCCACAGTTGTTTACCTGAAGCTTCACTTAATCCTTGCTTGACTTCTCTGAAAGCAAAGTTCTTAATCATAAATTCTGTTCCTGACAAAGTTTTTAAAAAGACAAAGTGTCTCTTTAAAAACTTGATATAAACCTTACAAACCAAAGGTGTTGCTTTGCGGGATACTTCAGGGACAAACGACCTTAAGGGGTTTAACTGTTTGTTGCTGCCCATTTAAGTGAGTGAGTATAACTGCTTTGTGTGGCTGTGATCTAAACACAATTACTAAAGTGATAATAATGGTTAAAAATAGAATAAAGTTTTTGCATCCACACCACCATTGTGATGACTTAATTTCCAGTGTCCCACAAAATTGTTTTACCTGTGTAGTTGGGGGGGAATATGCAAGGACTGGTTTGGGGGAGGAAATCTTGAAGTCAGCTTCACTTCATGTTTGCTCTGCTCCATACTTGGCTAATCATGTTCTTAACCTAATTAGTGTTTCTTTCCGTTATCTGAAAAGAAACTCAGTTTCACATTGGCTGCAGATACAGAGGAAGAATTTTGGATGAAAGCTGCTTTTTCACTTTGAGACAATCATATATTATTCATAGGTGGCAAATAAGTGTTAGAAGCTGTGTCAATGTGGGGCTACCAGAAGTTCTGGGATCTTAGCTCTAACATGCTCTCACCTTCCACTACCTAAAATTTATTAGTCATGCTTAAAACTTAGATTCTTCACAAATCAGGACTTATACTAATTTCAGAAAATGATCCATTTTATCTTTTGTGTGTGTGAGGGAAAAAAAGGTTCTGTAAATCTTAAATTTTATTGATAAGTTTTTACACTTTAAGCCGGTACAAACCTTGACTCTGAGCCCAGAGACATTTATGCTTTGTGTGTGGCCTATCCTGAACCTCTTGGAGAGAGACTTTATACTGAGACTAAAATTTTTTTGGAAAATCATGTACGCCATTTGCACAAGGTAACCTATGCAGTTACTGATGTACATATATGTATTGTTTGTTCTTTTTTGACTTTAGGGAGGGGTTTTATTTATTTTGTATATATGAAAGTATGCAGATTTTATGAGACTAAATCACAGACGACAGAGTTCTAGAGGCAGAACTTATATCTATATATCCGATACACATAACGCACATCACACAAAACAATGTAGACAGATATATAGATATCTGCCTATATGCAGCACAAAAGAAGGAGCTTTCTTTTTAAGCCAACAATTAAGGTTTATCTAAAATATTAATTGGCTTGAAAAGTAAGTTCTTTCTTTTCTGTTGAATGCTTATAATAAAACAAGTTACAGAAATGTCTTCATTTTCCAAATGTAATACAGTTTGTCATTAGCCTTATGTTACAGTGTAAAAGTATCTACTCTGTTGTCTTGGAAACTGATTGTATATACTAAAGAAAACTTCTGAAATATGTGGGAAATAAAATAACAAAAATGCTTGGGAGGGGAGGAAGTGATGACAAATTATTTATTATGACAAATAACAGTACTCGTATACCTATATAGCTGTGAATTAACTTTTGTCTCACCAGCTGGGACAGCCGATTTCAATAGAATCTTGATTCATCATTTTGAATTTATAGGATTGATGAACAGTGTCTCCTTGTATGTCAGTAAAAAGAGAAGTAGATTTAAATAAGGTGCCTGCCTGTCTTTGGTGTCTGTATAGGGAATGAAGAACTGCAAGTTCTGGATAGTACTGCTAAATGGCTTGATGCTATTTTTTGAGCTTAGGGTATCTGTGTATTTGACAAGATGGACTGGGTATCTTAATAGGTAGTTCCACTGGTTGCAGAGAGAATACCTCTGATGCCTTGGTAGACTAAATCAGTTCATTAAACTGGCAAATAACAGCCATAAAAATTCTTCCTCGTTTATTTAGTGAGCTGGATGAGCTCACTTAGCATCATCAGGCAAGTGCCAGCACAGGAGAAGCTGTGGGAAGTAGTGGAAAGCATAAATGCATTTTTTAAATTGGCTATCCACCACTTGTCTTTGAAATAACGTTGGAAAACTTTCGTAAAATTCATACTACAAAGGAAAGCACTTTCGATTCTGTTTTGGCTGTTAGCTTTCCTCTTTTACATTATTTTTGCATAGGCTTCTTTGCAGCTTGAGCCAGAATTTAAAATTACGTACTCTAGAGAGAATTATAGCTGACTTCCTAGGATCTCATCCTCCTTCATAAATCATACTAATTTGTTTAAATTGTTGAACTTATTCCTTTGAAGTATTAATGTATTTTGAGAAGTTCAGTACATCAGCAACTTAGATAATTCTCCTAAACTGCAAAAGATTTGGGCCTAGATTTACAGAACTTAAGACGTGTTTAAGTTTGCATGTATTTGCACATCATTAAACTTGTTTTATTCCAGGATTCTTGGTAAGTATAAGGGCTTGTGTAACCAGTAAGGCATACTGATTTTAAGTGGTTTTAGTTAGGCAACTCCTCCACTGTGCGTGTGGCTGCATGAATTTAAAATTGATTTGTGTCAGTGAGGGAATAGTTATGCGAGTTCTCCCACCAGTATGAAGTGAGAATATGAACCGTGCTTATTCAAGCAAGTACTTCTGCTAAGGCAAATAGAAAATAATATGTTACAGAGATTGTTGCAATGACCAGAAAACTAACAAATCTTCATACTACAAAGTTTTGGCAAGCCAGCCACAACACCTGAAGTTGGGGTTTTTTGTATTTAAAAAGAACAAAGTTATTTTTACACCAGTAAAAGCTTAGATGTAGTCTTAATTTTGAATCTGTGGTGTTTATTCCAAAATGATAATCCTGTTATAACTTCCTATGTATGTATGCTATTTTCATACTAATTTTAGCGGGGGTGCATGTCTTCCTTCACAGAGAGTTCTGGAAGCTGAAGAACAAGTACTGGTTATGTATCACAGATACTGGGAAGAGTATAGCAAAGGGGCAGACTATATGGACTGTTTATACAGGTAAGCTTTGCAAATTAGTAGTTAAACTTTTGAAATGTTTACAGTGATCTGTCGCTTAAGTCTAAGAATGTTGTTTAAAGAGAGCAATAGCTGAGTATGCCCCAGATCAGTTTTGGAGAGAGTATAGTTATGGTAGCAGAATAATGCTCCAACAAGTTTTCTGTGCATTGCTCCTTACCACTGAAGTAATTATCTAAGATGATTCCTACTGTTCATTCATTACTAATGTATTCTACCTCTGATTCTGATGTTGCGGTGCCAAGTATGTTGGTGCTAGTCAACCCTGCAGTGAAGTAGCTCATAATCCTAGGTGTTTTTCTACAAGGATGGCATTGTACTGGTGTCCAGTTGAAGCAGCATGGTTTGTTCCAAAGCTTAGCCACATACCTTGGCAAAAACAGAGCTCTCCCTTCTAGAAGAGGCTTTCAGACAAGGCTATGTGCTCTCTGGCTCATTTCTTTTCAGGTGAATGTTTGAACTGCAGTGATTGGAGGAGGAGTGAAAACTTCCCCTTGTTTTCTGAGAATTTCAGAAACTAATAGACTGTATACAGGCAGTCAATTTTACAGTTTTGTTTTTTTCTTTAGTAGATTACAGCCAAGTCTATAAATAAAAACACAACTAACCCCTGTTATTTTTGTACTTCTACTGTTTCCTGAATTGTGAGTGTGTTTTGTTGCTACTAGTTATAGCTTAAGCATATAAAACTCACTCATTCATGAGTTGCTAGAATTATAGCTATATTGAGGTGACTTTGGATTTACTAGGATTTGGATTTTAATTCCATACTGACTGTAGGTTCAACACGTCCATTATGCATGTGATACCCAGCAGGTAAATATAATTTATGGGGCACTGTTAATACTGTACTTATTTGATGGTATAATGTGAGGATTTACAAAGGATTTCACGACCTTTACTATTACATTAAGAGATGTTTGTGTGATCTTGTAGTAGAACCCATTAAATTATTGCTAGCAGACTGGGAACAAATGTGGTGGAATCCATCCTGGCCTTGCAAATTTTAGTTCCATAATGTCTCACTGACTTAACTGGAGAGTTGATACGGGACTGTGGGTGGGGGAATCCTATTTAATGGGTATGAATCTCACTGATTCTGCTTTGTGTAACAGATTTTCTGAACGCTTGAGTGCTTCTGGTCATAAACCAACAAATTAAAGTACTTCTCCAGCAGTGTGAACCTGATTTTTTGTCTTATTTTCAAACAAGCTTAGGCATTTTTTCCCCCAACAGTTGTTATGCACTTGAACCAACCTGTAAATATATATAAGCTCAGTAGAGTGGTATTCATATATCAGTGAAGCTGAGTTCTTAAACTCTGAAGTTATTTTGTGCCAGCTCTGCCCATTCTAACTCTTCTTCCTGCTTTGCATACGGTGTTTTCGTCCAGAAAATGTACTTTTTAGGTATCTTGTTGGAAGTAATTTTACCACAAAGTTATATCTTCTTTCTTTGTGTTGGAATTCTGAGTTTTGTCATATACTATCTTTTAAAAGTCTCTAAAGGGTATGACTTCAATAAAAAAAATGTACATTGTAATGGGAACTAAAAGACCCTCTCACATGAAGGCAAGAAATAACGCAGTGCTTGATTAGTAGTCATAATGACTTTCATGCATTAGAAACACTTCATTACATGTTATGGCACTTTTTTGGGGTTTTTTGAGAGAATTTTTTGTGTGAAAGTACTTCTGAAGACCATAAGAAGGTATTCTGTTTTTTATAAAGCTATTGGAGTTCTTTTCTTACTTGCACACCTGCTCTCAAAAAAGTACCATAATTTAGTTGACTCTGTTGTATCCCAGGATCTAACTTGTGTAATTCTTCCAACAATGAAAACTGATTAATCTTTACAGCTAGTGATCTTAATGTTATTTTTAAATAGGTTCCTCAAACTTAAGTAGACTCGTGTCTCTGCTTCTTAATCCTTCTACCCTGATAGGTAATATTTGACATACTACTAAAATGTGGATGCTATACTTCTGAGCGAAATTTATAAAACATGAGACACATCATGTGACTGGCAACGCAGTCAAATGATTTCTTTCTATGTTATTGGTTTTGGTTTGATTTTTTTTTTTCACCCAGCCCCCAGGTGCATTTTACTAGAAAAACAAACTTGCATTCAGTTTGAAAACTAAAATCGTCTATGTGCTTGGTTAAACCAAGGTTCTAAAACTGATGGCATAAGGAATACCTGGTGTTAAACAAACTTCTTCAGTTGTTTATTTTAGTTCTGATGATAAACATAATAGATAAAAACAATGCTGAACATTGGGGCTTATCAGTGCCTTGGTGCTGTAATTGTTTTTGTAGGTAATCCTACTTGTGAAAAATCTGTTTTGTGTACCTTTATTTCGGGTAACTGGAGAGTTTTCTTATCCAGCAAACTTAAATTAACTTAAATGATTATTTAAAAAAAAAAAAAACACAACCCAAACAACTGAAGTTTTAAAATCTGCTCATAATAAAATCCTGAAAAATAAACACACATAGTTCAGCTTTTGCTTTGTTTGTTTTTGTCTTTTATTTTAAACACCTGTAATAATACCAGTATATTAACGTATAGTAATTCTTAGTTCTTTAGCCTAATCTTAGTTCTTTTTCCTTTTGTACTTTTATGTGAAACATCTTCCTTCCCTTTCAAGATTAAACTTCAGCCAGTTTTGTCATGATAGGAGTAATTTGTATTCTGAGTAACCTATAACACAGTTCAGACTGGTATTAGTTCTAGTCCCCTTCTCATTTTTTAAGTGTTAAGCAGCTACTGATTTTAATCTTGCTTACTAATTATGTAACTTAGTAAATGTGGGGAAGATTTAAACAAACAAGAAGTCCTATTAACACTTGAAACTGAAATTAATGGTATCTTTCTATTGAAACTTCTTCCACTGAAGGAACTACCTTCATTTTAGACTATAATGTTAGCATTTGGTATCCCTGGGAGGTTTACTTCTACATCAAATATTTGTTGTCTCATAATTTTGGTAAGCGTGTTGGATTCGTAAGATTTCAGTATCTGCAGTGCTTTGTTGTAGTGAAAAGGCTTTCATTTATTAGCTAATGCTCAAATTGTGGTAGATTACTTTAACCCTATTTTACAGATCTGTAAACCAGTGAATACTTCATCTGTGTTTGAGTGAATCAGAACAGATAGTGGATTGTGAAAATTTCCAGTGCTGAGCGCTTGTGTGTATACGCTGCTAGACATGTTCAAGCATTCTGCTTATATAAAGCACGGTGGTTCTGCTGCTTTTAGTATAGCTCTTCTGAAGTCACCATTGCATGTTTTCATTGGAGCATTTAAAAAAAACCAAATAGGTGTGAACAAACCTCTGAAGGTCATCCTTATGCTCAGACTAGGGCTAACTTCAAAGTTAAACCAAGTTGCTTAAGGTTTTGTTGAGTCAAATTCTGAGCTCCTTCAAGGACAGAGATTTTGACGCCTTTATGAGCAGCCTGTTCTAGTGCTTGATTACTCTCATTCTAAAACAATTTCCTGTATGTCTGTTTGGAATTTGTCATACTGCAACTTGTTGCCCATTGCTTCTTGTCTTTTCTCTGTGCTCCTCTGAGAAGAGTTTGTCTTTGTCTAATGTATGTCTCATGCTCTGCACCCTAAATATTTCAGTGAGCTTTCTCTGGACCTTTTTCCATTTGTCCAGATCTGTTGTATTTGGGTACTCAAAACTGGTCGTAAAAAAAAAAAAAAAAAAAAAAAAAAAAAAAAAAATTAATTCCAAAAGAAAAAAAGATTTGAGATTATACTGTTTGCACATCCTTTGCGGTTGTTTGCTTGTGCTTTTGCTTGGTTCTAGAAGTTGATGGTAAAAGTAGGGAAAGGGGAGAGGAAATGTGGCAAATTTGGTTTTGAGGCAGATTGTGGTGAAGCTCTTGCCATGAGTGGTTCTGCCGACCCGCTTCTTGCCCACCCCCTTTTTGCTTGAATCAGGTAGGTTTTTGCAGGGGTACCTGATCTAGGTTAAATATTTACTTGTGGCTACCTTGTTTGTAAGATGCATCGGTTGCCCAGTCTGGGTTTGTTGAGAAGGCATGTACTGATGGAAGGAAGAGGGTGTGAATGAGGAGAACGTAGGTCTTTCCTTTTTAGCAAGCTTAACAGGAAAAAGCAGAATGGCACCTGCTGGCTTTGCTCACATGGGGAGGGTGGGAAGTATCAAGGAGCATGCCTGCTTAAGGCTTGTGTTCCAGCTATTCTGGATGTCCGTACAAGTTTTATATGAAATGGCAGGCCTGTAGCCTTCTACACAGACTTGCATTTACAATGGATGATGGTTATTGATGGTATCAGTTTACAGTACTCTGTAAGACTCTGGAGTCTGAAAGTAGGTTAGGCTGCTGTATTCCAGTTTGTCACCACTGCAGTATCACAAGTCTTCCCTCTTTGGACTCTGTGGTGTCCTAAATTCTTTCAAGTTCACAGGTTTCCATAGTGTGTTCCTCCTTTTCTTCTTTGCTTGTCATTTGCCTTCCTGCCCAAAGTGTCACGAATCTGGTGCAGTCTCTGAAGCCTGAATCTCTTAAAGTGTTTCAGTAACCTGACTGTCTTCAGAGTCTGAAACTGGGTGTCTCAAAACTGCTAGCTGGATTGGAATTTAAAAAGAATTAAAAATTAGTTACCTTATTTAAGCACTAACATAAAAAAAATTATAAGTGTAGTTATGAAATATATTAGAAATACTTTTCCCAGTTATCTGGGAAAGAGGAGGAGAAGGGTTCAGTTTAAAAATGTTATTACATTTCTTTTAAGGGAATACTGAGAATTTAGAGGGATGTTTTGTCAGGTCTTGTGCAGAAACCATTTTATGTTCTTTATAAAAACAATGTATATAATAGTAAATACTAAAATAAAAAATATTTATAACGTATCTTCTTTATAACTGTTAATTAAAAAATTTCTGCAAATTCTTCTCTTATCTTTAGTATTTGTAATACAGCTGTTTGCTAGTTACTGCGACCTGAGTAAGGGATCATAACTGACAAAATGGGCCCTGTAAAAATTGACACTGTCTGAGAAATGCCAAGTAATGAACAGTACAGGTAGAAGAAAATACATTGTACTTAAAAATACCTGATACTTAGGACTGCTTTTCTGTCACTAAAAATAAATAAACTACTGCCATTCTAATGCTAGTGAACTTCTTAGAATTTAGCAGTTATTTTGCATGAGTATGAGTAATGTGGTTGTGCGTGTTGAAAGGTTGGATACTTGCACAAGTATATTGCACACCAAGAAAATGCTGATGGTGATATATCAGGCTACTGTTTGATATCTCAGTTACTAACACCGTACTGTTTTAATATGGTGTAAGGTCTTTTAAATTGAAGTAATTTATATTTTTAAGAATTTCCTACAGATAGCAATGGCATTGGTTAAAAGAGGTTATCTTTTGTGATATGGAAGAACAACTTAAAACAAGAAAAAAACAACTTAACTTTTGCCTGTTTTGATTAGAATATTTTTATTTCTATAGGTACCTCAACACACAGTTTATTAAGAAGAACAAATTGACTGAAGCTGATCTTCAGTATGGTTACGGAGGGGTGGATATGAATGAACCATTGATGGAAATAGGAGAGGTAGGTATCCTGGAAGTGGGAGTGGATATCAACGGTATTCAGAAGTGTTACAAATTGAGCTTTGTCCTTTTACATTTTGACTTTTCTGTGTCACAGGATATGAATAGTTAAATACAGTAGGAGACATAAGCGCTGAACCCTTTGTAAAATGAGATTACAGTTTTGATGTAGAAATATATGGTGAAAGGATTGGGGGGGAGCAAATATGAAAACTATTGGGGAACTTAAATTTAAAATATGATAATAGACACCACCTTGAAAAAAATCTTAATGACACCACTATCTAGAAAATATTTTGAAGAAGCAATACTTTTGTTTTTGGAAACCCGTGAAAAATTACTTTTAGGTAATTTCTTGATATCACAAAGTGTAACAACTTTTTTTTGAGATTAGACTTCCTAACATCTTATTTTCTAATGCAAGCTGTTTTGTACTTCTATCGTAGCAACTTGGATGGAAATTTTGAAAGAAAAGTAGACATTCTGTGCAGGAAAGTATCATGTAGAGAGGGCTTATCACTTAAAAAAAAAAAAAGTAGTAATTTGGGTTAAGCACCAGGGTATTGACACAGTTACTAATGTAAGTTGCAGAGGCTGAGAATAATATTTAATTACCTATAAGACTAAAAAAAATTGTCAGCAGTAGGACTACATTCTGAGATACCACGCTGTACAGATGTGAAGTATACATTGTTTCTGTTACTTCATGGCTACTCTTACTGTGAAATATAAGAAAGTAAAATAAAAAGGCAATTTTACAGGAAAAAAAAAATCTTTCAAATTTAAAAAAAAAAAGTGTTTCAGTATGTCTTTAAGAAGATTTTGGAAACACCTTTTCAGTCTGAATCAGAACAAAACCACAATCCTGAATACAGTTGAGTAGAAACTTTTCTTTTGAATGCTTGTCTGTGTATCTGTTTGCTTTGTGTCTGTATGTATACACACTGTTAGCTGGAGAATTCATTTTATTCTGTCATTATGTAGTGGTGTATTGTGTTTTGTGGTTTTTTTTTTCCTTTCCTCTCTACATTGGCCTTTTTCTCTAAGAGGCAAGTGAACATTTCTTCTCTTTCAGTTTGGAAAGCTAGAGAAAACTTTTTTTTTTTTCTTAGTGTTAGAGCTTGACCTGTCAGCGATTACTCTTCTAGCTCTTTGATTTCATTGTTTTAAGTAAGAGATCTCTGCTGCCTTTAGTGAAGAGTAAGGAGAGATTGTGATGCATGAAGAAGCACCTTCTGTGCTTCTGACCCAGCTACCCAGCTGATGAAGAGAGTGCTGCCAGTTGAAATTGCTAATCCTCTGACAGGATGGGGATAGGCTGAAAAAAAAACCCACCAGAAACATGATAAACTTTAAGTCAAGGCAATTCAGGAAAGGAAATTCTTCTCTTGTCTACCTGCGCAAGTCTCGAAGGCTTGCCAATCAGTGGCATTTGTAAAGGCTTATCGGAGCTTGGAAGCACATATTGCTGTACTGTTTGTGGTATTTTCAAAATTGCATGAACGTTATTCCTCGTTTCCGCAGACTTGAGACTTACCCGAGTCTGTTCCCACAATTGTTGAGGTAGTCCTTAGGTCTGTGTGAATGACTGGTAGTTCAGCTGCTTTGGGGGCTGGGAATAGTCAGGGCTTGTTCTTGGGGCTGGGCGATGCTGATGTATTAATGAATTTTCCCCGTTACAGTGTGCTACTCCATTCTGAGGTATCACCCAAAGGATGGTAGTGGCAACTTTTGTCCATAGCTTTCTGCCCTATGATATGTTTACCAAAGAAGAACAAACAGCTGACCTGATAATTCAGCTTTTTTAGAGTATTCTGTTTTCCTCATGTTTATGGAATCATATGCGGGGCAGAAGGACAATGACGCACACTTTTCTTCAGGCTTCCCAGCAGTGGTTCCTAGGATGGAACATCCATAGCTCATCATTTAGGCAGGTTATGGGGAGGGTCAAGATTCTTAAACTACAGCTGGCAGCCTTTGTTTTTTGTTTCAGGTGTTTGGATGATCATGTCTGGAAATCTACTAATGAGTTTTTCATTGTCTCACTCCTCAAGACTCCCTCCATTTCTCTTTAACAAATACTGTATTTTTAATCTGTAGTATTGGGAGGTAAACTTTGGATCTTGAGGCAGTAAAGTTAATCTCAGTTCATTACTGATGTAGGATTACATTTATGGCAGTTACTCCTTTACTCTGAAAAGGAATGGAGACTTGAGTCCTACACTCGAGTAGTTTAATGCATTAAATTGCAGCACTGATTTTGGTGAATTCATTGTCCCAGAAATAAAAGTAGTTCATGCTCTTGACCTACAAGGCACTTGCCAAGCTTATTAAGTCTTCGTTTTGAAAGCACTTTCTCTTTCATTATGATTATTCCGGTTTAGGATTCTATCTTTTATTCTTTGGATTGCACTAGGGGCTTTGACAAAAATCTTTATTTCAGTTGTTCATCACTTAAGAATGGAGGGAGCAAACGTGCTTATTCTATATATAATTCTCTTCAGTCTCAGGGTGAAGTTACAGAAATAATGCCCAGTATTTGTAGAGGCAAAACTGTACTTCCTATGTACTGCAGTTTCTGTCTCAGCGTCACTCTTGTGTGCTAATGAAACTTTTTGAGCTTTTCAGTAATTTGAAACGAGTACATGCTTGCTTAGTTCTTCTGCGGTGTGTAACAGTAGGTGCATACAAGAGACCGGACGTGCTATGTGATGTGTATGGGCATGGCTTCAAACAGTTTATCATCTCGATAAGCATTCCAGACATTCAGTAATTTTGCACTAGGAAAAAAACAGGATGAGATCAGTTGATGAAAGTAGTCTGCCAGTGCTTGCAAGAGATCATTATTTTTTTTTCTGTCCATAAATTATGAATGCATGGTGAAGGACACAGCCTTTCTGAGGTGAGCTCCTATCACCAATTTCGAACTTCTGAGCTTTCAGTGACTCTGTGGGGAGCCCTGAGATAGAAGGTGGTTAAGATGTGCCTTCTGTTTATTTTCACCCATCATGGGGTAACAGATTCTGGAAAATGGAGAAAACTGCCATATTCTGTGTTATCAATCTACATGGAGAAGTAAAATCAGTCCCTCTCTTCAAGGAGAAAAAAAGTCTCTTGAACTAATACATCGAGTTGCTGGATTGACCTGTCTATTTTACTTGACGTGAAAATTCCAACAGGCAACTTGAAGCTGTTTCAGACTGGTAGATCATATGTGAGAGGTTTCATGTTAGAGACCACATTTCAGAGACTGCATTGCAGAATAGAGTCACCTGAGGTCATCCCCTTCTTCTCATAGCCACAAAATGTCAGATTTGGTTTTGTTTGTTTTGGTTGGGTTTTTTTTCTCCAGAGCTAGCTTCTTTCAGCATTCTCTGCTGGATGAGTTCCTTATGTCTTAGGGAAACTCTTTTCCTCTAACTGTTCTGCTACTGCTCTCCACAAGGCAAGGCAGTGAAAATGACTCCTAAGAAAACATTGAATTAACAAGATTATCTGTCTTTTGATTTATAAGCAGACCTTTACCTCTTCTTTTGAACCTGCTTATGATGCAGTTGGGTCAGCACTGCCTCCCAGATTTCTGTACCCTTTATTACAGCATGGGATAGCTGTGACAAACAGAGCAAGTTCATTTGTCTGCTCTTTAAAAGGAAGATTTATTCCACAAAGTGGATCAGATTGGATACCTAGTCGATAGCCAGATGCCTACTTTCAGTTAAGACATACCTGATCAATATTTTAATTTTTACAGCTAAGGACCTGTTAGTTGTGTCAAAGCTTTCTTAGCAGCAATATTCTGCTGTCCTCACTGACTTTGGGCATTTCATTTTTTCCCAGTCTGTTACTCACCGGTAGGTGTTTTTAGAGGTCTCAAATGAGTGTGGGTATATGAGGGATCACGTTATCCACTTTGGGCTTTAAATTTGATATTGACTTACGTATAAAAACTCCTTTGAATGATTGAAGTTGTGTTTTTAAAAATGGTATTTTTGTGAGCAATTACTTCACCCACAAGAGTTTGGGATACTTGAGTCCATTTGACTTATTCCTCTAATGATATATTGGGAATAGAGTGACACTATTTGAATTCCATTTAAGTCAAATATTAGGTTGCCAGTGACTTTGCTTAAGCTGTATGCATCTTAGTTTGGAGATGCTCTCTCTGTGTTGGGTACAAGGGTTCTGTATCCTTGACTGTGATCTCTAACAAATTGTTCAAGAGACATTCCCTTTTGTCATCTGAGGCTTATTTTGCTATAATTTTTAGAAATTCCAGTGTCTGTACACGTTCAAACACTTCGGGTGGCAAAGCATGTGACCTGCCTATTACTGTGCAGATGTTTTGTTTATATGTACACTCAAAATTTGCCCTCATAACCCACTTGCCTTAGGGCCCTTGTATACATTTCAGAATCCCTGAGAGAGCGGCACCAAGGAATAAATCAGTCCTATTACATGTGTGGGAAGCATGCAGACTGGGTAGCATGCATTCAGACACTGCCTTTTTAGAAATTCTAGGTCTGACACTGCTAGTGTACAGATATGTGTGTTCTTCATTTGTATGCAATCAGATGTTCTAGAAGAAAAATGATAAAATAATATACTAATATATTGACAAAGCTTGGGGGAGATTGACACAAAAGAATTTTAAAATGAGAAAGAAGAGGGTATCTAACAACTTAATTCTTAAAATCCTGAATGTGAAATTGCATCATCTTTGGGTTTGTTTTGGGTGGGTTTTTTTGTATTTTTTATTGATGTAAACTTGTGTTGTGTCCTGACAGCTAGCTCTTGATATGTGGAGAAAATTAATGATTGAGCCACTGCAGGCCATCCTTATTCGGATGCTCCTCCGAGAAATAAAAAAGTGAGTGCTTGATTATTTTTTGCTTTTACACAATGTGGGGGTATTGCACTTTTTACTTTGAAAAGTCCGGGGACTTTGACCAAATTCTTTTATGAGGCAGCTTCTTACCTGGTGATGGTGTTCTATCAGCTTCTCTCATTGTATCTACATACTTGTGGTTTGCATGTGTAGAAAAAAAACTCTGAAAAGAAAATAGTTAATGCACTGTAACCCGAGGTTAGTGCTCTCTTCTGTTTCAGCAACCCTTCTTATCCATGGGATTGGGGAGTAGTTAATATAATTCTCCAGGTACCATAGGATGCCTTTTGCATTTTTCTCCACCTTATACTGACTGCTTATGGCTTCTGTGCTGTCAGTAATCTTAAGGACTGGGACTTATGCAAAGATTTGCTGAAGCCAGAAAAGTTATGTCGCTTTGTATGCGACTCAAAACAATTCTTGCTTATCTGCCAGGAAGACTAAGGTTCTGGGTTTCTGTTGTTCAGATGAGTGACTTCACTTAACATTCTTGGTGCTTTACTTGAAGGAAATGGAAATAATAATTTTTTTGCACTTTGAGTCAGTTTATTATTTTATTTCTGAATAACTTTGTTACTTTTAAACAAAGATCCGGGTTGTTACAGGGCTTGGGGCTTTTTAAGTTTTGATTTAAAGCCTTTATACTGTTTAACTAGAAAAGGATCTGTTTGTTTATGAATAAACAGAAATTTTGAAATATACTACAGACCTTGTGTATAGTTGTAAGTTCCATCAGTTTCTACACTTTTACTGCTGTTTAGTGTAGCTCTGCAATGGCCTAATGACTGGTTTTTGTTTTTTTTTTTTTTTTTTAAAGTGATTGTGTGCCTGACTCAGGTGACCAGGCTAGTGTAGGTAAACTGAGAGAGTGAGGTAATTTGGCTGATTGAGGTTCCTTGAATGTGCACTTGGTCAGAAAAAAGTTGTATTTATAAGGCATTAAAAAACTGATTATAATATTATAACTTTATTTTTTCCTTCCTGAATTACATTTCTGACAACTAAGTAACTGATACGGTGACCCTCTCAGGTGGTATTTCTGAAGCCAGGAAGTAATTATTTGCTTTCAGTTGTTGAACCATGCTTCCTTTGTAACCAGTGCTAATATTGGTTTATCCATATGTTTACTATAACAGTTTATTTTTACTAAATGAATATTGCTTAATTTACGGTGAAGAAGATTCTGCTTTGTCACATTAAGCACAGTGACATTGAAGGCTCGTTTTAGTCAATCTGTGTATTTCACTGGTGGATGGGAGTGGAAATCTGTGTTAAAACTGTTTTCAACAGACATCTGATGCCTCTTACAAGTAATGGTATGTATATACCTTGAGACTGACTGCAGACCTCACAAGGGTATTTAGATGAAGACTGTCACTGGCTCCATGGGGTGTTAGATCTTAAGACTGTAACAAGTTGACGTTATTTGTTATTAAACCATTTGGAAAGTTTTTATTTAAAACTTGAGTCATTGTCTGTAATGGTTGGGTCTGTATTTTTCCCCCCCTTATTAAGGTTTTTTCTGTGTGATGTCAAAGGAGTTAATTCAACTCTGTTTCTCAAAATGTACGTCTAATAATCTGCCTATCATGTAACGAACTGTATAGAGAACTATAAGAGAGAACTTATTATAGCTGTTCTTGCTGGTATCATTAAATGTTGGGCTTGCTACAGGTATTCTGAGGATGGCCTTTGCATGTAACTATGGGCTTGTTGCTGTTCTTTGATCTGATTCCAGTGGTCAGTACATTTTGTAAGAGGCAATTTTAGAGAATTTGCTGCAAACGGATGCTAAATGTCTTTTAGCATTGAGTTCAGCTATTCAGGGATTAAACAATGTCTTTGAAGGAACAGGTATCAATAAGCTACATCTATCAGAGGTGCAAGAATATGCATGGGAAGTTTATTACCTAAAAAATTAATAAAATTACTAATACATGTATATACTTAGAAACCTCTCGATTAGATGCCTTCTTAAGTGTGTGCATGGTTCAATTTATTAAAATGTTTTACAAAATAATTAAAATTTAAATAGATGGGACAGTTGAACTTATAACCAGAAGATTTTGCATAGTATACAATATTGTACAACATTGTAGGCAACTAGTTGCATATAAAAGTATGTTTATTACTGTACTGGAAAAGGCAGGGGGAGCAGAGCCACAAACTTTGCTTTCAGGTTTTGTTTTATCAATGTATTTAACTGGAATTTCAAAAAGGCTTCTGACTAAAATCTTGAACACATCTACTTTTTAGAAGCTATAAACTTGTGCAATATGCTATACATTTAAATTAACAATAAACTTTTTTGGCACATGAAAAATAAAGAAGTACAAGTAGTGACTTGTGGTTCAGCTGAACAAGAGGGCTAAACTGATCTAAGAGTTTGCTGATGCCGAAAAGGAGCAGGCTGTGCGCTAGTGCCTTTCTTGTGCTGAATTTGGTGCTCATCTAGTCCCTTAGTGAACCAACTCAACTGCTAATATGACAGAAAACCATCTTGGCTAGTATTTCTCCAGATTGGCATGATGAGTCAGTTCAGCAAAGAATTAGATGAGTGCCAAAGCAATGCAAGAGAGATAGAGGCCTGTGACTGAGCAAAAGGGAGCAGGATTAGCTCCCTTGAACAGCAAATAATTGTTAAATCACTTAAGCCTGTCTTGTCTGACTACACTTCTCTTAATATAGAGTTCTGAATATAACACACTTTCTTCCCCCTCCCTCTAGCCCAAGCACTTCTCCTACAAGGCAAGCTGAATATCAACTTACGCATTTTTGTTTCAACACAACAGGAAGCCGACAAGATCTCGAATTGTGAGAAAATTCATCTATGAAATTCTTAAACAGAAATAATTTGGAAATATTCAGGTGCTATCTCAAATGACAGTGTGATTAGTACAGACTAACCAGGAGAGGCTTCTCTACTAAAGATAACTAACACTTTCTAACTAACTGAACCTATTCCTGTCTAAGCTGATACATTATTTATACCATTTGTTTGAAAGGAAAACTATTGGAAGTTAATAACTCTTTAAAAAGTGTTCAAAACAGGCTCTTCTAGTTCACTGTGAATTCTGTAGTTAATTGGTCTTGATAGACCATTGGTCTGACACAGCAGAGCACTTCTTTTGAGTGATGGAATCTTCTTTCAATGAATACCATATTTATTACTGTAACATAAACTTTAAATATGTTCTGTGGGGCTATAGTAGTACACTGGATGATACATGTTAAACTTCCACTGTTAGCTTTAGTCTTAAGATAGGAACAAGATGGAGTTAATATAAAACAGCACAATGTCCTTGAGCGTGTGTTTTGTAGTTTTCTCCATTTCTTTTGAAAAGAGAAACTCATAATCAGCAGAATTAGTGAAACTTGTATTTCTAGCGCTTTACCTTTTTGTCCAGGCTGCCAAACAAACATCATCATTCCCTTCTACCCTCCCAACATGTCCTGTGATATCCCCACTTCAAACCATGTGGCAGCTGCTCTGTAGCTGTATGCATCTATATTGTTTGCTGACTGCTGCCAAGAAGGAAAATATGCACTTAATAGGCTTCCACCTTGGTGGGGTCACCAATTTATCTTATTTTAGTTTGGCAGATGCTCTTACTACTACAACTTTAATGAAAATCATCTTTGAAAATTCTGTAGCTTCTGAAACTTCTGTCAAATTCTGTTGAAACTAGCCATTTGTGTTACAAATTCTTGGGAGTGGAGTGGCATTGGTGTGAATAAATAACTGAAGGTGCTGCCGAAGTGGAAATAATGCTAGTTTTGTGATATATACTATTTATCACATAGGTTCATGATGAAGTTCGTAACACAGTTCTGACAATAAATTTTGTAACTACTTTGCTGTAAATGTATCGTACCTCTCCTGTGAAGACAGGTGGAGAGAGTTGGGGTTCTTCAGCCTAGAGAAGAGAAGGCTCCAGGGAGACCTTATAGCGGCCTTCCAGTACCTAAAGGGTGCCTACAGGAAAGATGGGGGGGACTTTTTACACAGGCATGTAGTTACAGGACAAGGGGTAATAGCTTCAAAATGAAAGAAAGTAGATTTAGTTATAACGAAGGAATTCTTCACCATGAGGGTGGTGAGACACTGCAACGGGTTGCCCAGAGAAGTTGTGGATGCCCCATCCCTGGAAGTGTTCAAGGCCAGGCTGGATGGGGCTTTGAGCAACTTGGTCTAGTGGGAGGTGTCCCTGCCCAGGGCAGGGGGCTTGGAACTAGATGATCTTTAAGGTCCCTTCCAACCCAAACCATTCTATGAATACTCACCCCTGAGGAAATGTATGTTAAGCTACTAAACATTCTGCAAGGGTGGGGGAAAAAATGTGGAGAGTGGTCATCTGTGTTTAAAAAAAAAAAAAAAAGTTTATATGATCGTGGCAGTTGTACCAAACTTGTCATTTGAATGGCAACTGCATCCTCACTACCTATGTTTAAGTCCTCTGAAGATGATTTAAATTCTTTGTCTTCGTTATGTACTACCAGCTACCCATGCCCTCTGGCCTCTGCTTCAAAAGCCCATCTCCTCCCTTGCAGCTTTTCCATGGAGCGTCTGCCTCCTTTACTTTTACAGCTTTTTTCCTAATGATATGTTCATCTTTGAATCCCCTGGGCCTGACCTTTGCTGCCCTCGTTTCTTCCTGCATCTGCATGAAGTGGCGTGTGAACCAAGCAGAGGGGAGCTGAGTCTTCATCTGTTATTACAGTAATTTTTCTTGTGTTTGTGTCACTGGTATCTTTCCAGGTCCAGAACCTCTCATTCCAGAAGCGGACTGGACTGCTTTGTAATATGCTTACTTTTTAGTTATGTAGTTTCCTGCACTCCATGACACGGTGCTGTGTTCACAGGCTGCATGCGTCCTGCAGCTTACTGTGGTCCTGGTCCCCTCTGGGAGGGAGCTGGGTCCAGTCCCTGGTCTGGTGTAACCCTTCTTCCCTTCTGTGACCTGCTGCTGCCATCATATAACCAGACCCAGCAGAGGGACATTGGCAAGAATGCAGGGTGTGATTACATGGACCCAAACTCAGACTTATTCCATTGGTTCAGCTACCAGAACCAGAGGAAACCTTCCTGTTCCCCAGGGGGGAAAAAAAAAATAAAAATCAGGCCATCCCTGCTGGAGCAGTCACCTGTTAGGTTAGCTCATTTGTAACGGGTGACCAAGCTGCATAAACCATACAGTGCCTGTTTGTCATCTGTTAGAGAGCTAGTTCTTTCCACCCATCATGAGCTTAATTTTTCAGATCTTAGGACACAGTAGTATTTAAAAGCAATGCACATAATTATCCCACCTCTATCCCTGGAAAGATGATGAAACAGCTTGTTCTGGGCGTCATCTCTAGGCATGTGGAGGAAAAGAAACCTATCAGAAGTACTCAACATGGATTCACCAAGTGGAAATCATGTCTGACTAATCTGATAGCCTTCTATGATGGCATGACTGGATGGATAGATGAGGGGAGGGCAGTGGATGTTGTCTACTTTGACTTCAGCAAGGCGTTCGACACAGTCTCCCACAGCATCCTCATAGGGAAGCTTAGGAAGAGTGGGCTAGATGAATGGACAGTAAGGTGGATAGATAACTGGTTGAAAGACAGAGCTCAGGGGGTCGTGATGAGGGGCACAGAGTCTAGTTGGAGGTCAGTGACGAGTGGTGCTCCCCAGGGGTCAGTACTGGGTCCAGTCCTGTTCGACATATTCATCAATGACCTGGATGAGGGGATAGAGTGCACCCTCAGCAAGTTTGCTGATGATGCAAAGCTGGGGGAGTGGCTGATACACCAGAAGGCTGTGCCGCCATACAGAGAGACCTGGACAGGTTGGAGATTTGGGCAAAGAGGAACCTTATGAAATTCAACAAGGGCAAGTGTAGGGTGCTGCACCTGGGGAGGAATAACCCCATGCACCAGTACAGGTTGGGGGCTGACCTGCTGGAGAGCAGCTCAGTGGAAAGAGACCTGGGAGTCCTGGTGGACAACAGGTTGACCATGAGCCAGCAATGTGCCCTTGTGGCCAAGAAGGCCAATGGCATCCTGGGGTGCCTCAAGAAGAGTGTGGCCAGCAGGTCAAGGGAGGTCATCCTCCCCCTCTACTCTGCCTTGGTGAGGCTGCACCTGGAGTACTGTGTCCAGTTCTGGGCTCCCCGGTTCAAGGACAGGGAACTGCTGGAGAGGGTACAGCAAAGGGCTACAAAGATGATTAGGGGACTGGAACACCTCCCTTATGAAGAAAGGCTGAGGGATTTGGGTCTCTTTAGTCTGGAAAAAAGACGGCTGAGGGGGGACCTTATCAATGCTTATAAATACTTGAAGGGTGGGTGTCAGGAGGATGGGGCCAGGCTCTTTTTAGTGGTGCCCGGGGACAGGACAAGAGGTAGTGGGCACAAACTTGAGCATAGGAAGTTCCACCTAAACATGAGGAGGAACTTCTTTACTTTGAGGGTGGCAGAGGACTGCAACAGGCTGCCCAGAGAGGGGGTGGAGTCTCCAACTCTGGAGACATTCAAAACCCACCTGGACGCGTTCCTGTGCAACCTGCTCTGGGTGACCCTGCTCTGGCAGGGGATTGGACTAGATGATCTCCAGAGTCCCTTCCAACCCTATGATTCTATGATTAAAAGTGTTGTGAATATATGAATAGTGTGTGGTGTATGTCATACAACAGCTGGTGTGGCTGTTCTGGTAAACCTGCCTAGCTCATGGGCATTCTCTGGAGTTTTTATCAATTACAAACCAAAATGAATGAAATTAGCAAAATTATTTCTACCCCATTCCACCGCAGCCTGGATGGACATATGCTAGTTTTAGGGTTTGAAATATTTTTGCTGGCTTTACTTCTTCTTCCCCCCCGCTTTAATTTTTTTTTAAAATCACTCGTGTAAATGACTCTCCTGTATCAACATAAGTAGTTTCTTTCAGAGAACTCATTTTATCTTTTCAGTGCAGTCTGGGTAAAGTAAAAGTTCTTATTCTATATACATGTATATGTGTGTCCATATGTATTTAGAAAAGGAAATCCTTTGAAATTACAACTGTTGATCCTTAAGTGTAAATATAGTTCTATAAATCATATTTTAGTCCTATTTAACACCTTAGGAGTTAAGGAATATTTTTTACTTCTTTGTCAATTGTATGTGAAAGGTGGTCTTTTTTAGAATGGTTCATGTTTTAAGAAAGTCTCTGCAGCTCTGAGTGTGGGTCTGTTATTTCCAATCTTTGCAAAGGAGTGAACACTAATGTCTTTAGCATGTAAAACACTTGTTTTAATTACTTCCGTTTTCAACTGAATGGGACTAAAGATAATATTTTCTTCACTTGAACTTGCTCGTTTAAAGCTAAGAACTTGACTGGAAAACGTGAGATTTTCCTCTTCCAATATGTGATTAAAAATTGTGACAATGCACCTAGTATGTTATTTGTTACACTTGACCTCTACATGTTGAGTAGCAGATATTCAGAAGAGAAAATAGTATGCCTCTTGGCATGATGTTGGCAAAAAAATTTTATATTTTTTTTGGCAGGATTGTGAAGGTAATCTATTTGATAAAGGCTACAGATGCAAGATGGAACTTATTGTAACTTCTAAAGTACTTGCTTAGAGTATGTAATTTGGAATACCTATATCCTTAGCAAACACTTGGAAATTTCATGACCTGCAAATGCTTTTGAATAGTTTACAAATTGCTATCTCAACAATTTAAAAGTAGAGGAGAGAAAGAAGAGTGCATTTTTATTTTAAGATTATTCTTCTTCAGTTTTGCCTGTCTAAGCAGAAGAATTTACTGGAAAATGGTTTCATCCAATATTATTTCTTTTGACTATCAGATGAGTTACGTTAGCTACCTACATTCTCATGACTCTTTGCTTTGCCTGTTTCAGTGATCGCTGTGGAGAAGACCCAAACCAGAAAGTAATCCATGGGGTTATTAACTCCTTTGTTCATGTTGAACAGTATAAGAAAAAATTCCCCCTAAAGGTAGATACACACTTCTGATTTATGCTTTTAATTTTGAATGTTAATCTAGTATATGTATTATTTGTCCTTTAAAAAAATTTCTCCCTTTTAGTTTTATCAGGAAATTTTTGAGTGTCCTTTTCTGAATGAAACAGGGGAGTATTATAAACAAGAAGCTTCAAATTTATTGCAAGAGTCAAATTGCTCACAATACATGGAGAAGGTAAGAGATTTTTCTGTACACGTGCAATAAGTAAAATCTAATATTATCAATTTACTGATGATACATGTCTGTACAGTTCCCATAGTTGTTCTTTGTTGTACGCTTTCATGCAGTTTAAACTATGCTTTTTTGGAGGCATGGTTAATCTGAATATAAAGTACAAACCTTGTCTATGGATGGACTGTCAGCTTCAAAATATTTCATAATAAATGATATGAGTCACATGAAAAGCAAAAAGAAAACTAAAACAAACCCAACCATCAACAACAACAACAAAAACCCCAAAAAACTAACACAAGATAGAAGAGTTGAGGAGAAGGCTATGAGATTGCTGTTAACCATAAGGAGCATAAGCTAGTGGTTTCATAACTGAGGTGAAATTCAGGGACAGGCTAAGACTTCAATTAAACCAAAAGAAACACAGATTCATTTTGTCTATCATTAGCAGTCTGCAATTGCATTTCTGTCCCTAGGCTCCCCTCATATTCACTGGATAGAAGTACTGTGTTCATGTGACTTTTTTAATGATAACGCTGATTTCCTTCATTGAAGTTATAAAGAGATTTTTTTTACACCTGTACCCTTTGAGCAGATGTTTACGTACAAGCAGATGGTTTTGTAACAGTAAAGAGATTCTTATATAATTAGGTATTGTGGTAAAACTTTCTCAGAAGGAATAACGAGTGTGGTAGGAGAAATTGGGGAAGACTGGTCACAAAGTTGGAGGGAAGACGAAATTTTGAGAGGAGAACTACTGAGTGCTATTAGATGTCTAGTAGTGACTGAGCCTCGTTAGTACTCAGAGTAGAAGATAGTTCAGCAACAGCCTGATTCAAAAGAGAAAGTTTCATTTTTCAGCATCCCAGACAAGTTCTTTTATTAACTTGTTCGTGTCTCTCATTCTACATACTTATACCCTTGTATATTGATGGTTCTGTATTGGTTGCTAGTATTTCATCAGCTCTCAATTTAAAAACTTGTCTGTAGGTTTTAGGTAGATTAAAAGATGAAGAAATGCGGTGTCGGAAATACTTGCATCCCAGCTCATATGGCAAAGTGATACATGAATGCCAACAGAGAATGGTAGCTGATCACTTGCAGTTTCTACATGCAGAATGTCACAACATTATCAGACAAGAGAAAAGAAGTGGTAAGTCTCAATGGTCACAAAAAGTGTGAAATGGTTTTTGTTGTATTCATTTAGCATTGCAGTTTACTATCTCCATTTAGTGACCTTCTGTGCGCCTAAGCATTTTCAACTAATATATGTTACTTATGTAGAAAGCCCAATTAAACCCTGAATGACATTTTTCTTTTACCATGTAATTCCCTTTCATCCTTCCAAATATATAGTCAAAACCTTCTTTTTACTGTTAACAACCCTTCATTGGGCCAATACTCTTTCTTTTTCCTTGTCTTAGTCGGCTTAAAAACACACTGAAGTCCTGTGTCCTGTAGAATTGATCATATTTTATGCTTGTGTTTTCATTTGTAAACCAATGGCTCTGTCTTTACAGATTTCATCATCTTTTGACAGGTCAGGATTATAAAATATTTTGCCTTCTTTTCATAGCCACTTTTCATTGTCCTGAATTTTTTGTGACCTCTGTTCCCAGATCATTTTTACAGAAGCAGATGCTTTTATAGTTATATTCCCCGCCTGACTAAAAAAAATTATGCTTCCTGATGACTACGTGCCTCTTATCCTTGAAAGAATGCTTATTCTTGCATGGAAGATGGTATCTAGTATGTGAAACAAACTATTTTCACAGTCAAATTGTATCTAATAGTAGTGTTCAGTTTCCAGAGGGTTTTGGAAATTTGGTCAGAGCTTGGATCCATTTTTTGAAAAAAAAAAAAAAAAAAAAAAAAAAAAAAAGAAATCATAAAATAGCAGTTGCTTATTTACAGCTTTTCTAACCTGAGAAAAATTTCAAGCCACCACTGGAGGATAACAAAAAGTTGGGAAGATATCTGCACTGATTTTAGTCAGTTGCTGCTAAGGGAGATTTAGGGAGGCCGAGGATTAAAATAAACTGGCACAATACTTTTCCATCCTTGCCTACCTCTCCTCTTGGGGTCTCTCTAAATAAACAGTATTGGAAGAGTGAAGTAGTCACAGTGGCAGTACTCAGTAAATACTGATATTATCCCTATTCTTTCCTCTTTTTCTTTTGTCAGTGATTCAGTATATGTTAAATTTTTTTTTCAAAACAGTTGGTCTTGTTTCAGTCTTTGAAAAGTTCTGTGTGAAATTATGATACTATATTAAGTGTTGATTTTTAGTGTTTCTAAGCATATTCTATAAAAACGTATCTCTGTTACAGACATGGCAAATATGTATACTCTACTTCGTGCTGTGTCAAGTGGTTTACCTCATATGATTCAGGAACTACAAAACCATATCCATGATGAGGGCCTTAGAGCAACCAGCAATCTTTCTCAGGAAAATGTGAGTTTCCTCAGGCAGCTGAAATTAACTATTTGATTGACATTCCTGATTAAATGTTTACCCTTTTCTTTTTAGTCTATTCTGTTTTGGTTTTTTTTTTTTTTTTCTTAATTTTGTCTATATGAAATTGGTTTGGAACATTATGGATAAATTGTAATTTCTAATCAGCACACTTAGCTGTGCAACACATATCTATCCTGAGAGCTGATTGTTGTGGTCTAACCAGAAACAACTACAGCTAGATATTTCTCACTGTTGTTTGTTCAGTGCTGTCATAGCAAGTAGGTCCTTTTGTTCCATGTATGTATTTTTTTTCCTGAATTTCTCTAAGTCAGTGACGTTTGCTGTTCTGGTATGTTAGGAACCAATGATTCCATTTATTTTAATTATATGTTATTTGTAAAGGCTTGACAACATCCTGTCCTGATTTCAGTGTGGTGTTTTCCACTAATAGCTTTGTAGTCTCATATTTTCATGTAATTTCTGAAAATACTGTAGCTTAATTATTTTACTAAAGTGTGTTAAACTTTTTTCAGTTCATATGTATTTAAATTACTCAATTCAATTTTTGTTCCTCTAGCATTGCTGTTCAGAAACAAACAAGCAAGCTTGCATTTGGCAGTTTATTTGTACATGTATACATCTTGCTGTCAAGATCTGTGCTCACTTTAGGATGGTGACTTTAGCCATCCAGTGTTTCTGTCTATAATAATACATAGATACGAACTGTTGTAAATTCACTCTTTTATTGACTGCACAGGAGTGCTTACTCTTCCGTCACTCCTGTGCGGATACTGAAAATGGGCTGAAGTCTTCAGTAGTATAGTTTGCTTTCAAACTATTTGTAAGTTTCTTGGGCTTACTCTTTCAAACTAATAGTGTCTGCACGGGGAAATGAATGCAGAGCCATGAGGGTGATGAAAATTCACAGCCTTATGTAGATAAACTCAAAATGTGAAATACTTGCTCCACTCTGAGGATTAAGTACTTTGTCATCAAAACATTTTTAATGGATAACCTGAGGATGCACGTGGGGAGTCAGGTGATGCAGCCAGTGCATTGCACGCTCTTGTGTTGCTACCTGCCAGCTTGTCTGCGTAGGGTGTCCTCTAATTCATATTAGTCCTTTCTATACAAAATGCTGCAATGTAGCACACTGAATGTGATCAGTAACTGCCCTGCATAGGAAAATTCAAAGGGTTCATCTGGATTTTCTCTCTGAAGTCAACGTATAGGAGAAGCCAAAGTTTATTTTTCAGCAGTTTTTGACTTGATTGCTGCAGTTGCATGTCAGCGTTAGTGCTTTGTAAAGGATTTCAGGGTACGATGGAAAAGATTACACAGAATGAGAACGGTATAGACACAAATCTGTGTTTGATATCAAGACTGTAAATGTAGCCATAGACTCTTTATTTCCGAAACATGTTCAAGCACAGTAGCTTAAGAGTACAACAATGCAGAATCAATCCTCTCAAAGACTTAATCACCATGATTTTAACTTTTATCAAAAAGATTAATTAGGAAAAAATGTACAACTAATGTAGATATGTTTGTGTGTAGATAACACTACTTTTCTCATTAACTTTCTTTCTATTTTATCTACCTTTTTTAGATGCCAACTCAGTTTGTGGAGTCAGTTTTGGAAGTACATAGTAAATTTGTTCAACTCATCAACACTGTTTTGAACGGTGATCAACACTTTATGAGTGCCCTTGACAAGGTAACTTTTACTTAAGTAGAAAAAGCATTGGAAAACAAAATGTGGGACCCTCTTTCAGGCTTCCCGGAATTCTTCAGGGCATCAACACATGTTCAAACATAGAGTTCTTATGTAGTTTTTCTAGTTTATAAATGCAGTGGAACAAAAGACAATCCAGCATTAGGGGAAAAGATATGTACAAAGGAAACCACTTTAATACTTAAAAGTTTTCTGAAAAAAAAGACCTTTCTTTTAATCATAATTCAAAACATAAAAATGGAGGTGACCCATTTAATGTAAATTTAAGTGCAGATAATAAATAGACAAATTGTGGGTTTGGGGAAGTTTGGTAACTCTTACATGCATTTGAACTTGAATTTGCTTGCTGCCATAATGTTTAAACTATGAATGTGATAGTATTACTTACATAGAAGCTTTGTTTAGATTTTTCAAGTTAACTTCAAAGAATGTGTGGAAACTTACATTTACTTCAATCACTGTCACAATAGCTAACTTTTTCCAGGAGAGAACTGCACTTGAAGTTAAATAAGCCTGTTCAGGGAAAGAGGCTTGCTGCTCTTTTTTTTGAAATGCATGGCCATGAAGGTATTTAAGATAACAGTTCTAATTGTTGTAAATTTTAATAATAACAATGATAATAATAAAACCTATAGCTAACTTTATTATTATTGTCGTTGTTATTATTAGTAGTAGTATTACTGCTACTAAATTCTGCAAAACATGCAGGGATTGACTGGCTCGTCCTCAAAAAAGAAGTATGTTTTATCTAATCCGTTTACTAATTTCCCACTCTTTCCCATATATCCTTGTATCTTTTTTCCTAGAGAGTGCACTTACTACTTTCCTATCTATAATTTCCTGTCCTAGAATGCATGCATACATTTCATTACTCTTTTGTGGTGTTGACAGTAATTGCAGTTTGTAGTTAGGATCATAGTTTAAACTTTGATCATTTTCAGCCAAGGTTAATCTGGAAAGACATAGTGATGAAGATACCAGTAATAATATCAATAGTAGTTACCCATCTGTATTTGTGATACTGAAAAAATAATCATTTAGTATTTTAAAACAAATGCTTATTTTAGTACCTTAATGCATTTCTGTCTCAATTGCAATTAATGTCCTGTACCAGAAGGTGGAGTAATATGGGATCGATGACTACATTTGCTGGTACATAGGCAATGTCCTTTTTCCTTAAATACATCAATTCTTCACTTCAGTGACCTTTAAGATTTTAAATATTTACTGTAATAATCTGCTGTCAGTTTTTCATGGTGGATATCAAAACTGTTACTGTTGCCTCCAGTATTATTGTAAAAGAGTGCTTTAAGCTTCAAAGACTCATATTTCTTGTCAAGTCATGTGTTCCTTTCTCACAGGGATTCTAGGGACCTATATCAAATATTGGAATGTTGAGGCATTGTACAAGAGAGGTGCTTGTCAGTTCTTCTTTATAACAATAATAATGTTTTCCTTCCATAGAAGGAACTATAATTCCTCGGAACTATGGTGATGCAATATTTTTCATTCAGTATTAGTTTAAACTGTTAATTTAAATGTGACGTTTAGTTTAGAAACTAATCTTGATTATTCTGAAATCTTTGTTTATAATTTCTAATTCTAAACTGCCATCATCTCCTTCCTTTTCTTTTTCATCATATTCATGTTTTCTTCTACTACCATATTTTTTGTACTGCACTGCTTCGAATTTCCACTTCCAACAATATTTTTTCTCCTCTTTAGTCCATCAAAAAATCCAACAGCCAAAAGATCTTTCATTTCTTACTGTTGTGAGCACACCACATATGTTTTTCAGCTCAAGATACATGCCGTTGATATAAGCTGCTGTTGGTGTGCTGCTGCTCAAATCTGCTTTATTTGCAATTATTCCTCAGTTTCTTTCCATCCATATGTTTTGACCATACATATTTCTGAATACGAAAATCTTCATACTTTACATTTAAGTTTCTAATGAGAATTTAATTTGTTCTCCTGCTTTCTGCCATTAACTTCTGTTCCTCTACTCTTTCCACGTCTTTTAAATCTCAACTTAAAAACGTTAACCATGCCAATTCTCACAGAGCAGTAATTCAAACCCTTTTATTCATCGTTTCTTTTTTTGACCCCCTTTGGTGTAGTTCAGCTTTACAGGGTCTTGGATGGTCTTTGCCCTGAACATTTTTTGATTTCTTCAAATTGCATAAAGTTTTAAGTCATTTGTATTTTTTCTTTTGCTCTTTGTTCCTATGTAGGCTTTGACATCAGTAGTTAACTATAGGGAGCCCAAGTCGATCTGCAAAGCACCTGAGTTGGTAAGTGATATGTATTATTGTAGAAAGTAGTAATACATTTTTATAACTGTCAAATGAATAGGCATCACATGATATCCGTTTCTCACACTGAGTCAGCCTCAGGTGTGTATTTCAGTAGTAATGAATAACTTGCACACATATTTTGTGGTTGTGGAGATTTGGTGCGTTTGTAATTTTTGATACAGAATTTTGTTTTTTCTGTGAATGTAGTATGTATTGTTTACCTATGAATACAGCCCTTGTAATAGAACATGAGACTGTAGACTGTGATTTATTTCATGCTTTAACTTTTGTGTAGAAGTTTGGAATACCTTGGCGTACATTTGTTCTCAAGCTTGACAAGTAGGTTTGGGTTTGTTTTTTCTTTTTTTAACTTGAGCTGGCCAAGTACTGTGACAACTTGTTGAAGAAATCAGCAAAAGGAATGACAGAAAATGAAGTAGAAGACAAACTTACAAGTTTCATTACTGTTTTCAAATACATTGATGACAAAGATGTATTCCAAAAGGTAACTTTTGATATTCAGTAAATGATAAAATGTTACATGTAAAGTAGTTATGCTTTTAAAAATCCTCATATCTGATTTTTTTTTATGCAGTTCTATGCCAGAATGTTGGCAAAAAGATTAATTCATGGTTTGTCTATGTCCATGGATTCTGAAGAAGCCATGATTAATAAACTAAAGGTAATGTAATATTCTTCTAATGCTGAATAAACATAGGAGTATGTAATGTTGAGAGGGAGCAGCAGAGGGTGCCAGAGATAACTTCAATCAGTAGATCCTGTTTCCAGTAGCTGAAAGGAAAAACTAATTTCTTGGTAGTCTATGAAAGGTATATGGCCAAATATCACCTAAGCTATTGAGATATTTATGAGGTTTTTGGTAGTTTTATTAAATGTGTTCAAATAATTAATATTTAAATTCTAAAAGTACAAAGGACTTTCATAAACTAGCTGTCTTTCAATTTTATGAAATAATGTTGTTCATATAAATCAATGTATAGAAATTGAAACTAAGATAAATCTGATCATTTTCTTTTATGTTTGTCTCCTGTTGTAACTAGAGTTCTCTGTAAATATTATAACAACAATTTTGCTGACTAGTATTTCATATTTTAGTAGTGAATGTGCATGATTTTATAATAAGTACTGTTTTCACTGTGAAACCTGTTAAAATATTTCTTCACAGCAAGCCTGTGGTTATGAATTTACCAGCAAGCTCCATCGAATGTATACAGACATGAGTGTTAGTGCTGATCTCAACAATAAATTCAACAACTTTATCAAAAACCAGGACACGATTATAGATTTGGGAATTAGTTTTCAGATATATGTTCTACAGGTACTAATGTATGTTTATTACTATTGAGTTATTTGTACTTAATTTTTTGTGTTTTGATAACAAGTGAACAATTTTTCTAACTGTGAATACTTCTCATATGGAAACTGACACCTTGTGATCATTGTGGACTAAGCTATTTTCCTAGTATTTCTTTTTAAAATTAACCCACTAGCACACTAAACAATAATGATGTAAAATGCTTTGTGTTCTTGTCTTGAATTAATATCTCTGTGGGGCATGCACAATGAGCAGTAAAACTGCTGTTGTAAATTGAATATCTTATAGCATAATATGCTCTATAGATCTGTCTAATAGTGTTATTTTTTCTTAATGTATATGTTGTATGAAAATGTTAATGTTTTTATTTTTCCTGGTACCTTTAGGCTGGTGCATGGCCTCTAACTCAGGCTCCTTCTTCTACGTTTGCAATTCCTCAGGAACTGGAAAAAAGTGTACAGATGGTAGGTTAGTAGGAGGCTTCTTATAAACATGTGGAAAATGTAAAATAACTCCAAATAAAAGATAATCACTCTGACAGAGAAAAACCTGAGCTGCTTCATTTTGTTTGTAAATTATGGCTATCCTGTTTCCAGTCCATGTGAAATTTGAAAGGGTGACCCAAATGGCATACTGAATTGATGTATGTATTTGCATAGCTTTTCTTTATTTTTCATATCTCTCTTCTACACATCCTGATTGATGAGGGAGATACTAATAAATACAATCAAATGAACCAGGGTGATTCTTAAAACCAATTCCTGATATTTAGATAAAAGAAGATTTTCTTTCTAATATTAAATCTGAACAGATTTAATAGCAGATTTCAATGCAGACACGTTTCTTGTCCCGTATTTCTTCTCCTGTATGGCTTATAGGAGCCATTCAAAATCAAGCTTTGTGCAAACTTCTTTAAAGCTAACTTTACAAATTTTCAAAGCAGGAAAGGTTTTACTTTGGCCAAATATTCTCTTTTTATGTGAATATTTTTGCTTTGTGGAAGTGGAATATTTTATTACTTTTGATTACATTATTGTGTTCTAAATGTTACCTGTAAATGTTTGTGTTAAAATACAGAATATGTGTGTTGATCTTTGCTAAAGTGTATGTAATGGTGAAGTACATTTAGGCAATAAAAATTTCATATTATTGGGCATAATGGATTTTTAAAGCAGTTTTTATACCTCAAATTGCTATCTGATGTAAATTATAGTGGCAAATGACTGTTTCTGCGGTAAAGGAGCATTTTCTTGTTTCTTTCAGATAGAAAGTATGAGAGCAAAATTTCTGAATTTTTTTCTTAAAAAAAGAAAGGCAGCTTAAATACTAAAACTAAGGTTTAGCAGGCACTTGCCAATATATGCAGTCTGATTTCTTCCTCTTGGCTAATATGTGGGATTAGGGTCAGGTTTATATTTTATGTTTTCTGTTGGATTTTCGACCAAATTTCAGTTATTTTCAGAGGACATCCAAAAGAATGCTGTAGCTACTAAAATGCTACTAAACCCCCCCATTTTTATATTTCTTCTTACAATCAAAGTGATCAGACTTTTATTACATATGTTAAAATAAAATCTTGATTTTTTTTTTTTTTTTTTTTTTTTTTTTTGTCCCCACAAACCTTGCCATAAACTTCCACTTTAGTCTTTGGAGAAATTCTTCTTTTTCTTCCTGTCAAAGTAACTTTTCTGCATCAGTTTAGCCCACAGAATGAGTAAGCTGGAAGCCGTGTCCTCAAAAGGTTCTTTAAATATTCTGGAATATCTTTAATTATTCTTCAAAATCTTCTGCTTCCTTTCATTTCCTAAGGCTTTTTCTTATTCTCTCTCCATTGCTTGCTAGTTTCCAGGAATGGCAGGATTGAAGGATTATATATAATATGAGAATAAGATGACCTTGCTGCTTCTCTGTATGTTTGATTTTTCTTATCGCAGTCCACAGGTCACTTATGCCCTTCCTTCTCTTATCCTTTGTTGATGGAAATAACATTTAAATATGCATAAATAAGCTTTGAAAGAATCTTCTAAGAATTGCATTCCTAGAGTTTTCTGGAAAGTGGTCTCATTTAAAGTAGCCAGACTTACACAATTCAGTGCCAGATTTCAAGCTGCATAGCTAATTTTCACTTGCCTAAACCCAAAAATTTAATTTCTTAAAGAGGAGAGGAATTTTTAGGTTGTTTTTAAGGCCTTTTTTTGTTTAGAGGTAATTTTTTTTCATATTCCTGTTCTGCTGTATATTTGTGTGTATTTGTATTATTTAAATATTAGGGAAAAATGCTTCCCAGAATGATTGACATAGCACTTCTCATAATGACAAGAAATTAATGTAAAAATCAAAAAAAGGAGGAAGAAATTAGCATTACTACTAGTGCTAGTTTTGCATATAAGATTTTTAAAATACTGCGTTTGAGGGGATGCTTCAATTTTTGGGTGTCAGCACAATGAGACATTACTTCCTAAATCATAAATGTGTGCTGCTTTGTGAAAATAGGTTTTGGAAGTTTTCAACAGAAATTTGAGTATCTGTAGTCACTTCTGGATTCTGAGATGTTTGCAAACCATGTAGTTGTGTCTAGCCTGAAACACAAATTGGAAGGCAGCAAAAACTGTGCCCACTTTCAAGGTTGCTCTTTTGGAATTCCCCCTAAAAATATGTTCAGGAATGTAAGATGAGATCTGTTATGAAAGTCAATGTGTAGCTGACTGTGGGAAATACCTGTTAACTAAAAGTTCATGGTTTTTGAAGGATGCTGTTTAAAAAAAAAATCAGTAAAATGGATTTTCTGAATTGATTTTAAATAGGATATCAAAGTCACGGAATGCAAAATGATTTCACCAAGGTGAAAAAATAAAAATACACTTGTTTTTATATGGAGTTTGAAGGAATAGAATAATAAAACCTAACAACATTGATAGCTAAAACCTCTTAGAAATTATTTTAAATTCAGTAGAGTTGATGCTGCTTTGGAACACTGTTTAACTACAGTATTTTGTGCTTTGAGAGTATGAATGTGTCAACAATTCATGTAGTCCTCGAGTGATTTGTTAATATTAATATGTTCAAGTAGTTCAGTAAATTACTGATGTTCAGTCATCACCCATATTCTATGGGTGATCAATCAAATGATTGATCTGCAGTGTTTGCATCCAATATGGTGAACATAAAACCAGTATTTCTTCACTGGGGTGGTAGAGTGGTAATAAACTATTGTAAGTAGGTATATATGTGACTAATTGAAGTTCATTTTGTTTTGCAGTTTGAATTATTTTACAGTCAGCATTTTAGTGGAAGGAAGCTTACTTGGTTACATTATCTCTGTACAGGTAAAAATAAATGCGTTGCTAAGCTTATACGCTATACAACTAACAGTTATTGTTTAAAAGTCCTTTTCAAATGGCAACAGACTTTGGGGTTGGAACATGATGTTGCACATAAAGTCAACTGACTTATCTTGCATTATAAATTAATTTAATATTTGCTGCTTAGTATTTCCAAAAGTTATGTTTTGTAAACTTGCATATGTTATCTGTGATTTATTAAATCCAAGAAAAACTAGTTGTACACTTTTAAATACAAAACAGCACTGCAGAACTGCTGAGTTAATAACAATTGCCCTGAAATTGTTTCTGTACTATGAGATGACTCTTAGCTGAATACTAAATAATTTTAAGAATGCATATTATAGCGAGTAAAATACCCAGATATGCAAATATCTAAGTAAATACATATATATATATTTACTTACATTTGTATTTCCTATATAGAAATACATGTGTAAAAAAACATCCTAGAAGAGATATATAAAATTGTAGCTTAGTTTAGTAAATATTACTCAATTGCATTTTATTTCAAGCACTTTCAGCATCAGGCTTTAAGGACTGAGCACCACAACATATTACATGGAGGTGAAAACTAGACTAGCATACAACAATATAAAGTAATGAAAATCTAGTTCTGATGACAGAAGGTAGAAGGTTGCCATTAACTCATATTCACCTTCACACAGAAAATCTAAATCTGCTTTCAGGCAGACTTCGGTGCTTTTCATCTTTTTTCTTTTTTTTTTTTTTTTAATTTCAGTGGAATTTAAAGAATATAAGAATATAGTGAAAAAGCATTAATGGACAAGTCTCTTATTTTGTTTTTAAATCATTCCTTGGAACAACTTTCCTGTAATCACTATTCTGTGATTCTGTGTAAGCTATTAATAATTAAAGTTTATGCATTGCAATGCATTGAGGCTGTTTGGAATTTCCTTTTTTTATTGCTATAAATTATATTGCATTATTCAAATTCAACACTGTAGGTTTCCTTTTTTTCTTGAAAATACTATTGTTCTAGTGTTCATAGTTAATCAGAGGGCAGACCACATTCTATATGTGTAAACTCACAATATCAGTTTTCATCTTCCCATTCCAGGTGTTAAATGCATACTTAATGGTGAATTGCAGGTCTGGAAATGTACGAGGACCTCTAGTAGTTGGACTTTAGATGACTTTTCAGCACATTCATCAGTTTATAAAATACTATTTGTATCATTACAGGTGAAGTAAAAATGAATTATTTGTGCAAACCTTACGTAGCCATGGTGACAACATACCAAATGGCAGTGTTGCTTGCTTTCAACAACAGTGAAACCGTCAGTTACAAGGAGCTTCAGGATAGTACACAAATGAATGAGAAGGAACTGACAAAAACCATCAAATCCTTACTTGATGTCAAAATGATCAACCATGACTCAGACAAGGTATGCAGTAACGATATAAAAAACTTCCATGTTTTCAGGCTCGTGATTCTAGTATTTGTTGGGGGCTTTTTTAATATAAAAGGATCCACAGTTTGCCTTTTTTTTGTCTGAACTATTATTGACCCTTGTGAACAATTATAAATCTGTATTTATAAGAAAAGAGACAGGAGGAAGTAGACTATCTGTGTCATACAGGCTCTCTGTGCCTATAACAGACAGCATGATATGCTGAAAAGGTGAGAGCGCTCGGACTGTATTGTTTCTGTTGCATTTAATCCATGTGGCTCTAGAATCACTGCTGTTGGAAGGGAATACTCTTTAAATACACCACTTTCAAAGTTGTACTAAATCATAGGAAGGAGCCTGAATAGTAAACCGAAGAGTTTTACAGAGATCCTAAAAAAAATTTGTGGGATAAAGAGACTGAAAGTAACAGCAACCATGTTCTTCCTTGCTGACAGGTTACAGGAGGAGGAAGGAGGAGAAAAGGGAGCAAGGAGGGCTTGGTGTGAGAGGGTTTTTGCTGCAGTTTCCCAAACTCTCATTCCATGAGTTTCATGAAATTCCAGTAATATCTGAGCTTTGGTTGTGGTTAAGGCAATGGTTGATACAGGTTCTGTTTCTGACTCTGCCACATACTTCTGTACAACTGATGTGAAACTAGTTACCCGTTTTCCCGTACAGCGAAGGGCACCGATATCTGTTACGTAAAAAACACTACAGAAGTGCTTGCGCACCCCACACAGACCTCAGCACGTGCTGCCAGCTAGCCCAGAAGGCCCGTTATTTAGACAGTATCAGGCCGAAGAATCTGCAATAAGCTGTTCACTTCACTTATGAGAAGAAATCCAAAGCTGCTCTGATAGCTGCTTTTTTTTTAAGCCAGGAAAATATTAGAAAATGGAAAGTGAGTTCACAAGGAAGATCTGATGCTTGTCTGAAGCATAGGACATGCTTCCAATATCTAGAAATAGCTCAGGTTGGAACAGTGGCTGGGAAGATTCCTGTTAAACCATGGGTGAAATACAACACTGGCAGCTATTACAGAAAACAGCGAGATTTTTCATAATCTTAAAGTTGCCCATTATTTAAAGGGTTTACGTTTATTTATGTCTGTTGTATAAGGTTTGCCCAGTTTCTTTAAGCATATGTTATTACAGAGTGAACGATAAGCTTTCCAACCCTTTTACCTTTTAATGTTTACCACTGCATTTTCTGGTCCTTTAACTTCCAGGCTATTATATTCAGACATCTCTGCTAATTCTGTTTTCTTTGCACTCCATCCAGCAATGTGAAAGCAGATCTGTAGACAGTCTATCAGCTTACTTATGAGTAAGCCAGTGAACTTTAGTGGCTTAAGCAGTGACATTAAATACACTTAACTTCTCTTTACCTGTATCTGAGCCACACAGAGAATTACAATGTATTAAATGTTGTAGTTTGCTTTTGTTTGTTTGTTCTTTTTTGACAGAGGAAGGAGAAAAAGAAACTTTTGTCAAAATCTTTATTGGTTCATTAGAATCATGCTTTTTGAGTTCATGCATAGCACACAATTTATTTTGGTTTATACTCAACCATGTAGGCAGAATAACGCTAAAGTTTAATCTTAGCTTATATTTTTGTAAAACTCTTGATATTTGCCCTTCTATGTTAAATTTTCTATACTGTGCCTGGATACTATAAAATATTACAACAAATAATATTTGTTGCATAATATAAAGTTGGTATTAATATTGTTTTGAGTATATATTTAGATAAGTATTGACTGTGTTTACTGAAGTATTTGAACCTGAGCCAACCATGGTTTGGCAAAGTTCCAAAGTCTAAGAAGCCCAGTAACTTTATTCTGATGGAAATTGGTAATACTTGTACTTTTTTGCCTGGAAACCGCGAAGATTGGTCAGGTCACCCTGTTAGTTGAATGTAAAAGTGTTTGAACTGCAGGGATTAGTTACTATTTATTGAAAGAAATGGACTTTTGCGTGTAGAAAAGAATGGAGACTCTGATAGGAAAAAAATTAGAAACATATAGATAGATGTGGAACTGTAAAAGTTGCAGTTTGTCAACTGTTTCTGCTATAACATAACAAAATGCTTAGATGTTTTTCCTTGAGTTCTGGAAGGCAACATTAGTAATAGTTGTGAAAGCAGCAGTGCGCTCTCTGGAGATTCTGCCATAAATAAATGCAAATCCTACTTTCTTTGCAGGGAGAAAATGAGTTTAAATGGCCAGTGTTTGCAACTAAGAAAAGCTGTTGAAGTATTAGAACAGAAATTGCTTTAATCATATTGATTTGTTAACAATATTCATGTATGTCAGAGTTCTTTATAGCGTTTTCTAAAATAGAGCTGATTTCTAGATTAGTTAAACTGTAGCTTAAAAAATTGACCTGGTTCAAGTGGCATTTTAGAATTTCCAACTACAAATCTGCTGAAATTATTTGTATGTATGCAAGCCTCTAACTTGAGATTTTTTGAAGTAAATTGTTATTTTCTGTTTCCAATTCTGATTTTTTAAAAAGATTCTTTATTGCAGGAAGATGTAGAGGCAGAGTCTACATTTTCATTAAATATGAACTTCAGCAGTAAACGAACAAAATTTAAAATTACTACATCAATGCAGAAAGACACGCCACAGGCAAGTATTCTTTGGTGTTTCTAGCTTGAACAGCTTAGTAAGCTTATTTTTCTAAAATCAAATTTATTGTATTAGTTTGGTGTAAGCAGATATAAGAGTCCCTGTGTAAGATTTACACCATCATAGCAAAATTGTTTACGTTTAAAGATTAAGCACTGCAGGTTTTTTTGTACTAAAAATATATGCAGGAGAAGATGGAATAGGGAATAAGAAAAAAAAGAAGAAAAAGATAAACAAGAACTATTCCTCTTGTACCAAATGGGGTTGATATTTACCTTGTTTTATCTAATGACTTTTTTGTTGGTGGTGTTTCAATAAAAGCAACTTATTCCAGGAACAGCAGAACCAATCAATTCTGTTTTCCTATGATTTTGTGTCCTTCGTCAACTGAAATTAACTCCAGTGTTGATAATCTGTGTTCCCTCTGTATCTCCTAACACATGGGATTTTGTACAAGAGATGTATGTGCTGCTAAACTCAACACGTTGCAGTAAATTCTGCCTGCCTTTCTCCCTAGCAAAATCTCTGGTTTGGATGTCTCTCTTCTACCTTCCTGCTGACTTTCATGAAACTTGGTATTCTTGATTTACGGATGTACTTTGCCTGGAATTGAACTTCACCTAGATGTATTAATTGACAAATTTTAATACAGTAAAAAGTATAGATTCAAGATACCTTTATGCAGTGTTTATTGATCTTACTATATTGTAAGCATTATTATTCTTCCCATGTTGCAGGAGATGGAGCAGACCAGAAGTGCTGTAGATGAAGACAGAAAAATGTATCTTCAAGCTGCTATAGTCCGTATCATGAAAGCACGTAAAGTGTTGCGACATAATGCTCTTATTCAGGAGGTAAGATAAAGTCCTCTTCCTAAGCATGATTTGATGAAAATCTTTAGGATATTTGGGCAAAACATCTGGCCATGAAACTCTCCTATGTCAAAACTAACAGACTTCAGTGAAATTAGTGAGAATTTCATTGGAGTCTACTTTGAACTGCAGTACTGGAGCACTAGCTGTGATCCCTCAGTCTTGTAAATGTGTCTTAGCGCTAAAGCATTCGGTGCCTCTGTCCTTGCTCTTTCCTGTTGGCTGTCTCTATGCTGACACGTGTCGTATCCTGTAAGAATCATTGCCAGAGCTATAGGTTCAATTGAAAACCTGAGTATCGATATTCTAGGTATGAAATTTCTACAGAAGCACCCAGCCAATTTTGAGCTCTAATTGTAAAGTTGGATTTTATTCTAATCCATGGCTTAAATTTTAGAAGTTGTCTGGGTATGTAGGCATGTACTTCTTACTCTCCCTTTTCTGTTGAGAGCTACAGTTGTCTAGAATTTTTTAGATTCTAGATTAATGATCTGTGAACTGTCACAGACTGGCTGGGAAGGAAGCGCTATTTCTTTTGGTTTTCTCCCGTTTTCCCATCTGTGCTAGTTGCCTGCCTTATTCCAACCCAATCCTACCAACCAATTCTCAGTTTTAGTTTTAGCCTTCCAAGGCATTCATTCTTCAGTCTAATTCACTCTTGTGTCTCCTGAGCCTTGCCGGATAGCCTCAGAGTGGACAGGTGGGAGAAGGAATAACGATTCCTGCTTTATTGGACCATTTTGAGCATGGAGGTGGAGAGGCATTCAGTCCTTTTGAGATCTGCCATATTTTTTTCTGTCTTGCGGTAATGGAGGAAACCATTTACCACACCCATTGTTTAATTTTTATTTCCTAAAAAAAATAATCAGAGAGCTTGTAAGCCCAGAACTTGCAATGTGAGACATCGTCAAGGTTTTGAGTATTGAAATACTGCTTGTACACAAATACTCTGAAAGCGTATTTGAGTGTCCAAAAGATGAGGCAGTGTAGGTCCTGATTACTTCTCAAAATCTTTGGTTATTTTGTTTCCTGTTACTTAAATCATCCATGCAATGGAATGGCAGGGACTGGAAGGGATCTTCAGAGATCATCTAGTCCAACCCCCCTGCCATAGCAGGGTCGCCTAGAACAGGTTGGACAGGACGCATCCAGGCGGGTTTTGAATATCTCCCGAGAAGGAGACTCCACAGCCTCTCTGGGCAGCCTGTTGCAGGGCTCTGTCACCCTCAAAGTAAAGAAGTTTTTCCTCATGTTGAGATGGAATTTCCTGTGTTCCAGCTTGTGCCCGTTGCCCCTTGTCCTGTTGCTGGGCAGCACTGAAAAGAGTCTGGCCCCATCTTGTGGACACCCACCCTTTAGATATTTATAAGCATTGATGAGATCAATTACAATGAAATCCTGTAAGAATTTACAGTTGAAACTAGAAAATGGTAGGCAAGCCCTGTTTCATCTTTGAAAATACATTTTTCTGCCTACTCTCAAATTCTTAGAAAAAGTTTTCAAAATGTACTTTGCTTGAGACCAGTTTATAAGGATGGAATAGATTACAAATTTTTATGTTTTAGAAACAAAAAATCCTTTCTGGTTGCTTCTTCCTTTGTTTAACTCAGAAGGGACTAACTGACGTGCCTCTGCTGCACTTTGCTATGGCAGTACTCTTGCAGAATAGTACAGTCTATTAACATCAGGTATTTTTTCACGTTTTGCAAGAAAGGTGAATATTTTGATTGTTACTCGATTAAAAACTAAGTAGAGAGTAAAGTTGCTGCTCCATTTATCTGTCACCAGCCACATCTCCCTGTGTTGGTTTTTTTACCTTAACTTTTAACTAAATTTATGACACTTTTGAAAATCATATGATTTATCATTTAGTCTTTAGTTCTTGGTTTTGAATACTACTTATCTCCTAGGTGGATTAGAGCATTTAAAACTGAAGGCTAGGCTTATGTTGATATTCATTGATATTTATGCTGCAGTATAGTGTAAGGATGTCATATAGCCTTAATTGAGCACTTGTGAAACCTCAAGCAATAAAAGCAGTGAAGCAGTCCAAAATCCAGTAGGGTTAATTTTTCCTTCTTTTTTGCACTCCAAATTAATTTGTGCCAATCTCCACGCTGCCTCAGCTAAACTGTTACTGTTACCTAAGCCTGATTCTTTAAAATGTTAGGTGTCTTCTCTGTAGTCTATGATATAGACATATTCTTAGGCACTTCAGAAGTTGCCAGGTTTTACAGCAAATTGTATACTTAATGCTTAAACACAAATATGAAAATCTCATGTTAAGTCAAAATTTTACCTAGTTATGTCTGCATTGATCTCTGTAACTTGTTTTGCTTTGTGTTGCATGAATAAGGCCAAATTGACAGGTGGTTGTGAGTTGAACATGCTCAGCTTTCTCGCTAGACTGACCTTTATTAAAAAATGAATAACCATCACTTCTATTAAACTTCTGGAGTATGCATAACTAACTTCTTGGCTATTCAGCTTCCTTTTTTTTCCCCTGCTAATCTTGTAGTAAGACTTGATTTACTGTCACAGGGCTTTTTATTTCTTAAAACATTAGTTTCTGATATTGTTACTTATTATGGTGACGTATATACATAGTTCTTGTTACTTTTATCATGATGCTTATATACCTACATTGAAAGACTCTTAGCCTTAATGTAGTTAGTTCTGATTCTAGCAGTTAGAGTACAGCACCACACAGTTCATTTAGGGTGAGGCGTCCAGGAAAATACTCAAGGCCCTTGCTAGACCTGTATATGTCAGCATGAGGTCTTTGCTGAGTTGTTAGATAGATTGTGTTAGATATGCCCTCATAGCTCCATGCTGCAGTCGCTTGCAGGACAAGGTAACTTTTCCCTTAAAATGAATACGGTCAGTGGGAGTAGTGGAGGGATAAAGGTCAATGCGGTCATTCCCAGAAAATTTTTTTATTCTGACCATCATCAGGTATTTCTATCCATCCTTCTTATTTGTATTATCTTTGAAAAACAAACAAAAAAACCCTACCAATACAAAATTCTATCTTTTGTTCTTTCTGTCCTAAGTAAATATATGAAGTAGGATGATGACAATCAGTTTGAGTGTAGGGCTGAAGTTAGGTGAAATCTGAGCAGATCTATTAGCTCGTTAGCACCAAGTTCCTTCTCATTTGTACTGCTGTGGAACATACCAGACCCTTGGCTGCCAGCCCAACAAAACTCGCTCTTTTGAGCTTTTTGTTTGCTTTGCTGTGTGAGTTCTACCTGGTGAGCTCTCTTGGCTCACAGAGGGCTCCAGCAAGCTCTAGAGCTGGGACAAAGCCAGCCATGAAAAGTTGTAAAGAAAACAGGAAATCCAGCTGAAATAAAAGCCACTTTCTTTAGAGAACACATGAGAAACTACAGGCAAAATACATTGTGAAACTTGGGCAGGAAGATCTTTTGTTTGCCTCGCTTGCCATTGCTAGGAAGTGGAGAGGAGAAAGTAATAGTCATTTTCTTTGCTGCAGGTTGGCCACAAGAGTAAAATGTGAAAAAGTTTTGAAGTTAATAGATACGTGTATTCTGTTACTACACACCGTTTCATCCTCTTTTCTACATGAGAATGAGCAAAACTGAGAACCATTAAGAGACGTCTAAAGTTTTGCCTACAGCTCCGGTTTCTTCCACAATGCATATCTATGTTTTTACAATAAATAATTTTTTAGTGTATGTATTACAAAGTTCCAGCATAGCCAGATGGAGCTTGCCAAATCATAGGGCTGTCTACAGTGACTGAAGAAAGAGAGGTTCATCCCAATTGTCTCAAATTGTATAGGAGAGGAGGTCAGTGGTAGAGGGGCTGCATTTACATCTTCTGGGCAGCTGAGCAGTTCAGGTGCCTTCCAGGACCAGGTGTACAGCACTACATGGGCTGGAATTTAGACAAAACACAACAAATTCAGCTCACATCTTGTTGCAACAGCAATAAAGTAGTATAACTTTACAAAATCATTACTACTTGGGCTCTGTCTTTTGTGATGAAGTGTCAGCTAGGGCTTTTCAATAAATTTTCTGAAAGAAAAAGTGTTATGTTTTTCTTGAAAATTTGATTGTCTAGTGCAGTAGAATCTCTGAAGATAGGTTGCATTTTTAATATATCTAAACTGTGGTATTCAAGAATGAATAAAGTCTTATAACATTACAATCCGATGTTTTTGTAATTTGCTATGTACCTGTTTACATGCCTTCTAAACATGTCTTTTTAATGCTATAAAGAATAGGTTTCACAAATCTTTATTAAATTGTCTTCTCTATTTTTTTATGATAACAAAAGTGGTGATGGATTCAAAGGAAGTTGTATTCAACTTTAGAGGTAGTTTTGAAAAATACAATCAAGGGAAATTTAACCATTCAGAATAGTATAAAGTATTATTAAAACTAAGCTTAACGCATTCTTCAGGCATTTAATTTCCAAGTAAGACTGATGTAAGTCAAACAAAATTTGGGAGTCCATAAATGAATCGTTCCAGAACAATGGAAGTACATAAAGAGAAGTAAAAGGGACCTAGTCTAGGAAGAGAAGTCAGTTAGCAGAGCCAGCATGGAAAGGCACATAGCGTTTTACAAAATTCTCACTTTGCTTAAACTGTGACAATAGTAAAGTGAAGAAATGTGTTAATGTTAGATTAATTTTTAACCTGAATATTTTGTACCGTGGCAAATTAAGCAAGCAAGAGGACTGAAAAGATCTGGTTAACGTGTAGGCAAACTAACCAATGAGCAGAGCAGTCAGTTTAAGTGTCCTGACACTAATGTATAGAGATGCTTTGTTCATTGTTATAAATGAACTATTCCGGGTTTATTTCATCCTGTCTTTAAAAGAAAAATATACTGAATTTGCCTTAAAGCCCTTAGTGAATATTTCTATAGCTTTTATAACTGTTGTAAATAAAAATAACACAAAACCCATGTCTTTCTTTTGCAGGTAATTAGCCAATCAAGAGCTAGGTTTAACCCAAGTATCAGCATGATTAAGAAGTGTATTGAAGTTCTGATAGACAAACAGTACATAGAGCGAAGCCAGGCCTCTGCAGACGAGTACAGCTATGTAGCATGATGTTGCTGCCCTGCAGGTATGGTCGTAAGGAGATCATTGCTGTCACTGTTTGGTGTGTTCCTGTGGGAAGAGGCAGGCCTGTGCCTCCATAATTGGTCACTTGGCAGCCCCTGTTTTTCTGCTGTTTACAACATCACCAGTGCCATGTCATGAGCGTCAATGAAAATGCCTATAGATATTTCAAGCTCATGTCATTATGACATTTCTTAAAACTTTACTAAAAGAATGAGTGAAGTATTGCTGAAATGTGGAAAATTGGTTGGGTACCATGCTTTTTTTTTTTTTTTTCCTCCCCTTTCACGTTTGCAGTTGATGTTTTTTAATGTATCTTAAGACAAAGTAAAAAAATAAAAAAACCTAAATATTGTAATATGACAGATAACCTAATAATTGTATCTACATTAAAATGTAAAAAAAATGACGAACATGATACTGCTGCTTGTCAAATAAAAAAATAAAGTTATATAATGTGTCTCGAATGATTGTAGAAATGGATATAGCATTAATGTCTGTAAATATTATTCAGACCTAGAAGACTAAAAATAATGTTTTGTGTTTGGGTTTTGGATAACCTCAGAAGTAAATCTGATGTTAGGATAAATTTATATGAAACTGAATACCAGGTATGTTATGTTTGATGTGACTATAAAAAAAATATTTATGGTTAAGTGCACATCTTGTTTTCTTGAGATTAGGCTAATTTACATTCTTAGTGCCTGAAGGCCTACTCTGTGTCTGCTAATCTCACACTGTAGGAATATGTTACAAGAGAAAATAAATAGACATTTGAGGGGATTCAAGTAGTGTAGTTCACAAAGAGTTAGAAATGAATATAATGAACGTCAAAGATACAGTTCAGTGGCTTGTGAAACCACCCTATTAATGGGAAAGAATGTAGCAGACTAGTAATTGAAAAATGTTGTTTCACTAATGCATTGGGTAGAAACTCTACATGGATAGGTACCTATGTTTGTTTCCACATACGCCCATACTGGTTTTTTCCTGTTTTCCCTCCTAACTCATATGGTTGTATTTATCGTATTTTGTTTTCTTCTGCCCCAATTAGATTTCTAGCTGTTTGGGTGGGACAAGAAATCCATGGGCTATTACATGTCCTGCGTTGTTTATCAGGGATGGCATGGTGACTGTTCACTCTCACATAAGCAAAGTATAATTTTAAAAGGTACTAATTCTACCGCTGGAAATAGTTGGAGTTTAGGAGCATTAAGGGTGTGAACACTGAATACCTGCTGCAGAAAAGAGCTTCCTTATGGCCACGCCTGCTATTATCATTGACAGGATAAATATTAAGTTAACTTTAAATGTTCTATTTTTGCCAAATTTTATTTGTGTGCATATAAAATATATATATGTAGATATATATTCTTTGCAATATTTTTTTAGATTGTGTGATATTTCATCACCTACTAAAAGTCCACAGATCAAGAATTAATTTTAAAGGAAAAAAAAAGCCTTTAAGGGGAACTTTTTCCTTCTTTTTTGTTTTTCTAGTTCTTCACTGTATGAAAGGTTTCTCTCCGACTCTCAGATTGTTACTGTCTCTTATTTCTTAAGTGGCATCACGTTCATATGTCATCTGGAGGGTATAGTAAACTTTCTATAGTTAACTAGGAAATGCATCAAGGAGTGGTAATAAGTTTTCCTTATGTGGATTTTGCTGAGAGTGAATAAAGGGCAATAAACAATGAAGGGCACTAAGCACTTCTTCCATATTTATGGTGTTTTGTCCCACTACACTAAGATCTAGATTTTTTTAAAAATGGATTTATGTCTTCAAGAAGTGGATTTTTTTAACTGATCGTAATATGGTGCCATAAGTTCTTGTCTAAACTGGTAGTTTGGAGTTGTATATGCATGTTAGGAGACAGCACAGGTGCTTATAGTGTCACTAAGTGTAGTAAACAGGAGACACATTAGCATAGATTTTGACTGGAGTGACTTTTAATCTATTTCAGTGTGAAACGTTTCTGTGCTTTATAAAAAGTAATTCATTACTTCTTATGACAAAAAAAATAGAATAGAGGAATATTTTATGACACGACAGAAAAAATATTGCCTGAACATTGAATCATCAGATCCTTTCTCCAGAAAACAAACTAACAGTGACACCAAAGCTTCTGGAAACAAATGTGTTTTATCTTGTAACTTGTGTATGAGTCAAAAGATTTTAAGCTTGTTTCTTCATAAAAGGGTTAATAAAAGCTTTATTTAAATATAGATTGCAGTAGCAAAATTTTAAGACTGAGTTTGAAAAAGCCTTAACAAATTTATTTTCAGAATTACTTCATAGATGAAACAAAAACTTTACTGCTCTAGCCCAAACGTGTAAGGTTTTAGCATTACCTTATCTCTGAATTTTTGCATACCTAAAACATCAAAAGTAGTATTTTGTTTTTTAGATAAGCATGCTGCTGAGTTGAGACATGTTTAGTGAGTTAAAAACATTCATATATTTCAGCACGGTTGGCACCCCCAGACAATGTCTTTCATAATTATACACAAACTCAGTCTTTTCAGTGCCTCTTGGGAAACATGGCTGTAGCTGGGAAACATTTTGAATTCTACTTTGTAACTCACACCTTCCCCCTAAGGAAAAAAGTGGTGCAAAGATTCATCCCTGTGTAGCTGGGTTAGGTCACTGAAGTCATCGCTGGCACACAGTGGTGCAGCGTATAGTGTAGTGCTACAGCCTGGCAGCTCAATACATCTGGCAAGTGTCATTTCACAATACAAAGTGCTGTGTTAACAGGAGGGGCAAATCATGAAAAGAGAAGACGTCCAAAAATGCCTTGTTCTTTTAATTGTTCACTAAAAGGAACTGGTATAATTGTACAGATTTTTGTGTTTATTATAACCCTGTTAACATGTATGACCTGCTAGTTTATTGGGAGCCGAACAGCTGAGTCTGGAAACCTAATGATTTCATACATCTCATGCATTTCTAATACCAAAATGCATTTTACCTCTAGTACTGAGTGTTATAGATAATTCCTATGCCAATTGAAAATGTTATTTCTATGATGTTTTAATTTGTCTTCAGATTGATTATCGTACTCTAGGAAAGAAAAACGTGTACCTCTATTTCAGTGTGTTCATACATACAGGGCTGCTGGAGCTATGAAAGGTACTTAAATCACCACAACATGAGAAAACAGTTTTCAAAACAGGGAGTATCGTTACTTTTTAAGAAATTTTTCAGTAAGTACATCACTTTTCCAAATAAGGAGCAGAGTACAGAAATTGGTCAAAGGATAAATACATTTTGTAAGCTGATATCTTTCATCTGTTTAGAAGGCCATTTCTTATCCTTAAAAAATTTTAGTTTTTTAAGGATAATTTTAAAAGCAAATCTTACAACATAGTATTGATTCTTGAGCAGAATAAATTATTTGTACTCTAGAGCAAATATGTTAGAACTGTCTATGCTTTACAAATACGCTAAGTACGTAGAGTTAATTAATCTAAGGTATTACAATCTATGAAAATACATTCTCCAGAAACAGTTGTTCTTGCACTGAGTGTTTTCTCATATTACAAATTTGAAGTTATCCTTACTTGCTTATGGTAAATTGTGCTGTGCTTCCTAGCTGATAACAATAGAGTTTTTGCAAGTTTCCAGGCAAAAGAAGAGGAAAGGCCAAAACATTGTTTGGGTATAATAATTTTAAAACAACGCAAGACTCTGCTAAATGCAAGTGTGTGTGTGTGGATTTAAAGAGGGAAGGTGAGCAAATATGATAGTATCTGGACGTGTTAGCTTGGATGTGCGTTTCATGTTGTCTCTCGGTTCTGTGGAATTTGCAATTGCATCAATAAGGAAAGAAAATTAAAACCAGCAAAAGGAATGAGGAAGATGAGGGGGCTGGTCAGTTGGCCTCCATTTTAGAAGTGTTGGAGTTGTATTTTTGCATTCTTTATCTTTGAATGGTTTAAACATGCATATGTTAATGACAGGATTACTATTGAGTTCAGTATTGATGATTACCTGTCGTGTGTTTGAGGAAGAAGTGTGCTGGAGTATTCAAAGCAGCAGTGCATTTGTCATAGCCACATGTTGGTGCTGCTCCCATCAGCTGTCCCAGGAAGCAGCAGGAAGACTTGAAAGCTCCCTTAATCTCCCCAGTGAGTCCAGTCCTGCATGTGTAGCTGAGAAGTCAAGGACTCTCCTATGCCCGAGAAGTATTATGAAGCAAGTCAAAAGGTATTGTTAGTAGCTTCTAAAACAGTTCTAGTAGTTTAGGGAATTACTTCCTCTATTAATTTCTACACCCTCTCTGGGACCCTTGTGACTGAAAGCTATCAACGGTGATTTAAGCAGAACTGAAAAGCCCTCTTGGTTGGTTGCTTTGACTGGAGCCCTGAACAGCTTGCATTAACACTGTCATAAGTTCCTCCTGCTCAGCTGGGGAAGGTAATGGGTGTGTGCATTACTAGTCTATTACAATATCAAGTAAAAACTTTGTACTTGAGACACTGATGGAGCTTGCTGTATATGAACTCTTTCTAAAGCTTCTGGACTAGCCAGAAATCTCCTCTGGTCTTTTATACTGAGGAGGGCTGTACTAACTTTATGTGTCCTTCCATCCGCTCTTCCACTGAGATAAATAAAATCATACGGTGGTGTTTCTATAAATACTGCTCTCCTAATCTTCCCTGATGTGGTGTTACATACCAGGAACAGAAAATCATGTATTTTGGGACTACAGAAAGTAAAATAGGATGGATGAAACACTTCCCAATGTCTGTATAGCGAGTCAGTCTGACTCTTATCCAGCCCAGTGTTTGGTATATTACTGTTTACAGCAGCAGTGGATACATAAGGAGATTGTTAGGCGTGTTTTCATCTGAAAGTGGCCTTGTTCTTAGCATAATCATTGTTTGGTAAGCACTGTAGTTATCACCTTTTGGTGGAAGCTGGTGGTTCTGATGTATGTCAGACTTTTTTCCAGGAGCTGTGCATGGTAGCACTGCAGTTGCCAACAGTTATTAAAGAAGAGTGGTTTGAGGACAGTTTTGAAACTTGACAGGTCATCGTTGCCTGTCTTTTAGTGTTGGTTATATCATCTGTAACTTACTAGGTATATAGGATAAAAAGTGTGACACTTCTTGGGTAGTTTTTCACATTGTATTGAACAATTTCAGTTTCATAAGATGTGCTTGATCTGTTTTAAAAACCTTACGCATGTGTCCATTTTCCTTTCGTCTTTCCAGCCACCAGCTTCATGGTCATCGGGACTTGAGTTTGAGAGATTAAAAAAGAATATGAAACTCCTGAAACTCTTACCTGCTTCCCAGGGCTTTTTGTGTATTTTTTCATTGCAATATTCAAAGGACTAAAAAACATTTATTGGGACAAGGGACCTGTAGCTTAGTCATGAAGGTGTTCCTGTGGGAGCTGGGGCCGTGGGTTGCAAGCAGTGGGGGTGGTACACTGAAGATGAGCCATCTGCTTCTCGGGGCAGAAGGAAAGCAGCGGTGGCCAGAATTGTGTATGCAAAATTCAGCCACTGTGTTTGTTGATGTCCATAATAAACTCTAATGATAGCTAGTAATCTAGTTACCGGTAATGAATTAGTATGTGAACATTTAAGTTTAGGGGCCGTCTCACCATCTGGGGACTCAGACTTGGAAATCAGGCTTTCAGAACTGCCTTTTTGGATGTGAACATACGTTCTGCCTGACTGCCATCTGAAGTCAGGAAAATGAGTCATGTGAATCTCACCTGTAACCTCGTCTCAGTGATTCCAGGTGAAATTCTCTCTCCCTTCCCCACAGTGGGTTTCTGCTGCCACATGTTTTAGTGTACCGGTAATGGTGTATCTAAGCTTTACTGTAGCCACAAATGGAAGGGAATAGACGTACACCCACAAAGCGTGCGCTGCTTAAAACCTGAGTCATGGCTGTGAATCAGAGATATACCCGTTGCAGCTGGTGAAAGCGATTTGGGAGGATGTAACATTCCTCTTGAGAGCAACAGTAGTCGTCTCATTTTGGGCTAAGAGAACCTTCCATCTGTGTGAAAGGAGACTCTAGCCTTAAGAAACCCTCTATCCATTAAGAAGACACCACAAATTAATCCTGGCATCCATAATTATTTTTTTTTTAGGGATATGGTTTAGTGGTGGTTTTTGTCAGAGTTCGGTTGTTGGTTTGACTCTATGATCTGAAAGGTCCCTTCCAACCTAGACAATTCTATGATTCTATGATTTTTGAGTAAAATAATCAAGAAATTACCCTATCTGCTCCTCAGCCCTCTTTCCTCAAGGCAGTAGCCTTGCCTGTTTTGGATGCCCTACCTCTTTCAGAGTGCTGGGCATTTAATTTTTAAAAATGTGTATTTTAAAAGACATGTATATCGTTTGACAGGAAGAGAAACGGAGCTTGTGTCACTGAGTGAGGCTGGTATTAGCTTAGTGGGAAGGGGCAAGTGGGGACGTGTATTCAGGTCCCGAGCGACAGCCTGGCAGCTGGGGCAGAAGAGTGTGGGGTTTTGCATGTGGACTGACAGACCCTCGTTACTCTTTCCCACACCCAGGCACAGCCTTTGAAATGCAGAGCTGGAATATCTGCTTGCTGACAGGCAGAGCTGGAATATCTGCTCCTTCCCTTCCTGCTGCAGCTCCCGTCGAGCGTAAGGGCTCCGTGTCTGGACAAGCCTTGCTTTGCCAACCGGTTCCTAGGGGAAGGCAGCGCCGTCACCCGCTCGCAGGGGAGGAAGTGTTGGGTGCGAAGAAGGTGCGCTGCATCTAACTACCCATAAAGATGCCAAGAAGCATGGGATAAAGTTCTTAATAGTGTGTTATCTGAAGTGGCTCAGGAAGCTGTAGGTTATGTGGGTCGTATGCAGTGACAAAGATGAAAATAGGTAAAATAGCTGCTTTATGCACAGATTTGCTTTTTCCTTTTTTTTTTTTTTTTGCTGGTTTCTAAGTCCTTTAGTAAAATAACATACATACCGACTTTGGAAAAGCAGATCTTCAAGAAGTTTATTTTGGAGGGTTTTGTGTGAGATGTTTAGTTCACACTTCTTGCTGATGCAGACTCTGGGCTTTGCATCTTCCAGAATTTCCTTCCAGGCTCTCTAAAACGGCCATGATGCCGTTCCACACCTGAGACAAGGGTTGGTTGGCTGAGCTCCAGGCACCAGAAAGTTGTTTCTCTTTGCAGGGGCTGTTCTTGCTGTGTACACACCTTCTTGCTGCGTCGAGCTCTTCTTTCTTGCCATACCCCTTTAGGCTTTGTTGTCTAGCTAGTGTGTTTTGTATATGGCAATCATATATAGTGCCTTAAAACTTACTTTTTTAAATCCCTGCTTATGAAGGTACGTCACAAGTTTCTATCTCTCTGTGTGCTTCTGTAAGAAGGTGTTTGGCCCAGGCTTCCTTGGAATGTGATTTTATTACTGTCATACTCATGAGAGCTCTGGGATACTTACACCAAATTTTCTTCAGGGGTTTGGCATCGGTCATGGCTGGTTTTAAGACCAATTATAAAACTAAAAATCACATTAAATCCTGTCCATGTAGACTAGAGTTTAGATAACACTCTTACAGAGCACGGCAAACCATCCATTAGTGCTTCATGTCCTAGAGAGTAGTATTTTGAAATAACTTTTTGTTGTCCTTAGAAATCCTTTGGGGGTTTATTTTGTTGATTTTTTTTGTGTGTAAAATGCTTGTGAAAACCTTCACTTAGCTACAGATTAGTCAGAGTATGGACAACATAAACACAAACTTATTTTCCAGCCATCATCTGTAGTGATGGAGGAAGCAACTGTGATAGGACGTCATTGTATTCATCCTCTGCTGGAGGCTACGGAAACTCTCAGAGATTTTAGAGGAGTTATGTTCAATAACAACTGCTCTAAAATCACTGTTTGTAGAAGTTGCAGCATGGAATGGAGAGATCCTTCCACTGTTGTGGTTTCACACAATGGGATTGTTAATTTCTTTACTCAACAGAATCATTGGCTGATTGGGAAAATTTGGGGAAGATGTCAGAAAGCTGTCAAAAATGCCTGGGGCCATTGCCATCAGCAGGTGTTTCTCATCTTCCCTGAAGCCACTTGTACAATGTGATTCCCCTGCCAGCTCTGCAGCAGCATTACTCTCGTGATTTAATTGTGTCTGTGTGGAAACGTGGGTGCTTTCCTTAAAATGTATTGTTATAGCAGAATCTCTGCTGTTCACAGAGACTTTCCAGCCCTAGTGGCTGTGAGGAGAGCGGTGTGACAGTACGTTCTGCTGAAAAGGTCAGATATTAGGAAGACAAATATGAAGAAATTAAGGTGTATTGCCTCTCCTTTGTTAGTATGAAGGTATTTGGGGTGCATGAGCCTGTTCCTACAGCAGAGGTAGCGGTGGCTGCCAAGCCGGACAGTGCTGGCTGTCCCCTCCCTGCCCTTGCCAGCTCCTCCCTGGCTCCTTCCTGCGAGGCAGCCAGGACTCAGCTGGTCCCAAGGCCAGTGTCCCACAGCAGCAGCAGCCACCTCTTCTTAACAATATGTTTTAGGAGAAGAAATACGCTCCACGGTGGAGTCAGTATTTAGCACGGTGGGCTATCTGTGGGGTCCAGCAAGAACAGGAGAGATTAGAGGGCACAGGATGTAAAGAAACGGAATGAAACTTACATGCACACGCTTGGGAAGAGAGGGTCCAGCTGGTGCCATGCTCTTGTGATGTTGGGGGTGGGATTGAAAGTCAGGACCCTGCTGGGATGCGTTTCTGCCGAGACAGCTGCAACCTTTTAGCAAATTTGGTTGGGAGGGTAAAAAGGGCACGATGCTTTGCATCTCATTCAAATGCCTTCTCTGAGTGAGAATTCCACGCCTTGCGGAAAAATGGACCTCTCTTTTCCACTAGAATCCTTCTGGGTGGAGATGACTGTTGTCCTCATAGGAGGAGGAGGCGTGGGGAGTACTGCAGTTTTTGAAAGGTATTGATCATTCTCTTGCCAAGACAAAGAGGGAGAGAGAAGGACTGAGAAACAAGATGGGCGTGAAGCTGTTCATAGCCAAATCACTGCTACAGTAGAAGGGCTCTAGAAAGGTGGGGAAAGGTACGGTTTGGGGGTTTAAGGGTGTATGAAATAGAGGAACAGACAGAGGCAGAGCTAGCAGTACAGAAATGCTTGCTGTGTTTCGATGTGTGGTGCACCAATTTTGCCTAGGGTGGGAGAAAAGCCTGACCTACAGTTCTTCAGCTGGGCAGTTTGTAAGCACAAGTACAGGTAACAAATGAGAAACTTCATGTTTTATTCCCTGTAATTTACTACTCTCTTAATATCCTCTCTCCTTGAGTTCCCATCAGCTGCTTCCTCAACCCCAAACCCGTCTTCCCTTGAGTTTTGTGTGGAGTTTCTTATCGTATGAGTTTTTAAAGCCTTGTTGAAAACAAAGAGCTCCTCAGTTGAGTTGTCTGCATGTGAGTGAAACGTGGAGTCTAAGCTTGATTTGGAGAAGAAGCCAGAAATAGTGAAAGTGATGAGAGTTCCAGGTGCAGATACCAAACTTTCTTTCCGAACTTGTTGAAATGGGTTAGCAGTGCTGTGAGTCCTGAATGGGCAGGAGAGGATGGGAGCAGCCCCGAAGCAGGAACAGACCGGGAATGGAGCCAGGGAATCTATACCTGTCTTACCATTTGAAATGAGCTGTAATTAATCATCGTGGGGGGAGGAAGCTGTGACAGTAGAAAATAGATATAATAAATCCTGTCGTGAGGAGGCCGGTGCTGCACTGCTTAATGCCTCCTTATTGTTTTGAGGTTCCTGTCTGAAAGCTGTTTGCTTTTTCTTTAATGTCTTTATGGGTTTGGGGTTTTATTCCTATTTTTGTGTCAGAAGCAAATATTAAGAAAGAAATTTTAGATGTCTGGGATCTAGTCATCTGGTTGGAATACACAGGATAACCTTGCGGTGAGAAAATGTAAAGATTTTAATAATTTGTGTAACAGAATACTTGTTTTCATAAATTCATCTGCATTTTCCACACACTAGGTGAAGTAGCTTTCAGCATTTTGAATGTCAGCATGGTAGAGCACATTTACCAATTTCTGCACAAAATCAACTTAGTTACAGGATTCCTGCTTGTATGAAGGAGAGATTGAATCCAGTGGGGTTAGGCAATGTGCCTCTTTGGTGGCATCGCGAGCCTTCTGTGTGTAAAGTTCAGGTAGAACATCAGCTATATATTTTGCAAACTTGTTTTGTTTTTGCTAAGGGAAGGAAATATAATTTTAATGCTGCCTGATCATATCTGAGTTCGTAGAACATTAATCCTTGAGATCTGAAGTAGAAAATAAGAGTTACAACTTTTTAAATTAAATAGAATAGAAAATTCACTTAGTGAAGATGCCTGTTTTTCAAACGTAATAAAAAAATAATCTCTGTTACTTCAAAACATTCAGGACCGTACTCCTACTAGAGTAAAGTTCAGATATTTCCAAGAAGTTCTGGAGTTGCCAGTGGCCAGTGAATTAGCCATTTTTTTTAGGTAACAGTAATTATTGTGTCAGAACAGTTATTAGTTACAAGTTTTGACTGTGGATTGCACTTTCCTTTAAGGTTTACTTATTTCTACTTGGATTTTGTACTTTTTTCACCTTTATTGTGCATGAATGAGATGTGAAATCTGGAGTCTGTGTTCTGATTGAGTCAGGTCAAAACCGCACGTGTTCGTTTTCCTTCCCTGAAAAGTAGTTTATAAAAACAAGATATGCCCTAAGCATGATGCAGTAAACTTAGTAGGACGTACTTTATACCCATCCTATGAAAGCTAGTGTACTGTGCTGGTGGGAATTTAAGATACATAGAATCACATAATTGTTTTGAAGAGACCTTTAAGATCATCAAGTCCAGCCATTAACCTGGTACTGCCAAGTTACCACTAAACCATGTCGCTCAGCACCACATCTTTTAAGTACCTCCAGCGATGGGGTTTCAACCACTTCCCTGGGCAGCCTGTTCCAATGCGTGACAACCCTTTCAGTGAAGAAGTTTTTCCTAATATCCAGTGTAAACCTCCCTTTGCGTAACTTGAGGCCGTTTCCTCTTGTCCTATTCCCTGTTACTTGGGAGAGGAGACCGACCACCACCACGCCAACACCTCCTTTCAGGTAGCTGTAGAGAGCGATAAGGTCTCCATGAGTACAGAAGTAGAAGTGAGAAGGGCCCTGGTTTGGTGGGCTGGTCACTCGTGTAGAAGTGTGGAGGCCTGAATGCACGCTTTAGCTCCCAGGTGATATCTTTTGCTCCACTTGAAACAGTCCTTGAAGAAATCATAGAATCATTTACATTGGAAAAGACCTTTAAGATCACTGAGTCCAACTGTAAACCAAACACTGCCAAGTCCACCGCTAAACCTTGTCCCTAAAACCCAGGAACATGTGGAACTAAGCAATTTTGGGTACGCGCTGTGGTGGGCAGTGCTGTGGATCTGGAGAAATGTGGAGACGCATCTGGGAGCAGAAGCCAAGACTTGCCCCTGGTGGCCAAGAAATGGGAGTGTGCTTCACTCTGGCTGGGTGGAGTCCCGAATTTCTTTGTGCTCGGCAGCATGGCTTCAGTAGCAGGAGTGGGGAGGGCTCACTCCCTGATGAACCTTTATCCAGGTGCCCCTAAAAGGCTGCTTCGAATTACCTCGGGCTGAGCGTAGGGAAGTGAACCTGGGTCTTCTCCTTCCTGGGTGTACGTTCTAACCAGCAGGCTATTAAGTAAAAGGCGTAGGTGAGAAGGTTGCTGGCTTCCTCTGGCTCTATTTTAAAAGGAAGTGTCTGCCATCAGTGCATTTTGTAGGGCGCCTAGTCTTGGGTGCTCTGAAAATACCTTTCTGACTGAGCCCCTTGGGGGACTCAAGCAGATTCTGGAGCCTGCTCGGGCTGCAGCGCTGAGCTGTTTGGCCCTGCTGAGGCAGTTCTGGGCACGCACAGGGGTGAGACACCACCTATCTGGAACATCTGAAAATCAAAAAAATTGAGGTGCCCCTGCATATGAACTTTCAGGATCACAATTTTTGTTACTATTGGATTTAGCTTGATTATATGGCATGATATTTTAATTCTGAAGAAAACTTGGCCTAATAAAGTCAATCCCCATCTCTGTGAGAAGCAGAGATTTTTTTTTTTTTTCTTGATAACATGCTGCAAAGGTCTTTAACAAATTTTCATGGGCAACTTCCACGGTTGGATTAGTGCCCTCATTCAATCAGAGTGTGCAAAATACAAACCCTTGGCAGAGCTAAACTACAAAGTGGAGGAGATTTTGAAAATGCTAGAGTGAAAGCACCAAGGGAAAAATATCTGAAATCCTCTTATATGATTATTAAAACAAAAACACACACACGAAACCAGCAAAGTCTTAGGCTGGGGTGACAGAGGGAACTGGCAAGAGAACAGCCTGTTCTAGTTGGGTGCTTTGTTTGATATTAGTTGGAAGCTGTAACAAAGCAAGTATTTCAGGTCTCCTTGTAGTTCTCTGGGCGTGAGCTGGCCATGAGTTCATTGGCCACGTTCTCCTTCCACAGCATGGCTGATCCCAGCTACCTGGCAGCTCCCTGCACTCCCCTTCTCTAGTCCCACGTTTTCTCTTTTCTCCGTTCAGGTTCTTAAGAAACTTCACACTTGTCTCTTCTTCCCAACCCTCATCCACTGAACTTCTCAGCCTTTCCACCCAAATACAATTTTTCATGTACAATTGCACCCATGTCTGCACTGCGGATTCCCCTGAATTAATGTACCCTTTGGTGCACCTTGTTTGCTTGCACTGGCCTTTGGTGCGTGCGGTTAGCGCTACCAAGAGACAATGGTATGTGCATCTTCACTACAGTCTAGTCTACGCTAGCGTTAATGCAAACTTTTAGAAATAGATGAAAAAGTCTTCAGGAGAGCAGCCTCACCTTCTGGCTTCTTTCTTCAGCAGCTGTTCAGTGGCACCTGCATCCCTCTTCAGCAAAAACGATAACATTAATAACAGTAGGTTCCCCAGTAGGAGACTATGTTGCTGAAGTGATATGAAGCTGTCTGAGAATCCATGGTTGGACAGCATGGTTTATATTTCAGGCCGTTCCAATTAATGTTAATTTCCTTTCCACTGCCATGTATGGAACCTTACAGGTGAGGAATTACTTTAATTATGGGTAAATTGCATCTAGTTCATGGGGCTGAGGCCGGTGATTATACTCAGAAGACATAATGAAATAAACATGCATAAAATTGCATGAGAAAATGAAAACTTCTGAGAGGAGCTAAAGGGAAAGTAAGAGAATGAAGCTGAATGGCAGACTGAGTACCATTAGATTTGCCAGGCCAGGCTCATAGGCATTCTCTTTCCCAAAAGGAAACACGTAAGATGAGAGAATTTGACCTACAGGCTTTAATACAAAAACTTATTAGGCAAATCACAAAGATTTGATAAGAAAAATGTAAAAGATGCTGTAAGATGAATGACTGTGCTCTGCCAGGTGCCTGCTGGTGGCAACTCCTGAATGTCTTCACTCCTCAGGATGTTTCCATTTGCAGAAAGAAGCCGTGGTGGCTGCACTAGCAGCTGGAGAAGGTGGCAGTGAGTCAGGCTCGGCCTCTAGTATCGCCTGCCAGCATGTGGGAAAAAAAAACCATAAAACCCCTGAACCCATCGTGTTTCTGGAAGTACGTAACATTGAGGTGAGCAGAAGCTCTCTCCCTGGTGTGGCTGCTGGTGGGATTTCCTCCCAGTGGAGCAGCCTTGGCTGGAAGGTCTCCTCCCTCAGGCCGCGGCCCGGGTCTGCTGCCGTAATGCAAGAGGTTGGCACCTGAGCAACCTGATAGAAGAGCTGTGGGACTGTAGATGACCTCTTCGAGTGTGTGCTGGTTTCAAGGGATACACTTTGAGTTAAAAATAGTTGAAGGGTGAATATAAGCAAGCAGGGAGACAATCTAGGGGCATAAAAAAGATACAGTAAGGGATGGCTGGGTGGACCTAAAGGAACTTCAAGCTGAATATGAGGAGAACCTTCCTTACCACGGTTTCCAACAAACTATCCAACAGCATCCCAGTGTTTTCAGAGACTTAAAACTAGAATGAAATACATGATAAAAAGTACAACTCAAAGCAGCTTTTGGCAAGTGTAGAGTTCAGTGAACTAGAAGACTTTTACCGCTTATAATTTCTTTTGACTGAGATGTTGGAGGAGAACATCCACAGAGCTCTGAGGAGCTTTGTTCTTTGTCCTTTACAGAAATTAAATACAACAAGATAAAAAAGAAATTAGATTATTTGTTTTAAATAAAATTACACTTGTTTCTGTCTCTCTCTAAATGAGCTGTAGAAGAGTTGCAGTTGTTTTATAGCACTCAATTATTTTCTAAATCTCTGTTAAAACGAAGGCCTTCTTTCATGCTTTAGGTTTTGTTTTACTGAGCAGGCAGTTTATAATCATAAGCAGTTTTTCATTTAATAACAAACTTTGAAACTTAATGTATAGGAATTGTTAACATTTGTATTTGTTGAATTAATATTTCCTTTTATCTGGATAAAATTTCCATTATTTTAGCAGCATATATAATCCTTTTTTGATGTTTTGAGATGCCTAACTTTAGAAGTCCACGGTGGAAATGTTTACACCTGAGCTACTCATCTGCTGTTCTTGTTCAGTCAGTAGCAAAAAGTAGGTCCTTTGTGAGAGGAATTTTGAGTGATGAGGTTACATGTAGATACCTGTATTTATGTAGGTGAATCCTGCAGTAGGAGCTTGGCTGTAAGGAGTGCGATGAGGGGCAACCAAAGCTGGGCCCAAAACTTGTCAGGAAAAGACCTTGCAATTCCTCTGTCCTGAATTCAGGAATTTTTAGGGTTTGAACAAGACCCAGGAGCCGCTGTGGGAAGTCGGTCACTCGGGATGCTGTACGAAGAGGGCACTTATTGGTGTTGACTTTGGTCGTGGAGGTCGGGTGTGTAGGAAGAGAGCGCTGAGCTGACAGACGGAGCCTCTTCCTCACGGGGCTGAAGTCCGTAATCCTTCGCGCAGCTCAGGCTGTTGGTGCCTCAGTTGCTGCCAGATAAAGCTCTGTTCTCTGAGCTAATGGAATAATGCAATTAGGAGGAGGCAGTACTGATAAACTCTTATCCTTTAAAGAGCTGGTTGTTAACAAAGTGACACCCGCTGTGCCAGGCGCAGCGTGGCCAAGCTTGGACAATCTGCCCGACCAAGCTTTGCTGTGCTGGGGGGGCCACCACGTCGTACCTGCCCACGGCCCAGGAGTGGGAAGGAGTTTTGCAGACAGAAATTAGGGAAGAGGTGGGAGCGGAGGAGAACACGATAAATGTCACAGCCATGCATGGTGTGGAAACGACAAGTAGGGATTGCTTTCACTGCGTCTTTTCGTACAAAAACTATGGTCATCAAATGAAGCGAGGAGGAGACAGGCTAAAAACAATAAATAATAAAATGAAGTGGATTTTCATAGAACAGGTAATTGAGTCTTTAGGTTTTGCCTAAAGTATGTTATGACTGCTAAAAGTGTGTGTGGCTCAGGAGGAGGCTGGACACGTTCATGAAAAATCTGTTAAGGGCTACTAATACCCAAGAGGCCACATCCAGCCCAAGAAGTCCCTGAAAGTGGCTGGAGACAGGGAGAATATGGGCAGAAGTACGTGTTCTGGCACTGTTCTTATACTCTGCTCTGGGCTGATGCTGCAGGAGACGTTGAAGGGTTAGAGGCACCTTAGTGCTGACTTTTGCAACCGCTCTTAAGTGTTCTTTCACCTCCAGAAAACCATTTAATCTTCCTTAAGTTGATAGCTTTTTTCCCAGAACAACCTTGCATGTTCCTCATAGCACAGAACCATGTTTTCTTTTCCTGTCATGTTATAATAATGATTTGTTTTGTTGGCTTTACTCATATTTATTTTTAAAATGAGATATTCATCTCAGGGGAACAAAACTCATGAAAAAAAAACTTTAGTCATGCCAAAGCACTTCTGGGAGATCTGTTTTTCTACTTTAGAAGATGCAAAAGTAAATTTAACTTGCTGAGGTCAGGCTTTCATCCTGCTTTCCAAAATAAGCTACAAAGCTGTTTCTGTTTCTTTTTAAATTATTTAAAATGATCTCGGAAGACTTTTGGTGTTTATAATTATGAGTTTGTCCTTAAAGCTGATGAGCAACAACTCCGAGAGTGCACTGGCACGCACTGGCATGCCTTGAATTAATGGCCCAAAACATGCAAGGCCTTCATTGTGAAAAGTGCAAAGAATGACAACGGGTATAATAAATTCAAGAAATATTTTGGTTTTAGTTGTTAATTTAAGACAATAGGAAAATACTTGAAAGTCTACATTTAACGTTCCTCAATTTTCTGAGGGTATTTTTCTTTTAACCCTAGGGTGATATGTGTGATGCCACTAATCACAAAAAAGCGCAGATAGCTAAAGATTGCAAACAAACAACGGTTCTTTGCTTTTATGATCAGCAGCTCTAGATACAGGGGGTGGCGCGAATCTGTCATGGGTATAGCATCTAACTAGGAAAGCTGTAACCTAGAGGCACTTCTTTCTTTTCTATTCCCCATCCAAAGGGAAGTTCGCTTGTATGCTGCGTTTTATCTGCTCTGGTGAGAGGAGCTCTGCTTCTCTCTGCCTTTTATGTCAACCTGGATTCACGAGGCAGGTGGGAGCGAACCTGATCCCCAGCTGACCAGATGCGTGTCTGCCAAAAGCAACACGGGCATCGACAGCCTCCAGCTTTCTGTCCCGCCTACTGGGGCTCTTCTTGTTATCTCCAATGAGGAAAGCAGCATGATGGAGCCTAGAGATGGCTGCAGGTTCACAGCAAGCGAGGGCTGCTGGCACGGCTAAAGCACGCTGCCCGGGCTGAGGGAAGACTCCATCCAGTCAGTATCGTTAATCCCCTTCACTATGGAAAGAGCTGAGTTGGAAGATCTGGTTTTAATATTTCTGAATATGCTGTGTAATTGTCATTATGCAACTACATTTGCATAATCCCAGGCAACCGCCTCAAAAACAAACTGTTTCTGAATGTTCAGATTTAAACCCGCCTTACAGAGATGTTGGGTGCTCACGGAAAGCACTGCGGTCCCTGGGGTGTATATTTTGGACAAGCAAATGCTCTACAAAGTGCAAAATTCACTGATGAGTGAGACAGAATCTCTGCTCAGGAATCTAAAAATTGTCATCCTCTGAGCAGTTTTGGCCTTCATCTTCCTCTGCTTCACCTGCTTACTGTGAAATGGGATAATGATATCGGCTCAAGTCAGGGTTATTGAGAAGAAAAGCACTCAGATGCTACAGTAAAATTTTCATTAAAATTTTCATAAATAAATGGCTAATATTGCCCCCGGTGCAAAGGCTGGGCAGTACACTATAAGTAAGGCTTGGGACTACGCGGTGAATATCTGTTTAGTGAGTCAATAAGCACACAGTGCAGTGGGAATCCAGTGACAGGACAACCATGTCCTTGTGCAATCTCAGCTGTACCCGTATTTGTCTTTTTTTTTCTTTTTTTTTTTTTTTGTGATGGTACAGCCACGTTTTCTTTGTTGCCTTTAGAGCACGTAGACTGGAGGGGCGTTTGAAAATGGCACTGTGGAAAAGGCACCATCTTTCCCATGGGCGTGCGTGTGCGGGGGGCTTTGCTCAGTGAAGCTGTCAGGGATTTTAAATACCTCCTTGACGCGACCGGTGGAGCTCAGAGCTTAGGCAGTATAAGTATGATCCAAACTGGAAAGAAATAAACCACAAAAAGCCAACCCAAACATACACTTGTTATGAGTTAAAAGTCATCTTCAAAGACTGCAATGAGCCTGTGTCCTCAGCAGGAGGTAATATCAGTGATAACCGATACCTTGAGAAATTACCCCTATGTAAGAGTTCAGAAGATCGTACGTGCTAAGCTCTGCTATGTTACCTGCTAGCGCTTTTTGATGCTTACTCCCACAGGTAACGTTGTATTACTCAGTCTGGAAGTCAGGGAAGGAGCAGCAAATTCATCTGCAAAACCAAACTGCTGTCTTGGGGAGCAAGCGTTCATTTCTGTCTTTCCTGTTGGAGAACAATTTCTGCCTGGTCAGAAGTAGATGCCGAAATGAGCAGTGAATGTGTAGGGTGAGATGATTAACCTGCAGAGTAAAATGCCTTCAGCATGGCAGTAGAAAGCCAAGGTGAGAATCGAGGCCCCTGCTGCGCCGCGCTGGCCTGTGTCGCAGGTCTGAGAGGACCCCGCTGTGGGGAGCCCAGAGCTGCTTCCAGCACTGCTGCTGCTCCGCTGTCATCCCAGCAGGGATATCGAGCCCCCAGGTGAGGAGGGGTGAGAAGTTTATGCAGGTTGTAACTCCAAATCTGTGTGTGTAAAGCTCCCATTTGCATTATTTGCTCTTGCACGGTACTTAGTTTGTGCGTACTGAGCCAATTACCTACAGATTCCTGAAATTAGCTTTGGAGAAGATCTGGCTTGCCTTTTTCTCTCAAAAATAGACACAAGGCATAGTTTTTAAGTCAGCTGAATGTATTACTGAAAGGATTGCTTTTGAATTAATCCAAATTTTTGAAGAAGAGTGAAAAAAATTACCCGTTTCTCCAATCTGATCCTCCAGCAACAGCAGTCTGACTCAATATACTGGAAAGTTTCTATTAATCTTCATAACTTTGGGGCTGCTATTTCTTCTGATTTTAAGATAGCAATCACTGGGACCTGTCACAGATGCCATGTCTACTATAGACCCCACTTCATATGCTCTTCCCCTCTTTGAAGTACACGGGGAGGAGCGTGGACTTGACACCCAGAGATTTAAGGGGTGCCGGGATCACCTGGCGAGACCTGCCTCTATCCTGCAGAGCTTGCTCCTTCTCACAGACCTTGTCGTTCTTTGCATGATTATATCAGACAAGTTGACATAACAGAAAAGGATTTAAGTCCAAGAAATAAGATTGCTCGGTCCACTGAACCCTCATTTTAGTTCTTCCTCACCACCCACCTGCTAATTTTGTGCCTTACTTGCTCATTTTGCTGCGCAGGCCAACAGGCTCAGAGGTTCAAGCTCGGTTCAAATAACAACTTAAAAAAAAAAAAAAAAGACACGAGCTGAGCATTCCCAAAAAACTCACAAACCTGCTTAAGCAGGCCCCTAAAATTGCAGTAGAATTATCACTGAGATAGCGGGTATTCCTCTAGGCTGAAGTGATGCAATCTGGTCCAGCCACATGGGGCTTTTCTGATCCATATCTCCCAATTGAGTGCGTTTCTATCCGAAGTGCATCCCGCTCACAAAGCACACGTTCCTCACCAACACAAGTTCGGCACCGGGCAGCAACTGGGACCGACCCTTCAGAGCCCGTCCTGCTTAGCGGAGTCGGATATTTCGTTCTTTGGGAAAGGTGGTGAGCGTTGTCTGTCTCTGTACAAGGGAAAACACGCTGAATTCAAAGGCAAACCAAGATGTTCTCTGTGTTTGGAAAAAAAACAACACAAAAACAACCCCGGAAAGCACTACAGTAAACAAACTAGAAAAACTTAGAGCAGATAAGGCGTAGTAGGGCAGCCCTCCTGTGGGAGATGGGACCTCTTTGATATAGTCAGACAAACAAACAAACCATAAAACCTGTCTGCAGTAAGGGAGTGCGGGTTTGCTGATTACTCAAAAATATTTAGTATGTGAATTCTCTCTGCTTACGTCGTTCTGCTTATGCATTGCTGTGAAGCCTCAGAAGTCATAAAATGATCTTATATCAAATACAAACGGAAAGCAGAGGGTGCTGTAATTCACCCGCTCCCGCGGCGGCGGTGCTGCCTGAGGTAATCTGGAACCCCTCCGCAGGGACCCTGAGGCCTGCAGTTCGGCTGGTCTGATGGTCTCCATACCCTGCAAGGAATTAATGAAAATATTCAAATTTAAAGATTTGTGATTAATGTGGAGGTCAGCACGGTTGTCAGCCAGATGATTTATTTTCACGTAACTTGTATCGTATTGTCTCTAGATTGTCATTTATTTTTTTTTTCTAGTCTGCTGCACGGCTGTAGGTGGGTAACCAAAGCCGTGTTGTACCGATTGCTGTAGGCAGGGTATAGCTGAAGGGAAACTGTCATTTTTGGAACCTGGACTGCGGCAGGGGACAGTCCGCAGCACAAAGCTATGCTTGGTTGCTGGCGGCTTCTGTTTAAACCCGAGGGCCGGGCAGTATTGCATACTTGGTGTTACCTGGCAGTAACAGACAAAATGCCAGGAAGGTGATGTTGCAGGATGCGACTAGTTTATGGGGGCTTTGGGTTTTTCCCAATGTGTTTTGAGTGATCAGCTGTGAAATAGTTAATAATTTTGATATGCACTGGTGTTTTTAGGTTTCACGGTAAGTAGTAAGCAAATATCCAGGTGCATGCCTCCTTTGCTCCAGATTATCTATGGTGTAAGAATACCTTTGATCGATATATACAAGGTTCGTATTTAAAAAAAAAAAACCACAGCATCCACTGCTGTGTTTTTATGCTGCAACCCATGGGCATGTTGTTGGAATCTCATCCATCGTGGTTTCATGACCCAGTCCTCCTCTAGTTTCCAACTGAGCTGCTGAAGTTACAGTCTCTGTAAAAGCAGCCAGAAGGACCAGTTCCTGACTGCCTCATGGTCATCTTTCTTTTCCCTGGTTTTCACTAATCATCTTTTTATCAGTTACCCCGAGTTCTCCCTTGGGCTTCTTTTCCTGATCTCTTACTACTAGTAAAATTTGAGAGTCAAAAGTGAGCTGCTGGTTTTGGTATCGCTGCTGTCAAATTTGTTACTGGAGGCTCCAGGCTAGACGTGGTCTTTAAGTCTTCTGTCCCTCTAGAAGGCATACAGCAATCATACGTTAATTAACTTTATTAAAATCTACATATTTCCTCCTCTTTGTGCACAAACTGCCAAAATCCCTATCTGAGCATCCTGTCTTAATTCCTGTGCTGTTCCTCCCCTCAAGATTGAGTTACATATGACGGCTGAGCTGGTCTGTCACCTGTTCAGCACCAAAATGGGAAAGTTTTTCTCCGGCCTGCTCCCACCCTATTTCCTCCTTGCCCCATTCTGCCGCCTGCCAGCTCCTGGGTTCAGCCTGGCAGAAAGCTCTCCACTTTTTGTTGCTGGATTAGTGACTGTTGCTTTTTTAGTGAGTTGGGTATTCTGGTGGTGGGGTCGAAGAAGCACCAGAATCACAGAATGGTAGGGGTTGGAAGGGACCTCTGGAGATCATCTAGTCCAATCCCCTGCCAGAGCAGGGTCACCCAGAGCAGGTTGCACAGGAACGCGTCCAGGTGGGTTTTGAACGTCTCCAGAGTTGGAGACTCCACCACCTCTCTGGGCAGCCTGTTCCAGTGCTCTGCCACCCTCAAAGTAGAGAAGTTCCTCCTCATGTTTAGGTGGAACTTCCTATGCTCAAGTTTGTGCCCATTACCTCTTGTCCTGTCCCCGGGCACCACTGAAAAAAGCCTGGCCCCATCCTCCTGACACCCACCCTTTAAGTATTTATAAGCGTTGATAAGGTCCCCCCTCAGCCGTCGTTTTTCCAGACTGAAGAGACCCAAATCCCTCAGCCTTTCTTCATAAGAGAGGTGTTCCAGTCCCCCTAATTCAGCAGCAAGGAATAGGGATGTGAGAAACTGGGTGAATGTTTTCAGCACTGAGGATTATGAGCCCAGCGAGGACTCTGCCATTGAATTTACCTTCAAGCCTCTGTTGACTTACTGGAGCCCTTACACTGTCCTCATGGTGCACAGTTTCTACAGCGTGTCTCCTTGCCTGTCGCTTTGGGCATGTTCCTTCCTGATGTCTGTCTCTCATCTCAGCATCCAAAGTTTAAGCTTCTTCCCTTCACCCTGAACGCCCTTCAGAGTTCTGCTCCTCTCTGTTATCTTCTCCTGCTTTAACCCATAACCTTCACTTCACCAGCATACTTTCATTTTCCACCCACTTGCCTTTTTTTTTGTTCAGATGTAGCGATGTGTGTACATATATACACACATTTGTTTCGTATTTGCCTCTATATGTAAAGATCCCTCCCCCAGTTCATCAGCAAGATGAGAACCCTCTCCCCAAAATATGCATCTTTGTAAGGAAACAATGAGTAACAACAATGGAGGATAGATGAAAGAAACTGCTATTTATGATTTATATGAGGAAAGAGGGTAATGTTTATTTGGTTTAAATACTCAGTCACTCTCATCAAATCTCTTTTATCTTAAGGAATCGGGTTTGTGCAACAGGGATGGTGCATCGCATGTATTTTTAGGGCCCGTTGCACAGCAGGGAACTGATTCTGATGATCATACCCTCACGGAGATATTTCATAACAACAAGTGTAAGTGAAGCAGGTCAAATAAAATCACATCTGTAGTCAGTGCTTGGAAGCAGAAAATCATCAAAACAAAGTGGTTTTTGAAGCTCTGCCTTTCTGAAACATCATTCTGCGTTTTCTTGGGGTTTGTGTCTAACGTTGGCAGCAGCAGCCTGTGCTGGCAGCAGCGGGGGCGTTCCTGTCAGACACGTTTTCAAAATAGATCTGCTACAGGAATTCCAGCTGTCACCCTGCTCATGGTGTGGCCTTTGCTGTTGGGGCTCTGGAGAGTATCTTTAGCTTTCCATTTCAAGAAAGGTGGTGGTTGTCAAAGAAACCCCTAACCGATGTCTTTTTCCATTGCTTGTTATATAAAATACACTTTTTCAGTGTGCATCGCAGGCCAAAGCACAGGTGGTTGTCAGGAAACTTAAGGTGACCACAAAGAGTTTGAAAAGGAGCACTGCAGGTACAGAAGAGAAGATGAGCCGCATTCAGACAAAATCAGATTCGATCTGGCCTTCGTGACGTGGCACGGCAGCAGAAATACGGGCAGAAGATGAGACATGAAACCTTCTGTTAGCAGAGCTCGTCTCCAAGACTGCCTCTGCTTCTGGGGAGGGACTGGGCCATCTCAACCGGCTAAGTTCCATGGCTATCTTTTGCATGTGTCAGTGTAATATAGTATACACTACCTAACCCTTGAGGTCTTTTTGTATGACTTTCACTACATAATTGAGCGTGTGGGGGGGTAAATATTTAAAAACATACATCAGCTTGTTTCCCTGAGTGAGGTGGGAGTAGAGTACCAGCACTGCTCAGCTGGGTCCCGTTCCCTTCTCCCTGTACCCTCCCCTGATGCAGCCTGATATTTATTTTCTGGTGCCAGTGCAAAGTACTGCTTTGCTCTTTCACCTCTTTATAGCAACTGTGTTGTAGCTCTGATAGTTAAGCTTGTAAAGGAAGGTGGGTTTGTAAGGGCAGGTAATATATGTTATTAGACCACCTGATGTAAAATGTGGTCAAGCATTTCAGCAAGATGCAGGTGTCACTGGAAACCACCACTCCCAGGCTGCCGATACGTTTGTCCCAGCAGCAAAACTGAACCAGGACTGTTTCACCCCTCTTGAGCTCCTCATTCCTCACCCCATCCCCGAAAATCCCTGAATTCACCTTCAGAATGGGACTGTGCTGTAAAACTAGTGAAGTTCCGCAGGTCATTTTGAAGTAACCAAACAAAAGAAAAAGCAAGCTGTAATTATGTTAATTAATTAGCCCATTTGTGGGAGAAGCGATATTAGCAGAGAGCTTTCAGTAGGAGCAGAGGATTGAGGCAGACAGAAAGCGTTTGCAGAACAGGGAGAATTCAGCAGGAGATGAGATGTAAAGAGAATCGTAATGAGCATAAAACCAACGTCTCTATTTATTCTATACGATTCAACACTAAATAGTATAATGATAATAATATTTAATGCCAAATATTTTGTAAATCTTCCTTGAGGACTGGGATGGAGATGTGAGAGGGAATTATTGTTTTGCAATGTTAAATGATAACTGTGCTTTCTTATTTATAATTCTTGGAGTTCATTCTGGTACATAGTGGTTGGCAGGTTTCACCCACATGTACTCTACAGGGACCTCTGGTACGCTGCATGACGTGCATCGCATACTGGATGTCTAGATGTTTGAGGAACGGTTGAGGAATTAAGAACATTTCTTGTAGACCATCTGGGGGCAGGTTGGTAGCTTTTGCATTTCAGATTCTGGCAAGATCTGGCTGTATTCAATGCTCCACTTCTTTTCTTTTTTTTTCTTTTTTGAAAATTTGGGAGACTGAAGATTTGCTTGAAAGTGGTGAGATTGACTTCTAGAGAAAGATTTGTCAAGGATGACTTTCTTCCCTAATAGGCTGTAATTCTTTTCCATGCGGCTGCCACTTTGAGGCAACACGTGACAAACAGAAGTGTCTTGTTAATGGGAGTTTTCTTATTGCATATGATGTTTGCTAGAGATTGAACCTGGTTATTTCTTACATTTCTTATGCTCTCACATGAAGGTAGCATTTACACCTAGCAGCTTTAGTGATATTTAAGCCAAAGCGCCAGTGTAAGAATACATTAAAAGTAGAAACCGAAGTTTATCAACATTTGTTTTCTTCACGATTCCTTGCTTCCTCCATGTCTACCCCCTTGGAGTCAGTAGCTATCTAAAACGTCTCTAAAATTGAGACCTTCACAGCTGTGCAAACTGTGCGGCAACCAACCGTTTAAGGTGGCCAGAAAGGAAAGCTACTTCAAGAATGGAGGCTTTTTTCAGATTTTAAAAAAAAGTCATATTTAAAATTCTTTTGACCCTGCGTCATAGCATGAGCAGCTGTCACCACATCTGACCGGGAGCCTGAAGGATTAGAAGGAAAAAACTTTGTTCACTGCAGAAAGGAAAGTTGTTAGTGGGTTTAAGCCGTTGTGTCTGATGGTGGGAGCTCTGTCTAATTCCTCCTTATCCTCCATTGAGCTTTATGTCGTCCACAGCTCTTGCCCTATCTACAAAATTTTCTGCCTTTATGGTTTTCTCACTTACATGGAGACGCTTTATTTTTTCTAAAGTGCTGTCTCCCAGCGCTTATTTACAAAGCTCTAACCCTGTTCGCATTTATAGCTCCATTAAAAATTACAGCCCATCCCTGGCTGACCTGTCCTACCCTGCGCTGCCGCCTCTCGGCACCGGGAATGCCTCAGGGCCAGCATCCCTTCCGCAGAGCAGGACCCCCTCATCCCGACGTGGGTGATGCCAGGACCAAGAGAAACAATTTGCAATAATAATTGTAGTGTACAGAAAGCCACTGTATTAAACATGTGGCACGTGTATCCTTTCAAAGGGAGTTTTTAAATATCAATAAGTAAAATGTATTAATACAGGATGCATATGGCTAGTAAAAGTGTGCCTTGCATCACACAAGAAAGACATAGCAGCTCAAGTAAATGGTTAAAGCACTGTACAGCAGTAAGAAATATGTGTATTGTTATGAAAAACATACTAAAGCAAACTACCCACCTGGATTCAATCCTTATGCTTTTTGGAAGCATGTAGCAAGAGCAGAAATGAAGCTCTAGTTTTCATTTTCCAGAAAATAGCAAGTTAGAAGGAGAGAATATTAAATACGTGCAAGACAAGGAATTGTGCTCTTTAGAGGGAGAAAGTCTGATTCTGCATTGTTGGGTGTGATGCTGTTTTGTTGGTTTGGCTCTTGTAAATTAGCTGTAATAATCTGTATTTACTTCCATGTATTTTGCTAATAACGCCGATGGGTTTATCCTGGGGATGAATTTCACTGACTGCATAGGAACAATGTTTCCTTGACATTTTCTTGTGAAGTTTTAGCAAAAGTGTTTTTAAGTTGAAACCTGCAGCTCAGACACTACAGCTTTTTCTGCTGCTGAAGTCAGATGATGAAACAGGCTTTGTAAGAGTGGACCGTATTCAAAAGTGAACCCATTTTAATTGATAAGCAAAATAAAACACAAAACCTAAAGAATTCAGAGACACACTGCAAGTATCTTAAGATTCAGAATTGTCTTTTAGTGCTGTAGTGACAAGATGTTAACCTTAATAATGTTGACAGTTAATAGTCTCATTAATAGTAGTGCAAGGTGCTAATACTTAAAAATAATTATGGATTAAGCTTTCCAGTAGTTGACTAGCAAGTTGGGCACTGTACTTTTTTTAATCCTGTATTTAATAATATACACATATATTTTAAATCAGTGCTTTCATGTTGTACCATGTTATTGACGTTTTCTTTTTCCTAAGTTGTTGATCGCTAAAGCAGGGGACACGTAGTGCTCACCCAGGCAAACCTTACAGAGATTGGAGTTGTACTCCCTGCCAGGGCAAGGGCGTATTTTAGGCTGGGTGAAGCCTTCCCAGGCAGAAACACTAAATAATTGATCTGCTCATCCACCTGAGTGAGCTCCACTCATGCTCCACTTCACCTGTCCGTGGTTGACTGAATTCGCTGTGATGTGGTGGCCGGAGCTGGTGAGCAGGGACCGGGGAGGCGGCGGCAGCGCCTGTCTCCACACGGACACGCTGTGTGGCTGTCCTTGCTTCACCGGGACTTTTTGACACGCAGTCACTAAAGGCAGGAAAGCTCTTTTGATAGATCAACAAAAGTCTACTTTTTTATTTCAATGGCAAGCCAGAGGAACTCTTTATTTAACAACCAGCACATAAGTATCGTGCAACAAACCAGTGGGCAAGTTTGCTTTAGCATCTCACCCAGACCCACACGGGCATTTAAAGGTCCCTTGTTGGTTTTTTTAACTCTGAGAGAGGTCTCGTGCTGCTCTCCGGGCAGCAGCCGGCCTGTCAATGCAGCAGGCAGCAGTCAAACTGGGGCTGGCAAGGCGTTGAAAGCCATTTTCCTGCTGCTGGCGTGTTCACCGGCATCGTTCCACGGGGCCTATTTCTGGAATGCAAGAAGACGATGGTGCTCATTCACCACCGGAGAGTATATCCGTGACACGGATGAAGGGAGCAGCTGGTGCTTGCCTAGGTCCCTGTAAAATTTATTGGCAAGGGAGTGGCGCTGAAAAGCAAGTTTCACGCAGAAGATTTGTTTCACGGAGTCTGTACATGTCTGCACCGCTTCACTTCAGGAAAATATTTGCATCCACCTGCACTCATAGAAAGGTGTCTTAATGTCAAATTGTAACAGGTTTTGCATGTTTATTTTAACCAAATAGTGCATTCTTCTCCAGGATTAACAAAAAGGATTATGCTGAGATACTTAGGGATCAGTGCTGAGTATTCTTGCGTGGAGTGGTGACACGGGGCTGGCTTATCAGCAGAACACCAGAGCTATACCTCCGCCCTCCCTTCAGCTATGTCTTTCAGAGAAGGTGTGTCTTCTTATGGAGATGTCTATCTCAGCATAGAAGGTAACAGAGATGCTTAGCGAAGGTGGGGTCACCTGGAACCGGTCACCTTGGCTCTGCGTTAGTATTTTATAACAGGAGTGCTATCGTGGCAGGAAAGCAGGAGTTCTCTGCAGTGAAGGCAAAGCACGGGGGAGTGCTTATACAGCACAATAATTACTTTGCATTTAATTATTTTATTTCAAGAAAATGTGCTTTCTGGACATATCTACTCAGATTTTTTTTTTTTTGTAAGTCCTAGTAAGAGCCTCTTAGCTGCCAACTGCATTTGAAGGTCTTTCATACCAAGCCTTTCACAGCGAGCCTTTCCTGAGAGAGAGCTGGGCAGCTTCTTATAGAACTATGACAGTATGTGGGTATGTAAAAAAAACAAAAAACAAACCAAACCAACAAAAAACCAAAAAGATCAAACAAACTTTATGCTTACTGTATCTACGATTGCTTTGATGCCACTAACCATGTTCTGGGAGCAGAGTCTGTGATCTTTACCTGGGCGTAATCAATCCATACCTCCGCAGTGCAGCACTTTCATCCTAATCTGCAAGTTTTGGTGAAATAACTTTGAGGGAAAAAGCCTAAAGCAGTGCACATAAAATGTATAATTTCTAATTACATATTTTAGTGTCTTTTGGTAATTTTCAAGCGGATTCATTCACAAATAATTTGGAAAGACAAAATACCTTCCCCTACTTGTGAAGTTATTTGACTTGTTGTTTACAAATCTATCACTATATAGCTACCAGTTATATCTAATATACTATATACACTGTACAAATGACCTCATGATTTTTCATAGTAAATAAACATCAGAAAAAAGAGACGTTAGAAGAGGAAATATAGACAGTTCAAATTGGAGTTGGAATGAGCTCAAGTTAATGGAAAGAAATAAAAGCTTAAACCATAAGACTACAAATTATTGCTCAATGGAGCTAAGTGAAAGAATCAAATCTTAGAAGCGGAAATGTTTGCCCATGTTGCTATTTTTTTACATGATAAATGTAAATATGTCATCTGGAGGTGATGTGTAAGGGGGGCGGGATTTCGCCGTCCGACAGGGACAGACAGGAGGCAGGGTCAGGCAGCCGCAGGAGCCGGGCACGGAACAAGACTGGTGCAGCTCTCCAAGAATAATGCAAGTTTTTTGAAGGGTGGCTTTTACCCAAGTGTTGGTCATCTGGAAAAAGAGCCTATGGGATTAATTTCTCTGTGCTACTGGTCTATGGGGGAAAAAAACCCCAAACCCATCATTAACCACTAAGTTATATATGTGAAACTGAGAAATCTGTCAGCTTTTGTGGAATTCTCCAAATTTACACTACTGTTGCTGTGCTTGTTGTCTGGCTGCATACCTGTCTAAGTTTCTGTGAATTAATCAAGAATTTTGTTCCAGATTGTATTTATTGGTGATGCTTTTATGGCTGCATGGAATATTGTTTTTTATTTGCTGGTGAGGGAGGGAGAGGTTTGCCTAATCTATCTAGCAGCCCACTCAGCTCATAGTCAACATTCAGCTTCTTAGTTTTCCCTTTTACTGGAAAGGAAAGTAATACAGGCTACATATATTTGAGATACTATTTTTTATTTATGTAAACCATATCTAAAATGATGTTCCCCGGAAGACACTAGGAATAAAACAACAGGAGGCGGTTCCTTCTTGCAGCCTCGGTGCTCCTCCTCCCGGCGCTCTGCTCAATGCGGACTCCTGTTGCCTTCTTTCTGTGCTAAGTTAAGAGCATTTCTCTTGTTTCAGGCAGCTTTTCTGCTGCCTTTTTTGCTTTTCCCAGAAACATCTCCATCTTAGAATCCTCATGTCCTTCCCACAGCCTTCCTCATCACCACCAACATCGTTAAATTTCCACTCAGTGCAACACCTGCCCGAGGCAGCAGTTTTTCTCATTTTAGCTAGTTTGTTCCTAAAAGGAACTTAGCACGTTCTTATTTTAATCCTGAGTGAAGACTGCTATACTGCCCACTGTCCCGGGCAGAGGGGAGCTGGGTGGCAGAAAGCAGCTTTGACAAAGCCCCCACCAGCGTCTGGGTGCCCAGTCCTGGCCTCAGCATCCGGGCTGGCACAGCGTCCACCAAAGCTGGGTTTGTTGCTTTCAAACAAGTAGTGCTGGGGCTCGTTAGTCCACCACGGATTCCTCCCAGCATCAGCTGTTGCTACTGGCTGTAAGTACACAAGAATATCATAAAGACACAATCCTGTCCAATTCAAAGGAGTCTTCTGGTGGAAAAACAGCGAAAGGTCGTGTGTCTTCATCCCTAAGAACCTTCCTGTGCATTTGATTGTGGGCCAGCAGAAGCTCTCTGTTGTGTGGCTGTGAAATGGACACCTGATGTCTTGGACTGTTTTGGAAGTGCACGGCTGCATAGCAAAACCAAGAGGCAAAACATGCAACTTTACAGGAAAAATAAGAAAAGTAATAATAAACAGGAGGCGCACAGAAAATCTAGAGATGAAGGCATGTTAGCTGGTGAAGGGTCTTGAGCACAATCTGTATGAGGAGCGTTTGAAGGAGCTGGGGTTGTTCAGCCTGGAGAAAAGGAGGCTGAGGGGAGACCTTATCGCTCTCTACAACTACCTGAAAGGAGGCTGTAGAGAGGTGGGGGTCGGTCACTTCTCCCAAGTAACAAGTGACAGGACAAGAGGAAACAGCCTCAAGTTGTGCCAGGGAAGGTTTAGATTGGATATTAGGAAAATTTCTTCACTGAAAGGGTTATCAAGCACTGGAACAGGCTGCCCAGGGAAGTGGTTGAGTCACCATCCCCGGAGGTATTTAAAAAACATGTAGACGTGGTGCTTAGGGACATGGTTTAGTGGTGGGCTTGGCAGTGTTAGGTTAACGGTTGGACTTGTTGATCTTAAAGGTCCCTTCCAACCTAGACAATTCTATGATTTTTATGTTTCTTGAAATTCATCAGAGTACGATTTACAGCAAACAGTGCAGTAAGGCTGACAATTAATAGTGACAGAGGAGAAATTAAGTCTTAGGAGAACAGACTTAGAGGGGAAAAAAGACAGAGGGGAAAAAATTATCTTTTAGAAGAACTCAAGATAAGATGTGATATTAAAAGTATGATGGAAGTCTTTTTCTGATATTAAAACCTTCAAAGGAGAAACCCTTTTTAATAAAGCCGTTTGCTGACATGGAAAATGGGCAGTAAAGGAGCCAGTGACACATGAGAAACAGTAAGAAAGGAAACCCAGCTGGCTACAGAAACCACACGACCACCTATACCAAGAAAGGGGTTCGCATGGCATCCTCCTTTAGATACAAATCCCCACAGAGAGGTAGGACTTGACATTAGGTTCAGAAGAGGTTTAGCTTCAGTTTGATTTTTAAACTTCTGTATACGACAAATCATTTATGTTTGACGAGGTTCTATCGGGGGTTCTACAATGTGTGCGCAATGTTATAGAAGTTTAGACAGAGTCTGTTCAGGAGACAGGAGCCGCTTCATTTCATGCTTTCATTTCTCTAGTTAGGAGGTAATTTCAGTATCTTTTTTCATGGAATAGAAAGGCAGTTCTTCACAGCCATATCCAGTTACAGGAAAATTCATATTTTATGTTCCAAAACAGATGATATCGGAAAGGTGAAGTTTGTAGTAAATCTCCAGGGTTTAAAGAGCTCATCGATGTCAGACTTCTTCACAGAGTAATAGGAAGGAACAGCATGATAAAAATACAAACAAAAATGTAACAAGAAAAACAAATTTTACAAGGAGACTTAGCAGAAGATGCAGTCTTTGAAATGTATTTATGTTAGGTTCACTAGATTTTTAAGCCCTTCAGCTTCTTTCTAGAGTCGTCCTCTTCCAAAATGGCTCAGGAAAGCAGATGGGCAGAGGCCGGGATCAGCTCTGGCCCCATCTGGATTTCCTCCGGGCTCCCTCAGCCTGGCAGAGGAGCCAGAGATGTCCCTCAGCACCACCCTGCTGAGGGGACGCGGCAGGGATGTCGCAGGGTCCCAGGGGAAACCTCTCCCGGAGGTGGCACAAAGGGGGAGAGTGGCTTTGGGCGGGCAGGCGACAGCACACAGCTGCATCGCCTGCCACCGAGGCTTTCTGATAAAATCAGGGGAGCAATGGCAGCAGCTGGAGCCAGGGAGACTCAGGCTCCATGGAGAGATAATGCCGGGGGGAGGAAGAGGAGCTGAGCAGCAAGGTGCCAGCTGGAGCTGCAGGGGTGAAGGAGGGGGCTTGGGGTGTCCTCTCCCCACCCCAGGAGCTGACCCCTGCTCCGAGGCAGCTGTTCTGGTGACGCCGAGCGTTTGTCACAGCATCTGGTGGCAGCCAGGCTGTCACCCCTTCATCTGCCCGCGCCTCGCTGCTGGGCAACAGCGTTGCCCCTCCAAAGGGTCTTGGAAAAAGTTTGCATTGTAATCCCACTTTACTGTAGCTCTTTTAATTACTGTGATCTGCAGTGAGCCAGCGCACTCCTAGAAATGTGCCATCACAAACACAAGGTTATAAACTGGCCCAGTTCCTGTACTTGTTTTCCTCGATGAGATTGACAGTACTTTCTCGAATGAGAGACAGCCTCATCTCCACGGGCTAAACTTTAGTGCTCCGAGACATAAACACAAACTTTGCCAAAGGACTGAATAAAAAAAAAAAAAACAGCCAAAGGATTTCATCTCCTGGGCCCTGGAGCAGAAGGTCACTGGGCTGATACTCAATTTGAGATGTCTATGTGCAGTGTTAGCTGTGAGGTTTGCATGTATAAATTGTACAATAACTGTGACTATGCCCCTAGGATCTTTTTTCTATGATTTTTCCCAGTGTTTTGTGAACACTAATTCAGACTCTTCATCAGGTTGCTTTGATGGACTGAAGAAAACGAGTCCCACAACACAGAGTTTGGTGGTGAGAATGCCAGCGGATGGGTTAATTCAGAACAGCCTGAAGGTTTTGCTCTGCACTAGAAGGTCCTTTTTATCCTCTAGCACTGGGAGACCTGGAAACATGGAAATATGTAATATCACATCAGTCAGATAAATATTTAATGTGGTGCTGGAAGCTGGGAAGAAACACCACGTGGAGATTCACACTAAAAATACTCTCTCTTCTGTGGTCTTTCCCCAGAACATCTGCTACTAGTTCTGGAGTTACGATAGTGAGCTAGATGGATATTGGTTCTTGACACAGTATGGCTGGTTTTATGTTCTTATACATATGTATTTGCTTAGTCTTGCTTGTCACAGCAGTATATTTCCAAATTGCTTATGAGTTAAAAAATGAGGAATGAGCGAAAAGTGCGGATTGGAGGACGAGCATCCATCTCAAGAGTGTTATTTAAACATTAACGGCAAGGATGAGTGCAACACAGTAATGAATAAAACTGGGTAGTCAAAGGTGATTTTTGACCGTGAAATCATAGAATCATAGAATAGAATCATAGAATAGAATCATAGAATGTGTTGGGTTGGAAGGGACCTTTAAAGGCCATCTAGTCCAACCCCCCTGCAGTAAGCAGGGACATCTTTAACTAGATCAGGTTGCTCAGAGCCTCACCAAGCCTGGCCTTGAATGTCTCCAGGGATGGGGCCTCCACCACCTCTCTGGGCAATCTGTTCCAGTGTCTCACCACCTTCATTGTAAAGAACTTCTTCCTAATGTCTAATCTAAACTTGCTCTAGTTTAAACCATTGCCCCTTGTCCTATCGCTACATGCCCTTGCAAACAGCCCGTCCCCAGCTTTCCTCTAGGCCCCCTTCAGGTACTGGAAGGCTGCTATAAGGTCTCCCTGGAGCCTTCTCTTCTCCAGGCTGAATAACCCCAACTCTCTCAGCCTGTCTTCATAGGAGAGGTGCTCCAGCCCTCAGATCATCTTCGTGGCCCTCCCCTGGACCCGTTCCAACAGGTCCATGTCCTTCTTGTGCTGAGGGCTCCAGAGCTGGACACAGTACTCCAGGTGGGGTCTCACGAGAGCAGAGTAGAGGGGGAGAATCACCTCTCTGTATCTGCTGGCCACGCTTCTTTTGATGCAGCCCAGGATGTGATTGGTCTTCTGGGCTGCAAGCGCACATTGTTGGCTCATGTCCAGCTTTTCATCCACAAGTACTGCCAAGTCCTTTTCCGCAGGGCTGCTCTCTATCACATCATCCCCTAGCCTGTATTGGTAACAAGGATTGTCCCGACCCAAGTGTAGGACCTTGCACTTGGCCTTGTTGAACTTTATAAGGTTTTCTTGGGCCCACCTCTCTAGCTCATCCAGGTTCCTCTGGATGACATCCTGTCCCTCTGGCCTGTCAACTGCACCACTCATCTTGGTCTCATCGGCAAACTTGCTGAGGGTGCACTTGATCCCACTGTCTAAATCATTGATGAAGATGTTGAACAGCACTGGTCCCAGTATGGATCCCTGAGGGACACCACCTGTCACTCCTCTCCAACTGGACATCGAGCCATTGACCACTACCCTCTGGATGCGAGCATCCAGCCAGTTCCTTATCCACTGAACAGTCCACCCATCAAATCCGTATCTCTCCAATTTAGAGAGAAGGATGTTGTGGGAGACTATGTCAAAGGCCTTGCAGAAGTCCAGGTAAGTGATATCCATTGCTCTTCCCTTGTCCACTGATGCAGTCACTCCATTGTAGAAAACCACCAGGTTGGTCAGGCAGAACTTGCCCTTGATGAAGCCATGCTGGCTGTCTCTAATCACCTCCCTGTCCTCCATGTGCCTTGGCATAGCTTCTAGGAGGATCTGTTCCACGATCTTCCCAGGCACAGATGTGAAGCTGACAGGGTGGTAGTTCCCAGGGTCCTCCTTTCTACCCTTTTTAAAAACGTGTACTATGTTTCCCTTTTTCCAGTCACCAGGGACTTCACCTGACTGCCATGACTTTTCAAATATCATGGAGAGTGGCTTGGCAACTGCATCAGCCAATTCCCTCAGGAATCAGGGGTGCAACTCATCAGGTCCCATAGACTTGTATATGTTCAGGTTCCTCAGGTGGTCATGAACCTTGTCTTCACTTACAGTGGGAGGGACTTTATCCCGCAGATCCCTGTCTTGCAATCCTTCAGCTCGGGAGGCATGAGGAAAGAGGCTGGCACTGAAGACTGAGGAAAAAAGTTGTTGAGAACCTCAGCCTTCTCCTTGTCTCTTGTTACTAGTTTGCCATTCTTGGTCATCAGGTATGCTTTCTTTAACCTTTCTTTTCTGGTTGACATACCTGTAGAAGCCCTTCTTGTTATTCTTAGCGTCCCTTGAGAAGTTCAGCTCTAGCTGCCCCTTGGCCTTCCTGACCCCATCCTTACATAACCGGGCAGCATCCCTATACTCTTCCCAGGACACCTGATCCTGGTTGAACTGCCTGTGCAGTTCCTTCTTGCCTTTTAGTTTGACCAGCAGGTCCCAACTCAGCCATGCCGGTCTCTTCCCTTTCTTGCTTGATTTTTTACACCTGGGCATTGAGAGCTCTTGTGCTCTACGGAAAGCATCCTTGAAGATCTGCCAGCTCTGTTCTGCCCCCTTGCCCCTGAGGACCATTTCCCAGGGGGTCCCGTTGACTAACTTCTTGAAGAGCTGGAGGTTTGCTTTCCTAAAATTCAGGGTCCTGCCTAGGCTCCTCATCTGGCACGTATCCCTCAGGGCCATGAACTCCACCAGTGCGTGGTCACTGCAGCCCAGGCTGCCTCCAGTCTTGACATCCCCGATGAGCTCACTTGCATTGGTGACTATGAGGTCCAGTATGGCATCCTCTCGAGTAGGGCTGTCTATTTCCTGTCTTAGGAAGTTATTGTCGAGGCACTCCAGGAACCTCCTGGATTGTCTACAGCTCACCATGTTACTTTTCCAGCAGATGTCAGGGTGGTTGAAATCCCTCAGCAGGACGAGGGCCTTCGAGCACAATGCCTCCTGTAGCTGGAGGAAGAAGGCTTCATCGGTAGGTTCTCCTTGATGAGGTGGCCTGTAGTAGACACCAACCGCAAGGTTCCCTTTATTGCCCTGGCCTCTAATTCCTACCCATAGGCTTTCAACTTCCTCTTGGCTGTTCTTTAGGGACATCTCTTCACGCTCTGTCCATTCCTTAACACAAAGGGCAACACCTCCGCCCCTCCTTCCTCGCCTGTCCCTTCTGAACAGCCTGTAGCCGTCGATAGCCACGTTCCAGTAGTAGGATTCATCCCACCAGGTTTCAGTAATGGCCACTATGTTGTAGCTTTCCAGCAGCACGGTAGCTTCCAACTCCTCCTGTTTGTTGCCCACGCTGCGTGCATTCGTGTAGAGGCACTTCAGCTGGACTGTTGGCTGTGACGCCTTCTTAGAGGAGCACCCTTTGGGTGTTTCACAGGTGTTTTCCTGTTGACTCAGACTACCTCAGGAGCCCCTGTCTCATCTCCATAAGACTTTGGCTGTGATGTAGCATCCCCAGCATGCCTCAGGGAAACAGGTTGAAGGTCCTTACTAGTGTCCCCATCCCTCTATCCCTGACGTGTTGTCCCACAGCTTGTCACAGATAAGCCTAATATTATCATTCCCCTCCCCCTTCACATCTACTGTAAAGCTCTGCCAATCAGCCCTGCAATCTTTTGGGCAAAGACCCTCTTCCCCCTTTGAGAAAGGTGTTTCCCATTTGATGCTAATAAGCCCAGTGCCAAGTAGGCTATCCCATGGTCAAAAACCCCAAAACTGGCGGCGACACCAGCCATGGAGCCATGTATTAATGGACTTAGAACCATCTGTTCCTTCCAGTGTTACTGCCTGCAATTGGAAGGAGTGAGGAGAAAATAGCCTGTGCCCTAGACTCCCTCACCAACCTTCCCAAGGCCCTGAAGTCCCCCTTGATTGCTCTTGGTCTACGAGTCGCACCTTCGTCTCCTCCATGGAAAATCAGTAATGGGTAATAGTCCGAGGACTGTATCAAACTAGGGAGTTTCCTAGTTATGCCCTTAACCCGGGCTCCAGGAAAACAGCAGAATTCCCTGTGAGGAGGGTCTACCCGGCATGTTTAACCTCTGTTCCCCTCAGGGAAGGGTCACCAATGACTATAACCCTCCTTTTCTTCCTTGGGGAAAAGCCCCGACGAGGGTGGGATTTGAACCCACGCGTGCAGAGCACAATGGATTAGCAGTCCATCGCCTTCACCACTCGGCCACCTCGTCCTGCCTCTAAAATGTTATTTTATTGTTTGTTGTATTTGAATCTAGTTGGTATTATCTGCTGTTTTCTTGTAGCCTGGACCACACTCTGCTTGCAGGTTCCTGGTATGAACCTGGTAACCAAGTATGCTGATTGCAGTGCAGATTTTGAGATGGGGCTGCTGGGAACAGAACTGCACCCTGAGTTAGTTTAGAATTAGCCAGTTTAAAACTAGTAACTTTGCAGGTCTTCAGCGAAGAAAACATACCGGATCACAGCCGTTGGTGAAATTCAGCTGATGAGAAAGATGCTCGGTTTAGATATGAGTTCTAAATCTGGAAACATGAATAGCTGTCAGCATGTACATTTATCTGTAATATTTATTTATGGTAGTTCCATAAATTTATATTACTTTATTAAAGTAAAAATGTGAACTTATGTTATGGCTTGCTAGTAAGCGTGATGATCGTTTTTTTCAGACTTTCCTGTTTACTGTTTATTTCCCCGGGACAGAATTTATCTGCAGCAATATCACTCAACGCATATGTTAAACCATTTCCTCTAATACACTATAGCTGATTTATTTTTCCACAAAGCTGATCTATTTGGTTCTGGAAAGCTCATCTCTAGGAAAGGATGTCCTGTAGGAATTTGGCTCTTGGACGCTGTTGATCCTTTGCTACCTGCTGCTCCTGACCCGGTGGGGGAGAGGGAGCAGAGCAACTCTGAACCACTCAGGGGAGACGCCGCCCCCAGGATGCTGCTCCCGAGCACCTTTTTGGGTTTATAACACTGTGAGAAACTCCCAGAGCCCAAAGGGAAAAGGCAATTCAGAAAATAACCTCGAGATTCGAGTGATAGAAAAGCGAGACTCACGCCACCTTTCCAATCTCTGACTTGCACTCTCCGGTTTTGCTACGCCCAGCAAACTGGCCCACTGTTATGCTTTGGAAAAAGCGTTATTACAAGTTGAGGCAGGTTAGTTTAGGCAGGTTAGTTTAGGCAACACTCGCTTTAAGAAGTCCTTGCCTTCAGACGCCCATGCACACGCCCACCTCTTTGTCCGTAGATAATTATATGTACATTAGATTATTCTGAATCCCAATTATGACATAAATTTAATAAATTTGAATGAAATTGTGTGCGCGTATTATATTTGGAATTTTTCGTTTTCCTTTTTAAGTTTAAAAACAGGCCTGAGAGAGGCTGATTTCACTGATAACTTATTTCTACAGTTCTCTCTTTCATCCACCTGTTGTGTTTTTGTGTAACACTGAGGGGGTAGGAGCTGTTTCTGTGGAGTTTGGATGGCTCCCGGAGCAGCGGGGCTGCTAACCTTCAGCCACCTGGAGCAGAGCGGGAGGCAGCCAAGGTAAGGGCTAGGAGGAAAGCAGGGCACTTTATGAACCCTCCCTGTCTTGTGCACCAGCCGTGCCCACGAGACCCAGGGCCTCCTTGTTACCTCTTTTCATTTTTCCTACCTGAATAGTCCCCTCAAATGAGAGATATTCCATGTACTGCAAATTAGTCACCGTACTTTGATGCTTGGTGTCACATCGGGGGAAAAGGTTATCCTGTTCTTGCTGATAATGGAAGAATATTGTCTATCTTCCCTTTAATTCCCACTGAGGAGGAGGCATTTTTCAATCTAATAACTTAAATGAAAAGGCAGTGATCTTGGAGTTTACAGCTATCAAAATACAGTTCTGGCTCTGCCAGTGACTCAATCCGTGGCCCTAAATACCCCCTGGACTTCAGCTTCCTCCTCTGTCAAGAGGGGAGATGAATACTTACTTGTGCTTAACTGCAGCGATGATGCAAGACTTAATTAGCTGTGTTTGTTGAGAGCTCTGAAAATGTGGAAATGTCATTGCTCTTGATCATCTTGAATAGCTGATGGCTTGGCTCCTCAATGTGTTACTGTTGGGCCCCCTCTTCAGAAGTGAATGGGACACATAAAATCTCCTGGGTTTGTTTTTCTGCCTTGGCTGGCCTCAGAGCACAGCTGAAGCTTGGTCTCAGCTTTGGATGTCTAAGTAGGTGGACAGAAACTCGGCGGTTTCAGAAGGGAGGGTCACATCCCACCTGCTCCTGGTCCCAGTTCCAGGTTTCCTCTGGGGCCACATTAGAGAAGGTGCTACGAGCGGCTGCCTCCTTAGCCTCAGGTTACATCTGCCTGCTCTACAACTACATTTTCTCATTTTCTGTTTTGTTAACACGACAGCTCATTGGTGGAGGCTATTAAGAAATTATGGCTCCTCTGGCAGGACTCCGGTAGCAGCTGTACCGGCAGAGAGCTGCCTAAACATATAAAAACACATCACAGAGGAATGTCATCAGAGGAGAAAAATCTTCCATACCAGTGACCAGGATCTTTCAAAATATGAGTTTTTCAAACCTTTTTTTTTTTTTAAAATGAGGCTGCTCACCCAATATCTGTGGGTGTGGCTCACTCTGAGCTCCCTCTTCCTTGGGCATGAGCAAGCCTTGGGGAAAACCCTTGCTCAGGGCTGGAGGCTTAGGCAAGCTGCGGAAGGAGGAGGACTCACTTCCATGAGCTTGTCCTACCATGCTGCTGTCAAGTTTCATACACCCAGGCCGTAAAATGTTGCTCCCTGAACTATTAGGCCCAAACATGGGCAGTTCTTACATTTTACAGGAAAGAAGGAGCTAGAAATGTGAGTTTTGGGTGCAGCCATAGACCTTAGCATTTCTTCATATCTCCATTCTGCGTGAGCCTACATACCATTTTTGTTAGCTCATGTTTCACACAGCCTATGTATTTCACGTGCGTCCCATGCAGTATATATAGGCAGTTCAAACATTGCCCACAGCTTTAGTGTTGTTCGTTAGTACAAGAAAGGTTAAAGTCAGGCTCATTTGCAGAACAGGTGCAGTAAGTCTGGGCAGGTTATGGAGGCTTTCAGGAGCTTTAAGTTTGTGGTCCGTGGACCTCTGAGGTGCTACCACTAAGAAGTAGCAAGTAAAAAAAAAAAGCCACTTCTTGTCAATAGGCTTCAAATTTTTACGGAAGAGTCAAAAGACCCATTGATACATTTTTAGGGGTCTACCTACTGAAAAGGATTGAAACCACAAAACACAAGTTACCCTTAAGAAAGGTAAATGAACTGTGGGTATCACACTATCAAGCACAGATGGTCCACAAAGAGGAACGCCCAAGCAAGATGGAACAGTTACAACCTAAAATTAATCTTTCTGTAGTTAAGCTCATGTAATTTTGTGGTCATTGAATTACAGAATAGAAAGAAATGAGGAAAACGCCTGGGGACAAAGCACGATTTTGGTGATAAGCGATTTGGGAATAATAAAAAAAAAAAGAAAAAAGTTTAGTGTGCCCACCTAAATATAGGCTGTGAAAATTAAATTTATTGCCTATTACATACATTTTGACAAAGTTAAAAGTACATACACATAATTAACTGTCTTGGAGGTTTTATTTAAGTGACAATAATGAGACCTGCTATTTTGTAGCTTTCTTTTTAAGTTGTATCAGCATGTCTGTACTTGAAAAATGGTAACAGTTTAGCTGAAAAATCTTGCTATGATTGGCCAACTTTTTATAAGCTGCAATCTGATATCCAGTTTGAACACCTAGATAAATATTAACCACCCAGGCAGCAAATCAATATCGTTTGGGGTTTGGGTTTTTTTTTCACTCTGTGACTAGTCTGCCACAGGTAAGTCACTCGACCCTTCTTGCCCTCTCTAAAATATACCTTCTCTCAACAGCTCACAAAACAAAGACTTTATACGGTGACCTGGCAATTCCTCCAAGGCGCAGAGCTACGTGGCACACACGAACATCCATCTCCCAGCCGCTGTGAAAGAGCAGAACGGTTTTTCTTTCACAGAGCAAACCATCATTACTCAATTTTATTTTTACAAGGCTGCAATACCATTGCAACTGCCTCTCTCCCCTCCTGCCCAGCAGGCTGCCATTTATCTCTGCTTTGCTGAAAATGAACTTTTCCATTTCCACCTTCCCCGTGTCGCCTCGATACTCTCGGCTGCCCCCGGCTCTGAGCTCACTCGCAGGCAGCGGTTGTGGTGGGCGGTCGTATGATTTCAAGCTCCTCAAGCTGGAAAACTTTGCCAGAGTGAATCACTTTACTTTCTTATTACTGCAGTTAGAAGCAAGCCGAAACTTGCCATTCGCAAGGTAACTTTCATTTTGTTCCCCGCATTGTTTCTTTGCCCTTGGCTTCCAGAGCTGAGGTGGTTTTTTTTTTTTCTCTTCTGCCAGCTCCACTTGAATCCAAAAACAGGCTGAGTGAAGTAGTTACTCATCTTTTAAACTAACCTGAAAGCTGCCTGAATTCAGGCTACTGCTTAGGATATTTACTATTCGCACAGTTATCTACATTTTAAACTTGCTGGACTCTTCTGGTTGACATGAACAGTCAAGTTCAGTGCTGTGGGTTATTCCATGGTCTGATGAGAAACTGGTGATGAAATCAGGTGTGTCTGTGGCACACTCCTGTTTATTTATAATCAAAGCCTTGTTTTCCATTAGTATAGGGTAGATCTTAAGCAGCAGCAGTTTCTCAGATCTAAATCCTATTTCAGGCTCACTCAAGCCTATTTGTGAGGCTTTTTCTCAGGACCATATATTTTTATGGTCCTCTCTCATCTTCATGAACTTCCCATCCCTCTGTTAGACATATCCACCATTGCAAAATAATACTAAGGAAACTAATCCTTTTACACGGGTCTCTGTTTTGGGTGGTGACATACATAATGGAAGCTGCTGGTCACAAAGTGGAGTTGCAGCTCCTCTTCATATTCAGCCCGCTTGACTACAGATGTTAACATGGTCAGATGGGAAATCATTGCAGTGCCAGGGAGAGGCGGGAGCAGGCAGGTAGGGGGGAGAAGGGGAGTCAAAATCTGTGTCCATGTTGCTTTTGGCAGAAGAGTTTTGGCCAGAGAGGCAAACGTTAAGAGGAAGAAGAAAACTGGCCTTACCAGCCTCAGGGATCGCTGCTGTTCTCTGGATTGCAGGAGAAGAGGAGATACTTGAGATGATAGATTGGGATTTTGGGCAGGGAGGTGTTCTGTGGTATTTTCTCAAGGAGAGCTGTGCTTTACCAGGTCTCTTTCATCATCAGGTGAGAATAAAACAGGGAAAAGCATCTATAAAATGACTGTTGAGAAAGTCTGCGCTGGTGGAAGTTGGAAGCGTGGATGGGATTAGTCAGCTCCAGGAACAAAATGCTGGAGTCCAGAGGAACATCTGCCCCCAGGGAGGGCAGGACCGCCTGGATCTGTTAGTTACTCCTCGGTAGGCAGTGTAGTCCTCAGAGCAGTTATTCAAATATTAATATGAGCCTGAGCCTCATGACTTGGTGACGGTGAGCCAAATCTTCCTGCAGTGCGAAGGCAGATCAGGCTCATGATGGATCCATTCCCTTCCACCACAGGCACCAAAGCTCAGCTGGAGCTGTTGTATTACTGTACAAGCTCTCTCATAGGTCAAGGGTGTTGGACTTGAAGGCTTTGTCCTGGGCATACCTTTACTGAAAATGACCACCAACATTGTCTGCTATGACTGATGAAACTAGTATCTCTGAAATGTCTTATATTTCAATAAGAAAATCTTTGACTGGCAGTCCCAAATAGAGTCAATGGCTGGGTGGTGTTGTTTGGCCAGTGGAAGCTACAGACCACAATAACAATATATTCTCCTTCTGCCCTTAAATAAAGTCCACAGAGTTCAACAAAATAAAAGTATATTGCATTTCATGTATTTGTTTTAGGATTTCACTACAATTGTTAAAATACTGTGGGGCAAGCCAAGAAATAAATAGGGTTTTAAATAACTATCATGTCTCTGGTTAGTAAGATAACACAACATGCATTTTTTCCTAACCATTTCCAGAGTCCATAAATACTAAAAAATGTGTATTTGTCTCCAAGGAAGTACAGCACAGGACTGTTCGGAGCTGTGTGTGTTTGTGCAGTGCACTCCAATAACAAATTAATGGCTTCCCTGGTTTGATGCATAAGAAAGCTTGTTAAATTGCTTAGTTGCGGTACCAAAGATATATTGAATCATTTTGCATACACGGAAGTGCTGACTCCACAGCAGAATAGGCAGACACCAGCAAAATGACGCTCTTAATCCTTCTGCCTATACAGTACCTGCTCTGTGAAGAGAAAACTTTGCCTAGTCATTAGTGCTGCAAAACAAGTGCGTTAACGATTATTAAATCAAAACTCCCCACTCAAACCAGCGATGGTGTTTTACACTGAGTTAGCGTAAGTATAAAGCACTACACAAGCGAAATCTAGAGCAACATCTTCCATGTCTGATAAGTCTGGCACCTTTCACCACCACTAAAATTACCTCCAGCCTCCCACGCACTAAGACGGTGCTTTACAATTAGTTCCACTAGCACCGGTGAGAAAAGTCTCCTGGTGATGCTGACACCTGCAGCCGAGTTTATCCCTCAGTATCTGCAGAGACCAGGGTCAAATCCTGCCTGCTCCCACCTGCGCAGCCTCAGGGAACCCTCACTCAGCCCCTGCCTTTGGATATTTGGTTTCATGTCCCTTCTGTGGGGACTGTGATTAAAGGGGAGCTTTACCTTTTCTTTAGGCTGAAGAAATCTGAGACCAAGGGGGACTGTGACTTGCTGCGGGGATGGTTATTTCTCAGCTCTGGCTATTAGTTGCAAGAAATGTTTTGAGAGGAGAAAACTGCCAAAGGAGAAAAAGGCTGTGTTAAAGAAGATGAACAGAAAGAGAAACTGGGGTAGGGATGGGAAAACAGAGAGGCAACGTTAGCGAAAAGAAGCTACTTCAAGGGCTTTATGTACACAGCGCACACATCCCTCGCTTGGGCATGTGTTTGTGTTTGCATGAGGGATGAAAAGATTTTTTTAGTAAGCAGCTGTGAATTATTGAACATATCATGGATCAGTATACGCAAAGAGGAAATGCAAAAATAGAAAAAGAAAGGAATATCAATATTACATAAGTGATTCAGAAAATCTCTAAAAAAAGTCAAAGGGAATAGATGAAGTTAAAACCGGATGAAACAGAGAAACATGCAACTAGAAAAGTTAGAAAAAGTCATCATATCCTAAAAGCTTGAGACATTAAAAAAGGCCAGAAAGTATATTCATTGTATAATAATTAAGAATGAAAGAAGATGCTATGAATATGAAGCTGTCCTGTAAAGATGGGCAGAATATATAAAATATTTTTATGATGAACTGCAGGAATCCAAGTTTGCAGTCACCACAAGAGAAGAACAAATTCAGATAATTGCTCTGTGCAAAACAAAGTGTCTGGAAGTACAGAAGAAGGAAGAAGAAGGCTGAAAAAAACCCCTTAACTATGTACGTTAGTAGAAAAGTCTGAACGAAGATGGAGAGGATGAGATCAAACTGAAATTTCTCAGAAAAAAAAATATCACTCCCTGCACACAGCTTTCTGGTGATGCTGTTTATTTACTAGGCTGCCAAAAATGATACTGGCCGAGCAGTGGGCCTTGTGGCAGACATATAAATCAAAGCAAATATTAGGAGGTTAAGTACTGACATAAATCACATAATGTATGAACAGTCACATTGGCTATCTTACACTTACTATTTCGCCTGTGCACACATAAAGGCATTCAAGTTAAACAGTTTGCTGTGAATTTTAAAGCTTATGTGACTGAGGTAAGTGTATTCAGTTGGGGTTTTTGTTGCTGTTGTTTAAAAAATATCAAATTATATGGTAAATCTGTATTATAAACTTTTTTCAATTTTTTTGACACCTCCTAGGTGCTCCAAGCACAGGTAAAGATCTCAGTGTGTGAAAACCTGCAGAGATAGTTCCTTTGTTGAATGAATACACTGTAAAAAAACTTAAGCCACTTACAGAATGTTGATAATAGGAAAAAAAAAGATAAGAAAGTATCCACATGCTTTGCTTGCAGTTATTCACTCAGCAAAAAATAAAGCAAACCCCAGAGAACAGGCGAAGGTAGAGGTCAAGAACACACTAACAAAATATGCTAAAAATTCCTACTAGATCTAAACCAGGCTGAGGTCTATAGCTGGTAAGTGGTGAGTATTTAGTGTTTCAGAAAATGTGGGTAGATAAATTGGATAGAAGACTCTCAAGCGTTGCTAACACGTTCTCTTTTGCCTGAACCACACCGTTCAAAGCCGTGTGAAAAGCTCCAGCCCGAACAGAGCACCTGTGCGCGTAAAGGCTCCCTGCACCGCTGAAATGAGCAGGGATAAATATCAACGCTATTAATCTTGGAAGACAAAAGCTGACAGCCCTCACAGATAGGAGGGTGACTCACGAAACAGGCAGCCCAATGCCATAACCGGCGACCGCTGCCTGTCCCGCCGCGGACAAGGACGACTCAGCAACGCGAAAGGCAGCTCTTGAGCTGCTACAGTTTATCGGCCGGCATTTTAAAGTACGTTGGCCATTTCGGGTTCCCTTTGGACACCATGATTCAAACCGCAGTGATTCAGAGTGTGTCATCTGGCCGTTTGCAACATGAGGTCAGCAACCTCCCGGAGCGAGGTGGAGAAAAGCCCCGGGCGGGATAAACGGTTTCTCTCCAGCTTCAAGGTACCGGTGTCCGTCGCAGCTGTGCTTTGCAACAGTAAGAGCTGGAAAACATGGACTCCAGCCACATCTCCGCTCAGTAGTTTTAGACTTTAAAATCTATTTCAGGTGGGAAAAGTATAAAGAAAAGCAGCATTCAGTGTGCTCTCATTTCAAGCTGTGAGCTGGAGAAGGTATTGGGTTCTCTAAGAAAAAAAAATCGGAAATCTTCAGCAGCATATTGATAAATCTCTCAAGGAAGAAAACGCATTTGCAAAATCATGTGTCAAATGAATCACCTCTATCTACTACGTTATCGGTGTAACAAGTTAAGAAGAAATTGTTTTCCCTTATAGAAAATAGTTGTTTGACCCTGGTAGATTTTAATTATTGAACTCTTGCAACGGCCTATTTTTAATTAAAGTCTTTGTTGGCTTCCCTGGATTTCAGGTGAGGTTGTGCATTTGTAATTTCTGTGGTGTGGGAAAGACAGCCAATTTTTCATTCCTTGAAATCAGTTATAGTTTCTTTGGCTATAATACACGTGTATACCAATATTCCATGTTTTATTTCCACTGTCTTTCTGTGGTAAACAATACCCTGTGCTAGTGATTCACTGCACTTGAACTCATCAACTTGATATAATTTAAGTTCTGATAACTTATTAGTAAGAAGTTTTGTTTGTGTTTTTCTTTTTTTTTTCCTAAAAGAAAAAATAAACCATAAAAGACATTACTAAGACATATCAAACACACACTTACCTCTGTATAAGAGAATAGCTATTAAACCCAAGATAAACTGAAATGCTAGAACAGATGTCATGATGGATGTAACTGCATTCTCAGATGGATTAGTGTGGAGCCACAGTGTGAACTTCTGGCAAATTAGAAGGCTCCTGAGTTTGTAATCCCCGGCAGCAGGAAGATCGGTAAAGCTAATCTTGTCCGTCTGATCTATCCGTTTTGGTTTGGATGCGTGAGTTATCTGCTCTAAATCCTGCTCTCAAATCTAAACACACATCCCCTGCCGAAGGCAGCAAGACCTGTGCTCAGGTATGGTCCTGAAGAAGACCATCCTGTAATTTTAATGGGTGAGAAATCCTGTTTTTTAAATACGCTGCCGTTTCCTTGAGTTCTGGAACGTCAGTTGCTGAAGGGCCTGTGCAGAGGATGGCTTTTTGCTCAGTGAAACAAGATGAGACCTGAGTGAAGGCTTTTTTTGGCATTGAACAGTGGCTCTCATGCTGCTCTGCTGCTGCTCTCCACCGAGACGCTCCTGCAGCTGTAGTCCATGCCTTAGCGTAGTCAACAACAGATTAAAAACCACAAGGTGATCTTACAAAATGATTTTGTTGCCACCGATATCAGCTCTTCTTGCCTGTTGCAGCGCAATGGACTCGATGTCTTACCTATGCCAAGGCTAGTTAGTCAGCTTGCTATCGGAGAAGACAACTTGGTTTCAATTACAGATTTGAAATCTTTGCAGGCCAATTTAAGCTGTTTGGTTTCTTCTGTGAAGAATTAAAACATCCTTATGGTGTAAAACACTGGGCTGAATTTTGGAAAACTTACTCATTTACTGTCATCATCTTTGCAGTCTTGAATAAAATAGATTACTGGCAGTATGTGACAATCTGTCATGTATTTTACCTCATGGGGATTCTCCTATTTCATTTGAGTCTTCTTTTTACTGATTTCAGCAGCTGCAAATACTTTTAAGGAAGGCAAGAGGAAGGGAAGGCAATAAAAGGATGTGAGATGAAAAAAGAAGTGGGATAAGGTATGGAAAAGAGGATAAAGTAGAGAAAGAGGAGGAGAAGAAAGGAGATTTTGAGGTTCGTGAAAGGAACACGGAAGAAAGCAAAGAGTGAAACAGATCATGTGCCACCTCTCTGATTCTTTTTTTCTTATTTTGTCTTCTCTAAGTAAGCCAGGAATGATCTTAAAAGCAGTGTCCAAAATTCAGCTGTCTGGTTTTGCCCCATTTCTCTCTATAGGGAGCTGCAGGTGCTCAGAAGTACTCAAGTCTGGCCATACTGCGCATCTGGAATTTTTTGGAAGTTGTCAGAGAGTAGTTTTGCAGTGGCAGTGAAGGTGACCGTGTGTATCCTTGTCACAAGGAATCCTGTAATTCATTCCCTGCCAGTCCTTCATGCTTTGATACTTGCCTGCTGGCCTGTGCCCTAGGAAATGCATTCTGCAGGTGCTACGGGACTTTGCTCGGGAGCAAATATTTATACAGGAGTGATAGATAGCATGTGTTGTCAGCATGAGTAGCAGGAGTGCATTTAACTCCATGTGTAATAGGGATGAACATGTTCCAAATGCTTGTCTGTATTTATGTCCCTCTAAATTCCTGTGCAAATCAGAAAGTCTCTGCTGCAACATCCTTATCCTATGCAATCCTTCCTGTTACCATCGACACAGGGAGAAGCTGAGGAAAGGATGTACTTCCCTTCATGCTTTATCAGTATTTTCCTGCAGTCATCAAGTAGCTTGTTATCAAAAGCCACGTCACTGTCCCATTCCCTTTCAGTCCAACAAGGACAAGAACAGAGTAAGAAATTAAACGGGGATCCCTGAAGAGGAACACCAGCTGAGAAATATATTCTTAATATGTTTATAAACCACATGAATGATTTGTATGGTGGAATATATGTACTATCATGTTTCGATAGGCCTTTTGGCTAACATACCCCGTGGGTGTTCCTCTTCATGTCACAGGAAGGTATTTTTTCAGGAATGTTCACCAATAGATAAAACCTGATTGTGGCAAATAATTTGGCATATCTTCTCTTCAGCAAATGGGTTCCTCTGACAGCATCTGAATTAGTTCCAGCTCTGGCAAGTACTTGACAAACAGAGCCCAGTACTGTAGGTCTATGTTGATATTGTTTGATCATTGTTTGAGTAGGGTAGATAAGGCCCTAAGGGCCTGATCCAAAGCCCACAGAAGTCACTGAAAAGGCTCCACAAGCCTTTTTAGTCGCTGGAATCCTCTATTCTGTGTTTCAGAGTTTGGAAACCTGTGCCACGAACTTCATCAATAACTGAAAGGCTGGAAGAAAAGCAAAGAGCAAACTTCTGGACAGGCAGAAAGAAGGGAAGGAGAATGAAAATATCCAATAAATTCTCAGCAGAGACAAAATATCTCCATGTAGCTTTTGTAGATGAAGATTGAAAAGATAGGTAACCTCTGATATTTTTAGGAAAGCACCAAGTGCCTAAAAGCCTTAAGACAAACTTAAAATGAACATCCTAGGGTCTTAAAATCGTTTACTCTACAAATACCCTGTAGTTCAGTCTTCTGTAAATTAACCACATTCACCTTGATTTCCTGTGGTGGTCATAAATCCCTCGAGTTCTACTATTTTTAAGAGCTTTATTTTTACAGTTTTTAATGACAATTGCTGGTAAGTGAAAAGTTGCTAAAAGCTTAATTTTACTAACGATAAGTTTATGTGTTTGTGTTCAATATTATAGGGAGAGACAGTAATGATCCCTCTACTTAGTTTATCTGGTACTTTGCATGCTGAAAAATACTGGAATTATTTTTTAATTTGGTAGTTGTTGTTGGGAAAATCTGATGATTGAATGTCTGGAGTTGCCCTCTGAAATTCGTCCGGGATAAAATTCCAAATCTGTAAAAGTTCTTTCTCTTTGTCCTGTGAAATTCCACTGGGATTTTCTGGTCTCAGCTGCTGACATTCACTATGCCCCTTCTTCCTTTTGCTTTCCTCTGGAAAAACGTTGTCAGCTTGCCGAAACTATGACTGGTGGTGGACTTTGGGGATAACCGGGCTCACATCCCCAAAGCAAAGGCAGCGGTCACACTGGCGTGGCTGGAGTCTGCAGAGCAGCTTCAGTGGAAGGGCATGGGAGAAGATCGTGCCTCCCAGCACAATCCCTGCGGTGGCTCTCGGTCACTGCGGGCACAGAGCTACACATTCCCAATGACCCTGAGGGCAAATAAAGAACGGCCAACTCCAACGCCTGACTTGGATACACATTTTGCAATACTGTGACATTCAGAACTTTACCTATGTCATTATGTGAATATAATTCGATTCATCCCATAGCATAAATACAGTACGTCATATGAGAGCTGTGTAAAGCTATTTGCGTACGTGTTTTCCTTACGGCAGTTCAGAGCTCTGGGTATAGGTTCGTAGCACCCTTTAGCATACATGAAGACTGTTCAGGTATCTCCTGGCAATGTCCCCTTCTGTGCTCTGGACACCCTCATTATCTTCACTCCTTCCGTGTAGGTCATGTTTTTTGCTTTTTAGACCTCTAATGATTCTGCTTCCTATCCTGTGGATTGTCTCCAAGTGCCCACACCTAAAAGTGCCTCGATATTCCTGCTCAGGCCTTCCCAGTTCTCAGCACAATGAAGCCATTACTTGATATACCTTAGAAAATGCGCTCCCATTTAAACAGTTTGATGATGGCTGTAAACCACCAGAGAATCATTAAGAAAACTATTAAAAATACTTGAATATAATTCTTTTAAAAAGCAGCATAAGACCAGTAGAGATACAGACAAAAAAGTAATAAGTTCTTCTAACTCATTCTTTAACCCTAACCACCTTTTCACTACCTGAAGTTGCTTGAGGCACGGGTTGGAGGCCCTGGAAAGGACAACAGTCTTGTGGCTTTTCCTCAAAATTGTGGATTCTTCTTTGCTACGATCTCTTCTTTCTATTATACCTCAAAGAAAGTTCTTCTTGTCTTCTCAGACTTCGTGCGCCCGTGTCTCCTAAGTCTGACATTAACACCTGAGTGATCCTGTAATTACTTTTTAATGATTTGAGGACTTTCCATTCCCCAAATCCCAGCCTCTTTCAGAAGTTGTAGAAAATAATTTTTTATTCAGCCTCATTTTTTTTCCAGGCCAGAGCTAGCCACAATTACTTAATAAGCTTTAATGATTGTCTCATTCATAAAACAAGATGTTAGGAAGCATTGCCTTGCTGCTTTGTGGAAGTACCATCAGTATGTAGGAAAAAATCACAAAATATAACTTTTTTAAAAAACTTTAATTCTTTGAGGAATACTGTTACTCTTCAGTTTGACATCGGTCTTTCCACAGTTCTGAATGAACTCTACCTGGCTTAAGGAAACATCTATATTTAAACACTGAATCAGTGTTCTGTCCTCGGACCAGGGAACATCCGTATGCCAGGAACAGCCTACTAAACCTGACCGCATGCAGAATTATTCCAGAAAAAATTATTTGATATAAAATATAAAGGCAGGATAAGCTGTGAAATAGTTCTGGCAATCAGCAACGTTCCACTGCCTGAATAGTTTTAACATTCAGATAAAAGTGACTTTTGGTGATCTGCATTGAGCTGCAAGATTCTCACTCCTTGCCCGTTTGCAGTGTCCTCGCAAGGGATTTCGACTTGGTGGCCGTTTTGAACAGAACTTGAACATTAATCAATAGTAATATTAATCATTAGTAATTGTGAGCTCTGATTCTCTCCATCCCATGTTCCATCTCCTACTTCTTCCTGCCAGACAGCTAATTGCCTCTTCATGGAAATCTTCCAACAACGTACCGGTTAATAAATGAATTGTCAGGTTCTACGGTATATTAGCCCAGAAAAGCCCGACATCCAGGACTATATATATGCCACCCATATTGCAACATGGTGTCCTCTCATTAAGTACACAGAAAGTAGTTGTAATTTTTGTAAACTAGCAACTCTTGCCAATTTTTCTCCTGATTAGTATAATCCTTTTCTCGTAATCTCTTATAATAATGTTTTATACTTCATTTATCTTACATAATTAGACCTTGGACAATCTCGCAGCCTTGCTACTTTTGTTTGTTAAAGCTCATTCTTCCTTCTAAGACATCAACAAACACTGTACTTGGTAAATTGTATTCAAAATGTTTTCAGAATGATGTATGTATCACTCGTGTGTGTCTAACTGGCAGGAAAGAAACTCAAATCTCAGGGATCCTTGCTCCTGTTAGTACTACCGCTATTCACGTGTGAATCTTTAAGTTCTGGCCTTAAATCAGATCCCAGGATAAACTTTTCTTTGTACTTCACTACTGAAGTTTCCCGTTTTACACATTTAATAGAAAAGCTATCAATATTTCTTTCTAAACTGTTTTATGGTTTTTTTTTTCCAGGAGAACAGCTGGGAAAACTGCCAAGAAACTTGCTAAAGACAGTAAGAGGAGGAATTAAATCGCAGAAAAACATGAAAAACCTGTAGCAGTGTCTGAACAGTGAAATAATTACTGTCGACCAGCAACTTTATCTAATAATAAGTTTTATAGCAGTGTGGTGAAGTTCCTGATATGCAACATTATGTTTCAGCAGATAAATGCAAATGACAACTGAAGTATAGCGTTGAACATTACAAAGTCTTTGCCACTGTAAAATTGCTTGTTAAAGACAGTCTTGGAAGAGACTCTATTGACTTCACATTTCTACAGCTGTTTCTGCAAGTTTCTCAGGTGGTGTCTATTAAACCAAGGATTTATACCTCTTTCATCCTCTCAATATGTTCCCAGCAGCTCTTATGATCATCTAGAAAGTACAGAAGCAGCAGGTTAATGGAAATTTTCAACATTTTCCAATAATAAATTTGATGATCTATGGCCACAAAAACGTGGAGTGTGCTCAGTCATGAGTTGTAAACTGTTTACTCCAGTTTTATTTCATTTCTGCCTTTCTGAACTCCTGCAATCTGCCTTTATTCCCCACAAGTGAACACTGGGGATATGACAAAATATTATAACATGGTAGGTGTGCCTGTTCCCTACTTTAACAGGCAGATGTACTGTTTCTCATCTAGAATTCAGATCCTCATCTATATTATTAGTTCAGATAAGTCAGGCGGGTAGTGGTAATGAAATGAACATCTAAGCTTAGAACTATCTGTATGTCAACGGATGGACTGCTCGAGCTTGTGAGTGTCCCAAAGCTTTCCAAAACTGCAATTAATAGAAAAAGTTCTATGGATTTCAGTGAAATGGGACCAGATGTTCATGGGACCAAACTAATATAAGTGCACTCCTCCATTTTCTTCACCGGAAACTGCTAACTAGAATGCAGAGGGGTAGGGGATGCCATTCTCACCTTACCCTTGACTTAACTGGGCAATAATTTCACCCTTGATGTTTTAAGAAAGTCATTAATTCTTAACTGTGTACCTACTGAACCTCAGATAGCTTTGCCATTTTTACCAGGTTTGAAGTTATTAAAGTTACTAATACTGTTACTAAGGGAACAAGAGTTGATGTTGTATGCTACAAAGCTTACGTGAACTTCATGTCTTCAGTACTGTGTACAAATGCAGAAAAAGAAAAAAAGCAAGCTGCTTTTTTGCGCCCTGCCTTCCTGTCCTCCAAACGCTGCCTTCACTTTGCAGTTAATTTGAATTGTTTCACCATTTTTACCCAAAAGAAATATGTTGTCAGGCCACACTGAACGTTCAGTGAACTGTGCAAACTCCATTGTCTTCAGTGAAACCCATGAAAAAACGTGAGTGCTATCTGTAAAACCCTTTTGACTTGTGACAGCTTTGAGCGGAGATTGCTCAACAGTTCCCTCGATGCCGATGTTACTGATGATGCGCCCGCTCTGTGCTGGTTCTGGTGCGTTACCAGGGACCCAAAGGACCATGAAGACGGTTTCGTCTGCCTGCGATGGCCCTCCCCAAACACCAGGAGAAAGCTTTCTGTTTCTATCAGCGGACATTCCCTCTGGTTCAACGCCTTGCTTTCCACGTACTCACGCATGTGAGGAAGAACGGCAGCATCTTCCCGTCCATCCCCAGACTGCACCAACCGGGAGCGGGGGGCGAGGGTTTTGCGGGGCTCCTTGTGTCGGTTCGACGCCGTGTGTGCGGCCAGGGGGCCCCGGCAGGGCACAGCGAGGCGCAGCGCCGCAACCACCGGGGGCTCGGTCCAGGCACCCACGGGGCTGGTTCCGGCTACCCCCGGGACTTGGTCCGGGACACCGTCCCGGGCTCTGTGCAGGCAATCCCCCGGGACCTCAGTCGGGCCACCCCCACCTAGCCCGGCTCCGACCGAGCGGCGGGCGGGTCGCGCTGCCGCCGTGCACGCTCCCCGGCAGGGCCGGCCGCCTCCCCTCCCAGCCCCGTGCGCGCTGCCCGGCGCCCCGCGGAGCCGTCCGGCTGCCCCCGCCCCGCTGCACCGCCCCGCGCCTCCGGAGCGGGGAGGCAGCGCCGCCGCTGCCCCGCCCGCCGCCGCTGCGCGCCGGGGCAGGCGCCGAGCAGGTGGCCGCAGGCAGCGGGCAGCGCCGCGGCATGTGAGCGGCCCCCGGCTCGCCGCTCGGCCGCGCTCCCCCGGGAAGGTAGCACCGGCCCCCCCCCACACCTTCCCCTGCCCTCCCCTCGCCGGGCCGGCCGCGGAGGCAGGGCGCCCGCAGCGGCAGCCCGGCGGCGGCCGGGGGCTGAGCGCCGCGCCCCGCCGGGGGGCGGCCGTGGCGGAGGGCGGAGAGGAGGAGGAGGAGGAAGGCTGCGCGGGGCCGGAGGGACGCGGGAGCCCCCCCGGCCGCCCAGGATGAAAGTCACCGTGTGCTTCGGGAGGACGCGGGTGGTCGTGCCCTGCGGGGACGGGAACATGAAAGTTTTCAGCCTGATCCAGCAAGCGGTGACCCGGTACAAGAAGGCGATCGCCAAGGTGAGGGGCGCGGGGAGCGGCGCCCGCGATCAATATGGCGCTTCCCGGAGCGGGGAGGGAAGCGAGGGGGGGAAAAGTCCGGGCTGCCCTGCCGGGGCGAAGGGAGCGGGGCCCGGGGCGGACGGCGGCGGCGGAGCCCTCCTGGAAGCCCGTGCCCGGCGCCGCCGAGGGGAGCCCGGGTGGGGGGGGCAGCGGGACGGGGAGGGGGGCGGCCCCTCCGCGGCGGCCAGCGCGGCTCCCCGCGGGCGCCTGGCGGGCCTCGGCCCTTTGTTCGCTGGTGCCTGGCGGCGAGGTGGTGGCCCCCGGGGGGTGTCGGTGTAGGGGTGAGGGGGGGGGGCGCCCGAGCCCGGCCGGGAAAGAGGTGCGGGGGCCGGCGGTGCCGGCTCTGCCCCGGGGCGGGCGCGCGGGCGGCGGGGCCGAGTCGCCGCGGGCCGGGCGGGAGTCGCCGCGGAGGGCTGGAAATCCAGCCCCAGGCTTCCCGGCCCTCCAGGCCCGGCGGCGGGAGGGAGCGGGGGGAACACGCCGAAGGGGCGTCCGCCGGCGCCCCGCGGGCTGCCCCCCCCAGCGCCGGAGCCGGGCTCGGGGGGGGCCCGCAGCGTCGCGGCCGCCCGCGCAGCCTCCGCGCCCGCCCCGCTGCCGGGGGTGTGGGGGGAGGCTCCGCCCGGGCGGGAGGCACCGGCGGGGCGCCGGGAGCGACGGCCCGGCCCGGCCCGGCCCGCGGCGGGGCTGGTCCCCGGTGCCGCCCGCGCTCCCGCGGCCCCATGTTGAAATCCCTGGCTGTGGGTGCGCAGGCGGCTGGCTGCACACTTGGCTTTCCCTCCATAGGCGATTTGTTGGGCTTTGGTTTTTTTCCTTTCCTCCTTTTTTTATCCCCCCCCCCCGCCTCTGCACTTTCTTCTTGTTGTTGTAAACTTCTTTTTAATCAACTGGTTTGCTGGGACAATGTGGCTGTCGTGGGCTGAGGACTCCAGCAGCACTCTTCCCCTTCCCTCTACCTGATCCATCCCAGCAGCCCAGCTTGCTTTTTTCTCTTTGGCCCCTTCTGACACACTTTATGCTCCCGAACCTGGAAGTTTTGTGTCGGCAAGTGCTGACTGCCAGGCTCTCTGAAACCTGCAGCAGAAGGAATAGCGTGAACAGTGTATTGATTGGTTTGAAGTGATTCCCAGGAACGTTTTTAAGATCAGTTTTCTCAGAATTCCAATTCTGTGAGTGGAAAAGTAACATGAGCTACCTGTTACCTCCCCACTTGATTCCCGAAGAACATGGTTTTGCAGAGGACAAAAGCGTTTCTGTGTATTTTTATTATTCCTCTTGTAACACGATTGTGATTCTGGCTGGAAAAAGGGTAAAATGATTCACTAGGATATGGCCCTGACTGCCTATCAGCTGTTATTTATATTTATATAATGCATATAGTCATCTACCTGCACATAGGAAACGGTGGCCAAAAGCGTCTTTCTCATTACAGTAAACCAGTGGGCAGTAAAATGTGTCACTTGCGGGGGGGGGGGTGGTGGTGTCACTGAGTGCCTCATCCAGCCATTCAGATGAGAAGTATTTGCAAAATTCATTTGTTAGTGTTACAACATTGATAAAATTAATTATTTTGATGTGTTGTGTTCCCAAACTGTGGCCCTGAGTAACTGGTGTGGCACTGGGCTGCGTCCTGGTTTCCTACTGTTAAATTGCATTAAGGGGTGGCAATTCTGTTCTGCAGTGTAATGTTAAGCCTGGAAGTGATTGCAGCAATGAGCACAGGAGAAACACACACCAGTCTCCAGGAAAAGGTGACTGCAAATGGTGTGGGTTTGTTCAGGAAAGAAGTGACCCACCTGCGGAAACATGAAAAATTGAAAATGTAACTCTTCTTCAGACTTGCTAAAAAGTTTGCAGAGGTGCAGCCGGGCTTTCACTGGCCCCTAGTCCCTAGAGCTCCTGATCTTGAGTTTAAAATGACACAGTGGTTTTATTTATTAGTATTTATATGGTGGTTATGCTGTATGCCACTGGTATGGACTTGAGGTAGCCGTAATTACTGAGATTGTTTCTATTTTATGGAAATACTGTGGTTGAAAACACGGTAGCAGAGTCCACAGGCTTTCTCTGAGTGTTTTATACAGGCACTGTCAAACCTTGCTTTTAACTTAAATTCGCTGAAGATTCTCTGCGGTGATGTTTAGGTAGTAAGGAGGTGGATCCTCAGTGTCTAAGTAAGTGTATAGTGCTGTTTGCTGTGGTCGCTGTAGAGTAACATAGTAATTTTACGGTTTCAGTGGCAGACTTTCATAGATGACTGTCTGTTTATAGCAGTTAGGTTGTTTTTTTTTTTCTATGCTAGTGTAGCAAGTCAGGAAATTGTCATTTCAGAAAGAAACAAGGGAGGGGACAAAGTAATTCCTAAACTGAGAGGACAAAAGTATATGTGCACATATGAACATATGACCTGGCAGCTGGTATCAAGCTGACACCAAAATCTACTTCACCACCACTGTGCTGTTATGGCAAAAAGCTTATCTGGTGGAAGGTTATTCAAAATATTTGAATTAAGTTTATGGTTTTCATACTTACAGGAAAACCAGAATTTCTCATCCTGCAAATATGTGTGTGTCCGCTGTATGCAACGGTTCCTTCAGGAGAACTGCTCGAAGGCTCTGAGCACCGAGCTGTCAGCCCTTCTCGGATTCCCTCCCGCTTTGTCATGGTTTCCAGGTTGTGATTAGGAATAAGCTATCTGCGCGGCGAGCGCTTCCGACCCACCCCTGCAGTCGTGGCGAGGCAGCCTGGCATGGCGCTGGAGGAGTGCCAGGAGCCTGTAACTGCACATTTTGGACCTCAGCTTGAATTTTTCTGACTTAGTATTATTTAGGTTGAGTAGGTGTGGTGAGAATGAAAAAATACTTAGGGGAAACAATCCAGATAATAGCAAGGTTCTCCACTCTGTAAAATTTTAAGGCTTAAAAAGCATATAGATAACACACGTAGTTATGGCAGTTAGTTCTGGGTGCAATTGTCTTTGATTAGGATTTGTAAATGTCAAAAAACTCATTATGGATTAACACTGCTGTCAATACTAAACCTTTAAGTGTGGAATAAGTTATTACTATGACACGCTGTGCTTGAAGGTTGGTCTGTGCAGGAAATCTTTCTGTTCCTTTGCCATTATTCCAAAAGAAGCTTTGGGTTTGAAATGTGACCTTTTTTTTCTGCAAATTGTGTTTGTGGTGAACAACCAAGCGAAACCAAGGTTTGAAAAGTCCACCTTGTCCAGGGCAACTGGAGCCGGGAAAAATTGATCCCACTTATTGAGCCCTTGTTTGCATGGTGGCACACTGGTGATGCTCTGGCTATGTGGCCAGACCGGCGCAGCCTCCGTCACCATTTCTGAGTTAAAGGAGCACAGTTTGGGCAATGGGCCTCAGAAATGGTGTGTTTTCCAAACCCTGCGTGTTGGGGGCTTTGCAGGTTGTGTGTTGGTGTAGTTCTGCTCATGGCTTCCTAGCAATTAATTTAACGATAAAAAAGCGCTGGGTGGAAAGAGGGATTTTAAGGAGGGGAACTCAGCCACACCTGACTGGTTTAACATTACTGGTAAGAGATGGTGGGCAGCTGAGATCAAACATGTTTATCAAATGGTTGACTATGGCCTTGTTTTAAAATATGGAAAATTAAAACTAAAAATGATGTATCAGGTAACCTTTTGTCAAAAAAATGATACTCATACTGTAGCTTTGGTTTGATCTAGTCGTAGCCAGAGACGTTTCTGACTTTTTTTGATGACTTCCGACTCTCACCATAATCTTTGCGTGCTTTGAGTTTTTTGGTATGTCGTAAGCATTTCACCTTTTATGTTCTTTTTCTTGCAAATATAAATAAGTATGCATAAGTAATGGGTACATATAATATTTTTTTTTTAAATTTTAGCATTACTGTGTTGTCTTTGCATGAGATAAATGAGCGAGGTAAACAAGAATATGAAATAGGAATTAACAGATTTACAGGAGTTGTTTAGTCTCATGTTCAGTCCCCACAGGAGTCGTTCATCTCTTTGTGATAGTTCAGTCTGATATCCTGCATATCACGAACTTGTAGTGATGTTCCTAGACCTTGTGTATAACCCTGATTTTCTAGTTAAAATAAGTAAATTAACAGTTTTCCTGCTGAATCAAAAAGATTTTAGGAGGACTCTTTTGAGACACCTTTCCCCTCCCTCTCACCAAGTGCTGTGGGAGATGAAGTGTTCGGGGGTTTGGATGTTGTATGGAACAATGCCTGAATTGTTAATTTAAAGACTGTGGTACGTTAATATTTGTGAAAAGACATTGTAGTCTGCTCTTTGATAGTGTTTGAAGGCGGTTGCTGATAAGAGAGCAGAACCGGGTGAAAGTTGGCTGTGTAAGCAAATGTAACAGGTGTCAAATGACCATATTCTCACTTAATTTGTTTATAGGAAGCTCCGGCCACCCAGAGCTTAAAGCTCCAACGCTTTGGTAGGTCTGACATTCATCAGCAGGGAAGTGTGAGAGAGAGGCAAAGGTTGTAGTCTCGGTGAATATGTTCAGGTTTTTTTTCCCAGTTTTTTTTTTTTTTTTTGTTCTCCCAGTGCCAGCTAACTGGGATTTCTTGGATTATTTGCTTAAAAGTCAGCTCCCAGACAGCAGGTTGTCTTCAGGTACACAACGGTGACTCTGATGCTTTTTATGTTCTGCAGAGCAAACAGTTTCACAGCTGCTCAGGAGTTTGTCACTGGGGCATCATTTATAGGTCCTGATACACAGGGGTGGGTTGGTATGAAAATCTGCTGATTTTACTTGGATTTTGTATTGGTTTGGGCATATTCCCCGCTTGAGTCTGGTGGCTGGGTTTTGGACACAGGCTTGGCTGGCTCCTCCACAGTGCCAATGCAGAGACCCCTTCAGAATCGTAATGAAAATGCTTGTGGGCAGTGGTGCCTAAATGTAGCATAAAGAAGATTTAAATTTTTTTTTTTTTTGAATCAGGTTTTGTTTTGATATCTGCGTGAATCTTGAGCCTGTTTTAAGTAGAAAGAAGTCTTATGGACTGTTTTCGGAATGTGCAGGAATCTTCTCCACCCCAAAAAGGAACCATAAACCTCCCAAATCCCCCTCACCCCTGCTGCTCAGTTGACTTGTCAGTTTACTGGTAGCTGACCCCACCAGGATGAAGTCTCTGGGCTCTGTGTTTAGTATTGTCTGGGCAGTATTTCAATGATTTACCCGAGCTCAGCCAGGGGAGCCCATATTCCCTGGGGCTGCCGGTACTTTTCTCAAGCCGGCTGTTGACCTCTTTGCTGATGCTGAGCTCCCAGCAGTGGCAGTGAAACCCAGCTGCCTGGCAATGTCACCCTGCTGCGGTGTGCTGAAAGCAATGAACAGCAGCGGAGAGCTGCTAATTTAAGGAAGGAAAGTACTAAAATGGGTCACGGTCGCTTTGTGTTTAGAAAGCTGTTGTGTGATGCTGCAGGTTTGGGAGTTGATGGTGGAAACGCAAGGCTACGCCTTGGATATAGTGACTTAATTCCCTTCACTCATTACAGAAAACTTACTTTTAACCACTTCTCACCAGCTCCCTCTGTGTTTTCAGCTGAGTGAGTGTTTTCCTGTCATTCTGCGCCTCTGTGCACAGGTGACTCACACGTTTCAGGGTGAAGGTGGGAATGAACCTTTGGATGGAGCATGGCAGTGGCCGCAGAGGTCCCCTGTACTTTGGTTTGCTGTTCAGCAGCACTGTGCCCGAGGGGACCTGTGGCTCGGGAGGTGGGGACCTGCAGGAGCTGTGCTGTGCCCTGGGCAGGGCTTTGCTGCGGCCTCTTTCTGCCATGTCTTGCTGGTGTTCAGCCATCCGTGGTACGGAGGAGGAGGCTTCTTTTTGGGAGGCCTGAGAGCCACGCTGGGGCTGTATCCCTGTTATCTCAGCAAGCAGGGTAAATGCTTTTCGAATTACCCAAGGCTAATATGGAGGAAGACTGGATTCTGTAATGCTTATTAAGGGGTGTATAAGAAGTGGACAGCATGCGAGTTCTTCAGCTTTGAAGGTGTTTTTCAGTAGAGGGTATGTGTGGTACTGCTGTGGTTGGCTGATGCGCACAGTCCCTATCTTTAGCTGGATGGGACACATCATTGCTTTCGGTTTGGCATTATGTGGTTTCTCAGTATTTCAGCGTTACTTAACGGTGATCGAAGTTAAGTGTTTGTGGAAGAGTGGCTTGAGAGTGATTTCTCTCTGAGCAAACGCGGTGCTTGGCTGCTGTGAGCAATTCCTGTAGCTCTGAGGGGACAATTGCGGAGGAGCCTGTGAAGGTGCTCAGCGCGTCAGGAGAACAGGTCCTGCAGGCAATTTGGGGTTTAGGGAGTTGCCAGCCTTTTTTCTCCTGGGCGATAGCCTTCCACCAGTGGAAGACCATCTGATTCTCATAGCTTTTTACACTTAAACTTCAGTTAGAACGGTCACAGATGTTTTAGTTCTGGTATAAAAACACCACTGGAAGTAACACTTTCTCAGTTGTACCAGACTATGACATATTTTGGTCGTGGCACATTTAATCTGGTAAAATAAGATGGAGTAAATGGGGGAGAAACACTGGTGATGCTAGTTATACAGAATACGGTTCATGTACCTTTAAAACAATTTCCTGGTTCTTCAAAGGGAAATAAACCTTTTCATCCAAATATAAATTGGATGGATAAAACATGCAACAATGCTGAACCGATGCTTATGTGTATTGAAAATAAAGTGGAATTCTTCTAACATCAATCCAGAGTATAGCACAGGTGTTCTCACTCAGAAATATTTTGTGAGCAGTAAGAAAATAAAAAGTGGAGCAAAAAGTATTAAAAAATTCTGCAAGATACTCTAGGGCATCTGGGCTTTTTTCCCCCCTCCCTTCCTTTTTAATATACATTATATATTTTCCTTGTTTCTTTGAGGTCATTTTACTGTAATGCTCAGCAGGTCTGGTACTGGAAGATAGATAAAAAACCACCAAAAAACCAAACTGCCTTTGAGCTAAGTTACATAATCCGGTGGTGCTGTTTAGAAAAAATGAGAAAGAAAAAAGAATACAGCAGCGCAGATGTACTTAATACTTGTCAAAATGACTAATATTGACAGTCAAAGAGAAATAAGTCAAATTCTAAATTGAGGAAAAAATATTTTTAAATTAACAGTGATCACTTTTTGTTTCTGAGATAATCACATTAATTTTACTTGTTACAGTCCTTTAGCGTTATCAGTTTTTTTCCTACTGGTAGCCTTAGTTATTTTCTCAAATTGGTTCCTGATATTTGTTACATCAGAAATAATTTTAGTAACTATTTTGTTGCATTATTTGCTGTTGCTCTTTTTAAATCAGGTAGAGGGTACATGACAGTAACTTATTTTGTACTTAGCTTTCTTCTTGTAAAGTGATACACATTAATAACCTATTTAGTCTCAAACAAAAGGAGAAATGTATCCCTACTAAAAGCTCTCAGACTGCATCCTACACGCTATGTCTCAGGGCTGGGATCTCCAGTGGAGGGGTAATAAAGAGTAAATAAAAGCCAAGTGTATTTCGGTGCGAGGGGGTGCGACTCCTGCTGCCCAGGAGCAGGGATGAGCATCCGACGCAGCTGGGCCCTGGGATGCTGCTGTGGTCCTGCCAGGCACCGAGCTCTGGGGCTGGAGCAAGTTGCCTGGTGTCGCCTCCTGGATCATTGTGTCTCCAGCTTGTCAGGACTTCTGTGGTAACTGAGACAGGGCTGGCAGAAGGGAAATGACTGTGGAGGAGGAAATAAGGATGGGGTGTCCTTGGAGACCAGCGAAAGGAAACGCTTTTTCGGTACTAATAAATGGATGTAACTCCTGGTGCCTTTTCTTTCACATGAGAGGGAAACAGGAGTTTGCATGAAGCAACACAGTAATGGAGTAAATTAAGTACTGACAAATATAAAGAGCTGAAGATGGGAAGAAGCTGGTTAACTTGGTGCCCTGGAGGTGAGCGGTCAATTTAGGAAGAGGATGAAAAGTTGACTTCAGTGTTACAACAGATGTTACCTAAAAGGCTTTCTTTTAAAAAAGAAACCTTTTTTTGGAATTTATTATAGGAAGCTTCTCTTTTTGGGCAATAAGCTTAGTGAAAGTAGTGAATATCTGATTTGTTAGGGAAAAGAGACACTGTTTTGGAAAAGCGATGTCACATTTTTGGACATACTTTCCACATTCTCTCACGCTCAGCCTGCTGCTGATGCAGCGAGATTTTGAATCCTTTGCAGGAGGAGCGAGCTGGTACGTTGTTAGCAGTTTTCTTTTTAAGTGGCCACATTTATAGGATTTTTGTTCCGGGTATGCATGTCTTTACAGACTCAGAATGGCAATTTCAAATGTTTTTGGTGTTCATGTTGTATTACTAATAGGAGGAAAAAAAAAGTTACGTGGGTATAAAATGTTTTAAATGGAGATAGGACTTTTGGGAGTGCCTGTATGTTTGTGTGTGCACCCACTTAGGTGTTTTCGTTTGTTTGAAGAAATGTAGCCACACTTACTAAATGAAAAAGTAGTTTCACCTTACTCCATCTATTTTGCATGTGCTTTCAAAGTTGTTGAGTTACTCTATCTTCCCCCTAGGCAAAGGCCACATAATGTTTTTTTCTTCTCTGTTAAATGTCAGAAGCAATATCCTACTTGTGAGAAACTTGCAGAGATACACCTTTTTGTGCATATAATGAGAAGAATGACTTTGTTCCAAGTTCTTGGAGTCCTTCTGAACAGGAAGGAACAGGAGCAGAGTTTCATGAAATACAGAAAAAAAAAGTACTTCTAGGGATGCTGGAGTGTCTCTGAGACCAAGTAGCCTGAAAGTTTTGTTGTTATAACAACTTAAACGACAGTTTAAAAAAAAAAAATAAATTGGAAGCTTCAGAACCTTTAGCTTCTTTAATAAACCGCTAAGTGGAATAACAAGGCTTGATTTAATTTGGTCTCTCCAAGAACCTGTTGTACCAAGCGTTATTTGCATTTTTTTAAGTGCGCATTTGTTTGTGCTGTCAGTTTTTTCCCCTCTGCCTTCCTGTGAAGAGTGCTTGCCCGCAGCTGCGAGCGCTGGGAAAGCGGCCAGCTACCAAGTACCAAAAGAAGAAGAATTCAGGCATCTGGGCTGCGGTGGCCAGCCTGCAGTGGCCAGCCGTTCCTGGTGAACGAGCCTCTGGCTTCAGCGCTGCGTGTGGCCTATGAAGAGGGAAAGGATTTTATCCCCCCTTGAATTTGGCTCTGTCTTTTGGCAGTACGAGGCTGGTGGAAGGCCTCAGCACAAGAGACTCCTCTGCTGTCCTCACTCAGTCAAGAGTCCTGTCTTCTGGGCATGGTGCAACTTCAGAGCATCGTTTCCAAACCCTATATTGAACGTTTTTTCTGGCGTTAAGCATACTAGTTTGAGAAGATAGGTTTGATGTTTTCTGCCCTCACTGAGTTTCCTTAACAGCAGCTTTTATTGCTTTTTTCAGTTTTTATTCATATGAAAAATAGCACAAATAAATGTGGTCTGTAATCATTCTGGAAAATTTGAAGTCTGAACTAAGAAATTGCAAGAAAAATTGGACTGGGTGAAGTAAGAGCTTTTAAATTTGGAGTTGTCTGTTAGCGTAGGCTCTGTGTTACAAAACAGCCAGTGGACATGGTTTTAAATGTTTATAACTGTGTGTATGCAAAATATTTGAATTATAGAATGGCTTGGATTGGAAGGGATCCTAAAGATCATCTAGTTCCAACCCCCCTGCCCTGGGCAGGGACACCTCCCACTAGACCAGGCTGCTCAAAGCCCCATCCAGCCTTGAAGACTTCCAGGGATGGGGCATCCACACCTTCTCTGGGCAACCTGTGCCAGTGCCTCACCACCCTCAGAATAAAGACTTTCTTCCTAATATCTAATCTAAATTTCCCCTCTTTCAGTGTAAGACCATTACCCCTCATCCTGTCGCTCCCCTCCCTGTGTATGTCTAAGTACTGCCATTTGTTTAAAGAGAAAACCTACATTTTATAGAATTAGCTAAACTAGTCTAAAAAGCAAATGTTATACTCTGTATGTAAAACAGTGTATTTAACTTGTGGTTATATTGGGCAATGGAGTCGTCTCAGCCCATGCACAGCAGTCACTCAAGAACATAATGCTTTGGTAAACTAAAACCAGATGTTAATATGCGTGAAATGTTATTGTAATCAGTGTCTTATAAATCTCTCCTTTATTAGTATAGTTGTTTGAAGTAAATTCCTGATGACCTTTTGGTTGCTTTGGTGTGTTGTTAGAAAATAGCTATTGTTAGCTTAAAGCCCCCCTGCTAAGTTATAAGCCACAGATAATGAGTATCCAGTATTGTATCTTTGGGGTTTATAAAATATTTAGCTGAAAAGGCTCCTGGTCCTCACCTTGTCTCTGTGGAGGTATGAAGTTTCCTTTGCTGGTGAAATTCCCTAGCTGGGGAACTAAAGCAGCAGCAGAGGGGAGCTAGCTTGTACGAAAAGCTAATTTGTGCCTAGTTAAATATTCTTTTGATATTTGAATATGAAGTAATTAGCTTGAAGGTACTGCTGTTTACCTTTTAGGATTTGGAGGAGTCTAAACAAGCTGATGAAGAGAACTGTGTCATAAATCTACTTTTGAGATATTTTTTGAGGATTGTATATTTCAGATGGAGACTAAATCTGCTTTTTGTGGTGTTATTTTACTGGTGGCCAGTGACTGGTGGGAGAAGTGCTGGGCCAAGTGGTTAAGGAAAGGTTTGGGCAGTGGTCTGGTGTCTTCCTGCAGGTGTATGGGGTGATCAGATAGACCCATGTGGGAATCCCCTTTCTAAAAATGCTCTCAAGGTGGCTGCGTAATTGCTTACATGTGGTTGCTGCTCTTCTGACTTTTAAAAAAATATGTTGTTCAGTATTTACCATAGCCATCTACTGTACTTGAGCCCAATTTTTAGGAAACGGTTTATTTTGTTCTAAATTACTTCCATTTCCTAATTCAGTACTTGCTTGGTCTCATAGTGGAACAAAATGAAAAGGGGATTTTTTTTTTCTGTGTTTTATGTGAAAGTTATTAAACTATTTTAACTCTGTAAATCATAATAGCTAATTTTGTGAAATACATGTGCTGCTTTACGGGTGATCTGTTTCCCTTTATTAGACCCTGTATGATGTCTGTGATGAGACAGTGTGTAAAGACTGCTCTAACTCTAGCTGCCTTCGCGAGTTGCTTCTGCTTGAGTGTGCCAGTGTTCTCTTGCCTTCTGAAAGGCTTTGTTTCCAAAGGCTGGTGGATGCCAAAGACATTGAGAATAGAGATCCATTTTAAGACACAATGAGTACACATTTTTTCTTGATCACTTTTGGAGATTGAAGTTGTGTGTGATACTGAAATGAAAAAGAAAAAATAATAGTTTTTCTGTAAGTAATTAATGTTTTACAGGGATGTTGTTATTAATCCAGAGTAGCTGCTTTTTCAAAAAAGTGTGTTGTTTCTTTCTGAACTCCAGTGCGGAGCGTAAGAATTCACATTGTGTTTTGTGTTATTCTGCGGTGTAAGCTACAAGCTGGGATAGGGGGCAGAGATCTGAAATCAGTTTATAATAACCAGCCCTTTGCAGCCTGCCTTTCACCTGATGTGCTACTCAGGAAGCTGGCCTTTGGTAAAGACCACATGGCTTCAGATTTGTGAACTGGGCCTAGATGCAATAAATAGGAGTGTCCGTTTTTGCAATTGCAAACTGTGTCTTTCTTAGCATCAACAGCAAATGGGAGTCAGCCCGGTGCTGCTCACCTGCCTGCTTTGCAGCGCATGGAGAGCTGTGAAACCAAACACTGAGCTCAAAGATGCCAGTATTTATCTATTTTAATGTTGTAGCTCCCCTTTTACTCCCTCTGAATAAGTAGTCCTCAAAATCCAATGTGATATGTAAAGCAAAGTTGTGCAGTCCTCCCCCCCCAACTCTTGCATCCTTAGATACAGTTTGTTCTGCATCGTCACACCTGCTGCCAGCCCCCGTCAGAGAGCAGATTGCAGCCCTGCAATTAAGTGCTCCTAACATCTGTTGGTGGTATGCCAGCAGCAGGACAAGGCTTTTAGCTTCGATCGGCTCTGCCGGTTTGGGAATGTTGTTAAATAGAGAAGGGAGAAACAAAATATCAGAGTCATTTTGAAAGAAATGTAAAGTAAATACGCAGAAGGAAAAAGTGGAACTGATACAGTTTACCACTTCAATTTCTTCTTTAAAGCACGGATTTCAATGCATATTATGCTCAGTATAGGAGAACTCCACTAATTAAAACTAGATATGTGTTTTATTACTTCTTAAGCCACTTTAATGGTGATGATACTATTTAACAAGCACTTCATATCACTTTTCAAGTAATGTGTACTAGGATAGGACCTGTCCATTTGGGAAGCTTTTGGAAATCGGGTGATAAAATCCACTTGAAATTCAGATGTTCAAAAGCATGGAGACTTTTCCTCTTTACTTCTGCTGTTGCCCAGGTCATTGGACTTGATTTTCCGGTGCTGTATCCAGGCTCGCCGCCGCCAAGCTGTGCTTGCTCTGTGCCATACAGGCACCAGCTCTGTTACCGCAAGGTGAGCGGAGGCTCTGATTTGCAGCGTGGTTGGGCTGCCATGGCATGCTCTTCTCTAGTAGATTAACAGTTTTTATAGCTTGCTGTCATTATAGGATGAACTACTTCAAATTGCCTTTATCTTTAACATGGAGGTAAGATTATGCATGCAGGTTGTACAAGTTGTTAGTGAAGACGTGTGTCTGTACACAGTTAAAAGATTCACTAACTCACCTGTAATTCAGAAATCAGAATGTCTTCAGAGAAGTTTAATGTAACTTCAGTAATATATTGTAAAAAATTAATGAGAGGTACTTTTTTCATGACAACTCTTCCTTACTCCATTTTAACAAGTTTCCAAATGCACAGGAACGTGAGGTGTGGAAAGAGTTGTATGTAGAAATGAATAGAGACAAGAAATGCTGTGGTTAGGATTTAAGGAAACGTTTGCAGTGTGTTTCAGTTCCTTTCAGAAGCATTGGCTGAATCCTGTGGTGAAATACAAGAACTATCTAGTTAGTTTTGCTTCACTGATGCTGTGATTTGAGAAGGGAAATGAATCTGTCAATGCTCTGCTTTTTCAGGTGTGAAATAGGGGCGCAGAGTAGGAGCGGGCTCCTTTTAATCACTGCTCTCCCAGTGCAGCCCTGCATAAACTGGGAAGCCCTGTAGGTTTATTCTAAGTACAGATGATGGAGAACAGGAGCGCTCACCTGGGAACAGCATTGTGTGTTCCTGTGGCTCATTCTCTGTGAGGACCTTGTTAACTGCATTTCACAACAGCATGATGTTAATTGCAGCGAGCGGGCGTTGCATAAAGTTCTTCTGTGGTTTTTCTCTGCATCTTTGTGTTACCTTAGGAAAGAGAAAAGTACTTTGCTGTACCGGTGCAAAGCTGCGACGCACCCATCAGTTATAACAGCTAGGAGCTGCTGGAGCTGGGAGTTGAGCTAAGAGCTCAACTAGGAGCAAGGTGATGGCTCTCAGTGCCTTCTCCTCTTAATTTGGTAACTTCCTTCTGTGCTTCACCACCTTGTCCCTTCAAAAACCAAATCCACAAACAAACGCCATAGCGTGAGTTTGGCAAGTACATAATTGTCCCCATGGAGCCCGTGGAGAAGGGAGGCACAGGAGGTCGCTGGCTGGTCCAGGACCACACAAGCAGTTCGGCACCGAGCTGGAAACAGAAGTGCCGACTTGCTGACTCCTTAACCACAAGACTATCTTTCCCCTCTAGTAAGGATGTGGTAAAACATCGCTGTATTTAATCCTTCTGCTCTCCTGTAGCTCAGCCTCTGTATGAAAAGACACGCCACGCTTCACCAAGCTGAAAAGGGAATATTTTGTGGTAATGGGCTGTTGAAAAGAAAGTCTCTTCCTCTTAGAAAAGTGTGGACTCCGTCATCTTAAAGTGCTTCATAATTCCTGTTTCTTATGTAATTTTTTGCAATTTACTCATGCTGTGGTTGAAACTTTTATACGGTAATCTGTACTTGGCAGTAAGGATGTTGGTTCCAATATTGCATACTTGCTTAAATGTTTATAACAGAATGGAAGCAAGGAAATGCTGATGTTTGACTTTAGTACAGCTATCTGAAGTGATTTATGAATAGTGGTGTTTGTTTTTTTTTTTTTAAAGCTAAGTAATACACTGAAGCCAGAAGGAGATCTATCAGTGATGTATTTGGCTCAAATATGAGAAATTTAGAGAAGGGAGAGTATTGATCCATGCTAGTGGAATTTAAATCTGTGTCCCCTCCCTCCATTAAAATGCTGTAATCTTCTTCTAATAGAGAAGTGTTGTAAGAAAGATAGTCATGGGCAAAAAAAGTCTGTGGTAGTCAGTAAGCGCTCTAATAGTGTTCAGCTGATGCTGGTAAGAAAGAGTTGTCTGCATGTGTACACATTCGTTTTAGATTGATGGGGTTAATTGCCTTGGTCTCAACTTTGCTTGTAGACTACTGTGCTCCTGACGCTGATTTAAAAGGAACTCAATCTACCAAAACTTTTTAATCCCTTCTGCATGCAGTGCTGAAGAAAGCATGTTTTCCCCTTGTAGGTGTAAGCTTTCATGACTATAATGTCATGTTCAGGATCTCTATATTAGGGATAAGAAAACATGCAGAGCTGCAGTGGGGCTGGAGAGAGCAAACAGGAGAGTGTTTGCTGTAGTACATATTAAGTAATAATAATACTAAGCCCTGAAAATTGGGATATTGCAAATTATTCCACCCCTAACCAGCTTTTTAAATGATTGCTTTGAGTTTGGTAAGCGGTGATTTATTCTTTTGTGTTTTAAAAAACATGCTACAGCACAACTGCAGTTTATTATTACTGCTTTTGTTGAAGCCTTCAGGTTCTGTTAACAGCTGTCATAGTCGTCATGTTATCTCCAGCGTTTTGCAAAAATGCAGCTGGTGGACTATGCAAATGGAAGCATTTGCTAAATAATTTTAGATGACATTATAACCATTGTTCATCCTTTGCCTCTAGATTTTGTATTTTCAAGTGACTCTGGAGGCCTTTGACAAGCACATGGTTATTAGGCATGAGGACATACAATGCAAAGTAATTTCTTGAAACTGGATAGCCCGAGAGATTTCAACAGAACCTAGTAACAAATATTTCTAATGATTTACATGCATTATTTTGTGTCTCTTCCTTGTTGTGGCATATTCCTCTTACTCTAGACATCCCTCTTCATTAGAAAGCCCATGAGAAAATAAAAGCTGCTTGTATTTACAATTAACCATCCTGAAGTTAACAGCAAAGATGCTTTTTTTTCCTTTGCTGCCTCTGGAAGCTGAGCTATTTCTGACCTGTTGAGTGGCATCACTGTTCCTGGCTTTTTCATCAAAACTAGTTCTGTTCTACTAGTTCCTAGCTATTTTTTCTGGTGCGGTTTTTGATTCTTGCAATTATGTTGCACGACAACGTCCCCCTTCCTTGTATGCACTATATGCACATTGAGAACTCTTGTTTAGAAGGTTTCCTGGTCCTCGTGCATTACTGAGTTACACAGGGATGCTATGGAAAGAAATCAGAGAGAAAGTAGTACCTCTGTTGTGGTTGTTGCTTCATCTGCTGTGTCCTGCAGTGGAGGAAAGGAGGAGATGATCTGCAGGTGCTTATAGATAGTGTATAAACTTCTCTTCCTTTACTCTGCCACAAATATATATATATATATATATATATTTTTTTTTTTTTAGCCTGTCTTTTAGATTGTCTTTGGACTACTTTTTTGCTCTCTTAAACTCGGGCTATTCGCTGTACCAGAACAGTAATCAAAGAATTCTGTACTGTCCTATTAATCTTGCATCCTGATTACATGAGCTGTTCCTTAAGGCATGCAATAACAAAACAAAAGGGGTGGCTGGTGTACGGGAATGATTACAGCAGCGTGCTTTCTGTCCGGGCTCTGTCATGCTCTTACGTGCCGCGCTGTTCTCATACGCCTGAACTCGCCGTGTGAGGAAATTGCAGCCGGATGGATTTTTCAGCTACCAGCAGTACTGTCATGGGAATGTCCATGCAAATGCTACTGAGTCAGGAGTTTTAACAAAAAGTTGAGTTTTATTGAAAGCAATTGAACTGCAATGGATGGTGATGAATGAATGCGTGGTGGTAGGTCTCTGCCAGTTCAGATGTTCCTTATTTTCTGTTTGCCCTGTAGTTCCCAAGTGTTTCCAAATGGAGATTCTTCTGATAATGACTTAAAAGGATATTTCTGTGTCTGTTCTGTCCCAGGATATATTTATATTGAATTTTCACACCATTAAACAACTTTAAATTCTTTTGTGTGTTTTTTAACGGCTAGTAAAACTTTTCTTCATGTAAACACTTTTACTGATGTTAAGAGGAAGTATAGTCAGCATTTCATCAGCAACAGACAGAAAATGCGTTGGATGAGCTTATTGCCAAGCAAGCTGGATATAGAAATCAATATTAGGAAAAAAACCCAACAAATTATCAATGTGAGGGAGAGGAAATGATTTAGTTAAAAATGTAAGTAGGTAATTGTCTGTATTATATAACTATATACTTTTCACTGAAGTCCAGAGCCTATAAAATCAGGTATGTTCACTGATTTACAGGTTGCTCAAACATGACTGCGATCTGAGTCAACTGAACTTCTTGCATAAGAGAAACCAGCACATCCTGAGGATCAGAAACACTGAAGGACACTCCTTTTTTTGAATCTTATGTTTCCAGATGGAAATGGAAATATTCTCATTTTTCTCCCTCTCCTCCTTGCCCCCTCTCCTTCCCTGGCATTGATTGTAGCTGTGGAGCTAGCAAGGGTAGACTGTCTGCTTTCACAAACCAGCCATACTTCCATACAATTGTGCTATTTGCTCGCTGCTTTATCAGTCCAGGGCAAACTGTTCAATCTATTTTTTTTAACAGCACCTCCTTTTTATTACACTTGTACAGAGCACGGGCTTGGTTGTTAACATTCAGCTGGATTGTGTACAAAAAAACAAATGGGAGTCATCCCAGCTCTGTCAGGCATTGAAATGCCTTATCTGCTTTTCTGTTTTAAAAAGCCAATACATATCTCATCTGCAAAGAATAAAAACTTTGCAAACATCCTACAGTTTGTGCTGTGTGAATGAATTGAGAAAATAGTCTGTTACGTGTCTGGAATTTGATATTTACATATCGAATGTGAAAGGCAGAGCATCTGAAAGAGAAAACAAAACCACTTGTTTGCGTCTTGGGATGAGCATATATGGAACCAGTCCGCTACAGGGGAATGATTGCTCTGTTGTGGCGTGTTACGTGTCACATTTGGTTAGAAACTTGGTAGAAACACCCTGAAATTAGCAGAATTGTGTCTGGGCAGTAAAGCTGTCAAATTCTGGAACTAAACTCTTAACAGTATACGTTTAGCATTATATGACTTGCAATTTTCTGCAGGCAGCAGCCCTGCAGCTGCATTCACATTGTCATGAAATCTGTGGAGTGCAACCCCCCAGCATGAGCAGAGGTGGCCTTGATCCCAAGGGTGTCCCTGCGTGGTTCCCAGCTCTGAGCAGGGCTGGTGCTTTGGGTATGGCTGGATCACTGGGGATTACTGGTGTGCAGAGGCAGCAGGCAATGGGGGTGGGAAGGAGAGACAGAAGGATGTATTTGTACTAAGCCGTTACATGGACTGTCCGTGTCTTTAAGCCTGCTCTTCAGAGGTGGTGAATGTCACTGATGTCACTTGCTTGCGTCACTGCAGTAATACCTGTAGAAAGAGGTGCTACATGGGTGATTGTGACATCAAAGGTCGGAGGGGACCTTATGCTTTGTTAGCCTGACCATGTGTCATTACCTTTCCTGGAGTCCCTGTGGGGTGACCTGAGTGAGCGACAGCCCCTCCGCATTGCCTGTCAAAGATACTCCCTAGAGGTGGCTCTGCTGTGGTTTGAAGGACCTCTACTGAAGTTGAAGCCAACGCATTTCTAGGTAGATGCCCTGGTGAGTGATTTTCTTGCTACTGAGAACATGCAGTGTTATTTCCAGTTTGTCTTCAGCCTTGTATTAGGTCTTGTGTTGAAAGCAGCGTGGTGGGTGTTTGGTCTTCAGGAGTGGATTCTGTTTGAATTTTTCTGGTGGCACTGCAGGTCCCCATGAATCAGTGTCTTCTGCGCCTATGGATGCTTGCAGGTTCTGCGATAATGTTCAGCCTTCCTCTTCTGGATAAATAATTTAAACCAAGTATCATCAATATGGAAAACTGAAGAGAAAAAGGGTAATGCAGTAAGACACTACATTTGATCTTGCAATGGCTTCCCTTCAGATGCAGTCTCACTATCTCTATTTGGGCTCTGGATAATCACAGGGTTGAATTTCATTGGATTTCAGTTACAGGAACAGAGTCCGTAATTAAGGAGTAAAGTAAATGGTCCTGAGGGTCAGCTTACTGATGTTTTGAGGAGTGATTTAAGTGATTCTGTTTAATTGTTGTTTAAGGGCTGACCTTTTATGGGCTTTTATTATTACAATTTTTTTTTTAGTGGCCACTCTTTCACCTGCACACATAAAGGCTCTACTGAAATAGAGTTTTGTTGCTGTCTTACCCAGGACCAATTTAGGTTTTGTTCTTAAAAATCGCCGAAGTTTCTAGAATGTGTTTGGAGTGGCCCACTGAAACGTGTATGAATGCTTTCCCATGATGGAGAGGCTCCATATGAGTGCCGTGTCTCATCAGAGTGGAGGAGTGGTGGTGCATGGAAATGCTCAGTTATTCAGAAGTCTGGCTGCCCCACTGTAACAGGTTGGGTTGAGCATGCAGTTTGGTTTGGGGGTGAATTGGTGCTACTGGCGTCAGCTGCCGTGGATAGCCTGCTTCCCTTCGTAGGCGAGGGCTGAGATTTCAGCCTTCCTGCTGGTCTGGCTGATGTGGTCCCAGTGAGATGGCTGCTCCAGTTGCTGATGAATCGCATGAGTGTAAGGATCCACTGAACACCTGTGTCATAGAATCATAGAATGGTTTGGGTTGGAAGGGACCTTAAAGATCATCTAGTTCCAACCCCCCTGCCGTGGGCAGAGACACCTCCCACTAGACCAGGTTGCTCAAAGCCCCATCCAGCCTGGCCTTGAACACCTCCAGGGATGGGGCATCCACAGCTCCTCTGGGCAGCCTGTTCCACAGCCTCACCACCCTCACAGTAAAGAATTTCTTCCTAATATCCAATCTAAATTTACCCTTTTTCAGTGTAAAATTGTTACCCCTCATCCTATCGCTCCATTCCCTCATAGAGTCCCTCCCCATCTCTCCTGTAGGCCCTCTGGCGTTGACCACGCCATGCGGCTTGGTGTCATCGGCAAACTTGCTGAGGGTGCACTCAATCCCATTGTCCGTGTCACCGACAAAGATGTTAAACAGCACTGGTCCCAGTACTGACCTCTGAGGAACGCCACTTGTCACTGGTTTCCACTTGGACATTGAGCCATTGACTGCAACCCTTGAGTGCGGCCATCTAGCCAGTTCCTTATCCACCAAGTGGTCCATCCATCAAAGCCATGCCTTTCCAATTTAGAGACCAGGATGTCATGCGGGACAGTGTCAAATGCTTTTCATAACTCCAGGTAGATGACATCTGTTGCTCTCCCCTTATCTACTGTCGCTTTAGTACCATTGTAGAAGGCCACCAAATTTGTCAGGCGTGACTTGCCCTTGGTGAAGCCGTGTTGGCTGTCACCAGTCACCTCCGTATTTTCCATGTGTCTTAGCAGAGATTCCAGGAGAATCTGCTCCATGATCTTGTCAGGCAGAGAGGTGAGACTGACTGGTCTGTAGTTCCCTTGGTCTTTCTTCTTTCCTTTTTTGAAAATGGGAGTTATGTTACCATTTTCCAGTCAGTGGGAACTTCACCAGACTACCACGATTTTTCAGATATAATGGAAAGTGGTTTAGCAACTTCATCCGCCAGCTCCCTCAGGACCCGTGGATGGATTTCATAAGGTCCCATAGACTTACGTACCTTCAGGTTCCTTAGGTGGTCTTGAACCTGATCTTCTCCTATAGTGGGCAGTTCTTCATTCTCATAGCCCATTTTTGCCTTCTGCAGCTTGGTGGTGTGGTCAGAGCCCTTGCTGGTGAAGACCGAGGCAAAAAAGTCATTTGCTACCTCAGCCTTTTCCATATCCTGGATGACCAGGTCTCCTGTTTACTTCTGGAGAGGATCTTCCCATGTCTTCCCTTTATCTCTGACATGCTTACAGAGATTTTTCTTGTTGTCCTTGATGTCCCTGGGCAGATTTAATTCTATCTGGGCTTTAGCTTGCATAATCTGGTTCCTGGACACTCGGATTCCTCTCTGTATTCTTCCCAGTCTTTCTGTCCTTCCTTCCACTCTCTGTAGGCCGCCTTTTTGCTTTTGAGCTTGTCCGGGAGCTCCTTGTTCATCCATGCAGGCACCTTGGCTTTTTTGCCTGACTACTTCTAGGCACTTCTTTCTAGAGAAAGAAATACGCAGTGATGTAAGCCAGTAATTTTTCTTCTAAATTTTATTTCCTGCAGTTTTGCTGAATCGCTATTCATGCTCATGAGCAATGCACATACTTTCTGCAGTATCTCTGCTTTCGCAGCTTTGTGCCTACAAATGTTAAAACATCTCTTTCAGAGAAGCCTGTTCACTGGTGAATGGAGTCAGCGATTCAGATGGCTGTTTGCAAGGGAAAAGGAAAAACCAGAAAATCTGAGCACGATTTTGTGGTGTACGGCAATCAGCTTTCACACAAGAAATGAAGCTTTTTTAGCATTCACAAGCATTGGTGTCTCTAGGCCCTCCCAAAGGTGCAACACTTGCTGCTTTAGCGACACGCACCTCTTGTGCAAGTGGGACAGGGAATGGAGCCAGCTGGCCCCGAGTTCAGGGTGAGAGATCTAAGAAATCACAGGTCTTGTTAACTCCATACGGTCAAGAGTCAATGCAATGGTTACTTTAGCACATTTATCCATTTTATATTTTAGATTTAGGATCATGAGCAGCAAGTTCTTGAGATTTGCATTCGTGTAGCCGTGTGTATTGACAGCGGTCCTTCAGTACTGAGTGTCTGTATCTCATTGACTGGAAGCCACCTCAGATACACGAGTTGCCCTCACTCATTTGCTGCACAGAAGTAGTGGCATATCTCATGCTCCTTACTGGATATATATTCCCTGCCCCCGCTATGATTTAGTTGTCCAGTTGTAGCAGTAAACGTGGTTCTGAAGACTGAAAAAAATCTTTGTTTTAACATGGGACATCTTGTGTTTCCTGGACTGAGTCTTGTTAGAGAACATCCAGATTCCTCCTACTATTGCTATTTCACAAAACTAATATTCATCCCCCCCAAAGTCAGTATTTTTAATAGTTTTAATAGTACAACCCCCCCAAAATTTACGATCTTGTGATATCTCTTTGTATTTAATGAAATGATGCCAGACTCCTAGTGAGTCCTCTGAACTTACGTAATGTAAAACGTGAATCATTGTGAGAGAAACCAAACCCAGTATCATCGCTGAGGGTAAACGCGCTGCTGGTTAAAGGTGTATCTTTGCAATCGGAAGCCAGCAATAAATGAAATAGCGAATCAGCTAGCACAATAACTGAGTCTGGCAGCCAGCTCTGTTCGGGTGAGGAAATAGGTGGGTGTGCGGACTCTGAGCACAACCGGGCTGTGTTGAAGCTGCAGGCGTGTGTTGAGAGAACAGGTTGAACTTACATGCTCACACCGAGGTGGGAGTGTGTAACCAAGGCATCTGTGAGAAGAAAGAAAAAAAGTCACGTTGCCTCCAACAGGGAGAATAAATATGCTGAATTTTTCATTGAAAAGACTCGCACTTGTCAGGTTTTAGCCATTGCGAGTGTTTGCCACTATTAGGTCTAACGTCAGAGCGTGTGAGAGCTGTTGCACATCACTAGATGTACACGCTGCCATCACCAAAATCCTTACGTTTGTTTTCATTTCATATTCCATACTGAGAATTAAAACACATTTTGGAAGAGTTACCCAGCTTGGTCTGTGCAACTGTCAGCTTCTCTTGGGCAGTTCAAGATACTTTTGTAGCACAGTTTCTTATATTAAATGCTGCTGCTGTACACAGGGACTCTGCACAAAGCTCTGATTGCAGCTCTTTTTCTTCTTGGTGTTACAAATTGATATCCTCATGCCGAGATAGGTTATCTTCACCTTCCTCAGCCCAGCCAAGTCTGATGTGGAGAGCAGAGTTCATGTAGCCTAATGGTTAATCTGCAAGGTTGGTGTCTACAGCTGGTCTGGGCACCACAGGCTCTGTTTAGGGGTGGTGCAGAGAAATACATCATTTTGACATGTGATTCACCTTGTTCTGAAGTAGCCATGTGAAATAGCTCAGATTTTAGAGTCTGGGAGCTGGCTGCGGCATGCCTGCAGTTACTTAGGGCTCACACACTTCCAGTGCCAACTGTCGGGGTTGCTTTAGCGGATCCCATCCATTACGTATGTCCTCTTGTCACAGGTCCCCTTTTACATGAGTGTATGGTCTTGCTAAGTGGCTGCTTGCTATGTGTAAAAGTAAGCATATGCATGGAAAAAACCCCAGCTCCCCAGAAATCTCTGCTGCTAGCTCATTACGTAGCCCTAGGTAGGTTGCACTTATTCTTTACTTTGGATAAAAGCGTTTGTGCCTTGCAGGATGGCGTGAGGGCTGGACGACCTCTGTATAAGATTGTATTTCTCATCTCATTGCTGAAGTACAGACTTCTCTGTACTCTGGGGAGTACTCAACACTGTGGAGCTGAACCACGTTGAGAAATCTTCTTTGCGTCTGTTGTTGGGAGGAGGGTTGAGGACTCCACGGCTCCTCCCACTTGAGACATTTACTCTTATTTTGTCAATAATTTGACTTTTTTTTTTTTTAAGGTCACCCCCTTATGAATCAAAATGTTTAGAAAAATCATATATATTTTTCTAAATAACCTCAGATAAACTTTCCAAACCCAACAAATGTTGGTTCAGGTTTAAAAAAGAGCATAATAACCAGTTCATGTCTATCATAACTTTTTTTCTCTTTGCTGCTTCCTAGTTGGACAAAATTTAACACTATCTTTGTTACAAATGGTAGAGGAAATAATTTAAAATTACTTATTTCAACCAAATAATGCAGTGGACTGAAAAGTGTTTCAAGATCTGCATCCCTGCTCTTTCCACAACTTTGAAACCAGAGAGCCGAGTGGTGACAGGATGGAGGCAAATGGGTTTTACACATGCCTTACTCTTACGTATGACACGTGAGGAATAAAGATTGAGCGCCCTGGAAAAAGTGGAAGAGAAGTGCCAGGGTTGTATGAGCGCTTCTGCATAGTGAAAAGTGGTGTCGATCAGATCCGCAGGCGTGTTGCAGCAGATCTAGAAGCTGTTTGAAAAGAAATCAGGGCAGTTGTTCTTTCTAATGTAAACATTTTGTAACTCTAATTAAAAGGTGTAAGAAGAAAACAGTTGTTCTTGGAAGTAGGGAGCTGTTATATAGTGTTTTGGGGGAAGCAAACTGTATTGTTTTGCAATTTATATAATGTAATTTAAAAACTAAAGTTGTTCTTAGTGGAATGCCCTTATGGATGTAGTCAGTGTCAGGTAACCCTAATCTACAGATAACCCGTTACAAAGAAAGGCAGGTCTGTAAAGTTGCAAGCTGTTACTTGCATTGGTTTGAAGTAAAGTTGAAGCTAACAGCTTGTCAGTATTGGTACATTTGGTAGTAAAACTTCTTACAGTTCTTTATAAGAGTTTAAGGAGGAAATCTTTCATTGTATCCGCAATGACTTGGCGTAAATACTGTCACACACAGTCAAGTTGTCACCGTATGTTGAATTCAAGAGTACTGGGAGGTGAAATACTCATTTGGCAGTCTTGAAGTTTCCAGTTCAGGATGGACAGGCATTGGGAGTTTTGTACCACTGTTAGTTTTTTTTCTTGAAGTGAGATTTTTGTAATCCCTATTGTTATAGTGTTTATTGCTTGCCGTTGCTCAGCAAAATACTGAGAAGTGTTTCAGGGCTGCAAACCTGTCCCTTTCCAAGCCTGCACTTTACCACTGAAACAGAGCTGCGTAAGTTACAGAGTCTGGAAGATGAAAATACATTTCTGTTTGTTGCTTTGTAAGCCATGTCTTCATTTATGTGAGCAATGAAAAACTCTAGTGCAACCTGGTGCTTGTTAACCTACCGATCATAAAATCCTTTAGAAAGCCTTTTTTTTTTTTAAATTTTTTTTTATTTTTTAATTAAGAAACCCCCCACAAACCCCACCTTCTTTCTCAAGGCTGGGTATTGGTGTCTCTATTGGGGAGTTTTCTCTTTGGTTCTGCACTGTTGCTCACCATAATCCTTCATAATCCCCCCCTGTGTATCACTGGATTATTATTATTATTATTTTTCTCAGCATGGGTTTTACCCAGTGTCTTTCCCAACGGGATTTAAGTGTGTGTTTGAGTTAGCAGATGAAGTGTGTGCACTGGCGGGCACTGAGCACCTGGGAACACGGCTGATATTTTAAAACAATTCTGTTCCTCAGTGCAAACAGTCCCTGTGATCTTTACCTTTCTTCCTCAATTTCCATTTGACTTTGTAATTCTGCTCTGTCCTAGTGAACACTGATGTTTATAGTGGCATGTACTGTTACTATAATCAGTAAATATATACATGAATTACTGAAATTCAGGTATAGTATTGTTATTGTGAAGCCAGAGGACCTGCTTGTGTGATGCTGACAGCATGGGTTTTTGAACTCGGAGCTGTTTGTATCCTTAAAAAAAGTGTTTTGTAGCTGGGAGATCTTGTTTCTGTGGATCCATCAAATGCAAGTGACAAAGGTGGCAAATGTGAATTTACAGCATTTTTTTTCTCTGCGTAGTGTGAACAAATACAAGGTACCATGAATGGCGGTTGCTGTGAAACAGTAAATCTGGATGTAGTTAGTGATCGAGTGCCAGAGAAGCCATTGGTACGGCTAAAGGCCGATGAAGGCTGAAAGATGCTTTGCCATCTGCAGTGACCTGTGGAGCAGTCTGGATGGTGCATTGTCTCTGTGGGGTAAAAACCAAGCGCCTTGCCCTTGCACAAAACTTGCCTGGACAGGCCTTGCTAGCATGAAAGTTCACACCAGGTAAATCCCAAAATTCTGAGTTTAATACTTAACTTCCTTGAAGTTTTTAATTTCTCAGATTCTTCACTTCAGACGTTTGCACAAATTTGAGGTTCTTGGAACTCTTGCTCTGCCAATGTTGCCAGGCCGATACAAGTGGGCTTTGAACGTCTTGAAGTTAATAGTGGTTTGAAATGAAGTATTCAAATGAGTAACTCCCAGCCTTAAAATGGGCTGCTGTAAAATCTTTAATGTTCTGCACGGTGGATGTTCAACATAGAATTTATTATGAATTATTTAGGATGTCTTCGCTCATTAGGTGCTGGTATCCAAGTGAAAGGAATACTGCTATCTAGCGTTGTAAAAATACATACCAGGATCAATGCTGGCTGGAAGAAGGAATTCTTCCTTCTGGGGAAAACTTATTAGGTGTATCTCTTTCAATTACATTGCCTTCAGATGTTGCTTATTTTACTGTAAGTTTAAAGATTATGGGGGAAAAAATTACTTGAGCAAACTCTCAAAAACTGTTAAGAGGTGCTGCATACTTCACCAGGGAGGTGGGTGTACAGTTGCCTGCTGTGATTGTACGCTTCGGCTTTCTCATTTCCACCATTTCGTCATAATTTGGAGTGGTCTTCTGCCCTCTTGGCCTCTCTAGCCTGAGTTTTGAACATTTATAAGAACTGCCGTTACTTTGTAAAATGGAATATACCGGTGGGTAGCTGGGGTGGGGGATCCTCTGACTTTTAGGGTTTTGGGGCTTTTTTTTTTGATACCATCACTGGCTGTGAAATCAATAGCAAGTCCAGGCTCTATGCATTTCTCATGCTAAGGGTGTTTTTTGATCTTAAAACATGAAACGTGTTGATTTTCACCTGCACTGGGAGCCTGTAGCAGGTCAAGTTGTTGACTCTCGTAGAAGTAGCTGCGCTTCCCTCCTTGGTGCAAGGGAGATGGGGAGGGTGGCTGTGCACGGCTGTCCCCTCGCTGTCCCCTTAGGGCTGCAGGGACACTGCTTGAGGAGACAACAGAGACTTCTGCTGAGAGTGGGTTGAAGCCAAAACGGAGAAAGTTTTTTTTGGGGCGAGGTGAGCAAGTGGTCGCTCTAGGAGAAGCATTGGAAAATGTCAGCAGTGGCAGGAATGGGGAAGAACCTGATGAGCAAGTAGGGTTGCTCCCAAATGGAGAAGGGTAGGATGTTGTAGCCAGAGGCAGGGAATAATAAGGCCAAGAAGGATAATCATCCCTCTGGTAACGCCTGTGCTGAACAGGGAAGCAGGTTCAGTTATGGCCCTGCCAGCAATGCTTTGAAGTGGACCAGAAACCCCTGTAGCCTTTGGACAAAATTTGTGAGAAAAAGAGTTGTGAATGAAATTTTTTTTTTTTTTTTTTTTTTGCTTAAGAGCTCATTGGAGAGGGCTGGGGGAGGGGAAGGGAGAGCAGTCTGCCCGCAAGGTGGAGGACCAAGGAAGCATTTGTGCTGTGCACAAAAAAAAGAAGACAGGAACCAGGAAATGAAACATCTGAAAATTGCAAGTTTGTGTGTAATCATGGGAGGGCTGGAGGAAAATGAAAGTTGCCTGAGTGTGCACCAGGGTGACTCGGAGTTAAAGTCAACACGCAGTCACTTCGGTGTCCTCCTTGAGCTTGTGAAGGGGTTACCATGATGCTGCTGCCATCACCGTGGATAACTCAAAAACCCACCCCAACCCATAAAGCCAACTCCCACCAAGAAAGACTATTCTTCCCTGCAGCCAGCTTTTTGTTTCATTTGCTTCCCGTTCTAGTAGTTAGGCATCAATAACACCAAATGCAGGCAGACAGTATCTTCCTATCTTTAAATACTTGCACATTTTTTTCCCTTCCCCTGTTTAATAGGAATGCTTGATATTCACATCCCTCTCTCTACACAAAAGGAAAACCGGGGCAGCAGGATGTTGGGACTCTGTTGCAAATATTGTGCAGCTACAGATCCCAGAGAAATCAATAGGAGGAATATGTAGAGGTTTTTCCAAGTCTGAGCTGCGAGTTATTAATCTATAATTATTTTAAGAAATATTGGACCTGGATTAAAAATTCCTGCACTTTGGTCATCATTGTCTTCTGCCTCTCTGTAGCACAGAAGCTCCCCTCCCCCTGTCATTTATGCTTGTCTACTCCTTTATAAATTATGGGCATGCTCTCTAGTTAAGTCTTTGATGACAACAAAAAGCAGCTTGTATCTCATTTCAGTAGACAGCAATTTCACTGGGCTGAATATCTCATTGCTTTTGCATCGCTGCATTGTCTTGGCTTCCATGTTCCCTGTTTCTTGTAAATTGATTTTAAAAATAAAATAAAATGAAGGACAAAGTGTTTTGCTGTGCTACAGGCATTGTGTTATCTGAATGATACAGCTGAGAACAGAAGGACTGGAGATACCTGCTTTTAAGGAAGGAGCAGAAGGGTTAAAAATAGGACTGGTTTGAAGGGTAATAAATAGGGCAGATGTAATCCAAGTGAGGTAGATAAGCATGCTTGCTTTGGGGAGGGGATGCCCTTACGATGATGATCACAAACTGATTACAGGCCTTGATTTTGAGTGGTGGTGGTGATTTTGCTGAAGTTCCATTAGTCAGCACTCACCCTTGGTTTCGCCGTTGAGCTACTGTAGTGGGGAGGGATGGGCTGGAGCTTCAGTGTTAGGCAAGACAGGGATAGTGAGGTACAGGAGGAACAGAAAGACCTGAGCTAAGTGAATCTGCTTATGCTGAATTATGTCTTAGTGCTGCGTCAGAATGTGTAAGTCCTGCGCTATTTGAGAGACACTTTTTCTTAATAGTGTGACCAAACTTCTACGTGGACTCTAGAGTGGTAGGTGGTAGGGTGCATACATATTGCTATTTTTTATCTTTAACTGATACTTCTGAGCTCTATATGAGCTGAACTCTGACCCTGACTAAGCTACCTGGTGGCAGAGGATGAGACATCGAGATGTGTGACTGCAGAAACCAGGCTCTTCCACTGGGGCTTGTTCATGCTGCTGCCTGCCAACCTCAATGAACACCACCAAAATGTGCATTGCTGGATCTGCAAATAGGTCTGCTGTGATGTAAAAATCTGCTATTTTTTGTAGTGGGTTGGTACCAGTTCCTGCAGCTGATGCCTCTGCAGTCTCTGCTAGGGCCTCTGCCCCTCTCAAAGGTAAAAAATGGGGTTTTGTTGCGTTACCCCCCCGAAATGCAAACACAGCATTGGAAGGTGGGGGCTCTCCCAGTCCTGCCCTGGTACCATCAGCTTTGCTTTCCTCTCAATTGATTGCTCAGGCACTTACTAACTTTATTTACTCATTAATTTATTTATTAGCAGAGGTATCTAAGTGTGAACAATTGCTTTAAGTTTCACTGTTACTGTTTTTTGGAGGCAGTCTTGCTATTTGTCTAGTGGCCTGTAGGGTTTTCTGCTGTTCAGGAAAGATTTCAAATTTGAGATCTTGCTAATAAAATATTTTAGTATAAAATCAATTGTTGTTGTAAAAGGGAAAAAGACTTTACTGGTGTGACTTTGCTCTTTTTCCAATGAAACTGTGAATTGTGTAGTACACTCCGGCTGGGGGGAGATTGCCGTTTCAACCACTGAAAAGCTTCAGGAGACGCTTCTGAAAATAAACCAAAATTAGTAAATCCTTTCCATGGAGTAGTAAGGTTTGTTTTAGCAGAAGTTTTATTGTATGTTAAGATTTGCAGTTAATTTCAGAAGCCCATTTATATCCTGACAAGGCAGATGATGATAGCATCAAGGTTACCTTTGTGTGTGTTTCGTTGCTTCGTTATGGGTGCCTTGATTGAGAGGCTTGTGCCTGCAGCCTCGTGGAAACCATGGAAGCCTATGCAGGAACAGTAGCACTGCTGGTTTCTGTTAACCACCGGGCTTGCCCCAGTCCTGAAACAGGTTGTGAAGGAAGCTTTAGCGACTGACAGCTGCACTGCACTGCAAAGTAGATGCTTGTAGAGGTTGAAATTTGCTGAGGAAGCTTGGTAAATGGTGCGTCGTCTTCTCTGGGGTCTTCTGCACCTGCAGTAGGTCTCTCCTTTGGCAGTGACCCCTCTGGCTTCCCTGGGCACGGTGTGTTGGTCCATCATGGCTCGAGCAGCCCCTTCTCTGTTGCCACTCCTGTCCCTGCTCCAGCATCCCGAGTTTCACTGGTATCGTACCTGTTTAGGAAACATACCCATTCAGTTAACAGAGACGATACGCAGCGCTTATAAGACTGCCTAATACTGGAAGCTTTTGTAACTTATAGAAGGCACAGGATTTCATGAAAAAATACTTGGTTTATGATGTTTTACTTATACTGCAAAATTCTTCTCACTTGAGGTTATAAAAGTGAGAGTATTGCTTCCAATTTTCCAGTAGCAGCATTCCCATCAGACACTGTAACAACAGAAGGCACTAAGCATCCTGCCCGTTTCATTAGAACAGAGCTCTCTAGAGTTCCTGAGAGGCAATTCTTGCTATATTTATACAGCATTATGGTAAATGTACTTTGAAACGAAAAGCAGGTATTCCCAAGTCTACAGCTCAAGTACTGTTCTTGCAGAGAAATTATGTTTTTCTCCTAAATCTTCTGACACTTGAGGATAGCTGTGAAGTTAGAATAATAATAATAAAAACAGGTTAAAAAAACCCAGCACCCAAAAGCAAAACTAATAAACCCCAAGCATGTATTCCCCAAACCCTCCTCCACTCTCTGCTCCCACTGTATCCTTACTTCCACCCCTCTGCCTTGGTAGAGGTTCTTTCCAGACAAGGTGGGGGGGGGGGGGGGATTTACCTGTCATTTTTCTTTCAGATTTTAAAAACATGAACTTCTTTCAGTCTAAATCAATGAATAATTGTAATGATGAAGCAGCAAATTGTTCGCATGTACTTAAAAGTTTGCTAGCAAGTGAACAGTGTGTTTTTAACAGGGACAGGAATTTGCAGAAAATGGCAGAGACTGCAGAATATACGTGGCTGTTTCAGAGTCCTTTTTGCAGGGCATCGCAGAGGGTTTCTGGCACCAGTTCTGAGCACGATCTGTCTGCCTTTCAGAGCGAGCTTCCTTTCTTAAAGCTCTGCACTGGAGAGAAATGATACACTGGTGAGGAAAAATGTGGACTGAGAAACACCGGGAAGGGAACTCTGAGCCCACCTAAGTGGAGTGCTCGTTGTTTGACTCCTGCAAGAAAAACAGACCAACCATAAGCATTTTAAAAAAAGAAGAAAAAACCCAAAACTGAGTCAGGATGCAGTACAAGGCCCATAGGTGATACATAGGTGTACCAGACATTTAATCAAAGGAAAAATTTTATCCTGAAAAAAATATCGTTGAGGAACAGCAGGGAATTGGAAGAACAGAGGTAGCACTTTACTGTTGCCCAGCTTTATATTTCCTGTACCTGTCCTTGCTGCCGTAGGTCAAACTGCGTTTGGGGTGAGGTGTTTATGTTCAGAGTTCAGCGACTCTGGGTGTGGATATTTACTGGTATTTTATTTACTTTTGTAGTAAGTCATGTTTACTTCTGGTTTGTAAGTTCTAGGTATAAGAAACAAAACAAGATACCCGGGCTCATTATTTAAAAAAAGTGTAACCACTCTGATGGCAGAAGCCAAAGCGCAGGCTGGGTGCTTGAGCAGCATCCCCCATTGCGAGTGACTGGACTGGGGTGAAATCTGTGAAATACTGCTGAAGGCAAATGCCAGTTTGGTACGAAATATGATTTTTCTTTGTCTTACCCAGTGAACTCAGCTAATTGAGGAAGCTACCTTACGTTCGTTGTGGCTTTTGTCATTCTTGTTGTGGTTTTAGTATTACATGATGTAGCAGCTAAATTCTTAGGTATGGAAGCGCTTTCTACACTGTGCAGCAGTAACTGCATTTTAATGCACCCATAACATTTCTCCAGCTAACCTTTGTTATTTTAAAGACTCCAATAAATTAGATTTCTTTTTCAGTAAGCATTTTTGGAATGTAAGTAGCTTTAAAACTTGTGTACACAGCAAAAGCCATATTAATAATAGTCTAAGAGTTGGAGGAAAGCAAGGTATTTTATTTGCTTTGTCCGCTGATTCACTTCCCATCGTTGTGGAGTACTTGCCTGATTTCCTCTGAAATCTTAATTTGATGGAGCCTGTCATTTGACTGTTGGTTTCACTGCTTTCTGACACCTTTAAAAAAAAAAATCTCCCTCCAGTGATGACTGCTACAAAACCCTCTGTTTTCTTGGGGACAAATGCATTGTTTTCTAGAAGTGGCTGCTATTTATGATTTTGTTATATTTTTATTTATTTTAATATTTAAGATGTTGCAATATCAACAAAGCAAGTTACCAGAGCAGCTTAGTGTTCTCTTGCAAGATCTCTTGCAAAGTATGTAAGTATTTTTTTTTTTGCCTTTTTTTTTTTTTTTTATTATTGTAAGGCCCGTTTGCCAGATAATCAAGGCTTCATCAGAGCCAGAGAGCATTTGAAGGAGACTGTGTGAAGTGACACAGATGCTGGAGCTGCTTTGGTATCTACGTGGTGAATGCCAAAAGGCTCCTGCAGGAGTGACCGGCTTGGGCATGTGGTGTTGGCAGGAAAGGGAACGTGGAACCTCGAGTGGTTGGGGGATGCTTAGTCTTAAGGATCATTGAAATTACTGGGTGCATGTGATTGCTGGGTGAACTTCCTTAACTCGCAGGAAGACTGCCTTCTTCCTCTGTGTTTCATACCTTCCAGATATGTAAGGAGCTGGTTGTGGACATGGATTCATGCTACAAGCCCCAGCAGTGCGTTTTGTTGGGAGTGACTCCTGTTCTCTAACAAGCAGTGGGGATGCAGCGTGTAAAAGGGCTGCTCAGCAGCAATGTAGTATTTGAGCAGTATATTTCTGATCATTTCAGTATATATCTGACCATTTATGGCCTGATTATCTGTGGTCACCTGGTTAATGGTGGCTGTGCCATATCGGTTTTTTCCTCCTCACAGAGAGGTAATATGCATCCATGCTTTCTGCTATGGTATCTTTTCCTTGGTCTGCGTGGTTGTACGCCTTGCTTGGCGGAGGGCTCAGAAAACACTGCATAATTTTTTTTTTTTTAATAGGAGAGGGGAGGAAGTTGGGAAGGATCTTGTTACCCTTTGCCAGCCTCCAGTGAATTTCTCCTCCCTTACTTGCATGTTCTGTGATAGTCTGCGGCAAAACGGAGGAGGCCTCCCTCCATGCCTTGTTTTTGTTCACCCTTGGTCCCAGGATGCTGACTCTGGTGGGAGGAATAGCAGTTACTGTCCAGCAGACCAAGGGCTGTTGGCACTCTTGGCCAAAGCACCCATCGGTTGAATTTGGGGCTACTTTATAGCTGTTGAAGCCAACCTGAGCTGGTGCTACTGCTGGTGTTGCTCTCCTCACCCTGTTTTCCCCACTGTGCTTCGCTTTGCTGCAGAGGCAACGTTCAGGAGCTGCTTACTTGCAGAACAGGTGAAAGCCAAGTGAGGAGACAAGAAACAGCAAAAAGAAAGATCCAGGTCACACCAAGGGATGCAGGAGCAGGGCTCGGTGAGGCCTGGGGATGGGAGCTTGCTTAATGCGCTCGTATTGCCAGGGACCACTTGTCACAGCACCCCCAGGGATAAGTCACAGTGACTGTGGGTCAGCATTAGGTGTGTGGAGAGCTGTGTCCCGTCCAGTGGGATCTCTGGGTTGTGACTTGAGCCTTGCTGGTGCCATGCTGTCCTGAGGTGAATGTGCTTCCAGGTCTGGCCCAGCCTTGGGCACCTGCGCCTCCCCTCTGGCTTGGGGCAGCCCTGTCACTGCTGCTCTTCCCTGTCCCTGAGGTCACCTGTGTGACCACTCCAGGAGGCCAGGCTTCCGCAGGTGATGGGGCATAAATAAATTACCCCAAGGATGTCAGCATTAGCATTTTGTTTTGAACACTGAACAAGTAAATACTATGTCCTTAAATGTGCCTTCTGCTTTCCAAAAGCAGCTAGAAAAAAATCTGTATCCAGAATTACAAAATATTTTAGTCTAGATTTTGTGTTTTTAAAAACAAAACATTTTCCAGTAGTAGTTCAACAACAGTAATCGAAACGCTTTTATCAGCATAAATAGGAACAGAATAAGCAACAAAAATGTATCTAGAATCACAAAGTCATAGACTAGTTTGGGTTGGAAGGGACCTTTAAAGGCCATCTAGTCCAACCCCCCTGCAATGAGCAGGGACATCTCCAACTAGATCAGGTTGCTCAGAGCCCTGTCCAACCTGGCCTTGAATGTTTCCAGGGATGGGGCATCTACCATCTCTCTGGGTAACCTGTGCCAGTGTTTCACCACCCCCATTGTAAAAAATTTCTTCCTTATATCTACTGTAAATTTTCCTTCTTTTAGTTTGAAGCCGTTACCCCTTGTCCTATTGCAACAGGCCCTACTAAAAAATTTGTCCCTGTCTTTTCTGTAGGCCCTCTTTAAGTACTGAAAGGCTGCCACAAAGTCTCCGCAAAGCCTTCGCTTCTCCAGGTCAAACAACCCCAACTCTCTCAGCCTGTCCTCATAGGAGAGATGTTCCATCCCTTTGATCATTTTTGTGGCCCTTCTCTGGACTTGTTTCAATAGGTCGATGTCTTTCCTGTGCTGAGGGAGCTCCAGAGCTGGACACAGTACTCAAGATGGGGTCTCACCAGAGCAGTGTAGAGGAGCAGAATCACCTCTCTTGACCTGCTACTGGCGACGCGTCTTTTGATGCAGCCCAGGATCCAGCTTTTCATCCATCAGTACTCCCAAGTCCTTCTCGGCAGGGCTGCTCTCAATCCCTTCATCCCCCAGCCTGTATTGCTACTGGGGGTTGCCCTGACCCTGCCCTTGGCCTTGTTGAACCTTATGAGGTTCACATGGGCCCACTTCTCAAGCCTGTCCAGGTTCCTCTGGATGGCATCCCATCCCTCAGGTGTGTCAACCGTGCCACTCAGCTTCTTGTTGTCTGCAAACTTGCTGAGGGTGCACTTGATCCCACCACCTATATCATTGATGAAGATACTGAACAGTACTGGTCCCAATACAGACCCCTGAGGGGCACCACTTGTCACTATTCTCCATCTGCACATTGAGCCATTGACCACTACCCTCTAGATGTGACCATCCAACTAATTCCTCATCTGCCGAACAGTCCAGCCATCAAATCCGTCTCTCTCCAATTTAGAGAGAAGGATGTTGTGAGGACCCATGTCAAAGGCCTTACAGAAGTCCAGATAGATGACATCTGTAGTTCTTCTCTTGTCCACTAATGTCGTCACTTCATCACAGAAGGCCACTAGGTTGGTGAGGCAGGACTTGCCCTTGGTGAAGTCACGTTGGCTGGCTCGAATCACCTTCCTGTCCTCCATGTGCCTTAGCATAGCTTCTAGCTTCTAGGAGGATCTGTTCCATGATCTTCCCAGGCACAGATGTGAAGCTGACAGGGTGGTAGTTCCCAGGTTCCTCCTTTCTACCCTTTTAAAAAATGTGTGCTGTTTCCCTTTTTCCAGTCACCAGGGACTTCACCTGACTGCCATGACTTTTCAAATATGATGGAGTGTAGCTTGGCAACTACAATGAATGGTGGGTGGCTCAGATCTTTGCAGTGATGTTTTTCCAGGGATAGGGAGTACTGTTGTGCTGGGGAACATCATATATGACCTCCAGTTGTTTCTGTCCTGCATGTTGTAGCTGCCCAAAACTTCTGGCAGTAATATTGCAGTGAAATTTCCTAATTTATCCCTGCTGTTCCCGAAGTCATGTGCGATATGGGAGAATCAGCCTTTTGAGGAAATCTTTATGAGGAAAGGTTGAGAAACCTGGGTCTGTTTAGCCTGGGGAAGAGAAGACTGAGAGGGGATCTCATCAATGCTTAACAATATCTAAAGGGTGGGTGTCAAGAGGATGGGGCCAGACTTTTCAACGGTGCCCAGCGACAGGACAAGAGGCAACAGGCACAAACTGGAACAGGAAATTCCATCTCAACATGAGGAAACACTTTCCTTTGAGGGTGGCAGAGCACTGGAACAGGCTGCCCAGAGAGGCTGTGGAGTCTCCTTCTCTGGAGATATTAAAAACCCACCTGGGTGTGTTCCTGTCCAGCCTGCTCTAGGTGAACCTGCTTTGGCAGGGGGGTTGGACTAGATGATCTCCAGAGGTCCCTTCCGACCCCTGTCATTCTGTGATATATCTGAGTGTTTCCTTTCAGTTGTCCTCTGATGTAAACTGAGTCTGCTCTCTTCTGGTGAAGAGGGCAGTCATATAAACTAATGAGCTGGCTGTTATATAGACATCTTACGTATAATGACATACTTTCATTACTTATATATGCCAACTGCCCTGTATCACAGCATGGTACCTGCTTTATAGCAAAATGACAATTTTCTTCTTTACTTGTCACATGGATTAAGAATCAAATGTATTTCTGAACTTTGTTTCTTTACTTTACTTCCTAAGTGCTTCTTATGTACTTGGAGTTCAAAATTATGCAAATATTTGTTAACATTGACTCATTCTAAAGTCATAGCGTGCTAGAATTTCACTAGAATAAAACATGGTCCTCTATGCCAAGTTAAAATGCTTTCTGAGGGTGAGCAAGAAAAACAATGCAGATGTGCAATGCAGATGTGCAATGCACATGTCTTGGCAGAAGACAAGGGCTCTGTATGGTATATCTAGCATTGCTGCCTGGGCCTGGCCAAACGTTCCCGTAGCACATGTATATGGCTTTTCAGGCAAATAGTGAAGAGAGTTTAATGCGGCGTTCAAGCACAGGCTGAACCTCTCTGGAGCTGGGGGCACTTTCTTCTGACTTCAGTGCCATTTGAGCCAGACCAATTATGTGGTTGCACGTTTATCTTGGCCTTTCAGGGTAGTCTCTTTTGGATTTAGTCTGTAATCAAAAGAGAATGTAAGAAACGGAAGTTTCAAGTAACCTTTCCCTTGTCCCCTTTTGCCTTTAAGATTCAAAACAGGAGAAACTTATGTAGACAGAAATATTCTAAAGCTAAATACAAGTTAATTGCACAAAACCCTAAGCTTAACTCCTCTGTGTCTGAGCTGGGCTGGTGAAAATTTGAGCTGTGACTTGTAGTCCAAAGACAAACTATATTCAGAGTTTATCTGAAATGATGAATATTTCTTCTAGAGGAGGTAGGGGTTTTTAATTTATTTATGTGACATGTCTATACTATGCTAGGAGCTGTTTCTGCCCGTCTTCAAAAGATGGCTGAGCATCACCCACTGACCTGCAGCCTCTGTCCTCCCTCCTGCTTGCCCCAGCTAACGTGTGTCTTGTCCCTGTAATTTAGACTCTTACGTCCTCTTGATGTGGGACAAACCCCATGAATCTCTGAAGGGGCTGCAATGGTAGTGATTTGTGTAATTTCCCCAAAGTCTTTCGCTGCTGGTTAGAGAATACTAATCTTTGCTTCTGGTCTGAAGCCCTCTTTTATTTTCTTCTTTTGGCTTCGGGGGCAGCCAGGAGAACAGGGACAGAGAGGTGAGGAGGCAGAGCCCTTCTCCCATGCAATGCAAGCAGAGTAACAGCCACGAAGGCCATACTTCAGCCCCATCATAGACACGGAAAGTGTTACCTCATTGAGCTTGTGCCAAAGTAGTCTGTGGATATGCCTGTTCCAGAACTAGAAGTAGCTAACTTTGCCTTGACGGGTTACAGGCACCTCTTACTTGTGGGACACCCCTGCCCACACGCAGTCTCCTCTGGAAATAATAAAATGAGTTTTAGGAAATTCAGTTAGGTAGGTCAGTATAATTTCAAGTAGACCAACTATGAGCTCTAATTTTTCTGGGGCAGGTGCTCCATCTCTGGGAGAGCAGGACCCTGGTGCCTGCTGAAATCTCTATCTGTCGTGGTAATGTCAGTAATAAGCTGGGGATGATGATGAGGAGGAGGACATCTCGCCGAGCTTCTCCTCTGTGTCACTGCACCGCCATGGGCAGCACTGCCCACATGGTCTGTGCCTCTGCTCAACTGCAGCTCTGGTGCCTGCAGCCCTCGGCGCTGAGCTGGGGGTGCCCTGTGCACCCCGTCTTAACTCTCTTTCACTTAAGCATTTTCTATATGTACCTATAGCCTCGCCTGGTTTGGGTAAGCACAAAAAAGGTGAGCTCAGAGTAAAACTTTGCATCTAAACGTCTTTGGATTTTGAGGTGTGAAAATCCTAAAGCAGAAGCGGTTGGGGTTTTTTTTTATCCTTTTTGATCATGATGGTGTTGTGAATCAAAATACAGGCATCTTTTCAGTTGTGACCCAGGTCCAAATTTTGCATCCTGAATATCTCCGTATGGACCAATATATGCAGACATAGCTGCTTATGGAACTATTTCTGACGTCTGTCATTGGTATATTGATCTTAATTGTTGTAGTGTAACATTTGTCTTTTGAGCACATGTGACTATGAAATCTTAATCACAATTTTATTTTATTTTTTAAAGTTTGGAAGAGTAGTTATTTTGAAGACATGCCCTTTTTCCTGTGAACCTTGAAAGAGGTGTGTAGCTTATCAAAGGCCATGTGGTGGACTAATAAAAGTTCAAGGAAGTCTTTTCTTTTTAGATTTCTTTAAAATGTCTTTATTTCATCCAGGTGAGACTGATCTAAAATTCAAAGCATAAGAATTTTTATTAGATTTATTGCGTATGAGGATATAAATTATCTCTTTAAAACATCAATGAGCTAAATTATAATGGATTTGTTTCATTTTACAGAATACGACATGTTCTGAATTAACTGCATAAACATGTCTACGGTTGCTCTTCTTTTACAGCTCAGTGCTGAGAACGGCTCATGTAGACTCACTGTGTTGTATTGTACAAGATTGTACTTCTCATAGGAAGCATGAAAAGTCCCAGAGCTCGAGATAATGTGGGGCTTTTTTTCTGTATTTATAACTGAGAAGACTGTTTGACTGTGAAGTCTAAAAGTTTTGAGTCCACAGCAGTTTAAAATAATTTTATTTCTTGCTAAAGCTAAGTAAATTTTGAAACAACCGTGGTTTTAAATAATAGAAGTAGCTAGGGAACAAATATTCTGTTGTGTGAATATAAGTAAGGTTTTACAGCATTTCAATGAAAGGGGTTGCTTTTGTAAAAACTGCTTCCTAAAATGCGTGAGGGGGGTGTTTCAGAGAGGGTGTCTTCATGGGGAGGTGGGAGGTCCAGCAGCAAGGCTGTACTCTGCAGGGCGCCCTACGAACCAGCATCTCGTGCAACCCAGATGTCGAATGTCTCTGGTGACCCTGGTGTCTCTTCTAGAAAATCTTCATCTCAAATGAAAGCTTTGCCAAAACTGACGTTTTTACACTGAGTTTGGTTTTCAAGAAGCTTGCATTTAAGAAAACTTTGAGGATTCCTAGTGTCTCTAAGCCGTCTGAAATATTTCTCTTCTTTCAAATGGCAAATTTTTACTTTGTTACTAATTTTTGTGTTGTACTTTGTCTTTCTAGACAGGGAGGGAACTTCATTCCTAGTCTAACAACCTGCAAGCTATGTAAAAGAACAGTGAAATGAAATCAGCCTTTTAGAAAATGGGAAGGGTGGCAGATGTACGAGTCATCCAGCAAAATAAAACATTATTAGGACTAAAATTTACTACTCAGTGCAAACCTCCTGATGAAATCCACGCATGTGAACTTGGAACGTCAGTTTGGCCTGGCCGAGGGAGTTGCTGTGAGTCAGTGTCTGATGACAGGCGGGAGAGGGTGATCCCTGCTCCTGCATCGCTCTGTGTGCCGTGTTTGTGTCCTGCCACCGACTTCATGGTCGTGCGATCCATTATATCTACTGGGATAAACAGTCTGGGTTTCAAATTGAAGACTAAATGAACAGGTTTCTTGCCTTTCTTTTTTGTTCGGCACTGATGCATAAAAATTCAGCAAAATTTTGATTTCTTTCCCTTCCCCTTTTAATTTTGAAGGGGTGCGGTGCTGTGAATGGGAAATGCTGCCTACTTGGAAGATGGCAGAGGCCTCTGGCCACCTTTATCTGGAGTTTGCAGCCGGTAGATCTTGCTCTGCATCTTACTGAAGTAAGAGAGAGTTCATGACCGCTCCGTATCCGAACAGCTCGCTATTTATAGACTGGGAGCTTCCCTGGGAATTCTAACATCGCAGCTGGTCTGGGACACCCGTGGCACAGCCCAGTCCCCAGGTGACGATGTAGGTGTCATGTAGGTGCCGTGTCTGCCCGAGTTGGTGTGCGGTCGGCTTGTCCCGCGGGCACTGGGGCTTTCCTCTGTAGGCGGCGGCGAGTTACTTGCCTGTAGGAAAAAGCATGTAAAAGCCGCTGTACGAGTTTCTGCTGAGTTGAAGGATTCTCCACTAGAAAGCAACACCCCCTTCCCCGCCGTACCTGGAAAATGAAAATGCATGTTCAGGCTCTTGCAAATTATTTTCTTTCACTTAATATTTTCAATTGTGTAAGCATACATAGTATTTACCCCCCCTGCCCCGAATCAAAATAGAGTATGACAGAAATCTGAGAATCCAAGTTTCTTATGGCAGATTTCCTCTTCAAGAACAATATTCTTAGCTTTAAAAATAACAACTGGAGAGTGAGTTTCATATGTACAAGGTTGTTATTTTAAAATAAGAACTGGAGAATGGGTTTCATATAGACAAAGTTGTTATTTTGATGCTTGCAAGCTTCTATCAGTCCAGACATCTTGCTATTAAAAAAAGTATGAGGGATTTTTTTTTTTAAATATATTTTTATCCCAGTTATTGAAACTTTCATTGTATTTTTAACAGTGCTATTGCTGTTAAATGTAGAAGAGAAGAGACATAACAAAGGCCTGTTGGTTGCTAGGGGAAAACTTGCAACGTTAAATTAATTAATTTGAAATGTTTTGCAAAAATACATGGATGGAGGCTGTGGTTAGAAGAAATGGTTTAAAACTTCGGTTAGTTTGATGAAGTACTGGCTGGGGAGCTGTTAGTGTGTGCTATCTAAAACATATGCTGAAACAGTCAAAAAGATGCTGTACTTTAATCTATTTCTATACAGCAAGCTCTTTTATTTTTGCTCTAGTGCGTGTTACAGAACAACAAGCAGGTCTTTGTCCTCTTCAGTGGAGTCTAAGACACTACTTTAAGGTACATAACAGTAGTATTGGTTATGCGCTGAGCCTGATCATTCAAAGTTAGGAAGAGATGCTAGCACCTTCTTCTAGCTGTGTTTTGGTGGTGCGCTAATTGGAGAGATCCCAGGTGGGTAATACAAGCAGGTTTTCCAAAAGAAATATAATTGTATAGTTTCTAAGAACCTGTGTTTTTTTTCTACAGCTCGTTAGACAGAGTTTGCTGCTTGTTCTTCTTAGTCTCAAATATTCTGTATTTGTATTAAAGGAGTTAGTTACAGAAAATAGAAGTTGCAGTGCTTTAAAAAAATAGTACTTTTCTGTGAACATATCAGCTGCACAAAAATGACTAACGGTGTTTTTCTAAATGTTTTTGTTTTTACCAATCCTATGGGAAACTTACTTTTGCCATTACTTATGAAGAATTCTCAGATTCTGTATATAAACATGTGTGTGTGTATATATATAAAATAATTATGTTGTTACATTGAAAACATTTTCAGTAAAGTCAGTTTCTCAGAGCACATGATGAACTAGAAACTGGAGGTTTCAAAGTCAGGGCTTGAAGGTATAATTCTAGGTGGAATATTATGATGCATTTGAGTATATTTCTAACATGTTACGCTGCACGCAATTGCAGTCATTTCTCTGTATCTTCTGCCAAGGTTGACTTTGTAACAAAGATGGGATTTCCTAATTTAGACCTCTTTGTAAGTTATGACTGAGAACACCAAAGTGTTGTATCATTCTTATATTAATCAAAACTTCTAGAGATACAAATGGTGGTGCCCTGAGCTGGAAAAATTAAGCAGTTTTTACAATTTCCTATATGGTATACTCAGAACTCAGCTGAGAAGACATAAAGGTTTACCTTTTGTTCAAAATAGGGCTTGGCATTGCTTCACTGGTTTTAATGGTTATTTTTTCTTGCTTTCTTTTCTGGTCAAGAAGACTAGCTGGTTTTGCTTCTCTCTTAATCAAGTATCCTGCTTTAATTTTGACAAGTGCAGACATGCTGTTAGAGAATTAAACCATTTTGAAAGACGTGTAATGGGTTAGAGTTCAGTGTGCTGCTGTTAGCCGCTCCCTATCGCGGGAGGTGACAAGAGAGAAGATAACTAAGGAAGTGAAAGGAGTTTTTTAATGCTGACCCTCGTCTTTCTGCATTACAGGGTTCATTTTCAGGGCTTAACTTGCCAGCTTTGTTTATGTTGGTGGTCACTAATGCAGCTAGGTCTGTGAGGGTATCACAACGTCAAGTTGGAAGGGGTACTGGGCATGCTCTTAGATCTGTTTTTTCCCGTAGCTGTCATCTGTGTTTGCTTTAACATCTTGGAAATGCTCTCTGTTTCTACTGCTGGCCGGGTATGGAAGTGATGATGAGCCATAAGTGAATATGGGTGATGGAGGAGAAGAGTGGGTTTTGAGAAGCTGGAGGAAGAGGGAAGGTTGCAGTGCACTTGGCAGCCGTGGGGGCAGATGATTTTTGGTGTTTGTACCAAATTCTGGAGCTGGAAATGAGATTGAGGGAGGAGCTTGAAAATGAGGAGAGTCACTGGTAAGGTGAGGGTCCAGGGCAAGGAGAGGAGTCAGGGTTTTCCTGTTCAGGACAAGGAGAGGAGTTAGGGTTTTCATGTTATGGGCTCTCTTCACTGCCTAAGAGTGTGGGAGTGGGATTCTGGTTTCTTCTGGTTGAAGTGGGGCTAGCCTCAAGCTTAGACCAGACCTGAGCTTAGTTATCGATTTGAAAAAGAGGATTATCGTGGTTTTGTAAGGAGAAACAGTAACTGATGACCTCTGAACAAAACATGGGTGCAAATTGAAATAACAGGAGAAGTAAAATGCGGAGTTGGTAGCACTCAGTGCTAGTTCTGTCTTTGTTTTTCTGGTGAGATCTCCAGCCTGCTACGGTGCTAATTGCATTTTGTCTTAAATACCCTGCAGCACAGTCAGACAGTAGGATTAGAGCCATGGTAAACCTAAGATTATCTTGGGGTCAATTTTTTTAAAAAAGTCTTCAGAAGTTATGAATACATTTGAAAACAAATCCTTGAGATTAGTATTTTTGGGAGTTTGGTTTTAAGGTGTTTTCCCTCTTTCACCCTAACATGGATTGCTGCATTGCAGTTCCTGGTCTGGATTACCAGCAATCAGAACCCTGAATTCTGAGATGGACAGTTCTGTTTAACTTAACCTTATAAAATAAACATTATTATAATAGTTGAATTTATATAGTGATTGTTCTCAAAGTTTAAGACAAACACTAGGCATGTTTAGGTATGAGTGACTACTTATTTAAATCAGTTTCGCAAGTAGGTATTGAAATTACGCTGCTTCAATAGATTGGGTAGTTTGGAAAAGTAATAGCTAAATATTGTTGTTAAAAATTGTTCTCCAGAGATGAAAATAAGGCCTGTTTTGCTTAAAAGATCTTGAAAAGTATTTAACTGATAAATTAATGTGCTACTATGATTATTTCCACATTGCTTTTGCAGATGCTAACTGGAAACTAATTTTCCTTGGTGGGTTTGACACGGAGGCGCATGCATGTGTGTGCACAGGCGCATATTAAACAGAGATACTGTTCCACTGGTGTCTGATCCTTAGGGATGAGATAGTGTAGCGGTGGTGTGCAGGGTCCTCTGGCCTCATGTCAGCATACTTAGGCAATGTAGGAAGGTTTTTGTATGAGCTACAATGTGTACGGAGTTGTGGAGAAGAAAGGAAGGGAATAGTTATAGTCTTGGGAGCAGTTTTCAAAGAATCATAGAATGGTTTGGGTTGGAAGGGACCTTAAAGATCATCTAGTTCCAACCCACCTGCCATGGGCAGGGACATCTCCCACTAGACCAGGTTGCCAGCCAGCCTTGAATATCTCCAGGGCTGGGGCATCCACACCTTCTCTGGGCAACCTGTTCCAGTGTCTCACCACCCTCAGAATAAAGACTTTCTTCCCAATATCTAATCTAAATCTCCCCTCTTTCAGTTTAAAATCGTTACCCCTTGTCCTATCACTACACTCCTTCATAAAGAGTCCCTCCCCATCTCTCTCTGTTTTATAGGGCACGGCGGAAACTCCTGAAGCTTTCAGTCCCTCACTCACTATTAGCAGGATTTCCCCGCAACACAAATCAGCAGAAACGCTCCGCGTATCTATTCTGGGTCCTAGGACCCGGTGTTGATCTGTAGATGTTTTTCAGCATATGTTAGTTTATCACTCTTTATTTGTGCCACATACCAGCTCGATCCAACAGACGTAGGTGACTTGGAGGATCAAGGGAGAGATCAGTTAGCTCAATTAGATATCCACAAGTCCATGGGTCCCAATGGGATGCACCCGAGAGTGCTGAGGGAGCTGGTGGAAGTCATTGCTGGGCCGTTCTCCGTCATCTTTGAAAGGTCCTGGAGAACAGGCGAGGTGCCTGAGGACTGGAGGAAAGCCAGTGTCACTCCAGTCTTCAAAAAAGGCAAGAGGAAGGAGCTGGGGAACTAGAGGCTGGTCAGCCTCACCTCCATCCCTGCAAAGATGATGGAACAGCTTGTTCTGGGCGTCATCTCTAGGCATGTGGAGGAAAAGAAACCTATCAGAAGTACTCAACATGGATTCACCAAGTGGAAATCATGTCTGACTAATCTGATAGCCTTCTATGATGGCATGACTGGATGGATAGATGAGGGGAGGGCAGTGGATGTTGTCTACCTTGACTTCAGCAAGGCGTTCGACACAGTCTCCCACAGCATCCTCATAGGGAAGCTTAGGAAGAGTGGGCTAGATGAATGGACAGTGGGATAGATAGAAAACTGGTTGAAAGACAGAGCTCAGGGGGTCGTGATGAGGGGCACAGAGTCTAGTTGGAGGTCAGTGACGAGTGGTGCTCCCCAGGGGTCAGTACTGGGTCCAGTCCTCTTCAGTATATTCATCAATGACCTGGATGAAGGGGTAGAGCGCGCCCTCAGCAAGTTTGCTGATGACGCAAAGCTGGGAGGAGTCCAGAGGTCCCTTCCAACCCTACCATTCTGTGATTCTGGGGCACATTGCTTCTCCCATAAACTAGATGGGGAATGACTCTGTAAGCACCATGCGGCGCCCAGACAATCTGCTGCTCTTGTGTGCTGCGATGCTGCGGTGCTGGGAGCGTGGGGGACCTCTTCCCACATGCACCCCACTTACAGCAACTGCATGGGAGGCAGGGAGAGCTCCTGGGTGCCCCTGTGCATGTCTGTCTGGGTGGCAGGGGAGAGTAAGGTGTCTGGGATGCTAAAACTCTAAATCCTATCAGAAACGGAAGATATCATCGCTGACCTGATTTACATAAATTGTGCGTTCCTTGCACGTGGTTCAGCAAAGCTGTTTATATGGCAAAGTCCCCCTCACCAAGCCTTGACTTTGAAGCTCCCAGAGGAGTAACACAGTCATCAGAACAGAAAGTGGCATTTCATATTTTTTATTAATTTCATAGTTTACAGGGTGTCGGAAATGTGAGGCACTGTATATAATGATGTTTTTGCAACTCTCCCTATATATTAATCATTGTTTAGAGTTCACATACTACAAGATTAATTGACTGTGCCCACTTGGGAGCATATATCAAAATTGGTTGTTTCCTTCTTTCATGGTGCTTGATATTAGTGGCCCCCAAATGGAAATCTTATGTCTGAAATAAATTAGTCTCCTGATCTCACGTTGGATGTCATTAGGGTAGATCACTGTACTTATACTCTGCTAAATCTTCCTCTTAAATACTTTCCCAGACTTGCAATTTTTTGTGTTTAATCAATATAGAACAATCACACACATGTCAGACTACAACATATATGTGTGTATACATACACACACGAGTGGATGATTATTCCAGTTAAATCCATTATTCAAGTCTAAATGTAGTACTGAATTTGAAGAGCTATCATAGTGGCTGAAAAAAGCAATGAACACTTAAATCGAAGCGATGCTGTAATGATGGGTGGAGGTAAGAGATAAGCTCCTGGAAGAAACAGGAAAGCACTTCTCTCTTTCATCAAATTCACTCATGGTTCAATTGACAAGCTGTAATCCAAAGATGTTCTTCATTTCTTCAGCATCATTGCCCAAATTTTGGTGTCCCTGCATAGAAGATTGTGCACCATTATACCCAGTGCATTTCACTTACATATTCATGAGCCCTTAACTTGATTACTGTAATTCATCTCTGTCATCTGGAGTTAATACTGATAATTACAAATTGTAATCGATAAACTTTTGTTGTGTTATTTGTTGTATTTAAATGCATTTTTATGGAGTAATCTCTGTGTTGCAGCAAAATACTCTGAGAAGGACACATTTTTCTTACCTTACTTGTGGATTTAGTACACTGGGAGTTTGTGGGAGTGCTTGGATAGAGGTCAAGGATTTTCCTACAGAGGAATAAATCCCATGTAAAAAGTTTTATTTTGCAGTTTGGGCAGGACAGTGTTATTCTGTGCTCACAGCGTAGTTATGAGGGATTTTAGGGATACAGTGTCGTTCCACTCAATGTGTTTTTCTCAAATATTTTTTTCCCCCTATCAAACAGAACTTAATTGCGCACAGCATAAACAAACAGTAGTCATGGTAAAAATGTGTTAATCTTTCAATGCCAAATATAAAGCTTTATCCTTCATTTATTAATTCTCAAAGTTGGTTGCCACACGCATGCTAGTGGCAGCGCAAATTAACTTTTCTTTTGTTGCGGGTGCCTGACTTGACGCTAATTGTAGAGCTGGGGTGTAGGCACTGGGGTGCTCAGGAGCCTGGAGCTGCCCTTTGGTGGTGGCACCTCCTAGTGGTTATCGGGCTGTGTGCTGTGGGGAAATGTCACTAAAGTCATCAGTTTTGACAAGGAGCAATGTTTTCATAGAATCATAGAATGTGTTGGGTTGGAAGGGACCTTTAAAGGCCATCTAGTCCAACCCCCCTGCAGTAAGCAGGGACATCTTTAACTAGATCAGGTTGCTCAGAGCCTCATCCAGCCTGGCCTTGAATGTCTCCAGGGATGGGGCCTCCACCACCTCTCCGGGCAACCTCTTCCAGTGTTTCACCACCCTCATTGTAAAGAACTTCTTCCTAATGTCTAATCTAAACCTGCCCTGCTATAGTTTAAAACCATTGCCCCTTGTCCTATCGCTACATGCCCTTTTTGGAATAGACCACCAGGAGCCATGTGAAATGTAGCCAGGTCCCGTGCCAAGTCCTGCACTGGGGAAGGAGGAGCCCCGTGCAGTGGCACAGGCTGGGGCTGGAGCTGCCTTGGGTATGGGGGCAGCTAGTGGGCAGAGGCCACCAGGTCAGCAGGGCATGGCCAGGAGACGGAGGAAGGGATCATCCCCCTCTGCTCAGCATGCGTCAGTCCACATCCAGTTCTGGGATGTCCTGGGGTCCTTTCCTACCTGAATTATTCCCTGGTGTTAGGTTATTGGGGCATGTGGAGATGATGTGTGGTTTAATAGGTATTGGAAGCATGAGCACATCGGAAAGTTGATGTAAATTAATTAGTGATATCATTTCTCATGGATTGGTATAGATTGCTTCTAGGTAAAGTGGATGAGTTTAAAAAAATAAAATAAAGAAAATCCAGATTTCCTTGATACATAGAAATAATCTGTTAATAGGAAGAATTTAGGTATCTGAAGACACAGTATTTTGCCCAGAAAATTTTAAGGTAGGAAACCAGGAATGCTGTATTACTTCTCAGACTACTTTCATTATGGATTTAGGAAATCATAATTTCTTTTCAGAAGAGAAGGGATTTTTTTTTTTTTTTTTTTGAAAGTTTATGCATACTGCATCGTGGTTAACTGCCAAAGTAAATTCACCATTTTTTAACATCAACCATTTGCTGTTTAAAGCAAGATCCAGTAGTTCCTTGATGCTTTTTTGTGCACTGGTAGTAATGCAGCACAACTCCATAAGTAGTAGTGTTCCAATGGTTTACTGACCATATTATTTTAATTTAGTGGGTTTTAGGAGACATTTAATTGCTGAAGTGGACTAATAATCAGCTCATGGTTTTTTGGCTATCAAACTTCTATGCTGAGGACTGAAACGGATAGTGTAATGTGATACATTTTAAAATAAATCACTGTTATTTTTGAAAGTGGACATGCAGGATGCATGCAAGAGCTAACATTGCTTTCCACTTTGGAAACAACCTTTCCAACATTTCAGTGTCTCGGGAAGAGTGATATTGGCCAGATGTTCAGATTTTTGTCTTGGATGGATTTCTGCTAAGTTACAGCCCTTTTAGCGAGGCTGGGAAGGTATTGGTGAATGTAAAAATGGAACAAGATGCTTCAGTGATCAGACTTGCATGTTTTTCTCTTTTTCACGACTAGTTCATATCTGGGATCAGTATATACCTCTTGGTTGAAGACATTGTATATATACTTACATGTTTGAAAAAATTGAATCCCTGACCAAACCCCCTTCTAAAGGCAGGATTTGTAACCTTCCTGGGTGTGTATCCCTATTTCTCGGTAACACAAAATACCGAGAAATTAACTTTACAATGATACATCGCCAGTCCAAAAAGCAGTTTTACAGGTCAAGAAACAAAAAGATGAAAAGCAGGAGGCTTATTTTCTACTTTACAGTGTTCAGCTATTTTCTGTAGTCCTCTGTAGCCTTGTTTTTCTTGACTTCATGGGACAAGGTGGAGTAAACATGCTCAAAAATCTGTGTGAGGGGAGTAATTGCAGATGGAGTGTGGTCAGAAATGGAAAAGGTAACTGTCCCTTCAGCTCATCACCTGGTAACTTAAGAGTTGCTACAGATATCAGTTGGTTTCTGGGGTCTGCTTTCGTTAATGTTAAGTATTTTGTCGGCTTGTGCCCTTGCAGAGACAGTGAATGTACTTAAGTTGTACCATTGCTGCCAACTGTCCGAGGTGCCATATCAGTGAACCTTAGAGAGCGTGATGGTCTCTGAAGCCCATTTTCCCCTGTGGCTGCTGTCGGGTGTCACACAGCAGGTCTTTGTGCCTGGAATCCGAGGAGACAGGCGATGGGAAGGAGATGCAATTCAGACCCAGGGACTTGTTCTTGCTGGCGTGTCGGGCTGCGGAACGTAACTGGAATCCAGCTGACACTGCCAGCGTTCGTGGCTTCCCTTTGGCACCTGGCTGCTTGTTTTGACGGTTCCTCCTGCAGCACAGAGCTAGACAGGGAAATGAATGAATTCACTGGCAAATTTTCAGATATATTAGTTTTTTATTAACCATTATTTTCCTTGCAGCTTGTGTTAACACGCCCAAGTGCCATATGCTGCTGAACAAGTCTGGTACACACCCCAGCCTGATGATTTAGTTGGTTTTGATCTGTGTGTGCTTTTTTTTGCCACAAAGGCTTTATCTGTTCTCAAAATACTCAAAGCAGTGAAGACAGCCACACACAGGGCCATGTAATCTTAAATTTCAGATGTTTTTAAGCAGAAACTAAAAATATGTACTTAATTTCCCTTTATTTCCTCACTTAATACGTGTGAAGTTTTATTGACACGCTTGGATCTCCTTCTGCGCTTTCAGTCGTCCTGGTGGGAGTCCATTTTCCATTGAGAGTTATGCTGAAATACCTGTGCGTGACTGTCCACTTGACAGTGTTTTTTAAAAATCATTTAAGGATCTATGTACTGGAAAAGATGCTAAAGCAAAAAGCTATAAACTGTATCTAAATTTAAATCATTTCAGTTTTAGAAAGCTGATCTCCGATAGGCACAGGGAGCCTCAGTGAGCTCAGCTTGGCAAAGCCAATCCATTTCCCCAGACGAGTGGTAAGAAATACTCTTCCTACTTTGGCCTGAACAGATTAGAAAATACAGGGGAGTGTGGGGAAGAAAAATCAGGTTTACTGAATTTCAAGATGTGTAATGAATTGTAGTGGCAACTGCAGTTGGTCTGCACCCAGCCGAAAGCTGCGGTTGGGAAACCTGGGTTGTTATGGGGGAAGGTAAGAAGTGTGGACACCTCGGGGGGAGCGCTTGCTGTCAACGCCCTGGCCCCCGGTACTGCTTTCTGGGTGGGTACAAGGAATCACCCCCCCAACATCCCACCCCCAGCTGTGTAACTGTAGCCGCGCAGACAAAGCAGTCTTTTTGATGCCTGGGGACATCCTCCTGGTGGGCAGGTGAGACTCGGTCCCTGGGGTGGGCAGAATTTGTAGACACGGAGCATCGTAAGGTGGGCTTCATAGGAGCCTGATTCTCTGCTTTGTCTTAAATAGATAGCTACATCCGATGAAGAAGTTTGTGGTGCTTGCTTCTTGTGCAACATGCGCAAAGTATTTCCAAGAATAATCTTATTTATTGTAACTTTTTATGTTAAACACTTCAATCAGTTTTTGGAAACGGTACATTTACAAAAACCAAGACACCTATTTGGAACTTAAGGGTAAGAAATCTTCCCATGCTATTTAATAAGAACACATTGCGTTTTCCATTCCTAATTCTAGGTATTGTTTTCCACATAAGGTCCTTGTTTCCATTATGTGGGAACATAAAAATGTTAGCTACAGAATATTGAATGATATTACTTAAAGGAATGGTTTTCTCAGTTTTTCCTTTGTGCTTTTTAGAAGTCATGTTGTATGGAATAAACAGAATATGAATGGCTGCATTCTTACTGCCTTTGTAATGTGCCCTTGCTTCCATTCTCAGTGCTGGTGTTCACTTAGCAAATATTTATCTTCCATTATAGAGGACTTTGGAGCAGAAAATGTAGTGCTCAAGAGTTTAAATTATAAGTACCTTTATAATCATAGTCAAGTAGAATAGTTAAATGGGTGTACACAGGAAACAGGAGATCTGACTTGCTTAGACTTGAGCTGAGTGATGCAATATTTAAATGAAGCTATTATAAATCAGGTTTAGCATTACTTCTATCCTTGTATTCAATGAAGTGAACTTGCTAGTTCTTCTGCATGAACTGGTGACAAAGGAATCTTTACAGCTTTTACAAAATAATTGCACATTGCTAATTTACACATTGGTGGAGCACTGTTAGCTAATGAGTTTTCTATCAAAGCGTGTTTTTATATCTCTAAATGCATTGCTGATTTGGAGAGTGCGGTACCCTTTTGCACAATGATAACAGTGAGAGGATATAAATGTGGCTTTGTTCTGTTGACAAAATGTGAAAATCTGATTCTAACATAGAAAGTCAAATTTTGAAACAACAGCAAAGTGTCTGACTCTGGGATGTTGCCTAAACCAGAACAACTCTGAAGGAGGTTTCTTGAAAAGCCTCCGAGAAATTTTTAATTTTTTGTTTAGTATTTTTTTTCATATTTGGAGAAACTGACTTTTATAGACTCAATATATTTTGCACTTTTGTTGTTTTATAACTAGCAGACATTTTCCGTTTCACTTGTGTAAGGACCCCGTTGCGCATGCCCTGGGCAGACCATCTCTTGGTGGGTTAGTGTTGGAGACCGTCCCTCGTTTGGGAGATCTCACTTGAGAGCCCTGTTCTGCCACCAGGAGAAGGTGATCCCGAAGGTCTTTTGGGTGTCCTGAAGGAGCGATTGGACCAGTTTACTCCACACATGAAGTTGTGTAAACTCCAGTAAACTCTGGTAATTACCGATTTCCCTTGTATGACTCAGGAACTGGTCCAAGCCAAAACAGTATTTTTGGCTGCTTCAGAAAATGCTTGAAGACTGTATTACTGCAATTGCATAGGGAATTACGAATTTCTGTTCACTGGTTGTGATGGAAAAGTACGACCTGACCGAGCTGTGAAGATGGTTACCCTTGTAACATTGATGTAGTGGTACTTCAGATTAGTGTTAAGTTGAATTCAAATTGGTGTTAAGTTTGGTGCAGTTTCTTTTGTATTTATCAAACAGCGCATACAAGCTGACTCTTATACAACGTATGTTCATTGTAGACAGAACACAGATTAGGAATTTAAATGTGAACATTTATGCATGCAGTTTGGGTGTTTCCATCTTGTTTCCATTGGTGTGTGTCTGTTTGTTTTTGGTTTGTTTTTTTTTTTTTTAGTATGGTGCAACTAATCCCTACAAAATCTAAGTACTCCCCTCCTCCCTAGTCCTCTCTTCCCTCCCAAGCCTCCCCCACAAAAACCTTGATTTATGTGAAACCTTTAATAGAGTAAAAGGGCCTCAAGAGGAAGACTGCTCGGTGAAGTTTGGAGAGGGCTTTAATGAGAAGTTTCGTTGTTATTTCATATTTACTTACCAAATCCTGCTAGAGTAAATTCTTGCCAAACTAGTTTTATATATTTCTTGTCTGGTCTTGCTAATGTATTGTTTTGTATCAGGATCTTGTCTGACAGGAAAAGCGACCAGAGCAGTTCAGGCTATGGCACAACGAATAGGTGATGGAGGAAAAATGAAGTCTATCTACAACTTCTTATGCAATATCAAGAAACTTTTAAAGGAACTAATTAGCAAAAGCGATGCAGCTTATGTATCAAAGCTATTTTTGATGTAGATTGTACATACTGAAATAGCACAATAGTGCTTTAGATGTGGGCAATTCTACTATTGATTCTGTAATCATGCGTGTTTTCCTACATTTGCCTTGGAGGTGGGAAATACTTGTGGTGGGAAGGAAAAAACATAAGGATATGGGAGTATGGAAGTTGTAGTTTCAGTTTGGGTGCAGTTTGTGTTGATGGAAGTAGTCAAGTCACTGAGCCAGTATTGCGATTATCTAGTTTTAATGTTTCCATTCTTCAGTAAGAAGATTAAGTGATGAAAACAGAAATGGTGAAGTGTGTGACATGAGGGATCAGATTCTCTTAAAGCCCGAAGCAGTTATTCCGTTTCTGATTTTGCAGTGAAGCCTGGCTCATGGTTCAGTTCGGACTTGGCTTTGAGATGGAGCGATTAGCAGAAGAAACCTGAGTCCAGTCCTTTAGGAGTGCAAGATGCTTTCTAGCATGTCAGTTTGGTTGTGTCTTCAAAGCCTGAGTTTTCCCAACTGTGTTTCAGTCTCTGATGTAGATGTGAGAGGCAGAGGAGGTTTTTGTAATGGGCTCGCGGATGAGTAAGGATCCGTTTTCCTTTTAGGTTAAAAGCAGAGTTTACAAAGGCACCTCTTCAGCAGGCTTCCCTTTAGAACTTGTTTGTTAAGGAACTTGGAAGGATTTCTGGTTTACACAGGATGCTTTTTCCAGCCCCGTCTGTGTGTCAGTGGAGTATTCAAACTTCACAAAAAGTTTATCCTAGTATTTGCATTACATACCTTTTTACAGAGTAACCTTCTAGAATATATAGCTATGTCTGCACCTCTGTGTGCATGACAGTGTGAATAAGATAGTCCTATTTTTAATTCTTCCTGATTTTTTTTAAAAAAAGGATGCTGAATTATCTCCTATACTGTGCTACAACAGTAAGTGCAGTTTGAGGAAAAGCCATATAATAGGAAAATCGGTTAATTATATAATAAATACTTGCTTAGAAAAAATGTAATAATATTTAATACTTAGAGAAATTAGAGAAAAAATCTCTAATTTAATTTCTGAAATGACTAGCCTAATGGCTGTAAAATGTAATTCTGATATCTGATCATCTGATGATGATTTACAGCAGTATTTAAGGTGGATGTACTTATACAAACTATGAAGTAAGCTTCGTGGTTATCAGATTTCTCCAAAATCTTTGACCTATGCATTTATGTCACATGCAAATAACCAGAGTTCTAGGATAGTAAAACCAAAATGAATATCCCTTGATTTTCTTTCATGCAGCATGCTGCCCAAGAGTTCATGCAGCATGTCCTCTCAAGATTTAAAACCGTATAGGGATTTAGAGGAATTCTGGTGGTCCCATTTCTTCTCCTGTTCCAAGGGTGGAGGGTTTTTTTTGGTGGGGATTTTCTGGCGTTTCCCTTTGAGTTTGTTTGGGTGGGTTTGGTTTTTTTTGTTTGGTTTGAGTTTGTTTTTGGGCCCTCTTTTATATTTTTTTTAATTTTTATCTTTCACTTCTAGACACTGATACCTGAAAAGACTTGTATGCTAATTGCTATTTTTAGGAAGTCAGGCACTTTGCAAGGTGTTGCAAGTTTGAAGGTCCTCAAATTAGTCACTTTCTGCAGTCGTGCCCGCTCAGTGAAAAGCAAGGAAGCTCTCTTACTGCTAGACACTTAACAACAGCCCGGGGCATTGGCACTGTTGTGGGGGAGTATTTGAGAAGCAAGAAAAGATTATGTATCATGTTCAGGTTATGTGTTTATAGTACAACTTTCCCCTCTTAGAAGACAAACCTTTTAAGAATAGCACGTTGAGTACTAAACAGCACTCGGGTCATGTAGCAATATGTCGGAAGACACTTTGTGGATGCAACCTTATTCTATCAATTATGGTTTCTTTTTGTATCAAAAGTAATAATGAAGGCTATAAAGCCAGTCTTCCCAGTTACTGGTAGACACGTGTACACACACAAAACCACACACACATATATATGCATATATATACACATATATATGTGTTGGTATGTATGTCTGTGTATATGTATCTTCTTTTAATTAAAATGTGGAAAGTGCTATTCGTATAAGACTTAGATATCCCATCTGCCAACTCTACCAAAGCACGAGTAGAAAGCCTTCTGATATAATTTAAATATTGGTTTGTACCCTTTATAGCTGTCCTGTAAAAAAAACCAAACCACTTAACAGCTGTCCTGTAACATTTTGTGGCTGTTGACCACTGAGATACTTTTATTTGGAGGATAATGTATTTTCCTTTTATATAGTGTGTATATTCAGTAACACGGGGAGTGCTGTTCCCCTACATGTCAGTGACAGGATGGTGACTCATACAGAACTGATAAAAGTGGGAAGAGTATGTATCTAATCTAGGACAATTTAAAAAAAGAACTTTGGCTTTACATTTCAATTTACATTTATTTACAGGAATATGACCGAAATGGATATTTTAATGTGAAGCTTTTACAGGACTGTGATGTTAACTGTATGGTGGAATGACCTTTTTCTGTTGGTATGGGATACCTGATATTATTTTCTTCTCCTTTTATGCAGGATCCAAACTACTGGATACAAGTACACCGGCTGGAGCACGGGGATGGGGGGATCCTAGATCTCGATGACATTCTTTGTGATGTAGCTGATGACAAAGACCGTGTAAGTACAAACAGCAATGAAAGCCGCTCAGTGTGCACTGTGTGTTGCCATATCAGCGTTCTGTGTTTCCTGCGCTTGTGCAAAAGTGGGGGTCAATACAAAGGTTTTATTTTTTTTCCTATAGTTTGCTTAACAAATGGGAGAAGTCTGTTACCATTCTATTTTTCAAAAAGTACAGGAAATCTTCTATTGAAATCCTGGGTTTTCCATCCTTTTTTGTTCTTCAAAAATTCGAGTAAGAGTAGAAGGCTGCAAGAATAAATAAAAAAAAAACAACCCACCTCATACAGTGGAAAGAAATTGAATCTGTAAGTTAAGATTTTAGCTTCGTGTTGAATATGTGAAAAATACATGCTATTTTTAAACTGTGGAGGGTTGGTGGATTGTTTTTCAAAAAACTTTTTGGGAGGAATTGCTGGTTACACAGAACTTGAGAAAATAATTATACGCTGCTGGGTCTTGAGTCCTTTTACTCTTTTTTTTTTTTTTTTTTTTTTTTTTTTTTTACGTAGAGATTTAGATCACAGTCAGCTAAGAGGTTTTTGGTTATTGGCCGTTTGTTTGAGGTTATAGATACGTCTTTGAATTACATGTTCAAAAAGGGTAAGGTGGGAAACACTGTGGCAAACTGTAAAGTCGTACTTAAATACGGCACTTTTCTCTGCAAAGCCTGGTGTGTTTTTCGAAGCTCTTGAGAGCGTCTCAGCCCGATACAGCCTTCAGCCTGGAAGTGTGTTTCAGGACCCTGCTCCTTCACAGACGGGATCCTTAATTGCCGCTGTTGGAAGCAACAGGCGCTCTGAAGGCTCCTTGAAAACTGGCCAAATGATGACTCTTAGGCTTATTTTTCAGAAATAAATACTTTGCCTGCAGTTATTTCTTGTGACAAAATTTAATTGACATGGTTATTTCAACTGGAACTTTATAAAGAAAAATTATGTGAGGAGTCTTGGGACAGGGAGACTCCTCGCTGTCTGAAATATTGGGATTACTCAAGCTGTATAGAATAACAGTGCTGAGTTTTCAGGAATTTCTTCCATAAAAATAGTGCCCGGCTAAGATTTCAGGAAAAGCTAATTAAAACCTCTAGTTATCTCATATTGAAGTGCTCAGCTGCATGATTAGTTTATCTTTTGCTTATAGGTCTCAAGGAGGCTGGTGCAAGTTGTCACTATATATATTTTTTAAAAAAAAGAAAGACTTTTTTGAATCATGCACTACTTAGCTTCTCACGTGTCCCTCCCTTCAGAAGGAGAAGTTTGAATTCTGGTGACTTCAAGACCTCATTCTTTGGCTGTGACCTTGGCTTGCCGCCTTCAAGTGGGGTAATTCCTCACAGTGAAACTCCGTGGGTGTTTTTATGCGTGTGACTAATAGATGAAAAACTCTGACTGCAACTCAAACAGGCTAAGTCATTATTACAATATTGTTTTTTTGTATAGATGGACAAGATACCTAGTAATTAGTAGTATTTATTTCTTCATTTGCCAAGCTTGTATCCTCTGATTCTGTGAATCTGGCACGTCTCTACTGATAGTACTCGTCAGTTAAATTTCCTTTTTTTTGAGGGATCTTGTAGCATTGATTAGGAAGGTGCAATATGAACATGTACTGTGCTATACTGCTTTATATCCTTGAATTAATCATTCCTACTTGACATTTGATTCTTTTCGAGCATTTCAGTCATTGGTCATTGTTTTTCAGTTTACCATCTTATATTTTACACCTGACCTTCCTGGTTCCCCTTGGTTTTGTATTGTTAGCTTTGCATTTGATGCTTCCTCCATAGCAAGTGTATCAACTAGTTCTGTGTTAGCAGAACCTGAAGTAGGTCTCATTAATGCAAGGTTCTGAATATATCTCCAGCTAGTGATGTTTTATGTATATACGCTTAAGTGTATCTTGTTAAAAAGCATTGAAGCAGATGATGTCTAAACATTTACTTAAATTATTATTGAGGTCTGTAGGATTAGTTAGGCTCAAAATCAAGCATTAGCCTATGTCTGTCTTTTTTTTTTTTTCTTTTAATTGGGACAAAAATATCTAGGATATTGCAAAACTGAACACTTAATATCTTTGTGTTTATTTTCACAAGGAAGTTCTTTACATTCTTGAAGACAAGTTCATTGTGCTATTCACTACTTATCATCTGTACTTTTGAAAATCAGTTTGCTCTTATCACGGTTCTTTAGATGTAAGGATCACGCCCAAAGAGATAAATGTAATTTTTATCTTTTTTCTGTTGCTTTTATGCCATAATTATTTGTAGAGTGTCATATAAGCACAATACAAAACGTGAAGCAGCTAAGGACTAGCTTGTTCTCTTGATGAATTCATCACTCTAGGGAGCAGTAGTCAACTATATTAGTAAAATAAAACTGTAATGCGAAGAGTATATTTACTCGTATTCCACTGTCTCCATGGAGAAAATATTCTATCCTATAACAAATACAAAGACCCCTAGAGACAGCAGCTGTTCTGAATGGAATAAGACAAGTATCTTTGTGATGGTGGCCTTCACATTAAAATGCAGCATGGTATGGTGACTTTATTTAGCTTCTTCAGTCTCTATATTTTGGTATTCTCTTGTAAGTTATCATTCTGTGATTCTGTAACTTACTAAAACAGAATGGGTGAGTAAGGATTGCTCTCTGGAATAATTTGTGATGTTCGATGTTGTTCCCCCTTAAAAAAAAAAGAGAGAAAAACATGAAACAAACTACATGGAAAAACTGATTTTGCTAAGCTGTTTGTTCCTTTCTGGAACAGTGTTTCTTAAGCCCTTTAACATAGTTCATTTAGAAAGTGCATAATGCATTCTAACTTAACTGGCAGGCAGCTTCGACATTCATATTACGCAATTTCACTACACATGAAGTTGCCAATGAAAACTTTGTTAATGCAATTAATGGTAGTAACAGTATGAAAACAAAAATTAATAAATCCTTATTTGGCTATTCTTTTTCTTGGATAACTTTGTTGTGATTTATTGAAGTGCAAATTTTTCCCAGGTTCTATTATGGAAAGATAGTTTTCAATGGGAATATCCAAATGTTTTTTATATTTATCTGTCATTCTGTATACATGAATACAAATGGATTGTCTTCTCTTTATTGTTTTTGAAAAATATTTGGCTACAAGAAAGAAAAATCTCTTTTCAACTAGTGGCATCCGTTCCAGTCCAAAGTATGAGCATGTTTGGTATTGTTTGAGAAACTCCTTGGAAAGCTTGGGCAGATGAATATCCAGTATTTTTGAGTATATTTGAATATCTCCAAATAAAGGAGAAATAATTCCTTTTAACTTGCTTTTAGTCAACTGCATAACCTATTTTCGTTATTTTAAAAATACAGGTTTCTTGTGAATTTAGTGATTAGAACAATATTTTAGAGATAGGTTAACAAACTGATGTGTTTAGATTTCTTTTACTTATAAAAGTAGCCCTTCATTTGAAGGTTCTCAAAAACCATATGTCAACTTGACAAGTTTCCAGCTTGATGATAACATACTCGATGACCTCAGTTCAGTTCTTAGTAAGCAGACATTCTCAACAGCAAAAAACCCCAACCAACTGAACAAAAATAACCCCCAACCATCCTTAATAATCATGGTTTTCTCCTGGCAGGCTAAAGCACATAGACACTTCAGCGATCCTCATGCTTTGGGTGTAAAATGGGAGTACTTATTCAGGGATCTCATAGGCCCTTGTTTATCCATGGAAAAAAAATATTCAGGAGATTGTGGTGTAATCTCCCATTTTAAAAGTACGTGCATAAATATAACTTGCTCCCTGTTGAATTCTCACTGAAGTAGTCACTTGTATTTTGCACAATTTAAAAAAAATTATTTCTTGTGCAATTTTATGTAATTTTTTCCTGCACAGTAGTGCTTAGGCCGTTGCTTAGCTTTGGAGATCAAAATGTCTATGTTTGGTGTAGCTGCACTTCTGAAAAAATAGAGGCTTTCCTTCCCAAGAGAACAACAGGGATCTGCCATTAATAGCCACTGGTTTTGGTGAAAAGTTGGCAAATAGAGCTAGTTTGAAACAATGTAGGATATGAACCTAATGGCAGTTATTCATAAATTAATTTGCCCAAATGTATGAGGTTTTTGGTGGCTTGGGATTAGCAGCCTGTGAATGTAAAAGCATCGGCATTTTACCATTTCCTTCATTACTGTCTTAATAAATTTAACACTCTAGTTCTCAAAAATAACCACTGTATTTTAGTGTATGCTTAGAGTTACAGTCTGGGTTTTGTTCTCTACATGAAGGGAGGGGGTTTTCTTGCTTGACTTAACATTTTCAAGTATTCAGTCATCTCTTCACGCTGCATAATTCATACTTACGCCCACTGAGTGCAGAGAGAAAAACCAGAGGAATATGGTTTGGTATTGTCTGGAGTGAAGTTTCATGCTTACCGCAGTGTTTGTGTGTGTGGTGTTAGTATCCAGCCCAGGTCACTGTAAGATCGACGTGACGTTGGTGCTTACTGTTGGTTAGACGTATTTTGAACCTCCTGGAAATAAGCACAAGAAGTTGCTGAGTGGGATACTGTTTGTGATTCATTTCGTAGATCTGTCCTGACATGGAGTTTGTAAACATTCGTGATGTAGAGTTAGGTATGTCAAGTAATCAAATTGCTGCTGAAATTCAGTGAGATCAATTGCAGTTCATTTGCATCCACTTTTAGAGACCTACAGAAACACTGTTAATACTATTATGAATTTAATGCCCGCTTGCTTCTAGTGTGATGGGAGAAAGTCTTTGAGCAGCCTCTTCACGTAATATGAAGACATAGCAGGAGCTTTTCCCAGCACAGTGAACAGGAAATGAACTTTTGGTTTTAGTGTTAAACATATGGTCAATTCTAAATAATACTGTTGTTTTGTTTACTTCCTCTTGGAAAGCGCTGTTGAGTTAGAGAGGCACATGATACACAAAATGTGGGTTTGGAAGGGATGACTGTATTTTGTTTGTAACAAAAGTTAACTTGAAACCAACACAAAAATAAGTATTTTGAGCAAATGCATGATGATGTTAAGGTTAAAGGCTAGCTGGGGACTGGACAGCTGTGATTACAATATCTCACTGCTATTGAATTTTGTTCTGTCACTGTTGTTTTTAGGGACAGTTGTGCAAGACCCCAGTTCTATAGTAAATTCTGTGTTGAACAGTGATAACGTGATGCTGGCAGAAAGAATGAGATTCTGGTACTCCTGTGTCTTCATTCTCTTCAAAATGTTAAAGAGCTTGTGAACTTGATGGAAGTTGCACAGATAAACTTGTTATCTTTAGATTTCCATCAGCACATAATCAGAATACTCAAAGTAGTGTTGTTTGTTCTAAATTTGGGGGTGTCACAGCCTCATTTAAACAAACTTACAGCTGAATTTACATTTGAGTTCCCTTTGAGTCTGCGTCTTAAGAATTTAACGCTAAAACCATGAACAGAGAAGAACAACAACTTTTTGCTGTACTTCTGAAGTTTGTTTCTGCCATTAACAGATTGAAACACTGGAGTGAATGACAGAATGTCTAGGTCCAGTGCGGCAAATCCGACAGCAAAACCTAAAAATGCGGAAAAATTACTCAAAAATATGATTCTTAGTATTTACAATACCAGGATGGGTATGCTCTTCCTTTTTCTTCAAAACTGTTCCATCAAATTAAATTTCAGCTACTGCTGTCATTATCTCTCCCACGGTATGCAGCTTCTCTCTTCTTGTTCTGTGACTGCCTTCACTGTATCCCAGGAAAACAGGATGACCTTGAAACAAATTGTTGTCGCTCATAAGTGACTTGGCAAAACACATTTTGAGCATAAGGCATTCTTTTCTTGTAACAGCTTAAAATAACTACTTGAGCCACTGAGCTTGGGAAAGTATTGATACTGGGAAAGAAACCCTTCGTACAACAATTCCATGATTATTTTTTGTTAAAAAATTCAAAAACTTCAGTTTAACAATGAACTTTTAATGTCATCTAGCATTCTGCAGTCTTTTTAATTTTAATTTCATTTTTAGAGACTGACAATTTGATATTTACCAATTTGTCAGAACTTTGGTTAAAAAAGAATGTCTATGTTTTAAACAGGTTTTCTTCCTTTAACACTATTGACTCATTATTACGGGGATGGCCACATGATTCTTAGGTCGTCTTGCTGATGGATTTAAAGTAGAAAATCAAAGTTTTATGTAGTCTTTATTCCTAGATGCGCTTTAATGAAGACATATTTGGAAATAACATACTCCAAATATAAATATGATCTCCTGTCAAAGAATGGATTTAAATGCTTTTAGTATTTCTAATAAACTAAGTTTTAACTTCACAGTGTTTATGGATGAGCCTGAACCTCATGGAAGTGAGGAAATACTGGACATAATTTTATTAATATTGAAATACATGCATTTACCAGTCACTAAGAGATATTAAATGTAACTAAGTGTTGTCTCCCTTCTGTAGCTCTTAGTTTTTCATCTCTTTCGGCACTGTTCTCCAAATTACTAACCTCATAATCATTTACTTTTTCTAGATCTGTGAAGACAGCATTTCCATTCATGATTTCTTGTTTATTTTTAGGATAAACTGCAATATCCCAATTCCTTTCCTGTATTACTGAAGTAGTTGTATCAATGCACTAAGAATTCCCAGGCAGGAGAGGAGGGACATTTGTAAATGCGTAAATTAGTTTCTGTGGAGATCTGAAGAGCTGCAGGTAGATCTGAAAATTGAATAATTTGGTAAAAACTGTTCTCTTGAGCAATAGTAGGCCCATGCATGAATATGTACTAGGTTAGTACAGTCAAAACCTCAAAAACTTGCCGTGGCATAAGAGGGAGGGTCTTACGGAGCATAGAGCAATAGAGCATCTATTGTTCAGTATATTTGCAATTATTCTGAAAAAAGGGAAGGAGGGTGTGAATACTGGAGCGACAGATTCCATTATTGGGTGTGAAACCGAACGTTCATGGTAAATGCTGGTTATGAAGGATTGCAGAAGCGTCCCGTGATACAGAGGGAGTAGACAATAACACGGTGGATGAAATGCCATTTTGGCAAATGTGATGTGCTTTCAGAGAGAGACTCCTTTAGCTGAATGGACAAAATAATGAGTTCCGAGCTAGCTGGTACATTGGGAAAATGTTTTTCATTTTGTAATAGACCTCTGGGAACATTGGCTTATGCTGTAAGGTACAGCTCTGAGACATAATAAGATCTAAGAAGGCTTCCAGCAGCTTGTCCTTGTGTCTGCCTCTCCCCACGTTGTCATCCGCGTCCTGCCACTTACCTCGTGCAGGCTTTGGCACTCTGGGCCCTGTCTCTTAGCAGATTTATTCACTAAAATGGCAGAAGACTCCTCCTTGCAAAAACAACTGAATATTTTTCTGCTATTTTATGAGCATTGTCAGTTCACCCAGAGGAGTGAAAGCTGAGGAGGAAAGGCAGAGGACTTCACTGCTGGAAGTGGTTGAGGTGTGAAGGAAGAAGTAAGAAGAGGGAGGGGTGGCAACATGAGTGGGCTGAGACCTTCCCGTTCAGTTCAGCAAGGCAGCCGGTGGCTGTGGAGATGCCAGAGGGGTCACTGTGCCAATCTCCAAGGTGGCCGTGGAGATGCCAGAGTGATCCCTGTGGGGAAGTGAAGGGTAGAGAAGGCAACACGTGGTGGGATCTTGCTGTTGTACATGCTGGTGGGGAGCCTTCTGCTTCCTCCAGCCACAAACCAAACAACCAAAAGCGATTTTGTAGAAACAGCAAAAGCACAGAGCAAATGCCAACATTGATTCCAGGTATAGATTAAAGGCTTCTCTACCAGCAGTCTCTAAATGGACCAGGACTCAGCCTTTAAAAGAGGATGGAAGAAGAAAACTGTAGGTCACTGTAAAATCAGAGGTGACATTGAGGAATCATTCTTTCATCTGCTTCAGTGCAAGATCTGGGGGCATCAAATGAATGTAAAGTTTACATTAGCAAAGCAAATACTACCTTTTGTTTTCAAATTTGATTTTTTTGAGTGCTGCACATTCTTATGTTTAGGGGAACTGTGAATAAATATAATCCCGATCTTTTTCTGTATCTTTGAAGATTTTAAGGATCTCTGTCCTTTTCCGTTTCCTTCATAATTTACTTTCTCTCCTTCAGAAATCCATTCATTATCTCTGCTCATTCTTGTTACATTTCTTACACCTGTTTTAGGTGTTTTTTATCAAAGTGAAAACATCAGGATTGTACCTGGTATTTGATACAAGGTCAGATTAATTTTAATGGATTTTTAAAGTTTATTTGTGCTTTTGTCAGTCTTAATTGCTAATATTTATTTTTGTGCAAATAAGTGTGATTAGAGTATGTCATAAGAGTAGTTATCTACAAAAGGCTTTCACACTTTCCTTGACCTTAATTTTTTATGATATATCAGAATAGTTGTGATTTTTATCAAATGCTGCAGATGCTTCAAGAAGTTTTGGAGGACGAATCTTTTTCTTGAGAAGTCATCGTTTAAAAGCATGTATAATGCTGAGTTATCTGCTTATTTTTACCCTTCAAAAAGATGATGCTTGTAAATCATGGGAACCAGTAATTTAAGTAGGGTCTCAATTTGTGAGAAAGAGTCTGTTTAATCTAAACTTTGGTGAAAACCACAGAGAGTGTTGGAATGATGATGGTCTCACAGTGCCTAATGTTAGTAACACTGAAGGTCAATATGTGGCTGTGGATGATGACTGCTACAGTATTATAAACCCATCACAATTAAGAGATGCTTTGTACTAAAAATATTTAATAATTGATATTTTTGCTGTGTCCTTTAATAATTACTGATTCACTACTTAGACGTAGTTGTAGATAATATGAAGCAGTGCTTTCTAATTCTTCACAATGTAAGTCTCCACAGAAATCTGCAGTGAATCTAGAATTAGGCCATTTTGGCTAATAAATGCGGGATATTCTGAGGGCTTTTCATTAATTTTAGCCGTATCACTTTGTCCTAGAGGTATATTATTCATCCTACAACAAAAAAAGAAATTGTAGAAAAGGCTGGTTATGGGAATTCATTAACACTACCCTCTTACTCCTTGGTATCGTCAGGTCTTAAAAGAAATGGTGTTCCAACTTCAGAGATATTTCCTAACAGGGGTGGTGAGACTCATACACTAGAGGACTGACCCATATTAAAGCTTAATTATAGTAATGGATAATCCTGCAAGTATAAATTATTCACAGTTGTTTTGTATGCGAAGTAGCATCATGAATAAATTAAGGAAAAGTTTCTGGAAAAGACCCTGGACAGTAGCATAAGTTTGTCAAAAGATAGTTCTCCTCCTTGTATGTTAACCCAGATTCAAATCTCACAGCGTGAGGTTTGCAGGCACACTCCCATATGCACAGCTCTGCGCTTGGGGGATGTTTTGCTTCATGGAAATCAATAGCAGCAAGTCTTGGGGCTCTACACCCTGGTAGTGTACCTTGACTAATACGTTATGCAAGGGAAACATTCCTACCTAAACACAGTCCTGGTACAAAAGTTGCAATCTCAGCTCTCTGATAAGATTCCCACACTGTCACTAGGATGAGAATTCATTGGCGTTACACTCTTATCCGTTGATACCAATACGTCTTAAGAGAGTGCTGTAACTTCATAGTTATTTCCCAGGAAGGATGGTAAGATTCATACATATGCTCGGACTCTATTTTCCAGTTGGCTTAGTAGATAAATGACCTCTTAAGTTTGTAGCGTGAATAATCTCTCTGACAAAGAGAGAAAGGGGAATATTTGAATTGGGTTAAAACAGGGCTCTTGTTTTAATGGGGCAGCTATCTCAGGCTAAAGGCTCCTTCAACATGTGCCTTGGAACCAATGAGAAGAAAATAATGCTGTCTTTCTGGGGGAGCTTTCACCAGTCTGCCTTTTCATACACCTTCCTAGCAGTAGCCCAGAAAGGAAGGAGTTAAGAAGATGCTTTGAACCCAAAGTCTTCTGCTTGGTCCCCACACCCTGTTGGTGTACTTCCACACCCTCTTGGTGTGCAGGGAACTACCTTCCGTTCACCTTTAGCGTGCTCAGCAGGATAGTCACTACATTTTTCAGATTAGCATCACTGCTGAAGCCTGTTTGAGTTTATACAGCAAGAAGGAGTTCTGCCTGCTCTTCCGTGACATACAGCATTGCAGGACCGTCGGCTTTTTTTCATTTGTACAACCTGTTGGAAGAACTGAAACTTCCTAGATGGGCTCCGTCCCTTCTGGGTTGCTGTGCTTCCTACAGGGTTGAAGACTGTTCCCTGTAAGCTTGGTGGAAGCTTGATGGTACTGAGTTTTTATTTTCTTGGGACACTGTTTGCTTGAAGGTAGCCATACTTCGGTGGATGAAATGGCAGACACACCTAAGAGGAAAATTACAAAGAAGTCGTCGTCTTTTTCATATGATCGCCGGAGAGATTCAGTGAAAGTTAGGAGACAGTCCAAGTCTCTTAGCTTTAAGTCAGCTACACTGGGTGCTCAAAAAAGGCAGACACAGAAAAAGCAGGTTTGTATTTGGATATTTCTCAAAAACTATCCTTACTTCCTAAATTCTTAAAAACATTGTAAAACTTGCTATGTTAATACAAAGCGGAAAGCAATCTCTGCTGATTTGCAATCTGTGTGTGAGTACGTATGTGTATACATACAAGCTTGTGTGCGGGAAAAGCTGGATTTTTTTGCTATAATATTTCTTAAGAGCTAGCTAAACTTGTGGTGTTAATTTAATTGCAAGGAAAGTCTGCATCTTCTCTGCTTTTACGACGTGATTGATGATTTCTGTTTTGTCTCAAGGAGTTGCTCCTATAGTAATATGCGCCCTGCGAGCTTTTGGTAGTGTGTCGTCTGTTGTCCTGAAAAACATGATGGGTACTGAAACTTTTGAAACTATTATTCAGATTAGAACTGTTTCACTGCTCTTCATTATTATTATTATTTTTAATGTTGAAATGTACCAGACTGAGAGCTTTAGTGAGTGAAATATTTTACTTATTCCAGAACAGGTAATGCAAGTCAGCAGCAGCACCTGTTCTGGTGGGACCAGTTCTTAGGGTTAGAGGGCACTTAATGCCCTGGCAGTGCTGCACTGCCATAGCAAAAGGCTTTCATGCACAGGTCTTTATCTTTTATAGTTGGGATCTAATTAAATGAAATCTCTCCAAAGAGAAAATGTAGTGTGCGCTGTAGTAAATGAAATAAAAACAAGTGAGTCAGTTAATGAAATGTCTTTGTATACTGATCTCCAATTTAATCTAATAAGAAAGGAGCACAGGATCACTGACTATCAGCCATCTCTTGCTCTGTGTTTGTGTGCACGGGGTGTCTTTTTGAAGGCTTTATAGGAACTTTCCAGGGAATTTTTAATTAGCTGTGTAAAACATAAAGTATTTTAAGACTTTGCAAATACTGCTTCCACAAATGCTTTAAAATAAACTAGCTTTTCATTAGCAGTGTAGGGGAATTTCTCATGTGCAAGTAGTTTTCAGGCCCATACCACATCTTTTCCTAAATTTTGAGGGCAGTGTATCCACTCAGATTTAAGAGAGTATATGTTTTGTGTCCAGTGTAAACTTTGGTATTAACTTTAAAACACAATGAATTTGATGTGTGTGGGTTGATATTCATTGTTCTTGAAAGCTTAAAATGTCTGTTTAAATAGCAAAATAGCGACTAGGAGAATACTAGGACATTCCAGCTTTAGTGTGCTTCTTTAGCGTTAATTATAGTTGTAGCTGAAGCCCCTTTGTTTGAATCAAAGTTTCAGAAGTTTTAAATGAGGAAATATTTGAAGAAATGAGGAATACCTTCAAAAGGGCACCAAGCTCTGACTGTTTTTCTCCCCTCTATTGCCAGAAGCAATTTCAGAAGTAGAAGTCGTAAAGCTAAATTGTACGGAGATGTAAAATACCAAATGACATCTGTGAGCATTCATGTTCATTGGATCTTTTTGGGAAATGGAAAGACTACTCAAGTTAATTTAATAATTTCATTTGTAGGAGAAAATAAATGAGTACCCCTGTATTTCAATTTTTTCAGGCCTTAAGGTTCTTGAGACTTCTCATCTTTTGGATAGCTGCCATGGTTACTGTGTGACCTCTAGTGGTTAATGAAAAATATGCTCAATTATAGAATTCAGCCTGATACTTGAAAAAGTCATGAATGTGTATTCTTACTGATTTAATTATTTAATCCTCTAAATTCTATTTTTATTCAAAAGGAAAAAAATCATCTGCTTTAACTTAATCTTTTATGGTGTCACTTCCAGAAAAAGTGTTTTACTAAAATCATTATTCTCATGGATGGGTATCTGAATTGCAGTACTCAGAGATGCAGAATTATAGGAGTAGTTTTAAGAAACTTTTACTGCTTTGGCTTGGTTACAATATGGGTGAAACGACTGAAAGGAAATGCTCCAGACCAAGCCCTGTTTTGATCAACTTGTGTATTGGATAGATATGAAGGAAGGACTTTTCTGCCTCAAGAATGTATTTTTTTCCCTCTCTAAATGCTCCAATTAACTGTAAAAAAAATGTTATTTTTTTCCTACAAGCGTGGTCTTGTTTCAATCTTTAAATCATTACAATTAAGTGAGACAAAACCATCCTTACCTCCTCCCTGCTCCCCGCCCCCCCCTGCAATGGCAGCTATGGCTACAGGCATCAGAAATGCTGTTGAACACAAAACTTGATTGCTTTTGTTACTGTTGAACTTTTGACACACTGAAGAAAATTATAGGTTTGAAGTTATAAGAATCTGATCAGTTTTTAACCAGGCAGACCTAACTATTCAATACAGTGTAACTTCTGTGATTACTCAGGCTGGTTCCAGGCCTGAGTTATTGAGTGAGCAGTAGTTGTTACTGCAGCAGGAGAAATATTACTTAAAAATTCCTTTTTTGTTGCTTGATTCTCTTTCTTCTTTTTTCTTTCTTTCTTCTTTTTTTTTTAAACATTTTTTCCAATGGATGTTTGACATCTGAGAATATTTAAAACTGTGCTTTGGTCTTTGCTGTTTTAGGAGACAATAATAGACTTTGCTGCTCACAATATATGCGGTTTTACTTGGGTAGTTCCCTGGAGGAACAAGACTGTGCCTCTGCTTATACAGGCAGGCAAGCCAAAATTAGTTTTATAAATGTTTTGGTAGATTGATATCAATCAAAGTCTGTTAAAATAAAAAAACTCTACAAAATCCTTTTCTGCTTTCTTGGCCTTTGTATCACTGCCTTTTCTGCAGAGTTTGATTTCTATTTTCCTTTTTGTGGTAAAATTTCCATTTTGATTTTTTTTTTTAATAAAACATTAAGATTCATAAATCACTGTTAAAATATTAAAGAGAATCTGAGAACAATTCTAAAAGGCATGTGTCACAGTTTCTGAACTACAGTGATATGGCTGTGTTTAAGGCAAATCGCTGCACTTTTCTTGCTTTTCTGTGGTTTTTTGTTAGCTTAGCTAATTTATTAGAAATCGAAAATCGTAAAGTGATCAAACTCAAGCATTTCAAATATCCCACTGAACGTAAAAATCAACCTCTTCCAAGATAATCTTCTATTAAGTTACTTACTACTACGGATCGCTTTTTTTATTCTGTTGATTTCCCCAGACCTTTCTGTTCTGAAGTGGAAAATCTGATGGTAGTTACTTTCACTGGCTGCTGATGTCGTATTAGTTGATCTGGAAGGAAAGCCACATTACAGAAATACGTAGGCCGCAACTTCTCAGGTGTATGAGTATTATGCAACATAATCTATGGAATGTGTGATAGTTTTAGGAGTAGTTGTTGACTCTTTTATGTTTTGAATGAAGAACAAATTCAGTTACATGAAGTAAAACCTATAAATAAGTTTTAAGAAAATTTGAGATTGAGATCCTTACGTGCAAGGGAACATAAAAAAGAGATCCACTGCTATTTTTAGCTGTTTTGTGAGAGCCTCACAAGTCCCATTTCTCTCTGTCATCACCAGCTGACTGATTACCGTGACATGGGCTGAGGCCTCAGTGGATTAATTAAGATTTGAAACTGTTTTCCTGAAAACTACTTATGTTTTGGATACAAGGTTTTGGAACTTGGCAGGGTTTCATCCTCATACAAGAGTATAAAGAGCTTGCATAGACTGCGGATTCGTGGTTTGTTCCTGTATACTCCTATTTTTTTCCATGGAGTGCTATAGAATTGAGCTGAATAACATTTTTTCCTTTTCTTTTCTTTTAAACTCCGTAATTCCGGAACTGTGTGGGATGTGCCTTCCACTATCCCAGATGCGGAACAATAGGTACAAAGAGGGTGTTGTTAGAAAACCTCCAAATCTCTGTGTTTAAATATGACTCAGTTAATAGGAGTGCTCCAGATCCCCTGTTACGAGCATCTGAGAGCAGGCAAAGGCCTATGAGTTACAATTTCTGCTCTCCTATTAGAAGGAAGCACTGGGTGGAGAAACAGCATTGGGAAGGCTGTGGATGTGAGGGAAGGGGGCTGCTCGAAGAGAGCAGTGGTTTGTCACGTTAACCTCAGTGGTAAGGAACATATATAGTAGACGTGCCAGGTGCAGTGCTACTGGTGCGTGACAGGTCTGGTGAGCAAAACCCATAGCAGAAATGCCAACAAAGCAAGTTATTTGTAATCTATTCATAGAATCATAGAATGCTTTGGGTTGAAAAGGACCTTAAAAATCATCTAGTTCCAAGCCCCCTGCCATGGGCAGGGACACCTTACACTAGACCAGGTTACTCAAAGCCCCATCCAACCTGGTCTTGAAGATACCTGGCCTATTAAGATACGTAAGCGGTAAAGAAAAATTAGGGATGAGAAGAATCTCAAATAATTAATTTTCAGCATGATCTGTGATTGCTTTTCTTCAATTGATTTTCTTCCTATCTTTTGCAAGAGCTTGTTTTGAAGTTCCTTGGGAATCTTGAATGTCCTCTCTGGGGAGAAGGAAGCCAGCTTTAAGTGCAAGCCCTCAGGATTTGTTGTGAAAATCTGATCCTGTTTCTTTTAAAATGAAAGCAGACAAGCATGTAAAGAGAAAAAACATGTGATATGTCTAACAGAGCACTGGGAGATAAGAGCGTGTAGGTTCCTCTGGCAGTTGAGTTGTTAGAAGAAACTTGGCCTATCAAAGCTCATTGACTCTGGAGCATGGCCAGCTGTTAACCGTGGTGGTTAGCTATTATTATTAAAACTGTGATCATAGCAGGATGAGGTGGGTCATAGCTGGTGAAGTGGGGCTACATCGAGTAAAATGCAGAGGAAAATCAGAGGAGAGTGGTGCAGTAGTGAGAGGCTTGGCCATCGTCAGCGTTGGGTTGCTACTTTCCTTTTCTTACTGTGGCTTGTTTGTGGAGATTGTGGTAAATGTGTGCATTAGAGTGCTTCCTACAGCAGCATAAATCATCGTGCCTTGGTGGCATTCACTGTGATGGTGTTGGTTAATGCCATCCTCTGTGCTGTTTTCCAGGGCACTGAGAGGAGAAGTTGCCCTCTCCCAGAGGCGGCAGGTTCCTTCCCGTCGTGCCTTGGCCTTGTGGTTAATGTGGCATCACGTACACTCATACCATCTCAGGAAATATTTTGTTGTGGTGTTGAAATAACAGCACATTGCCAGGAGCTTTTCAGATTTAATTGGTGATTTCTATAATGCAAGCAAAATATTAGGCTTTATTTTGATGATTTTACAAGTTCGTCTGATCTAACTTGACCTATTATTTTTAACTCTGCCTGAGTAATTGTTGTTATAACTCATGTAAGAGTTAATATGATTAATCACACTTTTGGATTCTTAAAGGTGTGGCTTTGTGACGGATTTTAGCTGATCTAAGGCTGTGGTGCTGTGAAGGAGGGTGGCCTCGCACTCCCTCCGGCCATGGCCGTGCTTCCCACCTCTTCCTGGCACCAGTGCTAGGAGTTGTTGGCTGTTCCAAGATGGGTCAGCATGCTGATTGTCCTGAAACTAACCCTGACAGAAAAAAGGACAGTGGTCATGGAAGACGGGGTAGAGACCAAGGTCACTGCAGTGAGAAGCAGTCAGGAGGCGGGGGATGGCTTCACTGTTGCCAGACCCATGGATGTTACCACAGAGCACGAGTCTCCTGCAGCAAGGCCGGGTGGGAATGGCCTTCAGGGCTCCAACCCTGCCAGCTGAGGGAGCAAAATGGCAGATCAGGTGTCTGACAGTGCAGAGCGGAACACAATGCAGAGCGGGAAGGAGGTACAAAGGAAGGCGGGTCCTTGGTCTTGCTCGTGCCCACAAAGGGCTGGTGGTGACCCACAGAAGACCGAGTTAAGTTTGGCCAAATGCAGCGTGCTGAGCTGATAGGTTCTGTATATATTCACCAGACTTCTCACTGGAAATACCTGCTCTGCTTTAGTTGATGCTTTTGGTCTGCTGTTGGAATGTAGGTGCACACCGAGGCGAGTGAGAAATGGAAAAGAGTCACAGAACTGCAGAATGATTGATGCTGGAAGGGACCTCTGGAGTCTGCTATTCCAACCCCCCTGCTCCAAACAGGGCCAATTTGCCCAGGGCCTGTGCAGTCTGGATCTGAGCATCTCCACGGGTGGAGATTGCACAGCCTCTCTGGGCACCTGTTTCAGTGTTTGCTGCCAGGGTGAATTCCTCGTGTTGCAACTAGTGTCAATATTGCTTCTCCTCCCACAACTGGTCACCTCCCAGAAGATCCCAGCTCTCTTTTCTCTCTCTGCCCTCCCACTAGGCCATAGAAGACAACAACAAGCTTCTCTTTCTGCCTCCTCTTAAAATAGAACCAGCCCAGCTCTCTCGGTGTCTCCTTGTATGTCCTGTGGCCCAGCCCCCGCCATGCTGGTGGCCGTTGCTCATGCTGTCGCAGCCTGGTCTGTAGGCAGCTGCCTTCACTAGGAGGACATGCTCCTGACTCGCTTTCTGAGTGCTGTCCCGGAGGGATCTGCCTGTCCTTGTCTGCAAACCCGCTCAGCACCCAGCCAGTACTGATGCACACGGATTATTCATTTAAAATTCTTGGTGGTGTTCCATGATTAGCAAGGAATCAACACACTTTTATAATAAAATCCGTGCCTGTCTTTTGTATATATTTTTCTTGCTGCTTATTTGCTATTTGTGCAGGATTATATCCTCAAAGTGAGGAGGATGCATTGCAAAAGACACTGTTGTCAGCTGCAGTAATGCCTTTCTAGGTTTAGCCATTCTATTCCAATTTAAGGGGTTTGGGAGTAAACCAAATACAAACTAGGTGGGGGGAAAAAAAAAAGAAAAAAAAGAAAGTAATGATTTCTCAGCACAAGAAGGACATGAACCTGTTGGAATGGATCCAGCGGAGGCCACGAAGATAATCAGAGCGCTGGAGCACCTCTGCTATGAAGACAGGCTGAGAGAGTTGGGGGTGTTCAACCTGGAGAAGAGAAGGCTCTGGGGAGACTTTATTGCAGCCTTCCAGTACCTGAAGGGGGCCTACAGGAAAGATGGGGAGGGACTCTTGATCAGGGAGTGTAGTGATAGGAATGGTCTTAAGCTAAAAGAGGGGAGATTAGATTAGATATTAGGAAGAAATTTTTCACTATGAGGGTGGTGAGGCAGTGGAACAGGATGCCCAGAGAAGTTGTGGATGCCCCATCCCTGGAAGTCTTCAAGGCTGGAAGGGGCTTTGAGCAGCCTGGTCTAGTGGGAGGTGGCACTCCCCTGCTCGTGGCAGGGGAGTTGGAACTAGATGATCTTTAAGGTCCCTTCCAACCCATACCATTCTATGATTCTGTAATTGTATGATTTTGAGACATACCTACTGGTAACACTCCATTTCAAAATGCTCGTACTCCCAGCACTTTGGCAGAAACAGAAAACTAGAGTTTTACTACCCTTCTGTACTTGAAAGTACCTTTTCAGTGCTCTGCCACTGTTTTTGTGGAATGATGACTCTTGCGTGGCTTAAAACTTGCATTATTTTGTGCTATATAAGCAATATTTTGGTATGTATTCTGAACAACTGTTCTGAGTGCATGGTCTTTGCTTTCATTTCAGTACTATTAGAAAAAGTTATGTTACGGAATTTGCTAATTGAAAATGATTTTATCTCATTTCCAACTAGTGAATTTGTCACTTTTGTAATAGCCACGAAGTGTTGCTCCCTGTTGCTCTGTACGAGAGTGAGTGAGCATTTTTCTTTACAGCAGGTTGATTTTAATGTTTCTTGACAAAAAGGAAGGAAAATTAATTTTAATTATCTAAAAATATGTCCCCTGGCTCCAAGTGCAGTTCTCAGACAGAAAGCAAGCAGTGTTTTGCTTTCTCAGCAATTTCTGTCACTTGAAGCGTGAATTGATCATGGAGGTAATAGCACATGGGGAAAATCCAGTGGGAGCTGTCTGATTTCATATGTGTTTCAGTTCAAGCACTTAACGTTCTTTTGATTTGTGGACTGTAATTTTCACTGACAGTATTAGCGGCTTTTAGAAGAACAGCCCCTGACAGATGACATCCATCTCACCAGCTGCTGCCTAATCTGACTTCAGGCTGCTGATTGCATTATCTGACTGATTTGAAATACAGTAAATATTAATGACTGTTCATCTGTTATTTAAAATAAATAGAAAGTAGTTGAGAGAGTGATGGTCACATTTCACGCTTACGCTGTAAGTAGCTTCTTGTCATCTGTGGTGATGGTATCAACTTTCGTGACTGACAGCTTTTCTTCTACGATAATTTCTTTGGGAAAACTCAACGTTGTTTTAATTATCTTTTTTCTTCCAGGGCCTTTATTACTCTAGTTTTCAGTATGGTCAGAAATAGTGAGATGGCTCGTGTGGTGTAAGTTTAAAACTGAAAAATCAAGATCTTTGTTTCTTTGTCAATCTTACAAAAATTACCTTTCAAATGAATAGTCAAGAATGTAGTCAAGAAATGATTAATAAAGTTAAGAAAATAACAAAAGTAGCATATTACAGATATATATTCAAGCAGAGCCAGAACTTCTTGTAGGAATATGATGGTTTCAAAAATCTTTCCTTGGACGGTTTCTGAAGCACGGGATAGAATTTATGACCAAAAGTCGGAAAGAAGTTAACGAAGTGCAGAACAGGATGGTGGTTATGGTTCTTCTAATGATCAAAATTTGAACAGGGGTTTGAACTTATATCTGTCATATGCCATATGTGTTAAAATAGATGGTTAGAAAGCTTACTATAAACATAAAAACTCTTTACTTACTTCTGTGCTGATCATTCTTAAGATGAGTTATGGAAAGTTTTCATAATACAGTTTTCAACTTCATCTGGTAATGCTTTAAGAAAATGCACAAAGCAAAACCCCCACCAAACCAAAGAAACCCCACACAATTGTTTCCTTTTTCCTCAGAAGAAAACCCAAGAAAATTGAGGTAGCGATGACTCTGCCATTTGTTTGTCTTTCATTGCTTTCATTCTAGTTTTATTGAGAGCAAGATCAAACATGAAGTGTCATAACTTTGTGCTTGTGAGAACCACAGTGACCCGCAGTCTGTCACTCTTGAAGTCAATTTGTTCATTAAGGACTGTTCCAATTTTTAAAACATTGTAAACTTGAAACACTCCTATTAAGCTTCCTTAAATTCTCTTCTACAATCCTTGCTTTACTGAATTACCTTCTCTTCCTCTATTAGTACTTTGGCATGTTAAGGCAGACTACATTGATTTCTTTGTTTTGAATATTAAGTTATTCTTGTTGCACATTTTTCATCAAAAATAGCTGTCAAATCTGTCAGCTGCCAGAAACAGAATTCAGCTTTGAAAACTTTTTAAATATTGCGATGCATTTTCATTAAAACAAGTTGTCAGCAGAGAACACACTTCTTTTCTTGACACTGTCATACCGCATTGATGAATGACACCGGGCAGCCATGTTTCACTTTATGGCATCGGTCGAGTACAATACCAGCCTTGCAGCTGCAGGACCGAGACATCCGTCTCTTCCCTATCAGCCCTTGGCACCCGTTTGCTCCATGGGCGGGCGATGGAGCACCGACACCGGCAGTTGCTCCCGGCCATGGATGGATTTGCACTGGGGGAAATGGCTGCAGGGCAGTGGCATAGCCAGTTTTTTGTCTTCTTAGAATGGCAATCATCTCCTGAATCGTTAAAAATGTTGACGCTTGCTGTTATAAAACAATTCACTGAGCTATTTAGTACTGTGCATGTAAAAATATGTTTGCTTGCTGAACTATGATTAATTCCTTTTTCTTCCTCTTCCTGCGCTCTGTCAGAAGTTAGGTGGGCTGAATATAGACACTTACTCTGATGCAGATGAATTAAATAACTTGAGCATTGCCTTTGGCTTAATGTCTTGGAGTCAGATGACTCTTCAGTATTTAGATACCTGAGCAGCTACATTTGGATTACAGAACAGGGAATTAAGCTTTTTTTTTTTTCTTCTTCTTTCCTGTCATACATGTTAAAAGAATAACAACTAACATCTACTCATTAATAAAAACCCAAGACTTCAGTCCTTCCAGGTGATAAAGTGGTGGTTTAGGGAGCAGATAAACTCTATGGTAAACTGTTTTGTTCTTTGGGTATGTAGCTATCCTTATTGTTTATATAGCATCAAGTTAAAGGTTTGTGACTGTAGGAAGCAGTCTGTGGTCTGTAGGGTGGGGTGAGGTATTTGGGGCATTTCTATCTAGCCCTTTGCCTCTTGGCTCTCCATTTCAGACACTCGGCCTTTTGAGTAGCCATCAAACGTGAAAAGGTGGGGAAGTATTTGCTAATAACTTAAAGGTTTAGCATGTAAAGATGTTACAGAGATGGTGTATGACACAAATACCAGGATGACCATCTTGATGTACCCCTCCATCCATTTCCCCACTGCTTTCCTGCTTATGGCTGCCAAAAAGCAACTGTATTTTCATTTGCCAAAATAAAAAATAGGCTGTTACATGTATGCTCACTTCAATTTTATTGGGAGGAAAAGTGCTTGACTAGCCCCTCTGAAGGTATTGTGCTTATCTTACAGAAAGGTCTATGTTTCCTTCAGATTTCCGTAGCACCTCTCAGATACTGTATGGATATTGAATCTAGGTTAAACAAATATTTGGATCTGCTCTTACCTGTTCTTAATAATTTCCAAATGTAAGGGCCTGGTGGTATGGAGCCCAGATAGGCTACTTTTAAATCGCTCCTGAAGTTGAGAGGTAGATATTGATATAGTCAGTGAATTTATGTGTTGGGAACTTTGCAGAGATTAACACATTAATCTTCTGCTGCATGTTAGTAAACACTTCATTATTCTCATACCCTGATATTGAAAACTGTTGCAGATTTGGACCTAGCTTGTCCTAGCACTCAAACTGTTTAGATCAGTGTTTGGGTCGGACTTATGAAATATAGCAGCTGTATCTCATGCTTTGATCAGCCAAGAAGAAATCTTAATATTTATGGATTTTGTTTCAAGTTTCTCTGTTATAATTGTAAAATTGTACCATATGAATCATAATCTGAAGAACTCCCCCCCCTTTAAAAAATACTAGTCATATTCATTTCTAAAATGGAGCCTAAATTTTTAACTAATTTTTTATTTCAATTTGTTTTCAAGTTTATCTTTCCATCACTACTTATTTTCTTAATTCTACTGCTGGAAAAGCTGTTGTTACAGAGACTGAAGTGAAAGGGCATATGGCTTTTTATTGCTGTTGTGGGAATTAGTCTTGGAGCCATGACAAAATTAGTAAAGGGCGGGGGGGGGGAAGCAATAGGTTTTTTCTTTTTGTTGGTTTTACCTTCTGCTTCATTATGTGTTTAATTCAGTAGATAAATCAATAGCAACATCTGTAACACGGTGAATTAATTTAATGTAAGAAATTTGGGAGCAGTAAATTAGTGACATGGCAACAAGCTTCAGCGTAGACAGAATTAAAGCAGTACCTTTAAATGTTTTTTAATAATAAAACATCTTAAGATGATAGGTGATTAAAGAAATTAAGAAATAATTTCCAGATTTTTAAAAAGGAGAATTCCAATACAGGATATAAGCTTAATTTGCAAAAATCCCAGTTATCTAACTGTGGTAAGCTGTAGATACTTTACAAGTCCAAACATAATTTATATACAGTTTGGAAGGGAAATCTCATCTATGTAGAAGCAGTTATATTTAATTATGATATTCTGGTTAACAGAAATAGACATTGTGTGTAAGAAAACAAGTAAATGAAACCTCAGGTTTCTTGTAAGTCACAAATAGGAGTGTCCTTTCACAGAACAGCAGACAGCAGACCAGTGTTCAGCGGGAGAACACAGGCCATATAGCAGGCCGGTTTGTTCAGCATATAGTAGCCTGGCTTGTTCAATAAGTCCCTTTTTGAAAAAGAAAGCAGAGCAATTTTCAGGCTGAAGTGTGAGTCAGGAGTGTTCGAAGGAGAGAGGATAGAGAGATTTCTGTCCTGGAAGTCAGCGGAACAGCCGGAGGACCTCTGGGGAAAAGTGATGTTTCACCTCTTCAGTGGCTGGCTGTGTTTTGGCCCTGTCACAAGCATCCTGTGTGACTGTGGGCAGATCTGTTTTGGAGAAATTGTTGGTGTGACACACATGGGTAATGAGGAGAAGGAATGTGGTACGGCCAGGTCCCATTTTGTTACACAATACAACTGCATGTAAGCAAGAGCGGGGTCTGAGCTGGCAAGGAGCAAACATGAAGGAAGACTTCCCAATTGATTGCTCTTCTTATATGCTGATGTTTTTACGAATCTCATCTTGTGGGGAGGGGTTGACATGTTTTCTGTCTCATAAAATGTGTTTGTTAATGTAAGTCCTATTTCCCAAATCTCTTGGGTTTCTTCTGGTGGGATTAGAATGATCCATTTGATATTTCTTGCTTGGATTTCTGAGAGGTGTTTGGCCAGGTCTGTCTCCAAAAGCTCTAAAGAAGACTTAACAACCATGGTATAAGAGAGAAAGTTTGCCTATAGATAAGGAAAAAAATATAAAAGTAGGAAATAGAGGGGAAGGGTAAATACCACGGCTTTATTGTCAACAGTAGAAGGTCACCAGCAGTTTTTTTCAGAGATGACTGCTTGAGACTTGTGCTCTTAAACAGAACTACAAATGAGCTATAGAGGGAAGCAGGAGATGGCAAAACTGAGGGATGATCCTAAGCTGTTTACAGTGGTAGAGACTGGGTCTGCCCCAGTCTTTCATGTTTGGTCTTCAGAAGATGAGTAACGGGCATTACAGTGGTAGACGAAACTGAGTTCAGTTAAATGTTGAGGGTGTGTAGGTTTTTTTTTTTTTTCTCCCCTTTCTAATTTTATGTGTGAAGTAATGATCTTTGCGATAGCTGTTACAGCTAAGCACTGAGATCTTGTGCTTACAGCTGATAGCTTAACAAAAATATCTCTGTGTTCAGTAACGTAGGATGGGGTAGTTTTTTTTTTTTTTTTCCCCGCATCAGACATTGATGCTTTGTAATGCTGACTTCTTCGTGTAGGTTTTCTGTAGAAAAAAATATTTCATTTGCTAATGGTACATCAGGTATATTTAACTTCCTGTATCAGCTTCAATAGATGGATATGTAAATTATATGTTTATCTTTAAAAATGTAAATTTTACTTTCTACTTTTCTAAGATTGTAATTCTGAACTGGCTATATCTAGGGATTTTAAATACTAGAGTAAAGGTGTTACTGTTTGTGGATTTACAGTATAGGACAATATTCATTATACTTTTATTAAGTGGCTAGTTTATATAGTACTTTTAAATTTATATTGATATTTACAATGGCGTGATTTTTTTTCATAGCAATTCTAAATTATTTTTTCTAATTGTATTGCAATCATAATTGTTATTGATGGAGAGACATTCTAACTATTTAGTGGTGTAGCAGTGTGGAAATTTATTCACTGAGTGTAAATATGAGCACTTGTTTGTATTCTGTCTATAACCTGATACGTGGAGTACTTCTTGGTCTAGGAAATTTATAGTGAGGACTGAATGAATAATAAAAGAGGACTACAGTAATTCAGTTTCATTTTCTTAAAAGGTAGAAAGATCTGAAATAGGCTAGGGAATGTTATTGGAGTAATTGCATTGGCCACCCAATAAGGAGTACCTCCCAGTTCTTGCTGTCCGTTTTGAACCCAGCATTTGCAATATGCTCTAGGTGACCTTGCTCTGGCAGGGGGGTTACGCTAGATGATCTCTAGAGGTCCCTTCCAACCCCGGTCATTCTGTGATTCTGTAGGAGTTGAAAGAATTCTTAATATTCATCATGAAATTCTGTTAAAACCTTTTCAGATAGTCTGTTTTGCCTTTTTCAGGCACTCAAAAATGGGACGGTAGCATGTTGTCTGAGAAGTCCCTCCCTGAAGGTGAACTGCAGCTCGCGTGAGGCTCCTCTCCCCGCTCCCCGGTGACAGGTTTCACCTTTTGAGTCCTCCTGGAGGAGCAGCTGTAATTTGGCCTCCCTGGGCTGTGCTTTGGTGCAACCACTCTCCGATTATCGACTGCCGAGGGAGTGTAAGCAGATTAGTGAGCGGAGCTAAAGTTGGCTTCTGCCAAAGCCTCCACAGCCTTGTTTCCAGATGCTGTCGGAGGTCTAATTTAAAGAAGTGTCCTGGGTGCCTAAATGCCTAAATCCCTTGACTTTGACGGAGTCCAGACATCTTACTCAGTGCTGCGAATGTGTTTCTCAGAAATGATGAAATTCCAGGAGCATGCTTGTTATCTGTGTGGCTGATTCTCTCTCACACCCCTCCCTGGTAGCAAGCCTGGCCTCGGCATGCCGCCCCGGCTGCTCTTCTCGCTCGCCGTCATCCCTGTTGGCCAAGGAGCCTGAGGAGGCCATGCAAAGCTGGGGCTTGGAGTAAAACAGCTTTCATGAACAGCAGGCAATTAGCAGGGGGATGATGCAGGTCCTGGCTTAGGGCTCCTGTCGCTCTGGGCCTTTTCTGTTGGCTCTCCCGTCAGGGTGCCTGCGTTGTGTTTTGCTTGAGTTCGGGCCAAAATAAAATGGTATCCAGCTGCCCTAGCTGATATTTAATCTCCTTTGGTGCTTCAGCGTGTATGTGTTCCAGGACTGGATTCCTCCAGTTTGTCTTGTCAAATAAACGTCAGCATTTAACGAGGTTAGCTGGGTAAGAGTATTAGCTGAATTACCTGCTCCTCCGTGCTAACAGTACGGCAGCTCACCCGGGTAGTGCCGAAGCTGTCGCAGGTACCACTCGGTTAAACTGGGAAAATTGTATTTTCCATTGAGTGGGTACAGCTATGTTGAAACTTGAGTGTGTCGAGCTGCTTAGGTTAAATATTTCACTAAATCTACTGAAATGATTTAAGTAAAAGTTGCTGGAATGGATGATTGCTTCAGAGGTTTTTAACAGCAACTGAAATGGGTACATGAAAAAAGTAAAATGTAGAATACAACAAATCTACAAGTTACGACAGGGACGCCGGTTTGTCTTATTCTCTGCCCTTTAAAATTTTAATAATGGCATGTTTTTATGTGGAGTTAATGAGCCCTGAAAGGAGAAATCAGAATTGAAACTTCAGGTCGTACTTATTTTCATTTTTGTTTTCCATAAACGTCGGGAACTGGTATAGTTTTTAGTTGCATGTATATGTTTCTCAAGAACATGGTGCAAAGTTAAGTGGCATGGGGTCTTTATCTCAAAATACGCACTTATAATGTATTTTTTCCCCTTTTTATGTTTCAGCATTTGCCCTTTATAAAGGAGTATATATAGCTGTGGATTCTTAAGCTTTGGTAAATGTTATACTGTAGAAATCTCATGTGGCGTTCACTGCATACCATGCGTTAAATGTTTTTGTATAGATAGCTTGCTTTTCAGCATAAAACATTAAGTGCTTTGACATCTGTTACTGAAAGATTCTGTGTCGGAACTGGGTACTGATATGATAGTAAGATTTGATTTGATATGGCACTGACTATTAGACATTCTGGCAGCACTTAGCAAAATCTCCCTCACTCCCATTTTTTTCAAAAGAAATCTCTAGTTGATAAAAATGGCTTTTATTCAACGTACAGAGTTTTAAACAGATCTTAGCACTGGTTTTGTGGTAAATATTGACTGGTAAGTCATCATTTACGTTTAGTACATCCGTTCATTTGAGGAATGTTAGCTAAACCTGGGATCCTGCCGTTGCAGGGACATGTCTGCTCTAATGATGCAATCCCGAAGAATAGATCCTACTTTGAAATTTACATGTGTATGTCTGTATGCACTTACTGGAGAATGTCGCATCGTATTTGAGTAGAGAGAGATTCAGTTCTGCTAGTGTTTGTGAGAGGTTCCTTGTCCAAAATTCACCCGCAGCTGTATTTTGGTTGAGTTGGGAACTCTACCTGTGACGTTAGCATACCCGCTTTTTTTTGTTAGTATTGCGAAAGACAAAATGTCATTTTTTGCAAGATCCTGGGCATTATTTTCTGATGCTTTGGGGTTTAAACAGCAGGTAACACGTGCAAATTGTATGCAAATTAGAGTGGTTTATATTTTTAGGCAAGCCTAAAAGTTCTTTATAAAAGGCCCTTTTCCACAGCGTATTTACTTGGGGCAGGTGAGCGGAAGCTCATCTCTCTCCCTGCTGTTGTGTAGCACCTGGTTCGCAGGCTGCTGGGGAGCTGCTCCGGACCATTCAGACCTCTGCAGCCTGGAGTCGTTGTTCATAATGAATATTCTCTTTCTCTTCTCAGCATGTGTGTAATTAATGGGAGAAACTATTGTAGAATAAACTACAGGCAGGTACAGGTCATCATAGCCAGGTGTTTAATTATTGTCATTAGGAAGCATTTGGAAGTTCCTGGTGTGCACTTCTAGAAACATAACAGTAACTGGATCCCTTTGGATTTGGATGGATTTGTCCATTGTATTAAAGGATGATTAAAATGATTAGATGCACAGTGTTGAAGCATTAATTTTCTGAACATCTTTATCAAGAAGAGGTAATAATTATAGACTACTTGATATGTTATACATGTCATGCTCCTTTTAGCTGATTTTTTTTTCCTGCAACTGTGCCAGATTTTAATTAACATACTTGAAAACAAGTATGAAAACTTGTGCATTTATAATTATATCTTCAATAGCAATATTATTGTGCTTTCAAAAAGGTATATTTATCATACAAAAAAGGCTTAGAATTAGGGTCAATTATAATGTTCCTCAAGAAAATACTGGGGTTACGTGTGAAGCAGATGGTTTTACTTTTTACTGATGAAAAAAGCAGCAGCCTGGATGAAAATAAACTTTTCTGTGTGGACTCAGGGCTTTGTTATGAAATGATTCAGAGTGAACAAGGTGCTTTCCACAGAGGTCCAACGAGAATAACCTGCTCATTGCGGGTTATGAATGTTTTGAGCCCAGAAAACTTTCATTTTTTTCGTCTCGCTTTTAAAAACATATCGTTTCTTGCGACGGCTTTATTTGCCGTTCTGTCTCTTTCCTGTTTCAGAGTAGTGTGTAAGAACATGGAGACACTAGCTACCTCTTGTGTTCAATCTCTTTAATTACAGTCATGAGCTTTTTCTGATTTCTCCCCTCTCCTCCCCGCAAAAGGCTGGGTAACCGCTTGTTTTTATTGTTAGATTTCAAATAATTTTATGAAAGATTATAATTGGTAGCGGCAGTGTTTTGCTATTATGCAGAAAGGTAGATGAAACAATATTTCTCCCTGTATGGCTTTTAGTGAAATTCCTAGGGTTTTTTTGTGGAAGTTTTTTTTGTGGACCTAGGTGTGGAAGAGCTGGTCTTTATTTTGCATTGATGAAAATTAGTACGTGTTAAGGAAATAAAAGTTCTGAATTCACTAATTTTTTTTTTCCTTTTTATTAAAGTATTGCAAAAATCTCTAACTTACTTAGTGATCTGTAGGTCACTATAGATGAAGATGGATAAAATAACCATAGGTGCAGTTTTATGGCATGCATTTTTTTAGTGTTTGTTCAATAGATAATAACAAGTGTATTGCAAATGCAAACAAATAACTGTGACCCTTGGGTCTTTTTTTTCCCCCAGGCATTTGGGAAATCTTTCTGTCATATTTAAAGTATGTTTAGGGATAATTTGGCCTGCTAATTTGTAATACTAGTGTCTCTGTTTTGTCTTAAAGGATACAAATCTGATTAACTTCTGTAGAAGGAACACATATTATAATGCTACAAACCTTTGCAAAGTATTACAGTATGATTTAAGATATTTTGTTTTTCTCTATAGGAAGATGCTGTTACAGGATAGGGGTCTTCAACCTTCTTGATTTGTGGACTCCTAGACATTTTCCAGTAGAGGCTCGATACCCTTTATTGATTTCTGAATCGAGTCTTTCTACTTCTCCATTTAAGCCAATCGTTGGAGACATACCAGATGTATGAATCTGTTTTTAATCTGGAACTAAGGAAAAAGAATTAGAATTTTTATAATTTTTTGGAGAGCAAAGATTACTAATTCTGAATGATTTGGGGTGATAACAGTGTCATTGCAAAGGTAATTCTCATTAATTGGCCAGTTTAAAAAGAAAAAATACAGCTTTATTGCTAAATTAGTTGTCTTCAGAACAGCAAAGTGCAGGAGCATGACTGGCGTCAAGTGCAAGTTTATAGCTTTGAATTCCAACGTTGTACTTGGTGTAAACCAGTGAAGCTGCAGGCTTGTGAAAGTTTAAAAATAAACATCTGTGAGTATGGTGGTGTGACATGTACTTCCCCCTGCAACTGTAGAGTAACACGTCACAGAAAGAGGGAAACATTCTGATGTTTTTATAGGCATGGTATTTGGGGATTTCTGTTCAGCTTTTTGTTCATCCACATGTGCATAAACATGAAGACAGGCTCTCTGTAACTCAGGTTTTTTCAGTGGAGATCTTGCATCAGCTCTAAGTGGGAACGCAAAATATTAACAATGTGCAGGAAATTCCACAAGTATAGGGACTTTTGAGTGCTTGACTGCAGTCTCCTCCATAATATTTTTATATTTTTGAACACAGTGGTTCCTGTTTGTGTACGAGATGGACTTCTCAGATGATGAAAGCTGTCCTTATCAATCATTTGATTCCCCCTTTATCCTGTAATTTCTTTTTACTCTTGGATGCTTTTGCTTTCTTGTTATTGATAGGTAGCTGGAGAAGATCTTTCATTCTCTCAGTAGTTTAGTTGAGCTCTGAAATGTTTTTGTTATCTGTGGTGTGGCAGAAACATAGTGCAAAATATTTCTGCTGCGTCTTCTCTTTCTGTGCATTTTTAAACACGAGACATGCTTGTAGAGAGACACAAGGAATAGTTTGTTCCCCATTTCAATAAATTGTGTTCTGTTAAGCACAGTATTTACTTTTAAGGGATGGCCCTTATAGAGCTTTATTTCTTACAGCATTTTCTGTGTTTCACGGATTTATACTATCATGCAGACTTGTATATATTTCACATTGCCTTGGCATATGCTTTAAGTGTTATTATTTTCCTAAATACAAATGCACTTCTCTTCTGTATCACAACAGCTAGTGAACCCAGATGCTGTTCTTTGGGAGTTTTGATTTTTCTGGTAGTTTGTATCCTTGGCTGGCACGGCAGCGTTCGGCAGAGGGTGCCAGGCGGCTGAGCTGTCTCACTTGTTAGGTTTGTCTGGATACAGTTTGCTTATGGGTTTCCCACGATTTGTCTGATGTGTGCAAGTTTTGCAGTTTATTTGTGCACAAAATCCAGTGCAGATCCCTTATGAGACTTGTGTGTGGGCATTTATTTAGATGAGCGGAAAATGGCTTAACACTTATTTTCAGCTGAGATGTGGAAGCAGCAAGCTTCCCCCTGGTGCTCTTCTCCGAGCTTGGGCAGGGCAGGAGAGAGATGCCTCATAGGCCGATCAGATCGTGCAACTGCTGATATCAATTACACAAATTACACCAGTTTTGCAAAATATACATTTTCAAATATATAAGTTTTCAAATATAAACATATTCAAATTTTTCTTCAGAGTGAGCAGTTACACTCAGCCACGGTTAGGTGTTAGTTTAAATACAGTGCATTGCAGCCCTAGTGTTTTTCTTCATTTAAGGAATTCACTCATGTTTTATTTTGCTATATTAAGTTTCTTGTTCTGAATTTAAGGGAGCGAAGTGAGTGTGCACGTGGCTCTGGTAGGGAGGCTCCTGGCCAAGCCTCGGAGACTGCATTCATGCTCCCATGAATTTGGCTGTCTCCAGTAAATGCTGCTCATCTCCAAGCAGTATCTTTCCCTGGTAGACAGTGCTTTTACTGCTGAGCAAGTAGGTAAAGTCACTTCAAGGGAGGGGAAAGCATTTCACTCTTGTTTTATATATTTAGGAAGCTATTGCTGCTTTTTTTGCTTCCCCCACTTTAAACTGTTTTATCTAATTCAGGATATTTCAAGACAGTCACTTAAATAAAAATAAACAATTAAAAAAACATCATTAAAAAGTATGTTGTGCCCAAAATGGAGTCAATGATGTGTCCCACAGGACCAGAAAATGAACCTTACAATATTATGGACAATTTAAAATGGGCAAATTTAATTATAGCAGGAGTGTGCAATTACTGAATGAGGTATGAGAGACATGGGAAATGTTCCCATCTAAATAATGACCAGAATGTGCTTGTTCTAATAATATTCCATAACACATTTAGGGCCTTAGGATTACAACACTTTCAGGTTATTAGAAGACAATGATAATAGTGTGTTTTATTACCAAATTACTACCATACTCTCTGAGGTATGAAGTGATATTAATGGCCATTTTCAATAAGGAATAACATTTTGCAACATCAGTAGCATTTAACCATATTAAAATATGTTGCGTTTTGCAGTAAAGCCCTGGGGTACAGAGATGAAAACTAAAGAGTTTAATTTTGAGATGCAACTGGGAAATTACTTGGACCTTCAAAAAAGCTTTAGGGTAAAAATACATTAATGAAGTATGTTTTTTAACTATTTGCAATAAATAAAAAGATACATGTAGATTACCTGGTTGTAATTTTGGTTTATAAAAATGTTAAAATCGGTGCATGACCTACATTCTGTGTAGCGTGCTATATAAAACTTCAATTATCTAAGTGTCTGTTAAATCTAGAAATGAACCAATAAAAGAGAAAATTAGTACATACATGTAAATGAATGCTGGGTGGAATGCATATTAAAAATATTTTTCAGAATGGAGGCATCTTTATAGAATAGGTGACAAGATAACATTCAGTTTCTCTAGTAACATATCCTTTTAATGAGGAGCTCTGTCATCATACAGTTTACCAACAGCCATTCTTTACAGATTTGTCTGCCTCTTTTTCTGTAAATATTGCAATATTTGTTTTGCCAAGGTCAGATGCTCAGACTTGGTGGCATTATTGTCATTGATCTGATCAACTGTAAGTCTCATACCATCTGGTTTAGTAGTTATGTTAATTCCAAGTAAATAAGTTAATTCCAGTCACTCAGAACTGCCAAAGACAGGAAATTTTGTGATGTCAAAATATGTCTGTGAAGCTAAATAAACCCTCTGTACATATTGTATGTTATGGAAAGTTGTAAAAACTAAAGATGCATTTTCCTGTGGGAGCATTACTTTCATTCGTTCAAAACAAATCTGAGTTTTATTTAGAGCCATAAAAACATGGAAATCATACTGTGGTTTTATAGCAACTGTAAAATACCATAAAATATGTGTAAGTTACCATCTTACTGTTGAGTCAGCAGTTGAAGAATTGCATGTGATATACATACTAATTGTATATGATACCATTTTATATTATACAAGTATAGTTATATGGGTGCAATAGCATACATTAAGGATTGGTTTGCAGCCACGACCTTGCATTTGATGTTAGATGTGGAAGTGTCAGAATTGCAATGCTTGCCACGGGTCTGTACAGAATTAATGGGAGGAACTTGCTCTCTGTTGCCTTGGAGCCTTAGTTCTCCTTAAAGATAAGAAAGGTAAATCTATCCTTTAATGCTGTGCTAGATCATGGGAGCTTCAGTTCTGCTCTCCCTTAATATTCAAAGATCCTAATTTGAGTGCTGAAAATTCAAAAGGTTACCTTTTAAGAATCCTTGGGATTTGTGTAAAGTGAATGTTGGTCATGAGAGTATCGTTCTCTTGATACTGCGTGAGAACGTCTCTTTGAAAATGGAAGCGTTTGGGGCTTACGCAAAAACCTGTGTTATGAAACTCTGGATTAGAATCACAAGAGCTGGGCAAAATTTTAAAGACTGAAAAAACAGAAGTTTTAGTTTGGACTTGAACGAGTCCTGGTGCAGCTCCAATTTGATGTGTATCCTTTTTTCCATACTGTTTTGAAATGTGTCAGTTTGTGGCTCTTCTGCAATTTGGGACTACTCCAGCCATTGCTTCATGGCTTATCTCAAAATTATTCTAGTATTTAAGATTAAAATTAAGTTTTGTTCTAGTCATAAAAAGAAACTTTGCTAGACTATGTCGGATGATAAAATCCAGAGTCCCACGAGTCTTCATGGCTTAGAGCTGTAGGGCACAGAAGAGGTGATGTCTGGTGGCTTTGATACTGTAGTGTGGCCTTGGGAGCCATTGTGTCTAAATGAACAGAGTGATTTGAAAGGCTTTCCGGGAAAGATTAGCGTTTAGTGGCACAATATGCAAATTCCTTGCTTTGTAATGGCGTGTAATGCAATTTGAGATGGAGTTTAACTAGTCCGGTTTTATGCATATAAACTTAAAAACAGTATAGAGCCTTAAATGTTAAGCTATTTATGTTGGTCTCACAGTTTAATATGGTGTATTTGACTGGATATTGTTTAAATAAAATCAAGACAGTGAATGGAGGTGCACATTTGGATTAAGTGGCTCTTGTAAACGCTGATAAGACATTGCTAAATCCAAAATGTGTGTGGTTTTCTGGTGGCAGAAACTACCAAGTGAGCTCTTTCTTCCCGTTTCATATTCGGAAGATGTGCAGCCACCTGCCGTGCCACACGCAGGAAGGAGGTGTGGGCCGTCTTCTCCTTGCCCTGTTGGGAACATTCCCCGATGGGGGTGTCCTAGTTTTCTGTGTCCTCTAGTGTCACGAGGAGAGTTCTGAACTGTGATGATTGTGGAGTGCAAAGTACTGTTCATTTTATAAAACGAGAATTGATGGCAAAATTGTCAATGCTTGCTATGTATTCTTTCATTAATGGCTTATAGAAATAGTATCAAGTTTGATTTATCACTGTGTAATGATTGCTCAAATAAGAGCCTTGCTTATCATTTAGGAATGCTTTGTGAATGCACAGGCAGGTATGTGTATATATGTATATGTGTGTTTGTATTTATATATCCATGTTTATGTAGACATTTGTAAAGTGTTCACTAGGACAGATGTGCTCTGTGCTTATGTGCTTCTAGCTGTGCTTTGTCGTGTCTTCAAACTCTTGCACTTTCCAAGTCTCTAAATCCATCAGTGATTCAGGTGCAGATTTCTGAAGGAGAATATTGTCGATTTGAAAATCATATATAAATATAAAAAATAATGAAAAGTATTAAAAATTATTTAAGCTAGAAAAATATTTTTAATGTATTTAGTTAGTCTGGCTTTGAATAAAATGCATCATGTCTCTCTGAACGTGTTCTTCTCCATATTTCATATTAAAAAGGTATAGTAACAAAGCCACTGTTGATTCAAACCAAAATAGTTGAACCATAGCTCAGCTGTGTGAGGCAGGGGTGAAGGCAGTTGATTCAGTCTAGACCTTTCTAAGGGTTTTTATGATGATCCCCCTCTTTAGGAGGGAGCCCCAGTGACTTCACAGAGGAGGATACTTTTTTTTTCGTGCAAAGAGGAACCACTTTTTCTGTATTCCTGTATGGGCTGAGTGCACCGAGTCCCCTCCGCTGTTCTTTCTGGGTCCGGGAGAAAATGCTCTAGGATATTGCAGATTTGGCCAGAAAGCCTCAGCTATTTACTTTCCAACAGGAAAAGAAAGATGATGGACTTAAATCTGTGTAGAAAAAAGGAGTTTGCCAGCAGGAAAAGATGGTTTCTGTGCCTGGTGACTTGTTCTTTTCATCCGTTGCCCCTGGACAGACAGAGCTGTGGCCTAGAGTTGTGGCTGGGCTTCCCCCACATAGCAGGCAGTGTGAGAGACTGCGTGGGGAGAAGGTGGGAGAGGTAATCCCCTTCCTACCGTCGCTGCCATGCATCCTGGAGCCCTGGCTGATGCTAGGACACCCAGGGCAGCTCTCTGCCCGCCTGCTCTCCTGGAGGTCACAGCTGGAGAGAAGGAGCAGTCTGGTGTTGGCAAGGCTGGTCTGGACAACTATACCTACCCTAGGAAAAAAGATTTTGAGCAATGGAGATACTTACTATAGTCTTAAACGTATGCCAGACAGACATTTCTGAATTTTCTCATTTATAAAATCTAAGTATTCTTAGTTGTACTGCAGCCACTGCTGCTCTCACCACAGTCATTATTTAGACCGTGGGAGCACAAGCAGCCTGTTGTTGTTTAATTTACTGGAATAAGTGTAATTCTTTAGTGAACAGTTGAAATTACTAGGTGTAGCCAATAGCAATAAATAGCTCACAAAGCGACATATAAAGCTGTGGTCCAAAGCTTGTCTGGTTTTTTTTTTTGGATTCTCAGGAGATTCCTCCTGGTGTTCTGCATAAAATTTTATCTGTTTAATATCAAATAGAGCTCTGGGTATTGTAGCTTAAATGGTGACATTCTTTTCAAACTACTGCTTGTGCATCTGATTTGCAAGTGCCAGGGCTGGCGGTGTAGCTCCATTTTCAGTCTGCGTGGAAGATGCACTAACTGTGCAGCAGAGGTCACTGTAAGTTTGTGGTTGAGACATTTTAATGCTACTTATCAAAATGTAGTACTGCAAATGTTAGTATTATGACTACGAAATTCTTGTCCCTGCATTAGCTTTGAAATGAAGCAGTATGTATTTTAAGAAAGATCTTTTATGTGGAAGTAGAAAGTGGAAGTGATTATAAGATTTCAAGGAAACTTGAACAGCCCTAAGAAATGTGGCATGTACTCAGAATTTCATCATCTTTTGTATTACTTATCAAGATTTATCCAAACGATGACTTCTGTAGAAATACCTCCTCCTCCTTCCAAAATGTATCACTCCTCTCTTCCCCCAGAAGCCAGGTGTGTCAGTGCTGTTCCCTAGCACAAAAGCTTACACCTTCCCGCAGTCTCCTTGTCCTGCACTTAAAGTCCACAAAATGAAGTCAAAAAGAGCACGGCTTTCCTGTTTGTTTTGTGCTTTGCTAAAGGCAGCATTGAAATATTTCTCTTTCATAATTCAGTGACTGAACTAGTTTCTAACTCTGTTGCATTTGCTGTTCTAAAAGCAATGTTGATCTTCTGCAACTACTTTTTGGGTGAATCAGAAGTTTATTCTGCCAGAGACAATTAGGAATCTGTGTTCTGGACTACTGCCACAGTAGTCATCTTGCAGAGAGAGGTGATGCATGCTCCTGGACGTGCAGTATTGTCACCTCTCCAGTAAAGGGGACAGCTGCAAATGAGCAGGGTACCTTTCTTCTCATCTATAGTAGCCCTTTCTGTTATTCTCATAACTGAATCTGATGCGAGAGCTTCAGTTCTCTGATGTCTTATCAGACATCTGATATCTTATCCCAGCTGTTTTTCCCACCTGGATCCCTCATGGTACTGCTTATATTTGCCACAAGCCATGTATCTTCTAACAAAGAAGCCAGCTGTGAGCTCTATCTAATTTCCAAACTCCGTACGTTTTGTCTTGTTCCCTTCATCATCACAGTAAGCTTTTTAAGCTGTATGGCAGCAAAATAACTTTTTGCTGCTGTTTTCCTGCTGGACTATGTACCTCTTGCCCTGCCATCGTGTTGATCAGTAGTAGTCCTCCTCATCTGCTGCTTGAGAATGTTCGTCCATTTTCAAACAAATTAAACCAGCCATAGAGCTTCTGAGAAATGCTAGTTTAAATCTTTTTCTTTTCCTGCTACCAATTATAGCTGTGAAAAGTAGTCCTTGGGAGAAATATCAAAAGTCACCCTTCTTCTAAAGACAACTTCCGATTTTCATTAACCAGGAAGTTAAAGAGGCTTTTGGCTCTTTTGGATTTTTTTTTTTCTTGATCTTAGTTCTTCAAGGGCTTGTGTAATCTTATTATGGAAATAGTGCCAACAGATGTTTGCAATTTTGCATCCGCTGCAGTTCTATGACTGCATAGGCATGGGAGACTCTGGACGTTGATTAGTGGGGAAAAGCGGGTGAAGTTAGATTGTTGGTAGGTGTTTGGGTGGAACAAGAAGGAGCTCCAATTTCATTCAAGAAAATATAGGAAGGAGGAGTTAATTTAAGCAAGGTCATCGCATGGTGGAAATGTTTGTGAAGTTTACAATAGGAAGAGTCTTCTGTTAGACTGGCAAATAGACCCTTGTCCAAAAATATTCCCATTTTCCACTGTCCCTTTGTCAGTTTGCAAATGGCTTTTGTGGTAGCACTGAGGTGAGACTGAGGTGAAGTAGGCTGGAAATGCAGCATGGCGAACCTTGCAATCAATCATGAACATATTTGTGACTTAGGAACAACCAATTTTGGCAGTTGTGAGAAACAGGAACTATATTGTTAGTTATGTGCCTCTCTATGGTCCTCTGTCTTTTCAGTTGTATTCCAGTTTAGTCATGATTTACACTACCATATTTTGAAAGCCAAAAAAACCTCACCAAAGAGTGTGCTGGGCTGGAAGGATGTGTAGTGGTCAATGGCATTTGCGTGTTTGTCCTCCATGCTGTGGTGAAGTCTCTTGAGTAGGCCTCACTCCCAAAGAAGCATCTGGTGCAAAGGCGGGTGGAGAAGGAGTCAACCTGCCCTACAGGACAAAGAATTGTGGACTTGGGAATCCCGGCCCAGCCTATGGTGACAATCGGCCTGCTTGGGTTGGGCCCTGATGGCAGGATGAGAGGTCATGGCCAGCCCAGTCGGAGCTGCAGGTCTCAAACTCCCTCCACTTTTGAAGGAGGCAGGTACCAAAAGGCAGGTGTCTGCAGCTATGGTCAGAGCAGGAGTACTGATGCTTCAAAATTTGGGTTTTGAAAATAGCACCATTAGTGTGATGTCAATGTTCTCTTTGTTCCTTTCTCTGCAGGATAATGAGGCAAAATCAAATAAGCCAAAGTGCAATAGAAGTACAGAGTTAAAGACGTGTGTAAAATTTCTAGTCAGAATTTCAAAAATACGCAGCAGACTGTAGCTTTTTTTCCCCCCCAATGTTTCTTCTCTCCGACTGGTAATTTCTATAAATTGTTATGTCCTATATGAATATTGCATGCTCCCTTCCAGTTGGATCTTCTGAAGATGAATTCTACTAATTAGGCTAATATTAAGATAGTAACTACCCATAATTTTTACTGTTATACTGCACCTTATCACAAAATTCCTTTTTAATAGGATACGAAATATCCTTTTTGAGTTGTCAGCTTGAAATACTCATGGTTGTTTCTGTAAAGATGAGGTGACTGAGGGTATTTATGGATGTGTCTGCATGGATAGAGGAAGACTACGCAAAGCATTGATCACGTACAAGGGTTTGCTCTCCGTTAACAGGTTAGTATGTCCACAAAGTGTCATTCTCCAGTGGGCCCATGCTGAAGTGTTCTTCGGTTTGTAATATTGTGGGCGTTGCTGTGCAGATGCAGTTTGGGATTCCTGGTGCAGGTATTTCTAAAGTAAATAACAGCTGCTAAGCAGTTCCGAACAGCTGAGCTTCCTCATAGTGAACTGACACAAATTGTAGGGCTTATGGCTTCTTTCTGTTAAAGAATTTAGTGCCTGTTGGATTATCTTCGTGTCTTCAGAACTGAAAAATTTTGGTTTGGCTATCATGGTGGTGTGGTTTTTTTCTTTCTTTGTTTTTGGTTTTATTTTTAAAACCAAAATCTTCGATCCCCCAAGGAAATATTGGTATCACCTCCAAGAGTGGTTTTGTGAATGGTGGAAAAAGCGTGCACGTATTACGGGCTGACTTAGGGATCTAGAAAATAAAAAGGTAAGTGCTTTTTCATTAAAGAGCCTTAGTTCTCTGTTCAGAACTTAACTTAAAATAAAAGGGCATAAGGATTGGAAACAGGCAGCAGGTCATCATACAGCCTTTAGCAGTGCTCACCTCCACGGCACGAGGGGCTCATGAAGAGGAGATGCTCCTCTCAGTCACTTCCTTTCAGCCTTTGTCAGTAATCAGAACATTTTTAAATAGTAAAACACAAATTGCCAACTGATCCTCAACTTGGTGATAGAACGTCTTGTATCAGTTTTCTGGTCTGATTCCCAAATTTGGTAAACAAAACAGAACCCCCCACTTGTGCTGTATTTATGGAAAGTGGACACAGTGTTGGGTTTTTCCCAATGAGGTTCATGAGAGATCATATTAGTTTAACCTTTTCATGTTAAGGTGCGGATGAGAATGTTGTGGCAGGAATATGATTTTAACACCTACTGTTGGGAAAATAAATTGAAAATGTTTAATACACGACACTGGTGGTAAATAGCATTCTCTTTGTTAGAATTAATACCTATTGTGTGTGTATTAGATACATACAAGATATGAATATGTTTTATAGAAAACCAGCTTGTTACTATCTTATTGAAATGTGTTTCTGGTAACTATTAACGCTCTGGTGCAATTCTGCAGTCTTTTCAGTGAATATCCATAGTTCTAAGATAAATACGTAAATAACAATAAAGAAAACCTTTGAAATTCAGCAATAGCTGAATTCAAAACACAGTCCTATGATTGATTATCCAAATGGGTAAATCTTCTTCCGAAGCTCTGGTCCCACAGGGACCTCAACTGTGTGGCGTGCAGTCTTTTAACACAGGTAAGGCAGTGAGCAGCTTCAGAGTCTTTCGATTTTGTCAAAATTCACGTTTTCACAGCAGGCTTCACAGGGAGATCTCCAGTGGCTTCCAACTGCTGCTGTTTGCACTGGTACATGAAACGCCTTTCTCCTCTGCATCTCCTTGTAAGAGCAATTCATTATGATTGTAATATGTTTATTCTCACTTTGCTTAAAAATAGATTGTGAAGGGTAAAAAGAAAAACCGAAGAGAGAGCCCCACCACCTCAAGCATTCAGTGTCCAGGTGCTGCCCAAGATTCAGCCCAAGTGCAATTGGAAAAGATGATGAAGCAGCTTTCAAAGGAGGGAGACCTAATCCCCATGCTTCCTTCCTTAAATCCCCCACTCTACCAAACTGAACATTTCTTTCAAAACAGCACATTTAGTGGCCTGTAGTATGCAATGCATTGAAATGGCTATGAGCAGTGAAATAAATCTTTCGTTTTATTTCTACTTTGATTAGTTATTGACATTTTGTCTCTTTGTGACCCTCTGCATATTAATATTTAATATGCAAAAGGATAGGGTACGTGAGATCTATGCAAACCTAAAGGTTTCTTCCCAGCAATAACCTTGCTTAAGGAGAAATATTGATCAGTTCTTAAGACAAGTAAAGGGGCAGCTCCTCTGGAGACCTGCTCCTATACCTCAGGTCAGGTTGGTTTTAGTTCTTCGTGCATTAAGTTCCATGGTGGTGATACCGCTCAGAGCTTTCTACAACATTTCAAATGTAGATACTGAACTGGAGCAAGTTAAGCTCCAAGCAATTACATATACTCCTTTTACAATGAAATATCACTTTTGTTGCTGCTGTTTTGGAAGTGTGTCTGTGTGTACTTACATGTATATATAAGGATTTTGTAGCAGTTTGCAAGCGATGTCTCAGCTTGTAGCCAATTACGACCTTTTTTTTGAAATAGTCTTCTGAAAGAAATTTTGGACGTAGAAAGTAGTTAGCTAATTTCGACATGGTTGGGATTTTTTTGGGGTCTAAATTGGGTGTGTGAAAACTCTGCTTCCCAGCTCAGAGTGTCACTAATCCAATTTGTTGATTTAAAAGATAAGATTGCTTGACTGTAAATTTAATCTAGGCAAGGTCACTGGGAAAATTTGGACTTGGCTAAGCTGGCCAAAGAAGGAATGTCGTTGTGCAGAGCACAGGCTCTATCTGCTGAAATTAATTTTCTCAGTGGAGAAGGCAACAGTTCTATTTATTTTTCTTCTCTCAGTTTCTCCTTGTTACATTGCTGCATGTGTTTTACTTGAAGCTTTCAAAACCATCATATCAGAAAAGTGGAGGTTCTTCTGAAACCCTCTGCAAAGACGACTGGCTGATGTCACTGAGTGATTAATGTGCAATTAAAATGAAGATAATAAATAGCTCAGCATCTAGGCTGGCTTGGACCATGGTAGTATACTATGGCAGCGTTCTCTAAAAAACCCAACAAAATCCTCTGACAAAAAAATCACTTTCTCTGAGAAGGCTAGACAATATGTAAAAGTGTCTGTCACTCTACGAAATGTACATACTCCTGGTGTGTTTGGTAGTACTAAATGGATTTGCTTTTAAATGAACTAGCGTATTTGCAGCCAAATTTCTTTGTCCTCCTGCTGGCTCCTGTAATCAAATGTCATAAGTATGACTGTATAACATCATAAACTTCTTGACAGTAACGAGTTGACTCTGCATTTTCTCTGGCACCTGGAGTCTTGAAGCCATTAGTTACATTAATGTAATAGACCGTCTGCCCTAGCCTTGGTGGGACCCACGTCTGTGAATCTTCAGTAGAAGGTGGAGATTCATGTTCCTCCTTTGATTCTGCTGAGGCGCAGCAGTAGCCCCATGTCCTATGGCATCTCCTCCAGGCTGGGAAACACATACACCAGGAGTGATACAACATTTTGGAGGTGTTTACAAAAATAACTAAGGAGCATAATTCAACATAAGGGCTGAATTATTGGAGATGAGAGCTGAGCAGATGGCTTAATACTAAGATTTATGAGTCACCTGAGATGCTGAACATTAAATACATGCATATTTCTTCCTATTCTTAGGGATCTGTAAGTTTTTCATTCCTCTAGTACCCTTATTTGGTGCCATCTGGCCTTTTGTGATATGTAATTTTAGAGTAAGCCAATTGGGTAATAAAATATTTTCGTTATAGGTTTACAACTGGAGAGTTAATGAAAGGTCAGCCGATCACTGCAGAAACTGCTTTTGTTTGTGTTATTACCGCGCTTTAGGAAATTACTACCACTGTTAACCCCCTGGCTAGCCGAAAAAATCGTATAAGGACCTACCTGCTTCAGTGCGAAGCCAGCCGGCCTCAGTGGTGATCATGGGTGTGTGAACTAATCTGGATGCCAAGGATCAGATCTGCAAATCACACTCCCAAACTCATGACCTTACTGCACTCTTAAGTGCCTGTTTAGCTTCCTAAATGCTGGACCATCCTTTTTTCAATTATAATATTTATTAATAACTTTCAGCTTTGTATTTATAGCTTCCATTTTTAGAAAACATTGAATAGAGTTTAACAGAATCTTAATTTAACAGAAAAATTATTAGTTTTCTGGATGTGTTTTTTTTTTTTTCTTTCTTTTTTTTTTTTCCATGTCATGGCGTGTTTATTTTGAACAGGGTGTGGATATATTTTCATTTCACTTGGCTGAGTGCCTTTCCCACCCAGCCACACGAACAAGAGGGAACATCTTTCAATTCAGAAGTTGGCAAAAATAATGGAGCAGCAAAATTCCACCCTTGGGAAAAGGTTAGGTAGAATGTGAGAAAAGCAGCAGGTTTTGCCTTAAGGTACCAGGGTGAAAATTGATATCTTTGCATGGGATCTTTCATTAACACATGGAAGAACACAGAGAACACATGGAAAGATGTACAGAAAAGTGCTGCTCCTTGAAGAGAATATCAGCTTTTCTTTACTAGGGAATTTTGGATATTCCTTATGTATATTCACCTGGAGTTTTGTAGCTGGTACTGGATGATCTTTCTGGTTTTCTGAAACTCATTTTTCATCTTTACTAGCTTTGTTCAGAAGTGCTGACATCATGAAGAGAAATTATTTCTGTCCAGTATAGTTTAAACTGAAAAATTATGGATCAATACTGTATATATCTGAGGAGGCGTATAAATAACATGTATTGGAGCAGCTTCCTATTTTCATATTTCAAGAATAAACAAAAGAGGGTAAATGATTCAACTGTGAAGGATCAGAGAAGTTTTAATCTTGATCAGGGAGTGCAATGATTTATGCCATTAACCAATTCTTGATGGTAGTCATGTCACAGATCTGCTCTGGCAGCTGGAAGATCCCAAGGGACAATATGCTGCAACCCAATGGGAGCTAAAATGTAGTTTGCAATGAGATGGGCAACAGCAGGAGAGTAATATGGGGAGCAGCATAAGAGGAATATGAGTAGCAGTCTCACATGCTGCGTTCTTGAGTAACATGGTTTTTAGCAGCGTGGATCAAATTAATATTGAAGTTAGTGCTTCTGTTGCAAAGTTTCTATCTGGCTGCACTCTTACAAAGCATGTAAGACAGGGAAGTCTTGTCTGTGGGTGTTTGCAGATCTTGAATTCAAATTTGACGGGAAGAAAACTTTTTATTTCAAAACATCCATTGTGAAATTCCTTAGTTTAGCAAACTGGGAGCTGTGGTAATAGCAGTTGTATTAGTCCTAAGTGCCTGAGTGTGTGTGCTTTCTGTATAGCTACTTAACAGATAGCGCGGAGAACTGCTGTCATGCTGTCTCTGGCAATACCACATATTCAGCTGCAATTTCTACATTGGTTTCTAGTTTATTGATTGGAGATTGTGTAGGCTGCACTAGTGGGAAATCCCCGTAAGTGTAGCAGAGGTTGAGAAATGGTAGCTTGACTGCTAGGAAAAAGAAATCTTCTGTATTATTACAGAGGTCACCAAAGTTTGTAAAAATGTATGAATTGGCTGCTTTCTGGAGGGTGTATTTTTTGCAATATTTAAGTTGTAATATACTGTCTGTGATACTTATATTCCCAGAAGAGTACAATATTTTGATGTTCTAATGTCTAGTCAAGCTCTATCATTATCATTTATAGGGCCCAGTGAATGAGATGAGCACTTAATAGAAATGAAGTTCCTGGTCAGAGGAGTTTTCATTCTAATTATGTAATTAACATGAATTAATTTATTAACTTGCAGATGAATATGGATTAGCAAAATGATTAAAAATGAAAAAAACTATTAAACTTTTCTATATTACAGTTTCTGTTTTTGTATGCATAAACCTGGACTATACCATCTGATAGAACAGTTGTTTCACTGCAGGAATTTATATTTACAGCTGAGTTTCCTATGTGGATAAAACTGTTCTCCATGGTAGGATGCAAGTCAAAAAAGTTCTAAAAATGAAGCAAAGCTAAATGACATACTGTGACTGGATAAATTTATTAAAATGGAATTTCAGGGAATGTACATAATGTATAATGCATATATTGGTAAAACATTTGACATCTGTTTTATATCACTGGCAGTGACACCCCTACAGTAGTTTCTCGAGGAACTTGAAATTGCTAACACAGTTACAGAGCTTTAAGTTACCAGGCTGCTTGGGACTTAATTCTGGCTTTATTGAACATCTGTGGAGTAATCGTTTTTCTGTTTTTTAATTTTTTTCCCTATTTCCTTATATTTGGGGTTTTTTTTGGGGTGTGGTGGTGGTTTTTTGGTTTGTTTTTGGTTTGGTGGTTTTTTTTTGTTTGTTTGGTTGTTTTTTTTTTTTCATAGTGACAGCTGTAGTTAGCTGCCTAATTACAGAGTCATTGCGAATGTTCCTTCTTCAGAGGCTTGCTAATGGCAGTCATTGATTAACGAGAAGCTACGTTAAGGTGTCATTATATAACCACTGAAACGTTTCTTTCCATTTCATGGTCAGTGGCTCTTGTTGACCCCACTGATTAGATCGTAAATGCAGAAATGTCCTACTGGAAGTTCAGCTAAGGGCAGGAGAGAAGATGCTTTTAATACTGTTTTTATTGTCAGGCCATATTCAAAAATAATCCAGAATTTTATTGATGCATTTCACATCTAGGATATAAATTGTTCTTGGGGAAAATATTGCTCACAAAGGTAATTTGGAATATAGGCACAAAAGAATGTAGATAATTCAGTATTTACTCACTGATTTCAAGAACAGGTATTTCTACTTATCCTTTGTAATACATAATATAAATATATATACGTGTATATATACCTGAAAACTTCAGACTTTGGCAAAATTAGTCTTTCACTGTTGATTTCATTGTTTGTTTGCCGCCTCCACACAGTTTCAGAGGTCTCTACCTTCATGTGTAAATAATCCATAGGTGCTCATGTAGAATGTTAATAATTACAAAATATGATTAAAATAATAATTAAGTAACCAAATGAAGCACTCCTCATGAAGCAATGCTAGAATTAAAGCTCTACGTGTACATTTTTAATTTCCATAAGTCTTTTCCTCCTTGGGTTTAATTTCTTGTGGCAGCGAAATGCAAACTGGAAACCACATTTGGCGTCAGCTGGTTTTTGAGAATTTAGTTCTGCTGCCCAAACCTCTGCTAATGCTGTAACGCATAGAAGTAGGGTATTATCCTCGGTCTCACTTTGCATACAGGTAAGCAGGAGATAATCCGTATGTTTAACCGGTGCAGTACATAAGAGGAGTGTTTTCAGTTACTGACTATGGGAGAGCGTGAATGTTGGCTGGTGAAGACTTTTCTGCCTCTTTCTACTGAACTGCTTATATTTCACTTGCTCCCTTCCAGCCTCTTCCATCTTGCCTCGCTTTTGTCTCAGTTCTTTTATCTGTATAGTTCCAGTTCCTCGTTCTTCTTGCCCAGGACCTTTTATTACCCAGTCGTAGTGTCTGCCCTCCCTTCCTCTCCTTTGAAAAGATTTCTTTCTTTTTTTCTGCCCTGCTGTCGTGAGCATCAATTTGAGCCATTACTAGTAAAAGTGTCTGCTGTGCTTGCCATAAGAGGCAAATAAAAGAAACATGCCCCTAAGAAACTGATGATCCTTAGGGGAAAGTTTATAATCTAAATTAAACAGGGTACTAAAACTTGCTGTTCTCAATAAAGAATCAATTTCTATGGGTTCCTTCGGTGCAGGTAGTTTATGGCAGCTAGCTGATCGTAGTATTTTTGCTAGTGTTCATTTCAGCAGAGGATTTATTCTGAAATATTTAACTGTTTTGAACTTGATTTTTCAAAAAGTGTAAAAAATCAACCCCCCTGCAAGATAAATCTGTTTGGTTTTCATGGCTTTTCTGCAGCTGAAGTCAAATGCATTCGGGTTAGCTGGTTCCCATGTTGCCATCCTGTCTAAACTTTCTTCCGGGATAGAAAATTGATAAGTATCTGATAACCGCTGTGGAGACAAAACAGAAACATAAAGATCATATGTTGTGTAATCATCCTGATTACTCTGAGCAGTACTATGCTGCAGGTTTCGCTAATCAAGATTAATTGTGATCTAGGCTACGTGAACTGCCATGTAGAGTGGATTGTAATTAAATAAAAATATAATCATTTTAACATTGTGCCACTAATATGTATTTACAATAGGTAGTACTTTTGAAAAGACTCTTATTCCCTACAGTGATTAGGAAGCTGAGTTATATTTTCTAACTGCACAGATGTTGTTAAAAGCTCATATTTCAGGCCATAAAGACTTATTATATTTGAGGTTGTACAGCAATAGAAAAATGGTTTGTGCATCTGTCTATTGTGTGAGACTTGAAAACTAAAAAATATCTGGAATGGTAGAGATTTATGGAAAACCTAACGTGTGTATATATGTGTTTTAAATATGTGGTAGGTAATTTATAGTAGGGCATTGCTAGCAAAAAAAAATTGCTTTGACAGGTCTTTACAACTCAGAGGTAGAAAATATTTAATACAGTGTGTAATAAGAGAATCGCCTCTGTTTCAGCTTTCTCAGCATGAGTTGACAGGTCTTAACTTGACTTCTTTCACGTCGTGTCTTTGAATTTTTATCTAGAATGGTTTGTACAAATGCTCCACTTTGAGCCTTAATGAACCAAAACGTTTTGGGGTATGTATACTCAGGTTGTTCTGTGTAGGGGCCTAAATCTGTATTCCAGAATATTCTCTTGTGTATTCTGACAACTAGAAATGTAATAAGCTTAAATATTTCTTCTTTTAATAAGGAAATAGGAGTGCATCCTTGGCAACTGTACAAAAGCATTAAAAACTTAAGCATGTTAGTGCATTTCTGCCCATCTACAAAATGGGGTTTTTGGGTGACTTTTCTCTCTGCTGCTGCTGTTTCCACCTCTTGACCATTGCTTTTATTAGATACCGCTTTGTTGGGTGTCTGCGCTTCCATCCCTGTGCCTCTCATGGATAATGGAGTATACCTCAGAAGATCTTTAATTATGCCAGCTGGGTGGGTGATCTGCTAACGAGGGTTCTGCTGCCCCGCAGCTTCCTGCCCGGGCAGGATATTACTTAGAGAAGGCGGTTTATTGACCTTGTGTGGGCTGGGCAGGAGCCACGCTGGGCTTGGGAGTGTATCGAACACTTGCAGGGAGATTGTATCGATGGAGGGGGGGGCGAAAAGCCACGGTGTCATGAGTAGAGCCGTCTTGTGCGTTCGGCTGAGATTTTATCTGTGAGCACCAGATACAGTGGGCTTTTTCTAAATGTGATTTTCTTTCAGAAGATGTGCTTGTTAAAACCGAAGGAAATTAAATTCAAACGGGCTCTCAGATAACATTGAGTCAAGCAAATAAATGGATAAAAGCAAGGAAGCTCTGGCCATCAGTGTTGGGGGGTCTTTCCCCATCCATCACGGGCTGGCCTGGCTGCCTCAGGTGCGGTGTCTTACCCGTGGCCTTGTAGGGTCACGTCCTGCCCTGTGGTCTCCAGGCCTACATTAATCGTCATGCAAGCTTTAATTGAGTGACCCATGAGCAAAAACTTGGTTAGGAGCCCTGTTCTTCTGCCTGGAGGAAACATTTTTGAGCCTGATTCCCAACAATTCCTCTCCATGCTGCCACCTCGGCAGGCAGGCAGCGCTCAGCTGTGGGAGCAGGGGGACTCAGGGGACCTCTGTGAACACCCTCGGCGTGTGGACATGGTACATCCCTGGTACTCTGTCATTTGAGTCTAGACAAGGAAAATATATTTCCTAAATAAATTATCTCAGAAAATACTTTTTTTTTTTTGTTCCACAAAAGCATCATCAAAATTAAAGAATACAAAGCACGTGGATTTTTTTTTTTAAACAACCATATTAAGAAACACCATTTAGTTTTGCCTCTTTCAGAGCTGGGAAGAGATAACAGAAACCCTTTTTAAACGGGACATTTTCATTTGTTTGACATCCGTATGAAAAGGCAAATACCATGCTGTGTGTCAGACAGTACTGTACCTGCCACGTGTCCCAGCCCTTTTCTTTGGGAGTGAGTAGCGTCACACAACCTCTGAAAGTGGTCAAAACAGTCTTATTTTGTGGCTGACTTTGAAGGAGAAGAGTCACTCTAAATTGCGTGTACTTCAAATGCTGCAGTGTCCATAGCAGAGCAAATTTTTTTTTTTTTTTTTTTTTTTTTCCTCCCCATTCCTGAGCCACCGAGTGGGTCAGAGGTGTGGGTCGCACAACTGAAGGAGGCTGCAGTACAAGATGGGAAAAAAAAAATCGTTGCTGTGATTAAAAGCATCATTTGTTCAACCTACAACCAAGCAGTATCAGAAAAATTGTCTTTTCTAAGCAAATATGTAATGAATGTTATTTATGCAACTGTGGTGAGGCACTGTTACTTTCCCAACTAAATATAATAAAACAGATGGTATTAAGCCTTAGCAGCTTTAGTTTTGCCTGTATTAATGAGAGAGTATGGACTTTATAATCATAGTTTAGTATTATTATCTGACACTTAGGTCGTCTTACGGCTTCTAATTCTTAGGTAAAGGTGGATGGATGCCTTTGGAGGATACTCCCCTGAAGAGTGGGCAGTTCCTGTGCTCATGCATACTCCTGCTCCTTTCTTCTTCTTCTTTTTTTTTTTTTTTTTTTTAAAGATGACTTCCATTCTTTTCTGTATCCATAAAATAGGTGGTTCCCTTCCTGTAGACACAGTTCAGTAAAGAACTCGGACAGTGAACAGTTAGGTTCATTTCATTGTGACTATTTAAACTGAAATTTAACCTCGAATATTAAATGCTTTGCTGAGTCTGGGTTTGAGTGGGATGAGATGATTGCAATAGGAAACGGATCCTTCTTGGCACTTTCCCAGGCTTCCAGGCTTGTAGAGGTGTTGCTCATGTTGTGTGCGGTTAGTTGTTGAGGATTTTGAAAAGGAACCAAGTAAAGCCACCTTATCAGAAGATAAGACACTTCTTTATTCCATTTTCTCCTCACTGAAGAAGACCAGATAGTTGAGGGATGTGTCTCAAACTCTTAGCTCTACCTTACGTAAATTTTGGGTTGTCAGGAAGTTATGGTGTTACCAGTCAAAATATAATAATTTGACCAAGGACTCATAATATATTGTTGCTGAATTCTAATTATGGGGGGAAACAAAACACATGTAATAATTGTTTTCCAGCATCCTGTTACGACCTTTGAGTTACTGATGTTTTTCATACATCTGTTTAACTTTTTGGCATTACAAATGTCTCTATTCCACTTCCTTTTTATAAAATTGAATGGAAAAGAAGTTATCATTTCCTTACTCCTTATCTTTAAATATGTTTTATGCATTTCTTTTTTTAATTGTTAATTTTGCCTTGTATTTGAACTTATACTGTCTGTTTCCTTTGGGGCTTTTGAAACTCTAAGGAAATCCTTGTTATTTCCAGAACAGCCTTAACTGAGCTTTACAAATGTGTGTTCAATGAAACCTCTTTTGTATCTTTCTGTTCCTGTATATGTTACACAGATTCCCCTTCAACTTTACATAGGTGATAATGGTGCCTTTATGACATGTACATCTATATACACACATAGACATGTATGTTCTAACTTACACTCTTGTCTCTTAAATTCTTACATGAACTGTCAGTCTTATTGTTCCCTGGAAGCTGATTTGCTTTTAAAGCTGAAGTCTTTCTGGGAGATACAGTAAAACAAGATTGCAGTTAGATTTCCACTAAGTAATCTGTATGGATTGACTATTCCTGAAGGCGGTTTTATTTCCTGAACAAAAGAAACGTGACTTTTTCTGCTTGGGTTTATTACTTTAAAATTAATGTGATTGGTGTAAATCAGAAAGGCTTAGTATGCCAAACGCAGTGCAGCTATTTAATACTTAGATGAGACGTACTGGAACAAATGGCAACAAGCCATTTTACAGAAGTAATCGTAATGCTGAAACCAAAAGTCTGTGTTGTCTCTTGTTTAGGCTTTGATTTTTATGACCAGAAGAGGTATTCTGGTCTTTAGAGATGGTTATCATTTATTTAGAAAACTCATATGTGATCTGACAGGGGGTCTCCTTCAGTTGTGACTTGATTTTTTTGGTGTCCCCTTCAGAGGTGCTCTGCAACTTGCTATCAGTGCTTCTGGTATAGAGAACGGGCTGAGGAAGTAGATGAAGAAACCTTTTAAGTTCAGAGAGGTAAACTGCAATAAGCACTTCAGTCTCATTTTAGAGGACAGAAAAAAAGAGGCCAAATCCACAAAATTACCTATTAGGAGAAAAAATTGTGTTTTTCACAACAGAAATGCTTTGTGGGAATTGTTCCCATTAAATTAAGCTTAAACAGTTGGAGTTTGAGTTTCTGTCTAATACAGGCTAGCAAAGGGGATTGGAGGAGGTCAGGTTTTAACAACAGCTCTATTGTCCAGATATTTATTTAGGCTGGAGACAACTGGCCAGTTTTAGTAATGCAGGACATAAATTGTGGGCAGTGGGCACTGGAAGGGCTGGGTTGGGGCTGAAATACACTGACTCACACCGCTTTTTCCTACCAAGCGGCTCTGAAACAACAGATGTGCTGGAACAAGGGTAGGAAGGAAAGCGTGCTGGCAGTCTGGATCTGTGTTTGACTAGGGAAGGAAACTGGGTAATGAAAGAAGAAAAAAGACATGAGGGAAGGGAGCAGTGGAAGTAAACAATAACAAAAAGTTAAAAGAAACGAATCTTGGCTTTCTCACAGAGCTGTGAGAAAGAGCAGCAATAGAGTAGTTACACTAAAACCTTCATTTGCCGAAGGTGTTATTTTTTTTCTCCGCCCCTTTATGTAGAGTGATAACCTTATTCAAACTAGCAATTTTGGATGAAAATTATCACTTATTAATCTTTGGTTTACCTATTAATTTTCCTGTAATGGAAAACAGACAAATTCTCAGATTCCTGCTACTGCAGGTCTTTTAAGCCCTCTGCAACTACAGACAATGGTAGTCTTTTTTCTTATCTAAATAATTTATAAGGGGATGGCTGTTAGCCAAGAAGTCCGTGAACAAAGCAGAGAATCACAGAGATTTGTTTTTACTAGTAATCCTATTATTAATACATTTTTGACAATGGTCTGATTGAACAGGAATACATAGTTGCATCAAGAGCATTTTTGGATACAGACTTCTTGATCTGGGGAGGGGCTGGTGTTCAGAAGGAATGTAGCAGCATACCTCCTCATTGTTTTAGTTTTTGTTCTGTTTTTTTTTTTTTTTTTTTACTTTACAAGGGCGAAAGAGGGGCTTCCTTCCATTTTAGTAGAGATTTTAGCTTTTCAAAAAAGTATCTTTTAGCAAAACACTAGCACCTATTAGATTAAAATATAATTCACAGCTGACTAAAGCATTTCAACCATATCTATCTCAGATTAGAAAATGTGAAGAAATTAAAATCCAACTTTTCTCACCAATTTGTGATAGCAATTAGTCAAACTTGCTGTTAATGAACAGAGTCAAACCTAACTTCATTGGTTTTCCCCTAAGCTTTCTTCAGTCCTTTGGAGAAGGAATTTTAAAAGTAGGAAGATCAACTCAGCTGTAGTTTTGTTTTAAAGGGGAAGATGATTTCTGTGATTATTCTCTCTCCTAATTGATTTTTCTTTTCTAACAGGGACTTTTGCAGTATGTACGAAATAATTTTGTTGAGAACAATTCACTTTTTGCTTTAGAGAAGTGACAAGATTTAATCTCTAATTCCATTGAGGGGAGAAAAAGTTGATAGAAATTTTACCGAAAACACAGCACAACTAAAAATAACGGCAATTTTAGGTGAACACAAAACTAATCGAAGCCCGTTCTGTAATTCCATGTAAGGAAATCCTTCTGTGGGGAGAGAAAATTTACTACTGATTTTCAAAAGATATTTATACACAGGTACTATAGACACAAGTTGCTCGTATATGAGAAATTAATGGTAAAAATCTTCTAGATATGGCTTTATTTTTGTTTCTTTTTCATCGGGAAAAATATTTACAAATGGTTTTGGGATAATACATAATTTATTGCTACAAAATTGCAATTTGCTTTTCGAAGCAGGGAAGTAACAATGTATTTTTAATTTAAACAAAATATACTTTTTTCATTCTTAACAATCTTATCCATCAGCTTTACCACAATATCATGTTTTCTCTCTTTATATGCATTATGCATATACATTTATCTATATTTGCCTTAAGTGGACTAATTTGTAGTCTGTTTAGTTATAAAGATGGATCCTCCATAGTGTATTCTAAAGTTCGGGAAACAGACACCACTTCCATCACTGTTGGATGCTTTACTGAGGCTTGTAGCAAATAATGGTTAGCTCTTCGGAAAAGTCTTGTTCCTCTTCAGGTGGCTTCCTTCAGCGTTTATTTATTTATTTATTTAATTATTTTAATCTTATGATACAAGGTCACGTATCTTCCTATTTTTGCATGTTTAAATTTTGCCTCTTTCCTGCAAGGAAACTCCCCGTTTTGTGACACTTGACTCTTATTCTACTCTGTCTGTGCTGGTTGTGTTACCCTCCGCTGTACAGCTTAGTCACTGTATTTAAACACAACTTTTAGGAAAGGTCGAATGAAGATCAGAAGATGTAGATATTGTTCTGATCTTTGCTTTACTTCCTTTTTCAGTCACTTACCATGACTGTTATTGTCCCCAGGCCTCGGGTACTGATGCCTCGCTGCTTCTTTGTTGAAATGGTGCTTTTTCACCTTGTTATAGCAGGTGCCTGGACAGAAAGGTCTGAAATTCTCTTCCTGTGCAACCTTATCCTTGAATGGGGAACATTAACAGGAATAGTCACACTATTTTACTGAATAGTTTTTATTCTTATGTTGGGAATAGGAGTACATAGTAAATGGAGAACACTGCCTAGGAGGGCTCTGAGTCACCTTTGCCGAAAGTTCATCTGACAGCAGAGGGAGCCTTGGTTCTGACACCTGGATTAAGTGCATACATTTCAATTATGCCGATACCAATTACGAGTGAGTTTTTCCCCGTATTGTGACTGTTACATAGTTGTAGCTGGCAATACCCCGTGTAGACCACCGAATATTGAGCTTGCTAGCTTGCAGACTTAATTACAAATCCATGGTTTACTTTTGTAATCTGTTGTGCTCTTAACAGTGCTGGGACTGGTGATAAGTCTATCAGTTTTTACTTGGTCACTAACACAGTACCAGCATTAAATTCTAAATGGCAGCCTCTGTGTTTGCTGTCTGTGCTATCTCTGATAAAACATTAATCATTTCGAGGTTCCATTCAAACCCATTGATAGAAATTGTGAAATGTAATTTAGCTTTGAGAATAGAATTAATGTTTTCTAATAGCTCTAAGCTATTCTATGATTTATTGGTTCCACTGCTTGAGGGTTTTTATAATCTAAATTGGTGATTACAGATGATACACAACATTGTGTATCATAAATAGGAATTATGTGTCTGGTGAAAACGATAATGGGGTTTTGTACCTTGTATGTATATTAGTACGTTCAGTAGTATATTAAAGCCCATTTTAGAATGGGAAGATAGTTTTGCCCACATGTAGATCTTCCCAGCTCATTCAGTCAGTGAATCTGCTACTATTTACTGGTTTTCCTCTAATTTGAGAAATATGTATTGCACCAGAGTAGCGTAAAATTAAAGGTGCACCTGTGGAATCTCATTATCCGTGATATGCTCTGCTTTACGACATGCTTTTTAACATTTTTACTTGTCTTTGAGGAGCCAACTAAGACTATAATACTGTTTATGATTTCTGAGGGAATTTTAGTCCAATGATTGATTTGTGATGAATGTATCTAACGGTTGTGTTTGAGAGGATTATTTTGCATAGCCAAGTCCACCGTTGGAAGCGACCTTCATAAACGCGGAGAGGATGAAGTGAACATCTTTGTGGACAATGGAAGTTTTATATACTTTTACTGAAGTTTTAACGTGTGCTGTTAATTTTCTTACGTGACACAAATTTCCTAAATTTCTGCCCTGGAGTGTAGATGGGCAGTACTGGTCTGCTCTTTCTGTCATCACTGGATTGGTAGACTTTCATAATCATTCGCAACAACCAGTGGTTTTGAAAGTCTCTTGCTGTCATAGAAATTTAAAATCTGTTATGTGGTTTGAGTTGGAAAGGACCTTCAAAGGTCATCTAGTCCGACCCCCCTGCCATGGGCAGGGACATCTTTTGCTAGATCAGGTTGCTCAAAGCCCCATCAAACCTGACTTTGAACACTTCCAATGATGGAGCAGTAACTTCTCTGTTACCCCACAGATGAGGTATCCATAACTTCACTGAAAGTAAGTGGGACTCCTTTGGGAAGTTATCTGGAACAACTAGCTTGTAATAGTGATCTGTAAATTATTCCTCTAAACCTTCACTGATTTTTTGAAATTTAAATCTTGAGAAGAAAAGACATTAAAGTGCCCCAAATATTGCTTGTATTTCCTTTTGTTCTTCATAATGTGAAGATATGCAATAAAAGTAAATGTCAAATTTAAGTAGAATTAATGACATAGTGATTTTTGATAGAAATGGATTATACTGTGAAAGAAGGTATTTCTTATCAAACAGTGCAAATCGGTGTGTATTTCTTATTTATAGTGTATACATCTAATTATAGAGAAGCTCACTTTAGACAAGGCTTTCAATGAAACAAGGAAGTCATTTATTACATTCCTCTTAAAATTTGTAAGGAACTCAGCTTTCATAGTGATGACCATTTATTATTATTTTTATTACATAAATACTTAGATAAAGAGAAACGGGTGCCAGCAGCGAATTGAATAAAACCCCCAGTTGATCAATAACCCAATTTAGTTTAGAATTTCTTTAGAAAATATAGCAGTATTAATCAGGAGAGAACGCTTCAAGTATAAAATTTGATTTTCCTAGTGGAAAATCAGTTTGCTTTATCAAAATCTTAAGGTCTCTTTCCCCCTTTCTCTCCCCATCATACAATTCTCCTTTTGCAGTCAGGCTAAATCAGATTTGTCTGAAGCAATAATTGGTGATTATCTCTTAACTGCAAGATATAGTTGAGCCTCTTTGGTTAATCCTATCTTGCTTGCCATCTATAGTGAGTCAGAGCAAGACAAGGGAGAGAGGACTTGAAATGTGATTTCTAAGGTCATTTTTCCTGTGAGGTGTAATTATGTCCAAGAGCTCTGCAAATTGTGGAGGCAATGGCAACTGGACCTCGGCAAAGAGATGTGCAATGGTTGGGGTGGAGAACAACTTCCCTCCTCGGCGTGAACGCGCCTTTCTGTGGCACGGCAGGAGGGGTCCCAGGTTCTGTTGTGTTAGTGGGGAAAAGTAAAAACCCTTGTGGAAAAGTTTTTATTGTTCTGTGATCTTTCTTGTGTGCTCGTGCAGAACATGTTCATTATTTGGGCTAATGAAGTGTTACAAGATGAAATTTACCTAACAGAAAAAAATCCCTGCTTTATTCCATATAGAAATTTAAAATGAGAAGTGAGGATTATTTATGCTTATGCAATGTTTTACATTCTATTAAAAGCTGGGGTTTTGCTTCACACTTGGGAGAGGGTTTATGTATGCCACAAACTTTCATTACATTCTTATTGTTATTATTGTTGTAGTTATAATAATAATAATATTTTTACTGGGTAGACTAACAAAAGTTACCTATCTCTCAATTCAAATCCCGACTTTCTGGTTTTATTTATGCTTCTTAGCATCACTTTGTCAAAGATGACACAGTTTCTGTAGAAGTAAGGCTCTTCTGAGAGATGCTGAGAGCCTTTCAAGTGAAGTCTGTTGGAGCCAAGAGGATGATTTATAATTTTATTAGCAAAGTCTTCTCCTAGAGACAGCTTCATTAGATGTTTTATGGGAAAAGAAAAGTTTTAGAAGTCCAGCCACTAGTTTGTTCTTTTGCTGTTATATACCAGGAAGCCTCACTGCACCCTTAGTGCCAGGTTCTTGGATCCTTGGCTGGAGTCCCCATGACTGTCAGAGCAATCCTGGGCAGTGTGGGAAGAGAATAGCAAAATGGTAATGAGATGGTGATTTCACAGTTTATGGATTCATTATGCGTCCTCTCTCCAGCTAGTCTGTATTGCTTTCAATTTTGGAGAGCAGATCAATATGATAACTTAGATATCAATCTCTAGGTAATGTTGCATAAAACTAACAACTGTTAAAGGAACTTCTTTATAAATTACTGATATGTGTTCTTCTATAAATTACTGCCTTGTGTTCTTATAAAGTATTTTTTACAGTATTTTGATCTACTCTTTAGTGATACTGTGGTAGAAGGAAGAGTGTTTTTTAATGTGAATAAGTTTTTCATATGTAATCTTGTTAGTGGGAAAAAAAAAAAATATATATATATACACACACACAATCTTCTTCCAGAGCTTTCCCATTTTCAATTTGCCATACATTTGAAATGATGTTTTCGTATTCTTACATCAGCAGAATGCTTTGTTGTCCTACATATTGCTGTAGAAAATATACTGAAAACCTCTGCTACCTGGTAAAAATCTATTAGCTGTTCCAAAAAAGCAGCTTGACAGTATTAGGACTGTATCTCTTATGTTTGTATAATACAGTAGACTGAATTTTCAGGCCATCAGCAAATCTTGTGTATGCAAAATGCAATTTTAGCTACTTTGTGGCTGTCCTTAAATCCTTTCTCTTAAGATGTCAGTTGAGCAAAACCAAAGCCTCTAAAAAAGCTGTAGCACGACATCTGTGATTTCAACAAATCTTGTGCTTCGTGTGTTTGGTGCATTGCCTAAGAGTGCCTGGGATGCAGCCAGACTCAAAGACTCTACGTCTGCAAGGTTAACATAGAAACATTCACATCATCAAGGTTATATTAAACAGGAAACACTTAAGGGACGTTGTGGGAAAAAATTGGTATTTTTGGCTTGGAAAAATGTCAGAGATTCTTTTATTATAGTATTAAAATAAAATCACAATTTAATTTTTTAATAATTTTTATTAACATTTTAAACCCAAATAACTTCATATTATTTCCCCCCCCCGCCCCGTTCTTGAGATCAGCCAACGTGTGATATACTGGAGATCCTTACAACTCTAAGAATTTATGCAATTTTTGCACATACAATTGTGGTCAGTACTTATATTAGTAAGTTTACACTAGCATTACATTAGCAAAAGCATGCTGGGTGTTTTTGACTGGGAGGTGGCTTATGCCAACAGTTGCAAGAGGGTTCATTAACTTTTGTTGTCCATTCCTAAAATATGAAAGACGTAACGGAGCAAAGGATACAGGAACAGTGCATGCAAGATGTGTGCTTACTTTAGCAGGTAGTTCATAATTTCATAATTTTCTCATTTTTTTTCATAATTTTCAAAATTCCATAATTTTCTGAATTATATGTGGGAACAAAGATGGTTAAAGCTAAATACATAGACGCTGTTAACATTTCAGCCTGTTCAAAAAAGACATTGAGGTGCTGGAGTATGTCCAGAGAAGGGCAACGAAGCTGGTGAAGGGTCTAGAGCACAAGTCTTATGAGGAGCGTTTGAGGGAGCTGGGGTCGTTCAGCCTGGAGAAAAGGAGGCTGAGGGGAGACCTTATCGCTCTCTACAACTACCTGAAAGGAGGGTGTAGAAAGGTGGGGGTCGGTCTCTTCTCCCAAGGGACAGGCAATAGGACAAGAGGAAATGGCCTCAAGTTGCACTAGGGGAGGTTTAGACTGGATATTAGGAAAAGTTTCTTCATTGAAAGGGTTATTAAGCGTTGGAACAGGCTGCCCAGGGAAGTGGTTGAGTCACCATCCCTGGAGGTATTTAAAAGATGGGTAGACATAGCGCTTAGAGATATGGTTTAGTGGTGGGTTTTGTCAGTGTTAGGGTGATGGTTGGACTAGATGGTTTGAAAGGTCCCTTCCAATGTAGGTGATTCTATGATTCACATTTTCCCCTCATGGTGAAGATGTTGCTTTTAGCCATGTATTTGGTGGTGGGAAACAACTGTCAGCCCATTGCATGGGATGGTAGAGCAGTGCGAGCACCCACCCAATGCATGAGATTCCCTGACTAGTGCTGGCATCTCATCGGCTGTGCTCAGCCCTGTGTGCATAGGAATGGAAAATAGGTCTGGGGGTCCTTAATTTTCGTATCCTTGTCTTGTACTTCTTGCTTTCTATACTTGGCGGCAAGATTTCAGATTCCTTTTTAGAAAGTGCTTTGATTACTGATGGTTTGCAATTTGTTTTCATTTTGTCTTGGACAAATTGCAATAGTAGAGAGGCGGCTGTAACTTAGGTGGAGTTAAGCACAGAGATTTTGTCCTTAAAAGACAAAGTATTAATAATGGATACATTTTGTTTAGGCCAAGAGGCTATGACAGTAGTTGTATTTTTCCTAGTGAGCAGGAAACCGTTGAAGCTTCCAGAAAAACACTCTCATTCTGGGGAGGTGTTTTTAGTGCATAAGCAATACAATTAACGCTCTTCTGAAGAATGAGGTTTTGTTTTGTTGAATTGTTAATTGAGTAGCTGTGCTGAGAATTGGTATGTGTAATCCCCCCCAACAACACAATGTATGATTGTAAAAAGACACATGGATTTTTTTTTTCTTTTTTTGCTTTTTTTTTTTCCCCTTACGTGTTTCTTCCTAGACAGAATTTGGAGTGGATAAGCAAGGGATCATAGGCAAATTTCTGACCTGTCGCTGTACCTTGTGGCTCCTGCAAGTCTGTCAAAATGAAATTTCCGAAAATGAGTAACCATTATATAACTTCAGCTAATTTTGGGGGTAGAATAGCAGTTTGCTGCTTTCAGCATTTCCATTTCCAGTACTATTGTGTGCTGATGCATGATGCATCTGGCTGGTGAGGTCAAAGCAACTAATTTTCTGCGGCTGTGGGTTGTGGGTTGGCTATTCAGAAGTAATAACAGGATTAAAGTAAGTTCTCTGGCCAAGAAATGTTGCCATTTCTAGTTCTGTGCTTGCAGGTTTTGTGAATGGATATGTTCATAGATATTTTGTGCTGCAGAAGAAATAACAAAAATAATTACCTGATTTGATTGTTTGAAATCTGCATTCCTATTTCTTATGTGGTTACTGAAGATATGCTTAAATTTAATTGTTAGAATTTTCAGTTTAATGTAATATATGTTTAAGTATTTTTGTAATTGTGTTTTCCTTATGTTCCATTCAGAAATCAATGATGAGATGCCTTTTTTTTTTTTTTTTTTTGGTTAGTCATTAGTATTCACGGCTCTATCAGACTGCAGTTCGAACTCTTCACTTGTTTTTGTCACGGAAGATGATGGAGCAAGGTTGCTTAGAAACACTTAGCCATACTCGCAATGGGAGTTATCAGTCTGTTCTGTGTATTCACCTGCACATGCAGGGGAGAAAATTGAGTTTCTCTTCTGATTATGTTAATTCATTGCAAGTTTGTTTTAGCAGTAGTAGGCTTAAACATACATAAACATGCATTTCCTTTCAATAGTGAGAAAAAGTAGAGTAAAACATCAGCTCTTTTTCAAACAGTTATTTCAGTGTGAGAGGTTTAATTTGCTTGTGTGCCCTCCAAGCTTGTGTGCCCTTACTATTGTTGGCTGAGTTAATCAAGGAATTGTCTTTTATCAACAAGTTGCATAAATTGAAGTTTATTTCATGACTTATTTAAAATGATTTTTTATAAGTTCCTAGCTTTAGCATTCAGCTCAAGAAAATATGGCTGTCTGACTGCCAACAGCAATTACATTTTTCCTTAATCTAGTGAAATTCTTGATCTTTTTAAGACTGGCCTAAAAATAAACCAAGTCACTCAAATTACACAATTTCTGATCTTTTCAACTATGAGTGACTTGGCCTATTTTTAGGCCAGCTGTAATTGTACAGTAATGTGCTGGAAAAGATAAATGTAGCTTTTTATCACCCTAAGTTCTAAGCACTCCAATTATTACACTTATTAAATATGCTGGAAATGCATGTATTTCCTCCTTTGAGTCTGGAATAGACTTTAGTATCTTTTCAAGAGACTGAAATATTTCATATCGCTGAGCTTCTGCCACTCCTTAACACACAAGCTGTTGTATGGTGGGTTGTTGATGTGTGACCCTGCTTTATCTTCCTTACTTTATGCTGAACTCATCCTCTTACATCCCAAAGAGCAAGGAATCAGATTAAAAGTAAAAGCTGCACAACGAAGTGCTTCTGTAAAGCTATAAAATGCTTATGGATAGTTTATACAATAAAACAAAAGAAAATAATTCCTATAACTACAGCTGTGTCAGTCTTCTGACAGACCAACAAAATAACAATTGTGAATAGGCAGGAGATAATTTAATTCTCACTTTAGTTTTCACTATGATTGTAATAAAAATCAGATTCGAGTAATATAATTTATTAAAGCATATTACATGTTGCTAATGAGTGAATTATTCTGGTGCCTGTAGACTTAGATACCTTAAAACTGTATCCTTGGCTGAATGTGTTGCTTGCTTAAAGTCATTGAATCTGGATTTTCATATAGAAGACAGATACTGAAAAAAACCAACACCCAAACAACCGATCAGAACAACACAATAACTTAATCTGGAATACTTTCTTTGAAGCTGCAACTGAAATCTGTTTAGCAAAGCTTTTTTTTTTTTTTTCTCTTTTGCACATAGCACAGAACTGAGGAAATGGTATCTCTAGTACTTTAACTTTATGGTGCCAACGTTGTCTTCTGTGACTTTTCTTTAGATTAGGTGTGGGTCAGAAGAGCTGAAGATACCAGAACTGTGGTCTTAGAAATGCACGTTCCCCCCCTGCCCCACCCCAGTACTATCCCAATCCATTTTATATTTTTGTGCTGAACACTACTTCACATTATGAAACAGGGTTTGTTACATGCTTTGTAGTTTGACTATGCATTGATTTCCTAGTCTGGACAGTTGGTTTCCTTTTTCTTCTCTTGCCAGCCTCTGGTCCCTGTTGCAGCGGGTAGCTGTATATTTTGAACAGAGCGATGGACCGGGTGTGCTTAGTCTTCACAGCTCTCCTAATGGCCAAACTATGCCACCATTTGTGTTCTGCAGATATCTGGGCAATTTGCAGTCCCTTAGATTCTTATTAGGAAAATGGTGTTTAGAAAATACATGCTCATGATGCATGAAAGTCAAAACACTATCAAGTCAAGCAGGTAACTTGGAAAAGGTAAGGAGACAGCGCTTTCCTGAAAGAAACAGTGTGGAGAAGAGGCTGCAGGAAGGCAGGCGGGATGTGCTTCTGTCGTAGAGTCATGCAGTAAGAGCCTATTACAGTGGCAAATAAAACCTGAATTCTGAGTTACACCCTTATGGTGATGTTAAGGTATTTGTAGCAGGCAAGGGGTATATGTTTGGTCGGTAAAAACAGCTCATCTGTTGAGTTCTAACTCAGTTGCCTGCAGTGGTCTAATTGTGCCCATGGCTAATGTGGCCCCTTCTGTGGCTGGTGTTTGAGGAAAATGTGGTATTTCTTTTTTTTCACTCTTTAGTTTTGCAAATATGCAAGTTATCTTTGTGCTTAGAAGTGAGTGTTCCTTTTCAGCACAGTTTGAGTTAGTTCCCTGCTTATCAGTTTAGTGGAATCCTTTTTATTTGCTGGGTTTCTTTCGATTCAGAGATACAAAGTTTTTCAGTGTTTGTACTACTTGGATCCTCCCAGAGCAGGAGGGCAATTGCCTTTTAGAAAAGAAATTAGAATTAAAACTGGAGTAATTAATTCTTAATAGTATTCCTTAATATTGAGTATTTATTCCAAATTAAAATGGAGCTAAACTGCAAATTACCAACATTCTCTGCAGAAAGGAGACCTTAACCTAGCTCTTGGGCTGTTAAAAGGAATTGCATTTTATAGCTGTTAAGTATCTTGAGATAAATTCCTGTGTCTTTTTCAGTAGAAAACTATTTTAGGTTGTTCAGATGGTGTATGAAAACAATCCATGATTAAAACCACCCATGTCGCTAACTGCTAATAAAAATTCACTTAAAAGTTGTGTTCTGAATGAGAACCCAGCAGAAAACACAAAACCTCCTACACGTATTAATGAGAGAAACTCTCGAGGGAGAGTCTGTGCATCAGGTAAGATACAGACATGGGGAAGCAGAACCAAAAATATTCTCAAGAGTAAAACCCAGAGGAAAGCAAGTTGAAAACTCTCTTACTTTCTTCTGAGTTTTTTCGTCTCCTGTTCTTTCTCTTGGTTCATGAGATGAGTCCCACCATTTCCCTCCAGCAAGAGCAACAGCATTTTGTAAGAGTGCAGTGTGGTGCCCAGACCCCTGCTTGCTACCTTCAGGCTGCAATGCGTCATGTTGGCATCACTTTTGAGCCTTCTAAAAGATAGGTATCTTGAGATCTGGTATTGCAGGTTCGTTGTTTGTAAAGTAGGAGAAGGATGGGGTTGATAAGGGGCTTTGAGCAACCTGGTCTAGTGGGAGGTGTCCCTGCCCATGGCAGGGGGGTTCAAACTAGATGATCTTTAAGGTCCCTTCCAACCTGAACCATTCTATGATTCTATGTTGCATCTATGAAAATGGAGTTGGCTGATTCAGATTACAGGCTCCTCTTGTTTATTTGCTTGCTAAGGTGCAAGTAAAGCTGCAGAGGGAACATTTGGAAGACCTGTGAATGATGGCTGCTGTTTTGGCCTCCCTTGACTCACCCCGATATCTATTTGGAGCTTCAACCACCCAAAACTAGGCTTTCTATTCATATTTCATAGCTCTAGGAAGTAGGTATCTTGCTCATCTCTTGTGGACTCCCTTACTGCTGCCCCTCGGAAATATGTAAGATGCTCAACACCAGGCACAGAATTTAGTTTTTGGTATGACAGTGAGTGATAACCGAGTTGCAGGAGCATTTTTAATATACTTGAACGAGATTTTGGAATGCATTTGGTTTTCCCTGGTCTCAGTTTCTATAAGTTAATACTTTGTTGTGGGTTGTATTCATGTAGCTTCTCATAACTAGAATGCTCATGTACAGTAAAGGCATAATTTAATTCTTATTCTGACTTCTGGAGTGGTTTCAGTAAAGATAATTTTGGGTCTTTTCCAAAGGTAGGAATTTTTAGAGTCATGATTTTTCTGAGTTCCTTTGGAAGATGGGTGGTAGGTGGTACATGGCGTGGAGTTCTGTGTCAGTGCGTTAGGAATGAGAAGGGCCCATTAATGAGAGCTCAAGAAATACTTTGCAGTAGGAGATTTGTGTATAGAAACTATGTTTCTCTCTCTTGCTGAAGAGTAGAAATCAAAGGAATCGGTATTTGAGATGGAAAGATTTTAAGGTCTTAAAAAAATTTTGGAAAGGTGTAACAGATTTTAATGAATGTTTCCTTTGCAGAGATTTTAAAACTAGAAGAAAGCATTATAGTGTTTAAATCTAGGGGGCCTTATATTGTTAGGCAGAGGTAGTCACTGTGTTGATATTTGGGAGCTTTTCAGTCTAATGAAGGCGGTAGTCTATGCCTCTATGTAAAACTTGTGCAGCTTTTACTGCTTGAGACTTATTTAATTCACTTTGTGTTTTGTGACATTTTTACACATTGTTTTTGAGGAAAACCAATCTTTATTTCTAGAGCAATACATTGTTGCTGTTTTTTTACAACATTGTAGTGTATATGTTTTTTTTCTTATCCTGCTTGTTTAGGAGAGGGGTAAACCTATAAAGTTTCCTGAAAAATTCCTTATGGCCTGGAGAGAGGAATAGTAACTTGTACGTTTTCCAGTTGTATACATTTTTCCTTCTACGGAAGATTTATGCTTGGTAATACAACCCTGTGAGTTGAGCCACTTGCTGCAGAGCAAGATTTCAGCACCTAAAGCAGTAGGAATGATTGGAATGCATGTTTTGCATTTTGATTTCCATCCTATAATGGTGACCTTTAGTTTCTCTTCGTTTTTGTCATGTTTGCCTTTCTTTGTGCTTAATGGGTATCAGTGTTGCTTTTTCTTCATATCAATAGTGGCATTTGGTAACTTCTGTCTTTGTTCACTGGGAGAGTTAAATGCTTTAAACCTTGATCAAATGCCATGTTAGATGTTGAATTATTATTAATAAAACCACTGCTCTAAAATCATGCTTAAATTTCAGTGTATTCTTTATGTTCCTCTGGTCCCGTTGACTGTATTCGGTATGCATTCCTGGTGCTGCTTTGATTGCACAGAATTAAATGGAAAACATTGTGAAAAGAGGGAATATTGATTTTTCTTCTACTTAAGCAATGGTTTTCCAAGTGACAGAGCTCAATTATATTATACTGGTTATAGGACTATTTAACATATGCCTTTTTAGTGAAGTGATTCTGGCCGGTAATGTCCTGTATCTTAATTAAACCAATATTCTGAGGGCAGTTGGGTAAAACATACGTTTGAAAATGTAAATGTCAAGTATATTGTACCAAGGCTTATCTGTTAAATACTGTGAGGTTACAGCCCGGATGAGGCTGCCGGCAGTAATAACAATTGTTCAGCCTTTTCTTCTTCTGTGGCTGTGTAATTAGATCATGATGTTGCCCATTTGATAACTACTGGAAAGCGCAAATTAGAGTAAGTTGGAAGTGAATGTATGAACATGGTATTTAAATTTTTAATTACTGAGTTGGAGTAGGTGCTTCGCATGAGGGCAGCCTGCAGGCCTCTCGCAGAAGTGTCATCAGAAAATTCCACTTAATGTTGAGAAAAATGCTGAGAGAGAAGTGTCTTTTGAATAGCAAAGACAGCTCAGTCACTTAAAGGAATTAAAAGCAGTTTTAAAAATAAGTGAGGAGCTGGTGGTGTGTAGTGCGGGCATGGCTTGCCTTTACGTAGAATTCGTGCCCTGTATGTACTTTATATTTTTTGAGGTATCCTGATCCTGCGCTGTGCAGGCATATGGGGCTGCGGGCGTGTGGAGGGAATCACAGATTCACCCAAGCAATAAGTAATGAAACATTGACGGCCTGTTTGGGAAACACAGTATAGATTTAGTTAGGTGGGTCGCAGTTTCTATGTTGACCTAAACCCATTACAAATAAAAAAAATAATTAAAATTAATGGTAGTAGGATCTCATAAACCTTGTGTTTCTGCATTGACTGATACACGTTACAAGCTCTAACATGAAGATTGGGTCTTTTGCTTCTGGCTCTTCCTTTCCTGCCCTCATCCCCAAGTAGCCATCAGGACGACCAGTGCCGGGTGCTCTAAAGCGAGTGTACATAAAGAGAAGAGCAATCATTACTATCAGCTGTATCTATCCAATGCAGATGCGTTTTTCTATAGCGGGAAATATTTTAGTAGCTTGGGAAGAGTATTCTTTTTTCAGTTTGCGTATTTCTGCTTCCATTAGCTAATCAGGATGGTTCTGAGTTTTAAAAACTGATTAGGACAGTGCTTCATGCTAAAGGTACCATAGGGATGCTTTACAACTTCTTTCAGACATGTTTTCAGATGAGATAAGAATGTAGTGGTGTGGTGTGCTATACTAGTGTAGTGTAACAGTGCGATAGAAGTAGCCTGCACCTTACACAGTAGCACACTTTTGTATTCCACTTGTTTTTTCCTACCTTAGCGTAGACTACTGGAACAATTCTTGACTGTAGAATATGAAAAATTTAAATCTCTTTGAAGTTAGCAGAAGAAAGCAACTTCTCTATAGTTGAGCAATCAAGATAAAAATATGACATTCTTTGTTTGAGGGATAAGTAAGTGGCTGTCCTGTTATCTCAGCGCTTCTGTGTTGTTTTGCAGGATGTGACCTTTCTGTTCTGCGGGGACATGATAAGGGTATCTGGAGCCGTGATTCTTTCTTAAAATAATGCATAGAGACTAGAGAGAAGAACAAAAATGAAAGGCTTCACCTTGTAAAGTTTGATGGTATTTACCTTCACAATAGCAATGCTTGATTGATAGCGTACGTGCGTATGCCGTGGCTGCCAAATGCCGATGCAGATTTGACACAGGTTGATTTGTAAGGTTTTTGTTCATCTGGATTGGTGAAAACTGTCAGCTGGGGGAAGCTTCTTGAGTCATCAGGCAGCCTGAGTGTAAACCTTCTGTTTTGGAAGAAGGTTAACAAAACAAACAAAAGCCACTGCACCGTACTACATGAAGTTACTTGAGATCTTTTAAGAAGTTCTGTTCTATTCTACTTGAAAATAAAATAGCATTTCCAAGCAGGTTAAAAAGAGGAACCAGCAGGACTGTCCTACCTCGGAAAGATTAATTGAGGCCCTGGAATTTTTGAACTTTTCATGATCTTGAGTTCATGGTGTTTATTTTTTTTCCAACTTACGTGATTTAGAAATAAAGGCAAAAAATTCTGTAGTTCCACAAGGTTATTGTGGTTGTATGTTCATTCTTCTAAGAAAATGCACCCAAATTTTCTCCCCTTGCTTAACCGAGGATATGAAGATATGTCCTTTCTGTCTTTAAAATGTGATTAAGATCTATTTTAAGTATTTTTCTCTTACTTAATAAATGTAACTGAATGTCTTATAAAGACGTACAGTTTCAGTATTCACAAGATAGAGAAGGTAGAAGCCGATTTAATTTACAACCAAGATTTTTTTTTTTCTTTTTTTTTTTTTGGTTATTGACAGACTGCCATCAATATTGACATTATAAGAGCAAAGGCTTTCCATACAGCTCTATGAGCCACTGTGGATGGAGTAGAGCTGCTCATGCTCTAACAACTTTGTGATTTGTTATCTGCTTTGCTGTCTTCCACTTAACAGAGCATCCCCTCCTAAGCAAGATTCCCGCCGATGTCTTGCTACTCCACGTGCACTTTGCACTGAAGATGCAGATCTGTGGAGGGAATATTTCTACACAGACAAGTTACGTGAAAGACACGTACAAAAAATAACGTTTTCGCCTGTGGACTGACATGATGCTGTCCCATATCAAGCACAGACCCCAACTCTGTTGACCTTTTTGCACATCAGGAGCTACCTATGCTAGGTGTCCTGTTGAACTTAGGTGAATTTTCTCCACACATAGTATTCTACATGGACACATATGTTGGGAAGCTTTTGCTTACTTTCTTGTGCAAGTCATACTTTTTATGGCTGAGTCTTCTTCCCAAGGGGGAGTTATTTTCAGATTTTGAACTGGACGCTGGATTCTGGTAAGGTGATATTCCCACCAAAATTAAAGCCTGAAAGACACATCTTCTGTAGCTTGATAGCCCTGGCAGCAGTGGTGGGTTATCTAGAAGCTCCTTTAACACTTACGCCTTGATAACTGAAGGGAAGAAATATTATTACCATATTACTTGCTGAATTTTTTCCAGTAAAACTTTCTGTTTTGTTGTAGTTGCTGATCTAGTCTAGACCTTTCTTGCCCATATCCTGCTGAGTTGTTGTCTTGAGGACTCCAGCAGTCACTGTCTCTGGGGGAGAAGGGTGGTGTATGGCCTGGAAGGTTGTGTGGAGCAAGGCAAGGGCAGGCTAGGAAGGGTGCAGGTCCATGCGTGTCCCTGTCGGTGTGGGAGGGGAGAGGTTTTGGGCTGCATATGGAGAGCTGGAACGAGTCAGGAGAAACAGCAGAGACAGTTGCTCAAAATGTTTTTCTTGGATGTGTTTCTTCTTATCTGCAATTTTTGTTTCTCCTGAACATTACTGAGGATACCGGACTTGTATTTCTGAAAATATTACAATGTTTGTTGGGTGTTGAAATTACAGTAGTTTACTTTTAGTCTTAACGTTAATGAAATTTTCTCTCTAGGGAGATTTTGGATAGTGAGAGTAAAGAACTAGTAAAGCTGAAACTCACATCTCTGTTGATACAGGGGGATTAACGTCCTGTCTGGAGAATTATGAAACCATAATGTATTATAAAGAGCTTGAGGGACGTGACGTAGACTCAGCTATTAAAGAAAATTCAGACTTAAGGTGGAAACAGTGTTCGGCCCTACTGCGTTCTGTGTAGAAGGTGGCAAAGTAAAGTACTGGTCTCAGTCAGTGAGCTGTTGGGCAGTATGCCCTAATGTTGGCATTAGCTCCTATCTATAAATATTCTTCTCTTGGCTGTGCATGGGGTTTAACTGGGAGATGTTTGGTCATTGTTTAGTCGGCACTCAAGTGTGGAAACCAGCCAGTTTGAGTAAAACATAGAACGCTTGTTAGGGCGAATGAGAAACGTGCCAAGCTTCATGTCTAACGGCGTCAGGAAGGCAGTTGTTTCAGCTGCCATTCACTGGTGATCTTGTTGAAGAATTATGTAGAGAGTGTTTCCAAATCAGTCTATGGTCTTCACGAGATGCCAAGGTTTGGGAAACTTGTACCCGTGCTTTTTGTCTGGTATTCATTTTGTAATTATGAGTGCGTAATACTACTAGAAATAGCTAGCTTTATTTTTCAGGCAGAGTGCTGGAATTTGTGATAACCGTGTCCCACAGTCAGTCTTCTTCGCTGTGGTACTGTTCTTGTTCAGACAAACGCCTGACTTACCTGTTTCTTACTTCTCTGTTTTATGAAACCTGGGTGACACCTTCTAGCCCACAAAAAATGCCACCAGTCTGAATCAATCTGTGTGCAACACACTGTTGAGGCTCATGTACTGCGAGTGTCCTGGGAGCACGAAGTGTACAAACTGACACTGTGCTGCTGGCTCTTCGTTATCCGTAAAGCATATTAACTATATTTTACGTACAAAACCATCTTTGCATACATATGGCCAACAGAACAGTTTATTTCTGAAAAACAGCTTAGCCGTTACTGGCACTTGCTGATTTTGACCTAAGAAGTCTTGTCCAGGCCAAAATTAGAGTTTCTTCAGGCTTGTTTGTGCCTGTGACATCATTTATGCAGACTGCAGGCTTCACTAGAATGCCAAGTATGAAACAGCATCTTGCTAAGAATTATTTTTGCATGGCTAATTATAACATTTCAAGTAAAACACATTTTGTATTAATTTTCAGTACTCTTCTTTAAAGTTTCACATCTGTTAAATTTCATTTTATATGCATATCAGCCCTGGCAATAAATACTTTCTTTAACTATAGTAATGCATCTTCTGAACAAATCTTTTTTTCTTTTTTTTTTGTTTCCCCTAGTCATATGATGTTTATATTGTGATAACGAGGTCAGGCACTTTATCATCTATTAGAAACTTCTGCTGGATAGGAACTCTGAAGAACTGTCTTGGAGACACGTTGTGCTTTCTTCTTGTTAATATGACTTAAGAAACTTTACTTTTTCCTCAAAGATCTTTAAAGAGGCCTTATAAATTTTTTGTCAAATACGTCTCTGTTAACTTTATCTAAAGGTTCGCTGCTTGAAATTTGCTGTGAATAAAATATATTGACTTGGAGATAATGACTCAAATTCTTCTGTACCTTTTTTTTTGATGCGCTTTGTAGGTGTCCTATGAAATTTAAATTCTGCAAGCATTACAAGCAGCTTGAGGATTGAAATGTTTGCACAGGATAAGAAATGTGGGGACCAAACTTCTGACATGCTGGGGCAGGTGATGTTAGTGTTTTGTTTTTCAAATTGTGGTTTTAGGAATGTGAAAGGTGATGTCCTCACTGAATAAAATGCAGGACTGGAATTGAGGAATCCAGGTTTCTGTTCCAGTTTTTACAGATTTCTGGAGTCACTTGCATGGGCTTTTAGTCTTAATAGTCTGTTAGGAGCACTATCTTCCATCACAAAACATTGGGTTGCCTTGGAATGCTAAATAATGTAATTTGGACATTTGTGTGGAGATGCAAACATACCATCAAATGATTTTATATTAAAGCTTATCTGTCCAAGAGAGTAGGTAGATGGAACAGATATCTCAGTGGCTTCTCAGTCTCTGCCTAGCGTTTTGTCAATAGCAATTCACGTCTGTGTCCCCGTTAGTGCTGGGGTGAGGTTGCAGAGTTACACTAGTGTGACAGCAGTTACAATTATTGGGGAGCAAACATAATTGTATTTGAGATACCTTCAAGGTGAGTTGCAGTGGGTTCTGCCAGGATTTGCCATGTTATGTTATTCATTGAAAATCAGTAGCAGACTAGGTAAATGGTTGTTAAGAGAAAAAAAAAAAAGTGATAATGCAAACACAAATACCGAGTTGCCGGGCCTTTCTGTGTAAGCATTTTTTCTTGGCCTTTTAGAACATTTTTCCACTTTCTTTGATTTGCAGGGACCTTTGGTGTGTCCTAGTGAAAATGCAGACCTCTTGGCAGTGAATTTGTGCACATTAACACTGCTTGATTTTCATAGTTCCTTTTTGCGGGCATGTTTAGGAGTGGTTCACAGACCAGCAGGTGGCCCAGGGCTGGAGGTGAAAGCCCATTGTTTTAGACAGTGTTTCTCCAGTACTCGAGTGTTTCTGTAGTTTTGCTAAAGCCAAAAACGTCTGAAGTTTTGCTATGGAGAGAATGGGGTACGTGAAAGGAGAAAACAGGGCACTATCTTGTATGTTGTTATGAGATGATCAGCATACACGCGTGTCAAGTCCAAGGACTTTAAAAAGTGTTTGATCATTATAGTATTGAAAAGGTCATAACATAGCAGTGTGCAAACATATAGCAACTCATGTGCTCATGCCAAAATGTATTGCTGCAGATTTCCAAGTACTAGATTTATTATTCGAGAAGGTGGACTTAGCATGAACTCTGAAAGATGCCTTACGGGAGGAAGCCAAATACTTGAGGACTTTCAGAAGCACAGGGGGAAGCTAGTCTTCTGCCGCACACACAAAGTTCAAAGTCCTGTGCTCCAAGATGTTACATTCTTTCGACTTTTATTTTGTACCTTATTGATTGAGAGCACGAAATGGAATTTATTGATGGAAAAATTAAAAGCTTCTTTCATAAATTCACTGTAGCGTTTTTCATGAATGCGCCAGTGTTTGACACTTGCATAATTTGTTTCCTTTCAATTTTTGACTAAAAAGTGTAAATCTGGCATTAGTGTTGAGTATACCCAGTAAAATGTTGGAAATATGTCATCCAAGTCCTATTTTCTCATTTTTGGCACCTTAAAATAAAAAATTATCAGACATAATTTATATAACAGTGCTATCATAAATGGAGTAATTAAAGGCTTTTTATTTCAATTTTTATTCCAGGAAAATGATCGGGGTCCAGTAAGTAGCCGGTAGGGAGGATTATAAAGGAGGAACGAGTAGAGGTATTGCATTGAATTCTTTAAAGGTAGCATATTCTAAACAATTTCTTGAATACCCCTAAAGTTGATGTTTACCAACCTAGTAAACAGGTTAACAGGTTGTGGACACATCGTGTTTGGCTCTCCTTGCTGGCTTCAGTTTAACTTTAACCTACGCTCTAAAGATCTTTTGAAGGTCTCTTGAACGGTGCATTGCTACAAGCTGTGTCTTGGGAAGCATAATGTGAACTACATGTTGTCATCTTGCATAGATTGAGGGTAATTACATGCTACTTTCCTACAGATGTGGAAGTTTTCTGGATGCTTTCCATCTCCCTTGCACCCTATGGTATATTTGTTGTTCAGTAGTTGTGGATTTCAACCTTTGTTTTACAGCTCTCTGCATATTTTTTTTCTTTGTGGAGAAACCAAAAAATCATTCGTTTAATAAAAACATTTTCAATAATTATACACACTAATGCACTTCCTTTTATTATGGTATTAATGATACATAACCCCTACTGAATTTGTTAGTCCCAGTCAACCGTAAAGATAAACTGAGGAGCTGTGATTTTTAGCAGAACGTTTTGAAATACGAGCAAACTGAAAAATGACTGTTATTATAAATCATGTTTCTCTGCAGAATTGGTATAAAACCCTACTTAAATCTAATATGTAAAATCACATCGTGGATCATATGTGAACGTTTCTAAGTGGTATCCACATCTGTTGTGTTTTTCTTCTAGCGACACTTCAGAAGTGCTTTTTTGTTGTTCATGTGTGCGCTTTTAGTTTCAGTAAGTGAGCAAGGTCAAATTATATTGCTGTTCTGGGAGTCCTTTTTATAATCATTTATCTGCGTTTTTTGGTGGATGAGTAAGAAAGTCTATTAAAGTATAGAATAACAGTTTAAAGAGTGCAGTTCTGTTAGGTGCCATAGGAAGCATATCCTTGTGAAAGGCACTTGCTAGGGATGTTGAGAGACAGTACTCGTGCCTTTGTTGAGCCATTTTCTTTCCCTGTGTTGGTGCCATATAAAGAGCAGCAATCCTGTACTTCTCCCTCTTATACTAAACCGAAACACAGTATGAACCTGGTTGTATGGGGTTTTTATTGATCCATTATTCCTTTTAGATCTTGGTCCATTGGAAGCAATCGAGCATTAACCAGGGAGTGGTACATGCCAGGACTGTTGGCTTCTGCCAACAATTCGGACGTTTTTAATCTTGCTTTGGAATTGCCATAGTTACCTGTTTTCGATAAACATAGAACAACAGACTTACAGACTTGAGAGAAAATCCTTTTGTATGGGTGACTGAAGCTGTTGCTTGTGTAAGGCCTCCACACATTATTGACTGGAGGTCGTGATTTCCACCAACACTGGGAGGTGTCTGGACCATTAAGCCACCTGGCTGAAGCCACCTGGCCAACCTATTGCTGTCTGTCCCTGCTGTGTTAGGTGGTGGGTTTGAAGACAACTAAGCTGCTCCTACTTGTCTCTCCCTGTACTTGGCAGCACAGGGGCTTGTTTGTGGTCCCAACAGTTTTGCGGATGTGCAGCCCGTTTGCCGCTGCAGATGTCATCGCTGTAGGAACTCGAGATGTGGGAGCACTGGGTAATCCCGTAGTTACAAGAGACATCCTATTTGTTTTGTTGAGGAGGATGAACAGAACTCTCTGTGCTAATGCATCACTTCCTAAGGTCTAATGTTACTGCAACTCATTAAAAATAAAATATGTTTTTATGTTAGTGGAAGACTAATGAGGGAAGGGATGATGTGTCTAGAAGCCTGTCTTTTCTCAGAACATTTGAATTAGCCTATTAAGTGTTTCTCTATAAACCTTGTTTCTCTAAATTGACATGAATTTAATACTCTCACACTATAGGGTGTGTTTTCTTGGTTTTGTTGGTTTGTCAGGAAGCATTTGTATCAACCCTTCTGTTTCTCAGCGCAAAATCGATTTACTTTTAGGGGAAATCGGTTGGGCCAGAGGTAAGCAAGTGGGAGAAAAGTTTCATTTGGTGAGCTTTGATGAATATTGTATTGCTGTTTATGGCCCGAAGCAAACATCATTCAACTTAATAAGTCTCATTCAAGTGTATCAAGTGGGATGTGGTTCAGTTTCCTGTTTTGTTCTTTTAGAGACACACTGAGTTCAATGTGTCAAATTACATCTAAATTTAGGGCAACGCTCCTTAAATAAATGGTGTTTTTTTTTTCCTTTGGACTTTCAAACATTTCATAGTTGTTCACTTTTCTTTTGCATTTTGTATAATATGCTGCTTTCACCCTGGATTGCTTGTCAATTTTCTATTATTAAATCACTGCACCGAGATTAGAATCTGTTCTTTAACGGAAAGATATTTCTATCTGTGATACTTGTTTTGTGTTTTAATGCAGCCCATATTTTAAGATGAAAGGATAGTTGCTTTTTACCATATTAAAAAAGACCTAATAATACCAGAGTCGGTGATGGGTGGTGGTGTTAGTAATTGGCAAATAAAATTTCAGCGGATACAAGAGTATCTGTGAATTGTGAAATGAAACGCTTTCTTTTTAACAAAATGGCTGGACATATTATTTCCAAGGAGAGGCAGCAATAAAAAGGGGGAAAAGGTGTATTAGTAACTTATGAAAAGTCATCATTCATAGAAATGTTACTATCTTTTGTTGTGTATCACAATCAATACATCAGATTTCTGTTTTCAGACTTTTTATTCTTGCCATTTTGTCCTGCGTTTATCTGACAGTTGAAATCCTTCATGGAGGGATGGATGTAAAAGGACTATGTGGCTACTCTGCATCAATGGGATTTCCATTTAGCTTCCTTGCCGTGGGATGCTGAAAGCTTTTTCAGTGTTTTTCTTGAAGTTCCTGACTCTGTTCATCTGCAGTAGACAATTTGATTAGCTAGAGGATGGTATGGCTAGAAAAATTAGAGGATTTGAAAATGTTCCTTGTTTTTTAGGTAATCTCACACTTTTAAAAGGCAAAAAAAACTTATCTGAGAAAAAAATGGATGGAGGTAAAATTGCCAATTCAGTGGAAGATGGTGAAACAACAGGAGAAAACTGCATTCTTTGCTGTTAGCTGAAGGTATTCATCAAAGTTGATTTTTGGTAGCCAAAGTAGTTTAGTTATTAATTTATACAGAAACTTAAAATAACTGAATTTCTTTTGAAATTTACTCTTAAAAATATGTGCAGGGGACTTCTCTACACATACAAGTAATACTGTTTTTTTCTTCCCTTTAAACATGTTTGTTCTGGAATAGGATGTCTGCTTAGATTCTTGTTAACTTTCTCCGTAAAGTGGAAACATTAAAATAAAAACAAAAGCAAATGATTTTTCTAGTGCGAGTGTGTCACACAAAGAGCTATTCAGAAACTCCTGTTGAGCTTTAAGTGGACTCCTGTGTCAAATGTGAGCAATAAAGAGCTTGACTACAGATGAAGATTCATCAGTTTTCTCCAAGTAAATGAAGGCGTTTGTATGTTTTATTACTTTAGGATTGAAATATCATATTGTTCTGGTTTTTTTTTGGGGGGGGGGCAGAAATTACATGCTCAAAATTGAGAGATTCTAGGATATGACATACACAACGGGTCTGTTTTCAGGATATTTTTTTGCTTATCTGAACAATTGTTTGCTACCAATTGAGCAGCCTTTGTTGTAAAATATAACCAGCTTTTTATTTTGCCCTTCTCTGTCCCTTCTCTCCCATTTCAAAGTATTTCCTATACAGAAACAAACTCACATATACTGGCTTATGCATGTGATGGAAATTACTTTAATTTTGCCATCAGGATGTATGCCACAAGTATTTCTTCAGTGTCACGGAAAACTGGGGGAAAAAAAAAATCAGAATGGATGTTCTTGCTCTGGTTGTCACTCCTGCCTGGTGTCACGGCTTCTGCTGGCATTGACAAAATCTGCAGCAGGGCACATGTTGCTACTCGTGGGGTTGGAAAGAAGTAGATTGCAGGGACTAAAGCCACTCAGATCTCACCATGGAGGAAAAATACCAACGAGGTGTTGGGGGTTGGTGTAGTTGAAGACCTGTGCTCATTTGCCATACCTGGAAGATGAGTAGTGACAAGGAGAGTACTGAAACCCTTAAAGTTCACTGTCTGCCACATCCATGTCTTGTGCCAGTACAGAGAGGAAAGAAAGACAATACAATGGGTTTTTTTTTCCAGGCTGGTACCTTAATGGGTGGGGAATCTCAGGGCAGAAATAGATTATTGTTAAGATGTCACCCTGATGTTGGTCCGCCTGAATTGAAAATCTTGTACTCTAGAGGTGAGAAAATTATTCAGGCCTTCCTGTGCATCCCCGTAGTGGTGTTTACCTTAAACACAGATTTCCATTTGCTCCATGGCTTTCAGTGGGACTGTTGTTTTTATGGAGACTACTCTACAGGATTAGTTTACTACTGAACCTTAATTTTTTTTAAGAATTCAAGAGTCCTCTTCAGTTCAAGTTTTCAAAACTGCTTAATATGTAGACTTTCATAGTCGAGTTTTGCATCTATTTAACCCTCTGTGCAAGTTAGGTATTTCCCGAAAGGGTAAGTACAGAGTATGTAGCTCTGGCTGAAGGCATTTGTCGTTGTCTGTATTTTTTAAAGGAAAATTTGGCTTAGCATTTCAGAAAGGAAGGTGTACGTAAGATGTGTGTTACTCAGGTAAACCAAACTTTCAGCTCAGGAAACCTTTGCTTCCTCACAGGGGCCTTGTACACGTTTGTGTCCCCCAGGTGACGGGTGTAGGAGATCCCTGCCCGGGGGGGCTCCTCTGCCACCTGCCTTTTGAATTCCCTCATCCTGGGAGCTGCAGAGAGGACTTGTTGTTGCAAGGAGTGTACGATGCTCAGTTCCTTCCTTGCGAATCGTGTTTCTCGTTGTCTTTACGCCGCTGTTCTTGCTCTGAAGTAGCCAGAAGCCTCTCGCTGGGGCAGGTGCTGGGTCACCACATGCTCTCGCTGCTCCACGGAGGTGCAGGTTGGCATTCAAAACCCCCTCTAGCTACTGTCTTCAGATTGGTCTTGCAAATAGAGCTGGCCTGTAAGGAAATGTGGGGTGGTCTTCCTGCTGCTCTGCCAAAGGGCCGAAGGCTTTTGAGAAGCGTTAATGGCATCATTCCTTGAAGAGCTTTCTGAAGCCTAAAGACCTTTTTGAAACCAAACTCTCTCATGTTTCAGGTGAGGAATTTAGCTGGTGCTGATTCATTTGCTTACCATGAGACTGAGTGCATTAAAGGGGTTGGACTAGATGATCTCCAGAGGTCCCTTCCAACCCTATGGTTCTATGATTCTATGAATCCCACCCTGTCCTGAGGCCATGAGTGGCAAGCTGGGGAAGCACCCAGGTGGGGGCACCTCACCTCAGCTGTAGGGGCAGCTTGGTGTCGTGTGGGGATCACCGTCTGCACAGAGGCTTCTCTTTGATACAAACCAACGACTGCTCTCATCCCCTGATATTTTTAATTAGATCTACTTTTAAGTATAATATCCTTCTGGTGGGAGGGACAAAAGAGGGTATTTTATTAGGTTACAGCATAAAAGTGCCATCTATCATGCTGCTCTGCTAAGATAAAATTATCAAATTTTTAATGTTCCTGTGTCTGGCCTGTCTTCTGAAACACGGTACAGTTTTATAGGCCCTGTTCTTGGTCACGTGGAGACCACCATGTCTGGGTGGAAGAAGCATTCTTTGTAAATATAAGATAGATTTGAAATAAGTCATTTTATTAATTGTACATTGATATATGTGAGGTCACCCTGATTATAGTCTGGACCACTAACACCTTACTCATCTTGCTTTTTTTGCTTTTCATGTGTAAGGTTTGGGGAAAAAACATGAATTGCAGCTAGTAGTGAAAACAGATTTTGCTGTTGTGCATGCAGTTCTACCTTGGACTCCGTTTTCCTTCAGTGTACGCTTTCAAGCAGTGGTACTGTTTGTAACTGCCACTTTTTGGGCACTGGATGTTGCTTCTCCAGGTTCTTAAGCTGTCCCTCTCTCTTCTTCTAAGAAGCCTGCAGTGGAGGAGGCTGGTGTAGCCGTGAGCATGCCAGTCCCGTGTGAGAAGCATATGACTTCACCTGGGGATATGAGCAGGTCTGGAAATACATGTCCTCATTTTCCCCCCTAGAACTTTCGGACCCAACACTAAGTTGTGTGCTGATTTCTGAAGAGTAGGAGAGGTAGGTGCATAACAAAGAAACAAAACCATCGTATCTTGTTGTCGAATCCCCTTAATGAAAACTTTCAAAAATACTTCTAGGAATCCTTGAGAAGCATTTATGTTTTTTAAAGAACTAACTGCATTTGGAAAATTATTATAAATGTGTAATTTCTAGGTAGTATTGGGGAAATATTGTTAACATCATTACTCGCAAGCTTCTGAGATCCAGTTTACGTTTCTCTAATTTAATTTGGATTTTCCTGACTTGGCTCATTAAAGTCCCCGAGAGAGATTTACATCAAAATTAATTATATCAATGGTTGAATTGCTTAAGTAACTTGGAGAACTCAGTTTCGAATAGGTTGTAAGATGCTGTTTAGATAGTATGCTTATGTTTCATAAAATGAGATGTTACAAACCCTATAGATTCTCATCTAAGATGGCTTTCACAGAAGTAATGGTCTCTATCAGGGACCATTGAGATTACTATTGTACATGTACTTTGTAATTGTCTTTTTGTAAATTTAGTTACAGAGTATTGGAAATTGTTAAAAAAAACCTAAATGTGGGTACTGTAATAATAAATAGTCACAAATAGGGTTCTGTGGAAAGGTTTAACTTTTATGAAAAGAAAATAATCAAAACTTAAGGGAACAAATAGTGATATTTCATCTTACTGTGAAAGAACTGCTCAGAAAAGCTAATCCAAGTTCTACTTTTCCAATAGACTTAAAAACGTGTATATATCAGAACTAACACAGTTGTCAGGAGTTAAGGGTTTTGCCGAATCTGTGCTTTAGCAAGTTTTACTTTGATCTCGAGTGAGAATTTCAGTTTTCCAAGACTGCTGTTGTGGTGGGAAAATAAACAACTTCTCTTTTTTGTTTGCAATGCCTTTGGTTACTTTTGGAGCACACTTGTTGTACATTTTTCACTTAAAATCACCATAAAGCCATAAATTTGGCGTTTGGGAATCTTATTCGATTCCTATCCCTCTCCCTCCTTTTTGTGGCAATGTAGACCTATAAAAATAGCAATTGTAATATATATGATGGCGTACCTGGTTTGAAAGGCACGGTGCAATTACAGTACCAGAACTTCTGGGTCTTACAGAAAGACTTCTGCTAGTGTCATAGAAGGTGAACATGTAAACCTTATTTGCAAAGTACTTTGATATATTTAAAAGGTTTTAAAATCTTATTTAGTTCTTTTTGTTTTTGCGGAAAGGAATATAAATACAACATAATATGGTTTAACATAATGAAACCCAGAATCACTTAGAAAACAGAACATAACAGGGTTGTGCTCCTGCTGTTTTATCTTCACTCCAAACAGTTAAGGGCTGAAAAACTATTTATCACTTTGCACATCAGGAGAAAATACTTGATGATCCTACCATTGCATGGTAGGACTTACATTCTCACAGGAGGAGGTGCCTCCCTTCCTCCAAACATGCCTTGAAGTGCAGAGAAACCCATCAAAGTTCCGAGCAGCTCTTTATTGTTTGTGTCCGCGTTTCCATTGTGCGCTGTGACTTTTCAGAAAGGCCAAGAGACGACTCTTGGAGAAGGAGCAGAGTGAATGCATTGCAAGCGACCTGCATTCTGGAGGTAACCAGACCTCTGAAAGAAAATGGTGTAATTTGTCTGCGTTATGAGAAAATGAGGTTGGGTATGAATCCTTTTGAATTGTTATAGAACCAGACCTGACTATATATAAAATGCAAATGTTGTGAACTTGTAAGAAGTTCTTTCAAATGACTGTTGCAGCCAGCACACTGTCAGAAGCTGTTATCCAGGATTCTTTCAGAGTTTCTGTAACCCAGAAAGGGCAGCAATGCAATTTAAAAAATTACTTCATTGGTATAAATAAATAGTCTTTAAATTTTAAAATAAATACAGTGAAGTCTTTAGAGCTAAATAGGGCTCTTAGGGTTATTCCTGAGGTTATCACACATGCTGGATGTCCAGGCTCATTTGGAACATATTTTGAGGTTTGTATGGATCAGCTTTATACAAATTGTTGTAGAAAAGAGAAAAACTTGATAGGTTTGTAATTTGGAAGTTTTGCTTTGAAATGCCCTGCTTGAAAAGAACAGATGTGATCAGGTCTGAACAAGTGGCATAAGTAACACTAAATCCAACAGTCTGGATTTAGATAATTTTCAAAATATTTGTATAAAATATTTGTATTATAAATGTATGTTTAATTTTGGCTTAACGAGTCTAAACACAAAGATAGCGTGCGTGGCTTAGGGTGTCCCTGAGGTGCAAGTCACTAGAGAATGGAGATAGGAAGTATTTTTGCCCTGTTCTTTTTGGCATCTGCTGTTGAAGGTTGTTAGAGGCAGAATACTGGGATGGACGGATCCAGTATAGCTGTGTGTTTTGGTGGGTGTCTGCTTTTTGCAGGGAGTGGTTTGTTGTGGTTTTTCTTTTGTTTTGTGTGGGTTTTTTGTTTGTTTTGTTTGTTTTGGTTTTGTTTTGTTTTTGGCTTTTTTGTTTGTTTTTTTTTAGTTTATTTTATAAATGCCTGGTTTTCTAGAAATATTTGAGAATTGCTTTTCCTCATCGACCTAATTGTTTCTTTAATGTACATAGAAGGTATCAGTGGACTTATCTGCTCAAATGTCAAAATGGCCTGCTGCTGAATGCTATTACATAGTTAATTTGTTTTAATGCCGTTTTTATGTGCATGCTATCTAGGGATGTGCTTTCATCATCAAACAGTATTGGTCCCTCTGGATGACTTTAGAAAGTAAGGATGCTGAGGGAAACCCTTTGGAGACGACTGTAACTTTGGCAGCTGCTGACTGCAACACGAGTGAAGGGGCTGCCTGGCACCAGTCCCCGGGAGCTGGTTACGGTGAGATCGGCCCCATACCATACTGGGTGCTTTCCACCTCTGAAGTTGTAAGAAGTACAATTTTCAGTGCTGTTCTTCTCCCACTGGTGTTCTGGGAGAGATGAGATCTCACTGACCTTCAATTACCACCTTTTACCACCACTTCAGTGTGCAGGAAAAATATTTCCCTTTCCTTTTCTTCACTGTTGCACTATGGTTGTATATTTTCCAATTATTATGCAGAGTAGATTGTGCTGCCTAATTATAGGTGAACCGAGTTAAAGTAGGTAATCTTTGTGTAGGAACGTGTCAGCCATGGCGGTTTTTGTTGTTGTTGGCTTTTTTTAAATTGCAGCAGGAAAGAGATTTGAAAGGGTGACTACTTTCGTTTAGTGCTTCTAGGTTTATCTGTCATATCACAAATATTACTTGCTGTGAATTTACTGTGCACTGGTCGATTTAGTGTTTATAATTTAAGATATAAAATTTAAGGTAATATAATTCTTTTTCTAGGGAAAAAATAATTGCTCATTCATTTATCAGTATTTCGATTAAAAAAATCATATCCTGCATCTCCTGAATGGACTAGTTAGGGTATTTCAACACAGAAAAAAACCCAACAACCCAAACCTAAATCAACAAGCAAAAGAGGATAACCTAATTTTCCCACAAAAGCCTAGAAAAGTAGGGGAAATATTTTTCTTTTCCATTTCTAGCTTGTCTTCTGAACGTCAGGCTAATAACTTCTTGCCATGTTCGGAATATTTCATTTGAGTTCTGACAGTAATAACTGTGTTTTATTTGGCTGTCAGGGGCCCTGTAAGACGGACAGATAATGTGTTCATTCTCTGTCCAGTGGGAAGAGAATACATTAACTGTCTAAAACGATATGAAAAGAATGAGAGCCAGTTAAGTTGATTTTAGGGAGAATAAAAGCAATGTATTTATTTGCAGTGCTACATTGCATGTTGTTGGTTAGATGGGCACCGGTAATTCCTTGGGGGTTATATAAAACAAGCCAAACCAAACACAGCTGTGTCTTTTTGTGAACGCAGACACCCACTTGTTCTGGAGACATCATCGCTTGAGATGCTTCCTTGTTCCCTGTACTTTGAGAGGTTTGAACCTTTCTCCATCCATGTTATAGGAGATTTAAACTCTAATGAAAAGTCTGCAGTGAAGTATAGCCTTTAACAGGGAAATATGCTTTCTGGGACATCTGGTGTAGAAAAACTGGCTGATTCAAGCCCAATGTGGCGTGTAACAAGTGGTAACTGCGTAGGCATCCTAAGCCTGCTTAGCGTGCTGCAAACTCTGAGGAGCCTGACTTGGGGATGAGAAATAATTCATCCTGAGACTCCACGAGTATCTGGCATATGTGCGGAGGCGTGCAGAGACTCGAGCAGTTATGTTTCAAGGGATGTGGCTGCATCTCCATCGTGGGCACAGCACTGTAGCAGTAAGGCAGTCATGTCCTTCTGAGCGCTCGCTGGGTTGTTGCATGTGGGGAATGCAGTCTGTGTTTGTGTACTCTAATTTTTCTTCCGTTTTCTCATTGTCCAGTTGCAGAATGTCAGAATATGTTCCTGATTTCTTGCCTGGTGGCAATGACATTGGGAAAGGAATTGCTGCCCATATGTATTGCTTCACTTCTTGTCACTCTCAGCTGCCTGAATCCATTCTCCACCTCAGTCACCTAATTAGTCTAATACTTTTGACTGTAAGTCTTTAATGGAAAATAGCCTGTGCACAGGATTTCAAAGTGCTTGAAAAGATTTGTATTTCACAAGGACAAGGTAGATGGATCATTAATAATGGACGGACAGATCTGGAATCCTAAATCTAAACAGCCACCCTCTTTTGCAGTCCCTTATGTCTCCCAAAGGCCTGTGGTGGCACCTCTGCCCTAGTTAAGATAAGAAATTCTTTCCCGGTTGATTGTCAGAGCGTAACGGGGATACTGAGTGGGGTTATTCACTGAGGAAGGCAGAGTTATACTTGGTTGCATTACTAGGTTGTGTCTAAAATGACCTGCAAACGAAAACTGGGCTGTGTTCCTTGTACGTGCCTGGGAGGGGCAGTTTCAGCCAAGAGCAGCACAGGGCTCAGCAGCAAAAAATCAAATCATCAATTTATTCTCTGCTTGCAGACAATTTCAGGGAAACTGGGGCACACAGCCCCTTATTATTTTCAGCTTTTGTCTAGACTGCATATCATTCCTAAGGGTTAGTACCTCTGCGGGTCACACTAAGACCTGCAGGCGGTCAGTGATGACAGTTACATATGTCATGTACGTGGTTTTGGGGATTATGAGTACTTTTAACAGCAATTTTTCCTAACTTGCTTTCAATGTTTTAATTAAAATGTTGCTGTAGCTTTCCACATAGTCTGTGTGACACCAGTAAACACTTCACTGATTGCCTGTGTGACTAATGCAGCTGGACACTTGTCAAGATAATCTAAGATCTTTTCGTATATACAAGAATAAAGATGTCCGACCATCCAAACTTTTGTCTGTGGCCTATTCATTTTTTAACTTGAGCACCGTCAACTCTCGTTAGATTGCCGATCCAACGATGTGAAAATGACCTATCATGTCATTTTCGTGCAGTTCGAACTACTGCTTCAAAATAAAAATCGGATCATAGGATGCATGGTCTTATGAGCACTTCATAACCTGTGTTTCTTGCTTTCAGATTAGCTTTAAAACATCAGCCTTGGACTGGTGGGCACTGTATTAACAGCCACGTCATTCTCATAAATTACATTTTTGTAACCTTTTAGTCAATTGTTCTTGATTTAGGCCACGTGGTTAAGATGATGCACAGCATGTAATGTTGCTGTAATTGTTCCTCTTTGAACACATGTTCTGTAGATTTAATGTTTCTTCTATGTTGTAAATGATATTTGATGTCAGTCCTCATATTTGTTAACATCTAATAGTTTAATAATTGGAAGTACAGCTCTTTAGTGGAATTTTACGGTGCTTTTTTTTTTTTATCTGCCTCTCTCCATTTCTCAAATACTTCTGCAGTTGAGTAACACAGATGGATATTTATGTTGCCTAATTTTAGGCATCTGATTTGTGCTGAAGTTAAGCAGCTATCCTTACATCTGTGCAGCTAGTGAAAGACAGCTACACCCTCCAGAGAGCTATTCAGCATCAGGTACACTGAATTCCCTGCCTGTACGCAGGGACCAGCTTCTCAAAACAAGAATCTAAGATTGATGTCTGAAGTTAAGCAATGCTTCTCCAGGAAAAAAATATTACAGAAAGATGAAGTTCAGTCATTTTTATTTTTTTTTTTTTGTGGTTTAATCTTAAGGTCAATTTGCAAAGTTAAGTCTGCTGCATGACAGGATCTAAGCGGAACGAGCTGAGTGCGTAGAAGACTGTTTGGTGCGCAGGTTGCAGGAAGTATGTCTGGCTGCTGAAGGGGTGCCAAGCAATTTAGGACTTGGTGCTCCTCGCTGGCTAGCTGTTCTGCTAACAGTCTTGCAAAATCCCAGACTTTGGGGTATCAGAAAAACATCTTACAGAATATATGTGAAATGCTACTATAGGTTTAGTTGGCATGGATAACTTGGTTCTGGCAGGAGTGATTGATGTGTCTCGGTGAAGCAGTGTAGCCTGAATATAGTCACAACTTGTATCTTTAAAGCACATGAAACCTTTCAGTTCCTAACCACCAGTGCCTATTGCAGGTAAATTACTTAACACAGAAAGTAAAATTGTACGCATAGTCTCTGTTTTCTTATTTGATGAATCAGACCTGGACACAGAGGTGTGAGCAGGAGCTTACAAAGGACCTCCATTTACCAACAAGAGTCTTTGGTCAGATGCCCTACCGGTAGCCCTCTGTCTCTCTCTCTGTCTCTCTCTCTGTCTCTCTCACCTCCTGTGGTACCCCTGCTTGTGCTGGTGTTGGCCATCTCTCCTTTCTTTGGTTTTGGAGGAAGCGTATGCTGCTGGAATTGGCAAATAAATGGCCGCGCAGTCAGGAGGCTCCTGTCCGGCTACGAAGCCCAAGCCAACAGCTGTGTCCAACTAGTGTGCGTACTGCCTCCGACCAAAGAATTACCTGGTGGGCTCTGTGCTGCCCACTGGCTCCATACTGCGTAGTCCTTCTCCAGGAGTGTTGTCTCATGCTGAACGTCAGTGGTTTTGGTGACGGGAGTTGCAGTTCTGGACTTTTAACCAACCAGTTCCCATGTGTTGGGGAGCAGAGCAGACGGATAATACATTGATCTGAAATCTTTCATCTTAAATTTGATCATTGGTCTTAAATTATTTTATTACCAAAGGAGGCAGAAAATAAGTGATGATCCAAGCTTTTTAAAGTCTGTCATTTAGGGATTAGAGGAAGGAGGAAGCAGAAGCATCCCTTCCACCACCAAGTGCCTTTTGCCAACACTGAAACTTGTAGCTGTTTCCTTGTCTGACTGGGCTCTGCAGGAAAACCTTGCAAGAGGAATTTAGAAAACGGTAGTCTCTATCAGCTCAGTTTGAGCTGTTTCTACCTGACATATTTGCATGTAAGATATACTGGACCAGTTAATAAAGAAAAACCTTTCTTAGTTTGACGCTATAAAGTAAACAAATTGGGTTGAATGTGTGTTTCTGATGAGAATTAGTTACAGCTTGATTGCCTTAGTTGAGTGGATTTTTTTCTTTTTTTTCTGTTATCCCAGCTGTTTGCATTATAAAATATATGAGAATTTTATACTGAAATGTTTTATTTCTGCTGTATTTATTTCAAGATTTTTATTAAAAAAATCAGCAGTCTGGGCAAGTCTGGTTAATTTTTTAAATGGATTCTAGTAGTTCTGTAGGCAGTGTTTTTTGTGTGTGTTTTGGATTCTTCCATATTACTGGATTTCTAGGATCAAAGTGAACACAGTGAAAAGGCAAGCGTGTTGTTAAATATCCTTAATTATTTTGTCTCCCTCTGTATAGTTTTATTTCACAGAATTTAGAATGTGTTCTAAAATAGCATTGGAATTCCAATGCTATTTTAGAATCTGAACATGAAAGCTCCAATTCAGGGCTTTCTCCTAGGAAATGTTTGCTGGAAGGTGAACGGAAAAGTACTTTGGTTTTAAGTGGAATTTATAAGGAACAGCAAAGTATGAATTAGATTCCAATGTACTTCCAATGCAATATTTAGAGCATCCTACATTGAACTGTTTATTGCTTTTGCTCACAAGCCTCGAAAGTTATTTTTGCTTTGTTTCGGAGGGGCTTGTTGACTGATCCAAGCTGTTCTGTGCTTTTGAAAGATGAGCACGCTTTGCATTTCTTCACCCACCGTTCCCTGTGGTTTTTGACTTCTGTGCAATCAGCTGAGGGGGAGCAATCTCCTCCTCATACAAACGGCGTGTGTCCTTCTGGCCTGGGCATGTACCATGGTCCCAGGACCTGTTTTGGGAAGCATCGAGCCTGTGTTGCATCAAGGTGCGTTGCGCCAGGACATGCACTGTCGTCCTGCTCAGAAGAGCAATGCAAAACACCAAATTGAGTTCTTAAAAAGACTTGTCCTCTTGAGCACCTGGTGCTTCAGCTCTGCAGTGATTCACACCAGGGCCGCAGTTCCTTCTCCAAGTTATGAGTAGCTTCACCTGCTGCTCCCCGACTGGAGGTGTCTGGGTGCTCAAGCAAGTCCCTTTACTCACCCTTCAGTTTTAGGGGATGCGAGTGGAGTGTGACCCGCAAATAAATAGCCACAAGCGGAACTAAAGCTTGCTTGTGGGAGGCAGTATTGTAAAACCAAAGTGACAGTGCTCGGTTTTTTTCTCAGAGGATACTTCACATACCAAAACCTTGATGGGATCCGCCTGGGCATCTTCAGTGTACAATTTGCTAAGTTAGAACTGAAGGAATATAGCTGATAACAGACCCAAAACAAACTCATAAACTAAACTTTCTTCGTGCACAACAACAGATGAAGAATGAACAGAAGTGTTTATAAAGATGGCAGCTTTCTGGCAGGGGTGGGGGAGTGAAGGGGGGAGTAGCTGCAGTAGCTTTTTTTGGGGCAGAGTTAATTGGCCTCAGAAGAAACAACTGTCATGCCTGCTCCTCAGCACAAGTCATTCCCCGAATTTCAGCTATAAATTAATGACTGGTAAATCCCACCATGGAGGGGGAGGCCTGCTTTGTGCTGACTCTGAGATATATCCTGTCATCTTCTCTGTGCTGGTAGCACAGAGTGTGAATGTGAACGTGCGCTTTAATTCCAGTGCTGCAGCCGCTGTATGGTCCTTCTGAGCTGGGCCTGAAGCCCTCCACTCCTGCCACCCCGGCCGTGAGTCTTGCCCTCGCCTCGGCATCCCTGCCCGTGCTGCCGCCTCCTGCTCCCACCCTGGAGACCCTTTTAATGCTGTGAATATACAGCCTTCCAGAGAAGAAAGTTCATTACCTGTCCACTGACTGGTGCATGGAGCCATGATGTATCTGTGTTTTATACGAATCCTTACACTCTTCTTCCCTCGTGTAAATGCATGTGTGCTTGTTTTCCACTCATCTCCGAGTGCTGTTGAGGATGCAGCCTTTGAACAGGCATCTGAGATTGTAAAATGCCTATATTGAAAAATGCTAAGCTATCAGTGCCAAATTAGAAATGATATGTGTGATAAGTCTTTTTTAATCATGTCTCTCTTTCCCCTCTAGATTTTTTCTCTTTTTTTCATTTTTTTATTTTTCTTTTTTTTCCTCTTTTCCTCCAATCTCTCCATTCTGTGTGAATGTGAAGGGATGGCTGAGACAGTCCAGGCAGCGTTGGCCTTTCTGACAAAGTTATTTATCTAGTCCGGGGGCCAAAACCATCCTCTAAAACATCCAGTGCCACCCTCCCCCATCGTCCCCAACTCATCTGTACCAAAACATCCAAAGCAAGGTGGTTACTGGGAATAAGCAGAAGTGAAGTCCATCTTTGGAGCGCAGTGAAATAGTGCTCCGGTCGGTTATGATTTCTTCTCAATGTCTAGTAGCATTTCTGCTTTCATGCCCTTAATACTAGATAGGTTTGTGGAAAATTCTGGCATTTTAAGCCTTTTTCCCTCTTTGCCACATGGTGCCATTGTCTGGGGGAAGCGCCCATGTGTGCGCTGGTATGAGCACAGCCGTGGGACAGATTTACATTTCTTGTTTGCATTTTTTTAGGCAGTCGCACAAGTCCACCTTTGAGGACTAATCTCCTTTTCTTCTGTATTAGTTACTCCGGAATTATGTTTAAATGGAACTGTTACATATTTGAAACTTGGGGATTTATCATTTGGAGTTTTAAGGGACTTAGCATAAGATTTGAACCTCAAATACTCTTGGCAAACTGACAGCATTTGAAATTTTGATTTAGATCAGCTTAAGGACAAAATGCTTTATCAGTGATCTGTAAATTGCATTAGCTACAACTCAAAACACTGAAAAAAAATCCCTTTTCAGCCATTTGCCACTTCTTATAAGGAATTTTGTAATGCAATAATGAGGCACACTGCCTAGTTCTCTGTTAACATCATACAGTAGCTTTCAGCCGTGTGTGCCCAAAGCTTGGTTTAAGTAAAGCATATTTCAGTACCCTGTGGTGGTTCCTGTTTGAATGGAAGATGTTAGAGCTGTTCTGTGTGTCTGAAACTTGAGTCACTTCTAATGAGCCTGATCTTTACACCAGCCAAGTCAACAGTGTTTGACATTGTAGACAATAAGAAGAATGTGTAATGAAATGAGAGTTCATTTCCTCAAATTATTTAATATTTAGTTATATATGTAAGCACTTAAAGCTGTGTATCTGGAGCTAGTTAGCACCACTGTTTTCCGGAGAAAGACGTATGGTATTTTACTAGTGCATGCGGTGCCCCAGAATATACAAAAAGGTGAATTTCGGATCATTAGAGCTGTCAGTGATGGATGGAAGAGGAAAAAATGGAGAAAAATTGCCTCTCTCTTGCTATCTGCCCTCCTCAGTGGCGGTGCAGGCTGTCACAGCGGTGCGTAGTGGGGGTAGAGGGACAGCAGGGACCAGCATTGGTGCTGCCCCGGCCCCCCCCATGCCCGCGCTGCCCGGCCGAGGGAGCCCTGGTCCACATGCTGCTGGCGTGTGAACCGGTGATGGCGGAGTTCCGTGATGAGGAGGCTTCCACCCACTTGCCCTCGCTTCTGCCAGCCCGCTATTTTGCTGTTATTCTTGCTCGTCTTCTCCGTGCACATCCTGCGTGTCCCGCTTTGCATTTTTACGTTATATCCCATTCTGCTCTGTGTTCTCCCCAGGACGTTTGAGGTTCCCATGTTAGGAATTCCTGCCAAGTCCTGATCCTAACATCTGTTCCCGACATTATCCAGATGCTCTAATTTTGAGGCCTTTAAAGACGTGGCTTTTCTGATCCCCTGTTTCTCTGAAATCCAAGTAACCTGAAGCACGGATACGATCGTGAAAGTGTTAATCTAATTGTTAAACAACAGTAAAGTCATTCTGGAAATGACACTTTTGACCACAAGAGTTTTTGTAATTGCTGGTATGTGCTGAATGTAAATTAATTCATTCTGTCTGCGATAGAGTTACTTTTGTGTAGCCGTGGCTAGATGGAGCTGTCAGAATGCGTAAGGCGGTTTGATTTATGTGCAAAGGCTCCGCGCGTTAGACTTTCCTGGTATGCGCTATTCATTTTATGTACTTACGGGGTTCAACGTTGATGCCCTTTTACTGTTTTAGCATCGATGATATAATGCTTGGTAATTATTTTGGAAAGTAGAGAAATCATTTGGGATACAACAATTAGGCACAGAGACTGTGAAATAAGGTTTGCTTTCAGTGAGGGGCAAGTTTATTTTAAAGCAAGGACATTTGAAAAAGTAATGAATGCATAAATGTTTCTGATTAAATGTGTTGGTTTTTTTTTTTGGTTTTTTTTTTTTTTTTTTGCATTTTTGTGGGCAGAGTTGTTTTAATAAGTGAATGGTCTCTGGTGAGGCAGGTAATTTTAAAAGTGGTCTTGCACATCAGGAAAGGTGACCCCTAATGAAAAACATAAAAACTATTCTCTTTAGAAGCTACGCTTTCTCTCATTTTTTCAGTATTTGCCTTTTAGTATTAATTACTAGGATGTTTTAATTAATAACAGATCTTGGAGGTATTATCTGCTTCCTCTGTTTAGTCCTTTTAAATGTTAATCACTTTTGACAGCATAATTTACCCAGCTACCTGTGTCAACCTTATGCAATGCGTCTGCTTTGTGTGGCGCCAAACTAGAAACTGCACCCCAAAATGGTTTTCCAAAAGTTCATACAATTGCAAAGATGAAGTCTGGCAGGAGGAATACAAAGAAAGAAGAATTAAATGAAGACCTAATGAGACAGGGAGTCAGAAGGGCATTCAAGGTGGCTGGAGCTTCCCAAGAAATTATTCTTATACTAGTGGTAACCAGACCAAATTCACTTCTAGAAGATGTTTAGAGAGGAATGGAAACTAAGAGGTGAAATTGGAGGTAGCCCTGGAGCCTATGGAGAGTTTCCATTAAGCAGAATTGTGAAGTGTGCATAGAACACTTAAAATGAGTGAAAAGAAAAAAATAATTAAATCTTTACCCCCCAACTTAAAAAAAAAATCAAGTAACATTAACCCCCAGTTGCCCTAGTACTCTCCCTGGTATTAATGTCATCCCCTCTCGCCTTCCCACCCCAGCTGTTCTCCCCTTCCCTCCAGAGGTGGCCCACGCTTGTCCTTTGCCAGGCGAAGCAAAGCAAGCTTCCTCAAGCTGCCTTCAGCTGTGGTTGTAGTTTTGTTTTGCTTAAAAGATTTTTAAGCTGGAAATATTTTAAAGCAGAATAGCAATAATTTTATTAGTCACAAATCAGCAGAGAATCACCAAATTTTACTCGAATGGAAGTTTGCTTAATGAAATATCTAACTGTGCCACAAGTGTAGAAGCAAAGCGAGTGCTTCTTTGATTTGCTTTGATTGTATTTTTCTGTATAATTTACCAAGAAATGAAATTCAGCAACAAAGTCCCCTGAAACACGTGCTGATTTTCAAGGACTTAGATAGCCATGCTTCTCCCAGCTATTGAAAAAGAAAAGCAACTTTTCTTTGTGCTGGGCCCTTGGAGACTTCAATTCTTTATATTTTTAAGGGTGTTTGAAAGGGAATGTTGGGTTCTGAAAGATTTGGAGGGTTTTTGAATATATAGTACTAAAAATTAAAGGGAACGATAAATGAATCAGAACACCATTAGTTCAGTGAGCGCTACTCAGAAGAATTTATTTGTTTCTAGGTTTAAAATAAATAATCTTTTGCTGCACAAGTCAAACAGCTTGTTTTGTGTGATGTTTCTCAATGGAGCCTTCGGTAATCAGATTCCACACACGCTTTAACCTTGTGCAAAATTTAATGAAAAATAGAGTTACTAGTGAATATACTGTTTTGCCAGCTCAACAAAAGATGTTAAGTTCTGCATATTTTTGCATAATAAAGATGAGTGTTGACAGTGTAATGATCCATTTGGCACAGATAAAATCATGAATGATTTTAATAACCTTACAACAATATTTGAATTCACTATGAAATATAATATAGACGCTTCAGAGACAGGCCTGCTGCCCTGGTATGGAGTGCCAGCTACTTATAACCTTAAAAAAGAGGAGAAACAAAGGGCTAGGTCAGCCCAGAGGAGACGGGGAGGAACTGGGGCATCTACAGGATGGAAGGGATCTGTTTTGAAGTTCTCAGTTCAGTCCTTGTCCGCAGATCGAAGTGGATGAGTTTTGGCAATGCTTGTATCTCCTTCCCCAGGCTGGGTGGCATTTACATTGCGTGTTGGGGAAATGCATTCATGGATATGGGGTGAGCAAGGTAAAATGTAAGAATGGTGGTGTGTTCCCGAGTTTGGTAGCTTGAAATGATTGTGCATACAAATATAATTTCTCTTCGTGGCTCTCTCTTTTAAGAATGTTTTTCAGATTGATCTAGGTGATGGTAGGTGCATTGGTCCCAGCTCCCACAGTGATTTAGGGACTTAATTTTCAAAATGAGTTCTGAAGATAAGGCTGGAGTCTTTAAAGCTTTCACGCTAAATGATTTAGGAGTATAATTCCATCAAAAGTCCCTATTTATGTTCCTGTCTCTTTGGTTGTAATGCTCAAGTGCTGCGTCCCTGTGTAAAGAGAGAGTGCTGTAAGGCGGTGGAGGCTTCTGCACCAAGTAGACAAGAGTCACGGACTGATGCAAACTATCATTAGAGTAATATCAGAGATCTCCTTTACAGTTCATTCCTGCATCGCACTGAGTCAGGTGCTTTTGTTTCTGTGAATGTGCTTTAAAGATGGATGTGATGATATTAACCAGCTAGTTCCCTTGTGAGGTCCTCCCTCCTTACTCCCCATTTCTTCCTGCTGCTTATTGTTTTTTCCTGTGCTTGGTTTCATGAGCATTTAGAGGTCAGATCTGAAAAATCACCAGGCAGCTTTTAAAAGCAGAGTTTCAGAAATATCTTGGCATCTGATTTCTAATGATTTTAGGAGGAGAAAAGAAGTGAAATGCCTTTCTGCAACCTTATCTGCCAAATTATTGTTGAAAACGTGGCTCCAGATCGTTTTGAAAATGGTTTTGGCATTGGATTTCAGTGAGAGTTCCCGGGGCTCAGTTACTACGTTGTTTAACTTGGTGTTTTGTGGGAAATACACAGGCCCTATCTCCTTCTAGAAGATTATGGTGTACAGTAGATGGATATCTGTCTGGATGTGGATGCACCAGGCTATTTTTTCTTCATACAGAGATCACTATAATCCTCTTGGTTGTAGAAAACCTAAAGGTGTTTAGGAAGAACCGTAGTATGGCAGTTTTGGGATCCTCTCCCTTTGTAGACTATCAAATGTTATCTAATGGGTGTCTTTTGCTTAAGACCAGAGCTCCTAATCTGGCATAGGTTCACCTAATAATTCTGGTGAGTCACGTCCCCTGTGCCTGGAGGGGGACAACCTCCACAGATCTTCCAGTACGTGTTTCTTGCCATCAGCCTGGTGCTGTTGGACTGCTACCGTTTAGTCTTTGTTTTGTAAGGATAATCCTAATGGACTCTAAGTTAAGTTGCATTGTTTTCACTATTGTTACATTTTAAAAGAATATAAAATGTTAGTCACAAGTGAACAATCAGTCGTTTGCTTTTCAGAATTTTTTAGAGCCTTATTTAAAGAAAGGGAGGCATGAATTATTGCCTAATGTGCTGATTATTTTTGTCATTATGCACAAAATCAAGATTTTTTTTTTTTATTATTTTTTAAATACCAGAGGTAGATGTCTCTCTCTGAGATTTTTAATACTAGGTAATGATGGTAGTTAAAAAAAACATACCTATCTTGTTGTTCTTAAGAACTCTGAAAAGTTTCTTGGGGGGAAAAAATAAGGTGTTATATGAAAGGCAAAAGGTACACAGTTTTACCTTTTGAACAGACCTTGACGTTGATTTAAAATAAGCCTAATTTAATAGGTATTGTATTGCACACCGAAGATAATTTAGGCTAATGTCAAGGACAAGTGTTATCTATTCCTTTGTTGTAGTGAGGTATTGAAATAATGAGTGGAACAGAAGGGAATCAGAAAATGTTTGAAGTTTTTCATCTGTGTCTCTAGATGGGTATTTTTAATCACATTCTCCTGGCTTTTGCATGCAAATTACACTGAACAGCACACTATATAGAATGAAGAGCTGTATTTTACAAAATCTATTTTCTTGAAGTTTAATAAGCTTGCAAAGATTGGCCTATGCTTTAACTAACTAGGTACCTTTTCGTACCTCAGCTGAAATGAAAGTCTTATATTTTAAATGCTGCTGTTTTGGTCCTGTAACAGGAATGGAAAGCCTGGTCTTTTTGGAGGTTTCTGGAACAATTTTTTTCTTGGTACTCAAGGACTGCAGCTCCCAATGACAGATGAGACAACTGTTAAGATTTAATACATCTTTATTTCAGCGATATATTTCGCTGTCTGACACCAGCCCCTCTAATAACCCCGGTGTCTGGATTACTTACTGCATAGCGTCACTGCTTAACTGCTGACCTCTGTGGCAGAAATGAAACACCAAACTCCTGGATGGTCCATGCTGTTGACTTGGAAATTTGCTGACCTGCAGAGTCATCCCGTACCCACAAGCTCAGCTGCATGGAGAACAATCTGGGTATCTTTTTGAGCCTTGTCCTTTTAGGAAAGGAGGGAGACTTTCATAGTGCACTCTAAAAACGTAAAATGTAAAAGTGTAAAATATAAAAGTAATATTAACAACATTGTCCTCAGTGTGGTTCACATATATTAATTTTTGCTGAGTGATCAAAAATGGAGGAGATGAAATTGGCTTATTCACATGCTCAGATATGTCCCTGCTACTTTCCAAGCACAGCACTCTCTCTTCTGATACTGTGTTTTCTTTACGCACCTCTTTAAAGCCAGGACAGATATTTTTTTTTTTTCCTATTTCTTTTCAAAATGAGCTAAGAAGATACCATCGTAAATCATATATTGTGGTAATTTTGCAGAGTATGTCCTTAGCCTTGAACAAGAGGGCTGTTTTTACAGACGGATTTTGGAAGAAATCTTTTCCGTATAAATTGAGGATTTAAGGAAATAACAGGGTAGCATTATACTCTATATGCTTTCAAAGGAAGAGTCGGTGAAGAAACAACCCATTACAAAAATCCAATGATAAAATACCTGTGATTGAAAAACTTTCTAATTTAGGACAGAGATATTTTTCCCAGCTCTTCTCATAGCCCAAACGAGCGCGGAATTAAGCATTTTGGTACCTGCTGCGTGGAGGGACTGTAGCAACTGAGGAAAGCAAACTTCTCTCTAAGTGTAAAACCTCCATTTTTGCTGAGAAGCATCAGAGAAAAAAAAAAGACTGTTTAAAAGAAATGAGGATGTTCTTCTCTATTCTTGCAGTCTCGTGTTAGAGTAGTTTTGTGTTTAGTTGCAAGCTCTGGAATCTCTTACCCCATCATCTTAATCAAACCACTGTTGCAGCATTTGAGATGCTGAGATGTGTCAGCAGCATTTCTGCTTTTTGGATTTTGCACGGCTGCCCCCATCGTCCTAGAGATGAGTGCGGCGATGGCACTGCCCACACTCTCTCCAGGACTTAGCTTAACAGCTGTGGGTACTGGCGCTGATTAATGCATTCAGTCGTTAACTCCATTGAGAAGGCTGGGATCAGTAGCTAATTCATACTGGTTGTGGAGCCTTCCTTAGCGCGGTTAAAACTAACAGCAGAAATGCAGCATTCAGGAGCATGAGTTAATGTAACAAACTGGAGCTTCTACCTGTTCCTGGCCCAGGTGAGTATGCTCTACCAAAAAGAAACCCACCTACTGGCATCTATGTCCTTCTCCCCGTGTCTGTCAGCTTCAGAAAACTGCAGAATTCTTCTACTTCTCTTTCTGCCAGCAATGCCTTCTGGCCACGCAGGACAGGGCTGCTGGGTTGTCTGTCTGTAGGAGATGACAAAGGTAGCTGGTTTTTTTGGCCATGGAAGCTATCTGGTGAAGGAGTCCAAGATCCAGCTCTGGTGTTGGACTTGTTGTGTCCATGCAGTAGGTTCAGTTGGATAAGTAGATCAGAAGAAGGACTTTGCAGGATAACCAGTTTGTGCGTGCTCTGTATGTGCTGTGTCTGTTGGGCCACACACAAGGGCTGGCGGCTTGAGTCTCATTCAGTACGTTATGCAGAAGTGGGATGTCTGGTACATTCAAGGTTTGAGGTTGTGAAAAAGCAAATCCAGCCAACCTGACAGGCAACTTAGTGGCAGCTACCTGTAACAGCCCCCATAATACTTCTAACGCCGCTCAGTTATTGTCTTATTTTTTGGTCTAAACATCAGCATGACTTAACCCATGGAAGTCAAGAAGGGAACATTTCAGGCGGAATATACACAAATTACTTTCCACAGTGGCATAGTCATGCTTGCTTTTAGTCTGTTGCTCGTCAATAGAGGGGAAAAGGGAGGAAAAGTCTTTTAAATATATGTAATATTAAACTACTATGTTTTAAATATTTTAGAATTTTAAATGCATTTTAAATATATTTAATAGTCTGGGAACTTACAGGATAGTACCTAAAAACTGCATTTAATTCCTACTGGGAGAAGATGAGATTGCAATTTAATATTGGTTCTAGAATTTCTCAGATCAAAGTGCTGTAGGAAATGAATAATCAAAAGGAATGTTTTTAATAAAAAGCTTGTATATTTACTTCAGAATGGTTTCTTAGATTTAAGGAATCATGAAAGCAGAAGGTTTTTAAACTGTCTGTAAAATTAAAGTGTCTTTTGAATCAATAGATGAGTTCTGATCTTGCAAATATGATTTAACTTGATATGTTGAGCTTTGAAAGTCAAGGGTATTTACTTAGTCAGCAGGTTTGAGAATGACTTTCAGTGAGACCTATGATGTATTTTCCAGCAGTGGTTATTTTATATCATGGGGTTTTGAGGGGGGCAAATTATGTTCAGCAAAGGCAAATGCGGAGTCCTGCCCACGGGCTAGAATAACTCCATGCATCAGTATGGGCTGGGGGCCCACTGCCTGGGTAGGAACAGACCTGGTGGACAACCCACTGAACGTGAGTCAGCAGTGTGCCCTTGTGATAAAGACAACCAGCTCCATCCTGGGCTGTATTAGCAAGCCTGTAGCCAGCGGAGTGGGAGAAGTGACTGACCCAACCAAAGGCCACCAGGGTGAGTCAGGGGGCTGGAGACCATCACAGGGAAAGGGAGGCCTTCAAGGGTGCTGGATGGCCATGCGGTTACCTAAGGCATGGCATTCTTGATATAGCTGCTCTCTATCAGGTATGGAGAAGACGGAGCTAGACTTCTCTGAGATGCACAGGAGTAGTGTGAGGGGCAACAGACACAAATTACAACAAGGGAAGTTTCAACTTGATACAGGGAAGTTTTTTTTCTGAAAACCAAGAGTGGTCAACCACAGGGAGAGGTTGCCAAGAGAAGTTGTGGAGTCTCTATCCTCGTGGTTATTCAAAAACTGACTCGATGTGGCCCCGAGCAGCCTCCTCTCACTGACCCTGATTTGAACAAGGGCTTGGACCAGATGATCTCCAGAGGTGACTTCCAGTTCAGGTTATCCTATGATTCTACATGAGTTTACGCTTCTGTATAATCCACAGAAGATCTAATACAAAGTGTTAATTCGATGGTAGAATGTGACCCTTAAAATGTCCTTCATATTTTTCCAAAAGCAATAATGCAGTGAAGTTATGAGAATATTGGTTGTTTGGCACCTTTCTAGCTACATTACTTTGAAAAGTTGTTATGAAAAGCTAGTTTTGTCTTGGTGACTGCAGCTGATTATTTAGGACAGGTCAAGATTTTCTTGAAATTATAAAGGTTTATTGTTTGTGTTACAGTTTGTCTGAAATGGAAACTGCTTGTCCTTTTTCTCCTTTTGAAATGTTGTGTGGTCTGTGAGTCTGTTGAGGGGACACTCAGGTTGCACATATAGCACAGAATGCCCTTAAATGCTGCTATTTTTGCTAATTGATCTTTTTTTTTTCTATGTCTGTGGGCAGTAGTGCGTTATTTGTGAAAATGTCCATTTTTTTCTCTATTTCCTCTTACCAGTTCATTGAGACAGTAGTTATATTTAAATGGGTTTTTAATGAGCCATGTAGAAAAGTGAAGCTCAAGGAATAATAAGTATTTGGGTCTGCTGTGGGGCTATTAAAGTCAGTTCAGAAAGCCTAGAAATTGTTTTCATATTTAGTTTATTTCATATCTAAATAATAATTGGCTACTCCTTTGCTAATTATTTTCTCTAATTTATGTTTTTTTTCTCTTATAGTCATCTGTTCATTCACAAGGAACTTGTATTTCAGGATGTTTTGGAGTCTGAGGTGCTATTAGCTGAAATTTGATTTACAGCTGGGCCTTGTTAAACAAGGACTCTTTGGTTCCGCATTGTAACGTGGACTGAGTAATATGCAGGCTGCTTTGGGTACACCTGGTTTTTGCCAACCCTGAAGACTTACTGTAGAAAACTGCGTATATTCTCTTGCAATCTGCTTTGGTTGTGCTCATTGCAGAGGAAATGTGTGGTCAGTTCTGCGGTTGCCTTGCAGGTTTGCTGTGTGGGCTTGCTTAAGCCTAGAAAAGTTTTTTGCTGAGGAAAGGACGCCAGTGATGCTCGCGTTTAAATTTGCTGCCAGCCTCCTCCATGTTCTCTTTCCAGATGCTTGCTGCACATGTCTGAAAGTGTATGGCAGTGCTCTGAGAGTGACTGCAGTCTCTCACATCAGCAGATCCAGGTGTCTGTCAGAACGTGTGTGCAGACAGGGACCTGTAGGTTGGGACTGCAGGACAGGGCTGGGCTTAACCCTCTGGCATCAGGGTTTAAAGGAGATGCTTGGAAGTAGCTATTTTAGGTGGAGATATATTGACCAGGCTAATTTAGAATCTCATTTGGACCATCAAAATCTCTCTTTTCAAGGACCACAGTCTCCTGTGAAAAAGTTATTTATTCAGTTATTAAGCATGAACTGAGAACTAGAATCCTTGCCAGCGTGGGCGCCTCACTGGAGGTGGGTGTTGAGCTGCTCCATCACTCAGAGCTGCCTCAGGAGGTCTATGCTCTCTGTTCTGCTGGAAGCAGAAGAATAATTCCTTGTGTGAAAGGCAGTTTCATACACGAATGGCCGTCCTGCAGGAGAAGATGTGCAGTACAAATGCCAGAAGAGCACAGCAGCTGTGCAAGGGAAGACCACATCTGGAAGCTGTTGTATGGGCCAGGAGGGGAAGTGCACGGTTCAGCCAGCAGAATCGAGATGCTTCTGGTTGCTCAACGGATCAACTACCGAGCAATTGGTCACTGAACAGTGGAAAAAGTTGGGAATGTCCTTGTATGAAATTATCTGCTAAGTGTCCTTCTGGTGAGAAGAAACCAGATATTTAAAATGTCTCCTAATCATTAAAAAAGATAAGTGATTTCAGGTTCACTCTTTGTTAAAAAGAGCAAACAAGAAGCGCAGAGGATGCAAAGACCAGAGGATGCGAAAACCAGAATTTCACTTGCTGGCTATCTAGCAACAGAATAGAGCTGTAATCCTAACTGACGTTAAAATATGTCTGAAATCATCACTGGTGCCTGCTGATGGACCAGTATGAGATTCATCAATAAATATTAAAAAAGAATTAACAAATTTTGGTTAGATAGTTAGGAATATGCAAAATTCAAGTGATCTTTTTGACAATCTTACTTGTCATAGTGGGGGGAAAAATACACCAGAAGTTTCTATCTTTACGAAGTTTCCGTCAAGTGGAGGATTTCTGGTTTTGTACTGGAGATGACCTGATAGCACCATTTGATAGTGATGGATTGTTTTATATGGTCTTAGTACTTAATGAAAATGTAAACAACCATTGCTGGTACGAATAGTTTTTTAATCCAGTTAATTAACATTCGAGTACTTAATCTAGTCAATTAATTAAGACTGCATATGTGTTTACTAATTTTTAATTACCTTAGAATAGACGGAAATTGTAATAATTAATGTTGGAATGCAGACTGCTGCTGCTGTGTCAATATTAAAGTAAATCAGTCTTCTTGCTTTTTATTTATTTAAGTATAACCTGGCGAGTATGATATGTTGAGTCCCAGACAGAGCAATAGAGAAGCTCATCCTGGTGTCTCTTCCAGAAAGAACTAAAGATTGGAGTGTAATTAATTCTGTACAGTGTTGTGGTGTTGTGGCAGGTCAGTCAGATGTGCTATAGAGGGCTGAATGCAGTTACCTGCTGGAATGCCTTCCTGCCATGCCACAGCCAAAGGCGTCTCAGTAAAACTTTGGTTTGATATCTCAGGCTGTAGAATCATTTCTTTGTAAGCCATTTGTTTGATGAAGCTGGTATATTTAGCAAAAAGGATTGAATTATGTTGCTTCCTCTTTTTCTGTTTGCTGTAAAAAGAGTCTTGATCAGTTAAGAGAGGAGTGTCAAGTTGGTAGCTGGTTTTTAAACTGTACTCCTATTTTTTTTTTTTTTTGGTCTTCAGAGAATGATGGTAGCAATAAAAAAAACACCTCTTAAAAATATCCTAAGGATCACAAGTATGATTTTTACCAGTGGGGTAACTGTTGAGTTTTACTGCAGTTCCTTGTATTTAAAAAAAATTGCCGTTGGTCAGACACTGAATGTTGTTCCCTTTTAAAAAAAGTCATATCTTTTGTTGATAATTCATAAGATTACTTATATTTCTTGCCCTGGAGTTTAAAAAATAGAAGTATTTTTGTTTATGCATATTGACCTTTCAAGGACTTACTCTAATTCCATTGCTGAAATGGAATGAACCTTTCCATAAGTTGTGATCTGAACAAAGCTGCTCTCTTTATATTTGAAAGTGCTACTGAATATTTAAAACTCCATTTTTTCTTGAAAAATTAGTATGTGCTTACACTGGTTACCAAATTCTTATCTTGTTCAAACTGATGATGCTTCCTGTGGCAGCTTACACAGATGAAGAATGTGGATCTGTATTGAAACCTCCTTTCCGTTGCTTTTTGCCATATTATAATTAGAAATGTAAACATGCCAGTATAAATTAAGCCTATCACTTACTAAATTTGTTTTGAGAAGACAAAGTGGTTTGTTGCCACTTGATTTTATTTCTGTTTTCCAGATTTTTAGTTCAGTGATTGAAAAATGCAAATACTGTGTTCTGTTACCGCCGGTCATTAACACAGCTGTAATCTATTTAACCATATTTTCAGGTCTTTGATGCATTCAAGTTCAGGTCCCATGGAATAGCGGGTGGATAACTTATAACAGCTACTATTATTATTTGTTATTATTGTTGATGTGAAATTTGGTCTTTGGCTGTGGGTTTGTCTTTTTTTTAAAAAAAAAAAAGGTTCAAACAAGCCAAATGGTTCCAACTTTCACTGAATTTTGGTCAAGGATCTTTTGAAGCGCTATTATTGCCCTGATATTGAAGACCCAAGCTATTTTCTGCTTTCTTCATGCATGGTTATGGTTTGTTCAGCCCTTCTGCTGATCCCTTCTGCAAAGAATGGATGGTATAGATGAGTATCTCAGGTCACTGCAAGTGATGAGATCTAAAACTGAAGGACAGAGAACAGGAGGCACAGCTCATGTGAGGTATTGGAAGTAATCATAGAGTGATTCTGGAAAGGAGTATGCAGGTCATTGCATTTGAAGACTGACACTGTGCGTGGTTATGGTAATTTCAGTCATTTATTTCTAAGTAAAAAAAAAAAAAAAGTCAACATGGAAGCAGTTTCTCTACAGAAAAGATGCTGTTGTTTCCAGAAAAGATAGTCATCTTTGTTTTTTACTCTCTTTGTAAATCTCATATTTAAAGCCCAGCAAAATACCATAGGTTTACCATTGACTTTAGGGCTGATAAAAGCTGGTCTAGTAATCTGTGCTCCATGGTTTGCCAAAACATGTCTTTGGCCTTTAAACATGACTGGCATCTCGCTAAAAGGCCATTTGTTTCCCTGGCATATTATTGCTGTGGATTTCTGCTGCAAAGGTTTCTTCGTAGGCCCAGCGACCCACTCGGGTGGCTTCGCTCTATGTAGCCGTAAGGTGGCTCTTCTGATGATTTTTGTTTTGTTTCTTGTTCCTGCAAAAATGGTAGTTGAGCTGTGATTTCAGGGCCTCGAGAGGTACAAAAGTACACACTTCTGTGTGTCCTCTCCTTATCCTTGAAGAATTGCCCTTGATTAAAATAAAATGTGTTGGAGAAATCAGAATTGAATGCTTGATATCAGAATACAGTGGAAGATGTTCTGGCCGTCCTTGTTTCCTGTGAGCTCACCATCATCCATGGAGTGGCATATCAAGCTCTGGAAATCAAGATCCAACACTGTCTATTCACAGTAAGTCTTCCAGTCCCGAAGACTTTCTAGCTCATTATGAGGAGCGAGCATACCTTTGCAACGCTGTTTTACAATGAACTTCCTAACCTGCCTAGCAGAGCTGATGCAAACCCGGGTTGAATTATAACCTGCTACTGTAGAATAAAATGTAACGCTAATTAGAATTGGAGAAGACTAACATGGCTTGTATTTCTTCACATGTTGTATGCAAAAATGTTACAGCTTGGTATGATTTTTAATAGAACTGAAGCCTTTTGAAGGTTTGATGCTGTCAAAGTGGCAAATACCTGCTAAAATACATAAGATCAAAAGCTAAGCTTGAAATGAGAAGCATTTGTTTTCAGATGTTCTGAAGTCATAGGATGTAGACTGTCTCGAATAGGCAAAAAGCCGGAGGCAACTTACAGTACCAACACACATATATAGAGATTTATATGCACATACCTTTTTACATATATATTATATATATATTTTTTATATATATATATATATATATAAAAATACTTGCAGCAGCATGCATTGAGTAATACTTTTTAATCAGCCTCAAAGGAACAGAATGTAATTTGGGGATTTATCTTGATACATGCCATGCAAAGGAGAAAAAGATTTGATGTTTCATGCCTAGAATTCTTAAATACATCGTGTGTGTTTTGTTCTGATACCTTGCACCTCTTCACTTGTGGATTAATTTATTTTCAGTTGCTGGAGATGGGTAATTAGCTTGTTATAAAACAGATAGTTAAAGTGTTGTGGTAAAGTCTGCTTCTTTTGAGAAAAACACTTCAATTTATGTCAGCATTGGTATTTCACAATGTGTTAAAAAATTAAATTTCCAATATTCTTGAGCTACTGACATTTTAGGTTTTATCACGTCTCTTTTGTTGCTTTCCTGTGTGTAGATTTCTCAAGCGTAAAATAATGAACTGTATGTTAAAAGCATGTTCTAGCTGTCTGCAGCTCCAGCCTGGTTTTCCTTCTGCTCCCTGCCTTTCAAATAGCACTGGAGAGAGCACGGACGTTTTACCCATTACCAGTTCATTCTTTCTGGTCGGTGCATGCCAGAGCCTAAATTTGCATTAGGTATGGAATTACTGGCAGAAGTTTGCTACTCTATGCAATTTCAAAACTACTCGTTAAAAAAGTTAATGCCTGAAAGTACTTTCAAAAGCTGAATTCCCGAATGGTTTCCACTTGGGCTTACAGTGCGGTTTTCAAATTTTTTTACTGATGTTTGTGTAAGCTAGATTTGAGTAAAGGGACTAATATTAAAATGTGTAGGATGAGATGATGCCAGATTCACTTAAAAAAAAAAAAAAAGAAAAGAAAAGAGAAAGTGACCTCTGATTCCTTTAGTTTATACAAAGCTTTAAGTGTTGTTCTAACAAAATAAACAATTGTGGAGATCAGCGTAGGTTTAAGTTGATTTGGTCCATTTACCCTACCAATTTGGACAGAAGAATGTAACGCTTTCTTGGAAATGTCTTTCAAATATTACATTATAGATTAATTTATAGGCTGCAGAATGCTGTTATCCATAACACTTTTTTTACTCATCTTGAAAATTAATTCTAAAATTAAATGTGTATAAGAGCTGGCCTTTTCCCTTTCAGTAGGTCATAGAAGATAAATTGGAATAAATTATTTGTTTCAAATAAAAGCCTTCATTTACAGTGGAAAAATTTTCTTGGATTTACCGAAAAACACTGTGATGTTTTTCCTATTTCCCTTGCAATGGTGAACACTGATTTAGTAAATCTTTATTAAATTACTGACTTGGCTAAGTTTCAAATTGGGTTTGAGTTCTTAGGCTCATCTTGGAGAAGCTGATTGTAAACAAAAAGAGAAGTATCTCTGAAAATTTGATGAAAGAAATTTTGCAAGGGAAGCCCACAACTTAAATTGTATAAATAGAGAATAAATTAATAGATAATAGATTAATGGATGATAATTTGCAGTGATTATAACACTCTAGGGTGGCTTCATGTTTTGCCTGTAGCTTTCAAGGTGTATTAACAATATTTCTCATTGTATGTTTTTATTCTGTAAAAATGTGGTTTTGCTCATGATTTGACTTTTTAGTAATGATGTATATAGAGGTTTCAAAACACAGGTGATAAATTCCAGTGCACGGGCATCGATCGGCACTCGGGTAGTTTTCTGCAGTTCTGGGTAAGATGCAGTGGTTTGCTGGGGAAGGTGCGACCCTTCCTTTCCTGACTTGGTGCCATTCACTCTGCGGCACGCAGGGATGGGTTTTGTGTCCCATCAGAGCTGTTGACCCTTTGTACTATCCAATTAATGTCTGCCTTTCCTTGAGCTGATGATGTTGTGATCTAGGCATTGATCTGAGTCTCTGCTGATAGACGTTTCTTGCTCTTTGGTGGATAGAAGTGATGAAATGCTGATCTACAATGGCACTTTGTTGTTGAAAGTTTTTTTTATTTTTAACGGTAGATTAAATTGTCATTTGCAGCTTGTAGCTGTGTTTGATGAGCAAGATCCACACCATGGAGGTGACGGCACCAGCGCCAGCTCGACAGGGACGCAAAGCCCGGAGATTTTTGGCAGTGAGCTTGGCTCCAACACGGCGTCGGCCTTTCAGCCTTACCAAGCAACAAGTGAAATTGAGGTCACCCCTTCAGTCCTTCGTGCAAGTAAGTAAACGTTCTCGGTATCTCAGCGTGTTTCATCTTAATTTACAAGGATGCCAAGTGCTGTTACCCATTCATGCTGCTGGGAATATGATTCATTATCTGTCCTTATCAAAAGCTGATCAAAATTGAGAAACTGCGTAAATGCTTGTTGCATGCAAGTAAACAAACCTTTCTGTTTTAATAAATTATTTATAAACTGCTTTTAGGAACAATAAGCTCCTTCTGTGCTGCCAGTTTAAAATTGTCCTCACACTGAAAATCACAGCAAAGTTTCCAAATGCAATTTTCAGTTTTCCAGTTTTATTCCATCTAATGAAGAAAAGGGTAAAAAGAAACTACAGATAGGAGCACTTTCTGCTGAACCTGTCAATGTTGCTAGGTTATGCTTGTCACCTTTCCGTAAAAACACCTGCTGATATGTGCATTTACTGGGTTGCAAAAATACACTTTAAAACCCAGAAACCATAACCAGGAACATCGCTTTATTTTGTTTATTTCAACATGGGGAAGATTTGTTGCAAAGCCACAAAGGAAGGAATTCACAGTTCTTGCTCAGGCAGGATCTTTGAATATTTCAGCTTACTAAGGAGAAGAATCACCAAATGAAACTTAGTGTGTAATTTTCATTGTTGTTAAAAGTACCATGCAAACAAGACAATGTTGGATAAAGCATTGTGCCCCACTTACAAAAATGTCTATCATTTGGCTCACCGAAGTTTTGAAGTAGTGACTCCGTTCCAGAAAATTCTTGTCAGAAGTCATTATCAGTCAGACCTTTGATATTCTACAGATAATAGCATTTTAAACAACTATTTGTAATGCCCAAGAGATTACTTTTCTGAAGGTGTTTTTTTTAGTGGATAAAATCTGTGTTTAAGTAATCGGGTAAAACACAAATGGAAAAGTTACAGCTCTATATTAAGTTTGAGGGGTTTTGTACAAGAGCGTTTTCTATAAAATTAAGGGAACCACATTTAACAATTAGCTTACATAGACTTGAACGTGTATCTTTTCATGCTATAACTATGCTTCATTGCAACACAGAATTAAATTAGGGAAAGGATTAATGGCAGAATAAAGAAGCATCCTGGAATTTCAGGACCCTTCTGTTTTGCTGTCACTAGGGTATGCCACTGCTTAATGCATATCTCATTTCCATGCATAAGCCAAAAAGCTGTCCTCCTGGGTTCTCGACTTCAGGGGGTTAGAGCAGGCAAATACATTTTCTCCTGAGTGTGATCATCTGGTGTATTAGTGCATCAAAATCGCATAGCACAGATAAAATTCAGTGATATATCGGACAGCTCACTTATCTTTGGTGTCACTCTGGAAAATACATGGAATTCTTAGCTAGTTCACTGATTGCTAAAATGGCCAAAAAGCGCTTTGAGACCCTACAATACAAAGGTCTATAGAAATGCACAAGACTTAAAACTGTTGTTAAGAATTATAGCTCTTTTGACACTTTTATAAAAGCGTGCAAAAATAAAATGGGTGAAACAATTTGTCATAAATGTGTTATCACAAATCAGAGATGTCCTCTTGTCTAGCCAATTGCTTTTTTTTAATACTGACAATTAGATGTATTTTTTTTTTAAATGTTCCAAACCACAGGCTTAGCATCCCAGTCCAGTAATACTATCCCATATTAAACATACCTATTTCAAGAATTTCATTTAAATATACATTGAAAATGGAAATAATATCCCTATTGTATTTCCTTGATAACTTGTGAAGTGAAGCATAGCATACAAATGGTATTCTCAGTATTTCAAATAATTATCTTCTTACTGTGTAAGTTCTATTCAGCAAATAAAACCCATCCAGTTTTGTGGTAGATGCAGATCCTGATTATTACATGTTGACAAGGTCATATATCTATTAATTGGATTGGAGATGGGATACAAAATTGCTGTAATTATTGTAATTTTCTAGCTAATTGCAGGGTTGGCGGTGAATATTTTACTTCTAACAAATGAAAAACAGTATTCCGTCTGAAATTGGTTTATAGCATTTTAGACATTTTGTTTTACATCTCTGGTGCTTTTTGCTCGCGAGCTGAGCTCTTGTTTCTCAGCAGTTCTCTGGCAGAAGCGTAGCTTTGTGCCATTCTGCTCCCGCTCACCAGCACCCGAGGGGTATGGAGCGGGCTCCGTTCGGAGGCAGCATCTCGGTGCATTAGGCTGGGGCTTAAGGGCCTGCTGAGATTTTCCTCTCTTTGTTCTGGTTGCCATGCTACCCCTTTTGTTTGTTTATAGATCACGCCATCGCTCCTCTCCCAGCAAGGGAAAGGTTAGCTAGATCAGGTCCAGCTGGAAAAGTAATATTCATCTGGATTCCCTCTTTTCCCATGCACAAACACAGCCTGTACTTTGCACGTGGGGGGCTGTGTCAAATTGAATCTTCCTATCTAAATGTGGAAACAAAAAGGAGGCAGCCCCATACCCCCTGTGTCGTTTTGCAATGTGAAAATACAATTCGTCGATACTAGCAGTTGGTTTATTTATGTTTCCTACCTAGCTCTTTCCCTTTTAGTGCTTTTCTGTTACCCAAGTTAAACTTCCTCTTGTTGTATTTCATCAGTTGAGATGCATTTTTTTTCTAAGCATACAGTACACAAGGCGTTTTTTGTGTGTGCCTGTGTGCTTTCCGAGAAGAGGTTGGAAGCTCACTGCAGAAGATTGTTAAAGCAGACTGATGTTTATTCCCCGCTGAAATATAAACTGGAGGCGCAGGTGAAAATTGCCAAACCTAATGAGCAATTTGGCAGATAAGACAGGATGTCAGGCAGTGACAGTTCAGCAGCGGGTGCACTGCCTGTGAACCAAGTTGTTTGTTTCACAGTACTGCATTTAAATATTGTAAATAAAACCCTTTTCCAGCTACATGAGATATCGTGAAAAGGGTCATCTCTTTGTCTGCTTTTCCTTTTAAGTTATTTAGCTGTGTTAAATAACCAAGGGAGGTCTTAGTTCTTGGTCTTGGTGTGATTATATGTTGCAGGTCTCTCTGAACATTTCAGCAGTTACAGTTAAAAAGCATTTTTAATATAGAACATTATTTGCAAAATATATTTAGAGAGGTTTAGAGGACTGATTTTTTTATTTTATTTTATTTTTTTTTTCTTTTCCTGGCCCAAAGTAGAGAAGAGCGAGGGGGCTGGGAGATCTTTCTTGCTTCCTTTAGCTGTTTAATGGGAGGGTATCAAGAAGATAAAGCCAGACTCTTCTCACATGGACACGTTATTGCTGGAGGCAACAAACACAAGTTGCAACAAGGAAAATGCCAGGTGGATATTAGGAAAACAATTTTCACCTCAAGAGCGAAACAGGCTGCTCAGAGACCGAACGTGGCCCTGGGCAACCTGATCTAGCTGGTCCTATTTTGTGTGGAGGCGTTGGACCAAATGACCTGCAGAGATCTCATCCAACCTCTGAAGTTACCGTGTAATTCTGTGACTCGAAATAATAAAATTACATTGTTTGCTTCTTGAAGCTATTATTTGTAAAAGCAAATGATGTTCATAGCGAAATATTTAGTGGACTGTTGTGCAAGCACAACGTTGTGCACGTGCAGCTTCCCAGCATGGTTTAGTAGTGTACGGTTTGTGGCAGTGTGACACAGACCAGCTGGCGGTGCCTTTTACCAGACTGCTGCTTTTGTTTTCAGGATGCCTTTGGTAGGTGCGTCAGTTCCTTTGAAAGGAGATATGGGGTAATTGTAAGGTTCTCCTAAAGGCTGGAGAGTAAACATCTCCCCGAAACGCTGGCCAGAGAAGTCTATTTTCTTCGTCATTTCTTAAATGATGAAGAGCTAGCTGGAAATGGTGCACTTCAGTGATGTCTTTGCTCAAGTGATCTCTGTTACATATTTTAGTAGGACTCTGAGCATCGGTTTCATATTCTGGTCACAGAAGCAGGAAAAAACCCTGGTCTAGATGAGAATGATAAGAAGCGAGTGCGCAGCTGGCTGTGAAGATGTACTAAAAGTGCAGAGGAGCAAAGAACTTGTTGCATCTTACGTCCTTGTTGACCCAGCAGCGTGGCTGTTGCTCTAAGGTTCCCTGTGTGCATGCGTGCCCTTACCCTGCAATAAGCAGCAAGTTTATTTCTCACAGGTGAGAGCATGCATGCAGACTCTGGCTGTGAATTTGTTGAGATACTGAAGTTCACGACCTTGCTTGCATTTGAATGTGTGGATCTCTCTGCGCCCTCAGAGTAGTTTTTAGTAGTTCACTGGCAAATTAGTAGGACATATCAAGTATAGCTCCTGAGGGCTCTCTTAGGTTAAGGACTGTTCAGTATTTTAATAAATCTGAACTGGTATATAGAGTATTGCATAAAAAGCTAAGATGGAGTTTCAGGCACTTTGGATGTCAAGGTTTCAGTTCAGCATTCTCTTCATACATTTATAAACTGTTTTGAAATCAGTGAGGTGTGCACAGTCACTGCATCTAGAAAGAAAAAAGTAGTTTGCAGTGCAATCCTAGTGAACAGCCAGAAGGTTCTGGGCATTGTAGCGCATTATTATGGTGCATCTGGGCATTATGCTCTTCCATCAAAGGATCAAAGGCGAGTACTGTTGTGGGCTCACTGAAGTAGCTGTGAGCAGGAAGACTGTAGCTGAAGTGACGAGCTGAGGTGACAGACTTGGAGCAATTGTAAATAAGTTGGAGAAAGCTGAAAGAGAGCAACAAGAGTAAGATGCACTGGAGACTATGACCACGTGTTGGAAGGACTGGTTCATTTAGTTAAGAAAAGATAAAAACTGATAGGGTCCAAGGCTTCAAATGTATTCGTTTTTTCTCATTCTCCATGTCTGCTAAGAGAAGGGCAGTTGGCATTTCCTGGGGAAAGGCCATTTTTGGTAACCTGGAGGCCTAAAAAACATTTTTACACCTCATGTAACAAGCAAGTCTTTGTGGGAATGGTTCAGAGGTGTGTTCTGCGCGTTGCTGAGCGGTGCCATGTGCTGTGCTGTAAGGCAGGAAGGCAGCCAGCTGGTGGTGGCAGATCTGTCCTGTTCCTGGCAAAGCCGTTGGGTTGTTTGGTAACCACGGGTGAGCCACTTCTGGCATCTGTTTTAAATACGTATATGTCTTTTTCTTAGCATCTCACAATTTGAGTGTTCAAAAAATCCAATACTACGCAAACCAGTTAAAGGTGTGAGTGCATAAATAAGTGTGTGAATTTCAAGTACTTTAAAATTGCTGTTTTAAATATGGCACTTCACTGATTTCATACAAGTATTTATCTAGAGTCCCAAATGCATATTCTCAGAATTAATTTGTTAATATTTCTAAGTGCCTTTGTTTAAAGGTTTGGGACACTGCATGTTAATATGTCGGCAAAGAACTGCAGAGGTGAGTTCATATCTGTCCTGGTTTCAAAAATGACGATGGTTTCGGCATTCTTTCCCACATATGGCCAAACTTTTTCATTCTTGTTTGTATCTCTTTGAGTCCTCATTCAACCGTGAGTCAGTTTTATATATGGAAATAAAGTCATTTTCAAGTGTTGAAGAACTAAGGAAGCAAGAGATTAGAAGAGGGAGGAAGAGAAAGATGAGTTCATCAAAAAACAGATGTTTGGAGCTTTATCAGCTGGAGTTATCTCTAGGGTTAAATAGCTGCTTACAAAATGTAGATAAAGTCATCCACATTTATAATGAAAGATTATGGCTTTAGAGGCAATGCCTGCTAAAGTCAATGGGAGGTTTTCCACTAGCTCCACCGAGCTTTGGGTCAGGTCAGCTTTCCATGATGTGAGTCTCCTTGGTCAGGAGCCTTCATCGGCGACCAGTCGGTGTTCGGGTGCCCGTCATTCCAGTGCAGTTCCAGGAATGAAATCCAAAAGATTTCCTAACCAATGTTCCCACTTTTGCTTCCTTGCCAGGTTCTCAGATGTTTCCTTTACCATGTCAGATAAAAGGAAAAGAACCCCGAACTTGAGGCTTGCACCGAGCTGTTGGCAGGTGAATAAGGAAGGTTTCTCATGCATCAGAGTTTGAGGAGGAGATTTAGCAAAGTCTGTTTCCTCACCTTCTGGTGCTCTTGCCGTTCAGGAGTTCTTATCACATATATCCCTGTAGCTCTATCAAGGATGTGATTGTTTCAAAGCCAGAGTTATTGAATCAAGAAATCAGTACCAGGTGCTGCTTTCTTCCATGAGGCTAAATTTGTTCTTTCCACAGCACAGTTCTGACTTGAGTGATCTCCAGTTGGTGTTTTCTCCAAGCATAGATCTCTGCTGTTAATTTGGGATTGTTGAGCGGTTTAAAAACCATGTGTTTTTGATGAGGCCGTGACACGTTTGTAAAAACAAACGGATTTTAAACTGCTTAAGTTTCTAAATTAACCTTTAATATCTTCAATCTTCTCAGTACACCATCAAGCAAAATACTCTAGCTTCTAGTAGGATTAAAAAAAAATCACTGAAACCAATAAAGTAAAGAATTTTAGAACTCTAGAGGAAACCTAAGTAATGAGACATTTCGAGATGTCATTCCATACAGTGAGGGCTTCTATCTTTGAGTACAGATAATGGGGAGTAATAAAAAGATGGTATTGTATCTGATACCTGGTGGTATTTTTTACCATACCTACACAATGTAGTACAAGAGAGATAATAAGGAAGGGTTATGAAGATGTGAAGTATTGAATTTGAATAGTTTAAGAAGTCAGGTTTGGATATTAGTCTAAATTTGACATCTTAAATAGATTTAATGATCACTTGAACAAGAAGCTATTATGGAAATCACAGCTGTATTCTCAGAATGTTTTGATATGCATGTGTGGTGGTGTTGGTGTTGCTGGGTTTTATTTTCCCCTACTTTAAATGAAAGGTAACGTTTTCCTTAAGGGAACTGTGTTTTTATGTACGCAAAAATGTTATGCCATTTTATCCAGTCACACATTACAGTGTAGCTGCACAATTCCATTGCATTGTGGTATCATGGGTTTAATCCTGTTGTGATAAAGCTGTTTGTTTATTGAAAGAGTTGGTCAACACACATGTATCAGTAAGTTTAATAACTCTTTCTATAGATAATTTCTTGATTACTCCTCTATTTCTTGTTATTTCGTTGTAAACAAACAAGAAGGAGCGCAGTGAAGGCAAAGGAACGTGAATCTGAAATGAGCAGGGAATGCTTTTTCACAGTACACGCAACCACTCTGAGATTTTTTACTTTATGGAGGCATGTGTACATGTTACACTTTTTTTTATTCAACAGTTTCTAAAAACCTCATGCAGTATTTATAGGTGGTACTTCTGAATTGTGATAAAACAGTATGCTTCAAGGCATCATTAATATCCAGAACTACCAGTCCGCGGGAGTAACTGGTATCCCGGTCGCATTTTGCTTTGCTTTGAGGCAACAGCGTTGGTCTCTGGGGGGTTGATTACTGACATAAGTTACTCGCAGACAATTTGCCAACAGGAGGGGATGCAGAGTTTGTCAAATGTGCTTAGTTACTCGCTCAGTCCTAGGCAGGATGATCTAATGGAAAGGGTGTTGTAGGGCTAGTGAAGAGCGTTGTGCTGCTGGGGGCTCTGTGCCGTGCTGGCTGCAGGGTTACGCTGTGTTCAATGCAGCAGCTCGTGCGTCCCCCCCCACCCCCTAAACAAAGAAGGATGTGGATATTTATTACCACAAGCCCAAGGCTGTAAGATATTATACTTAAAGTATATCCTCAATTAGGCTAACCTTGCACTTCAGTGAGAGCATTATTGCTTGATTTTGTTCTTAATTCACAAGGGATTCTTGCTTCCTTATTGCATTTGCAACATGTGAACTCACATACTCTTTTTTTCAGACGAGGATGTGTTTTGGAGATAGACTATCTCTTTTGGTGATTACTGGGAAAAAGTCGCTTTAAATTCTGTGTCTTGACATGTTCTTTTGAGGGGGATGAAACAGGGACAGATGGCTAGTGCTAGTTGAATAGGCTTGGTTTTTAGTTTGTTTTTTACTTACTCTCTCATGCACTGAAAAGGGCTGAAAGATGATACAGAAATAAAGGAGTGGATGAGAAATAACTTTCCATTAATTTATTGCCTTATTTCATACTTTTAGAAAGATAAAATTTGTTTCGTCTCCCACCCATCTCTTGTCGTAAATTTTAAATGAATTGCGTAAGTAAGATGAGCTCCATCTTCAGAAATGCTGTGGGTTCATATTAGGGGCAGATCAAGCATTTTGGGTGAGAATATATGTAGGAGAACTTTTCTCCAGAGATTTTGGCCCCCAATAGCAGTGGATGCCATGGATGTGACAAAGCCTGGTTTGAGCCCATGATCCCGGTCTGAGGTGAGACGAGGCATGAGCCCACCTCTGGCTCTCCTGCTGGCTCGGCTTGGCTCAGTGTCCCCGACTGGTCTGCAGGCAGGGCCCCCTCGTCTCCCCCTCTGTGACACTGCGGCGGCAGGCGGCGTCCCCCTTTGTGACATGGCGGGCACCTCGCTGGGGTGGCGTTCGCCACCCAGGCCAATGTCAGGGCTCGGCTGCTTGGGATTGGAGGCGGACATGAACTCGGGCTGTGTTCCAGGTCTGTGTTTCTTGCCTCTGTTAGGGATTTAGGTAATTGATTCTGTCAGTGTTTTTGGATTTATAGAATCGGGAAGTGATTGTATATGTGGAAGGGAGTTGGGGACCATGTGGGTTTACAAATGAAAGCAAAAAGTGGTGCTTAGGTTAAGTTAAAATATTTATACTGCTGCTTGCATGCATACAGTAAAGGGCAGTGCAAAGACAGCAATAGCAAACCATTGTGTTAGCTTCTGGAAATTGTGCATATGAGTCAGGGACTAGGCTTCTCAAAACAAACTTTGATCAACCATTAAAACCTCATCCTGTGGGGCTGGATTTGATTCAGCTCTCTGTACAGCACTGTTTGCAACTGGAAGTAAAATTGGGACTCTTGGCAATTGCTGGGCAACAGCTGATTCGAAGCAGACACAACGGATGAGGTTAATATCAACAGACTTCAGGTTCTGCATCTGAGCTAAACACTCGAGGCAGTCCCGTTTCTCATTCCTGGAGAGGAATTAGATACTTTTTGGGTGAGTTCATCTGAACTGTTTTACACCTTATTTCAGGATGTGATGGGCTATGGCCTAGACTTAGCTGTGCTGGCTGATCTCCGTTGATGAGAGAGATACAAGTTCTGGAACAGATGCCAGTGGATCCCATTCTGTGTGTGACTTACCTCACACTGTAAAACTAAATTTTTATGTGAAAGACTTTTTTTTTTTTTTTAAGTGAAGTAGGATGTTGCCTTTGTTGCCTTACAAATGGTCATTTGTGTATTTGGAAGAGAAAGGCTAAGTGGCATTTTACAAAGCCAAGAGCTTCTCAGTTCAACCCACAGAGCAATTTTACGTGGCCATAGGAAGTTCCTACGTAGCCATGATTATGCTTGGGAAGTGTATTTGGGTCATAGGCAGTATGTCATGAATGCAGATAGTCCCACGTTAGCTTTTTTTCAGATTAAAATTGGGTTTAAGAAACTTCTGTGAAATTTTATGGTTAAACTAACAGTATCATCTGCCTTGGGGGGTCTGACACTGGTATCCAGTCACTTTATGCCGTGCTGCTCCCAAACAGGTAAACCTCTGCAAAGAGGCAGCTGTACTTTTTCTTGCCACGCGTTCTCAGACCTGGAAGCGTAACAGGTCCTGCCACGTGGCACTGAAAAGCCAGCCTAAATCTGCGGGAAGAGCATGACGCGGAGTTAATGAGCACTGAAGGGCTTGCGTTGTCTTCACTGCTCTTTGCGGTCGAGAGCCTCTGTACCCCGTTCCCTCGCGCACCGTCTGGGTGCGATGGCCGTCCTGCCCTTACCACCCTTCAGGGTGTCCCGGCTCCCTGTGGGCTCGGAAGAGGGAAGCTCTCCGTGTGCACGCCCAGCCTCTGAACGGGGGTCTGGGGAAAGGAGCCATCCCTTGAATACAGGCTATTAAAGTAAATGCCTTTGCAGGTTTGCAGAGAGAATGACAGTGAGAAGTGACTACCGAGGCTGTTTCAAATGAAATAACATTTGAAGCAATGCTAGCAGTTCGTTTTTAGAAGATTATATAAAAGAATAAAATTTATGTTCACCAGTTTCTGATAAGTTAGAGAATGAAGAGACACACCTGCCTTGTTAATCAGCCCTGTATGAGATAAAAATTAATATTTCCATGATTTTTACTAAATCCTCTTTTGATCTCTCTGCTTTTGGTCTTTTTGGAACCAAAATCTCAGAAATGTTTTCTGCATATGAAGGCTTTATCCACCAAATATAAAAATGACGTTAGTTTCTTCTGCTCCGACCCATTTTAAGCTCTGATGTTTAAGACCTTCATTAGATGACAGAGGGATTTTAGGTCAAGCACTGCCTGACTTTTGCAATGATTTCCATCTGAAGGGTCTTGCATAGTGAAGTCTCTTCATGTTTTATTTAAAATTTTAGTTGGGCTCTTGACTCACGGAAAAATAAATAAAAATGAAGGGCTTACTAAGGGTGCCACGGTGAAAAAATTATGGAACTGCTTTTTCAAATGCACTGCATGACATTTATCCGTGAGAAATATCCATTAAGTGAGCGAATAAAGTTATTGCTCTAGTTTGACATAGTGGGTAATATTTCTGTGAGTATTGTACATGCAGATGATTTACCCCTACCTCTGTTTTAAGTTCACCTTTGAAGTAATATAACATAAGTGGACAAAGTCTTCTCGTAATCCTGCCTTCCCATAACTCTTTGCTCAAAAGGTAACGTTGCAGTGAAATAAGTATTTTCACTTTGTCCGTAAGGGCTGGGGGAAGTGTGTTTGCAGTTAGTGCTGGTACTGAGGTAGTATTTCTAGTTTGCACTTCGGCAGCGGCCAGGGGTGCGGGATATGTAGCTCAAGGCTCGGGGTGAAGGTTGAAAAAGTCTTTGTGAAACTGCATCTGCAAATACATATAGATGTTTCTTTATTGCAGCTCGGGCTGCATATTTCTTGTGTTAGCTGTAGGGTTTGCCCTAACTCACGCGTGTCTGTTGGCAATTCATCTGTGCAGTAGTACGTTGTGGTGGCAGCAAATCCAGGAAGCCCGTGGAGATGAGAGTCCCGAAGAAGTGCAGGCTTGAGCCGTGTCCTCGGTGGGGCTGGGAGCGAATGGTCATGCTCTGGAGGCTGCGGGCAGCAGGTTTGCCGTGGGGCAGCCGTGCTGGAGAGCCTGTCCCAGGCTGCGGGCTGGGCCGTGGGCGCTGTGCCGGGGCTGGACCCACTGTCTCCTCCTTGTACCTGCCCAGCGGGATGAGCGGAGGAGGGCGGTGCTTGCTCGTGTTAAACATTTATGCTTTTATATTAGAATTTCCTTAAAGTTCTGAGTGTCTGTGAGTTTGGGGGTAGCACCGTAAAATGATATTTATGCACTGTTTACCTGGTGTGACTGCTGGTGTGCAAGCAAGTCTTCTAGGAGTCTTACTTCCCTCTGCATTTTACCAGAATGATTTTGTGGATGTGAATTCTTTGCATGGGATTCCTATTACGGGCTGAATTGAATATTAAATTACTCCTCAGACCCTCAAGGCAGTACACCAGCTTCACTCATACTGAGCAATTTGTGCCATGTACCGTCTTCAGTTTCTGAATTCTCCCAGGGCTAGGATTTTGCGCCATTCATTTCCATTTTTCTTTTTCAAAGTCAGAATGTTTTACTAGGGGTGAAAAATATTTTTAATGAAGTATTTTAATTTGTTCTCATGTTAGGAGCTTGTATTCCCCCCTCCCCTCATGGAGGTTTCACCAGATGTTTTAAATATTTTCTGAGTACATGTGCTTTCAAGGTTTTTCTGCAAATCCAATCGTGTTTAACAGGCACCGAGTCCTTGTGAATCAATGTTGTTTTTCTCTACTTTATGCCTCCCAGTTCTGGCAGATGTCTTAAGTTCTAGGATGAGAGATTTTCTGTATGAAAGCAGATAAGATTGGTACATAGTTAGAATTTCCTCAGAAAGGAACAGAGTTTCAGACCTCTGTGGGAGGAAGGCATTTCATTGACCACATGTTTTGTAGAATTTAGTAAGTTTAGTAACTAATTAAATCCAATAATGCATCTTATGCTGTATCAAAAGTGATGGCTTTTGTAAGGAAAGCTGTACTTGTGATTTTTCTTCACTTTTCCTCCTTTTTTTTTTTTTTTTTTTTTAACTTAAGAGAGTGGCATATGTAATGTGTAAAGAAAATATATTGTTTTCATGATCTTACCTTGGGAAAAGTTTGTGATCTTAAAGTCATAGTTTAAGCAAGATGGATGATAATATTCACTCATGGATACACGTACTTAATTCAGAGTTTAATTTTCACCTTAACCGGCCAAATTAAATGTATTTGTTTCATTTTAGCCATAACTCTTTTCTTACTTTTTTTCCACTTGCGCTGCAATAGAAATTCTTTGTTCCGTGTTTCCTTACTTGATTTTTTTTCTCCACTATTGTTTCTGTCATTTACTTTAAGACACCTGAAGGGTCATTTTTAACAGTGAAAAGTGAGGAAATGTCAAAGGTAGGGCTGCTGATTAAGGCTCTCGGTGTGCCCTGTGCTTTCTGTCTGTAGTTATCAGGCTGCAGAACGTGAGATGCTCAGCACGTGTGACGGGGACAAGGCTTTAGCCCAAGAGAAGGTTAGCTGGTGACTTGATGCTCCTTCCTTCTGTTTCCATTTGCTAACTTCTAGATTGAAAACCTGGTGCAGCTGCGTTAACTTGATGCCTCATGGAAATTTTAGAAAGGAGGCAACCACTTCATATCAGTCTGTGATCAGAAACAGAGGGAGAAAGGAAAAGAGAAGGCATGAAGGATTAAAGAACAAAGAAGCATGGGTCAGAAAAGAACCAAACAAAAAAAAAAAAAGAGGAGAGGAGCTAGTTTGCCATATAAACAATTATCCCAGGAGCCATGTAAATGATTTATGATTATGAGAGAGAAGCCAGTAGGTTTCTGCTGCCCTCCCTCTCTCCCTTTCTTTCTCTTTGCAAAAACTATCCGTAGAATCTGAGACCTGGTCCATGCCAGAAACCGCAAAAAAAGTTAAAGACATGAAAAGGAAAGATAATCCCGCGTGATTACACTTTTGTTATTTCTCAAGTGTTAATCACAAAATGAAAAATGGTATTGTGTGTAATCTTAGATTTGTATAAGTGCATGATGACATTTTGAATTACCTTTTCTGAAACGCAAACTGTGGATGTCTCAGACGTGGAAAGACATTCACTGAATTGCAGAGCTTTAAAAATGACAGTCCTGAGGCTTTGATGGATTCTCTATCTCCCAAAGTCTTGAAATTAAAGTCAATATTTTTCTGTATTTCCAACAGAAGTTAAAAGACTAAATGCAGACATTATTGCACGGTGTACCTGGGCTTATATAGGTGTTTGACAGGATGATCACAGGGTGTCTTCAGGATTTGAGTTAGGAGGCTTGTTTGGAGTCTCGCCATAGCTCTGCAGTGTGTAGCGAATGGTTCTTTGCATACTTGGACTTGTGCTTTTCTCATTTAACATTCTTCTGTATTTGTTTTCTTAACATTTCTTTTATTTGGTGCAGTTTTTCCAGCTGCACTCTCTCTCCCTGCTTATGGTGTCCATTCCGGATGGTTCTGTAGTCTTTCCATCCTGTCTGCCATGGCCTCTCCTTCCCTAGTTATACTGCCCTGATATGCTTTTCCCCTGCAAACCCTCCAGGAACCTGGTTTCTCATTCATCCATGCCCTGTTTTGTGTCTAGGTGGAGAGTGTGGTTTTTTTTTTTCTTTTTATGTGGCTTTTTTTTGTTTGTTTGTTTTGTATTTTTTTAGGAGTAAAAGGAGAATATTCGCTTTAAAGCTATTTTGCATTTTTTTTTTTTTTTTTATTAAATTCGTCTCCTCCTTAGTGCAGATTAAGGAGGAGGTACAGCTTGTGGTTCCACCACCATGGCTTGGGCTGGTCTCGTTCTCCTGTGGGACTGGCTGGTGACTGAGCTGCTACTCGGGAAACTGGGGCTGATAAAAATTCTGCAGTGACTTTTTCCACTTTCTTGGCCCTTTAACAGAAACTGATCTGTTTTGGCTCAGCTAAAAAATGGACATCTTGAGCCCTTTTCTTCCCAGCGTATTTCTCCTTTTTACCATACTTCATGGCCAACTGCTGGCGTAGCTGTACCACAAAAAATTCCCGAGACTGTATTTTGCAACAATGGCTTCAAGTGTGGTCTGACTTAATTAGTAGGAAAAACCAGCTTATATCTCTGGCTGTATTAGGGGCTTCGTGCTGTTGTGGCGTGACTGCTTATTGTTGAACCTTCAAGGCAGAAGACAGTTTACCTTACGGATGTGGCTTTTTTTTTTTTTCTTTGAAAGAAAAATAGGATAAAGATGTAAGACACACATAAATGCTAAGTATGATTAAAAAATGTAAAAATGATGATGATATAAAATTCTGTGAGGAAAACTGTGCAAGAATGCTTGTGGGTCTAGGTTTTTGTTCCTTTGCTTTTACAGCAAAAGACTAAAAATGCTTATGCAATATTAATCCAGGATATACAGCAAATTGCTGTTTGGAAGCATTCAATTTTCTTCATAATTGTTCTCCATTCACTTGGCCGATTATCGGTAGTTTCAGGGAATTAGAGATGCTCCTTTTAGAAGTTTCTAGTGAACTCTTTAGAATTGTCAAACAATAACAAACCTGCCACTTAGGCAGTAATTTTCCCTCTCGCTGTCCTCACACTAATGTTAGATTGCTATTTGGAAAGGCTAGACAAGCAAACTGCCATGTAGTAAATCAGTAGGAAATTTTTTTCAGCCTCATGCTACCGAGGGAATTTTGATCGAATAATTTTTCTGTTTGTTTTGTTCACTCATCCTCCAGTTTGGGTCCAGAGGGGTTGTTTTTTCTTGGTAGCAAGATCTGCAAAAGTATGTTTTGTTAAAGAACTTAATACTATAATTTTGTAGATTAAGCTTGTATTTCTTTAGTCATGTCCAGGTGAGCCCCAAAAGAACTGTAGTTCAGAGTGTGTGATGTCCAGGTCTTCCCTTTTCTTCTGCTTTAAAATGAAAAGGGAAACAAAATTGTTAAAGTGCCTCTGTTACGGTGTTGTGAAGTGCCATTTACTGAGAAGGTGGCTTTCTGTCCTCTCTGGATGCGTCACAGGACTCCCTAAAGCACAAAGCGTGCACAGGGACAAGAGCTGGAGACCTTCTGTGGTCGGAAAGGGGTGTTGGGAGTGTTTCGTGGGAATTCTGCGACTGCCGGATTCAGTGACGCGGTGGGGTATGTTATGTACCTACCCGTAGGTTACAGATGTGCTGAGCAGCAGCATCTCTCTGATTCTCGATCTCTGTCTCTCCCTGGCTCCTGGAGTTAGCAGGCCAAGGGCACCGACATCCCAGCGCTGTCCCTGTGCCAACCAGGAGTGAGGAGTTTTGACATCTGAATTAGTGGGGGCTTAGGTGGTTTTGGCCCCTGTTCCTCTCAGTGTAGCTGCTTCCCAGCCCTGCTGAGGTGCTGCTGATGAAGAGGAGCAGTAAAGCTCTCGGAGGTGTTCAACTGCTTTTCTCTCCGGCTATGTGGAAACAGCAAAAAATGATTACACTTGATCGTTTTCTTTATTCCAGTAGTGGTACTTGAGATAACCCGACTGCTTCTGAGGAATGTGAGAGCAACCTTGCTTTACACAAACAGTTTTGGTAATCTCAGAAAAAGCAAATATACCTGTTTGGTTTATTTTAATCTGCCCTACATTAGAATTGTCATAATAATCACACAAAAAGTGCAATGATGGTTGTATTCCAAGAACCGATGAAACCTGTGGAAGGTGAGTGAGGGGTGCTTGATGCTGAGCATGGAACGGGGAGCAGCCCAACTGCCCTCCGGTCCAGCAGCAACGTGTTTGTAATAACCTGCCCCCGAGGGGCGTTCCGCCACCAGTGGCCTTTCCTCTTGCTGGCTTTTGCATGATGAAGGTGACACCCTCTCTCAGAAACGTTCTGCTATGGAGAGGCAGGGACAACCCTCCATTACTAAGATTTAGACTAGATTTCCCACATGTTCTTAGGCTTGGCTCCCTTTTAAAACGTTTTGAGAAGGTTTGCGTTTTGCCTATGTGTTGTGCGACCAATGGGTAAGTTTTCTCTGCTCCTGAATTTGAACTGTGAGTCTAAGAGATAGGACGCTAAACGTTCTTTGGACGTATTTTCAAATGCTTTAAAAATACATAAATCCAAATCTCATCTGAGACACAAAAGTCAACTATGTCATGAATTAATAACTTTTAAAATAGTTTTACAAATTCCAGAGAAGAAACACAGAGTAATGAACTTGTTCTCAGAAAGCTGTTTAGTTTCAGAAACATTTAAGAAATACTTTTAGTGTTTATGCAGATGATATGGAAGAGAATGTTTCCGTTTCTGTATGGACAAGATCCCAGATAAAACTAATGTGTGTCTTTATGAATGCAAATTTACTTTTTGGTCTGGGATGACCTTAAACATCTGCATGAGGGTTCTCTGTTTTAAATAGCCTTTTTATTCTTAGTGATGAGTAAGTATCTTAGATATTATTTAATGTGGTAGATTTTTTTGACATCCCATGTGACATATTAAATACACTAACTCTCATATAGTTGTTAAAATACTCTGCCTTCAGAGATTACATAAACATAGGTAACTAAACAGTGCTAAGCTATTTCTCTGATCTCTTATTTTACCTGAAATTCAAGATGCCTACTTTTATTAAAGGGTAAAGTAGATTTTAGTCAGAGGCATGATGTGTAATGTAAAAATAGTGTAGTTTGGCAAAATATATGTGAGCAATTTATATGTGAGTTAACTTTCAGATTTTGAACTAAATGCTTCAAAAACCAGAGGTGGTTTCCTCCTAGAAGTCCATTGACTGCTCGATGATCCTATGGATGTTCTCCTACTCACAGTCATTTGTACATCTTCCCTGTGTTTATTCTGTGAATGTCCAGGTGCTGTGTACAAACACCATATGGATGCATGGATTGAAAACTCAATATGCTAGGGAGGTCTTAATACCAGAAAGCTTTCTAAATTCTAACGTAAGATAAAAATGAAGATAGTAAAATCCACTGCTCTCAGGTGGGTTAAAGAAGTAACTCCGTCATTACAGGAGATGGCTCTCTTCTCCTCCTGTGGACTCCTTTTAGTGGTTATGCAAGATAACTTTCTTTCTTTTGAGGAGTGGAAAATATCTGAATTGGATTTCACAGAGCCTTTATGAAGGACTTAGGTTAAAAAATGTTATTACAGTGATTTTTATTTTTGTGCATAGCAGTAGCATTTTACAGATATGCAGCTACAAGCTGGGTAGGGGAAGCCTCTGGATGCTAAGGGTTGGTCACCGTGGTGCTCTTAGTCATTCTTTATGTCCTGACTGTGGCATCAAAGTGCAGCTTGGGCCTCTCATCCAGAAAGGGAAGCTCCTCCTTTGCATCTCCATCTTGACAGCTGGATGGATAGTCACCCTTCCATGTTCCTGTTTTACTCTTGGATATATTTTCTCGCTGACTGAGGTTGTCAGCCATGGCGCTGCAGGGCTGTGTCTGGGTGGAGCCACTCAGGGAGGTGGGTACTCTGTCCATCAGCCCATGCGCAGGCAGCCCTGGCCAAGGCTCTAGTCCTCATATGGACTAGAGGAACTGTAGTTTCTTTGTTTCTCTTCTGTCTGTCCTCAGTAGAGGTTTTGTCAACCTTATTATCTTTCTGCAGGGAGAACGTGGAGAGAGTGAGGTGTGAGTAGGAACTTAACTGGGTTCAGGTGCAGGAGGTGGCATTCAGTTGCCAGATCAGATGTATCAACATTTTTCTTCTGCTCTGTGGAAAATGCAATGGGTTTGAGGGGTTTTGCAGACTACTCTTGTCCAGCTGACTACTTGCAGGGCTTTTCCTGGATATACTGTCCTGGATTGTGGATTCCACTTTGAATCTGTTGGGATTCCTCATGTTAAAGCAACAGCCTATTTGTGCTAGTGGAAGAGGACCAAATAGTACACACTGGCTGTCCCTCCCTTTTCTCATTTCAGTGTATCAGTGCGTTTTGGACTGCAGAACAATAAATACCTATTAACCTCCTTTGAAGAATGAAATGGAATGAATACTCCTTAATAGTGTAAAATGAATAATAATAATCATAATTTTAAAAATATCAGTCATTTTTGTAAAGTAAAATTTGTCTGCCTTATGTTCCCTTTCTGCGTGCAGATATTTGAAATTGTTGTAGCACATTCTAGGATGAGACAAGGAGGGAAGCTTGTGGTGTGGAGACAGCTTGGGAAAGTTAGCTGCTGGGAACCTGACAAATTCTGGCATGAAGTATATACCATAGTATTTCAGTAAATATCTTCTGTTAGTTCTGGCTAAAGCTGTTTCTCCACTAAGAAAGACGATCTTCATCTCTGGGCTAGAACCAATCACAAATTATAATGAAAATTGGCAACGGCAAGCATGAAAAAATCATTGATCCAAAAATTCATGAACTGTCTTTCATGTAGTGAAATTTCTTTTTGAACTTCAGCCGAGGCTCTTTCTATTTGCTTATTCTTGGTTTTGAACTTTTAGGAATAATTTTTGACTCTCTTCAGTCTTGGCAAAGTGAAATAAAAAAAAAACCAACGAGTGAGAGGTATGTAATTAAGCATGCAGCGTAACTGTGTGTTTCCAGGGTTGTAAAAGGGAGAAGAGAAAAAAAAAAAAAGAAAAGGGGAGGTGAGGGTTGGAGAAAAAGGGAAGGAAAAACAAAAAAGATAGATGTTGCCAAAGTTTCTCCAAGGTTTAAAAAATTTTCTATATTTCCAGAAGAGAACAATTCAGGCTCCCTGTTGTAAGGCACATTGTACAGTACATGTACAGATAGACAGGAATGCTCAGCTTTGCACATGCTTCAAGCAGCAGCTCGTCTCCTACTGCTCATTAGGCATGGCTTTATAAAGAAGGGAATATAGTTTATTATTATAATCTGTTTCTAGTAAAGAAGAAGAATTAAAGATGTCTGTTGGTCTGTCACCCCTAGGAGAACAGCAGATGTTCTGTTTTATTGTCCCATTGTGGGCAATATCCAAACAATTTAACTAACAACTTCCAATGTAGTCTAAATTGTCTTACTCCCTATTTGGCTACTGGGAACACCGGAGTTTTCTGCAGAAAGTGATCTTTAACCTTGAGAGTTAATGAGAAGATTTCAGCATGTTGTGCTGATAGATGGAGCTTCTTATTCCCCACTCTGTAATTGGAAAGAGCTTGTTTGGATGCCGTTAGGTCTGTGTAGTCCCCAAACTTCGCCACTTCCCAGACTGTTCTCCAACCTGCCCCCAGTGAAAGGTCAGGCACAGCATCACATGTTTTTGCAGAGAGCCGCACTATTCTGCCCTCTCGTGTCGTGGGCATGGCAGCTCCGCTGCCGTGCATCCCCTGTGGATGAGGAGGGTTGGTGGCATTTCATCTCATTACTTAAACACGCAAATACTGGATTTCTCTTCAGGGATCCAGCTTGGTACTTGTAGCTGAACGACAGGAAATAATATTCTTGAGATCTTTATGCTCTGTGCTTTGCCTTTGAGCTGTATTAGTCCCTGCGTGCAGAAGAGCCTTCTGCTAAAAATTGTCTATCTGAGCACATGGGGTGGCGTGACATGGCCTTTTCCTCGTTCTGCTTGAGATCTTTTCTTGGTCATCAGCGGTAGGTATGAGCTCATCGAAATGTTAACTCGCAGAGATTTGATAACACTTTAAATGAGAGCGTGTTTCATGAATGTACCAACGTGTTTCTAATAATCCTAGTAAATGTTTCTGTCATGGAAACACGAACAAGCGCCATTAAAATTGCAGAAGCTGTTAGTCATTTTTAATAGATGTTCAGGTCTATGTTCACTCTATCTTATTATAGATGTTAGTTGTAATTTTTTTTTGCCATGTCGGAAACTCAGTAGCGTGCAATAGAAGCTGCTCCTTCCCACACGTTCATTCTTCTTTAAATTTTGTGCATATAGCTATGAAAATGCATGCACAGGTAATTTCTGACCAAAAAAAAAAAAGCCCCTTTAAATTATTGTAGCCAAGTTTTCTTGGTTGCCAGAACTATTATGCTTCAGTTAAAAATCTGTCTAAATAATTTCTGTAATGAAGCTACGTGGATTTTGGGGTAACGGAGCTCCAGATCCACCTCCAGGTGCTAATATCCCCAAATTGTTGCCTTCTCCAGCCTGACAGTTGCCTGCGATCTGGATGTAAGTGATCATTTTTGTGTCTTAGAGAAACCCCAGCTGGGTTTTTGACTATTCCTGTAGTTCTCCGCGGCGGAGCGAGGCTGGCGCTGGCCATGCTCGCCCCAGCTTGCGGGAGGAGAGGCCAGGTGCCCAGTGCCTGCTCCACCCTGAGGAGGTTCTGCTCCATGGAAACGTGGAGATGTGCCAGACGCTTTCAAAGATGGAGTATTCATCCGATGACTCACAAAGAAATACCTGTTCCCTCACTGTTTCAAACATAAATGAGGTAAACAACCATCATACATAACTTGTTCACAGTTCACGTAGTTAAGATACCGATAGCACCCTGCTGCTGCCTGTTATTTACCATACCCTGTCGACACACTGGGCTTTTCGGCGATGTGATGGCTTTACTAATCCAGAAGTTTGGTTGTTTTTTTTCCCCTTCTAAAGCCCAGTAGAAATGCCATAAGTTTCATTTCATTGCTGTTTGCCCAGGAAACAGCTGGTGGGTAGGGTCTCCTTCGGGCAGGAGCTGCAGAGGTGACGCTGAGGGGCAGCAGTGGAGCTCTGCAGCCCTCTGGGGCACTGCAGACCGTTACCTTCCTGAAAAGTCAATTAGTGTCATAATTCATGAGCCAATGGGTGCGGCATTAGGTTCTGATGGAGAGCAGGGAAGGAGAGAGATTCCCATACCAGCTTTGTAAGGACTTGTGTAAGAAGTCGTCCCTTGCTAACTACGCACATACCTGCTGAATTGCAATTGAATTGCAATTATCTCTTTGGTATCTGGTTATGTTCCACATACGAATCCCCATCTCACACAGGAGATGATGACGCTCTGTCAGCAGCAGATGTTGTTAGAAAGTTGATTCTAGTGTAAGTCAGAACGGATATAGACTGACAGGAGTTCTGAACTCCTAGTATCTGGTACTGCAGAGTAATGCCACTTCTGTCCACCCCTTTTCCTCTCCTAAGGGCACAGTGGTGGCCTGGGGACCAGAAGGGGGTCATGACATTGGCAACAGCAGCAGGTTTTCTCTGGCTGAAACTCAGTGATGAAAGAACCATAGCATGTATTATACACATTATAGCATTCATGGTTCTTCCCAACTGAGCTCTTCAAGTTGCAATCTAAATCCTATTGTTGCATCTGTATTTCTTCCCCTCTGTCCAGGAAAAAGTTGAAAACTTCTTCCTCCAAGTGAGCCTTTCTGAGACTACCCAAAACACTTAGACCATAAACAATGTACAGTTTTCCCATCACCGCATTACATTCACCAACAGGAGCAATTTTACCATTCAGTTTTAGGGGATTTTTCAAAGTTGTGGTAAGAAAAACATCTGCCAACTTCCTTTCCGTGTCTTAGAGCGATGAAACATTATCAACTCAAAGCAGCTAGGAATTTGCTCCTGTCACTGCAAACCCTTGCCTGCACTGCAAAATGACTTGTGAATGCAGATACAAAATACAGTGTCTTCATTTTAATATAACTAAATATCAATCAGAGTCTTATTAGCAAGGCATGATCTTTGATGTCAGCAGAAAAACTTCAGCAGTAGCAAAGTCGATGATGCTTCTACTGTCACACAAGTGTCTGAAGAAGTAATGAGTGGGATGCGATTTTGCAAAAAAAAATGTAATATCTGGGGGACTAGCAGTGCATTTTTCCTAGATTTGTAGCAATAGTGGGAAAATAGGTAAAGAGGTAATCCAGCAGGCTTTAAGGAAATCCTTAAAGAATGTACCCAAAAAACTGAGACTGCAGCTCATTAAAACGTACTGAAATATAATTTTTTGACAGAGATGAGTAGAACATTTGTAAGATCTGACATTTTTGTCTTTTCTTTTGGCATGCAAAGATATTTGCATTTTAGAAAAAAGCCCAGAGAAAGGAGACGGAGAGGGTGTAGGTAATTAAATTTTAATTTCGGTTTTAAAGATCTTTCTCTAATTAGCTTTAAAAGTCAGTGTCTAAGTAAATTGAGTTTCAAGGTGCAATCATCTTTTTCCTCCTGGATCTCAGTATTCAAAAGTAAGAAGAAAGAATATTAGAGAAATAGAAGGAAGATTGTTATTTTAAAGGCCTTTCAAGATAAGGATTTAACATTACCTCATTATTAAAATATAATTGTGGCAGGTTGATGTTTTCTTATTTTTAAATCTCAAAGTCATTGAGCAGTCATGGTTGGGAAAATGGAAAACTTAGGTTCTATTAAAAGAAATTGAAAATGATACTAAGAAGGTAAGGACTTTTCTTTCTTTTGTTTTGTAATAAGACTTTTTTTGGTGGCTTGGTGTCTTCTTTTCACTGCTGTCCATTCTTCCAGAGATGTTCTTACTTTCCTATGAGTTGGTTTTGATCGTAGGCATGCTAATACCGTGTTTGCTATTTCTTAAAGCTATGCTAGCATGCAGTGGCTTTTTGTTTGTACAGTTTACAGAGCCAAGTATATTTTCTCTACATTTTTGTGATGGTTAGGGACATATGCACACCTGTCAGATTTTACAGGCTGAATGTAAAGAGTCCCACGACCTGCCTCGTTCGTCTGCCATCTGCTAGACCACGTTGTGCATTTTTAGTGCCGCGGTACGGCCTCTGCCCCGCTCCTGATGTGGCTGCCTGCCAGGTCTCCAACTACATGGGGCAGTGGTGTGAGGAAAACAGGGTAATTGTGATTTCTCATTATTTTAATGTGCAAATGCATATAAACGTGCCATTTTAAAGCTAAAGAAAGCAGAGAACAGTATTTGATAACAGTGAAAATATGCCTGTGAGGAAGCACATAAGCTGTTGTTTGAAGATGAATAGCTAGAAGAATAACTGAAAACAGTTGGGTTTGTACATGAAGTAATATATATCTGGAATCGTGTGATGTTAACAATGATTTTTTTTTTTTTTATCTCTGTAAGAGGATGGCAGTCTTGTTACTTCACCAAGAGTTCTGAATGGAGAGAAATTCATTTTAGAAGTTGATGTTTTTAAGCATAAGCATATTTTCATGTAGAGAAATGCTAAGTATCTAAACTGTGTCATCTTAAGCTTTCTTGTAATTCTGAGAGAGACAATCATCAACACTAGATAGTTGGCATTTGTAGGTGAATGATGCGCAACTGGTATAATATTTTCAAATGTTAAAGTATGTGAAGGAAATTTAAGCATCTTGGGAATTCCAAGTTAATGTGAGCATAAACACTTCACTATGGTTTGAAAATCAGCGTAGAAATCTTAAAAGTTGGAGGCAATCTTAGTCTAGAGATTGTTGTCCAGTAGGCTGTCATGAGGATTCCTGTTAGTATGAGTTTCATTTAACGTCTTTAAATCTGGGAGAAGCAGTACTGTAAATAGTATGTTAATTAAATTTCCAGATGTTGATAAACTAGGAAAGGAGAATAATATGAATGGAGGAAAGAAAAATATCCCAATAGAGATGTAGTACACAGCCTGGAAAAATACAGTTTAATTCAGCCTGAATAAATAGAAGCTAACGTATAAGAATATTGATCTAAACCGAACATATACTTTAATTAACAAGACACAGATGCTGAAGTGAGGCTATAGAAAAAGTTTTAGGATTTCTGTGGATGTTCTGGATTGATACCGTGACAATAAAGTACCCAAACGTGATTATTGTTGACTATGTATTAGTGTCAAAGCTCAAAAAAAGACAAGGAGGATACTACTCCCTGTAAGACAGCACTGAGCGTATTTCGTAAGAGAAATACACTATTCTGGGTGTCTTCTGAACAAATGAGGACCAGAATAATATTTACAAAAATGAACAGCAACAGAGAATTAAGAGAGGCAGCAGTGAAGTAATGTGCTGCGTGGCACCGTGTAGGGGAGAAATGCTGTAATTGTCAGTGATACATGAAAGGAAAGGATAGTTTTGTAAGTGAAGGGGAGATAACTAGTAACAGGAGGATAAATTTTGGGAAAATAATACAAATTCAGAAAATAAAAGAATTATGAAATTTTTGACCAAGTACAGAGTATTCACGATGGGAAATGCTGGAAATTTTTTTATTAAATAGTAGATACTTAGAAGTGGAAGGGATTCTAGAGGAGAGAAAAATAACACTCTAGGCCACGAAGAGAGAGTGGGTGGTATGTTACAGATAGCCTCTGCCTTTGCCGTCATGTCCAAAAGTATGTTTCTGAAAGATCTGCAACTGGTAGTGTCTTTGCAGTGCTACTGCCTTGCATGCCTCGCGGCAGCCACCTCCGTCTCGCATGTCGAAGTTTGCTTCTGCAGGACGGATGATGCACTTCTCCGAGGAGTTGTTCTTCACCTCTTGGAACTGCTTATGTTTTCAGTATTTTTTCTTTTCTAATTTGAGATTCCTACATACGATTTGCACTGTTCTGTTAATCTTGTAGAGAAGTGCTGGTTTATGTTAGCTGCTGCTGGAGTTTAGTGCAGTTTGTAGATAAGTTCACAATCAGCTGGTTTTTGTCTGCAACTGTTTTTCTTCTATCTGAAGAGAAGAAGCTTTGAAACGCTGTGTGGTAGTCCAGTTTGCAACAGCCTCAGTGATCTTTGGAAGTTACAATCGTTTTGTCTCCAGAGGTTTGCGAGAATGAAAGGTGAACTGATTTGGGGATTTGAGCTTTTGAAGGTCATAAGGGATGTTTGGCTCTCGCTGTGTCCAGCTGAGTGGAACGAGGAGCTGAACTGATCTTGCTGAAATCGGAACCAGAGCTCGGGGGCTGTGCTGGAGTGTGAAACTCAAGACTTATCTAAATATTTTTTAAAAGATATTTCAGGTAAATATAGACAAAGTCTTAACTTGTCATTTCAAGTACTTTAAGCTGAAAGGCTCAGTCCTGCTTTCCTGAGCCCCAGGATAACCCTCATTCATCCTTTCTCTTGGATTCCAGACGAGGGTTTGAGCGGTATGATGAGCTGGACGGGCGACAGAGGCAGTAAAACTGCTGAGTCTTTATCTCCCATCCACAGACCAGTTTCTTGGTGCTGAGGTAGGATCTATGTGTGTCTTGTGTATACAGCACACCCTGACGTACGTACATAGATCTATGGGTTCACTTTCGGGAGCTCTGTCTTTCCGTGTCGAAAGCTACTCTTTCCCACAGAGTTTTTTGGTTTTACTGAATCATCATTTTCCCAGACAAGACTCTAGAGTGTGGAGAGGAAAAAAATCCCAGTTCTGTTCAGGTCTACTCATCAGTCGTGGGCCTGATGGTCTGTGTGAGGTGGCCAGAAACGACCAAAAGATCATTCCTCATTTCTGTGCCTTAAACTCACTGCACACCAAACTGTGCAAGCTGGCAGGGGCACCGAGGAGCTGAAACAGCTGTTGAAATCTTCACAGAGCAAAATTGTCTTGGCTGTGCTGTATAAATATATGTGTGTATTTTTCTAGTCGTGCCCTCCAAGCTGACATCTGAGAGGAAATTGCTATGGGAAGGGTATATATTAGCTCTGCTCGGAGACCACCATGCTTTGCGCTGAATGCCTGCATGCAGGACGACATATTCAGCTTTATGGATGAAATTTGCCAGATCCTCAAATGCTTTTTGCTCGTGAGCATATTTGAAAATCAGAGGAGGTGATGACCCTTTTAAAATAAAAATGGAATTGCTGGCAGGAAGGAAAGGTAAAACTGTGTTTTCAACCTTTAAAGATGGTTATAAAATGTGTATTGGCTGTTTTTGTAATTTATGGTGAAACTGCTGTTGCTTTTAATAAAATGAGACTTCCAGTCAGAATTTCATGATTATGAATGTTAGCATTTTGTTATCGAGCTTAGATTTATCCTACAAATAACCATTTTCTAGCAGAACTTGGCTATATACATAACTTAATGGGATTCTCTGTCACACATAATTCTTTCTGAAGTTATAGTGTTGGACTCATTGCTGAATACTTCAAGTCCTCGAGTGTGGCTCAAGAACTGAGTTAGTGGTAACTTTCATGATTTTTAATTTAATTTTTCCTTAATTCTTAGACTTTTAAAACTTCCTGTAATTCATTATTAGATTTACCGTTTCGAGTGCTTATTTAAAAGGCACCTTAGCTGCAGAAGCAAATCAATATTTACAGTGCATTAGTGCCACAGAGAATTTGAAGCCTTGTGATTAGAGTTCATTGCTGTTTTATCCACTCTTCAAAGAAACCACAGACTTCAAACGGTATCAGCCATCATCCTGGAATCAGTGACATTGCATCGGTCCCATGCGTACTTCATCTTGTGGTTTAATTATTAAGTTCCTTTCCTTTGATTTTCCTTTTAATATTTCAAGTATATCCTCTTCAAATCTATAAATTCAAGTAAACCAGAAGATTGTAACCAAGAAAATATTGGTAGAAAAATCCGTTCAATATATTCTTTTATGTTGTTGTTTTACTGGAGAGTATCAAAACCCAGTTAGAACAGTCTCTCAGAACAGAATTGGGGAGAGGAACGCAGGAGATTATATTTACAACTTGTGATTAACATAGTGTGAATAAGATTTAATTCTTGGATTAATACCTGGAGCGGTATTGACCGTTGCCAAGCAGCATACACTAGAGCTAGCTCCATGTGCTTGTCCCATTCCAGCAATAAAAAAAAAATAAATTACCATATGTTTAAGTTTCCAGTTTAACTGGGAAATACATAGATCCAACACACCCGAATTATTGTCATTTATAATTCATGTTATTGTGAAGTTTGGTTAGTAATAAAAATGGCATTTCCTTATGTATGGAACCATTTTCATGAGGTGGGACTAGAATTGATCATGTTGTATCTTTATATTGACAGAATACCCTTTTTTTTACAAAAAAAAAGAAAAGATTTGGAGAAGTGTTCAGTAACGTCTGAAAATATCTCAACAACTAACCTTACTAAAATGAAACGGGTCATATTAAAGGTGGCTAATCAGTGAACAGATTTTGTAGAGAAACTTCTCCCATTAATGTTTTCTCTGGAGCATATTAATATTTGGGAATTCTGTTGCATAATTAACTTCCTGTATTGCGGAAAGTCTCTTCTGCTTACCATGGTGCAAACTCTCAGGTTTTCACTAGAAAGCAAAAGGCAAGGCAGTGATAATTGCTCGCTTGCCTCCAAAAAGTGCTGACTTGAGTTCCCGTTTCTTCCTTCCTTTCTTTGTTGGCAATTCTGCTTCTCTTCTTAGAGAAGTTCACCCAACTGAACTTTTGTTTTCTCAAGGAATTTGATGAAAAAGTGTAAAAATACAAGAACATTTTGCTATCACCGTGCTTATATATAGATGTACGAGCAGAAGGAGCGAGTGAACTCATGTTTGAAAATTGTAATTCTCTGTTGTAGGGTGGGTAGCTGAGGCAAACAGGATAATATGCACGGGCTGCTGCTTGGAACAAATATAGATTGGTAGTTTTCTTAAGTGGCACTACGTAATACAGAGCCACGTTCTTGCTTAGGCTAATTAAGAAACGAGGGGGTATGGTCAGGGCTGTGCCAGCAGCACCGTCACCGCTGCTGATGGGTGGCTTCATTAACTGTGGTGGGGCCGTGGCTGGGACTGCAGCTGTGCCACCTCCTTTACAGGCATCTCTTGCCGTTTGATGGTGTGCTTTTGTTGTTTGCCATCTAGGGGGAAACGAGGGGCTTTACCTTCAGCTGCTTCATGAAATGTGAAGTAGTTGAAGACCAGGCAATCAAAGAAAACCCCTCAGAGTTTATGAGTGTATACTGAGTAATCAAAATCGAAGTAGAGTTGACTCAGACCGTAAATAGCTTTCTGTGTAATTAAAGTGTTCTTTCTTGAAATATTCTTTTAATTACTTCTGTTATATATATATAAAATATGTACAAATGTACATATTTATAAAAGCAAACATTTTATTCACTAGAAATTAACTCGTGATTATTTTTGTTATGAAAATAATAATAAAAAAGGGATTTTCAAAGGAAAGAGAAATAGTATCATTGTGGAAGAACCCAAAAATTAATTATCTCTTATTCTTGTATACCAGGGTGGGCATGAAATAGAATACTGTTTGGTGTTTTGTCTTGTAACACCTGTGCATACCTCAGCAGCATGACTCCTAGTTGTTTAAAACAAAAATAATAAATGCTCACACATTTTCTCTGTGTGGCTTGACTTACTGTATTTCTCACGGTCTTTATAATGCCATGCAAAATAAGATTCTATGTTTTAATACTGTTATACGTAGTGTTAACATAAAGCTCTTGTAAAATTTAAAACTAGTCACTTAAACCCTTGTCATTGTTTTCCTGATAGTATTGCGAGAGGTGCACCTTCAGCTGCCTCGAAGACTGTTTCATCGAAGCATTAAAAAAGAAAACAGCCTGGTTTTCATTCTCAAGTGTTGCCCAGCGTGCATTTCCCAGTAACTCTGCTGCTTACCTGGTGTAGCTTTCACCTTTTCCTTTCCCACTTTGCATTCAGGGTTCCCAGTGCAGCAGTAAAGACAAATTCAACTGATAAATCATGTCCCCTCTGTTCTGACGCTGAGTGGGAGGGTGCCGAGAGGTCGCAAATACAGGCAATGAAACTTCTGTTTGGGCAAGGAAAGGATAGATATGTGGATATTTGTTGTAGGATAATAAATGGAATTGGAAAAAATTAAGTTGTATTTCAAGAGAAACTAACCTTAATGGGACATCAAAGTTTCCAGAATGGATTTGACCTCTACGTATATTAAAAAAACCTATCTCTTTCCAATCAGTCTACCTGCCTGCTGAATCATTTATTACTAATGAAATATTTTTCTCTTGTCAGTCATGGCAGCCGGAAGGCTAAGGGAATCAGGGTAAATCAGCACAGATCTTGTTTCAGCTGTCAGGCGGAGGCAAAGGAAGAATGCAGAATAGAAAACGGTCACTTCCATAAGTTTTGAGAAAGAAACGGAGAGTACATTGTAGAAGGCGAGGAGGCTGCCTGTCGCTGCCGAGAGGCGGGTGTGCAGCTTTTGGCAAGCACATGGTGCTAGTGGTGCCCATGCTGCGGCCGTGGCAGTGGGGTGGGGGACACGTCGTCCTAGTCCACGCCATCCTTTGTCACCAGGCTGTTCAATTAGTAGCCTTTGGCTACTTGCTCTTTAAAATGCCTGTAGGTCACCTTAGCCTCTTAGTCGTTCAAGCTTTCTATTCCAGGGTTTTATTTTTCCAGGCTTTTTTTTTTTTTTTTCAAGTTGTTCAAGCTGTTTTTTGATTTGATACAGTATCCGACAGATAGCAATGCTGCGCTTGTTTGTGTGAAGCCAACGAGCTGTACTAGGTTCAAAGAGTTTGGTTTTGCCCTCATTTTCTCCTCGTGCGGCCAAGCGACAAGGCTGTGGTTTTGAGGAAACAGACCTTGTCCTTGAGGAACTATGCTGAGGTCAATAACTCCTTACTCTGTGAAACCACATTTGGTCAAAACCACCCATCCAGAGCTTGAAAAAATATTTTTCTTATGTGAAAAACATTTTAAATCAAGTCAATGTTTATTTACTGTCTGTTTTATTCTTCAGATATGCCTCTTCATGTCCGACGTAGTAGTGACCCTGCACTGATTGGCCTCTCAACCTCTGTAAGTGATACAAATTTTTCTTCAGAAGAGCCTTCACGGAAAAACCCTACAAGGTGGTCCACAACAGCAGGCTTTCTCAAGCAGAACAACCCTGGCGTACCCAGTGCTCATGAAAGAAAGGTATATTTCTTTTCCCCTCTTTATCCAATAAATGACAAATGTGCATGAATCTTGAATTGCTGATTTGTCCTTCTCTCACCTGGTCCTGGTTTAAACTTGTGTTTTCTGACCTTGTCCACCAAACCCCCATCATCAGCAGAGGAGCGTTTGGGTCACACACATTTCCTGCCCTCAGGAGACTCTTGGTGATGCCCACAGCAGGGGCTCTAAAAACTTCATTTTGCTATTAACTTTAGTTGACGCTCTAATTACTCATTATTCTGCAAAGCAGGGCATAAATGCTGTCGCATGGTTTCTTTGAATGCAAATAGGTCACGTCTATAATGATCTTTACTGATCTCCGTAGAAGTCCTAATGTCAGTGAATAATGTGCATGCCCACAGCTGGTCTGGTTTGTCTTTCTGACCCGACGTTGCTACTTTTTACTTTCTGAGGCGTTAGTCAAGTAATACAAAACACAAATTACAAATGCTGTCCCTCCTTGATAGCATTCTTAAAACTAAAACAGTGAAATGCAGAGTGAGTATTTTTTCCTTCATTTTTTTCAAAATGATTTCAGTATCTCTACATGAATTACGTTATTAGCTGGAGAAGTCAGCAGGAAGCTCTCTTCTGAGTCCATTATTGAAAAAAAAATTTGGAAGAAATATTCCCTTTTGTACAGCCCTGACATTGCCCATAATTGTGATGGCAACTTGCAAACAAACTCACAAGGAAAAACTTATGTATATTTTCCAATAGAAATGAGTAATGTTTACAGAAAGTTGCAGTTTTAGTTACCATTCTGACTGCTCAGCACAAAATCCAGTTGGAAAATAGGCAGCTTATTACAGATGTTTTTTTTCCTTTATTATTATTAATTCCGTGTAGTATAAATGCAAACTAAGACACTGCAGCCAGGGCTCCCACACCCCAAATAAAGACGTTTTCACATGCTGCTAGTGAACTCAAGTATCTTTGGTGGGCTTTTGGTTATTTCAAAAGCATCTATAAAAGCACAGTGCTCGTAGGCATTGAGGTCCATATTCTTACAGAGGTGTCAGTTTAACATGGTGTCATTAGGTCTCTGCTTGATCAGGATTTCAGGTAGGTAACGGTATATTTTCTGCCACTCGTGCTGGTGTGGCACAGAAGTGCATGTTGTTTTGAAAAATACCCTTATACTATTCTGATTTGGAGAAGAAAAATGATAATCTAATCCACTTGAATTGTTAATATTTTCAGTTAATTTTTCTGAAATCCTAACGAGACTGCACTTCATTACTCCAAAGCATAGGTATGGAGGGCCCTACACAGCATAATCAGATTTCTTTGCGTGTCTGAAGTTAGCAGAAATTGGAGGGAACTGAACAGCAACTCATCTTTCACACTAGTCGTCTTGCATCATTAGTTGTTCAGCATGTACTTACTCTTGATTTTTGTGAAAATATTTCATGTCTACTGGAGCATGGTGACCCAACTGGAAAGGAATGCATGTGATCTCATGTAGTGATGAGAAGCAAGGCACAAGGGCACATTAAATCAAGAAGATTGGAAAAAACTAATGTAGGTTGGTTAGTACAGTAAATACTGATAATTTCTTTTACCTTTTTTGCACACTCTATACATACATCAATCCTTTCAGTAGAGCAGCTCACAGAGTGCACTGTTTTTAATAACTAAAACACTGTAAACAACTAGAATTAAATAGTAATTCCATGTGCAGCTTACGTTATGAATTAATCCTGAGTTCATTTGTGTTAGACTGTTTTTTTTTGTGTTTTCAGCATCCTGGTTTCTTCACGCGAGTCCAGCTTTTGCAGTGAATCCTATTTCTCTTAGGAATGGATATTAAGAATTCTCCTTTCCTTTCCCAGTATTAGCAACAGTTTCATTTGTAGTATTATTCTAAAGAGAGCCTTTTTGAAGTCTCTGTCACCAGTCACTTACCGAAGTACTAACACTGAATTTTTACAAAAGTATTTTGTTTGTTTGAACTATAACAAGTCCTCACTACTTTTCTTATGTTAGGTTGTTTCCTTCAGCTACTCGGATAACAAAAGGAGGTGGCTGTGCTTTGTTCCAGACTGTTTCGTTGATTATAGATGACACAGACATTTCAAGCAAAGCAATGAGAACAATCTTAATTTTCTGCTCAGTGCATTGGGCTTGAGCACCCATATATCTTTTGTGGGCGGTTGGCACTACGTAATGTTTTCACTGCAGTTCTCTCTCTTGACAGCACAAGAACATATGTTCTTGGGCTGAGATTTGCAGCACAGTTGTAGATTAGCAACTTTGCCCCAGCAGTATCTTGCAGAAACAAGAAAAGGGTTTCTGGGAGAGTTGCCAAAAGCTTCATCCACCTACTGACTCTAAGAAGTGACATTACTTTCAGCCCGTCACCTCTAAAGAGAAATAATTGACAGGTAGAAACCCTGTCCAATTTTTGGAGGAATTAGCAGAGAGAAACCGTGTGTATCTGGCAGAAGGGAGTTATTTCTCGGGGGCAAGCAAGAGAAGACTCCTTGTTGGTGTTTGTTTCATTTTGGGTAAGAAGAATTTGGGATGGCAGGAAAATGGGCAGATGCCCAAGATGAGATGAAATGAAGGGGTGGGAGTGATGCCATGCACTGAGGGCTGTGAGGAGCCAGGACATATGCCAGGAGTTCTGGGCAAACAGAAAGGGAAAAGGGCACTGGGGAAGAGGAAAAAATGTGGGATATTTGAAGGATCCTGTTGAAGAAATTGTAGTGCTACCTGTAGTTACTAGGGTCAATGAAGCTGGACACGAGGCTCTCCTGTGTCCTTAAGAAAAGAAGAGAATGACCAGAGAGGGACAGAATTTGGTTCGGAGAGGCCTGGGTAGGTCCTGCGAAGATTTGAATGTGTGTTGAACTTGAGATGCATTTCTATTACAGTAAGCAGGATGTTTTGGTATGAAACCCTTGCACTAAACTGGGCACGCAGTCTGATCCATTTTTCATATCATCAATATAAAGAAAAATATTTATTACCAGGATATCACAATACACTCTGTGTTTTCTTAGAATTGGAATCTCGGCCATTTCTGGTTTCTGTGTTGTTCATCTGTAAGAGCAACTTGAATCCAGACCTTCTGTGTCTCAAAGTATTTATTTGAAGGATTGTCGTCGTTATCGATTATTTACAAGTTATTGTAGTGTTGGTAACTGTACTCAGCTAGGTAATTCTGGACCTCTTCCTGGACCTCTTCCTTCTGTATCATTCCCATGAGTGGTCTCAACCTAATGAATAGGTCTCTTCATCTGTGCAAGTATTCACAAAATTGGCTCATCATTATCAGCAGCTTTAGTAGGTAAATTTGTTTCTGGTGTGTTTTTTTTTAACTGCATATTAAAATCACTTTCAGATACATTTGTGTGTGAGAGACATATCTGCATTACCTAGTGAGTCATGGCTTGACTTAATCCTGTCTCTTGCTTCCTTGAGCCATTCTAATGAAACAAGAAGAAATCTCTTAGTAAAAATATCTTCTCAAAGGCCTGCAGTAATACCTGATTTGCAAGCTGTAATTTTGTTTGAATTGTGTTGAACTGTACAGCTGAACAGATTGTGTGCGGCTGAAGCATATCAAGTGTGCTTTTTTTTCACTGCAGTAAAATGTTTTTTGATATTGTTGTTTTCTGAATAACTGTTAATTTGAATGACATTCTTAATATTTCAGTACCAAAGCCTATTGGCTCAACTAGCTGTCCTTAATTGGTGTGAGCTGCATGAATGAAAATCAGGTTTCTTTTCCCTTAGATGTTTGTGTTACTGTGTTGGAAGAACATAAAAATGCAACAACCAGATACGTTGCTTCTTATAGCGACTGTGAATTAATTATCCCATATATTTTCGCGTGTTTTTTTTTTAATTTGCATCTCCATTTGTGGTGAGGAATTGCATATCGTTGCAAATTAGTTGTCTGTTTTGATCCTGCTTCTCTGAAAGATGCAAGGCTTGTCTAGTTAACCTGCCTTGCTTAATGCAGGGGTATACCATGGCTAACTGGCTTATGAAAAATTTCCCACTGTGACTTTCCTGAATTTGATTCATATATTGTTGCATCAGAGATAGCAGCGTTGGTACAGCAGAAAGAAGTGAAAATGTACACTAAGAAGGGAGAGCTCAAGAGAGAGCAATGAGAGAGAAAAATGATTGTGCATGGGCTTCTGTGCCTCGCTCGCTCCTGGGTTCACCCACCTGGAGCAAAGCAAATGGCGTGCAACGTGCTCTGCGTGGTGGATCAGCAACAGCAAACACATAACCGAGTGTATTTGGCACATCGTTTTTTAATTTTTTTTTTCTTCTCTTTTTGCCTTCACCATTTAGTCAGCAGCCAGTTTTTTTTTTCTTTCTTTGTTTTTAAATGCGTTTGCCCATATATCTGTTTCGAGGTTGAAAATAGCTATGCCTTGTAGGAATAATTATTTTCAGGATGTACTTTCTTCCTACTTGGAAACCTAATCTTTTTGGGCTCTGTAAACTGCAGAGGAAGAATTTGAAATGGGAGTATGTGTGTGATCGAAGTCTCATCTAGTGTCAAATCCCTTACCTGTAAAGCATTGTGTTTCCCACCATCTCTTCTTGCAGGTATTTTTACTGTTCCTATGGGTTGAGACTGATGAGTACAAATTTTCCGATTGTTGGATTGTAGGCTTTTTTTATTTATGTGAAAGATGCGATGCTTTCTAATCCTCTTTGTAAACAGATTGAAAAAAAATTCTCTAATGAAATATGTCTAGATAGGAGAAAAGCATGCATGTATTATATGAAAAGCTTCAGCAATAATGGTATGTCAGTGTCAAAGTCAGATTTAAAGTGAAAATTAGTTGCGTTTAGCTTTGAGTCTCTTTAAACACAGCTTAGTGAAGTTTGCTTTATCACCAACACCGAAGACACAGCATTTCAATAGGTTTTAACTATAATTCAGAGGATTGAAGTGTCTTATATTAGAACTGTGTGTGTTAGTGTCATTTTGTAGCCACAGAGTTTGAATTGCAGAGTGTAAATCGATGAGATTGAACAGGGAAGCCTGCGGGCTAAAAGACTGGGAATCATTCTGGGAACAACAGACCAAAGCGTTGCTGACGCTTCTTGGGAACCTTCACTTCTGGTTCATATTCCTGCAGAAGGGAGGCATCGCGTACCGATGAACAATGTTGGTAGAGTGCTGTAATACAACAGAATCAGCTAAGGAGAAATACAGAGTAAATGCAAAAAGCCTGGCATCTCTGTCATGATAGGTTTTAAACCCCCGCATAATGAATGCAGCTTTCTGCTTTCAAAATAAAAATGGCAATGTTTTAAACAGAAGTTCTGAAGGATTCAGTAGCCATGAATGTTTCCTCGTAGAGGTTTATTCTCTTTTCAGTGAGACAGCCACAATTTTTGTCATTTCAGATGTGATTTCACATAGACTGAGAGAAAGGGAGAATGTGAGAGAGTTATCTACAGATGATGAAATAGAGTGTTTTAATGCAGAAAAAGTTGTTATAGGAGAGAGATTAATGGAAATTCAAAAAACAAAAGTTACGCTCACCAGTTTTCTTTCTTTGTGATAAAAACTTGTCTCTGGCAGCTTGTCACCTGATGTTGAAATAGTTTAGAGGAATCGTACCCAAACAGAGTACAATATGAAATAAACATAGTATGTGTTATTTTTGTCCTGGGTAGTGTGTAAAATTCATGACTTCCACAGAATCACAGAAAGCTGAGGTTGGAAGGTACCTCTGGAGATCGTTTGGTCTGACCTTTCTGGTCGAAACAGGGTCCACTAGATCAGGTTACTCAGGTTCGTGTCCAGTCAGGTTTTGAGCATATGCATCTCCAAGGATGGAGGCTGCACCGCCTCTCTAGGCAACCTCTTCCAGTGTTCAATTGCCCTTACAGTAAGAAAGTTGTTTCTTATGTTTTGATAGAATTACTTGTGTTTCTTTACGTATCCATCTTCTCTTACACTTTCACTGGATACCATGGAGAAGACAATGACTTTCTTTACAGAGCAGCTAGCGATATTTTAGTGCAATAAAAATTGAAATCTCTGTGCAAGAACTCAACATTCCTCACTTTCAAAATGTGAAAACAAATTCGGTATTTCTCATCATCATCATCATCAGGATGGGAATGAGAGACATAAAATGAAAACCCCTTGCCCGGTGCATAGAGAGGTAACAGCCAACGTGTACAACTTGACGCTGTGTTATTCTGTTTGCTGAGTACTGTGTGCACGGGCAGCATTCAACTGTTTGCATCCAAAGTCAGTCATGAGCAGATGCATTAAGAAGCATGGGGAAAAAACAACCAGAAAAAGAACAAATCCAAAGTGAAGGTGTGATTTTCTCCATCTCTTTTGTTGTTCTACCTCTTTTTGCTCCAAGTTATCCATTCGTGGAAGCCCATCTATCAAATTGCCTCCTTGTCCCCCAAAAGAGACAGATTATTAGTGCAAGATAATAGAGAGATCTGAGAGCTGGTGAGTTTTTTTCCCCAATTCTGCTCTGGGGCTAAGCAAGTCTGTTGATCACTCTCAATCTTTGTTCTTCATCAGTAGCGTAGGAAGAATATGTCTTTTTCTCCCGTGCTGTGCTGTCCCATCTCCCTTTCTGTGTGATGGGTGAGCAGTGCCTGAGTGAGCAATGCCTGGTCCATAGGTGAGGGGACACAGTGCTGCATCATGAGCTGGGAGTGCCGAGGAGGGTCCGGAAGAGCCCCCTTACTGGGGATGAAGGAATGGTGGCACATGGACAGGTTGTTTGTCTTTTCACTTCAGTAAATGCAGTGTACAGCACCTCTCTGAGAGACGGAGAAAGCTATACTGAAAACACAAACCTCTCAAGTACATGGTATAGGATAATTGAAGTTGTAACGAATGACTGACTTTTCCCCTGCCATTTATCTAAGTGAATGTGTACTTTGCAAATTCCCATGTTTAAATGTTCAGCTCTATTTCTTTTAATTTTTTATGTTCTTGCATCTCTCCCTGGGCTTGAGGGTGAAAAACTCTGGGCCTGAAAGAGTAGCTTGATAAAAGATTGAATAAGTTTACAAAAGAAAAAAAAATGTTGGATATTCAGGTTTAGTGATTTTATTTTTGAAGTTTAGAAACACACACATACATTTTCATTGGCAAAAGTTGGATCTGGGTTTTGATAGAAACACACACATACATTTTCATTGGCAAAAGTTGGATCTGGGTTTTGACCTACTTTCATGTATTTAGTTGTAACCCACAACTGTGCATTTACAGTATACACTCTCGTAGTTCAAGAGTTTCTGCAGACTTGTATATTTGTCGGTTTTGTTTCCATATTATCAAAGTTGTGTATTGGTGGAAAGCAGGTTTGGATTTAGGCTGAATGTGTAGCTAGCAAGAAAAAGAAGTTTAAAGTAAAATCCAGGTTGCGGGTTGCACTGCTCTACAGCATTCTGACATGAGTCTGCGCAGTTTAAACAGTGATTATTTCAGCCTTTTTTGCTGTATTCCTTGTATTTTTAAATGAACCTAGGTCATGTTGCAATGAATACTAATGACACAAGAAGACAAGGAAAGACAACCAGGCAAAGTAGTCTCAGAATAAAATTCAGGCCCAAGGTGGAACTAATCAATACAAAAGAGTAGTATGGCTGGGGAGGAGATGGTAGGATTTAATTAGTCGGGAAATTCAGCTGCAGTAAATACAGGATTTCAAACCAGGAACACCTAGTCACCTTCTGGGCTTATTTCTGTTATGATTAAAGTTGGGGCTGAAACAGATGTCACTTAGCCTGGTTTTGTTTCACAGCCTGACAGAAAGGGGATGATCATTCTGTGCTACCCCCCAGTTTTATTGTCTTATAAACGAGCTCTTCAGCTCCTGTATACAGATGTCCAGCTTGAGAGCGTTGCCTGCTGAGCACAGGAAGTAAAAGAAATTTGGAGGAAAGCTAGAACCGTAAGACGGAGAATGATGGGAAGCTGTTTAGCGTGAGAAAGGCTCATAAATTAATAAACGAGCAAACTGAACGAGAGGATGCCCCTGAGACTGCAAGGAGCCTAAGGTGACGGTGTTGCTGTAAACTCAGATAAAAGAGAAACACGCTGCGACAAGCCACCCATCTGGTACCTATTTGGGCCTTTCCCCGCAGACCACAGGAGGGATACTGGTCAAGGTCTGGCATGAATTTGCAAGTCGGATGAGGTGAGGGATGCTTTGCTGGGAGCCTTGGGGAGTCCCCTGTCCGTGTTGGTGAATAGGGAGGAGGCTGGTGGTGGGGGCGAGGGCTGGCGGAGGGGGGGAGCGTCTGGCTGCAGCGTGCGAAGGCACCGCTGCTTGCCATGGGTTTAGGGCATTGCCTTCCTGCTTCTGACCTTAAATCACCCTGCTTCTCCATGCTTGTCAATGTAATGAAGAAAGAGAGGAAAAAACCCAGTTTTGTTAGTCTGAGAAGACAGAACAGTTACCTCATCCCCCGGCCTCCTTTCTGTGTTCCAGGACGGCAGGTGCAAGTTTCTAAACATTGAGCTATGGCCACCTGAAAGCATCTACCCAACACTTAAAAGCATACTGCTGGTGGTTTAGAAGATATTCTTCATTTCAAGATCTAAATACAAGATGCTTGTGAAGTTTTCTGTACCCCATCGTTTCCTGTTCTCCTTAGCTCCCAGAATTAACATTCTATTTGTTAAATCCTTTCTTCAGAGCATACTTTTGAAACTACTTGATTATCAGCTTTTTTCTCCTCCTGCAATTTAATTTTTTGGCTCTCCCAAGGAATCCAGTGAAGGGATGTTGACATTTAAAATAAACAAACAACTTTAAAAATGCTGTTTCATCTAAATCCAAATTGACATAAAGCATTGTATAAATTTGCGTACAAAACCAAATATCTGGTGAAAATGGCAGGATTGTGCGTTATTATTGCATTTAAACAGATAGCCATATAGATTCATGTATAGCTGGGTATATATACATAGAAACTCTTTAGAGGCCTTTATAGTGGCACAACAGAAGAGAATATTTAACTTTAGTGAAAAATAGTAAAAGGGGAAACAGGTTTCTAAGTATAATAGGTAGCTTCATGATGTTTTCAGTTAACTGGTTCATTTATTTTTCGAAACTATGGAAAGCCATGCCTTTATAGTTAAGAAGCTTACAGAAATAAAATCCAGCTTCTGAATTATAATTAGAGAATATCAACTGCCGTATGTTATTTGGGTCGTTTTGCATTATCTGTCTTGAGGTTTTATTGTTAGATTAATAAGTAAAGAGTGACTAGAAGCAGCAGCTTCTTTGCTATCCCTCAGTCTGAGAAATAACAGTGTACACTGGTAATTTCTGGCTTTGCATGGATACATGCAGAGATCGTGACATTTTTGATTTTTCCGTTGTAAACAACAGAATGTTTTGGATAGGCAGTCTTATGTTTTTTAGTTTACTCTTAATTTAACCCATATTCTTTAACACTAAATATTTACATATAACACTGCATGCACAGAAAGCTATCTGTTCGTCATGGCCCCTGGTTACAGCGTTTTTTTAAGGTCAGGACTTGCTTGTCAATCAAAGGGTAACATGGAATATATGAATTGGAATTGGACAGCTCTGGAAATTTCTGAGCGTAAGGTGATAGAACTTAAGCAGAACACTGGCTTTTCAATTGCCTTTCTCCTTGTTGGCATCTAATGAGCTATTGTCTATGCATAATACATTAATTCCATTCACAAGCTATAGAGAGGGTCATTTCTGAAGACTAGTCTTTCTGAAAACATCAGAATGACTACAGAGTGGTCATTCTTCTCATCTATTTTCATCATAAATAGGGCATGCGAGTTCTTTATTAGACTATTAGATTTACATCTTCTGCATCCTGAGACAGTTTTTACCAGTTGCTGGAAATGACCCACGTTGTGGCTCAGAGCTGAGAGGAAGCACAAAGCTGTGGTAATCCTTCAGTGTCGGGGTCCTCTTCTTCTTTACTCCTTGGAGTGTGGCCTAAGATCAAAAGTTCCTCCTGTTGGGTGACCAGAACCGGTTCCTTCTTATAATGTGTTAGATGGCTGGGCTTCATCTGGATTATTGTAGCTCCTGGGGTCATGTTCTTCAATAGAACTCAAACAAAGCAAGCTTTGAAACTAAACTGTAGCATGATAAAGTGAACTGAATCTACTCAGAGGAAAAAGAAGCTCGTCCAAGCAGTAGTGTCAGATTCTTAAGATATATAGATATTTATAAAGACGACTGGTGCAATTATTTTCGAGGTAAACTGTTGAGATTTAGTACAATTTGTTGTTAAAAAGCTGCTGATGAATAAAGAGAACAGTTCCAAATATGACCTCTGTGTAAGAAGGTGTTTTTCTTTTAAAAGGGAATTTCTGTTTGTTAAATACATCTATCGGTTTAATTAATTTCCCATATGCAATGTATTTTCCCCGTAAAATAGACATTATTCATGCATCTTTCTTTTTTTGAGAAATGGGGATTTCTGAAAAATGTGGTCTTATCCCTCATTTATTTGTCTAAAGTCCAGTTAAAAAAACCCAACACAGCCACAAAAAAACCCAACCAACCAAGAACCTCCAGGAATCTGTTTAGTAGACATTCAGACAGCATGGAAAATGGGGATATGTGTCTACTACTGCATTTATAAACAGATATTTGCATCAGACAGAGAGGTATTTACATAAACTATATTAATGTTTTGTTAATCCTGTAATTCTATGATTTTATGATAATTACAGCTTTTACCATCCTGTCTGAGAGTGACACCAAACTGTTCAGGGTCTAACATGAACATAGTGAAGCATAAAAAGAAAGAAAAGCAGCCTTTATCATGATTCAACAACAATAAATACACTTGTAGACATGAATTTGCCCAAAGTCTCTCAAATGAAATTATAACCTCAAAAGATTAAATGAATTCTCATCTCTTGTCAACATGGACAAATCCTATCTCAATCTGAGGCCATCACAAGGAATCAAACCCAAGCAAGCGAGAAGTTTTTTCCAAAGTGCACAGCATATAAGACAAAAGAATGGATAGTAAAAAAAGGTCAGTGCCCAAAACGGTCTCTATTAGTGAAGATCCTAAATGAGAGGCAGGCAATTTGCTGTAAAAATTATTAAAGTGAAAACTCGGTTTACACTTTTGGATCTCCTTCCAGAGAATTACATTGAAGAGGTCTTCAATCTGCTCTACTCCTGTTGTATTGCTATGTAGTAATTAAAAAAAAAAAAATCACACCAAAATTTTCCACATTGCATTAGCCATACAGGAGGTCAAAACAAAGGGAAAAACCCAACTTCTTCACTGTTTGGAAAGTGGCCTAGCGGCAAATGGGATAACAGATGTGGAACTGTCACCGTACCGTGTGGAGGACATTCTGGTTGGGTTAGTGATGCTGGGGGTCTGTAGGGTTACAACGGCAGGTTAAAATCACGAGTGAGTTTATGCACTGACAGCCAGTAATGGAAGTACACAGATCGTGCTAATGCATCATTTCATCTACAACTGCAGAGTCTTTGATGAGGAGCTTGTTATGTATTGCAACTCATCTGAAATTAAAAGTATAGCAAAATTGCTTCTTTTTTTCCTGTCCTCTTTCACCCAACCCTCCAGCAAAGCTCCGCAGGGACACTATGCTGAACTAAATCTTAAAGTGTTAGATTATGTGTCCTCATTAAAAATACTGCAAAATGCTGCTGTTAAGTGTAGTAGTAATATTGTGATTTGGCAGTTTTAGTGTTACATTGATCAATTTCCACTTCAAACATGATAAAGCTGACATGGCTTGTGGTCCCCAAAGATGTTTGGGAAAGAAACTTTTTTTAAAAAAAATTAGAGCATTTAATTGTAACTGGTGATGCATGTCAGCCCTGGTCCCAGGAGGGCTTACAGCTGCAGCTCCAGAAATGAGAATTCCCTGTGTGACCCTGATGGCTTCTATACCATGAAATCTTTTTCTTTATGGTATTGAAGTTAAAAGCCATACACGCCTTTTCCAGTCGGATGTTGGGAGTGTGTGTGCTAATGCTAGATCATGCTGAATAGAAGTAAAGCTTTCTGGGTTAATATTTGCCTAAAAAAAAAAAAGGACAACCCCTCTCTCTCTCTCTCTCTCTCTCTCTCTCTCTCTTTATATGTATGTATGTATGTATGTATATTTTAAATAGTAAACAAGATTGTGCTGGTCCAGCAAATCCCAATGTCTAAGCTGCAGCGATGTGTTTTTCACCTCCACCTCTATAGTTTGTCACCACTGCTATCTTTGAATTAGATCTGGCAGTAGCAGTAATGGAGATCCCTGCGAAGAGGTGGTTCCAGGGTAGCCAGCAGCATCTAATGTTTTTCTAATGTTTCACTGTTTGGCTAACAGCAAAATGACTCTGTATGTGATGGCGACACTGGTAAGGTATTTTATTCCACTCTGATAATAACGCTATTTTGAGCCTCTGAGCAGCACTGAGAAACACAAGGAGTTACAGGAACCACATCTCTCTGCTATTCCAACTCTTACTTCTGCCGTCAGAAAAATTGCCGAGTGACTTTGGTGCCTTGTGTATAAAATAAACTGGTGCAGGGCTTAGCAGGAGAAAGACAATCTTCTACAGAAGTAGGCTACAGCAGAAATATTTCAGTAGATGGGATGGACATACTGCTCTGGTCACCACAGATAGTATTAGGAGTAAACTCCTTGCAGAATTCTTGACGTTAGTATAGGTGCACCAACCTATAGATGCACCACCAGAGCATCTGATTGAATTCTTTTAGCTTATATAATTTCACTTACACTGTGTGCTCTGGCGTTTAAGACTTTACAGAATGATATTCCAATATAAACTGTGAGCAGTAAGACTGTCCTGCATGAATCAGATCAGAGACTTAGCGTTTGAATGATTGGAGAACAACACTTCCCTTGATGAACTTTTTTTCCTTCTGTCTTTCTCCTGCAAAAAACTCCTCTGCACGGGTAATGGATGCTGTGTGGAGAGAGATTTTTGTGTAGCATAGATAAAAATATCTTTTTTAAAAGTTTATGTTGAAGTTTGTAAACACGAATCAATAAAAAATGGAATTATCTATAAAGTACACAAATACAGAAAACATCTCGTTACACAGGAAGAAATTTCTATTCATTCCCACTAGGTGATAGTCTGTCAGACAGCGAGTTATTGTTAGATGGCAATAACACATGCACCAACTGTATCGGGGGTTTTGTGCATGAAATGATCTTTTGTTATTTCTTTGTCAGATTTTGATTTTGTTGTTATACCTTTCCACCACTTTGAACAAGAGAAATTGTTGTTTTGGCTTATAGGAACTGTGCCACCTCTGTCACCAGAAGAGAAGAACTGAATAAGAGAAGCAACAGGAAAAAATCAATTTGTATTTACTGTTCCCTGGCTTTTATGGCCCTGCTAAGGGACAGTTGTACAAAGCAGAAACTCACTTCCACTGTCCTTTTCTAAGCAAGAGGTTGAGCAAGTTTCTTGTTTGCTATGTGGTTAACCGCACTGGAAAACTGGATTTTTTTTTTTTTGTTGCTCCAAGATGCAGCGTTCTTATTCATTTGTGGCAGGGTAAACTGATTTATGGTGGTGATTTGTTCAGCTGGTTACTTTTGCAGACATTTTTACAAGGTTATCTTGTGCTGGTTGAATTCAAGCTTTAATGTCTTCAAATGGAAGACTTATTTTTTTACCACAAAGTCTCTTTCAAGAAAAGAAGTTGTCATCAATTAAGAAAGCCTAAGTTTGATGTGTCAGCGAAAAGACTGCTCTTACACAGGAAGCCTTTGAAAACTGTGCTACGTATCACAGTTATACTGAGAGCTGGATTTCCTGGCAAAACCAGTCATATGTGTACACAAAATAAAGTTATTAAGGACAGTTGTAAGGGAATTGATGCTGCAGTCCATATTTTAGAATATTGGACTAATACTGTGCCAAGCCAAAGAAATATCAATACAGTAAATAGGGAATGGAAATACTCGTGCTGGTAGACCGAAATACTGATTTAAGAAAGGGTAAAAAATTTGCCATGTGCTACAAATAAAAAACCACAGGTTTTAGCTGCAAATGTGTACTGGTGGTTATTTACTTTTTTAGAGTTTTTTGAGATTCCTAAAAGCAGTAGTATTGCAAAATATGTAGGACTGCAGTCTTATTTTATTTGCTGATAAAGTACTATGGTAAAAATAGATATTCTCTAAATTATCTGATTTGGCGTGAGGATAGACAAACACTGACTGAAAAAAATACTGTGCTCCTGAAGGAAGGATACTACCAACATATTTGTAATCCTATTTTGAAAAGCTAAGCAGAATTTCAGTTCCATATATTATTTCGGTTGGGGGAAGCTAACCTATGTAAGTTATCCGTAATTCATTGACTTTGGGCTATGGGTAACTCCCATCATTAAGGATCTGCCTCTGTGTTTTTATTGGCTTTTAGCGATCAGACTGGCTAAGGACTAATCATCTTCAGAAGCTGAAGAATTTGTACAGCTTGCGGGAAAGATGCGAAGACAAACTCATCAATTAAAAAGAAAAAAAAATAATCTTTTTTTTATAACTCTCAATGGGATAAACGTATCTACATCAGCACAATCTCCATCTGCTGCTGTTTTGCAAATGCGACTGTATTTGTATACCTTCAGGCAAACCAAGCAAAGCATTATTATGTGGAATAATAAAGTCAAGTTTTGAACTCTGTACCGTGCTATTCTGGTCCAAAGGACCTGAAGTAGTGAGACCTGGAGCAGTGAGACAGCTTTGATTGTAACATTGATTACATACAGAGACTTGGGAAAATTATGTAGTGGCCTTAGCTGTCACCAGTTGGGTTGTTGTACGGTGTGTTTGCTTTTGGTGAGAATGAAACAAAGCAGCGTGATGCTCCGAAAGCCTTGCTGACTATGTGCTTGGGAAGTCTGTGCACTAGAGGTTTGAGGTTGGAAAAGAGAGATAGCGAAGCACAAGCGGGTGCAGGAGCTACAAACCCACCGAAGGCTTTGCTTGAGCTTCACTGGCATTAAGGAAGGGGAACTCTTGCAATTGAATGGCCGGGCAATCACGTTGTCCTTGGGTCCAGCTGATCCTGCGTTGTCCTTTGTCAGTCTTCCTTTTGCATTCGTTTAATAACCAGCTGCATTGTTAATGTGCAAGGACTGGTTGTTTTTTATAAGACACTTTTTTGTTTCTTTTAAACTAGAAAGATGAAAACTACAGAAGCCTACCACGAGATACTAGTAGCTGGTCTAACCAGTTTCAGAGAGACAATGCTCGTTCATCGTTAAGTGCCAGTCATCCCATGGTGGACAAGTGGCTGGAGAGGCAAGAACAGGTAATATATATGTGTGTATATATATTACTTTATCAATCTAATCTTTATCCTACTCCAGGCGATTACAAAGAAGTGTATTCTTATGTGATACAGGCTCTCTAAGCATGATACAAGCACCAGCAGTATGCTGACTAAATTTGTATGGGAATTCCTTCTGCTTCCAAAAAAAAATGCGTTAAGACTGAAATGGACAGCTGCAAATTATTTCATTTTTGAGTCATAGACACATTTATATAGTATGTGGAATGCTGCTGCTGTTCACAACTGATACCAGCAGGGTTATTTTAATTAGAGGGTATTATTTAGATGAATATTTTGCCGTTGAAAGCTAATAATATTACTACAGAATAGCCAAATGCGGGTCAGTTTTGGCATTGCACTTTTAAATGCTTGTTGTTATTAACGTTGTAAAATGCATTAATTATAGATTTGAAGACTGTGTTGTCTTATTTATTTAGTGTATATTTATACTGCTGTTGATCTTGTGGGTTTTTTTGAGACGCTAAGTAATTCCAACTTGTTTTTTTTATTAACAAGCTGGTAGTCATAGAGGTTTAAAGGTCTGAAATTAAAATTACCTAGCAGTCACTTTATGTATTTATACGTGTCTGAAATTTTCCAAGTGTCTTCAAATGTATAATGAAAATGCACCATTACTACAGAGACTAGAAATATAACAGGAAGCCCTTATGTAGGATAGTGCATATGTAGGATTATTACCTCATTTTTCTTCGTTATACAATGTGACATGAAAACATTGAGTTTTTGCGTTGAACGTGAATGTACACATTTTGCATTTTGCAGCAATAGAAACCATAAAACCAGAATTTGCTATATACAGAGGAGCTTCAAAACGAAATTTGCTATTGACAAAGCCCAAGCTTCTTACAGTCTGCCTTGTGAATGGTGGGGAAGGTTTAGAGTCCAACACTGGGCTGGTGTCCTGGGAATGATCTCCTTCACCCACAAATCCCATACCCATATTTGTAGTCCAGCATTGACAGATCATAGGATATTCCAAACATTTTTTATTCAACCCCATTCTTAGTTAAAAAGGAACTTAAGTAATATCACAGAGTATAAAAACCTAAAAAACTCAAATGTGAGCTATTAACTATTTTTGTATCTTAGAATTAGCTGCAGATTCATTTAAAATTATATTTTATGAAAAAACCTCTGTCTTTGGTCCTTGTGTATTTTCCTCTGCACGTTTAATGATAGAGGCAGTTCCGTTACTGTTTTCCTCTCAAAAGATGTAGAGTTAGTGCGGATGGGTTTAGCTGCTGTCTTTGTATGTGCCTGTGTTGAAGTGGAAAGTTGGTGCCCAGATTTGAAGGCATCTCCTGTGACCGTTCTGCTTGTTTGATGTTTTCGAGGCATATTTCCATGCATCATTAGATTTTCACCGTGGCAGTTAATGAAACTGTTGTCTCAGCAAAAGAAGTTGGATTAGGAATCTTAATAGTGATCACCTTACAAAATGTTGGGTACATTAATATTTTAATATATGATGTTTTATATTCATTTTTTTGCTGACTTTGGTCTCTGAGCAGCTTAACTAGTTCAATTTATTCACCGATTAGGTAAATAATTGGGCACTAGTGGCAGTCTGGAAGCGTATTTGCTCCCTGAGTTAACTGGTTGGAGTCTGAAATTGCAAATACCATGTTTCTTCTGAGCAAGTTTTCTGCTTTTGGTTTTTGTTTGTTTGTGGTGGTCTTTTTTTTGGGGAGAGGGAGGGGGTTCATTCTTTAAATGTGTTAAAGAATCTGCATGTGTTGGAAGACCAGGATCCTTTTGTGATTTCATATCGGCGGGATAATTAATTAGACTGAGACCTGTTCAATGGGTACGCACCAGAGAAGAAAGCCTGTATGTAGTGAGAGTGGATGTAGCACAGCTCTGCAGAGAGAGGGAGGGAAGGGCCTGGCAGGGGATGGGGTATGGGCAGGCAGAGATATTCTTCCACTCTTTTTTGGGTTTTAAACTCTAATATATTTCAGCCTCTGTGGGCTTTTTGTTTTCCACTGGTTAAGCCTTTTGCTTCTGTGAAGAAGAAACTCAAGTGGCGAGGCTGCTATCTGGCACAATCAATTAATTCAGCAGTTTCCAGTCCTGTCCCCGTGTGCCTGCCCGAGGGAGCCGTGGAGGGGCTGGAGTGGTCTGCGCACCCTGCCCCTGCGTGTGTAAACGTAGCTGAGAGCAGGTCTGGCACCGAGGGTAAGGCAGTGACAGCGCCAAGAAACCTCTAGGGCAGAACCCATTACACATACCGGGGGTAATAATAGTCCCGGTCTAACCTGCCTTTATGGCTCTTGAGTGGAGATAGTGAACACTGGATTCATCTTGCAGACTCCAGAGGCTTGTTGTTGGAGGAAGTCTCTTCTGGCTTGGGTGGAGTTACTTCTCTCAAAGCTTGCCTCGTCTCATCCTTTTGAATATCAGGCAAAGAAAAATTCCAGGATGATTTTTGTCAGCTTCCAACATACATGAAAATTCATGGGAATTTGAGGAGCGAAGGTGTGATGCGCCAAAGAATTTTTGTATGCAATCATTTTTGTATGGACGCCACCTCATTTCCCATGAGCAGAACTATGGAGCGAACTATAATTCTGCAACATCTCAGCCCGTTCTGCAGGCGAAACTGCAAGAGACCTTGTTTTGAGTAAATCATTATAAGCTGCTGTAGCAGGGACTAATAAGGGCACAGAATTACATAGAGTAGTTGTTAGAGAAACAGTTCCGTAAACTTGTCTAGATTTTAGTGCCTAAAAATGGAGGAATGCATGAAGCCTGTTAAAATTCCTGGGAGTAATTGCTTTTGCTCCTATCTGTTGTGCTCTGCTAAATTAGAGTGATACATCAAAGAAATGGAAAAGATTAATTCTGCTTTCTGAGTCCTTTAAGGCATGCTGGTTGTATATGCTGGTTAGCTATATCAGCCTGAGGATTGTTCCCAGTTAGTTCCAGAGCCCTCTGGTTGTCCACAGGGCAAACGATCCATGGATTTCTCAGAAAGTTTTGGTATTTCTCAAGGCCACAAAGTAAGTTATGTGAAACTGTTTGTACCAAAAAATCATTTCACCACTATAAAGCCCCAAATACAGTTTCAGAATACAGTTAGAAATTTAAGGATTGGGTTGTTTTTTGGTTTTTTTTACCCTTTTGCACAATTATTTCATTAATTCTCCTACAGATTGGCAGGTACTAGGAATAACATTTGCAATCTTTAATTCAATTCTAAAACATCTTAAAAAAAGAATAACTTGGTTTTTGTTCTTCACCTTGCCCTCCACAGCACTTTCGTTTCTTCCCACAGCAACCAAACTTTGAGGAATAGTTAAAATCTTGCTTCCTCTGAAATTTATTCATATGTATGGTAATGTCACTTTTATTTGAGAAATCCTTATTCCCTCAGTTCACCTCAAGACTTGCTCAGGCCCTGATCAAATCTGGGCTCATGCTGTTTCATACCAGGGAGACATGAAAAGGGGATGTATGAAAGAGTTAAACTTTTCACCAATTCCTTAAGTTTAAGTACAGAGAAAGCGTCTCTTGTGTTGTCATTTTAGTTTCATTAGTCAAATATTGGAACTGGCAGCAATCAAGACACCTTGAACTGAAATAGCATATTCCTTGCTCTGCTGCTGAGGCCTTTTTTGCAGATGGATAAAGAGGACCCGGCTGCCCTGTGTGCTGGGAAGGGGTGCGAGAACAGCAGGAGAGGGAAATCCTACAGCGACCCTGCTTAATTATGAAGCTGTTGCAAATACAATGAGATTGGGTCAACTGAAATGATACGCAAATTTAGATACATAACTATTGGATGTACGTCTGTTTCTGTCAGGGCATGAAAGCAAGGTAGGAGATGGAGTTAAGTTTCATGGTTATTACTGAAGAACAGGTCTGATTCCTAAAACTAGCATCTAGCAAAAACCAGAGATAAAAGTAACTCAAATGTATTCTGAAATGGGAAGAGAAGTTGGTTACTACTGCTATCTTCTTGAGCAAAAATGTGCTGTGTGGAACACTTTCCGTGAGTTATTCTTGTTCATGACATCTGTCCATAATAATCTGGTGCAGTTTCTCTGGTTCCTTTTTGAATGAGATCAGACGTGCAAGTAGCATATGGTCTTACATGCCCAGCTGTAGAGTACCTGCCTTCAGCTTGTATTTTCAGCAAAATAAGGCCTGCTTTTAATATGATTGACTATACTCTCTTAAAACATTTGGATGCTACAAATTAGTGCGTCTCAGCACTGTCATTTGAAAAAAAAATAAATCAGAGCTTCAGAGGTAGGTTGGTGAATTTAAACCACCGATTTCCTGTGGATTCTCATACTCCAGCTTATGCACGTTGTCAAAATTTTCATTTAACAGCAAAACCCTGCTTGTATTTTATGCCTTAACATAAGAATAGAAGGCAGAAATGCAGCTCATTTGTTTTGTTTAGTTCTGAATGTTTCACAGTGTCATAGCTAATGTATATAAATATTTTTATTTTCACTAGTGTGCCTCTTTTGCGTTTCTCCTTGCCTGACAGGTGTGTTTTGGATTTTGTTTCTAGGTTTTATTATGACTGTAACTACAGTGGAAAGGTCTGCAACTTCTGTGTTTCATGGTCTGGAGATGGGGAGGCCTGGGGGTTGGAGGCTCTTCTTATCTCAAACTCCTCGCATGTAGGGGTTGAAACTGCAGTAAAAATTATTGTCATTAGTAAGGAGTTGTGCTTTAAGATTTGGAAAAAGGATTAGCTAGGCCTCAGTTGGAGGAATCATTTTTAACTTGTTATCCATTACTCCGTATAACGCCAAGATAGAGTCTCGTTGCTTTCCTCCCTATCTGAGTACGGGCACTTTATAATTTGTCCCTTGTGATAACAACCTTAATGAACACAGAACCATGACGGCGTGTAAATTATAAAATACAAAGATGGTTTTAAAGCTTGTCATATTCCTTATAAAGAATTTCTGTCACAGAGAGATGCGTATGTTTGAAGCTCTAGGCCCAGTGCAGAGGCCTGTCTCTTTCTGGGGGGTCTTCAGCGGATGGTCCCGTACAAAAGGCCGGGGGTGCAGAGGCGTAGCCAGAAGGGTGCCCGGGGATTGTGAAAACAGGCAGGACTACTGTGAGGGAGGAAAAAGTGTTACCAGCTAGTGAATGAGGCCATGGCTAATGTGATTTGCTTGTTTCTGCAGGTGGAGCTAGAGGAGGTGGCTGAGAAAGGCATGGCTTGGCACCTGGCTTTGTATTAAATAATTGGCCATAACTATAACTATGGGCAGGTAGCAGCAGTGGCCAGTGCATTGGTAGAGGATTCAGTAAAGGTTTATGTTAGTGAAAGAGCTGATCAGAAGACTTCAAGGTGCCCCTGCAAGAGTTCAGAGTCTCCCCAGACCCATATCCACTTGCAAATTCAGCTTTTTCACTGCTTGGGACCAGGGCTCTTGGCCGTGTGATCGCACTGGCGTCCACCTAATGGGGCTGTCAACACCCCGACTGCTACAACTGTTTCTTCTTGCTTTTGTGCTATGAAGAAGGTGAAAGAATACTGTCTCTTAGCTGCTGCTGCTACAGGTATCTAGGTATTGACTGCTCCCTTTATTTCTGTATATTGGCAAGATGTTAGCTCAGAAACAAAAATGCCCAAATGAAATGTAAGCTATAAAGTGCTGGCTTGACCCCCTGCGCAGCAGGAAGAGGGACGAGTATGTCTCAGCAAGGGCAGAGGTTGCATCTAGCTCTGTGCCAGCCAAATGCCCTGTCTGGCTGCCAGAAGAGCACCTTACTAAACACAGGTCTAATAATAGTATTCTTTTTTTATTTTCTTTTTCTTCGACTAATCACACCCTTGGATTTTTTTTTTATATACAATATGGTCAAATTTATTATATGATTTCTAATAGTCTTTGACTTCCCATAAGAATATAGTGGTATTGGGTTTCACTGATCTGTACCTGATAAGAATTAAGTGATTATTCTGTAGACTTGTTTCAGTGTTCTCCCCATGTTGCATTTATTATTATTATTATTATTGTATTAGAAAAAATACTATCCATAGTGAGCTCCAAAATGAGAAACCTGTATTTAGGTGTTTGTAATGTGAGTACCCACATAAAAGTATCCCAGCTCCTATTGTCTGGTGCTGGAGCCTGCATCTTCATCCAGCCGTGGCATGTGTGTGGTCGGCTGGTGTCTTCCAGGCTGGACCCCGCTGAGCTGCTTCCAGAGGCTGAGGCTCCGGTGGGTGTTGCGGTGCCCAGTTCCCACAGACGTATCTTGGTCTGGGAGATTTGCTGGAGCTGGTTCTGTGTTACGTGTCAGAATGCTTAAAAAGGGGCATGGGAGGGTAAACCAAGCTCTTAGGATGGGCATGTAAGTTCTCTACTTGTGTAATTATGATTTCTGCTTTTTAAGGTTAAAATCTTCACCACGTTTTTCTGTAGGGAGAATCAGAATCACAGGCCTTTTCTACATTTAAATCTGACTTTGAACCTAACTGGCTTCAGATCAGATATCTAAAGCTAAACTTCATTTCCATGTTTAAAAGCCATTTGATTTTTTAGGTTCTAACTTGATCTGTTTCTGATTTTTATATAGACTCAATTCCTACCCCCCAGAAGAGTTGTCATATCTTCTGAATTCAGAAGAATCTCTGTATTCTTCTGTATAAAGATGAATACACTAATACACATATTTATTAAATATTCTCTAAATGTGTGTGCATAACCACAGAAACAGAGAGGAAAAAACCTGAAAAAGAAAGGCTTATCTGTATGCTGAACGCATCAGTATGTACAGAGACAGAATAAAATATCAAACCACAGTATGTATTAGTTTTAAGAAAATATTAACATGGAATTTAGAAGTCTGTGCACTTTTATGCAAAATGGACATTTGCAGACATGACCTTAATTGTATATTTTGGAAATACGTTCTTCATACTATTTGTCTTGGAGACATGAACAAATCTGAAGTTGTTTTTCAGTGCTGAGGGTTTCAGTTTATATGAGGCAGGAGGTTGGAATAAACAGCTTTATTGCTTGGGGACAGCTGTAGTGGTGACGCTTTTATAAACAATGTTTCATGCTGACATCTATCTTGTTCTCCTTTGAAAAATAATCTGTCATTTCATACTGTGTATTAAATAGGTGAGACAGTTCGGGGGCTGCAATCTACTTTCAGTTATATGCTGCTGTGTAGATATGAATTCAGTGGCAGAATGTAGCCCTATATGTGGAGAGGTGATTATAGAAAAGTCAATTTTACAAAAAACCTCCTGGATTTTAAGTGTTATAGAAAAAGACATGCTTCATGTTCAGATGTGTGTTTTCACACTCAAACACTCTCATAGATATAGGTACACAGGCACATAAATATGCAGATGGACTGGGCAGAAATTTAAAGAATCGTAGAACAGTCCAGATTGGAAGAGACTTTAAAAGATCATGTGGTCCAGCCTTTTGTGGGAAAGGGAGCCTAGGTGAGACTATCTAGCACCCTGTCGAGTCCCATCTTGAAAGCCTCCAGTGCTGGGAACTCTACCACGTCCCTGGGGAGGTTGTTTCAGGGAATGGTTGTTCTCACTGTAAAAACTAATAAAAAAAAAAATATATATCAAGATGTAACCCCTTGTGATGCAACTTGTGCCTGTAGCCCCTTGTCTTCTCCATGTGGCTCCTTGTGAAGAGACAGTCAGCCTCTGCCCTTTTTGTAGCCACTCTTTAAGTAATGAAATCCTGAGATGAAATCCCTTCCGAGCCTTCTCTTCTCCAGGGAGAAGAGACCTAACTCCTTTAGTCTTTCCTCACAGGGCAGGTGATCACCTTTCTGGCCCTCCTTTGGACACTCTCCAGTCTGTCCGCGTCTTTCATGAATTGTGGGGACCAGAACTGGACGTGGTACCCCAGACGCAGTCTGACAAGCGCTAGTATCTGCTAGACGACCTACTTTGTTCTGCAGAACCTTTCTGAAGAGTGTTGGCATGCATGAAGGGCATTTTCAGACTTGCTAGTAACTATACACTGCTCTTTTTCTGCCCTTTGGGACCAAATTATTTAAATAATCATGTTGTTATGGTAGTTAATGGTAATCTATGATAGCAGGGATATAAGCAATACCCTTTTAAGTTACACGGATATGCTGTAAGAAGCTTTAAATAAATTATTGCTGTTAGTTTTCTGACTATTTCCTAAATATTTTGCAAAACAGTTTTATCTCTGGCTTTTTTGACTGCTGTCTGTCCATGGTAGCAGGTCAGATAAGGACATCTGAAAATCCCTTACTGGGCCTGGAAATGCGTTTCATCTAAAGGATGTCTCAGGTCTTCCTTTTCTTCTTTTAAGAACTTGTTTTCTTTCTTCATGCTGCAAAAGAGGTTTATCTTCTCATATGTTTACTTTTTAGTCCAGGCGTATATAATGCATCCCAAGGAGTTGTTTATAATAGAAACGCTCTCGCTATTTTCATAATGTGCTTGTTGCTGCTATTATGCTGTGTCCTCAAAAGCCCCGGTGGGAACGTGGTACGAGTTAGTACCGTGCAGCCCTGCTCGAGGCGGTGACGGCTGCGCGGGTCCCGGGGGCTCCGTCCAGCCCTGCCTGCGTGGGCGAGAGCACAGGGACCGTGGGGGCATGGTGGCCCCGTGATGGCAGAGCCAGCAATACCGAGCCGGAGCCGCAATTACGGCATGCCAAAGTAATGCAGAAGTGAAATACATTAGTAAAATTAAAATTTGTCCTCATTCCCTCGGTGGGTAATACAGCTAATGAAAATAGATCTAACTAAATTAAGATAATTTATTTCATTAGTTTACAGCACTGTAAAACTTTTCAGGGCAGTACAGCCCTTCCATACAAACCTGAAAGAGATGCAGTTCCACTGTTCACTTCAAAGACCACAAAGGTTAAAAGTTTTAAGTGTATTAAAGCAATTCTGTTAATTGTGTCTATAGAGGATTCTCCCTCGCCCTTGGTAAAGTATTTTTAATTTAAAATTCACATTATGCTCATTCTGCATTCTAGCCTTTTAACCAAAGTGTACATATGTAAGTGATTACTTGTGTCTTTGAGGCTTAAAAAGAAATTCTGCATTTTTGTTTCAGAAGGTGGTACTGCTAGTACATGCCATTGATATTTTCCTCTTTTTTTCCCTTCCGTTTTGTGTTCTTATTTTCTCTGCTCTACCTTTCTGTTCTCCCTGCATACCTGCTCTGTGTTTTACAACACAGATGTCTACAAGACAGCAACCAGTCCCTTGGAAAGAAAGACATGACATCTCTAAACTCCAGCTCCCCAAATCCCTTGTCTCTTGTCAGTTTTATTTTCTTAAGTCTTGCTGGTGTCCTTTTTCATATTCTATTAGAAAGACACCATTCAAAATCAGAAAGTTATCCCAAATGCTGTTTTTTCCCCCATTCCTTCCAAATTATAAGTAAACCCAAGACTGAGAATCAAATTATAAGTAAACACAAGATTGAGGATTTGCTGGTTTTGTTGCCATGCCAAAATTCTATAATTCTGCATTAGAAGTCAGTCTGGCCTTAGCTTAAGCTTCACATTAACTTGATTTTCAGTTAACTTAATTTTTGCTTCACTTGAAATGGAAAAAAAAAATTTTTTAATAGTCTGATTTTCTTCCTGGTACAGTTTTTCTTCTAAATGGCTAATGTTTTTTATTCAAAAGAAATATTGGTATTATTAATTTGTAGTGGAAGTTGTAGTCCTTCCTACAATAAAATAGAACAATTTATCTGGACAGGAACATGGATGTGAGGGCTCTTCGTGTCTCGCTGTAGGGCTTAGGTGAGATTCAGGTAAATCACTGCTGAGTCATGCAAGTCGGTTAATTCCACGCAGAACAGAAATAAAGTGGTTATTTTGGGCAAGGAAAAATGACAGATTTTATCTGAATGGGAAACTTATCTCATTTACTGAATAACAGCAGGACGATTTTTATGCTTTTTTCTTTCTGTGAATTATTAATTATGAGAAAGATGCTTTCAGAAAAGGGCCAAGTTTGTTCTGTCTGTTGTGGAAGTGATGGTTAATTTATCTTCCATTGATGGCAACAGGAAAGATGCTTTTTCTTTAAAATCCTGTGTGAACAGGTCACTTTAATGACATGGTTGCACTTTGCTGTAAAGGGGAATGATACTATGTAACTTGGAGTTAATAATTGAGTTATGTGGAAGTAATTTGTCTGGGTTTTTGTTTTATTTTGGGTTTTAAATTTAATCTCAATTTTATTGCTGAAGTACGAGCATTTCATTATTGAATGTAGTACTCTTTGGCTGTATTAAGTGGTTACTGTAATTTATAGGATACTTTGAGTAATGTCATGATTCCTCATGAAGTGACACAGCAAGATTTAGTGAGTGCAGCAACTGAGTGAATGGAATTACGTAATATGGCCTAGTTGATGCGATATACCATAAGATTTTCATTTATTTCATCAGTATAACTGGAAGAGAAAAGAAGATAATAGGCCAGCCTTGTCAGTTCATTCACTGACTGATTTGAAAATAAGCCCATTCTAAATTTATCTTGAAACTGCTTGGAGTTGCATATGAACTGGTCAATCTCGGTAGTTTCCAGGGCAGGGGAGGGGGCAAGCAGGGCGAATGAGAAATCAGGATGTACAAAAAAGTTATTTACTTCTGTATGTGTCACATGCAAGACAGAAGAAACGACACTCGCTCTCTTTTTTTGAAAAAAAAGATTTATTTGTATTTGATCTGATAATTGATAAATTATCTGATAATTGATAAATTGATAATTAAAAGTGTTTTCATAAGACCCAACAACTAACTGCCAAGTGCCTTGTGGCACTGATAAAGGGTTTTTGCTGAAAAAGAAAAACCAAAGAAAGAAAACTGATTTGAAACTGATGCAGTTATTCTGGTTGAGGGAGGTCCCATACTCGGGACACACAAAAAAAATTAAAACAAATACAGCACAACTAGTGTTTCGATGAAGAAGCAATTGATTCGAAACATGCGAAGCAAGTAGCACTACAAATATTAATGAACTAAAGATTTTTTTCTAATACACTGCTGTAAGGATTTTAATTTTGAAATAAATATTCCTTTTAAGTTTTGATCTCTTGCGTGTGATACTTAAGAATAAACATTGTTGCCCAGATCCCACATTGAGATATCACTCACTCTCATGCCAGCTGCATGGGATTACTTTAACTTCATTTGGATTGAAAATTATTACGCTGCTTTTTCCAGCCCAGGGATGGCTATTTATGAATTTGAGCAAAATCAGTTGGCTATGATTATTTTAGTATATTTTACATTTAAAATATTGTTTGTTTTCACAGTTTAAGAATTAATGTTAAGGGCAGCATACATACGCAACTATTTCCAAATGAAAAAAAAAAAAAATTAAAAAAATTTATTCTTTAGGCTGAATATTGCAAATATTTTACAGACTGTGGAATAAACACCCAAGGAGTGAGGTATCCAGTATGAGCAAAACCTCTGGTCCTCTTAGTATTTCTTTAGAATACTAGGCAGGAAGCCAGTCTTCAGTCACTTTGTATCAAAGCTTAATTTCCTCTTCCTTTTGGATACCCTCATTTGTCTTCAAAAATCTTTACTTTTCTAATGTGTGGGAATTCGTGATTGCTTATAATTTCAACCCATTTATCCAAAGCACAGACTAAATTAAAAATCCCAAAAGAAAGCAGTCATATCTGTGAGCATCTCTATTTCAAGCTATTAAAAGTTACATTGAGTATTCCATCATACCATTTTTATTTATCTGGGTTTTCTAGGCAATAATTGTTACAACAAAGCACAGATTTCATAAAGCAAGCCCATCAGTATTTCTTCCTTGTAGTTACACTTTGTCACTGTAAGTAGCTTTCTCTTCATGAAGACTCTTTGAACTCATCTCTCATCAAAACGGATGGATTCTGCTGGTGATTTGAAGGTCAGTAAAATTGGTCACTGCACAAAAGAAGCATCTTATAATATTATACTTCAGTAGGATCGTGTGTATCGCAGAATTCCGGGGAGGCGAAGTTAATGGGGCTCAAGGACCCTGACATTTTTTCCCTAAATTAACAAATGTCAGTCTTACCGAAAAGTTGAAGATTGGGTAGGAGGCACTTGATGTCCGTACTGGTGTGTCAGGGGACAGCGGTAAATACTGGGATGTAGGCTGGGAAACGTGTAGGAAAAAAACAAAATAAATGTTCATATCTGAATCTATGTGAAATTCCTTCCTCATTGCAATGCAGTGCCCTGATGGCTTTTTTTTATTTTACAGCTGCATGTGCATGTAAATATAAAGAGAGGCACAGCTGAAGAGAAGTTGTGCCCTCCCGTGCCGTGCCCCCGGGGGTCTGAGCGTGCCGGTGTCAGGCAGGCTTTGACTTGACTTACTCCGAAGCCAAACCTCAGAAACCTGGGGTGAATTCAGAGCAGCGCCTGCATATCCCTGCGGCTGGGACTCTGTTTCGGGATGGTGGAAGAGTCATTTTGAAACCACCTCCGGGGCTCTTTCAGCAGGGCAATCATCAGCCGCTGAAGCTCTGCTGGCTTGTGCCAGCTGGAAGCTGACAGATGTCCTGGTGAGAAGTGAGACCCTCCTGGGTCACCCGAGTCCAGAGCCCCTACAGAAGACAAAATTTATTTGATTCATGACAGCATCTTTCTGTTTGCCAGTTAACGTATAGCAAACTTCCCTGTTCATTTCTATAGTTCATCATTCTTACTGCTCATCCAGGTATACGTTGGAGTTCACTGAAGTACACCCCCTTCGTGTTTATGTACTAGAAATACAGAACATAACATTAATTAATGCCCACTCCTAGGAGCAGTATTTTAAAGCGGTGTCATTGTTGACACATACAAATACATATATGTGTGTATGTGTATCTCTGTGTTTAAATGTATCCATATGTAACTTGGAAAACTTACTTTATTACAAATGTTTTTCTTGTAACTATGTTTTTAAAGACATTCATATTGTGGAGCCTCTTGGTCACCTTCCTGATATTATGATTATCCTGATAACTTCAGTAACTGTTTTAGAGGAGAAAGTGCCCAGTTTAAACTTTTGCATACTAAAAGAGGCAGTGAAGGAATATAACTTTGTTTTCTTTGAATTTGACTTTGGTTTTTAGCCCCCAAAAGCAGTAGTCTTTATGGTTGTATACCTACAGCTAGCCAGAAATTACGGTGATGGAATAAGTTTCTGTGTTTGTTCAATCATGCGTAGCAGCATCAATTTAGTTCATGTAACAATCTGGAAAATTAGTCTTAAGTAGTGTGTTTCAAAAGTGCTACTAATAATTATTCATTCAAGTTCTGATTTTAAGAAGATCTTTCAGGAAAGGCTGAATTTCAAGCATATAGGTACTACACATCATTTTCTCGATTTTCAAATCTTGGATTATTTTTCTGTTGTAATACCAATAGTCTGAACTGGGATAGGTTTTAGGTAATTGTGGTGATTGAAATCAAGGAGACCCTAAATAAGATTGGAGGTCAGCAAAGCTATTATTAGCGTGACAAAGTTTAACAATGCAGAATCTGGGAGGCGCAGTCTTGCTTCCACCTGGAGCGAGAAGCTTGAATATTGTTTCAAGAAGGAATGTTTCAGAAATGCTCAAATAACCAGTTTGTGCTCAGTCCTGTACTATTATAAATCTCTAAATGGATTCTGTAAGTCACCTCTCTTATCTCATTTACGCAGTTAATTTTTTTTTTTTCTCAAAGACATTAATTTCACAGTGGTGGATAGTTTAATTTTCTTCCCTTCTATTTTAGTAGACTGACAGTGGAGATATCACCGTCTCTGACACGTCATCTTTTCTCTCTATAATACGGTGTATTTTGTGGCTCTAGTGCAGCAGTAGAGTGGCCCAGAAATCACAATCTGGGATTATTGTCTTTGTGTATCCTCAAGGAGTAATATTTTAAAGTCACTGCATCTGTTGGTACTTAAGAGCATGATTTTTACTTTTTATTTTTGCCAGTTTTTACCATCTGTGTGTCTGTTTTTTGGCTCCTTGATTTAATTTTTCAGTTTAATTTCTCAGTTGCGCTGGGATTTCTTTCTCTTTCTCACACATGCTCTTTTTGACTCATCCATGAACTTACATTAAAAAAAAAAAATTATTTATGGCAGTTGCATAGTAAAATTCTTGGCCTTCACAATTTGGATTTTTTAATGATATCTTTTTATCGAGTCTCTTCTAGTAAATGCACGTCATTTTTGGAAGTGAAATAACTTTTGTTAGACTTTGTTTAAGTTTTAAAAAATTAGTTTGGATTAAATTGAAGCATTTTGGCGGGAAAAGCTAGCTTGGTCACATTAAACATGTTCTAGTCTTTCATACTCATTTAGTTTTTAATGCCCAAGAGGGAATAATTTTCTTGAGAAATCTGTGTTATAATCATAAACAGACATAATTCAGTAATTTTCTCATGAAACACTGGCTGAAGTTTTGGCACTAATGACTTGAAACTCACACAAGCAGCAACATTTTTGTTTAAATTCCAAGAAAAATACTAATGAAATATATTAAAATAGACACAAAATATACATACAGTGTGTTGCAGACTGTTTTCAATAAAAAGGATGTATCTTCATCAATTGAATGAACGTCTCATGAATTCAGGCATGTTCTAGCATTTCAAGAATGTTCTGGTAGTACTTGAGTCATTTTCTCTGCTTATCCTTTAGCAGTTTTTTACAAAAAATTACATTATGCAAATAAATTTTTAATGCAGGAGGGTAACTGTGCAGAACATCTATCAAATATTTTGCTTCTGTATGTGTTTGTGAATATTGAGAACTCCTGCTCTGATCTTTTCCTTGACATATGTATTTTGCTTCTCACTTAAAATATAATACATTCCTTAAGGTTGAATTTAATGGCTTTTTAAAGAACAGGCTGGTTTATTTTTAGCCTCTTTTAAATACTTTTTAACTGAGGATTTTAAAGTTTAATTTTACCTTCTGGTGTAGTTGCTTCCTTTTTTAATTTTTTTTTTCTGGTTTCTAATGAATATTTTGTGTAGTGCTGCACAAAACAGTGAGTAAGAGTTACATTAAAATACCAGCACTAACAGGTAAAAACATGTTCCATTTGGAGTATGTGCCTCCCGTAATCTATTGTACCCTTTCTGTTTGTGTGGGCTGCTTTGAATTATTTTTTTAACAATGCTGTGTACTGTCAAAAGACCAAAAGAAATACTTTCTTCACTTGAGAAGTCATTTTTTGAAAGGAAGCGTTGCTGTGAAATTCTGAGGAGCGGAATTAGTCATCTTCTCTTCTGTCTACATATGCATATAGTTTTTCCTAAATACACTCTGTAACAATTTTTTACTGTTATGAAACTGGGAGAGCGTGGTGGTTTTTCCCTGAGGGATTAGAGATTTCGTTCCCACTTGATTCCCGTTGTGTTTTGCTGAAAACCTTTTGTTTTGGAGGAAGAGGAGTGGTAGTGCCTTATTTTAAATTCTCAGTTGTCATTAAGAAAGCTTAGTGGGGTTTTCCAGTTTTCCAGATTCAAACCCTATTTGAGTGGTATCGGGAATGAAAACTCAATTTATCAAAATTTGAGTTCCAGAATTTTCCCTGGCTCTAGGGATTTTATTGCTGCCAGGTTTAACTTCCCAATTTCCTGACAAATATTCTGTTACTGTAAGTAAAGGGGAAAGCTGAGTGAGCAAACCGGTGTGCATTTTCCAGTGTACTGTGAGATGTGCGAGATGTGCACGTCGTTACAACACTGTAATAGCATCCATGCAGAAATGGAATTGATTTAGAGCTGATAATACGCGATGAAGAGACTGCTGATCATTTGTTTTCGCGTGGCTTGAATCCTAAGAAGTGGTGTGTTTTCAGTTGGGAGTATAAATTAAGAATCAAAGGTAGGATGCTTTCACTACTATGGTTTGTTGTCCGTAGGGCTACTTGGAAAGTGCCAGCAAAAATTATCACCTCCGCTGTGTTTTTTTTCTTGCCTGCCACATGGAAAACAAGTTGGTCTCATGTTCTCACGAGATGGAGCTGTAACAGCACGTGAGCAGGAGCGTGCATTGGTCTTTCCATAGTGTGGGTTTACTTCGGGCTGAGAGAATTCAAGCGGTATTCAGACAAGGGGATTCCAAGTGCAATGATGAGAGCAGTCCATCTGTTTCCAGCAGCATCCCCTCTGAACTGGAGCCTTGCTCCTACTTTGAATCTGACTTAAGTCTAAGGATAACCCACATTTGAATACCAGACACACAGTTGTGCTTTACTATATATTTTGAAAGGCTTGTGGGAAGCTAGATGTAAACTTTCGCGTTAGATAGTTACCCAGCTGACTGGTACATTGAATTCATTGAGAATAGGAAGGCCTGGTTCAATTCATTTCCATCCCTTGTATCGCAGTCATTTTCTGCAACGATGCGTAAGGATTGATTACCATAGCAACAGTGTTTTAGCTTGTACTACTGTGAATGTGGTTAATGATAATAGAATTATCTAGTCATTTTAAATCCTGTTATATTATTAGGTCATCTGAACCATCCTCTTACTATGTATTGAGTTATTCCCTGTAGCCTATCTTGTAGTCCTTTGTCCGTGCTGCTTTTACATGTGTTGAGCAGTGGGGATTCTACTTCTTCCCTTGGGAGACTTTCACAATCTGATATATCACCCCATTAAGGATTTTCTTCTGATATTTAGTCTCATTTCACCTCCTTTCTCCCAGCTACATGGATTTATACCATATGGAAGTTCTGTCCCTATCTTCTTCCCTATCAAGCATTTGCAATTAATCCTTCTTCTTTAACTGCATCAGAATATAACAGCTAAGTATTTGTGCTTTTCAGGATTTTCTTACAGGGAAAAGCAGGTTTCTAAACCCATCATCTCTTCTTCTTCTTGACTACCTCATTTTGATAGGAAAGTGCCTAGTACTCAAATGCTACCTAGGTGATCTCAAGTGCGTAGACAAAGAACTTCCAACTTTCCAGTGCTTAAATATGTTTGATTCAGCATATGCACCACTGGAATGCTGGTTCTTCTGTGTGCATGTGTGCCCTGCTCCATCTGATGTCTGTAGCAGTGTGTGGTCTCATAAAGGACAAGAAATGCTCCTTAACCCTTGCTACAGGTCAGCAGAAGTAACCTCTCCTTGTATGACCAGTCGAAGCGTGGATGGGCGTAGATGTCTCTGCTGTCCTCCACGTACATGGGTCGCACACTTTATCCTCTCTTGTTATTTCCTGTGTTCCTAAATCCTTTCTACCTACATTGCTTTTCCAACATGAAGAGAAGTATTTTCCAGTCACGTCCAAAGAGACACACAAATGGAAATGCAGTTGTCCTGCTCTAGTCCAGGCATTGCACAGTCTGTGCTATGTGTAGATTGGCTAGATCAGGAATTCGTTTAAAACAGGAAAAATAAAGTACTTTTCTATATAGTGAGGCCGTGGGTTACCTGTGTATGTATTACATCATTGTCGTACTCTGTGTCTGCTTTCCCAAAAGTTGTTGTGGATTTGGTAAGTAAGGCAGAGGAGTATTGACATCTTTCCAGTAATCTGTTATTCTCACTGCTACGTATGTTTTTTGACTAATTTTCCTCATTAATATTTGATGCCATACAGTTGCCCATTTCTTTTGTTTTTATTAATCTACAGCGTAAATAAGTGCATACTACATTAATATTCATCCATACTACCCCAAGAGGGCAGAAGTCTGGGAACTGCCGTTTGAAATTACTTTTAGAGCTAATTTTGCTGCAAAAATACTTGATGCTGCAGTAAAAAGCAGATATATTAAACCTACTTCGGTATTATCATCAATTAATTCTTTAATTTTTGGTGATTTTTGCTGGGCTTTTTTTGAGAGGTGGTGCTACTTTTTCCAAGATTCTTCCCTTTGAGGCTTAGACTAGATTGCATTTCTCAGAATGCATTATCTTACATTTATTCAAGTTTCAATTTCCTCAATAACCAGGCTTCTCAGTCCACCAGTGTGATATATATATATCTGGAAAGTCTCGCAAAGCTCATTGATCACGTTTTAAAAGATTGTTTTAAACCTAAGTTGTATTTCACTGGGAAATTTCATCACTTTATTTTTAACTTGCTCTTCCAGATTAATTCTTCAGGTAACATTATCTTGCTGTCAGTCCCTTAGGAAAGTATTAGCTTTTCTATTTCAAAAATTGTTTTAATGTTCTTTTGTTTCTGTGTGTATATGCATGCTCATTCTTTTTCTCTGTTCGTTATTGCCTTCAACCTGGTCATATGTAAGGAGAGAAAGACAAGGGCGTTTCATTAATTGTAAGGATTCTTCTTGCCTACACTGTCTAGAATACACGTGTGCAAGATATTTCTTTAAGTTTTGTTGTTTGATTGTGTTTTTTTTTTTATTTAAATCAAACTGCAAAAAGGTTATAAATATTAATATTAAGGAACTATTTTGAGCCTGTGTAGCTGAGGATAGACCACAAAAAAAAGAGTGGGGAACCTGCTGATTTTAGTGAATGAAAATTGAGGGGTTTTAAACTCATCTGTTTGTTTCTCCATATTTTCTTCAAATCATATCATTCTGTGTGAACACCATGAGTTTTATTAATTTCAGTGAGAAACCACAACCTTTGTCACAATTTATTATTTTTTTTTTTTTCAAACTGGCCTTGCCTTTATACTGAATTGGTTCTTAATTATAAGCAGTGACCTTTATCTTATTTCAAAGGTTCACTCTCTAGTCTCTTCAAGATTTGATGAGAAAGCAGATGACTTTCTCCTTCCCATCTAGTCAGGAGTATTGGTAGGCCAGTATTGTTCTTTCTCAAATTTGCTGGCATTTGAGGAAGTACCAAATACACTCCAGTCCTAACGACATCAAACCTAACTTCCCAAGGATGAGAGAAAAGCCTGTTCTGCCCATCTGCTTAGTCTGAAACTCAAAGTATTCTGTGAAAGTGGAAAGTGGAAGTGCCCATAGATCTTGCCCAGGGATGCAGTGGAAGAAGCGCTCAGTGCAGTTTGATTTCTAAAGTTGCTTCTTTCTGAAACCCCAGCATTTGCTTGTTCTTCAGATTTCTTCAAGCGTTCCTTTCATAGTTTGACCAGAAAAAAAGCTTCAGAATGGTAGGATAATAGTGCTTGCTTCCCCTGGATTCCTAAAAGTAGGTATTTTTCAGTTTCAGAAAATATGTATGAAGAGTTAAAGCAAAATAAACATTTCCTCAAAGAGGTCTTAGACTGGACTAGCTTCATTGACTGCTCGTCTGGGATTCAGATGTGGTTTATGGGAAATTGATAACAAGTTCCTGTACATTTGGAAACTTTCAGCTTGGCTTTAGCTAGTTTATAACTGATTAAGTGACAACTTACGTCAAAGTTGGAATGTTTAAATGTGCTGTTTAACAGTGTCTACCTCCTTTTAATCCTATATGACACAAGTTGTTCTGGTTCCTTATCGAATTTTGTTCCCCAAAATGCTATTGTTAACCTTAAAAGAGTGTTTATGTAGACGTCTGTGTATAAAGTGCTGTGCCTTTTTGATGAAGAGAAGCACTTGAGCATGTGCCTCTCTAATGTGTATGTGACTTCCATGACTTCCATGCCCTCGCCTTTTTTTTGTGGGTGGGGTGGATGAAGAGAAATTCAACCACAAAATGTGTGGGGTTTTTTCCTCTGTTTATGCATCTTAGCTTTCAATGAACTCAGGAAATAGCACTTAAAAGCATTGTTATGCCTCTGTCTTAATTTGATCTCATCTAAGGAAGATGGTGGAATTTGAGTAATTTGTATGAAGTTGTTTAGGTAACTATTTATGTTGTGACAAATGAAATTCTGCTGTAGATTAGAAACTGGCAGAGAGAAAACAATTATGGAAAATAGGTCAGCTGTATACAAGGGCAAGAGGGATTTATTCCTAGAAAGCATGCTCCTTTTGAAAGAGGGGGAGTGCTGAGGTGGCAACTTCTGTGAACAAGTCACAATTACTTAGATGAGTTGAAAATAGGTAGGATTTTGAAGGAGGCAATAGAAGAGGGATGAGATTGGACATAGAGCTGTGCAAGTTACTGAATGTTGGAAAGAATGCCTTGAGCTGTATGTGAAACTGCAGATCAACAGTATCCTTTCAAACAACTTTCTGAGGCCACAGTGTTAGAGGCATTTTAAGCCATCTCTCCTGCTGAAAGAAGCAATCTTGGCCATGCTTTTCTTCCTCCCTTGTGCCTCCCTAAGCTTTAATTAGACTGTTAATTAGACTGAACTGGACCAGCCTGGGAAACATAACCAATTACATTCATTTTTATGAAACATTAATTTTAATTTAGATCTTTTGTGTAAAGATACAAATGCTTGAATAAGCAGAACGGAGAAGGTGGACGGAGGGATCCAGTGATGAACATGACCATCTAGGAACGGGAAAAGATGGGACTGCCTCTTTCAACAGACCACATCTGTGTTTTGCCCTGGCCTTGCAGCACGATGAAATGCCGGGCTGAGGTGTTATTATGGGCAACACAATGGAAATACAGTTGCTTGGAAATACTGTACCTCCATTATGTGTGCTGAATTCAGCCCCTACTGCTCTGACTTGGGGAGAAAAAGGAAGGGAAGAATCACAAATGGAAACAAGGTTTTTGAGAAGAATTTTTGAGAAATTAATTATATTGAGAGGCTGGTACCTCTTCTGGTGCAACAAATAACACTAAGTGAGTTACTTCTTGAAATGCCTTTCTTTTTGTTACTTGCAGAGTGCTTCTGGAGCTGTGGGTCTAGCACTTGTGTGATGTCCTACACTGTTCCTCAGTACATTTTTAGACAAGAGATCTTCTTTGGTGTCCCTGGAGAGCTTAGTGAGGTGGTGGTGATGGTGATGATGATGATGTGGCATGGCTGTTGATCACGTTTCATCACGTGTCATGTAAGAGTTTCGTGTGGCGGGGAGCGGTGCACGTGCTGGTGAGGTCTCGGGACCAAACCTCTCTGAGGGAACCACTGCTTTCCCCAGCCTTCCTCCAGCCGCCAGCCTCCAGGGGCAACAGGGCCTGTGGTGCTGTCTGCTGCCCTGAACGGGGAATGACCTACTGTCTGCAGTGATGAGTCTTGGTGTTTTTTTGATGTTTTCAGAAATTTGCTTTGTGCTATTTTATTTTTTTAAGTGTGCTTTTTGTTTCGCTTCAGGAATACATGCAAGCATTTTACATTTTTCTGAAAGTAAGGCTCTGTCTGTCTCTGAGAGATCACCCCGAACTAAAGCATCTAAGGTTGGAGATGGACCTTAAAAATCTGTAAAGAAATCCTCTGTGCCTCAGTTTCCTCAAATAAAGAAAGAATTTGGAGAATGACTTCTAATCTTCTTCGTGAGGCTGCAGTGAAGCTAAAGCCATTATTGTCCATGAAGCGCTTTTGCCCTACTGTGCTGGAGGGCACTACAAGAAGTACTGAGTACTATTTATTTGAAATTTGATTTAATGCCTTTGATTAAAAAATTAATAAAATTGTCATAGACCAGATTGTAACCCTGTAGGCACTTGGAATGGAGCATTCGTAAATGAAGCATTTACTGAGAAGTTTGAAATTGTTTTTCATGTTGACTTCAGCAAAACAAATTGAGCAAAGAACAATGAAAAATGCTGTAGTATTTTCTGTTATTAAAATGGTGAATTTGTTTGGTGCCTAAGGTAAAACCCATGTTGTGCAAAAGACCAAAAAGCAAAATGCTACGGCATAACAGGGGAACTCAATTGAAGCAATTTTAGTGGAGTTTCTCAGTGAAGGATAAGGTGAAAAGCAAAAAGTGGCACGCAACTGTGCAATTCGGCAAAAGAGAAGTAAAAGATAGAACTGCAAAATGGTAAAATCTCATCACTCAAACTTTGCACAGGAGCCGAGAGCAGGCTTGGGTGCCTCCTGCCTGCAGGGCCAGGTGCCTGCATTGCCGTCGCTGTGACGGGGCTCCCTTGGGAGCTCCCTTCCTCCGCCGGGACTTGGGACGGGATCTTCCCTGGTTTTCTTCCTTTAGGGGGAGGAAGAGCAGAAATGGGAAGAATTAACATTTAGCTATGCAAGTTAGGAATCCCTTAGCTCGGGTGTGTTTGCCATCTACGTGGTGCGTAACACAGAAGACCTTTAAAACAGATAAGTAGGTATTTTTTCTTTCCAGCAGTAGGAATTTAAACAAAAAAGTCATATATTGAAGCTATATGTTAGCAAATCCTAGCAAATAAGAACCAAAGATAAATCACTGTCTAAATGAGTGGAAACCCATGTACTTGTCTTTAAGCAAAATGATAAAATAGTATAATTATGTTTTCCTAGTTCTTTGGTCGAAATCAACAGGATGATTTTTAGTAACAAAAACCCCAAACCTTTGAAAGTCATGTTTCCTAAATGAGATGAAATTCAAAGTTGAAGAATACGCGCTAACTTTAAACTCCCACCAATGCAGGGACTTTTATGTTATTGGAAAACAGATATTTTAATTAAATTTTTAAAAAGCCAAGTCTTTAATAAGCTTCCTGATGTCATCTCTAAACAGTCCTGAGCCATGCTGAGAAAAATATCTGGAATTGAATTTTGTTATTAAGATGCCTGTGTGAGGAAAATGATGTTTTGTGTGACGGAGAACAGAGTGCTATACTTTTAGCTTGCTTCTAAATTGACTCTTAGGTTCAGTACTCGAGGAGATGGAACTGTTCTGTACTTGGCTGAAGCTAGTGAAATCCTCGTGTGCTGATACAGATCTGCAAATCAAGCAACAAGGGACTATTTCAGATTAAAAAAGAAAAAAGAAATGAATAAGGATAAAAGAGCTATGAGACCTGTTTGAAAATTGCCTAATGACAAATTCAAGTTGCTAAATAAGAAATGCTTTTTGTATCTTAAGAAAAAGAAAAAGAAATCCTCAGAAGGATGAAAATCGCGGTCTTTGAAAAGGTGAGGTGAATAGTAATATATTCAGGAACGTTACAGGGAAAATGTGAAGTGATTTATGCAGAATTTTCTCCTTTCCTTTGTCTCGATATCAAGGGGAAACTATGTGACTCATCTATAATACATCCCTGCAAAAGTCTTTCAGATCTCTAAACTTATAGGTGGAGGCACGTACATTTGGTTTTCTGCAGGGGAAAAAAGTGTGTGTCCCAATTCCATGTAGCCGTTGTCATTTCTTCAGCTTTTAAAAATCACGCAGGACTTAATGACTTTTTTTTTTTAATGTCTATATACAGAATAAGCTAACTTGTCAGATTAAAACAAAAAAGTATTTAAAATTCTGTTGTTCTACATTAGTTACAAGCAGGTGAACTCAGCGTGGATCTATTTATAGGAGTGCTAATGGATGTGCCTAATTTGACCTACTTTAGACTACTCAATGGAAAATACAAACACACTGTAGTTGTACTACTGCCGTGTAATTTATTTTTACTTACTTCAAGAACAAAATAATATCTTTGCCATTGTGACCTTCTAAATATATATATGTATCTTTAGAAACATATATATCTGTATAGTTCCTGGATGCCATAGTAACGCTCCATGTTAGAGGTACATTGAGGTATTTTTTCCCTTGCATAAACATCAACTTCTCCGTATAAAATGAATGTTAGTTTTTTGTTCTTTGCTGGTCCTGAAATCCCAGATCTGTATAACCTGGTATTGTTATTGAACTCAATTTCTTAAAGAAAACTAGACTTCATTTTTAAAAAGCGCTCCTGTTGTGAAATAATTGAAGTAAAGTCTCTTCTGCCAATGCAGGGGCAATTTCCTCTATATAGGTGGCTATTATATGAGTTAACCAGGGGTGGTGGCGGTACATATAGATGCACATATATGCATCAGTTAACATGATGAAAGGGAAAATAAATGGTATATGAAGTTAGGAACCAGGAGTGTGTTTGTTACATGGCAAGTGCCGCACTCATGTTGGCTCGCCGTGTGGGCATGTCCCTGTAATTGAGGTAATTCCTGCATTATTCAAGGTAAATGATAAAAGAGCCTGCACAAAACCAGGCCTGGCCTTTGAGCTAAACTTTGCAGGGGAATTTGATTATACATTGGCCTATAACTGTAGCCTTGTTTCAAGTAAAGCTGATAACTGTTTCCATTAAAGATATTTCCCATGACTCTGACATCAAAGTATGACTTTGAATCTGTATTTAGTATGAACCCTAATATTTGTTTTACACTGACAGATCCTGGTGGTCTGTATGTCAGTCTGTGAAACACGTGGCAGAAGTATAGAATTTCAGAGATTTGAACATGGAAATAGTCTGTGGATAAGCCTTATTTAAAACGAACAAAGAGCATAGGCTTTCACCTGGGAAACAGATATGTTTTGGATCCTGAGGAAAAACAGAAAGCAGAAGAAAAACCGTAACTAGGGAGTCACACAAAATGAACCCATTTTATTTTTAAAGCAACAAGCAATTTGAGGTAATTTGATATAGTTGTACATGGATCTATGAAATTAGTACTTCTCTATGTAATGCAATGGACACACCTAGAATTTGCTGTTGATCAAATCTTCAGAAAGCTCTTTAGATGCTTTGGTTAATACTGAAAGTGTGGAATCCATGCTTTTAATCCATACTTCAAATATTTAGCACGAGAGGTTAGTACTTTCTTATTGCATCTAATCTTTAGTGGACTTCCTATCATCAAGTTGCTTTTTAAAAACTTTTTGGTGAACTCCCCAACAGGTGAGACTGTTAGTCCTGGAATGCCCCATCTGGTCATGCCAAACCTTATCTGGCTATTCCCGTTCCCCGTGGTTGGTTTAGTTTACAGTTTGCTCTGTGAGTGAACTCTCTCACAAATCCATTATGTGATGAAATGTCTTGAGTTTTGTAAATCTTCCAAAACTTTACATCTAATAAAATGTTTAAAAAGTACATTATGGACTGCAAGTGTTACCAGGTGATAAGAAAATGAATAGGTGAAGCTTGTCTGGTATCATTGGGCAAGAAGAGGCGTTCTGTGGCTCAGCGTCCTAAGCTGCTGCTGTGACAATTAAGATCTATTTTAGTATTACTGCTTTTCAAAGTGTCATACCCGAGTATCTTATTTGTCTTTGCAAACATGGAGTATTATCCCCAAAACAGTAATAGAGAAATGCACTTTTAAGTGATTTTTACCACTATTGTATAGCAAGTTGGTGTAGGAATTAAAGGACTCAGTGTTGTCTTCAGCTTAAGTCTGTCTTAAGTTTGATATGAGAAAAAGATCATCAAGCTGTTATCAGGTTCATTTTGGCAACAATTTACCCATTTGTCAATGAACAGAAATTTATGGCACTGAATTACAAGCATTATAATATTTTCTAATATACTATAGCAATTTTGGTGATGCATATTTTTTCTGGACTTAGAGCTGTTGCGAAATGGCTGACCATGAAATAGTTGTGCTACAATAGCACTTGAGTCTTCCTTAAAATGTCCCTTAAATATGATCTGGTGGGAACGGCTACATTATTTTTGTTATCCATTTGATATTGGCCATCTGTAGAGGAACCTTGATGTACGGATTTGTTACGGTAGCTATCACTTTACAGCACACCTCCTCCCTCAGCCTCCCACCTTGGGCTGTCAGTGGTCCCGGAGTCGTCACTGAAATGCTCTGGAGTGGGCTGCAAAACTACAAATGTTGTAGTTTTCACGCAAACAGCGAATACAGTCCATGAGATATGATTACAAATAGACATTGGGAAATGCTTGACAATCAGTGTTGCTTTAGACATGACTCTGGTTTTCTTTCTCCATCAGATGCCATTTTGTGTTGTTTCCCTTGTATGGGTTTGATGAGTTGCTTACGTATTTGCAATTTTTTTTTTCTTATTTTTTTTTTCTTCCCCTTTTTTCCCCCTCACTATTCTTTCTCTGCTGGCAGGCATAGACCATTCGGCTACATTAATTAACAAGCACGTTCGATCAACAACAAAAAACCCCTCTGAGTTTTAATGCATTTCATGCTGTTTGTTGGCGAGCTACCACTGTAAGGTCATGTCTGAGATTTCCTCTACTGTAAAGAAGCAGAACCAGCAAAATGTCTCAAGTTAAATTCACTAGCAAGAAAACCTTTTATCTAACCTACTAAAACTCTTAAAAGGCTCTTGTACTTTTCTGTGCTGTCTACAGTGCCTACTGTAAAAAAGAATTAACTGCAGCATCCTCTAGTAAAAAGCTTTTTTAGTGGAAGCTCCATTAAATGGCCGAGCGGTATTTGTGTTGTGGTCCTGCCATTAGCCTGGGCTAGCTGTGCGATAGAGGTGTGTGCCACCAAATTGGTAGAGAATAGATCTGTGTGATTTCAGGGACATATCACAGGCTATTGAGCCCCTACAGACTATGGACTTCAGTAAACCTCTAAACTAATACGTGCTACAAAATAATTGAGATACCATAGGGCTTGATCAGTTTTTATTAGTATTACAAGGCTTTTAATATATATTCTAAGAAGAGTCATTAGGCATGAAAAAATGGTAGTTAATCAAAACTGAATGAAGCGTCACATAGGCTTGTCAAAGGAAGGTTGTATCAAATTATATTCATTGGCTATCTGGTGTTCCGCTTTTTGGACAATAGGAAATCAAATACATCTCTCTCTAAATCTGCAAAAACATTTCCTTTCAAGGCGCTTCACAACAGAAATAGTGCCATCATGAAGCCAACCAGTTTTAAGGCTCAGCTTGATCAGTTTATTAAATGGGAAATAAGAGATGATTGCCTGTGATAGCAGGGGATGAATTTGATATTCATCAGAGACCTGGGAAATCCCTTCCATTCTGTGCTCCTCTGTCTCTGTGTGGTATCTGTTCACTGACTTGACTGAGCAAGGCAAATTTCATTTTAGAGTAGTGAGGCATATAGAAACCATATGAATATTGCCGTTTCTAATTGTGGGATGACCATCCTGCACAAGGATGTGAATAACATAGGGATGACTGAGATATGAGGAGACTATTAACTCATATATATATAAAAGAGTAAATCAATTTTTGTGTTGATTTTTTTGTTTGTTTGTTTTGTTTATGTGGATGATGATTTTATGTAAGGTTTCTCTCTCTCCTCTCTCTCTCCCTCGATTACTGCTAATAGCAGTGCATCTAGTATAGGACTGATGTGGATTACACAAAGCTCTTACCTAATTACTTGTCCATATATATGTTTGTGTTCAAGAGAGAGAAACCCCATTTCTTTTTATTCAATAACTTTTGTTTTTTCCCCCATGTGATCTTTCTAACTGCTCTTCAGATTTGATTGAAAATTGCCATTCTCTGGAGGTTTGGCCGGTTAATCAAGAAGTGAGAACATTAGCACAAAAGCCTGATGCTGGTATATTTGTGCTAGTTAAGACACAGAAAATAGGTCCCCTAGGAGCAGTTTCCTATCAAGTCTGATCATACAGAGACAGAACCTACTTTATGTTGCAAGGACCAAACAAACATTTATAAAACACGGCTGCCAGGAGACTAATAGCAAATGAGGTCTCTTCTTCCATAATCATTACAGAGAAGTGCAAGAGAATAACAAGAGAAAGATGAAGGGAAGGGCACATTTTAATAACATAAGAATTATTTTTGTTGTGTCCCAGCTGAAGAAAAAGATACTGGTGTGCAGTCTTACAGGAGCTTTTTGTTATTGATAATGTGTTTTTCTCTACATTAAAATCCAAAGTACCTGTTGGAAGTTACATACTGTTCCTTTCTGTTTGGTATTTATAGTATTTTCACTCACTGCACTAAAATGTAAAGAAATTAAATGCTAGAAAACAAACAAGTGTGAATTCTTCTTCCAAAACACAGAGGCTATTTATTGAAAGGCTTTTATTTGCAGAGGGGTGTATGTCTGGTACGTTTATCATCTGTTGCTCACACTGGTAGCTCTGCCAGTTTACCCCGATGGTTGCAACGTTTGCCCCTTCAAGACCCTGCTTTCTGTTGCTAATGCTAGAAGTGTTGTATAACGAGAACTTCCACCCCGTGTGAAAATACTTTGCTGCAGTTATTCTGCAGGCTAGGAAAAATACAAACCAGATCTAATTACGTTTTAAAAGATGGTTCCTTTTTATAGCTCTTGTGCACCCATGTGAGCCCGTCTTTCTGCTGAGGCTGGGTCTCTTGTTCAGCTAACAACTTCACAAGTCAGAAAAAAATTTCGTTTGTGTACAATGAGAACAGATTTACTACAATTTACAGCTAAATTTCCCAGACTTTTTCTTTTCACTGAATATGTTAAATCTCGGTGTGGTTGAGCGTGCTTTCCCAGAGAAGGGCACCTGCCGTGGGATGGGGCTGGGTGCTGATGCTGAGCACCGGTACCCTGGCTGTCCTGGCTTTCCATAGTGCCCTTCCCGGCACTCAGACAAGGTGGAGAATTAAGCTCTCTAAATTGAGTGTAAGTTAACAGCTAAGTCAGGGCAGGAAGATGCAGGTTTGGGAGAAGGAGCCTGTACTTGGTGCTGGAGATGCAGGTAGAGACACAAGAGGAATGGATATAACGCTGCGGGTTGCAGAAGTGGACGAGGAGTTGGTGGTGAAACCTCAGCGCAGCTCCATGCACACATGTGTTGCGATAACCTTTACTTGCAGCTTCCCTTTCTTTAGTGTTAATTGGGATTTACTCAGCGCACAGATGCTTACTGTTTACACAGGTCAGGTTTTTTTCTCTTGCATTGGCCAGTGCTGCTGACCTTGCTGTGGAGTGCTCAAGTCATTTGAGTCATTTGCTCTCTGTCATGCAGCCATTATCACTAAAACACCCAATCACTTTCTGGGCAATAATGAAATAGTCATTATGGCCCTCTGAACTGAAAAAAAAACCCAACCCAAACAGCTTTACTCCCATTTTTTTTCAGTTATTGGTAGAATGGAGATGCTGCTTTTGAATTTGAGAGATGGGATTAAGTGTTCAGAGAAGACAGATTTACACGGAACACTTAACGTGCCTTCGGAGCCCATCTCCCATTGTGTCAGGCTGAAGTAGATTGTAATCAGCACTTACTTGGACCAGGCACCTAGAAATGAAGACTGCACAAACGAAACGTGTAGGAATTTAAGTGACTGCACTAACTTTATTCAAACTCTGGCTGCTATTGAGTTTTCTGGAGGTAATCGTCTAAAGAAGACAGAGGAATGTGAAGAAGTTCTGCTTACGCTTTTGGGGAGTTCATTACAAGTGTATCGAACAGCAGAAATGAGTGGGAAGGTGCTTCTTTGAAGATGAAGTAGTGGCTGGTAGTAATTGTGGATTTGTCGGAGGCGGGAGCTGGTATTTTGGTAATGACAGATAAAATGTCCAGTAAGATAGGGAAGGCATGGCTGGTTTTGAGCTTTGGAAATAAAACAAGGCAGTCTTCACTCAGAAATAATCTCAGAAAATGTAATTAAAGGGTCTGTTTGGGTTCATATATATTGAATAAGGTTCTGTTGGCAAGCGTAATGCTAACATTTCTTAACTCTGAGGATTTCTTCAAAAATGTAAAACAAATTGGCAACTTTTCACATGTATTTCATTAATGCTATGCAGGTGAATTGTGTATGCAGAACTGCTAGTATTGATAGTCCATTTTGAGCAGTTAAGAGTTTTAGAGTCGTTAATTTTATTGCAGAACTTGGAACAATAATAAAAAAAACAAGTTGTGCGTTTTTTTGTTGTTTTGGTTTTTGGTTTTTTTTTTTTTTTTTTTTTTTTTTTAGAACAATGGCTTGACTTCCTTTAGCACCTACATAAACTTTTTTTTTTAATTATATTTGCAGGATTCTGCTACTGTGTACCTGTGCACAAACTTGACTCTTATAAGACACAGGAATTTTGTACAGATCCATTTAAAAGTAAAAAGAACTCTCTGAAATTCCTAAATCTCTTAAACTAAGAAAAATTTTAAGAACTTTGCTTTCTTTTTGGTGCCATTGCATTGTTTTCATCTCCATATTAGTAGCCGAAGCACATGACTGATGGCATATGTGCTTCATGGACAGTTACATCCATGTCTGGTGGCACAGCGAGGGTCGGGTGAGAAGCCCAGGCTGAGTCATCTCAGCAAAAGGGAATTGGGGGAATTTTGCACCGAACACATTAGGGTACGTGGAATTACACTGGAAGGGGTGCTTTACATTTTCCGCTGAGCTGTAAAAAGGAAATGGTATTTTAATTACTACATTTCAGTTTTGTGAAAAAAATAAAATGGAAACAAAAAATCATTCTGTCTGTAGCGGCTGTACATTAAAAGGTGTATCTTTTGATATAGCAGGGATCGGTATTTATTTATAGAGAGAAAAGAAGCCTTGCAAGTTTGGGAGTTGGCTCAAATGAGTTATTTCTGAGAAACGTCTGCAATAATATCCATCTGGCTTCTCAGAAACTTTCTTGGTCTTCTAAATGTCCTTTTCCATGGTTTACCTCATGGTAGCACATCCGGGTGGAATTTGTCTTTCAGAAGAAAGCTACTTTCCAAATAAAGAAATAATTGCTCGATGCAGAAATTTTCACAGATAGTTACTTTTCTTAGTAAATCAGAATTTTAAGTCAAATCCCTCTGCAGGTGTCCAATTTTTCTCTGTTCACTTCAATGTAAATCAAAATCTGTGTTATTTCGAGAAGAAAAGAGAGCCTGATTACTGTAGTATTAAAGATTTTTAAAAGGATACATCATACATCTGTTGATTATGGCAGTAGTGCTTTCGTTAGGGCGGTGATTCCTCCTCTAAGCACCTATTTACAGGCACATGCATGTTTTTGATACAGATCTGTCTGCCCGGGAAAAGCCAGACAGAGATGTGTGGGAGCTGCTGTTTCTTAATTGCTTGGATAACTGACAGTGAGTCTGGTTCCAAAACTTGCTGTGTTTATAATTCTCGATACAAAAGGCACAAAAAGTAGATGTGACGGTGCCAGATAGCATCTGTTTTACATAGCTTTCGGTCTGCAGTTTCTGATGTGTTATATGCTGGTATTAAAAGATACGGTATGGGCAGGAGGCAGGTAAATTGGCTGTTGCCTTCGTCCTGGCTGTGCTCGGGATCAGGCAGGGGGATGCTCCTTCCCTGGGCCTCTGGACCACCAGGTGGGTTGGAAGGAAAGAAAATGGGATGTACAACAGGTGGAGAGGCTTAAGGGTTAGTTGCCATTAGGAGGCTATGTGAATGAAAGCAAAGATGCTATCAGGGGTGGGAAGCGGTGGAAAGAAGGATTTCCACAAGGATTTAGCTCAAGTCTTGCAGGGCGGGCTGTGTCTCAGGAGGGCACTGAAAGTGGGTCTGTCGAGAGGAAGACCGAAGGACTGTTGCAAAGACCGAGTGGGGCGTGGGCAGTTTTGTTTACAGGCTTACTTTAAACTAGTCAAGGATAAAACCTGTGGGGCTGGAAGATGCTAAGTTGTAGGACCCAAGTGGTAGATGAATGATGCTCACGTTGTACATATATAGATGTCTGCTAAAATGACACAGCATAAAGCCAAACATTTATCTGTTGGCAGAGGCACATCTACTGATAGGTAGGATGTCATTTCAGTCTCTTCTTACATGTATTTATACTTACCGTATGTTCGCTTGAAAAGACCACACATGGAAAATTGCCCAAAACAATGTATTAACAAAATTACATTAATTTGTGATGACCTTTTATCATAGCTAAAATTCAAAATTGTGTTTCATCAGCAACTCTGACTTTAGACTTGGAGATACTAGCTTCAGTGCAATATAAATACTTACATAGTTTTCTACCGTCGCCAGTGTCCCTAACTTCAAAACAAGAAACCCATAGCAACAGTGATCTGCAAGATGCTGTATGAAACAAGGTGGAACGCTTCTTTTTAATGTGAAACAACACCAAATTTTCTCATTTTTCTATATGTATGCCTTTTTGCATGTAACTTTAGAATTGTCATGCAGATTTCAATATTTATTTATTTTTAAACTTTATGCAGTGGTACGTACAGAATTACAGCTGAAATCCGTAAATATGGATGATGTAAATGTAAGCACTAGTTTATGTCATATTTATTAATTATACGGATTATCCTTTATATTTGGTTTATAAGCAGCTTTTACTATATGGAAAATATTTTATTTTGAGTTCTTGTTTACATTCATAATGCAGTTCAAGGCAGGTTCAAGATGCTGGTTAACCTTTGAAATGTATTACTTGCCTAGTGCTTAACAGAGATAGATGACGAAGAAGTGCATATTAAAGCCTCTCAAAACACAGGATCATCAATCTTCAAGTAGCCTGGCTTCACGCAGCGCGCTGCTATCCCGGGATGCACAAGGCATATCTGCAGCCCATGGAAGCCTTCTGCATCCAGCCTCCTGCTTTTGCAGATTCTCAGTGGAAATGTCAATTGGACGTTACCAACTGCCTCTGCCTGCCCTTAATATCTCTTCAATAATTTAATATATTGTCTGACTCTGCGTGCTGAACTCATAACCTATCACTTCTTATTTTACTGGCTTGATGGCTCTGACTCTAGAATCTTAAGTCCTTGTTTGAAACCCACTGTTCACACTTTATAGTATTTTCTGTTTGGTCACACGGGTAATTGAAAGTATAAGCTTCTAATAAGTAACATAGATATAAGAATGGTTTTAGATCTTCTTACTGGTAGTCCTTGAATTACCTTGATCTAAATTTGAAAGTACAGCATTCACAACTTCGACATTAAAATTATATATTCGGTGAATAATGTATATACTTTTTGGAAAGTCAAATTAAAAATAAAATCAATTGGTGAGCATTAGAGCCTCACGTAACTCTTTGATGTCAGCCTTTTCTGGCATGCTATTAATAAAGGCCTGTGATAAAATGTTTAAGGAGGTCTTGGTACTTTATGGAATTACACAAGCTGCGTTTTCTTATACTGTTTTTAGCTCTTTGCAAATGAGTCTGAGTGAGCTGCCGTGTGTACTCATTCGAGTCCCCAGTAACCTGCCCAGAGAGAACCTGGGAGGAGTTTCCCCAAACGCTGCTGTCAACTGATTCGGTGCTTTTACTTGGGTACTGTGTGATAGCTTCTGTGGCCTTGCTTTTACAACTGCAGTAAAATTAAGATATAAAACTGACTAAACTATGAATATCATTACAAAAACGCATAAAGCGACAAAAAACAATTTATGTTCTCAGACAGCAACAGAAAAGATTTTTGTAGTTGTGGGAGCACACATTTCCACTGCACGTGTGGTAACCCCAATAATCTGAAAACGGTATAATGACATTATTAAAATTAGTTAATCTATTAAACTTAAGTTTAAATTTTTTTTTTTCCTTTTTTTTTTTTTTTTTAAATATCTAGGATGAAGATCGAGCAGAGGAGGACAAGGGCAGAGTTGAGCCTGTTGGACATGCAGACACTGGTTTGGAGAATGCTACCAATTTTTCCCTGGAGTAAGTTACTGGCACAACACATTGTTTTAACCATGAGTCTTTAGACTGAACACAGACTATCAAAAAACTCCGAATAATTTGAATTATACTGCTCTTAAGAAAGTGGGGCAGTCTTTTTTAGGTCGTGTGTCATTTTGGTTTTAAACAATTTGCTTCATAGACCTTTTTAAAGCAGATTTTAAACAGTTTAAAAAGCCTGTGTTAAAGATGAGCATGGGAAACTTGACATTTATAAGTGCTGATGCTACAGTAGGTTTTCTGCCTCAAAGAAGACGCTTATTTGATGGAACTCTGAAAACTTGACAGAAGGAATAGGGTCAATGGTAGCACAAATAAACCAATGGGCAAGGATTTCAAAGGGGAAGATCTTAATTCCTGTCACTAGTTCACAGTCTACTGGGAAGATGTGCGTGGGGGTCACATAAGTTATGTGGTCAAAAGGCTCATACTTTGTGAATGGATCAAAACCGATGTTGTTTAGGACTGCGAAGCTGCTCCTATTTTTAAAAAAAAGTGAGTAAAGTGTACTTTATTTCATCACAAGATACATCAAGCTTGACCTTTTGGATTTCATTGCAAAGAGTTGATCCATACCTCACTATGGAATTAATGACAAAATAGACCTTCTACCCTTAAATTAAATCTTTTAAATGTATTAAACCTAAATTTTAAATAAAAATAAATCTTCTGCTCCTGTTATTTCTGAATTAAATTATGAATTAGGTGCAGAGGGTTTAAATGTTAGAGAAAGATGATGGTGACATCTATTAGGCAATACATGCTAAGTTTTACTCCGTTTGATTTACAAAATCTGTTACATCTTAAATTCCAAATGCTGTTTGCTAAATAGAGTTTGCAGAACTTCTGTCAAATTTAATGCTTCTTGGTGTTGCTTTTAAGTAACTTTTTGACTTTTCATCATCTGCTACTTCGTTCTTTTCTGGTTTTATACCATACATTTTTGAATGTTTGTTTGAAGTAGTTGGCCCAAACTTCTGAGAAAATCAGGAAGCAAAATTGAAACAGCCTCTCTTAGGAAGGGATCATTTCCTTTTATTTTCCATTTTACAGAGTTTAACATTTGATTTTGGGATTGATTTGTTTTTAGAAAAAGGATAAGAAAAGTAGGTGCCTAGACCTTAAGAGTGCATTTTGGAAAAAAAGGAAGGTCAGTGACTCAAGCAGTAGAACAAGTTAAACAGTGTAGGCTGGATACGAAAACCGACTTTTTAAAATTTTTTATTTAAGCTGTGTTTCCAGTTACGGCAGTTCCTGGTGAATCACACTGATTTTCACTTACTCTTCCTCAGGCCTCACTTTTCTTTTAAGTTAATAGGAAAGTCAGAAAAAAGTTGATCATAGGGGGCAATAGGGTTACCAATAGCAAAAGACATTTTTTAGTGGAGCTTTTGGATGTGAAAGACTGCTTGATTCCCTTGAACTTCTTTGCACAAGAGTTAATGAAAACTTAGCCTTAACGTACAGTGGGAATGAAGTGAAGTTAGCCTCTGCCGGAGCTGGAACAGGGGACATCACCAAATGCTGTAATGCTGTCAGTCTTAAAATATTTGTCTTGTCCAAGTCTGAAGAATAACGTGGTTTTGGCTGATGTCTCTCAGCTCTCCTATGCTTGCAATAATTTCTTGAGGTAAACAATGGCAACAGGGATAGAGACCTTCCATTTGTTGTCTTTAAAAAACGAGTTAAAAAAAAATTAGACAGGAATTGAGGTATATGACAAATGTAAAGGCTACTCTAAAAATACATTAAAAAAAAATAAGTAAGAAATATAAAACCAAAATATAACGCAGGATTTTTGCTGACTTCTTAATAATACGTGGTCTGGTTATTCTCAGACTCCGGATTAAGCGCTGCAAGCTTTTTTGATGGGCCACCATATGATCAAGAGCTTATTGAAGGAAGTAGAAAATTTTACTGCTGTCGTAGGGTATTGGTCTCGCTCTTTGCTCCATTTCTAGATTAAATTTGATTTGTACACTTATGAGAAACAAGCTTCTCAAAGATCTGTGTGTATATATATGTATGAAGGGCCAGGAAATATGTAAAAAGTATGTAATACTAGAGAGACGCGTAAGCCACAAATTTAGGTCGTGGCTTTCGTTCAGATCTGTCACTTCCAGATTTACTGAGAGGTTTGGCCTTCGTGTAGTATTTTCTTATTTGAGTCTTTATAACTCTTTATGGTCTATGGGCTATATTCCACCTTTACAGATGTGGGCATGTTTCTAACGCATTGCTAGATGTGGTCCAAAGCTATTTCTAGAATTTTTGCATGTCGCTTTCTGAACCTGTACTTTCCTCTTTCAATTTTCAATTTTTTTTCTCTACAGCAAAAAGTTTAATTGATAACTAGGTGCATAGTTGCTTCAGGAGGATGTCTGGTTGATTGTGAATGTTATAGTTAAATCTTACTTTGGAAACTTTGACTAGTAAGGAGATATAGATACAGCAAGCTTCCAGTAAAAGAAATGGAATTACAATAAAACAAATTAATGTGTTTTAAAACTAGAAGAATTTTATCAACTAAATATTTAATAATTTTCATTTGATTACAGAGTAGTTACATAAAAACTAATGTTAAGGGCTCTCCCTAAGATAAAACAATAAAGCGTGCAAGTGCTATGATCAGCATTTAGGCTACTGAGGAAAAATTGTGTGTGGTATTTAAGGTATTTCTGCTCAATGGTCCAGACAGTTAACTTTAACTTTAGAATACGGAAAAAATAAAACAATATGCATGCGATGATGATGATACCTATTTTTACGTAGCAAACTAAGTTTACAAAAAAATTCTTTGATTTGTTTGTTTTCCTAATTGAACTATTTCTGATGATTGATCTCCTTTCATGCCATCAGATTAATCTTCAGGTACGTAGCATTCCACAATGCTTTCATCACCATGACTTGGTTTCTGGAATGGTTTTGTTTTTCTGTGTATGTTTGTGTGGGGTTTTTTTGGTTCCTTCACGGTACATGTTCATATTCCCTCATTCGTCATTGTCTCACAGCGATATGGTAAAGCTCGTAGAAGTCTCCAACGACGGTGGGCCTTTGGGAATCCATGTAGTGCCTTTCAGTGCCCGAGGCGGAAGGTAACGTATCGTGTAGGATTTTAATTGAATCATAACTTAATGTGTTTTATCTTAGTTCTGTTAATTTTTGTATTTTGTATGTTTTTCAAAAGGCAGTCTCACTGATTAAGAAAGGATGAAATGCGCGTTTACTGACTCTGTACTTGGAATGGACTCTATAATGGAAAGGCTCTGCTTAAAGGAGTTAGAACTGTGGGGTTCTAATAGAGGTTCTGTTGTGATATCACAGGAAATTGAATTATGAGGACGCTTCCTTTTGGACTCTTAAAATTATAATCTGCTGCTTTAATTCAGGTGGATACGTATGCAGCAGTTCCCTGCTGACTATTTAGAGCCACAACTTCCCTAATAACAGCAGGAATCTAAACCAGAGGTGTCCTGTGCCTGTGCTTGATAAGAGTTGAAGAGAAAACAATCATCATGCTTTCGAAGTTTAGTGTTGTCCCATCTGTTGGGGTGAAAATGAAGTAGTAAAACCAGTTGCAAAATTCTGGTTTTGGGGAAGGTGAACCTGTTTTGTTATATGACAGGCTGGAACTCTTGAAGTTGGATTGTTTACAAAAAAAGGGTAAAGAAAGTCCTTTACATTAAAAAATACAATGTGGGGGGTTAAATTCCTAAACAGAATGCATCATCTCTAATGCTTACTTTGCTAAAGCAGAGTTTTAGCATTCAGGGTCATTAACATTGTCTCAGAAACAAAGCTTAACTTTTATAGTAATTAGTGGTGGATTTGAAGTTTTTAAGTGTGTTGAAACATGATGGTTCTTCAGCAGTATATGTGAATATTATTTTGGTGATGTATGTTCTAAGTATACACCGTATTTTCCCTCTTTAAGGAAAAGAAGAACAAATATGTATTTTAAAAAGTAATCTTTGATTACACACGAAGGGGTGTTATGTTCTCACGTCTGTTGACCCAGCAGCAATTTCAGTTTAGTAATTAAGAGCAAAACTAACTTGCTAGACATATCTGTCTCTCTGTCAAATAACATCTTCTTAACATCCTCTTTTCAGAAATGATAAATGTATTTTTCTTTCTGTACCAAATACCTTCAAGGATTTTAAATACAGTATAAGAGCTTTATTTGCAGTTGTTACTTTCAACCCAATGCTTTCATAGCCATACTGACATGTATTATGAGAAAATGTAATTATTTTTTTTCATTTAAGGCTACTTTTTCTGAGGACTACAAGTATTAAGAACAAACTTCCGTAAAGTAGTAAAATCTTCTCTTCATAATCTGAAATTTAGTAAATTCAGTGTGGGGATGGAAAGGGCATGGGTGAATGGTACTTCAAACATAAGCTCAGAAGTAAATCCCATAAAGTTGGAAATGGTTGAAATGTTCACAGAGTTATCTGGGATTTAGACAGCGTGAAGGCCAAGAAAAAGGCTGGTTTAAGAATGTTGGCTGCCTACTAAGTACTTGTTTAATAAAATTGATGTTAGAAATGTAGATTTTGACATTTTGAATACGAATTTTAACTCAAGTAAAATTCATGTCCAGGATGTTAATGTGGTTGTCAAATCTGAGGTGAAGCTTAAACTGTTTATACATAATGAGAGCATGTAAAATGAAAAAGCCGTAAACACAGAAATAAAATCTCTCTCTCTCTCTTTTTTTTTTTTTTTTTTTTTTTTTTTTTTAAGGATGATAGCTATGCCAAGAGCTATGAAGGACTTTTAACTCTTTTTTTGTCCTGAGTTTGGGATTATATGATAAAGTTTTAGTACAGGAAAGCCAATCTTAAATATAGATGTTCAGAATCAGGACATCAACATCAAATTCTGTTACGAGGGAAATAATTTGTATATTAAAATTTGTCTACTTTTTCTTCATAATACTAGAACTCCCCTCATTGAAAAATGGAGGGTACATGCAATTGCTGTTTGAGGTTTTTTTGAACCCCTCCAAAATAATCCGCTGGAGGGGGAAGATACTCGGGTCCATGTCTTGAAAGTGTGGAGGAGCAGTCAGAGTTGGAGAGGACCTTGGATATTTCCATAACATTTCTCACACGCTCTCTGCATGGTAAAGGAAGAAAAGTAGAGTTCATTGCGCGGTGTGGATGATGAGCACTCGCGTCGTACTGCTGCTTTACTGGCAGCTGTGCCCACACCTCTACGTGTATGATTTTTTATTTTTATTTATTTTGTTTTACTCCTGGTCCTCCAGCTCTTTTGAGCAGATAAGAGACACTTGGTTCTACTTTTGCTAGATTCAGAGGGAGAGCAGATGCTTGGCAGGGATCCTCCTCGGCCTCCTTGGTTCTCACTCCAGCACATGGCTGCTCTTTGTTCCTCCTCTGGCTGCAAAGCTCCGTGCTGCAGTGAACTAACTAACTTGAGCGGGGGATCTGCTCAGTAGAAACGTAAATACACAAAACGAAACACAGGGCTCAGTAAAGACTTTGAGGGATGTCCAAAAAAGAAAAGATCAGATGTATCGTATAACTTAGTCCATTGGCCCGCTGTCGTTTTATATTTGTTTGGTATTCAGTTCCAGTTATGCTGTGTTTTCAATTATTTTTCTTCCAGTTCCTTGCTTTTGCTTTTGAAAATGTTACTTAATAGGCAATGGTTGTTAAATCAGTGATTTAAAAAGTGGAAAAGTGTAAAAACATACTAAAGCAATTCTGCCTTTTTTCCCCTGCACAATAAGCAAGTGGCCTTCTCCCCCCTGCAAAAAAAAAAAAAAAAAATCACCCCTCTCCCAAAGCAAACACCCCAGATGTCTAAAAATTATATGCCATAACTATGTTCTTTATTTATATTGAGGAAATATTTGACTTTTTCACGGTCTTTTGAGTTTGGGTTTAGAGTAAGAATCTGTCTTCAATATTGGCTTTTGATCTTGAGCAAAATCTGTAAAGATCTATGCCTCGTCTATGTGGATGCTACTAATTATTTCTGTTCCTAGTAAAACAGAGACTTTTTTTAAATTAAAAAAATAAATAAAATCTCTCCATAATTCTCTGGGAAAAGTACTATTGATTTGTACAGACATGGTCAAACTTTCTTTTGTGGATATGTTTCTTTATTATCCTTCTGTTTTTACCCCTAGAAGTTCATCAGTCCTTAATTGGCCTTTTTGATCATATGCTTTGGATATGAGAGTTTGTTCACCTTATCAAAAGGGAGGAGGGGTATACATATTCATCACACCCTATGGTTGTGAAGTTTTTCAAAGTAAAAGTTTTTTCTGCAAAACCTGCTTGCATGTTTTTGCAATGGCATAGATGCAGTGCTAAGCAGAATAGGAGTCATGGAATGAAAGCAGAAAGAAGGACAGAATAGGAAGTGATCAGGAAAGTGTTTAGATAAAGAGTAGAGCAAAGAGGAAACAGATGAAAGCATAAAAGGAAAGAAAATTCTAAATCTCTGCAAAGTTGCCTAATTGCCTTAGCACCAGTCCTTCCTTCCTTCGTGGTACAGAGGAGCATAGGTGCTCAGAGAGGAGAGCAAGTACTCTGTCCCTTAAGAACAGCATTTGAGCAGTCCTGGCTGAGGGAAGATGTTGTGTTGTTGCATAAATGGGGTTTCTATTTTTAAGAGTCTTTGAAATCTTCTCAAGGTCTATACCCTAGCTGCTCTTCCGAAATCCTACCATGTCTGTCTTTGGAAGGAGGCTCAACTGACAGAAGGAATACATGAGATAACATCAGAAATCTCTGTCAATAATGATACGGAAGTTATAGTCCCATGGTTCCAAGACTACTGTGAAGTCTACTCAGTGAAACAGAACAGAAAAGGATTTGGATATCCATCTGAAAACCCCATAACGAACATCCATTAATAAGTATCAGGCACGTTACTTTGATGCAGAACAGTGAGTATGTAGGGCTCTGCCAGCTGTTCTTCCCACCGAAGCGTGCCACAAACTCCGTGATAAACCTGCAGCTAAAAATATTTAACCTGTAGGTTTTTGTTGTATATCCTAAATGTCTTGAAATATTAAGGGAGTCTCAGAAGAATGGGAAAAATGAGAGACTGAATTTTATTGCTTTTAGATACTTTAAATGACAAACATAACAGATTTTATTTGAAAAAAATGAAAAACCACAGGTGAAGGCAGGCATTGTGTATATACAATCCCCATACTAGAAAATTGTTTATACACTTTTCTCTTCTGTAGTTCTCTTTTGATGGAAGAAATGCCCTTCATTTTCTAGAGTTTATGAATCACTTCATCTTTCACTGTAAAAGTTTTAGTCTTTTACTCAAGATACAAAGAAATCTAAAGTAATACTTGATAGCCATTGTCTATTCTGAGAGTCCTTAATACTGCCTTCAAGGTGCCTCTCTAATGATCATATTCTGTTTGATCATCTAGGAGGTATGTGTTATCTGCATCTCCACTTACTCCTCTCCCGCATTTCCAACCTTTTAAGTCTCAAAGGTAGCCATGGTTTTCAAAAACATGTGCATTGGGAAAAGATTCCCTGTGGTGTGAATGTACCGTTCCCTCACTCTTTTAGCTGAATTCAAGGCTTTCTTTGTCTGATCTCATCCTTTTAAAAGTTATATAAACTTAATTTGAAATAGTATTCAGGCTAAAAAACTGAGGAGTAGTTACCAAAGGTTGGAAATTGGTTCCGGACTTCAGGCGTGAAGTTATTTTAATGCCTCTGCAGTAACGCCGTGACGTCAATGTTGTGCAAAGCAGTTTATGTCCAATTTAGCATTGATCAGCCACGATAATTTAACTTGAACGAACAAGCTGATTTGCTTACTCTGACCTTCGAATTTCATGAAATTTGTACCGTGTTTATGTTCCTGTAGAACTTCTCAGAGATCTTTCATTGCGTGAAACCGCTACACGTCGCCTTTTCAATCAATCTGTATTTTTGACCCTTAATCTAGTTTTTTGCCTTTTCATGTTAGTGACTTTACATAAACATCTAAATTGGTTATTTTCTGTTCTGTCTGATTTGATTATGTTACAGTTAGCTTGCAGGTAATAGGTAAATAACTTCAGTGTGTACGTACAATAGGCGGTGATGGCCAAATCATATTCTAGATGCTCAATGTAATATTTTTATTACTCTCATAGTATTTACACTGTCAGTTTTTATTAAGACAAATTATCATCATTTCCATACAGCTGGATGGCATGTGGGGAGTTCAGAATTTCAAAGAACTACCCAGACTAACTCAGGCGATTTAGATGTCAATAAAAACACTCGCTGCTTGTTCCTAGTTTTATCATTGGTTGTAATTTATACTGAGAACTGAAATGTTAACACATGTAGCCGAGTTTATTTTAATTGTATAATTAGAGTAATGAACCTTGTGAAAATACAGTGGTGCAAATGGTAATATAATCTAAGCTGTTTACATTCCCAATTAGGTATTTAAAACAAATACAAAGATTGAGCTCTGTGCTTTGATACTATTTTCCTTCTGTCCCCGTGTCAGCTAACATTAGTCTAAAACAGTGCAGGTACCAAATTTCCATTTATAGTTATTGTTTCTAGAGGGTTACAAACTTCCACAGTGTTTTGCAGAGGTTCACACAATATTTATTCCCATTCTTTAAGAAGCTGTAGTTTAAGATGTTTATAATGGCAGAACTTATGTTAGAAAACATGTTGACTTACTTTAACTGGACAGGATTCAGCAAATTCAAATGCACCCATATATTTGTATGCTACATGGTTCTGTTTAAGCAAATATATATACTGACTTTTGTATTATGTACTAGATTAGTTTACCAGGCTTTCAAAATGTATATGTTTTCCTAATGTAGGAAACGTAATATTGAAACTGTGCTAGAGCTACATCTCCACTTACCAGGATTAATGGTGGTGGCATACTGCAAGGAAGAAAAAATCCAATTAGTTTTTAGGTTATTGCATATTTGCAATATTAGGTCTACTCCGTTTATCTCCAGTTACTGCAACAACAAACATGAACTCCCATAATGCCTTTTTTTAGAGTCATATTCTTACATCTAACCATAATATGCTGAAGAAATACTGTAGGAAATTGATAGGCTTTTGTTACTAAAATTTTCAGGAACATACGTTTTCTGCAAGTTGTAGGAGACTTTACTCTGCTATGCAGAACTGCATTCAGGAAATTGTTTCTGGAATTGTGTCTAAAGGCATCTTTGCCGCATGTATTTATATATAAAAAAAAAAAAATTAAAAAAAAAAAAAAGGCACTGGTTTCAAATTTGACTCTGGCTGTTCATCCAGCCTTGAATCTGTTCTCTTTAACTTTATATGCCTTGGTTAACCTAGCTCTAACATTTGTTAAAAAGCAAAATCCTCATGAGCACCATATGTTGTGTGTGAGATGAGCAATCTTGCATTAGTAGAACTTGTAGCCTTTGTTTAATGAGATTATTTGCAATTTTGACTGGTAGTTTATTTGTGTGTTACGTTATTTTACCATTGGCTTGGATTAGTAATATTTTTGCTAGATTTGAGAGCTTAGGTGAAGTAAATTTAAGAAATGACGAACTATGCATAAAGATGCATCTTGCATTAATAATTTAATATAACTTCAGAATGTGGAAGAGTAGAAAGCAGTTTTTCAAGAAAAATGCTGTGCAGAAAGCATTGATAGACAAATTACTTTATAATCATAGGTATGTGGAGACATTAGGATGATATAATCGTATTATTTTGTATAGTGTATTATCATAATATTAACTTGGAGTGTTGTACTTTGTGTAGAATGTGTTTTGCTATTTATTATTAGATATTTGGTAATTTTTATATTTAACCATATAAAAACTGCACCTGTTGCAGTTACTGTGTGTGCTCTCGTGCAAGCATTGCCTGCACATCCAAATTCTCAGTTGTCTTTGGGCATCACAGAGGAGCACACCTGCACCAAAGTGCTGTTGGGCATGAAGTGAAAGAAAAGGAAGACTGGACACAATTCTTCCTTCTCCTTCTCAGATATTTTGGTGGTTTTCTCTTAAAAGTAGCATTCCGAACTTTATTTTTGCTTGTTTGTGTCTTCCCCATTTAGAGATACCCTCTTCAGTAACTTCGCTTTGGGGCTCAAAGATGTTGTCTCCCCAGAGAAATTCAAGTGAAAAAGTTACCAACTTGTTTTCTAACCATCAGTTTCATATGTATCAAAACTATAATTCTGAGAAAAATGATGCATCGAAGGCATACAAGTCTTTTTCCTTTTCTTTGAGCAATGCAAATATTTTTGTCATTAACGTTCATAAATGTTATTTTAGTGCTTTCTGCAACTAACAATGTAATCTATAAAAATTATTTTTATAATTATTTAGGATGTCTCAAAAATCTGAGATTGTGTTCAAGGCCTGTTTTAGCCAACAGAAGGAAAAAGGGATTGAATCAATATTTCGTAAATTTGTTTTGTTTTATTTCCTGTGACAAATGCCTTCATAATTATCACCAGATTTTAGTACAATATATGCAGCACAACGAGCTCATTAAGGTAGTGTTTGGGTGTTGTGGACTTCAGAATTTTTTTTCATGCAATCTATTAGAGGATTGTGGGAAAGGCAAAAAGGACACCATCTAGAATATCTAGATAATACTTCCCAGATCACATCTTAAAAAGCTTTTTGCTAGCTCGTTGATCAGAAAAAAACACGGGAAGAACTGTTTTTGCTTTGGGGAAAGAAACAAAAAGACTTTTTTTTTTTCCTTTTTATTGGGAGATGATGGGTTGTTGGAAGGAATCTACAAACGGTGGAACTTTCCAAACCCAAAGAATATCGACTTGGGATGGAGAGGGGTGGGAATAAAGACACACTTGTACCGGTTTTATTTTTGAAGAGGTTTTTTTCTGAAATGCGTGTATTCTAGAGAAATTATTCTTTAGCTTTATGGAATCTTTCTGGTCCTTGTGCTCACCAGCGTTTCTGCAAAGAGACAGATTGCTAATTGCAGCAGCCGAGCTAAAGTCAAACCCAGCCACATCAGTGACTGCACCCAAATGGTCCATTGGGAACCAAATGCGGGTGGAGAAGGTTTGCCTCTGATGGGGACCCCCCCACAGGTCAAAGGTGCCATACGTTAGGTGTTTGCAAAAAACTCCGTATCAGTTGGAAACAGAATAGTATCGCTTAAATGTTAATGTCTGACTCAAACTTCATTTGATGATTTGTGTTGTCAAAATGCTTTATGTTGTTTTTCTCCTCCCAGTCTGTTTACATGTATAGATCCTTTCAACATCATATCTTAATGTCTCTAGGTGCTTCCAAAATGGAAATACTACTAGGATTGTTTCTCTTACTCCTTCATCTGCCTTGTAGGAGAAAACGTATGACTGTTCTATCAAATAAACACCTTATTTGCATATGTTGATGGTAAATTGGTAAACGAAGAATTTAAAGTGGAAGAAATAAGTTAATTTTGCTTTTCTGAGCCATTTGATGAAGTGCTCAAGTGCATATGTAACTTTTGAGCTCATGAGGAGTCTGTTTAAGCATCATTGACTGCTCATTTACTTCGAGGTATGTGTGAACTGAAATGCTGTGATCTCTGAAAGTTTTGTGCTAAAAGACATATGTGGTCTTGCAATTCCTGTCAAGCCACCAAGTATTTTTCACGCCATGCCTTGAAATGACTTCTGAAAAAGTAATGCTGTTGACTTGGATGATGTGAATTTGACCCACTGATATGTCCTGTGGGATTTCAATGTAAAGCTGATCTTTTTTAAAAAAATCAAAGGCAGTGTTGATGCAAGAATAGTCCTGAAGATGGAATCCTCCTTCAAACCTAGAGTTCAGGTATATAGAAACATCATTGACTTTTGACACTATCCTCCCAGTACCTTGGAAATCCACTCTTCAGGATGCAATTCAGAATTTCAGGTTGAACATTTGTCTACCTTTTCTCTCTAAGAATGTCCTTAAGATGACACTGTGGGTAAGCACTAGACAGAGGTGACCAACTTATTGCACAAAGGCTATCAAATGGTAATTGTCATCAGTCATTACTGAAACAATTAATATGTTGAATTAAAAATGGCATTTAAGTTTTTAATTTCCTCTTTGCCATTTAGTAAAAAAAGTTAAGGCTTAAAAACGAAAGCTTTTGGTTCACGTTAAGTTCCTGCATCCTCTATCCATCCCTTTGTTACAGGCTGCTTATTATGTGAGTTGACCCCACGTTTCACTTGCGCAGAAGCAGTAGTGGTGGCTGTGGTATTCTCTGCTAATTCAGAAATTCAAATTTTAAGTTGAACCTGTTCTACTTCAGTTAACTAGCACAAAAGATGCTGGCTGTCAGATGTGCGGTGCCTCTTGGAGATTTTACTGCTCAGAAATCTAGGCCTTTTGCAAGAATTGACGTGCTATCATCATACTGCCTGTTCATTCTTACTTTCACATGACATGCTTGATTCACCTAGGGTCTTTGTTTCGTGGATAAGGGATAATAATTCAGGTAATGCTTATAAATTATTTGAAACTATGATATCCTACTTCAAGGTAAAGATGGTTTAAAATTTATTTTCTGTAGTGATTATGATAAAATATTAGATTAGTAGGATTCTCTATGCCGCAAATTGCTAGATCAGTAATCATTTGTAATCTTAATGTTCCAGAACCCTGGGGCTGCTGGTAAAGCGATTGGAGAAAGGTGGAAAAGCTGAACAAGAAAACCTTTTTCGGGAGAATGATTGTATTGTCAGGATTAACGATGGAGACCTTCGGAATAGGAGATTTGAGCAGTAAGTATACTTACCGCACATTGCGTTGCATTATTTAATCTTTAACACTGCATCTTCCAGTGATTTGAGGAAATAAAGTATTTAAGAAAAAATTGTCTAAGCTTGCCTTTTCAATAAAGAATAGATACACTAAGGGATGTTAGTGGTTTCTAATTAGCCAAACTACAAAAAATTCAGGATAATTATTGTCATTAGAGTATATGCACTTCTCATTTGATTGTTTTTGCACATTATGGATTTTTTTTCTTCTTGCATTGGTAAACTGTTTATCGTGAAATCCCGTGTGATTTTTGCTCTTTTACTTGCAATTAATCATGTTCAATATATGTGGACGGCATGGACACTTTATTTTTAACATTTAAAAAATATTTGTGGTTTCTATATACGTGAGAACTAAAGGTCCTATATGCAGAAACTTCCTGGAGAAGTTTGGGAGATCATAAATATTTGCTCAGTGGAAGCCTGGATTTTTTAGAATCCCAAAGTGGTGAATCAGAAAGACTTTTAGAAGTGAAATCAGGTTGTAGTTCACACACAGGTAATTGAAAGAGAAAGCAGAAAAACGGTATGCAGAAAACGAGTGATTTCAAAGGTGATACTATTGTTCTGAAAACCCTAACATGTTGAGGGCCAAGGAATATAATTTATTCTGATCGTCCTGTATTTAATATACATTTGAAATGTGTTTTTTATTTCTTTGACTCTAATCTGGATTGGAACATGACCCTGTACCATATGGTGGAAGGCAGCTTGTCTCTGCATGTTCTAAGGTTCTGAATCACAATTTGTTAAGTCTGTGAAGAGAATTGTTGACTTTGTGTACTTTGGATTGTGACCCAGAGCCCAATGTCTGTCTGTGCAGCATTAAGCATTTTTTTCCTATTCCTTAATGTTGTATGCTGAAAGACTACTAACTTACAAAAAGTAAAGCGTAAACTAGACTTTTTGCAAGACTGCATATACTCTCAGCAAATCATGGAAATACATAGTCTTTGTATAAAGTGTAATTTTTGTTCCAATAATTCTGTTGTCACTGTGATTACTGTCTCTGAAGAAGCAATTATCAAGGTTCAAAACGAAAGGACACTGCAGTCATGCCATAGAAATGTCTGCGTTTCAAGACTGTGATTAAGATTTTTGCTTTTCCGAGTCCAGTATTTGGTACATTAGTTGTTAAGCATATTTAACCATTGTGTTACCCTAAGGCGATAAACCCTAGCACAAAGCAGACCAAGTAGACTAGTGAACAGATTCAAGTTTTATGGTTTATGCTTGAATGCAATGTGTCTGTCAGCTCGTGTTGCTTAATTAACATCAGTAATTATGCTTATAATGTCTTGTAGTCTGCCAGTCCTAATTTGCTAATTTTCTGTTCATTTTGAAACCTAGAGCACAGCATATGTTTCGCCAAGCCATGCGTACGCCGTTCATTTGGTTCCATGTGGTCCCTGCGGCAAATAAAGAGCAGTATGAACAGTTGTCCCAAAGCGAGAAGAACACGTACTACTCCAGCCGCTTCAGCCCCGATTCCCAGTATGCTGACGGCAAAAGTATTAACAATTCTGGACTTCACACGTTACAAAGAATGTCTCGAGCGGGTAACCAGTCCGATCAGACAGACTCCTACTCGCAGCTACCTCATAGTGTGAATTCATCAGGGAAACCACCCTCGGGCCTGGTACCATCACCTCAGAAAGTTCTCACCTCCACTGCAAACAGTGGGTATAACACCAAAAAGATAGGGAAGAGGCTCAGTATACAGCTGAGAAAAGGTAAGGCAGTAGTGCGCTCCTCATATAGCGTGAGGTATGTGTATGTACACGTCTCCAATGCCGTTGTCTTGGGCAGGGCAGCTTGCAGTAGCACGGGTGATGTGATGGGTTGATTTCGGAAGCCACATTCACCCCGAGAGCATGCCCAGGGTCCAGCCGTGCATTTGTGTTGTGCAGCATGTTTGTAAAAGGCTCTTTTGAAGACTTGACTTTGTTGTTCTTTTGGGGGCTTTAACATTGTTTTCTGTCTCTCAACTAACAAGAAGTGGTGCAGTAAGTGCTACAAATTCTGTTGGCCAAGACCTAGGGAGCGGTGAACTATTTAATATAAGTAAATAAGCTAAAACAGCCCATATTCTGTACTTCAAAGACATCATGACTTTTCAAATGGAATAACTGTGGATTTGCTGTTAGATTTGAAGTGTTTTGGATCCAGTTGGTAAATTGGACTTTCTCATTTCCAGCTAAAGCTTTTCTTTATTCCACTGGGATGTGAAAGCCTTTATTTAAACGGCTGAGGTGTAATGGGATATTTCCTATCTTGGGCCTTACGCTAATGTGATTTGAATGGGGGTGAGAGACTATTTAAGGGCAGAGGAGAAAGCAGTGCATGCTTATCTCAACATCTGTGTTATATGTGCACATGTAGATGCATGGAGTTTTTATGATGTTTAAATGTCATGAGTGAGAAAATTTGTTATTTTTGTGTAGTTACCATCTAGATGCTTTTAAGATAGTTTGAAGTATAATAAAATGACATTTAGATGCAAGTATTTCTTAGCTCTTGGGAGATAATTTTTTTAAAGGATTAGACATGCTGTAAGCTTTATGTTATTAAAATGAGCATGTTTAAGATGAGATATAATTTGATCTCTAGGAGCAAGAATAGGGTTTATATTACACAGCAAAAAGTTTACCCATGTGACGCTATACTCTGTGAACTCAAAGTACGCTGCCCTTAGGATATTGTATGTGCTTAGTGTTAATAATGTTTACTAATTAATCTTTTCATCAAAAGGTATCAAAGAACGATGCATTGAATGGTAGAGATTTTACAGTTTCACAGGTATCAGGCTACTTGTCAGATTATCATTATGCTTTCCTTTCTATGAACTTCACATGAACCACCAGATTGCTTCTTTCTGGTTGCTGAATTTTAAGCTCTACAAACTTGGATGACATAAGGTTGAGTTGACAGTTTGCTTCTGTTGTTGATGCTCCTTCAAGAAATTCTTTAGGCCATCAGCTCAGATCAGCCTGCTTGGAAAAACTTATTGGCTAAGTAAGGAAATCACTGTGCTTTTACAAATACACTCTCTGTCGTTACAGTGATTTTTACCTATTTTTTTGTGTGTGTCTGTGGAAGCCTGTAGAACTATCACTCGGACATTACATAAAAAATGCTTAGCCAGAAGCAGAAATACACGTTTCATATAATTTGAAAGCACCAATAAATGGATATAGAATATGAGAAAACAATATTTTTGCACAAAACAAATGTGGCGTCATAGCTACTCATAAGATAAGAGAATGTAATTTTGATGTGTTATGGATTCTTTGACGGGGATGTGAGGTTACATTTTGGTTATCTTGCTCCGGATACTGTTTCATAAATACTCTCCCCACTTCCAAAATGTAATTTAGCCTTGCTGGGAGCAGTATGTTCGAAGGTTTTGGAGTGAAGGAGACGCAGGCTACCTTTTGATGGAAAGCGATCTATAAGATACTTTAACATCTAGTTCACACCAGAGAAGTTTGGTGCTCTTAAACTAGTAAAAGCTTTGAAATCTGAATCTAGAATATATTTCAAAAGTTTAGAGGGGATATTTGTTCCTAATGGTTTGCTGATGTGAGACTACTACTTCTGAAGAAATGGCACCTGGCTCAGGTTATAGACAGACAGAAACTATTTACTGTACTGTATTTTATGCATGGTGATATTTAACAAAAAAAAAATTGTGCATAAGGAAGGCTACATTTTTATCATTGCTGTCTTTCATTTGTTAATATCCACTGTAGAAAGAGGCATGTCCTCCCATTTTGGCTTTCATTTGATCACTCTGAGAACATACATGTGGGGGAACAAATGAAGCAAAACCCTGAAGTATGCCCCTAAGTAGTTTGATATAAATATCAGTGCAATAGGGATGTTGATTGTCTTTGATTATTTCTAATGCAGGATGTTGTAATATTACAGGCTGTATAGATATTTAAGGAATGTGCTTTCATTGTAGCTAACAGACAGCAGTTATTTCACCAATTACCATCATTACATTAAAAACTCCTTGTGGGGTGCGTTAAGTCATAGAAGTGTGTAAAACTTCAGCTTGAACCTCACTTTCCATTTAACCTGTGCATTCTGGTTAATGATGTAGTATATGAGAACTAACTCTTTTTCAATACGGACAGACCTGCTTTATTACAGCTGTGTTTCTATATATTGCATGAGCTTTATTATATAAAATGACATGGTAAGATAACCCTAGAGTGCGTGCTTCTATAATTATGATTTCTTAATATTTATTGCTGTTTTGGCATTTTAAAATAACCTGAACTTTCATAGGATTTAGCTGTTTAATAAAGTCAGAAGAGAAGGTCAGTCATATGTTTCAGTCAATGCAGAATGTTTGTTGGCTTTTCTAAATGAAAATGGATATCTGTTTATCTTTCCTTAAAGGTCAGGGCCTGAACTTTAAGCATATAGATGTAGGGGTTATTGCTGATATTCTAATGCCATTAAGGCCGTATAACAGTCTAGCTTAATAGCTCACACAAATTAAGATAGTACAAGACGTGACAGGGAGCCTATATTTATATGTATTACGATGTAAGCTGATACACAGGAAGGATAAATAAATAAAAATAGTTCTTTACAGCTAATATATAGAGAAAATAAAACCACTGATGTAACACCCAGAGTGTTAGGACAAATTTTGACCTCATATATACACCGGGACAATTCCAGAGTGTTTTTTCTTTGACTGCAAGGGTTTGAGCCAATGCAGTTGAGAGAAATTTAGTCCGGCACTTATAACTTATAAATAACCAATTTACAAGAAATGATTCTAAGGGTTAGTCTTTGAGCATGCAGTAACTCGCAGCATTTAGCCTGATATTCGCTAAAGCATTCAAAAGGCCGCTTTTCTATTGGCCATTGCATTCCTCAGAGTTCACATATACCGTTTTGACATCACTGTACTAAGAGAAGCCTGAAGTGCTCAGTCTTGAAATTAGCTTCGTTTTATTTGATTGCCCTTAAGTGTAATACTCATTGCATTGGATCATTTCTGTCTATAACTACATATTTGTCTAGCTAAATTAAATATATAATTCTTTAGGCAAAATGTCAACACTGAGCTCTTGTTTTCTAAGTTGATCCTAGTTCCCCCAAATATTTTGCTATTTTTTTGTCTGTAGTATTCAATGAATCAGGACTTCAGTCCACATCTCCCCATTTCCAGAGAGTGACCTGTCTGCTGGCCGTGGGAGTTATGAACATCTCTTCCTTTTTGGCTCAAAGATTATTTCTTTCTTGCAAAATGGTATAGCTTCAAGAGAAAGAAATGAGTGACACAACTGCTGGACACCTTACAGCAGGAAAGCTGTAGGAATCACCAAGTCCATTATAGAAAGGGCGTAGCAGCCGTGTCCTAGGACAGGAGTCCAGAGAGGAAGGAGGCACCTTTGTGCAGTGCAACAGAGAAAATGGTTAAATTGTAGATGTGAGGAGGATTATGAGACTCGTTGCTCTTCAGAGTTTCTTGTTGGATTCCCGTTTGGCTTGATGGCCCTTCTGTGGTTGTTAACGCTCCATCTTCCATACAGAGCCGAGCTCAAACACTGCAAGTCCCCCCAGGTGACTGGGCAGTCAGTGGTGTGGTGCAGTGACACTCAGCCCTGCTGCACCCACGTTCCTTTCTGCAAGAAGTCGTTAGATACACAAATAAGATGCCATGGGTGGTTTGGGCGTATGCTAATTTAAAATGTCATCATATTTGCTATGGAGTAAAGCATATATATGGACAATTACTTGTTTTACTTGGGTTATATAGTAGAGCATAAAAGACAGGACCCTGAACTTTTCTGTAAGATATCCTGCATCATCTTACTGAAGTGTACAGATTTACATGCATTTTTCATCATACTCTCCTGTTTTCCCACACAGTTTCTTGAGCCAGACTTTGAAATGACATTTAAAATTTTTATTTAAAATTTCTTTTGAAGTAATATGTTCTCTTAGACTGGTTTTAGAATTAGTGTTCAGATGCAGTAGGGGTGTTTGTCACTTTTGAAATGAAGCGTGTAGATGCCTAAATTACTTAAGTGACCTTGAGAAATGAGATTCAAAAGTGAAGCAAATCATTTTGGGCATTATTAGCCACTGAAGAAACATGAACTGCATCAAGCTTCATCTTTCCATTTTTTAAAAGCACTTCTGATCACTATTTATTAGCAGGCTGTAGCAAAAAGAGAAGAATGTTTCTATTAGGTTGATCAAAGATCTTCTTGAGAGGTCTGAGCTTTGCTGGGAGAAATAAAAGTTGTTCCAAATAAATCAACTACATAAAAATGGGCATGCAATTAATTTGTCTTGATTGTGCATGTGGCTGCAGAAATTGTATAGACAGCTGAGCAGTCAGCCTTCTAAGCAGTCATTTCCACGTACAGTTACCCTGACTACACACACACAAATTCTGAAAATACAGGGCTTAAACTAGGAGCAGTAAAATAACTTTTCAGGAAGTATCTAAAATGGTCTTGGTTAGTTTAGTGAAACCCCTGACAATAACGAGAAAATATTTACTGTTCAGCTCTTGCATGAGGTCCAGTCCTTAATAAAAACTGCTTTCTAGCATCAAACAGTAGTTAATTATTTCAGCAATCACGCACCCATACATGGATCTCAAGAAAGAGTCCACTGTGAAAAAGAAGGAATTAGGAATGCTTGGAAGGAGAGTGTCTACTCTGATGATTGTCAGAGAGCATTTCACCCTTCTGCTTAGTTCTTTTGTAATGTTATCTCCTGATTCTGGATCGTTTTATAATCTAATACTTTCATTAAGTGGGGATGCTTTATTTTGTAATTTTTGTGACTTTGTGTCACAAACTGTTTATATGTATAACCAACCTCCCTTATTGTTTTAGGAAAGGGAGAGCATGTTCTTTGTCTTTCATGAAGAATCTGTGCTTTTCCTTAACAATCCTTTATTCCATCTGAGGACTGTTCACCCACATGGATTTTCCATATATAGATTGTTCTGAAACGTTCTCTGCTTCTCTTGCATAAGTACTAACAAATGTAGTGCCCAGTTGTCTGATTATCAAACACTTTCTATTGTTTTGGAAATGAGATATGGGTTTTTTTAAGTTAGAGAGATCTGTACCAAAGTAGCTGAGAACTCATCTGCATTTACTTAAATTAGAGGAGAAAGATTTACTTCTAGCTCTGCTTGCAGTTGTGAAAGGGAAGATAACTGTAAGTGAAGTATCATAAGAAGTTGACGGTGTAGGCCCTTCAGATGTTCCTTACCGGGTCTCTGAACTAATGTTCTTCTGAGAGCGACATGAAAGTACTGGAAGCAGTGCAGAGGTGATAATTGCTTTTTATCTCATGTTCTGGCAGTGTTTCTACCCAGCAGCACATTTTGCTGTCGAGAATTTAGACCTGCAGTTGGTGCTGGATGAGAAGCGCGCAATTGTTCATGCAGGAGAGCCTTAGAAAGACAGAAACGTTACAGCAGACACACTCTGTCCACAATCAAGAAGATAATCCTAGCATTAGTGAGCTACGAAACACTTCTTCACTGGGAGATAACAGAAAACCTAGCCACCTCGACTAAGATTTAATATTTTTTAGTAGCATCCTGTCAGTTTATGATCAGGCTGATTCCAAAACAATGATGATGTTAATTTTGAATATATATTCAATTAACTTCGGTGAAAGTTTTTTGCCTCCCTGTCTTAATGCTACTAGAACCAGTTTCCTCCAAACCAGCAACTGAGGCATCAAATCTGCCTCTTTTCTGTCTGTACAACACAGTTCTTTTACAATTGTAACTGCCCTTTCTATTCACCTAATGCTACTTTGTCGTCAGCTCCGAGCTGGCTGGGCTCTCCAGGGTAATGCCACCTTAGAAGGCGCGTTCAGCATCACATTCAAGAGAAAAGGGGAGCTCTGACTTGTCGAGAGAGCTGCTGATTTATCAAAAAAGCCTAAGAATTTGAATTACACAAATTAGTGTCTAATTTTTAAATGTTATTATCACTCAGTGTAATTTGATCATTGTCAGAGACGACAGCTGTGGAGGGAGGGAGATGTTTTTTACCTTCTTTCTTTTTAATATCTATAAGAGATTAAGTTGAACGTAGCCCAAATAATCTAGATGTTGCAAAGTAAAGCTCCTAGCTTTGAGTAGGATGACTCCCGTGTTTTCAAAAAGATGGAAATTCCTTCTATTTTCTGCTTTGTTCTGGGTCTGCCTGTGTGTGTGCCCAGTTTGTCCCATATTTTTATTGTAAATCAGAGATATCAGAGGAGCCTAGAGTATGTTTGCACAGTTCTCTCGTTATTATAATGCAGTTTTACACACTGAGAACTGAAAACATTTTAGCAGCAAGAAGATATTAAGGTCTTATATGCATTTCTATCAACACGACAACTGAAATGCAGGGAATAGAGATAACTAAATCAGTTATGTCTATAAAAAGAAAAAAAAAAAGGAGCTTAAAATTAATCCAGTCACAGAAATAATATTTATTTTTGGCCTTGGTTGAATGTATCCATTTATTTCACAATCTTGTGAATTTCTAATTTATATACAATAAGCACAGAGTTTATGAAGCTGTATTATACAGCTAAGGGCAGCTCTAGTGCATGAATAGTAAAATGAAGCAGTGAAGACGTAAGAGAAAAGTGACACCCAAAAGCTGCCTTATGCAAAGCTGTACAGAGCAGCACAGCAAAGTTTAGCCTGGTTGAGGCCCCTTCTTTTCACAGAAACGAGTAATTAGAATTTTCTTCTGCTAATATCTGGGCTCAGTGTGGATTTGTGGCATTCTGCCGGCTTTGGTAAAGGCTTTCTGGAGATTTGACAGCAGAAAATGCCACAGTCCAAATTTATATCCTGTGTGCATTTGTAATGTGAACATTTCAACTTCTGTTTTTTCCGCGGGGGTTTAAAGTGGAGTGTGTGAACCAGACATCTGTAATGATGCTGTAATCAGGCTGTGGGGATTAAGCTTATTAATAATGAAATATTGTCCTGGGCGTGCAGTCGTGTTCTGGTATCACTTTACAAATTCTAGCAGACAAAACCTGTACTCAAAGAGCAGTATTCAACACGGATCCTTAAAATAAGGAAAAGATAAATTCCATAAAAAGCTGAGATGTATCTTAAAAAAACCTTAGATCTATACAGATCATCTTCACATGTTGCAAAGAGTTAGAGAGCTCTGTGAACGTTTGAAGCATCATTAAAATTGTGAGGTCTCCAAAGTAAAATATGGATGTTATGTGATCTAATATTTTTTTCATCTCTGTGTAATAGCAATGATAAACTTTATAGCAGCCTGAAAGTGGATGAAGACTTTTAAATTCAAATGTCACTTTTTCAGCTATGTTGAATGCTGCAGACATAAGGAAGGAGATTGTCTCGGAATAGTTAGCCTACAGGAATTGAGCCAAATTTCCTGAACAGTATGAGCTGCATGCACTTGCTGTGGATGCAGGAGGACTTAGATACTTTCAAGGTGAAGACTTCAAAAGGTTATTTCCCTCCCAGCCCTGTCACCTGTGTCAACTTGCTTCTTAACATGGTTACCACCTTGACAATAAAATACATTCTACTAAATTTTAATCAAATGTGATTATGCAAATTTCAGAAATCTGCCATGTAGACTAATGTTGAGTATATTGGACGCCTGCTTCCTTTTCACATGTGTGAATATTAACCTGCTGAGTTAAAAAGCAGACTTAATAAATGAACACGGGGAACAGTAAGACAGAAATTAATTCAGGCTTTAACCTCAAATGGTTATATAGTTGTGTGTCTTTCACACAGGTTGTGTTTGGCTTCCCAGGGCTCAAAGCCGAGGACTGTTGCATAAAAGTTCGGCTTCTGTCTGTCCTGTGATTTTGTGCCGAGGGGTGTGTTGTGCAGCTTTTAGGGACCATACCTGATACTGCCGAGTCCTAACTGCAGGTTGCCTTAGTAGGTCAGATTAAATGGAGGCTGGGCACGCGTATGCCTAGCTAGTGAACTTGAACTGTAGACATATCTTGACAACCTCTGAGATGTTTCAAATGGAGGTTGTAGATGCTGACAGTCTGTCAGGGATGCTCTCCGCTGAACGGCTGTCTGCATTCCATGCTAGAGTAAGTGTCCTCAATGGACTTGATGTGCACTGTTGGATGAGGGGAGTGTGTTTCAATGCAGAGTTTCAAAGGTTGTTGATAACACTGGACAGATTGCATCAAAGGGAGGATCACAAATGAGCTTTCAGCATAGTAGGAAAGGCTTCTGTCTGTCCTCTCAGCTTCTGAATCCCAGAGCTGATGGGGTCTTAAGGTACGCTTCAGTTACCAATTGCGGGCATAATTTCTCTGAAATACGACCAAGCCTCATTTGCCATATTGACTGGACCCCCTCTCTGGATTTCTCTAGGTCATCTCAAACATCTCTGTTTTCCTTCAGTCCATCTTAGCCACGTGTAGTCAGCCCCCTGGCTGCACATCAGGACCTCAGGGGTGGCTGCCTGGCTCTGCTCCCTGCCTGCATGGCAGAAGGTGGGCTGGGACCCAGCAAGGGCTGGGACAAAGCCCCAGGGCGGAGGAGCTGTTGACAGAAAACAGCCCAGTGTCCCTCGGAGCAGAAGAAATGAGACTACCGAGCTCTGGTTCTGTCTGTCACCTGCCGGTGTCCATAAGTGAGCTGACAAAGCCCCGTGGCCAGCAGTGTCGGCTGACTGGCATTGCTGAAAGAGTCGCAAAAGAGAAAGAAAGGATCCCTGACGAGATCCAGATTGACAAGGGGGAAGGCGGTGGTAGGGTATCAGCTATGCTTTGTTCTGAGTCCTTGTCGCTCAGTTCATCTGAAATAGAAACTTGGAAATCTGGCAATGACTTGGAAATCATCAGAACAGCAAGTTGCAAGGAGGGCCTGCCGAGCCACCTGTGCCAAGACTCCGTGCTTCAGCTATAGCGTTCCTATATATGTCTTTTTTTCTTTTTTTGCCATGCAGTAATTCCTACGTCTTATAAATGTATTTTCATGGATTGCATCAGTGAGGTACACATACATTCTGCTGGCTAAAAATAATACGTAACATAAAATGTGCATTTTAACAAGTAATATTCTACATTGTTTATGCAGGTACAGAAGGCTTGGGATTTAGCATTACTTCAAGAGATGTCCCAATTGGTGGCTCTGCTCCAATTTATGTGAAAAACATCCTTCCGAGAGGTGCAGCTATTCAAGATGGGAGACTAAAAGCTGGAGACCGATTAATTGAGGTGATGGAGTGTTACATGTTTTTTGTCTGTTTTTTGGCATGAGCCCATGCACTAGTTCACTTCCAAAAGCCTTTAGTAGTTTATGTTATAGGCAACATAAACTCTGTTTCCTTTTTTCTTTCTCTCTTTTTTTTTTTTTTTTTGGCTTTGTTTTTTTAGGTGACAGATGAAGGGCTGTGCATTTTCAGTACAGACCTGTTTTAAGAGCTGGACCCAGGCTACTATGAAAACATGAGTTTGCATGTCCTTATGTGAATACAGTGCCATAGTCTTGCATTGCTGTTTAGGAACAAGTTGAAGCAAAGTAATTGTTACCTAATACGGGGCATTAAATCAGCATGGAGTGATAGACCAGAAATTGTAGATGTTGCCAAGTGTGGAAGACAAAACCCTGAGAAGGTTTAGTAAATTAACTTAAGGCACAATAAGAGGAGGGTAGTGCCACAGAGAATCAAGGCCACTTCTCTCCTGAAGGGGGGATGTCCTCAAGGGAATTAAATTTCTCTTAGATAGGCACACAGCAGAGATCTTCCTGCAAATCCAGCTGGAGAGATATAAGATGTTACCACCCACAGCTCTTCATTACCGTCCCTAAGCCAAATGACGCTGGAGGTACAGCTGAGACTGTAACTGCCTGTCAGTGCCCTAACTTCACTTTACTGCAAAATTGGCAAAGTCAGCTTGAATTGCTGCTGGAGGATGGCCCTTGGTAATTACTGTAATTCAAAGTAACCCAGATGACTTGGGTAGAAGGGGGCTGAGAAGCGTTTAAGACAACAGTTATGGCATCTCAGCTGCATGAGCTGTGGTCTCTTAGGAGGGAAAGGAAAAAGATGGTTTGCTGACTTCTGAGCACCATGCTCTCTTGCTTAACACCGTTAGCTGATTCACCTTTCCAATGTGTTTCTGAACAGGCAAGCCTGAGAACACCCTGTCTTTCTCTGGCTTCACCCTTACTCAAGTTAGCTCATAGAGTGGGAAGTCTACCTGTGTGTGTTCCATACCTGTCTGTACTGGTGGGTGACATGTGGAGGCCGAGGGTTTCAACCGCTGAACAAAGGCAAAATAAGGAGTAACTGCTCCAAAGTTATTTTTTGGGGAAAAAAAATAAATTTATACTTTTGACACAATTTATTTTGCAAGGTATATTTGGAAGATATGTATAACACCAAGGCATGTGGAAACTGAACCAGTTTTGTATCGCACATTGATTTTGCCAAAGGATTTTTATGCAGAAATTCTTGTAAAAAATATTGGTAGATGGAATTAGTTAGCTTTGGAGTATATAGTTGCTGTTAAAGAGGAGGAAAATACTGCTATCTTACTTCTTATTTGTATTCGTATGTAAAGAATGCATATTTAATTAGTTCTATTAAAGGGAAGCTGTACGGACGCAATAAGCAAATTGCTTCAGTGAGGTTTTTTTGATACTTTCCCATATGACTCATGTGACTTTTCAGTATGAATTTCTACTGTTTTTCCTGTTTTGGAGTCTTATTAATTTCTAATATTTCCTTTGCTACAGGTAAATGGAGTTGATTTGACAGGCAAAACTCAAGAAGAAGTTGTGTCCTTGCTGCGAAGCACCAAGATGGGAGGGACTGTCGGCCTTCTGATTTTTCGACAGGAAGAAACATTCCATCCAAGGGAACTGGTGCGTAAAATAGAGAGCAGCTAAGAGATTTATATGAGTATGAGCAAATGATTTGATCTTGTCACCTGCTAGTAAACATGCATGGCCAGCACTGAATATAAGAAAAAAAAAATCCAGCTTGTTTGCTTTATTTAGAACATTTTACACGAATGGTTTTTATTCTCTTTGACATCTGGAATTAAGTATTTTTTAATAATGTATAAGTGAGAGTTTTATTTTGAGTGAAAATGTTTGTTATAGAAGATGCTGTTGGATGGACTTTATTTGGGTGCATGCAGACAAGTAGATTATTTCATATCTTTCATATGGACATATCTATGTTTGAAAGCCTGCCATTTGTCCCACTACCTGCTCACTAAAATATTTCAGAGCATATAATACTGTGCCAAAACAGGATATGTCAATACCTTTCTATCAAAAAGTGGAATATATAAGAAATAGTAGCCTATTTTGAATATAAATGCAATCTCTGTGGAATGGAAACCCTGCAGTTATTAATTTAGCAGGGTAATTCAGAAAATGTTGCTGAGGAATTTACATGAAATGGAAATAAAATGATGTTTCATACTGTACCTGCTCCACTTGCATAGTGTATACAGATATTTCTCTGATAATTATTCAAGATAACTTCTGTCATGAAAAGGTAGACTGTGAATGTAGCAGTCTTACTTTGTTCTGTATTCAATTAAACTGCTGAAGTTATTTATTATTTGTATTACCTTAGCTATATATAGCTCTAAAAATAACTTATTTGGCTGCATTATTGTGAGAAGATAGAAAAATATAAGTGACAAAGATAAATATGATGAATTAATGGCTTCATTTTTCTATTGGATTTGTGTTATTTTGAATGCAAAGAGAATTAATTTTTGTTTGGCTGTTCCAAGACGTTTAACGTTAGCCTTTTACTTTTCAAAACTACAATTAAACTCAGTAAGTCAAAGTGGCAGAGAAGGTTACAAGCGAACCACACTTTTACCTTAATATTCTTGGAACGTGACTTCAGGTACTAAAGTGAAAGTTGTCATAAAATGATGAGAAATGAACAATTTGAAATCATATTATGCCCTACCTTATTACTGGAACTGTGAAAACAAGCTGTTTATAAGTTCCTATGATGTAATTTGCACAGCACTGCTATCTTACATAAAGGTGAATGAAAATGCTTTTTAAGTTTTCTAAATAAACTTAGAAGTAAGAAAATGCCTTAATTCTGTGTATATTATTTCTATAGTAAAATGAGGAAGTTGTAATGCATAATTTAAAAAGATATTTTGTTTAAGTAATTGTGAACAAAGATATGACGTGAGTAATGCAGAGATTTAATAGTAATACTTGATGTAGTTTTAAAAATAACAGCAAATTAGCCCCTTCAAATGAGTCCAATCGCATTAGCCTCCCAGCTGCTACTCAGGCAATACTCTCAGCTATTTTGGCAAACGCCAGCACAGGGAAGCCCCATCTCCTCCTGGCCGTCTCGGGTCGTAGGTGGGCTCTGCGCTGTGTCGTCGGAGATCAGAGCTGAACTGGTGCCGGTCTCTGCAGCTCCAGTTGAACAAATGGTGTTGTGAGGATCTGACAGTACATGCGTGTGATGATCCTCTGTTGCATGAGGATTTGTTTGTTTGCATTTTGCGGTGGAGAATTGTTAGGTGTGCTCTGCTGACAGCTGTCAAAGAGCAGGAGCAGAGTTGCTGGGGAAGGTGTTGAACTATAAAACCCATCGTAAGGGCTGTTCTTTCTTCTCTGGTGAGAAATAATCCTAAAAGCAAAAAAAAAAAAAAAAAAGTCTTTTCAGCCAGCTCCTCTCATTGACTTTTACTAGCTTTATGTACAAAAAAAAGAAAATTAATAATGGAGGAGGGAGGGGAATGATCTGAAATCATGTCAGTTCATCTTTTTCACATGCAAACTGTCTTTGGCCATTTAGGAACAATTTGTCTTTGCATCCTTCCCCGATTTCTCTCATACTTTCTACGTTTGTATGCTTTAAATATTAACGGAATGAGATGTGTCTCAGAAACCGTATGCAGAAAATCATGTTATTTGATATTATCCTTCTCATAAAGGGCAGGACTCGCTGTTGCTTGCTGAGGAGCACTCAGTATTAAAACCCTTTTATATTTGCCAACATTTGTACAGATAGTAATCCCAATAAAAGAGGTGTTTAGATTTTATGTTTTGGGTTATGGCTTGTTGAATGACCTTTGAAAAGATACTTATCCTTGGGTTTCTTTATAAGTAAAATTAAGATAATAAACTTTCAGGAGAGTTGTGGAGTTTAATGTCTTTGATGTATGTGACCATTATTGTCTGGAATGTACCTATGAAAATGTGTAGTTGTATCTAAAACTGACAGGAATGTTCAGCTGAGCCCGTTGAGGTTAGTATGGGATCATTGTAGCTTGTGTGGTCAGGATAGGGGGTGCGTGTGATGGAGAGCCATCATCCAGTGGAGCAGATCATGGTAAAAGTGAGTAAAAAGTGGAAGCAGGGAAAAAAATCAAATTGGCGGGAGTTAACTTTTCTAACCAGTGAGATCTGGAAGAATGATTATACTTCTCCAGAATACCTAGTGCCAGATAGGGAACACATTAGGGCTTGTCCGCATCAGTGTGAGGGGCAGATTGCCTCTTAAAAATCTTCCCTCCCTGCCCCCTCCATTTATGAAAGGGGTGAGGATAACTCTGGTTAAGTAGAGCTCCTGTAACACTGTGGTTGCCTCACATAACCAAACGTAACTTGCTGTGAAGGATTTTCTTAGAGCCTGCTACTGACGATGTGAATCCGCTGAAGGATTGACTTGCGTTATTTTTTAGCTTTTGAGCTATATTCTCAGTAGCAGCAGAGACTGGCAGAGTTAATCCCCAGTACCCTACGAGTTAAGATGGCCATTGGTACATGTAGGTCCTTTACATGTTCCTGGTAGTTGGCTCCTTCATCGTTTTTTTTTCTTACCGGTTATTGCCTGCAGGTTAAAGCTAACTGGATGTTTGCGTTACTACTTTGTCACTACGTTTTTGTGCTTAATCATTTGAATCTCCTCCAAAACAGCCCAAAGCAAAAAAAAGTCCAGTAAACTCTAGCGTTTCATTTTGGCCCAGCTGAAAGAAAGAAATAGCTGGTTAGCCCAAAAGCGATCAGCCAGACAGCAGCAAGGTGGCTCCTGGGTGCTCAGAGGGGTTATAATGTGGGTGTACGTGGGCTTGGAAGAGTAATAGGTCCTTGCGTGTGTTTCCAGAGTTGGTTGAGGAATGCAGAAAGGTTGTCCAATGATGTATGTTTGCCTTACGTACCCTGAGACAGGGGTGAGGAATGCAAGGTACAGGAGGGTCCCACCTGTGGTGGACCGAAAGCACTCTCCTGTCCTGGGATACCCGGTGCTGTAGTTATGGTTCATCCAAACACACACTCCCAAAAAGGGAGTCCCTTCTTAAAATGAGAATGGATGTTTTTAAAAAATAGGTACTTGTTTAAAATATTTGGAAGGCTTCATCTGGACTGCTAAGGTTGTTCTTTGAAAACTTCAAAGCAGAAGGGAAAGGCCAGGGGAGAACATCCCTGAACGAGAATGTTCCACCAGCCAGAAGATGGTGCAGGCAGCCGTGATCCTTCCTTGGCCAGATAGTCGCCTCCCTCAGAACCAGATAAAGTCAGGTCCACTGGCCTAAGATCGCTGGAGGTTATTTTTGTTCACCTCTCATTTAGTGCCTGTTTAGACAAATTTGAACCAGGGAGTGTGATGAACACCCTTCATTTTTCCATTACCACTTCACGTCAGAATTAGAGCTCTTTGTTTATCCCCCTGCTGATAGATAGTATATGTCGTATGTAGTCGTGTTCTTATTTATTTTTTTTACTTCCTTTAGAATGCAGAACAAAGCCAGTCACAAATTCCAAAGGAAACGGTAAGAGCTTTGTCTTTTCCATACTGGAAGACTCCCAAATGTTTTTAAATTGATATGGCACTTCTCCATCAAAGATTCACAGATCCTCCTTTCACCTTATATACTGTAGATGGCTCTCTCTAGCTTTACATTTTAAATACGTTTTTTAATGTAATTTCAAATACTGTTTGACTATTAGATGCAATTCAATTATTATGTACATTCAAGTGCTATTTGAAATTACATCTTTTATACACAGCCAAGGGCCTAAAGTTGGAATAAGAGTAGACTGTTAGTTTGGGTTACTTGTTGAAACTAATTGTTTAAATCACGGTTGTATGACTGAAACCTGAGATACAAACACAGAAATTAAGCAGTTTGGAGTTAAGTCTCAATTGTATCCTCATAGCAAACCACTGTTCGTTAGTTATTTCTAAGAAACTATAGGGAAGTAGTATCGACTTTAACCCTTTGAAGGCTGTTACAGGTTTGTATGTGATCTGTCAGTGAGGCTGTATATGGAGGTTGTATATTGTTTATATACCTCATTTTAGTCAGTGGAGCAGGATCAGTCTTAATACACATTATACTAATATATGTAATTTTTTTTTTCTAAAATAAAAGGTTTGTTTTATGAAATATTAGCAGAGGATATAAAAATACTATATTACCTTAAAGGTATACTGTTTCTTAGTTAAAAATGTACTTCAAGAAGCTCCATTCAATTAGGTACCTATTTCAAAATTAAATTATAAATTAGGTTATGGGAAAATTAAGAGGGTTTGTGCTGGGATTTGAAATTAGTTAGGGTGCTGAAAAAATGAAAAATTTTGTCTAGGTGATTTGGAATGCCTTACCAGCAATGGTGAGATGGTGTCTGGCATAAAAAGAAAGTCAATGCTAGGTAAAGACGTGTAAGAGCCATCTCAGTGAGGTAGTCAAGGGTACATTAGTTGATACTGCTGATGTTTCAGGCCAATGGAATGTAGCTGCTAACATGGGTGTTTGGGTTGAATGCAGCAATATTCACTTCTATCCCTCTCTCTTTTGATGTCTTTCTAGTCTCAAAGTCATCTGCATAAGGGCTCTGCAAACTCATGGGTGTATCATTGTTTCAGGCGTGCCTCACAATATTTTTTTAGTATATCTTGTTAGTGAATGTATCATTTTATCTTCATCGTTTTTTACCATGTACTGCTGATATGTAAGGAGATCAAAGATCAAAGCCCAGGACAGTATTTCTGCCTGTAATTGAATACAATTGAAAATCATTTGTGGGTGCAGCCTTATAAAAGTGTTAGGAGTTGAAATTCTGCCCACAAACCTCATTAAGATTAGGCATGTTGCCTATAGGGTGTTTATATAAAGCAGTTGCTCATCTGTTGGAAAGTTAATGTTTTGTACCAAATTCCATGGTGAAATCTTTGCTCTTATGATTTTTCTGATCAGCTTCCTGACTTTATCTAAGAAAAGACTAAAAGAAAATAAGGAACTCTCATTTGTTCTCTGTAGATGTGAGCTAAAAATTGCTTGTTAACCAGGGGATTACGCAAGAGGGACGGGGAGTGTGTGAGTAGCTTGGGATTTCTGAAAAACCAGCCAGAAAGCCCTAGCAAGCCATGGAAATAAGGAAGTGAACTGGAAAACATGTGGAGATATATTTGGTTAGTGAGGGACTGAAGCTCGAAAGCTAGTCAGTGCAAAAATGATTTTTGCACAATGTCTTGGTTTTTTCATTCGTTATGGGGTGGGATTTTTTTGTTATTTATTTGAAAGCTCAGAGCGACAGTGATCAAGATCTCTTTAAATTTGCCTTCTCCTGGGTGGGAATAAAAAATGGACTAAACGTGAAAGGTTTCAGTGGGTATTTATAATGCACAATGCTTTTGCACTTACCTCCCTTCTTCCAATCTACTTTGCTTTGGATAGGTGTGATTCTCCAGTTCTACAGAACTAATTTTCCTCAGCTGCACATTAATAATACAGTCACACACCTTTTTTTTTTTTTTATTATTATTTTTGAAAGTATTTTTCATTGCCTTCCTTTATTCTCCTTGGTTCTGTCTCAATCCCTATTTATTCCTCCTCTGTCTACTTTTCAGGTCTTTGAGATTTCTAATCTTGCAATTTCTATTTCTGTGCCTGCTCTGATCTTTGTGCCGTTAGTTGTGAGGTTTTAGTCTCCAGGTGTCAAGGACTTGATAGTAGAAAGCAAAGCAAAAAAACAACAAAAAAAAGGATGATGAAAGCAGTAAAGCTATACAAATGAGAGAGATGTGAAATGCAAGTCTGTTTTTAATTTAAAGGCAAAATGGTTGGGTTTGTTTTTGGTTTTTATTGTTGTTATGTCTTTGGAGGGAAATAGAAAAAAATGCACCTTTGAAATTAAAAAAGAAAAAAAAAAACCTTGAAAATGGAAGGCCTGAAATAAAATTTATATGTAAACCCCAAAATATAAAACCTAATTTATCAACATCGTATTAATATTCAGGGGTTACATTCATGTAACTGGTATTGTGAAATCATTTACACTAATATTGTGACACTTGGATGCAGTAGTTGAAATCTTCATAGATGTAACAAAAGAAAACCTTGCAAATTAGTTTTTTCTTAATTTATTTGTGGCCTGAAATCCTTGAGAGAGAGTTATTTCTTACTACCCATGTAGGAAAGCATACGACTTCCCATTTTGCACGCCATCACAGAATACAGATTCTCATATTCTCATTCTTGAACCTTCCGTATGAGGAGGTTTTGTAACTTGCTAAGCTCGCAGAATCGAAGCTTTGCTCTCCAGTTATCCATAAGAAATGCAAATCGCTAATGCATCTTCAGCTCTATCCAGTAACTGTGCCCTAGTGAAAACAGTGCTGCTGGTTTTACCTTCTGTTTTGCTGACGAAGGGAACAGGCGCTCCGTTTACTCCTGGAGCAAGGATATCTCCTGTATCTTGGTTGAAAGATTGTTTCACCCAGCCACCAGTTTGTGCCATTTGTGTAGCTGATGACAACACGGAACAGATGCACCTATTTCTAAACATGGTGATTATTTGGAATGCAGGAGATTGACCGTAATATGAAAACTAGTAATTTATCATTATTACGTTTCTGTTTCTAAGCATAATTATCTTAATCTTGTTACAGAGCATTGAAATGAACTGTTAATTATGCTATGTAAAACATCTGCCAATTAATTTTTCCTCATACTCTTTGAAAGTCAATAGTGTTTCGGTAATATTTTGCTTTTACAATTGTCATTCACTGTTTGTTTTCTGAATTCAGAACCCACAAGTTAACTTTCATGTAAGCATAATGCTAGAAAAATAATAATTATTGTATATGTAAGTATTTTCTAGGGAGCGTTGTCTATTGGTAAAAAGAGATTCAAAGTTAGGATTCAGGATTTCATTTCATGATTGTTGCACTCAGCAGCATGGGAAAGGTTTATTTTTCTGTTCTCATTTGTTTTTCTGTCAAATTGCTGTAAGTGAGCAGAATGTTATGAATTTTAGTGAGTGTAGGATTTGTAACAGTGACATAACAAGAGCGGTTGGTGTGTTGGAACAATATATAAATGTTTAGCAGCCCTGATAGAAATTGCAAATGGGATTGCTTTTTATTTTCCTCTGAACTTGAACATCTGATACTCTTGATATTATCTGAATTTCTTTTTGATCACCATGTTTTTTCAGAATCCAAGGATAATGTCATGGCTAAACCTAGCAGCTTTTTTGGGTTGAATTGCTGTTCCTGCAATAGGTTTTTCTGTGTGATTCTGAGTAAATCAGCTAGCTACGCTTTTTATGCAAGAATTCATCACCTACAGGAATGGGGTGATACCACCGTGGTCAGAGGCATTTGTAAGAACTAACACATATTTATTTTATGCACTTTTTGTTTGCAACTTTTTGTGTTACAAATATGAGATGGACTAGCAAATGCCTAGAAAGACGTAACTGACAAAGACAAATCGATTAATGGGTGAAAGTTTCTTGGAGCTTAATCTAGGGGGAAGAAAGCACTGTCACTGTTGAGCTTTAAGATGGTGATGTTCTGAGTGTGTGTGTGTGTGTGCGCGTGCGTGTTTTTTACTTTTGGTAAAAAGCTGTTTGTATTACTTCAAGATACGTAGTCACTTACACACAACTTCAGCATTTATAGAACCTTTGTATCATTCAGTTGATGCAGCTCTTCCTTCACGCAGAACCTTTTTTGGAGAACAGTTTAGAGCTTCGTCGATTTCCATTGCTGCAATAGCTGATCCAAATGTCTGAAAATTGAGCCAAGATCATACAATGACTAATAGCAGCCTACACCACGAGCAGTGCTATCATTAGATACAGAATGATTTTATCAAAAGAGGAGAGGTTTGACTGGTGATTAAGCTGGTGCTGTTATTTCCTCCATGGCGTTAATAACTGATGCTGATTATTTTTATACCTTTTTATCTTCTAACGGTGTGAGGCATAAGGGTGATTACGTTTTAAAAGCAATTAGTGCTATTTTGAGTGGTTTCAGATTATATTCTTAATAAAGTTGTGACATAAGAAACAGATCGCTGGCCAGATGAAAGAAAGAGGTAGTGAATGTGTGATCTTCTGCAGGATCCTGTTGTGTTTACAGTCTTTTCCCATAGGAGGTACTCTAGTATCAAACAGCATGTTCTGGGGCATTAATGAGTAGAGATGAGACATTAATTCCTGGTGAATAATTACAACAGTTGAATGACTGTGTTTATGAATGCTCTTCGAGTATTCTGAATTTCCTGGAATGTTCAATGATAATCCACATAAACTTCTGTGCGACATTGTGCTTGGGACTGACCCCCAGGCTCCTGGTTTTGACTCCATCGTCTGCAGATGATTGCCCTGGGCTGCAGTGTGGCACACGCAGGCTGGCTCCGGACAGCACTGTGGGGCGGCTTTAGCCTTTTTCTCAAAGCTGGTGTTGATAACACTTGCTGGCCAGTTGCCAGTTTTGTGGAAGGCAATGTGCTATGTGTCCCTCCACTGAGGTTCTCTAACAGGGTTGCCTCAGTGCCACTGTTGCACAGTGATGTGTGCACATTGTTATTCACCATTATTATACTTTTCCCTACATACCAGCCTTAGGTTATTTTGGATAGTAAGAGTTGATTGTGTTAAGGCATTTACAACTCAGACATCAGATATCAGACTGAAAGGGGCCACCAGGTCCTTTAGTGGGTCATCTGCTAGCACAGGCAGTGGGGTCATCAGGTTCTTTCAAACACTTGACCTAATTTGGGTAAGTGCATTGTTGCTTAAAATTACTGTTTAAACCTCTGAAAACTCATTTGTTACGTGTAAAGCTTGTTTTACTGCACTATTGGCTTTAAACTCTTGGTGTTGATATTTCCTTGCTATTAAGTCCAGGAAAAAAAGTGAGATGAAGTTGTTTGCCACGGTTGCCTGGAAGCCTGTATCAGGAGTAGGAGAAAGGCACAGGTCAGTCCCATTGCCCAGTAGGGGCATTGCCTCGTGTGGGACGTGTTTCTTGCCGTGGACTTCTACAAAGGCGTTATTTCCCTTTCAACTTTGTTTTTCTGTCTGGCTTTCCCAGACGCTCACTATCTGTTTCTTTAGTCTTTTGGGTCTTGTATAGCCACTGGGCCAGTGAGGGAAGTATAAAGATTTTTTGGGAGCTGTGTCATTAGTGTGTCGGGCATTGAAGTTTCCCTTGAACAGGGGATAGCGCAGAGAGCTGTAGCTTTATAGGCTTCTTTGGCAGAGCAGACACCTGCTGTGTATCTAATCCCTTGGTTTTTGCCGCTCTAGGGTAAGCATCTTGTAAAGAAATGGGGTTAGCATTACAAGCACGTATATGTTTCAGAACATAGAGTAGGACCACAAAGTTTGAGTAGGAACAAGAGTTCGGAACAGGGTGTGTTGGCCTGAATAAGGCACAGTCGTTATGGTAAAGGCAGCGGACTAGTCCCTGAGTGAAGTTCGGAGATGCATAACCAAGAAAATATTTTTAGCGGTCTGATCAGTTGATTTGAAACGTAGAATCTCAAGTGCTTAAACCAGTTTCTACGACAGCCCAGATCAGAGTGTTAGCATTAGGGAGAATAATGTTAGCATAGACAAGCAATGGCCTTCTTACAGACATGAATAACAACCATGTGCATGTATTTAAACATGGGCTTTTGCAAAGCTTTGCTTTTCATACTAAATGAAAATCACATGCTGGAATTCTTGTGCTTTGGAAAACATCTAACTTTTTCCTAAACCATTTTTTAATCCATCAAAAGCATAAAACTGAAAACATTTTTGAATGTGGAATATGTTTTTTGATACTAAATTAAATCCTTAAAATGGACATAACTGGAAATGTAACGGGCCTGTTTTGTGGTGTTTTCATGAGTGTTTCTGTGTATAAATAAGTACCAAAGTTAATCCACATACAATATGCAAAAAACTTTTCCTTGATCGGATTAAAATTAAAGCAGGCCATATTTCCCATAAAATCTCGGAATTCAAATGTAGTTTTTGATATTTAGCAGCTGCTGTTTGATTTGAACAAGAGTGCAGTCTTTGCCAGATGTGACATATTAACTTAGCTAATATGAATAATGAGTCTCAGTGTATACGTGCAAATAAGATTCATTAGTGTTTATCTAACATATGGGAGATATTAAAATACTTAACCTAGGAAGAGTTAGAAAAAGAAAGCAAGCGTAAGAGTTTTAGTTGTTGAGTTGGCTTAAGCCCTACATCATTTTATAACTAGGTAAGAAGACACTTAAGACCCTTATAACCTGTAATGCAACACATGATCGTTTGATTTTATAAAAAAAAAGAGGGGAAAAAAAAAGATAAAAGGCCTTGTTGTTTTTCAGGAGGAAACCGGGTTGGAGTGTGCATGTCACGATTGGATCAGTAGGCAGGCTTTTCTCTGCTGGAGGTCCAGTTTTAAATCTGAATGAGTTGCTGTAGTTGTATTTCTGTAATGCCTACCCACGGCAGGATGCATCTCCTCCTCGGGAGAGGCCTCCACTGAAGCTGGAGAGGTGTGTTACGGGCCACCTACATTGCTCTGTTTTCAGTACCTCCAGCAGTAATACATCTACATTTTTATAAGTACTAAACATCACCCCCCACGAAACAGTTGTTGACCACGGATGTTGTTTTGCTTCCTTAGAGCTGCTCAATTTACGTGTTCTACATTTCCATATGTGATGGCATATGATAAAAGTGAGAGTTGTCAACTTTAGGTGTATCTCAGTTTAGAAGGTGGCCTGGTATGACAGTAATGTCACCCACCTAACTTGAAGGACAAAACAATTTGAGTCATCTTTGATGTCAAGAATGTTTTTGCAGAACAGCTAAGTGAAATCTCCTCTCTCTTGTGTATATCATGCATGTTTTAAAATAAGAATTCTACTTTGTTATACTGAGACAAATTTTATTGGTTTCCTGATGTATAGGAGTTATGATTTTTTAGTACTGCGGGTGCCTTGTGAGAAAGAATAATGAATTCTGTATTAAAATCTTCTACAGATTGAAAATATCCTGGGAAAGACTGTGACGTTAGGTTGGAATTCCCCATTATTGGGACCGAATGACTAAACCTGGGATTTTGAAAATTCCAGACCTTTTACTTTTCTAGCCTGCACTTCCTAGACCTGGTGGGCTCGTAATGTCCATGGGACTTCAAACTCGTCTTTCAAGAACTTGAGATTTTCAGTCCGGACACATTTGAAAGAGAGAAGATGCATTTGTGAGGCAAAAGGCTGATAGATTAACAAAATAGTAATTAAACAGAGGCTAACGGGCTTAGGGCAGTGACGTTAGGAGGCTGGACGCAGCAGGATTTGGGGGCAGGTAAAGTGAATAGTGTAGATGGGGGGTAGGGTTTGTGCTGTGGTTACAGAATTTATCATGTGAACTTCATCATGGCATAAGAAGGGTGCGTTTGTATATGTACATGCATGTGCGTGTGCGTACAGGAGCCCTGCAAATGTTTGTGTGTGTGTTATATACATAGCTTGGAAGTACAGGTTACCCTCTAAGAGTGGGGATACGGAGCTTTAGTAATTGCTTCTGTGAAAGACAGCAGGAGTGCACCGGATTTTTGCTGAGAGTCCCATGATGAACTTATTTCTTTCCCCTATACATAATCACAAAGTAACTTGCAGGCAGGTTTCAGCGACTTAATAGCTGCTGAGACGACAGCATGTCTAAGCTTGCAAGAGGATGAACTTCGCTGGAGAGAATGTGGCCGGATTTGTAGCTGCAGTGAGCCGCTTCGGAAACTTGTCCCAGCTTGATTGAAAATTGCTTCCCCCGTTAGGTGGGAGGAGGTTTTTCTTTGCTGTTGGGTTTCTTTTTTCAGCCATCTCATGCTGCTTACTCACCAGCTGAACCTGATGAGATTTTATAAAGGGAAGAAGTCCCAAGCAAGAAATTTCTTCATCGTATTTAAAACATAAAAGGATAAGGAGGAGATGCTGTTACTAACATGATGAAATAGACTTATTGCACTTTTAGTGTCAAGGTCCATTTTAATGTTGTTTAGAAAATTAAATCATGTTTTATGATCAGATCAGAAATCAGTGTTATGTAGAAGAGAAAAATAATTTCCTCCTGTTTAACCAATGGCTTTTTTTTAAATCCCCCTGTGTATCAAAGCATGGCCGTAAGTTTGCTCTAGTCAGGAAGTTTATCTTTAAGATATATTTATGTTGTATTTAACAAGTGAAGAACTTACCTCAAATGTCATTTAGTATAAATTGATACTAAGTATGAATTCGAAGCAAAAAAAAAGAAGTCACCTACATATTTTATCACCAATCGAATTTTTATTACAAATTACATACTTGAGCAGCTTCATTCATCCAGCTGAAGTCATTTCAGATGACCTTTTCCTCAGCAGACTCTGTCTGACCAGAATATTGTGCTGCTGTTAATTGTTTTGGACACAGTGTGTGAAAAGTCTTAAGGGAGTTAAATTTTGTTGTTCAGGGTTCATAGTACATAATTTGGCTTGCATGTTTACTGCTGGCCTGTCAAAGTATATGAAGGAATAAATTTCTCCCACAGATCAACTAATCATGAAAATAGTGTTGAGGTGTTTGATTGACATAGCGAAGCTGTTAATTTAGAGTATATCAAGATCAAATGGAAGTTATTGCAATTAGGAAGTGATTGTGTTCTCAGCTGAAATTTTTAAATGCTGCATTTTAGATTTTTGTGCATTTTTATGCTGTCTCATGGATGTATTAGGGAATTTTTATGATTTGTTACATTTACATACTTAATGCTCGACACAATTTTAGCGCAAATTTTACTTTTTTGATTGGGGAGAGTCACTGTACATGCAATGTTTGTGTACTCTCTAAAGGGCTTTGGGGAACAAAGGATTCAGCCACTCTGAGGTTTTGTTGGGTTTTGTTTGTTTGTTTTTGTTTTTACGACTTTGGTTTAAAATACTATGGTATCCTGCTAAAATCTTCCTGCTTATTTCTCTAAGAACGGCTCCTTTGTGACATGCTTAGACGTTACTGATCACTATATAGTTCTGTTCCGAGGTTTGTATGTATGAAGTTGTATTCAATATATCATATGTAGTAAGACCTTCTTTGGTACCATGGTGTGGCACCAACTTTAGAGTCGGTACTTTCATATCCCTAGTCCATAGTCCTTGAATCTTAATGGTTCAGTTATTCTTGAACCCCACATTTTTCTCCTAAGTATTCTTAGGAAAAATTGTGGCATATCAGAAAGAAATGCTTGTTCTCTTTATCACTTTCTCTTTTTAAAATCTACATTCAAGCATATGGTACTGACAGATGACGTGCAGATTCTAGAGGGCAAAAGACTTCTCATGTCCCTAAAATTATGGACACAGGCATGGTGGTGAGGCAAGCTGGCTGAGTTGAAAAGACCTGTGGATACCCTGTGAAGTCCCTAAAGCAATTTAGCTTTAGCCCAGTAATGGTATTTTTTTCTTTGGATGAGTTGAGCAATTTTCTCATGGCTTCACTACTTCTGTTCTAGTGCTGAGGCTGCTGTTTCTCATTTTTTCACATGCATGATCTGCTCACTCATGTGCAGCTGCTAAAGAGAAGTTTCTTCCAGGTTTGGGCGTTAAGTATCACCTCCACACTCAGGTGTCTGTAGCCCAATATTAGCACTAGATCTTTTCCCTATTTAAGCCTGTAGAAAACAAGCCAGCAGAAGACTCACATTAAGAATAGTGCTGAGCTGATAATGCCGCTCTTTGGTCTTGCTGAAGAGAAGTGGCGTAGAGGCCATTAGCCCGGTCCTTGGGGATGCTTACTGAGATGCTCTCTCCAGTTGACCCTTTGGCATATAGAAGTGCACCCGATGGGGACAGGCTGTGCCGGGAAGCAGTTTAGGTCTCTGCACTGGAAAGGAGCTGGCTGTGGATGAAGTTCTGGCATATTTTTAGAACAGCAGAAAATACATGGGGGGGAAGATTGATTGTAAATTTATGATAACAGTAGTAAAGAAAAATGCAGTAAACTTAAGTGCTTTGTTGGATTACCCATACATCCTGCCTTGGCTTTATCTCCCTTTTGGCTTGCCAGCTTTTATTCCTACTATTTATTAAGGAATAAAAGTGAGCAATGTTACAGAAAATAAAAGGTAACGTGCATGTGTCTCAAATTGTTTGATTCTGCAGCCACCTGACGAAAGATGCACCTCAAATGTATGCTGTAACTAGTGCTTTTGTGCCCCAAATGGGAAAATGAGGGTTGTAATTTTCCCCAAATTTGGCAAATATTTTTTCCATGGACACAGTGCACCTTTCCATTCCTGACAGCTAGCACAGATCATGCTGATTTACATGGCCAAGAGATGTATTTGGATAATGGAATTCATAAGCCAGCCAGTTTAGCTGTGGCACTTGGAATAGAGAGTGTTGATTTTTATTTTTTTTTGTAATTGATGAAGCATTATGCTTTGTTATAAACAAAAGATGGTTAGAGACATGCAAATATTGTCTAATGCAAGGGAAAGGTCTGGTGAACACATTAAAGCTCATGCTTTTAACCAAGTGGGAAAAGACAGAGCTCCTGTTTTTCTTCCCTCGGCTGTTCTGGTTCTCTCAGCAGTCTGACTGCCTTCCCATGTGACATTTTCGCATTGCATTTCTAGGTCAGTGGTGACACAACTAGCATGCTTGTGCCCAAATTGATCATCTCAGTCTGCTGTACTCCACATGGCTTTCACATCCATCTTTGCTGTAGTCTGTGTTTGGATTTCAGAGGAGCCTGTCAGCTTTGCATTTCCTCAGTTCTTAAGAAACAGGGGTGGCTCAGCAGGCGCATGTTAGCTTCTCATGTGTTTTGTCCTGCTCCAGGTATCTGGGAGTAGGAGAAAAATAGGAGTAGCCAGCTTTGCAAATAGATGAGAGTGACATGGGAAAAGCTGGTATAAAATCAGTGTTAGTAAGGGAGGTGACACATTTCCTAAGGTAATGAAAAAAAATTGGCCAGATTAATTCTTCCAGAGAAGAACTTCGGACTGTTGGACATTACTGTGCACTTTCTGGCGGGCGTTCTCTTACTTTTTCTCCTTCATATGGGTGAAAAAAAACAGCACAGTTGGGTTCATGAGCATCTTTCTGGAGGCCAGACACTGTGCCCACTGCAGAGAATTGCCTTTAAGGGCATGACTTTTTTCTTTAATTGATAAAGTTATAACCAAAAGTGGTTATAACCACTTTGTTATAACTGAAAGATGATCAGAGACAAGTGGACGATGTCTACTGCCAGGGACGGGGCTGGTGAACAGCTCATCCCTCCCATTCCTCCTTTCAGCAGCAGCCTCTTGAGTATAAGCAGAGCTCCTCAGGGCCTGGCCGTTTTCTTTCCTGGGTGCTGTGCCCATGCCTGCTGCCCCCACAAGTGCCATCACGCTGTGGGGACACCCCAGGGCCCCTGCTCCCAGCCTGCTGCCACCCCAGGCTCGTCGGGAGGCGAAGCGAGAGGCCGGTCTCCTGCACTTGCACGGCTTTCGGATGCGTGGAAGGGTGTCACTGAGCGACTCCCTGCCAGGGACGCTGGCAGGTCTGGGACTATAATTCCTGGTGTTCAAAGCCTGGGATTGTCCCAGTCAGGCTAAAACTGGGTGTGGAGGGCAGTGAAGAACCAAAGATGTGGGTAGGAGGACAGAGGTGAAAGGCAGAGCTGGGAAAGATGGGAAAATGATCACTCAGAGCTGGATTTGATGCTAAGCCTGGCAGTAGCTGTTGCAGATATCAGCTGTGTAATTTTCTGTTTTTCCTAACACAACGAGTTTAAACAAAATGAGGTGAGGTGAATGAGTAATTTTTGAATTTAATTTTCTTGCACTTAGTTTCTCTCCATGACTGCAAAGCTACCATAGATGATGATGATATTTTAAAAATTCTGTAGGTTTGCAAGTAAGACAATATTTCTGATACCGCTCTCTTTTGAGAGAGAGTGTGAGTTGGTGTTAATGGCACATTCAGTAATGACACACGATTCAATTATTTTACTAGACAGAGAAGCACTTAGACCCAAACATAAGATTTCTGAATCCAGGCATCAGCTGGAGGTGACTGAATATATACTATTTGTGCACGCTTCTTCAAATAATTACTGTGGAAAATATTGTGGCATTGTAGTTAAAAGCAGGTTTTTTTAATGCTAATAGCTGAGGGAAGAGAATTCCCGAAGAGAAATGCTCTTCTATAATCCCATGTTAATCTTCCTGACAGAAAGCAGAAGAAGAGGAGCTTGTCCTCACACCTGATGGCACCAGGGAATTCCTGACATTTGAAGTTCCACTGAATGACTCTGGATCAGCTGGACTTGGTGTGAGTGTCAAAGGTAACCGGTCAAAAGAAAACCATGCCGATTTAGGAATCTTCGTCAAGTCCATTATTAACGGCGGAGCAGCATCCAAGGTGAGAGGGAACATCTGTGTACCTTTGTTTTCCTCGGTTTTCCATAATAAGGCTGTTTTAAAAATAACCACAGATTCAAGAGGAATGAAATGGCTCTGTAACTAGCTTTTTCCAATTACACCATCAGAGGTAACATTTAGATTTCTACTCAGATTCACGTGTTTGTTTATCCCAGGATTTAAACGGCCTTTACAGATTCTCGGGAAGGATACGAGCAATCTCTGGTACAGTTCAATTAGTATGCTATTTGTGCAAAGAGGTTAAGATAATAGCTTGCAGTGCAAATCTGTAATTGGAGAAGACATTTACTACAATGGCTGCAGTGGAAGCTATTATACCTGTGTTCATTTGGCCATAAAGTACTAAGACTAAGCACAGTTGTTTGGGTTTTTTTTCTTTTGGTCCAGCAGACTAAACTTCTTTTGTGTGTTTTTTATGTAACTAGCTATAATCTTTCCTTTTCCAGGATGGCAGGCTTCGGGTGAACGATCAACTAATAGCGGTAAATGGAGAATCATTATTGGGCAAAACAAATCAAGACGCTATGGAAACTTTAAGGAGGTCCATGTCCACTGAAGGAAACAAACGGGGAATGATTCAGCTTATTGTGGCGAGGCGAATAAGTAAATGCAATGAGGTAATACGCTTTTGATATCAAAACTCTGAGTTTTTACTTCTAACGTATTTGTGTTTTAGGAGATGTCACGTTTCCTCTGAGACCTGGAAAATAATATCTGAGAAGCTAAAGAGAGAGAATTACAAAATGATCCGAATTTCAGTGTTAGACATGCTAACCTTATTACCAATCAATAAAGTTTTTCTTTTGAGTATTTTCATCAATGAATAACAGGAAACAGTGAATAAAACTATATTGATTTTGTAATTGGATCCCACTGTTTACGTGATTTTTGTTCTTTGGAGATTTTTATGTAGGTCTATTGAGTCTTTCATTTATAGACTTAGTGTTAACTGACTTGCTTCTTTGTCACTTTCATTTTTTTTAATTAAGAGTAGAGCTCTTAAATTTCGTTATTGTATTTTATCTGAGCAATTAAAAGTTCCATGTAAAGATTCTGCAAAACTTCATGCAAATAATTCTGTTATTTTGGATTTTAAATATGTTGGGTCTTGGCCTTCATTGCAGGGAAGTATAAAATACTGAATTTAGGGTGACATGGTGATTCTTTTTCTGATATTATTTGCAGCTTCTGTCTCCTCCATTGGAGTGTTAATGTCTTGATGTTTTGAAACATTTTCATGATTTCTAATAGTTTATCTTCTAGATTAATGTAAACAATACTATATAGCAGAAATATGTGGGCATATGACGCTGAGAAGGACTGCAGATGCTGTGGAGGATTGAATTAGACTTCAAAATGATTTTGACAAATTGGAGAAATGCACTGAGTTAAACAGGGTGCAGCTGAATGGTGGGTCGGGGAAGCATCTGTTCTTAAGACATCTAAAAGTCATTCTTTCATTCTTGTTAACACCGGTAAGGTCTTATCAGAGATGTTATTTCTTGAGCATCATGCTTCAAAAATGATGTGCACAAATTGGTTTAGTACTGCTGATCTTGCCTAGGGGGAAAGGGAATGGTTTATTTCTTAATGCATAAAATTGATCTTAAAAAAATTCCAGTTTATAGCGTATTATAAAATCACGTTTGAAAAGACACTAGTCTCTCTAAAAGTATTAAGCTCCTCATGATTAACTTCTTATACACAGCTTTAATACGCATACACACATTTATATATACACGCTGCTAGAGAGCCACCCAGGACGCACACAGTTTCTCACTTGGCGGTGAAGGAATTCTGACCGTTTTATATTTGGCGACGTCCTGTTCAAGCCATAATTCTGAACTCGGACTCCAGAGGGCACAGACTACCCTTTGGAGACTGTTTATTATTCCTACTCAATTTCAGATGTGTTTTATATGTTACTACATAGAAAGGATGAAATATTTTAGACTATTTCTGTGTTTAGTATATAGTTATTATTTTTTTTCCCAAAAAGGATATGGAAGATGTTCGCTCCTCTCTTAGTGAAAGTCTTCTATAACAGATGTACCAACACAGTGTTTATAAACATGATAGAACAAATCCAGCAATGGATTTAAATCCAATAGATTTTTTTGCTCACTCAAGTTAAGAATAGTTTGGCGCCCTACATCTGTTTAGCATTCACTAATTTATTTTGCAGAAATCACATGGCAAAAATGCCACAGCTGAGTCTACATTATATGTGCCCCAAGATGAAAGAACTGGTGATAGAACCAGATTTAGATACACTGAAATGTAGCTGTAGAGGGAGCAGGATGGGCCGCCGCTACCATTTTTTGTGGATTTTCCAGCTCCTCAATGAGCTAGTGAGATGAGCTGTAATAATTTGGGAAAGTGATGATATGCAATTATTGGTGTAGTGATCATCTATGCAAAATAATTTTTGTAACTATTTTTTCTCATGAATTCTTACTTTCATCACATTAATTCAAAGGAAATAACGATGTCAATACTGTTTGCATATTTTAGTAGGATGAAAGCACGACTTGCATGGACATAAAGCTATTTACCTGCTGAGCTGGCATTATTCAAGAAGCCGGTTTTCTGAAAGTCTTGCAATGTCCGTACTTCAATAAAATGAAAAGTGGAGAGAGAGGGTTTTTTCTTGGCATTTTGCAATTAAACCCTAGTTCTTTGTTCAAGAATTGGACGGATTTAAACTGTAGATATTATTAATCAGATATAATACCGATGAGCTGTGATAATATTACTTATGTATTGTGTAGACATGGCGCTTAGGGACATGGTTTAGTGGTGGACTTTGCAGGTTTATGCTTGGACTGCAATGATGGTTGGACATACTGGGGTATGGTTGAACTTGATGATCTTAAGAGTCTTTTCCAGCCTCAATGATTCTATAAATACCATATATGAGTGTGGTATTCAGCCAGCTTAGCCCCTAAGTAATGAATGTATGGACTGAGACGCAGCTGGAGAGCAGCACTGCGTGACTGAGTGTCACGGTGATGTTCACTTTCCCATGGAGCATCAGATACTGGCCATAACTGGCAGCCTCAGCTATATTATGCTTAATTCGGCAACTTAGATCACTTAGATGCAGTGGCACACAAGCTGTCCCCTTAGAATATTCCTGTAGCTGCCACCAGCCCAGTATAAAGGCTCAGCAAAGATTTTTTTAGTATTACAACAAAAAATAAATGACATCTGACTGGCAGCAAATTCAGGAGCTTGGAGATTAGAAGTAAAAGCATCAGAAGGGCAGAGCCTGTCTTGGTAAATCACACCTTTTACCAGCGTGTTCCTCAGAAATAGGGTTTTACTGCTTTCTGTTAAAGACAAAAAGAAACATTGACCTGTTGAGAAAGTATTTCCCTGGTGTTTTCTATGCTTTTCTTTCTCTTTTGTTTCTCCAAAAGTGTCACTATAAAATACCAACAGCAACAAAAAAGATCCTGTTCAACTGATTTCTTCCCTGTGTTGATTCAGCATCGTATATGCCCACTGTATGGACAAAAATATAACTTATACTCTTGTTAGTCTTGCAGAACTACAGTTAAGTGGAACGAGCTTGATTATATTCCCATTTGTGCATTGCCAACAGCGGTGTTCATTCCGCTCCATTCCAGTGGCGTGGTCAGTCCTGGGATTCCCTACCATGCCACAGTGCAGAAGTGTCTCGGAAGGGGAATCTGTACAAGTGGTGATAACGCCAATGCAAAAAAGAATTATGCTCAGCTACTGGATGATAAAAAGATTTGCTGTCTGGCTGTTAAAAAAAGCAACAGCAAAAAGAACAAACAACCCAAGCCTTTGTGGCTTTTTTTCCTGGCTTCAAGTCCAGTAATCATTTTGCATTTGCAAAATCAAGCTGAGTTCTTTTGAGATAGATAGGCAACCCAGTCTGCTTTTTTCTTTGGTAAAATTGAGTTTGAATTGGATTTTAAGAAAGTTAGCAGTATGAATACTGTTCTTTTGGTTTTAGTATTCATTTTCATAATCAGCCCTAAGAATTGCAGGAGGGAGCAGAATTCACTTGCCAGCACGGTTCTGCAGAGTGCCATTTCTCTGTGTTTCATTTCAGACCAGAATTTTCATGTGCACTCTGTATTTTGGTTGCTGTCTAGAAGAGAGGATGGCTCAGCTGGCTTTAGAGAAGTGGGGACAGTTGCTTCCGACCTGCTGCAGAGGAGCTTTTTCTTTGTCAGAAAGCTTTCTTAAGGTTCAAAAGTCAAAGTCTACTTAACTGGAGCATGAAACCTTTTCATGCTTCAAACTTTGTAAAGTGACCTCTGATATTCCTTTTTCATGCCAGCATTATTCTCGTACAGCTTCAGCAGTTCTCGTGTTATAGCCTAAGCCTCCAAAGCAATTATAGTAACAATAAAAATGTACATAAACACCGTAAGAGTATTATCTGTAAACTCAAAAGAGACCACAAACTTCCCAGAAGGTAAAAAGCATTTTTATGCTGTTGTGGTTTTTCTGAACTGGAGTAGCCTGTAGAAAGAATGTTCATTGACTCACCAGGAGATAGAATATAAATCCATCCAGGTTTTCAAGTGAATTATCTTGTAGTAAATATTGATATAAGCATGGAGCGAGTGGTAGTTATGAATGAACTCCAAGCCAAAACTGTGTATCTGAGTTTTTCTCCTGTTTGCATTACGTCTGCACGGGTACAGTAATATAGTTAACTCTGTAAGCTGTACTATTACAAACCTTGCAAAGCTTTGTTTAATATCTCCGCCACGCCAGACAAAAATCACACAGGGAATAGTTGATGGATGCTGTTAGATTAGTGTAACAAAAACATTTAGTTTGGGATTTGGATATATCTAAGTTTCTCTCCCCCCTCCCCTCCCCCTTTCAAAAAAGTTAAATATGCTGTTCAAACCTATGTTTTCAACTTTCAGCCTTGCCCTCTGTGATCAGCATTGTGTGTTGATTCCTCAAGTTTCCTTTAAAAAGACAGAAAGACTTTTAAGGTACACTTCCGAAGTTGTGCAGAGAGTGGCAAAAATGGGAAGAATAACAATAGTAGTGACTTGATATTCATATGCAGACAGTATTTAATACCTCAGTTTCAGAAGACATGGCCATCAGCTTTTTGGATCTTTAAGTTGGGGCTGACATTTTTTTAATTAGCAAGGAGGCTAAGATTTAAGGAGAAACACTGGAGCTCCTTGCGCCGTGTTCTGTTCATTAGTGATATTATTATGATTAGCCTTTATGGGCAAACAGCTGCTGGCTGCATGGCCCTGACGCGTGCACAGCGCTTAGGCGTGACTGCCAGGCAGATCCCTGCAGCTGGCGGCAGTATGTGCTGATTCAAGAAAATAAAGGTAATCGTTACTTTTGGAATCCTGCTCTTTTCAGTCCTGCAACCTGGACAGCTTAGAGGCACAGATTGCTCATCTGCACTGTGTTCATGTCACACACAGGCAGCACTTGTCTGCCATTAAGAGAGAGAGCGTCACCATTTTCCTCAAAATGAGAGATTTTGAGGTTGGTTGGGTTTTTTTCATATCTCCCTTTTTTGACAGAATTAATGTCTTGCCAAACCTGCCTGAAAAAAAAGGTTTGCAAGTGATTTGCAGACCCCCAGGTTTCTTTCTGCGTGCCTGTTCATTTTTGCTCCAGTTGCTGAGTTGAAATCGGAGCATACCGTGAAGCAGAGAAAAAGTCGTGAAGCCAAACCATATAAGGACCTCAGCAACTGTTTACATAAATCGACTGGCAGACAGATCAGTGAGAGAGACTTTCCAAATGAGTGGTTTCATTATAAAAGAAAGGAAGCAAGCAAACACCTATTTTTTTTTCTGGTGTGCGTGGAAGTATAAAACATTCAGCGTCATTTTCCCTGCATGCATTACCTAGTTACCTACTTTGAAATTGGTATGACAGGTTTGGTTTTTGTCTTTTCTTGCTAGATTAGTTTTGTGGCAACCTTCTGGAGTTCATTTAACTGTGGAAAAGACTTCAGTATCTTCTCCAAACCCGGTGATTTCACTGTTCACCCCCGCTCTAAGTCATTGATAAAGCTGCTCATCAGCCTAACCTCTGCCCAGCCCTCATCTCTGGGGGAACCTACAGCTGACTCTTCTCCACCCTGAAGACTGATCTTTGTTTCCAATCCTTTAGCCAGATTTCAATCCAGAAAATGAAAACTTAGTTTCCTTAACGCCTTTGATATGAAGGTAAAGGCTTTTTGAAAATGTAAATATGCCACATCCAATTCATTGCCTGAGAGCTTGGAGAGCTTACTGGCACTTTGTGCAACTCCAGCATCCCAGTGAGGCGGGATTGCCCCATGGATGTCTGCCTTTCTCATGAACCCACGTCCATCATGCTCAGTGATCTTACTCTTTTGTGTAGATGCCACCATTTTATCCAGAAGGAGGTCTGTATTTCCCAAGGTCCTCTCTAGATATATAGGCAACCACCAGTCCTCTGGCACCATGGCCATTCATAGCAGTATGTTGAACGTTTTGGCCAGCAGTTACGCAATTTCATAGTTGGGTTCCTTCAGGGCTTTTGGGAGAATGCCATCCAACCTGGGTAACACGTTTACTTCTCACCTACCCATTTGGTCTAATGCTCCTGTGTATTTTCTTCTGGCTGATCTCACCCCTCTCCTTATTTGCTACAAAGAATGGGGTCAGGTGTGGAAATCCCTCCCTCCCCACCGATGTCTTTAGCAATAAAGACTGACACAAAGAAATGACTGAGCTACTCTACTGCAGACTTGTCCCTCAGGAACCCTTTCACTCTTGCCATCAAGGAATCCAATTGATTCCCTGTGTACCCTCCTATGTCTGATGTCCGTAGTGAACATTTTACCTTCCGTCTAAGCATCCTCTGAAGGGTGCTGCTTAAATTCTTCCTTCTTTCTCTCTATTTCTTGGGCTATATTGTTTGGGTTTTTTTTTTAATTGTGGCACGTTTTACCTGAGCTTCTAATACAGGACTTGTTAATATCCTTTTAGGCCTCTGTTGGTCTTTTTGGTGCATGATTTTCAGTGTCTTTAGGTAAACGTCTTAATAGGAAACATCTCAAATATTTTAAGAAGTTAGTTATTGGGAAAGTATGTACATGGGTTTCTGTTTTGTAGTATCTTGTATCTTCTGTTCTGCCCTCCTGCCAGCCCCAGTTTATTCTGACTTACTTTTTTTCCCCTTTATCTGTTTTCTGTCCTTGGTATCAACTTACAAGCTCGATCTTTGCCCAGGTTCCTCCTTATACCCCACAACCTACCATCTTAACTATATTTTGCAGAGCTGTGTGGGTTCCTTCCCACCATTACGAAAGCATTTTTTGTCTTCTGGTTGTCTTTTAACATTGTCAGAACAAGACTTTCTTAGAAACACTGTGCTAATTTTACATTTACTAGTGCAAAATTGTGCATGCAAGTCAAACCTGACCCTTTTACTGGCTATTTACCTACACTTTTGCGTCTTGCAATGTCTGTCCCTAAAGCAGGATCCCAACTTGGGTGGTAAGAAAGAAAACCGTATTTAGTATGGGTAGCAATATTGTAAAAGTATCTCTGTTGAAAAAGGAAGCTGAAGCATTTTGGACATCTTAGCCACAGTACACAGATAAGAAAGGAAAAAGAAAGCCTGGAGAATAATTCCAGAAGAAAGAGCTTCAATACCCTGAATGCAGTGTAATATATAGCACATTTGTATACTGACTTCTTTAAAATCCATAGTGCTTGCATGCCAGTATTTGGATAATTTACTTTCTGAAGGAAAAAGGGAGTCTGATGGTTGTTTCTTTAAAAAAAAAAAAAAAAAGTAGTTTGTTTATGCTTTGAATATTTTGGCAATGTTCTTGTGCATAAACTTTTTTAATATTTATGTGCATAACTTCAGATAGAATGGATGGTGGTGTTTAAGTAGAAAGGACCGCATTAGTTGTCCTTTTATCATCTAGATAAGCAGCAGCTGGGCTAGTTAGTACAGACAGTGCTTTAGCAAACAGCTGGTTCTTATCTGAATGACAAAGGGCCAGGGTAGAGACCTTTTTTATTTTAAAAAAAAAAAAAAAAATCTTGTTTCTATTTTTATTTTAAGAGAGTGGAGAGAAAAGGAGCTACAGGCAATCTGTAGCATGTGAGGGTTTATTGCATTTTTACGAATATGATCATTTATTATAGATCAGTGCTAGGAGCCAGAGAAGTCTCTCTCTTCAGCGCGGAGAAGAGAAGGCTCGGGGGGATCTTACCAGGGTCTATAAATACCTGATGGGGGGAATAAAGAAGACCAATCCAGACTCTTCTCAGGGCTCTGCCTAGTGCCAGGACAAGAAGCAACAGGCACAAACTGAAATACAAGAAATTTCTTTAAATACAAGAAAAAAATTTTCTTCTGAGAGGGTGGTCAACCACTGGCCCAGGTTGCCCAGAGAGGTAGTGGAGTCTCTGTCCTTGGACATATTCAAAACTCAACTGGACAAGGCACTGGGCAACCTGCTCTTGCTGACCTTGCTTTGAGCAAGAGGTTGGACTAGATGATCTCCAGTGGTTCCGTCCAGCCTCAACTGGTCCGTGACTCTGAACTGTCCCACCAAGAAATGCTCCTGCTAGGGGCAGGTACTTATACAAAGTGTGGGGGCCAGTTGCTGCCTAGCCTGCTTTCCTTGCCAGGCCCTTAATGAAGGGCAGGAATTCGTACATCTTTGTTTATGTTGCCTACTCTTTATCAGTTAATCAAATCAAATTATACCGGATAGCACTGATATCAGCTAAGGGAAGGAACTGGAATGTGCAATTCAAGCTTTCCATTAGAATTGCATCAGGAAGAACAAGTCTTTATTTGAACTGCAGTCTTGCTTTGGACTGTCGATCTCTTTGTCTTGCCCACAGCACAGTTTCCAAATTAAATGTATTTTTTTCTTACACAAACTTTCTGTTAACAATGTAAGGAAAATACTTTTTCTGTTTTTGAAAGCCAGTTGTGTAATTCCTGTCTAATTTTTGCTATTTTTAAATGGTATTGTATCTTTTGTAAAATATTTGTGTAGTTGGCTGTCAGTGCCTTTGTTTAAACCCATCTTTTGAGATGCTAATTAGAAATGGAAAAAAGTTTTCCCCATAAAATGATAAAATACGTGATTCTCTTTACAAAACACAGTGATCTAAGCACAGCGCTCTTGCTATTTCTTTTATTTACCCTGTACTTTACTGCTTTACCAGGAGTGAATTTCTGTGTATTTCTCTGATTCAGAGCTTTCTGCTTGTCAGTATCTTTCTGAAAATCTCTTGAGACCTTCCTCCAAATGAGTTTGAAAGTTGATGGGTTGTCACATAAAGAAGGACTGTGCGATATGGCTCACTAAAAGCTGGACACTTGTTACATAAAGTCATCAATATAGCACTGGGAGAATAAATCCCAAAGCACTTTGATATTTTCACACCTTATTTAAAGGCAATGAAATAAAGGTTAGTTTATTATTTAACGCCTTTATCATGCAAGTTTCAGATCTCAAGCAGTTTAATGTTGCTGTGCTTTTTTTTCTCATAGTGTTTCAGAATTTAACATTTCTATTCTTTTTGAATTTGCCTTAGATTCCTTTACAACAGAGGCTACAAATATTGTTTAATTTACTTTTCAGTAAAGCTGTCAGTTGTAATCTGCAATTTAAAAAAACTAATAAAACAAATCCTCATTTCACAATTTAAACCTTATTGAGTCTAATTCACTTGCACGGCAAGTTTATTATTCTCCTGCAGCTTGACGTGCCTCCAATTGTAATTGTGTTGACCCTCCGATGCAGTAAATCTCCCCAGTGCTTATCAAACTGGGAGAGATAAGTCTACAATTTGGAACTTCATTAAATATCTCATTTATATTAAACAGATGATGGCTTTGAACAGAAATAATAATTTTTACAGGCTCTGCGACCTCCTGATCGTGGTCTCCTCGACTTTGTGTGGCGGTGTTTTGCAGACCTCCACCCCTCCGTGTACTGGGCGTTACGCCAGCACCCCAATGTCAGAAGTCGTTAGTCCATCGGGCTGACTTCAAAGCCTCTGCTGTGGAGACTGCAGCCGGGTGCTTTGTAGCCCTTGAAGCAGATTTTTAAAAATCTTTCTTAGCATACATTTCTTAGTCATCTGGGGATTGTGGGTAGAATGATTAATAATGGGCAGCTGTTTAAAGAGGAAAAAACAACCAACAAACATGTTGCTTATTATGGTAATTCCTGAAACTATGAACTACTCCTCTCGTGCTCATTTAGATACCAGTCCTCGGAATAAGCATTCCCAGTGGCTTCAAAGAGTTTGCAGCGTGCTCAGTATCTTGCAGTATCTGGTCCCCACTGCATTTCAATACATATAAAATACGTGCGCTTAAGTTTTAACTATACACTTCAATATGAAGAGGCGTGTTGGTGAAAACAGCTAACACTTTGATGTGTGAGTTCATATGATTACCCTGCAAAACTCATCTATTTTTTAATATTTGTTTATTTTTTAATAGCGCTGGATTCAGTCCACGCTGTTTAGATGAATTGATTAAATGTTCTCAGTGAAGCTCCTTTGGTAGCATCACTGAGTACCAGCAGGGCGCTGGAGCTCAGGTGAACTGAGGGGGTGGGAAGGCTGGATGCTGCGAGGGCTGGGTGATGGCGTGGAGAGTCTTTGTCTCTGCGGTGGGTGGCTGGGTGCTGACAAATTTGGTATCCGACCTGACTGGGAAGTGCCCGGGCACTTGTTCTCCTCGCTCCCAGGGGCCACGTTGGGTGGCTAAACCCAGCTAGATGATATCAAGTTGCTTTCTTACGTTGCCTCTCATGGGCACTGCTTTCCACTGAGCTCTGATTCTCTGGGGCTCACTGAGGAGAACTCAACTTTTTCCTCTCTTTTTAAAAAATCGCAGAGGCGTACGCAGGAAAACAGGGGATGATCAGCTTCTGCAAACAAATGCTGAGCTGGGAAGTCTCTCAGAGGAGCCTTCTGATGGAGAGCAGCTGGGGTGGGCAAGCGGCCGTACATGCAGTCTTCTCCCCTTCTCCCCATATGGCCAAGCAGCCTGTCTCCATCGTTTTTCTTCCACCTCCTACTTTGTCTGCCTCTCAGTGCCCCGGGGAGGTCTGCCTGGAGTCACGGCGGGCAGGGACCCAGCAGCTCCAGGGGGTGAGGCCTGGGGTGGGGGGGACACCTAAGGTCTTGCTGGTTCTGGTTTTGGTGGCTCTGCCTGGATGCTGCAGCAGTGCAGGGATCAGGGAAGCTTCCAGACGGGACAAAGCACGCGAGGCCTCTGTACCCTGCAGCCAGGAAAGGCAAAACAAAGTACTTATCATAAGTAGAAAAAAAATAAAAGTTACTGTGAAGTCTGCTTTTTTTGTTTTTGTTTTTTTTTTTTTTTTGACTTTCCTTTCTAACTATGAAATGTTTGAGTGTTTGCATATTGGTTACTAATATGTGTGGTGGGGTTTCCTGGGGGTTTCCATGATGATTACATTTGAAAGCAAATGGCCCCACTTCAAAAAGCGCCAGCAGCCCAATTCCAACTGGAGTTCCTGCTCCGCGCTCCTGACAGGAGCCTTGTTCTGACAGGCTGTCAGTGTGGGAGCCATGGCCCAGCTGTCTGCCTGATAATATTGAAAAAAGCCAAAACTGTCTGCTTAAGAAATTATCTAACAAAGAAACATCAAAATGCAATTTTTTTTATTCTTTCTTTCCACCAATTTTTCGGCTGAAGGATTTGAAATTTGACAGGGCACCGTGGGAGGTGAGTGTAAAGTGGCTTAGAAAGTTGGTCATTAAGCAGAGCTGTCGTTGCAAATTATATTTGTCCAGGGTGAGAAGTTCTAGCTCATTTGGTGCCCAGACAGGTCTAGGCCTTAGGCAAGTTGTTACAGTTCCCCCATGCTGGTAAATGGACCCTGGGCGCTAATTTTTCTCTCTCTGTGCAGTTGGAGTCACCCGGGAGCCCCTCTGGGCCAGAGCTGCCCATAGAGACTCTGCTGGATGACCGGGAGCGGAGGATTTCCCACTCCCTCTACGGCGGGATCGAGGGTCTCAGCGAGTCGCCCACGAGGAGCACGGCGCTGAGTAGGATAATGGGTGAGTCACGTCAGCTCTGCCAGTCGGGGCCTGTTTTGATTCTTCTCTGTGATTCATCGGAGGGCGAATAATGTGTTACGTGGGGATGAGGGAACATGGAGGTTGCACTGACCAACTTAAAACATGCCTTAAAATTGTTCCGCGCAAGCCTTCTGGATAGTTAATGTGAGAAAAAAAGTCAATAAATGGAATGGTGAAGTGAATTTCATATCCCGTGGCAGGTAGTAGAGGAAATAACAGGAGCATTTAACATGTTTTTTCTGTGTCTGAGCTGGGAGAGTAAGTTATTGGTCCGACTCGTCTCCACGTTGAGTCTTCATTTGCATGAAAGTCAGTGACTCATGAAAATTTATAATTAATTTCAGCATTTCTTCTCCTCTGTTTCAGTCATACAAAAGTACAAAAATAAATAAGGCAAACTTGCATCCGTTTATGCTTATTAGGGCATTTCATTAATTTGTTTGAATTTTTGCTTTGCAGGACACCCATTTTAAAACCTTGTAACTAATTTTAAGCATCCCTTGTGTAGATTTTGTGCCATACCATCTGCATGGCCCCGGTGAATAATGAGGTTATTAGCGGTTGCTCTGCAGCAATTCAGCTTCCGATGTAGAGAGCTAGGTAATAAAGACTTGCCTTGCCACGGGAGTGGTCGGATTTACTGACTAGAGTGGGATTATTTTGAAAGGATTTTCAAATTTAAGCACAAAAAGCAACTTGATGAAAATAGCACCTGACAGAAGATGCGACAATTGCTTGCTTGAGTTGCAAGCTTTAAACTTAAGATGTGGCCATTAAATCTGGGACTTTTCTTAGTGTGCTTGACACACAGACAATATATTAGATGATGCTGCTATAAACTTGGTATGAAGTAAGGCTGAACTTGTTTTTTTAATTCCTTGAGATTGGTTTTCAGCCTTAGAAAATGAAAGTCCACCACTCAGGCTTTTTTCGAGACAACAGTTTGTACATATATATTTCACTTCGTTTTGGGGTTGGGTTTGTTGTGGTTTTTTTTGTTTTGTTTTTTTTTAATTTTCTGTTTGCTTTTTCTTTGTGGTAGTAGAATGGCTACTGAAAATACAGTAATTTGCTATTTAAGATATTTAATCTTGATCAGTTAAATCTTTTGTCTCTTTTTTTGTGCATTTGGGCAACAACAGTCAGAAATAAATCCTATTCTCTTCTATTGCATTACATTTTGTGCAGCTCGGAAGAGAAATTGTATTCCTGAGAACCAAAGAAGCATGGAATCTTTTCACCCAAAGTCATATGCTGTTAAAGAGAACAATTAAAAAAAATATTTGTTGACAAATCTAAGGAGTGATAAAATAATTTGAGGTGTTTAGCACTACTCTCCTATAGAAGGGACTAGTTCTTGGGGTGTCAAGGCTTTAGATAAAACATTTTTGGAAAGCACTACCTTCTGCTTTTTCCATCAATGTTGCAGAGGATTTACACATAGAGCTCATATAAGCATTAACGAGTCATCGCTTAAACACCTTGTCCAGTGATGGGAGAAGAAACCCTCAGAGAGTCTGTGCGCGTGTGTCAGCAGCGCAGTTTACTTCCACATCAAAGGAACACAGGGCTTGCCACAACAAATCGAACTAGTGGTTCATCAGTCTGGTATCATCCCTTTAACAGTAGCCAGTAACTGATTTTTCAACAAAAGAAAAAAAATCTTTCCAAAGCTCTTAAAAATGTAATGCTTTTGGATATGTAGACATAGGGGAAAAAAATCCATTCTGTGTTTTGTGTTTTATAACCTGAAGTTGATGTTTTGATTTCCTCTATATCATTGTTTTCCTGTATTGTTTTCAGAAGCCAGGAACAGTGTAGAAAATTGATTGGTTGTGACTTAAATCCATTGGTGCTGTAGTTGGAAGCACATGGAAAATCAAATTGTGCTTGAACCTCATAGTAAATGTGATCTAGTCCAACATAAGTGAAAACTGGTCTTGCTAGGACCGAATCATTCCCTTCTGTAATCACCACAGCTTCACAGAGCTGTCATTTTTAAACTCAGTTTTTAGGTAGCAGTCCATTTTTTAATATGCTAATTTTTCTAAAGCAATCAGTACCGCTAAGTTAAAACTGCAGTGTTTATAATGTTTTGTGATATTATTGCGTGCATGTTTTCTTGCAGTGCCATGCAACAGAGAGACATTATTACCTGTTGGAAAAGATATGTACAGTTGATTTTTTCAGAGTATCTAATGTTTTTAAGACTCAATCATTTATTATACAGTGTAATTCCTGTCCTATTAGCATTGATAGTGAGAAAAAACTCAGAACTTTTATCTTCTTGAGAATGTGTATGTGGGCTTATATGATTCTTCCAGAGTTTTCCTCCTCTCTTGAAAGTTGGTATAAAAGTGAGGATTAGTCCTAACAACAAGTTGGCTGAGGAGGACTGGAGGTCTCTACCTTCCCATGCCGGTCCTGACCATGAAAACAAGCCAAAAGGAGTGGTTTATGCAGTGCTGATTCCCTCCAGTGTTCTCCCCATACTGAGGAGCCCTCTCACTTGCGGGCTGTCTGAATCGTCTGATGTCTTTTTATTTACCCCTCCATGGATTTAACCATGTAAACTTTTGGGACTCGGTACCTTGTGGTGAGGAGGTCACAGTTTGATTTCATTTGTGAAGGAGTGGGTCTTTCTGCTTCTTTTGCTATTGGATAAAATTGATGGATTTTGAGTTTTGTTCCTAGGTTAGACTATTCAAAAGTGATAATCTTAAAGTCTGGAAAATGCCTGCTCTTTTCAGTCATTGCTTAAAGTTGGAACAAAACTTTTAAGATAATTTTGTTTCTTTTAAATACATCTAATGTAATTTTCAGGAAAGGTATTTAAGACAATTTCCTTACTCGTTCAATCCATAACTGACAGCAAGAACTGGTTGTCAGAGCCTTGCTGTGAGAGTGGGAATAAAATACCAATTTTAGAATGTGATTTAAATTATGTAAAATAATGTTTGCTTACTGCAAAAAGGCTACATGAATCTTTTAATGTTTCTAGCGATTCTTATGTTGATCTACTTTTCTAGATGATTATTGCTATTATAGATTTTCTTCCACTTTTTCACTTGATAATATCTCACTAAAGTTTCTGATGGAGAGGAGATACTGCTTTCTGCATTCAGGGAATGATATTTGTGGTTCTGAAGAGGCATTTTTTTTATTTATACAAATTGTGTTTTCTCTTCTAAGATTTAGATGGCTATAGTAAACCCTTATGTTCATTTATTTATTTTTAGTATTTTTGGGTTGCATGTTTGTCGTGGTTTAGCCTCAGACGGCAACAAAGAACCACGTGTCGCTCGCTCGTGCCTTCCAAACACAGGAAGAATCGTAAGAAAAGGCAAGACTCTTGGGTTGAGACAAAGGCAGTTTAATAGAACAGCAAAGGGAACAGGCAAACAACAACAACAACAACAACACGGATAGGGGAATATACAAACGCGATTACGGAACCGCCGCTCCCCCTGCCGCTCGCCGCTCGCCGGCCGGACCCGGGCCGCCCCAGCCCGCTTTTAAGCAGCAACTTCCTGCCCCCTCCCCCGGCAGCTCAGGGTGGGCGTGGCTCACATGGCATGGAATACCAGGAAAAGTTAACCCTATCCCCACCGGAACCAGGACATTATCCACCCCTTATTCCATACCATCTATGCCATGCCCAGCAGGTTCCAATGAATTGCCACCACTTTCCCCTGTTATATATATATATATATACACACATATAATACCCTTAGTTTATGGGTCATCCCTCCAAAGTGTCCGTTGAGTTCTTTTAATCCACGGCTTTGGGCTCCATCTGTTAGAACAGTCTCTCAGGGCAGGTGAGATGCTGGGTGGTGCTGGTCTGTTGCATGCTGTATTTTTCGGAGCTTGTGACTGGTGCACCTGGTGTTGCTCATGCACGCAGTCTGTAGGCTGAAGATGTAGATCTTGAGGAAACTGCTGGGCGCCGGCTGCTGAGATCAGTTCTTATCCCATCACCCCTGTGCCTTACTTGTAGTACAACTGATAGCAATGAGGACATACAGTGACAGTGTTACTTAGCAATTAACAGCACACAATCTGATTCATTGGCTATTCTCGCCCAAAATCAGATCTCCATGAGGTACACATCGGACTTCCCCATCCTTCCGCATCACCCACCAAGTGCACCCAGGTCCTTGGGCAAAAGCAATCCCACGGATGGGTTTGCCTTTGCCTGAGGCAGGACTAACCCAGACTGTCTTCCCTAGCATATTCTTCATGTGCACTACGGGGACTTTATCCCCTTTTACAGTACGTGGAAGTTTTGATTGGGCAGGGCCAGCCCGATTGTTAGATCCCCTGGTGTTAACTAGCCAGGTAGCTTTTGCTAAATGCGTATCCCAGTGTTTGAAAGTCCCACCACCCATTGCTCTCAGTGTAGTTTTTAACAGTCCATTGTATCGTTCTATCTTCCCAGAGGCTGGGGCGTGATAGGGGATGTGATACACCCACTCGATACCATGCTCTTTGGCCCAGGTGTCTATGAGGCTGTTTCGGAAATGAGTCCCATTGTCCGACTCAATTCTCTCTGGGGTACCATGTCGCCACAGGACTTGCTTTTCAAGGCCCAGGATAGTGTTCCGGGCAGTGGCATGGGGCACAGGGTATGTTTCCAGCCATCCAGTGGTTGCTTCCACCATTGTGAGCACATAGCGCTTGCCTTGACGGGTTTGTGGCAGCGTGATATAATCAATCTGCCAGGCCTCCCCATATTTGTATTTCAGCCATCGCCCTCCATACCAAAGAGGCTTCAAACGCTTGGCTTGTTTGATCGCAGCGCATGTCTCACATTCATGGATGACCTGTGCAATAGTGTCCATGGTCAAGTCCACCCCTCGGTCACGAGCCCATCTATATGTCGCATCTCTCCCTTGATGGCCTGAGGAGTCATGGGCCCACCGAGCTATGAATAATTCACCCTTATGTTGCCAGTCCAGATCCACCTGAGCCACTTCAATCCTAGCGGCCCGATCCACCTGCTGGTTGTTCTGATGTTCCTCCGTGGCCCGATTCTTTGGTACGTGGGCATCTACATGGCGTACTTTCACAACCAGATTCTCTATCCGGGCAGCAATATCTTGCCATAGGTCAGCAGCCCAGATGGGTTTGCCTCTGCGCTGCCAGTTGCCCTGCTTCCACTGCTGTAACCATCCCCACAGAGCATTTGCCACCATCCATGAGTCAGTGTAGAGATAAAGTACTGGCCATTTTTCTCGCTCAGCAATGTCCAAAGCCAGCTGAATAGCCTTCACCTCTGCAAACTGGCTCGATTCACCCTGTCCCTCACTGGCTTCTGCAACCCGTCGTGTAGGACTCCACACAGCAGCCTTCCACTTTCGATGCTTTCCCACAATACGGCAGGACCCATCAGTGAACAGGGCATATTTCTTCTCATTTTCTGGCAGTTTATTATATGGTGGGGCCTCTTCTGCACACGTCACCTCCTCCTCTGGTGACATTCCGAAATCCTTGCCTTCTGGCCAGTCCATGATCACTTCCAGAATTCCCGGGCGACTGGGGTTTCCCATTCGAGTTCGCTGCGTGATCAGTGCAATCCACTTACTCCATGTAGCATCGGTTGCATGATGTGTGGTGGGGACCCTTTCTTTGAACATCCAACCCAGCACCGGCAGTCGAGGTGCTAAGAGGAGCTGTGCTTCTGTACCAACCACTTCCGAAGCAGCTCGAACCCCTTCATATGCTGCCAATATCTCTTTTTCTGTTGGAGTGTAGCGGGCTTCGGATCCTCTGTATCCACGACTCCAAAACCCTAGGGGTCGACCTCGAGTCTCCCCTGGTGCTTTCTGCCAGAGGCTCCAGGTAGGGCCGTTCTCCCCGGCTGCAGTGTAGAGCACATTTTTAACATCTTGTCCTGCCCGGACTGGCCCCAGGGCCACTGCATGGACTATTTCCTGTTTGATTTGTTCAAAAGCTTGTCGTTGCTCAGGACCCCATTTAAAATCATTCTTCTTCCGGGTTACTTGATACAGAGGGCTTACAATTTGACTGTAATCTGGGATATGCATTCTCCAAAAACCCACAATACCTAAGAAAGCCTGTGTTTCCTTTTTACTAGTTGGTGGAGACATAGCTGCTATTTTGTTGATCACATCCATTGGAATCTGACGGCGTCCATCTTGCCATTTTATTCCTAAAAACTGGATCTCCTGCGCAGGTCCCTTGACCTTACTTCGCTTTATAGCAAAACCAGCGTTCAGAAGGATTTGGACTATTTTACTCCCTTTCTCAAAAACTTCTTCTGCTGTGTTTCCCCATACAATGATGTCATCAATGTACTGCAGATGTTCTGGAGCTTCACCCTGTTCCAGTGCAGTCTGGATCAGTCCATGGCAAATGGTGGGGCTGTGTTTCCACCCCTGGGGCAGTCGATTCCAGGTGTATTGGATGCCCCTCCAAGTGAAAGCAAACTGTGGCCTGCACTCTGCTGCCAAAGGGATTGAGAAAAATGCATTCGCTATATCAATCGTGGCATACCACTTGGCTGCCTTGGACTCCAGTTCGTACTGGAGTTCTAGCATGTCCGGCACAGCAGCACTCAGCGGTGGCGTGACTTCATTCAGACCACGATAGTCTACAGTTAGCCTCCACTCTCCATTAGATTTTCGCACCGGCCATATGGGACTGTTAAAGGGTGAGCGAGTCTTGCTGATCACTCCTTGAACCTCTAGTTGACGAATCAGCTCATGGATGGGAATCAGAGAGTCTCGGTTAGTGCGATACTGCCGCCGATGCACCGTTGTGGTAGCAATCGGCACCTGTTGTTCTTTGACCCTCAACAACCCCACAACAGAAGAATCCTCCGAGAGACCAGGCAAGGCAGACAACTGTTTAACTTCCTCCGTCTCCAAAGCAGCTATGCCAAAGGCCCAGCGGTACCCTTTTGGGTCCTTAAAATACCCTCTCCTGAGGTAATCTATACCAAGGATGCATGGAGCCTCTGGGCCAGTCACAATGGGATGCTTTTGCCACTCATTCCCAGTTAGGCTCACTTCTGCCTCCAGTACAGTCAACTCTTGGGATCCCCCTGTCACCCCAGAAATACAAATGGGTTCTGCCCCTCTATAGCTTGATGGTATTAAAGTACACTGCGCACCCGTGTCCACTAGAGCCTTATACTCCTGTGGGTCTGATGTGCCAGGCCATCGAATCCACACCGTCCAATAAACCCGGTTATCCCTTTCCTCCACCTGGCCGGAGGCAGGGCCCCCCTAATACTGGTCATAGTATCCATTACTCACTTCTTGCATAAATGACTTGGAAGTTCCTTCAAGAGGATCAGAAGCAAGATCAAGCCTTCTGCTTTGTCTGGGGAACGGCCCACTGGAAACTGGGGCGGCACTTTTCCTGGAGGGATCCCCTTTTGTGGTTGTCATTCCTTGCAACTCCTGTACCCGTGTCCGCAGGATCGAAGTAGGTTGTCCGTCCCACTTCCTCATGTCCTCTCCGTGGTCCCGCAGGTAGAACCACAGGGTGCCTCGTGGTGTGTACCCTCTGTACTCTCTCTCTTGAGTGGGGAAATGCCTGCTTCTAATAGCTGAGATGCTGGCCCGTGCAGGTGGGGAGTAGGACATATTCTCTTCAAGTTGCTGGACCTTCCGCGACAGTTTCTCCACAGCTGAGACAAGGGGGGAAGAGAGACTTTCTTCATATCGCCGGAGCCGGCCAGCTACCTCATCCACCGTTGGTCCCTCTTCACCTTTCCATTCCATTACTGCCAGGGAGTTGGCATATGACGATGGTGCGCTCCGTACAAACTTCCGCCACATGGGCCTTGTGCATCGCACCTCATCAGGGTCTGTGGGTAAGTCTGCATTGTCCAAGTCATAATAAATCATCTCCCGCACGGCTAATTCTCTCAGGTACTGGATACCTCTTTCCATGGTAGTCCACTTGCTTGGCTGACATACAACATCCTCGCTGAAGGGGTACCTCTCCCTCACGCCTAACAGGAGTCGTTTCCAGAGGCTGAGGGCTTGGGTCTTTTTCCCGATCGCCTTGTCAATGCCGCCTTCCCTAGACAGGGATCCCAGCTGCCTGGCCTCCCTACCCTCTAATTCCAGGCTACTGGCCCCATTATCCCAGCACCGGAGCAGCCAGGTGACAATGTGCTCGCCTGAAAGTCGGCTAAAATCTTTTCGCATATCCCGCAGCTCACTCAAGGATAGGGATCGAGTAATTATCTCTGGTTCTGCCTCTTCCTCCTGCTCTCGTGATGGCCCTGGTTCATCATCATCTCTTACTAAGCGAACTGATTTCTTTGTGTACTTCTTCTTCTGTATGGGGGCAACTGATACTGGCATGGGTTGGTTCCCTGGTTCAGTGGCAGTGGCTACCACGGGGGTTGCAGTAGCCGCAGTGTCTGTCGCAAGGATTGCAGCAGCCGCAGGGGCCGCCGCAGGTCTGGTTTCCATCTCTTCCCCTTGAGGGTGCTGCATAATTCTGAGCAGTGCCTGGTAGATACTGGCCAGGGCCCAGCACAGCGCGGTGAGTTGTGCCTCTCTAGAATAGCCACAGCATTTTCCCTTCAAATATTCTACCACTTTATCAGGGTCCTGTAATTGTTCAGGGGTGAAGTCCCAGACCATTGGAGGTGAGTAGTTCTCTAGGTACCTGCCCATGCTCTCCCACATGCCATGCCACCCCTGACTATCCAGCCTCGGAGCAGATCTCCGGGTGGTAGTCTTAAATAGTCGCTTAACCCTAAACAAGACCTGGAACGTATTCAGGAGACATAGCACTACGAACACGCTAGTTTGAGTATCCCAAGGATATTCAAAATTCTCAAAAGCTGTCATACCTGACCCGAAGGAGAAAAGGGAGGCAGAAGGGCTGGGGAAATTATTAACAAATTCTGAGAGACGGTGTCCAATGTACGGACAGGACAGCAAAACCGCATAAACACCCCAAAATAGCCGTCTGAACAGTGATGTTATCATATCATAAACAGATATCGCACAGGACAGCAGAATGATAATCCTCATCCCTGTTCCAGACATGGTAAACAGCATCGCAGGGAGTACATAAGCCATATAGGAATTTATGTAACACAGCCATGAGAACAAACCAAGCAACATGATGACCAGTGACTACTTACCTAATAAAATAAATGCATACAAAAAAAAACCAAAACCGTTTTTTCCACGTTCTAGTTGGATTCTGTCGTTATCTCAACCCTTCGAGCCCCACGTTGGGCGCCAAAAAGGACTGTCGTGGTTTAGCCTCAGACGGCAACAAAGAACCACGTGTCGCTCGCTCGTGCCTTCCAAACACAGGAAGAATCGTAAGAAAAGGCAAGACTCTTGGGTTGAGACAAAGGCAGTTTAATAGAACAGCAAAGGGAACAGGCAAACAACAACAACAACAACAACAACACGGATAGGGGAATATACAAACGCGATTACGGAACCGCCGCTCCCCCTGCCGCTCGCCGGCCGGACCCGGGCCGCCCCAGCCCGCTTTTAAGCAGCAACTTCCTGCCCCCTCCCCCGGCAGCTCAGGGTGGGCGTGGCTCACATGGCATGGAATACCAGGAAAAGTTAACCCTATCCCCACCGGAACCAGGACAATGTTGTTAGTACATTCAAAATAACAACTGTGTTATGCTGGTTTGCTTGGCTCTATGATTAAAAATTCAAGTCTGTTCTGATACACCTTTCTTGTATATCATCCGTTATGCTCCTGAGTTTTGCAATACGCAAATACATAGCTGCTGCCTATATAAATTATTCTGATTCAACAAACAGCTTAGTACAAAGTCCTCTTTCATCTCTTTCTTCTAGTTGCTGATATTTTTTTTATGAACATGGTGGGTTTTGTTGCTAACGGTGACTAAACAGAAGTTATTCATTAGGGGGTACACAGAATAACAATAGCTTGCACTGAAATCTGCTTTTCATCCTGAAGAATCCCCCAGAACTTAGTAAAATTTGATGGTTCCTACACAACAGGAAATACTTTGTTCTCTACATATATAATTACTATCTTAAGGATAGAATCAGGAGGAAGCACTACTGAAAAAAATTTAGCTAGAGATGTAGCGTATGTGTGTCAGTGCAATGAAAATAACCCTTTACAAGCAGAATGCAGTTCCCCAGCCAGGAGTCTCATCAGAACGCGGTGATCTGCTACAATAGTCTTGACAGATCTGAGCACCCTCTTGAGATGCGTAGACATTTTTGTCCTTAGACATTCCCCACACATGTATTCCCACTCCCACCTCTCTTTAGCTTGGAAAATTAGATGATGTGAGTATCTATGGGAAATTTTGCCAAAACTCAGTATATTGCTGGGGACAAATATGCTGTTAGTGAATAAATAAATAAATAAATAAATGTCTGGAGAAATTCTAATTTGTCATCGCACAAGTCTCTGTATCCTTCCTGTAGGAAGTCTCATCACTATTATTATCACCATAGACACTATTTTCTTTTATAATATTTTCTCTTATTTATTACTGTATTTATTACTTTGGTTAATGCTCCATTATTCATCACAGAGTAGCTGTTGCTGATTTCTTGATCAGCCAGGTTAGGAATCACTTGCCGTGTCAGAGCAGGAAAGGCCCTCTACTTGTGGAAGAGGCTTGAAGTGTAGCATTGGTCTGAATCCCACGAAATCAAAATGCTCATGAGAGTTACTCATAAAATAATACTTGGTTTTGAACATGTAAGTGTTCAACAGTTTTCTTACACCTTTCTTTAAAAAGAAAGCAATAGCAAAAGCACAAGAACCAAGCCAGATGCAATACCGTGACAATGCAGTGTAGGATGGGAGCCAAGTTATTGCAGAAAACAGATTAACCAAGCTTCAGGGATTTTCAAGATTTAAAAGGCCCTGGAGTAGCTGGGTTCCTCATGAGTAAGCCTGTTGTTCATTTTATGTACTGTGTATGCTCAAGGGTTTTTTGGAGCGCGTTATGTTGGTGGTTTAATTCAGGTCCAAACTATTTTCTGGTCTATTGTAGGTCTATACTATTACAGGTTTGAAGTGTTGCTGTTTAGCGTATTTTTCCTTCTAAACTGAAAGTCGTCATAGACCTGGAGACCACCCATTTGGTAGTGGAGCTCTGAGACTTCTTTTTCTGCAGAGACAGATGGGAACCCTTCTTAATCCATAGTTTGGTATGGTCCTTGGGCTACGCTTGTTTAGATTGGTAACTTGTTCAAGAAATTTGAGCCTCATTGTCCTGGGATGAGATGCACTTGAAAAGGGGAATGTTTTTCCTCCCTTATTACACGGTCCCAAATCCTACATATTATTACAGATTACCTTGCTGAAGTTGAATTAATATATGCAAAACTGAACTTGAAGTGTATTCTAAGTCTAAATTTTATAGCCCTTTTCTAGCCCGAGGGAAAATTATTTTCTTGGAGAGGTTTGTAGACAGCTCGAGCAACGTCTTAGATTTGTAGATCAGTCAAATATACTGATGATTACTAGGTTTGAAGTTCCTTTGATGTTTCCTTGTAATGTTTCTCACAACACTTGCGGAGTTGCTTTCTCCAAGGGTATTTTCTGTCCACTTCAGCTGAGCTCTCTACAAAGGATGTATTGAGTCCGTTGCTGAGGTCTGTCTAACCATCTGCTGGAGGTGAAGCCTTTCACCTGTTTTTAGCTTCATCTGCAGTGAAAAGCGTAGGCACGTCAGATGGGTTTTCTCCTTAATTCCAAAGCAACTATTAAAACGTCAGTCTTCACCCTTGTCAGACATAAAGAAGGGTAGTGAAAAGTTAAAAATGTTACTGAATTACTGTAGCCTCTCAAATGGGAAGTTCAATCTGCCGAATGCCATAAGGTTATACCTTTTCACAATCAATTCTTTGGAGACGTTATTAACTGCAGAGTTAACAGTCTTGTAGGCATTATGTTTGGAAAGAAGTGCATTACCAGGCTAAACATTAGCCTGTCCATCAAAGAAGCTATTGCTGGGCAAAGAATCAGCTGTTAGGCAAACTGAACACATTCATTTCAGTGTGACAGTGATGAGATGTTCACTGTGCAGTACCTTTTTCCTCCAGCCACTTCTTCAGTCTTCTTCAGTGATCTCTCTAGAAGCCAGTTTTCCCCCCTTTAGAAAGCTATACAAAAAGGATTATCTAGTGCAGCGGTGATTTTAGCTAGCTCTTTACACATAAGGTTTTGTTTGTTTGTTTGTTTTTTGATAATTGCATGGAAAGGTAGGGATGGTAACTGAAACCTTTCCAGAAAAGAGGAAAAAATTCTTTTCCCCTAATTCTACACATTTTTTTCCATATCTGTAGGAAAAATAAAGCGTGTAAATATTTGATGTGTCCATAGAAGCAGTTTATGTTATGGAAATACAAGTTTTGCAATATATTATTACTGCAGTGCATTCTAATTTTAGAATAATTTACAGTTTGTTGTCAGATTAACGGTTGATTAAGCTAGTGCTTTTCTTCTCACAAGATGTGACAATTTTACTAATGGTTTTAGTAAGATAATACCTTTCCAGGAATAAAATTCATGTAATGTTGTGATCATTCATTAGAAATAATGTTTCATGTAGTAAGAGTTAGGACCAAACATTTTAAATGGCAGATCTTTTTCAGTTGAGCATCAACATACAGTAGGAAAAGTATTTTTAAAGATATTCTATCACATAAAAAATTATGTGCAGCTAGTAGAAAAGAATCGCACTTAATAATTAGCCATTGCCTCACATAACTAGATAATTTTCATCCAGATTTGCAAATCTTTATTTTCCTTAGAGCAAGTTTTAGCTTAGTGTTTCTCGATACTGAAATAACCTCTGTTTCTTCCAGGTTAATATTTTAAATGGTGATAATTCTATATTTCTACTGTTGTCCAAATAATATTATATAATCTCCGTCCTCCCAACTCTGTATGTCATGCATGTATCCTGAAAAACAGAGTTATTCAGTTTAAACCATTGTTATGCTACAAAGAATTGCAATGGAAATATTCCTTCTGATATTCTTTCTAGCTTTTTAGTCTGCTTGGTGGCATAAAGTTTTCTATAGTTTTAAAAGTTGCTTCTGCTTTATATAGAACAGTTTGAAAATTGTTATACAATCTTATGTGTTGAAATGATTACCGGAAAATATAATCATGTGTATATATTTATCCCTATAAAAGTAGTGGTGGTAGTGAGTTCATAATATTTTTATGCACATTAAAACTGGTTTTTACTTGGAAACAGCGTTTTACTAGTTTGTAAGAATTCTCTAAATACCATCTTTTAACTGCTACTCTCACAAATGAACTCAATGAAGTCTGCTACTGAACAAAGAATAATGTTGAGTCTTTAATATGTCTCTGTCATGTATGTGGTGGCTCTAGTTTAAGCATTTTAACAACAGTTTTAAAGTTTATTTGAATTTGGTGGTAATAGAATCAGGTCCTTTTTTTTTTTTCCAAATTTTGCACTTGTGCCTGCAGATTATTTTTTAAAGGAGAGAATGAAAATTTGGAATTGTTTGGTTTTGTCCGTGAGTTCTCATCACCTTTCACAATCCTTACCTTTGTGGAGGTACTATTAAAGGGTTCCAAGTTCCCAGTAGCAGTCAAACAAGTTTCAAATTTCAGGAGGGCAAGACTGATCAGGAGAAGTGATGAGCTCTGTTAGTCCCCTTTGAACTCTCTTTGTTTCTAGCAAACGATTTGATGCAAGAGAAGATACGGTCTTCTGGGACAGGCTCTTGTCGGTGGTGCCCAGTGACAGACCCAAGACAATGGGTACAGATTGTCTTGGGTACAGATTGAAAAACAGAAGGTTCCCTTTGAGCATCCGAAACACTTTTTCACTGGGAGGGTGACCGAGCACTGGCACAGGTTGCCCAGGGAGGCGGTGGAGTAGAAATGTTCACAAGCCATTTGGTCAGGGTCCTGGGCAACTGGTTGTAGGTGTCCCTGCTTGAGAGGGAGGGCTTGAACCGGATGAGAGGTCCTTCCAACCTCAACCCATCTGTAATTCTGTGATCTTCTTGTAGTAGGCCACAGATACAACTGGTGTATATTACTTTCCAGACCTCTGCATAGGAAGATTTGTATGAAGTGAGACATAGTTAGTTTTATTATCTATGTCGTGTCACTCTTATCAGTAGCACTGCAGTTTGACATGACATTTTATCAGCCGTGATTATATATTATTCAAGGCGCTCTCTGCCATTATTTAGTTTTGGGTTTTTTTATCCCTTTTATCGTTCAGGTAAATATCAGCTGTCTCCAACAGTGAACATGCCCCAAGATGACACTGTCATTATTGAAGATGATCGGCTGTCGGTACTCCCTCCTCATCTCTCTGACCAGTCGTCATCCAGTTCCCACGATGATGTTGGGTTTGGCACTGTTGATGCTGGTGGATGGGCTAAAGCTGCAATTAATGAGTCAACAGACTGGTAAGAGCGTGATTTAGTGGAAGAAAAAAAGACATGACTGCAGTTACGTCTTTTTCTTTAGTTTAATTTTTGGCTACTGCTAATCTTAATCTTTTTTTTTTAAAAAAATCACATTTAGATTTCACTATTTTCAAACTGCTAATTGTCCCTGTTTCAGGAAGGACGTCTGTACGGATAATTTATTAGGCTTTTTACTTCTGGTTGCAGTTTTGCGCTCTGTCAAAGTACATTTGTGGAAATGTTACTAGTTTTTACTAAGACCAAATCAGTATATAGCTGTGTTAATTTGATGATTTAATGTTAATTTAGTTGCCAACTGAGTTAGCCCTTTTAAAAAAACTTCGCAAAATTTAAACACTTGATTTTATGAAAGATGCAAGAATAATTCCAATTGGAAATTCTAATTTATAAACTTCACTGTAAATATTTCTAAGTCTATAAACCAAAGATTTTATTTTTATATTCCAGTATATATCTAGGATCATTTCCATACTTCTCTATATCTTCTTTATTTTTCTATGCAGTGATTTTAAAATCTGCTTTAGAGGTCAAGGCAGTTCTTTGTTCTGCCCTAGTGTTAATACTTGTGCAACAACGACTTTTTAAGATTCTTTATCATGCATGAAGAAATACCCAGGAGCAGGGAATTGATCGTCCCCCTGTACTCAGCACTGGTGAGGCCCCACCTCGAATACTGTGTCCAGTTTTGGGCCGCTCACTATAAGAAAGACATTGAGGTGCTGGAGCGTGTCCAGAGAAGGGCAATGAAGCTGGTGAGGGGTCTGGAGCACAAGTCTTATGAGGGGCGTTTGAGGGAGCTGGGGTTGTTTAGGCTGGAGAAAAGGAGGCTGAGGGGAGACCTTATCATTCCCTACGGCTACCTGAAAGGAGGTTGTAGCGAGGTGGGGGTCGGTCTCTTCTCCCAAGTAACAGGTGATAGAATGAGAGGAAATGGCCTCAAGTTGCACCAGGGCAGGTTTAGGATAGATATTAGGAAAAATTTCTTCACTGAAGGGGTTATTAAGCATTGGAACAGGCTGCCCAGGGAAGTGGTGGAGTCACCATACCTGGAGGTATTAAAAGACATGCAGAAGGACACGGTTTAGTGGTAACTTGTCAGTGTTAGGCTAATGGTTGGACTTGATGATCTTAAAGGTCTCTTCCAAACAAAACAATTCTATGATTAAATGATTTGTAACTATCATGCAAAGGCAATGTACTGTAATAGTTCCACATTTAAAAATACGGAAAGTAATAGTTCTACATTTAAAACTGTGGAAAGTAACTTTATGTGTTTAATCTGTAGTAAAAATAATTTCTGTGGATCTTAGGTTGACTCTCTATTTACTTTTATATATTTTAATATACAAATCTTAATCATAAATGCATTGAGCTCCATTATTGACTTGCTTAGGTTCCTGGCAAAGAAATACTGTTTATTGCTTAGTTAGTACAATTAATACAGATCTAAGATTTAATTTGCAAGTCCTGTAATTATCTATAGTAATAGCAAAATAAAAGCCCACCCCACTACACTGCCACTTCTTGAAGCTAGATAATTACCACAAATAGTGTGAAGTATATGAATTTTCTTATTTTTCTTGTCTCTTGAGTCTGTTATGAATGTGTCAGCAATATCTTAATAAAACAGCAGTAGCACCTGCCAGCTGATACGCACCTGTCGGCTTCTTCTTTGCTTTGTATTAGTTTATTTCACCTTTTGTCCAGGAATTGAGTTCTGTATTTTAAGCACTGTTTTAATGATTGTATAAAAAGGTAATTTTTTTTCATCCTCATTTGCATTTTTTTTAATGTTGCAGCTCTTCTCTTGGACAAGTCATACCTGTAATTTGGGCCCTTAAAAAGTCCATCTGTCTTTTGTAAAAGCTTTTAGAGCTGAGAATCTGAGACGTTTAAATAGAATAGTGCTCAAGGCTGCACATAATAGCTTATTGCTGAGGGAATTTTTTAGCCGAATATGAGCAAAAACCTACGGTATAAAGTAAGAGCCCATTGAAGCCTGCAGATGCTTTTACATTTAGTTCTGCAGTGTATCTTGCTATTCATATACTTCTTTGAAAATGAAAGTAACAGTAAAGAAAATAGGGATTAGATATTGTGGAATTGATCATGCTCAAAACCTTTAAATGTGTGTCTTTATGTGAAATTGTAAAGGTCTTCAGATACAATTGCACTTAAAAGAGTAGATCAGTGCAGCGCCTTCTTAGATAATGTATTCTATTTGTAAAAAAAGTAAATAGCAGTAGAATTAGATTGTTGCATTAATTTCCTGCTGCTAATGGATGAAGGAAGACTTGTAAAACGAAGGTGCATTGTATGATTTGGCTGGAAGGCACAAAGGGTAAAACTAAGAATATGGATGAAGGGTTATCCAAACAAGAATGGCAGCTGTTCTGAATCACAGAAGAAAATGTAAGCTTTTCCAGCCTCACAATATCTCCCTAATCCTTGATGAAAATGTTATGAAAACAAAGGGGCAATAAGACAGGATTAATAAGTGGAATTTTAATAACATTGAGGGTCAGAAGACGGTTACATTCTTTTAAGGATCAGCTGTCATTCCAGAAATCTTATTTGTTAAGTATGCTAGACTATAGTAAATTGCATTTGGCATTGCTTAATGACTTGCACTAAATTCACCTTCTGTCTTTTATTAATGTAGTTGAAAAATATTAAAATGAGGCATTTTTAGGGGCATTAGTTCCTCCTCTGTGCTCATTGGCTTTTGCAGTTACGGATCTTCATGGGGGCTTTTGAATACTTTTAGGCAATGTGCATGTATTCAAACTCCTGTGATCAGCGCCTTCCTTAATTACTAAAACACACTCATGTGACATTAATAATAGAAGTAAACCAGGACATGAAAATTGAGGACTCTACAAAGGGCTCCGATATTTGTACTGTAAAAAGGTACGAGATGTCGTGATGTCAGAGAACAAGTAATTTTTGGTGCTAAGTAGTGCCTTTAGTATGCAGGATACTATCCAAACATGGAGTAATAATCCTCCTAATAAGTGTGTGTGGAAGGTAGGTGTGATAAGGACAGATAAGGGAAGCAGAGACAAAGCCCCTAAAGGTGGTGTCAGTGGAAACGCTGGGATCCGATCTCCAGAATTCCCAGTTGCTGACGCCGTGTCCAGACCCCACTGCTCTCTCCGGGACCTGTGGTGCCCTTTATCGGGTTTTATTTAACTTGGAGTTTTAGTCTGTTCTTAGGACTTCAAGTTTAATATATATGTGCACACTGTATTTACATGAAAATGATACTCAGCTTTATTAGAAAATTTATATATGCGAATCAAAGCAAGCTCAGATGAAAAAAGGAGCATACGGCCAAAACAAATAGTTTTAGAAATTCACCCTTTTTGAAGAAAGTGTCACAGGATACATTTTGTTCGGCAAGATGAAGCCGGTCTTCTTTAACTAATGTGAGCTGTGTTAACAGATGTTGCTAGAGAAAATTCTCACTTAGTAAAACCACATTTTTCTGGCCTTCAGAGACAGGGCTGGCTAGCAGCGAGCCAGAAACTCCTGTGTGGCCTTGGGAAACTCATTTATGATCTGATTATGAAAGGTGTTGAAACCCTGTAAGTTCAGTTGAGTCACTCAGAGGACGTCTTCAGACTTAGGTGGTTCTTATTCAGCTACATGTTGGGCTGCTGTAAATGCTAGAAGTGTATATTGACCTTGTCTGTTTTATCTTTCTATCATGTGGAGCTAATTTTTTCCCTATTTTGTGGGAGTGAATGTGAGGACTAAATAGTTATTTTTGAGTTCGGGCTCTGATTCATCAGAGCTTTTAAGCATATGCCTCAAAACGTTGCTGAATTGTGCAGACATCTCTGAAATAGTTGCAGTAATTAAATGTAAAACATTATGAGCCTGAGCCAGAAACATTGAAGCCAAAAGGCACTTGACATTGACTTTATTCATAGAAGCTCTGATTGTGCTCTCACTTAAGGACTATATCCTTGTCACTTGCACATCTCTCCTTATTTGTAAATCTGCCACTCCTAGACTGAATTTCATCTAGGCTGCCGGGTAGTGCAGATAGTGATTTTCATCCTTTATCGTACTCGATTTCCTTACCTCCCTTCACTATTGTGCCTAATATTCGGGTGTTTCTTGATCAAAGATGCTTCTATAAATTATAGCACGTGGCATATACAAACATGTTCACATTGTGTAATTTAACAGTATAAGTTTGTTTCTGCAGCAATTCGTGACATGCCTGTTTCTCACTAAGTAATAGATGTATATTATACCTACCCCTTAGAAAATTATTCCTTTGAAACATGTTATTGAACAGTAGCATGTATGTATACAATATTTTGAATGGCATTTAGTCTATTTAGAGATCTCAGTGACAAAATACTTAGGTTTTTTGTCTTTAAGTACAACAACAATCAAAGGGGGGATTTTGAGGGATCTTTTTCCTATTGGATAGATAACAATGGTGCAAAATACTCATTTTTTCACTATTTTATGCTTTTGACTTATTTTTTGCCAGCTGAAGTAGAAATCGAAATTCTTTGTGCCTGCCTTCAGGCTCTTTTTAATACTCTCCCCTTCTCCAGGAGTAAGAATAGCTTTGTGTGAATTTCCTTTCATACTGTTTATTAGGAGTAATCGATCTTGCAAGTTTTTTTTGTTTTTTTTGTTCTTTTAATTTTTTCTATCATGTATTGTGGCCATTGTGACACATTGCAAGCCTAGGATTTGGCTTACACACCAAATTTTTCCTGCATTCCTGCAGTCATGATTCTACCAACATTTGACCAACGTGAATAAATCTTCAGCGTGCTTCTGCGGGAGCATGGTGAAATGCTGCTCGCTGAAGACCTGACTCGCAGCCAAGGCCACACGAGGAACCCACAGAAGAGACAGAAACCAAGTCCCTGGTTCCCATTTAGCGGTGGCCATTGTGGCAAATCCTTGCTCTGTAGGGAAGCAATGAGTAAAAATAGGTTTGTCTGACATAGACAGGTTAAAACCAGGAGGTGCTGTGAAAAATTTGCAAACAATTTCATATGTGTAAAGAAATTTTAATGTAAAGTCTTTAAATTAAAAGTTTTTTAAAGGTCTGTGGGCTTCGGACAGGACAGATTCTATTTATGCTTTATAAAAAACATTCTGTGATGACGAAAAATCTGATAATTTGCATTAAAAGAGTATATTTATTTCTCATTAAGAAAACAGAACTGTTTTATTCTTCCTTAAATTTTCCTATGTTGGGATTCTACATTCCTGTAGTATATGTGTAGTACACCAAATATATACTTCTTTCATTAAATCTCATAAGTGAAATTCTTGATACTTTTTAACTGGAGTTGCTCACTGCAGTAAAACCAATCCGTCGTGTGTGTAACTGACTTCTTGCAGTGGTTTATTTAAAAATGTGTACTTTAATGCTTTTAGAAGTCACGTGCTAAATAAATGCTTTTCTCTGCAGAGTGAAAGGTTGCGTGATCTTGATAAATGTTCGCATGATTTTTTTCCCTTCCTACAGCACTCTTAGTCCAGATGTTGATCCAGTGCTTGCCTTCCAGCGAGAGGGTTTTGGACGCCAGAGCATGTCAGAAAAGCGTACAAAGCAATTTTCAGATGCCAGTCAGTTGGAGTTTGTTAAAACACGAAAATCCAAAAGCATGGATCTAGGTAGTGAGTGATATTTTTTCAATTATTTTATTTGAACCTGATTTTCATGTTGTAAGTATATAGATTTTGTAATTCCAAACACATCGTTCATGTGCAGTACTGCACGTAATGTCTGCTGGTGGGAAGTAAAGCGTTCTTAATGTGAATGGCCAAGTGCCCTGTGTATTGTTTGTACCTCTTGTAAATGTCCGTACATTTAAATATCATAACCCTCTGGATATATAGTTATACATAAACATAAAAGGTACATATTAAAATGGAGGTAAAAAGCGCATTTACCAATCCGCATAGAATAACTGCATAAAACTGTTCCACGCTGTGGTTCTGGGTAGACAGGATTATTCTCATTTCATGATTATAATGCAATTAGCCTTAAAGATCCTTCCTAGTCTCTTATTTTGTAGGTGGATTTTGATTAAGATATTAAAGATGCAAGTATTTTTTGAAGAGTTCATTCAGAATTAGAAAACGGGGCTAGTCTGATATCTGGTTGAGACCTAAGTTATAATATTTGTATCAGAAGCCCTATGAAGGAGCATCGGCTAAGACAGGCAATCTGCTACAATCATGTTAACTGGTAAAACAACTGAGAATAAGTAATTCCTAACAAGCCCATCTATTCTTCTGCCATTGAACTTAGATTCTGAAGTGCAGAATCTAGTAACCTTAAACAGTGAGTTTTGATTGTTTAAACACACCAAATTCCCTACTCAGAATAATGAAATATGATACGATTCGCTTCTTGACAATAATTGTGAATATCTTAACTACAATCCCTGATTCACCAGTTTCCTCAGGGGACAGTAAGGTTGGTGGCATTGACTCGTCTTGACTGGTCGTGATGTGCTAACGTGTAAATAACATATTGTACCTGCCTGTGATGTGAACATGACTGACATTGCATGAAGGTTACTAGTTTGCTGCCATTTCTACCCAGAATGTTTGCTTACTGTTGCAGTTTATTTGCATGAAGTATGACATTGCTAAGGTCCCCTAACTTGAAAAACAATATGGAAAACGGAAGGAATGTTGGATGCATGTGGGGCATGGGCACTAACTGGGCTAACCGTTATACATTTACCTTTTAACAGTAGCTGACGAGACTAAGCTCAGTACAATGGATGACCAGAAAACAGGTAAGAATTGACAGTAAGGCTGTTGCTATAGAAACCTTGGTCAAAGCAGCTTACCACAATTACAGAACTGCCAGTCAAATTGCATGAAAACATGAATATTCCAGTACTTGCATGGCTGCTTTCTATTGTTGTGAATAATCAAGTCGTACAGAAAAAGAAAATTCTCGATGGAGATAAGTATGTGGGGTAGTACATTCAAGCAGGTCATACATGTGACTGTAGGGAGACACCTGTTTCTACACTTCGAACTCATAAATATTCACAGTTGTTTGGGTTTTTTGTCCTTTCCAAAAAAATCTTGGAAAATTTCCTCCTAGCTTCAAACTGTAATGTGCAGAGAGATGATGTAGAAGAGTCGAATGTTTGGCTATTACAGTGCTAACACAGTGCTTGGAAATAATTATTTTAATTAGAAAACTGCTACCTTTGCCTTAAGTGGTCATCAGATATGTGTTGTTAGTTGAAGATTATTAGCGCAAGTTGATTTGCCTTTGGAGCTGAAACCTGAGCGTCGTAACAGAACAAAAGAATATGTAAATAGAATCTTTTCCACATACCGTCAATTGTAACGTTTCACACAATGATAATGAGAAATAGCTTTCAAAGCGTATTTTTTATTAGTAATTAAAATAATGCACCCGCTGCAATTATGAACCTTTATGATTTATTAATATAAGTTAGCTTTTGACCTTTGGAATGCTATTTTAATTAGGATGGATCCAGAGGACACCATAACATTACTTAGCTCTAATTAGGAACAATTCACCTTTTTAACCAGAAAATATTATTTATTTTAGCATGATTTGGGGAGTAGGGCATTCCATGCAGAATTTACAATTAATAATTCACAACTGCATCTCTCTTTAACCACGCTTTACAACATGAGTAGGAATACTGAAAAGCTGTAAGTAATCAAGTGATAAAATTATAATTTTTATTTAAACAGCTAAAACTTCCAGCTCTTGAAATGTTGCAGAATGTGGCCACAGACTTGCAGCTTTACAAATTGAGAATGAGTACACAAAATTAAAATGTATGAATGTTTTGAAGGATGAAAGCCATCAGAATGTGAATCTATGAATTGTGTTAATGGTTGTGGTAAGAATCAGTGCTTAGGAACTACCTTCACCCCTGAGCATTAGTCACATAAAAAGGAGTCACAGATCAAACTCAAAAGTATTGTAAATTATTTTTCATTTTCTCGTTAGCCTGCCTATTTGAATGGGATGTGATTAGAATGGTGTAAACCCTGTGTGTTTTAGTAAAATGTGATGCTTAGGTGGTGCATAGTGGTTTTGGTGGTATTAATAGAGGGTGGTATTAACCAGAGTGTAGTTTTTCTCAGTGTATAACACCTGGTTTAAATTCCCAAAAAGAGACAAGTCAGACAATTTGGGTGAACGAGCATGACCGTAACCATCTGGATTAAGCAGTTACATATTTTGTGTGCAGCAGGCTTAATAACAGGAAAAAAGGAAACCCACCTTTTACTGTACTTTTATTTTATTTATCTAGTGTGTTTTTAACCAGGTTTTGTATATAAACTCTGGATTTCTCCCATTACTGAAGATGGATGTGGTTGCTAAACAAACCACTTACTGTAGTTTGGCTTAAAAATCATCTGGTTCTAAGAAAAAAAAAATACTTCCAATGTGTGGTGAACTGTGTTTTAATGAACTCTAGAAGCCAGAAAACTTCAGCATATATTTACTTTAGAAAAAATAAAAACAAACTCTGTTACAGTCAAAGTTGCACTTAATAGTATTGGCTGAAAAGGAGAGTGTAGAACTCACCAGCCCTAGTTGCTATAATAGATTTTTAATTATTTTTCTTTCTATAGTTCACTTGAAGTGCCTAATCCTTGCAGTGTTTACAGTTCATCCTAGGGGTTAGAAGTATATTCAGTAGCAACTGAGCATGGCTCATTTATTGAGTCCCAGGCACACTATAGTTCCAGCTGGCTATTTTTTCACATATGCATTGTGAAAATGAAAAAGAAAAAAAAAATCACAGAAAATTTATTGAAATTGTTTATTTATTTATTTTTACACGGTGCTTTTACAATAAAATGTTTTATTAAATGGAACCAAAACTAAACTATTTTGGATGCAGTTGCTTGATCCATCCCTCCCCTGTCCTCCCCAGTCAAAATGTCACACTTTTTTGTATCAATTGAACTAGAAATAGAAGAATTTATCAAATCCAATGGACCAGATGTTAGTAAATAAATAGACTCACTGCTAATGTCCTTTAAGAAAGCGTCGAGAAAGTAGACTTTGTACCTTTGCAGAGCTGCTTTAATCAAATAGAGGGAAGTTTTTGTCATAAGCTGCTGGTAGCATTTAACCTGAAAGCTGATAAAAATGACGTTTCAGAAAGAAACAAAGTCGTCATTTAAAAGAAAGTGCTGATGAAAAATTTACTTTATAGCCTTTTAAAAATAGTCATTGAAGGAAACCCTGAAGGAAACAACATATATCCTTTTGACACCATGCTTTTTTGCCTTTGCAAATCGCCCAAGCGGCTTTGTGGCGCTTTATAAACACTCGAGGTGAGAGAAGTGGGAGCATAATGAGTTGTTAAACAGCGTCAGCACAAGGCAAAAACAAAGGGCTTGGAGCAGGGAGCAGCACGTACGCTCCCTGTGACCGATGTGTGTTACGTGTCTCGCTGGATCTGTGTGTGCTGTGAAGTTTTGTGGTGGGGGCTGTCTGTGCTGGGGAAGGGAAGACGCACACAATGCCGGCGCGGTCCGGCATGAGCAGGGGGTGGTTGCATGGCCTGGAGGACGAGGCTTGGCCCATGTCCCCGAGGGCTGGCCAGCTGGGGACACAGGGAGTGGTGACGCATATGTGCTGGGCAAAGGGCTGTGCTTGACAAGGGTGGTGTGAGCATCCCCCAGAGCCCTCGGGAGACGGATGGGGGTGTGTGGTGTGTAGAGCCGTGCCGTACGGCTGAGCAGAGCCTGCGCTCGTGGCAGCAGCCACGGGAGGAGGACTGCTGTGGTACCGAGGGATGCATCTGCCTCAAAGGGTATTTGTTAAGAAAATCGTTGGGAAGGAAAATTTTGATAAATTTCAAATTTTAAAAATGATAAAAGAACCCCTTTCATCCCTCAGTCATATAAAGATGCTTTAGGTAGACGTGTCTTTTTCTCTTCTTTTTTTCTACTTTAAATTCTGCTGTCAAAATTGGAGTAGAACTCATTCTGAGCAGATAACATTTCTGATGATTACCACCAGCACTGTAAAGGCTGGAAGAAAATGCTGACATTTTTGTATTTAGAAAACAAGGTTTTGATGTGACTCATAAATTTTAAACAGAATCCATTTTAAAGAAAGTTTGCTGTTTCTCACCGGATTATGGGTAAACAACTCACTTTCTGGCTGGTGAATTCTAGTGATAAATTCTGAACTCACTCAATTTACAGGGAGGCTCAACTATATATTTTGAAAATAGTAGACTTGCTATGAAGCGGCCATAGAAGATAGTGAAGGTATTAAAATATACATAGCTTTATGATCATGGTGCTTAAATTGCTTGTGAAAGGACATTTCCCTCTTTCAAATTCTGCAACCTGTCCACATTCGTGTTCGTGGCCACCCTAGTTCAATAAATATTCCTATCATATCTGTAATCCATTATTAGTTTTACAGTACTCGAGGAACATTAGGTCATATCCCATCTAGCTTTTCCTTCGGGAAAGCACAACTTACATAAATACAGTTCTCACAGAGATCTGTACTGGGTGGCAGGAAATGGGATTTTTTTAAGTCCTTTATGAACATAAATGGGTACATAAATGCCTTCTTTATAATTACTGTTTACAAAAAGAGCCACTCAGTAATTAGGAAAAGATATACGAGTATTTCATTTAGAAGATTGCAAAGCAGAATCTGAAATAAGGAAGTTTACAGTAAGTTACCGTGTAAGAGGATACCCGTTCCTTTTGTATATGCAATTGAATCTGTCAAACAGTTGGTTTATATATGGTTGTCCTGTTTCCTCTTTTTTTCTTTCAAAATGTTGCATTCATTTTTCCTGTCTCATGGACTGTTTTTAACAAGATACACCATCAAAAAGTAAAAAACAAAATCTCATTTGTTGCGTACTGCAGGCATTAGTGGAGGAGTAGCAGATTTTGGCATATGCTAGAAAGTGGACAGCTTTATAGGGCAGTGTCTAAATTGGATTTCTTTTACTTGGTAAAAAGAGCGTTACGTAAAAAGACTTGCCTTAGACTTCAGCCCACGTTCAGAAGTTTGGTGAACCTGGGCTGCAGTTTGTTTGCACAGCTGGGAAGCCATCAACCGCCCTTGTCCCAGCTGGGTTCTCTTCTTCACCCCAGCCACTGCGCTGTGCCCCTAGCTGTCCTCGTGACCCTCAGCCCTCCAACAAGTACGGGCTGGGAGTGAGGGTGGCTTCTTCTAGGAGATGTGAGTTCATCAAGATAAAATTTCTAATTTATTGGGGTGGGTTTATTTCTGGCCAAGGGTCCAAAAAGCAGGACTCCAGACCACTGGGGGAACCAAACTGTAGGAACTGTGTAGACCTGTGGAGGAGGATTTTTTTGTTTGTTTCTATTTACAAGTTCATCTTATCAGTAGGGCAACTGAAGGGGAATAATTTGACAGCTGCTGTTTGAATGTATTTGATCTGAGGGATTTCAGTTTAACTTAATTGCTCAGACTTTTAATAGCTGAGTGGAAAATGAAAGCGTTTGCTGCCTTGCTCCACCTCATACCAAGTTAGCAAACAAGAAGGACACCTGCCATGCTGCTATTCTGCGTCCCTTCCGTAGGTCCAGCAACCAACCCCCTTCCTCCCCACCCAGTAATGAACAGTGAAAGAAGCTGGGTTTAGTAGCGTAGTAGCAGTTTTCTCCAGTGTAAGGTAGCTTCACATACCTTTGTTAAAGAACGGTGACAGATACTGTCTCTCCTCTCCCTCCTAATATCTACCAGAATATAGGGATCAACCCCAGAGCCTTGTATTATTGTGAGGTAAATACTTTAAAAAGATAATTTTCCTTTATTGCATTATTCACACCAGACCTTGCTTACAAATGCCCATTGATTGATATTCCTGAGGGTTCAGTTCTTGGCTCTGTCTCTCAGTGCTGCCTGGCTTTGAAATATATCTTTCTGTGCCTCTCTCAGATGAGGATAGTGATATCAACGGAGTAACAACCCACCACCTGGGACTGCTGTGGTGCCACAACACCCTTCTCTGTTCTGCTCCCTTTGCGTAGAGAAAAAGTGGGTTTCCATTTCCTAGGCGAGGGCTCTGGATCATAACTTCAAGGAAATGGAGTGAAGGTGATGATGGTGTCCCACCTCATCTTTCTCTGCAGCCACAAATCCTTTGGAAAATCTGGCCAAGACTATACTGCACTTTGGAATAAAATAACTTCAACTAAATGCAGTGATTTCCCCCCCCCCCGCCCAGTTTTAACAATAATATGAGATCTAATTGTGCAATTGGCAGCTGATTTACACCGTGACTGTGTTGTGTCTAAAAACAGAGGCTAGACATTTAGTCCACAAACCTGAGAAGAAAAGTCGGGATGGGGAAAGACTTTTGCAGAATACTGTCTGGGGTTTTCTTGGCACACCTGCGGCCGTGCTGCGGCACTGAGAGCTGCTCTCGGCCCCAGCTGTAGTGCTGCCCAGACATCAACCGGGTGGCTGCCAGCAATCCCTTTCTTTTCCAGCTGGATAACTGGTACTGCCTGACTAATTGGGTCCTTTCCACAGATATTTTTAAACTTTGCAAAATCCCAGCAAGTCAACTGATATTTCTCAGAAGCATTTCATTATGAAATTGTTAGCAATTCGATGCAAGTCTTTAAAACTCAATTAGAAGCAAAGAGCATGTTCCTTGAAGCCAGAAGTCAGGCTACTTTGCAAGACTGTTACTCTAAACATAATAGGATTCGTGCCCATAATCCGCTCCCTGTTCATCAGTTGCTAGTACAGATAAAATTTTCTGCTCAAAACAAAAATAATTAATAGCGTTGTTTGATGCCGGAAGATATGTATCTCTGCTGGTTTTATGAGCTGTATTTTTAAGCCCCACGATTACTTTATCGTTCAAATTGTTAAAATAATAGTAATGGATGTTGGTCTCTCTTCACTGATTCGAAAAGCCAGACATTGCTAACGTTGTTGGTTTCGTTGACTATGACTTGACGTCCTCATTCACTTCTGAGACCAACAAATCTGCAGAGAATTCCCTGCAGATTACTGAGAGATGATGTGAATAATGTGAAGTGGGTCCCTAAAGACTTTTGGGATGGATATGCATAATCAAGCATGCAGTTCTCAATACTAATTCTAATTACCTTTTTTTTTTTTTTTTTCTTCCCCCGGAATCGCTAAGGTTCCCCAACCAGAGATGTGGGGCCTTCATTAGGTCTGAAGAAATCCAGCTCATTAGAAAGCCTGCAGACAGCCGTTGCTGAGGTGACTCTGAATGGTGATATTCCCTTCCACCGCCCGCGCCCGCGAATTATCCGAGGACGAGGCTGCAATGAGAGCTTCAGAGCTGCCATAGACAAATCATATGATAAACCTGTAGCAGATGATGACGATGAAGGCATGGAAACTTGTAAGTAAACTATTGCCGTGCATAAAAAATGCTAACAACATAGGTTAATTCCTTTAAAGTGATTAAAATTAGTAGAAGATAATTTTAGGATTTTTAAAGAATAGAGCTACCTTCTCTCCATCAATTTTTTTTCCAGGCTTTTTCCCTTCATATGCATTAACAGATTGGAATACTCTGCAGCTTCCTTCCTTTCTGAAATAAGATTATTAGGAGTGTGTTTACTTAAAGTGCTATGAAAATTTTCTGTAAGACAGCTAATTAATTTACTAATGTAAATTAGAGAAAAAATTATGCAGAAAGACAAAAATCCCACTGAATTTACGTTACAAAAATATGTGCATCTAACTTTGAAAGAGTACATTTGTAGTGTCTGGGGGAAAAAAAGAAATCACTGTCCTTTAATTAGAGTGAGTAAGGCTGGCAGATCTAATAAAATATAAAGTTAATGATCAGCTATTACCCACCCTAATGGGCATTCATTTACATTTTCAGTTCTTTAACCCGAAGTATGACCCAACATGTGGAGAATGTCATTAACATAAAAGAATCACTTCAAAGCTAACCTTATCATTATTGAACTGTATAAGAATGGGCTGGTAAAATGACAACTTCTATTGAATGAAAATAGTATGAATGGTAAATTACCTCAATCAGGGGTTGTATTAAAATCATTGAATTTTTAACCTTCATGTTGCACTACTTTCAACTTGTCACACACCAGCAGAATTTTTTTCAATCAGCCTGCAGCTAGTTAAAAGTTTATGAATGAAGATGATGGTGGGAGGGTTGAAGTAGTAAAATATTTAGCCTGAATGCTAACAGAAAAAGCTTGAGAAGAGATTTTCACTCTGCTCTTTTTAAATTTTTTAGTTTCAGAAAGTCTATTTCATAAGCGTCTTTCCCTGATATTCTTTTATAAGCTACTTGCGTAATCACTCTTTTATTTTTTTAAAACTCTTTGCTTTTTTATTTTTTTTAATCTGCCTCTTTCTAAAAGCATTCTGAGACTGAAAGGGAGGTCATTTTGCCAGTCACTTTTCTCAAAGGTGGTTACGGACAGAATTAATTCTGCTTCGCTTTTCCAGCACCTAGCAATTTCACGCAGCAGTGAGGCTAAATGCTGGTCTGGTGCTGCGGGCTGTCAATCTATTTCTGGCCAGTAGAAGAATAGGTAGAAAAAATGTGTAGTGATCCTGATCATTCTCCCAGATTGCATACCCTATGGTCTTTTGGGACATAAGACCATGTTTTTCTCGAAGGCCTTGTTTGGTGTGAGCCCACCGATAGTAATATCTTGTTTTGAGGCATCAGATATCCAAGGCTTTTCCAGAAGTTACAGATGGTTTAACTTCATTTGGTCAAAAATATAGCAAAACTGCTGTCCTGAAACACTTCTAGGTGAATATAGGTTTACCAGATTACTGTAAGGGGTTTTGAGCTTGTTGATGCAATGCATAGAGAGTAGCGAGGAAGTATTTGGTGGTCTTTGTGACCTTTGCATGGGAGAAACAGAAATCAGACAAAGCCTTCTGGCTGAAATCGAAATGCCATGGGGTGAGTCTTTGCCCTCATCTCTCTGTATGGATGAAGTCGTCTAACACTGGTGCACCACCTCAGTGACACGGGAGGGCAAGAGCGAGGCTGTTCTCAAATCTCACATGGTAAAGGGGCTGAGCAAAGTGTCACCAAGCTATGTGCATAGAACCGCGCGTTGTGTTGAGTTACTTGTGTTTTAATACCTTCCATATATTATAATTAGACATCTAATGAGTAATCTGGAAATTTGCAGTGCCAGGTTAATAGAAGCAGATAAGTAGCAAAGCAAATGTAGTAAGTTGGTTGGACAGAATTCAGTCCTTTAGGTCGTGTCCTTCTCACGGTGGCCATGGGAGCTGGCCCAGCCGTACGTTGCCTGGGAGCAGCACAAAATGCTAGGTCCTCAGGTCTATCTTTCGGAAAACGTTTCTGTATCTGTGTTAAAACTGAAAGCACTGCAGTCTGCTCCACTTTGTGTAAATTATATGTGGCTTCAGATTTCAGAGAATTTACCAAATGGTGTCTTCAGCTGGACAAAGCCTGGGCACATACAAATATGTAGAAGTTAATTTAACAATCTGGTCCTAACGTAACTAATGCCTCACTGCTGCCGTAATGACATTGCCTAAGTTTTTTTTAATTGTATTTAATTATTCCATAATTGTTTGAAATTAAAATGTGGCTTTCTCTCATTATAAAACCCAGGCAAACATGTTGGTGGTCAATTTGCTGATGCCCTTGAGGTTGGATCCATTTGTCTTACTTGAATTTTTCCCCCTTTCTCCTCCAAGTGTTTCAGTGCTAAGAGTGCATCTTTCTTCCAGACAGTGATCCTCTTTGGAGTAGCAAATAATAGCACTGCAATTTATTGTATAGAGGAATTGTTAATATGTCATCACCCCATATACAAAAGCTATAAAAATCCAGGTAGTATGTGTGGCGAAGGGGCTGACGCTCTTCTGGATGTACTTGCTATCCTTAGAACAACATGCTATTAAATTACTAAATGTAGGATGAAAATCAAATAGCAGTGACCAGTTCTGGGGTAACATTTTAAAAAGTATTTGAGAAGAAGTGTGTGAGTTTTAATAGCTGTAAAAAACTAACATTTGTGGAAAGGTGTGGCTGTTCAGCTTTTGCAGATCATTTTTCCTGCCTTTTTTTTTTTTTGGTGTCTTGTTTTGGGTTTTTTTCCTTTCCTTAATACTTGAAATAGCTGACTGGAAGCAAAATGTTTATCTTTAACGTCTTAAATGAGAACAAGGCATTTGGACTGGGAGAGAGCGACAAAGCTTTCTAATCTTTTGCTGAATCTTAATTGCTAGAATCTAGGGCTGTATTAAATATCACAATCAGAGGCCTGGAAGCTTAGTGGCAAAATAGCTTCACGTTAAGGAGCTTTGATTCCTCATGTGCATCTTTTCCATTTTATGGCCTAATTAGGAGAATAGCTTCATAATACCTGTTTGTGTAGTTCTCCATAGTACAGTGTGGTTCATGAAATGACACTAGTTTTCAGGTTTAATTGATGTTTAAAGTATACTCCAATTTATTTTTTTGGCTTCAGCAGCCTGAAAGGGGAGGCAGGAGGTTGCTGGAAAGGAAGGAAATAACAGCACCAAAACAAATACATTCTGCGTTTTGCAGTAGCCTAATGTCATTACTGCAACTTAACAAAAATCAGAAGTTTCATGTGAAGGCTGGGCTTGAATTTTAATTGAGCAGCATTTGCATTTGTTCTAAACACTAGTAATTAGGTGTATGTTAATTGCAGAATAACTGTGCTGCATAAAAGTGAAACAAGTTTCTTCATGTTGAGTCCTTTTAAGAAAACTGGAAATCTATTTACTGCAGTAGAGACACCAGCGTTTACTCTGGAAGAACAGAAATCCTAGTTCACAGGGCTCGGTCCAAGCTACGGAGTTAATTGCAAGCAAACTGCGTAAGATAGACAAATATTTATTGCAGCATAAGTGTGGAAAGGATGCAATATTATCTCCATAGAATATGCAAAATAAATAATAAGAGGAGGCATTGTTATGACAAGTTGTTCAGCAACTCAGCATAGCACAGTACACTTAATACATATTTAGGATTAATTTAATGTATTGTTATATGAACATGAATAACCATAGGTCAACACTGATTAATCTTTAAATTTCTAGCAATGGAGTACCAAATAAACATTTGACTTCAAAATTTGTCAGAAATTTAATGCAATTTTTTTACTAATTATATTTGTATGCAAGTACAATCTTTTAAATGTCTAGTTGGTTTTAACTGGAACAGATTGTAGCTATAAATTAACATGCAAAAAATTAGCATTTCTATTCCAAAGTAGTTTTCCACTACTCTTTTAATAATAACTAAATATCATTCCAGACACTGATTAAGAAACACCGTGACCAAAAAAAGTACAAGTACAGCAAGTACAGAGGCATGTACAGGACAGGCCTATTAATTTTCTAAAATACAATTATCCAAATATTAAAACTGGGCCTACAATTGAGAAGCTGTATCATCCCTTAACTCATAGCAGTCCTGAAGACAAGTTAACATAAAATGCTGAGACCTGTCCATTATTTTTTTTCTCTGCCTTTTTTTCCTGGTGGTTTGTACTTCAGAGTACTAGTTGAGATTCAAAAATAGTTATTAATGTTGAGATTTATCTGACATGGTATGTTTTTATTGAAATGTGTTTATGTGATCTTCCAGGGTTGGAGAATATGTATAGAAATCTTGGGATACTCAGTGAATAAGTACCAAGTCTATTGGACAGGTCTGTGTCTTGTAAAATATTAATGAATAAACAGTATTTCGCAGGCAAGTATCTGAGAGAGAGAACAGACAATAACAAATGGCTTCCAGTCAATGATTTGTAGACTTTTCATGTTCAATGCATCACTTCTAAGGTGAATATGAATGATGACTAAGAAAAGCAAGTTATATTCTACAGTAGTCTGTGTATGAGAAATTTCTAAAGAATTAACACACTTCTATTGGCTGTAGAAGAGTCACTGAGGTTGAGAAACAATCAAATCAGTAGGATTAATAATGAGAAGTAGTAAACATATGCTAAACTAAAAAATGATTCTTTTTTCCTTCTATAAGCTGTGGCCATTTCCAAATCTTACTGAGTACTAAAAAAATTTTCTTTTCCATAGACTGTGTATATGTAAAGTGAAACGATATTTTTCAACTTCTACTGCCAAAAGTTGTTTGGAGCCTTTGTATTCATTAGAGCTACAGGAGACAGCGTGAAGTATGCATCCGTGATCCTAATTGCTGCTTCATGCTGTCTGTTGGAAAATTGGGAGATGGTGTAGCCCTACTTATAGTGTGATGATATGAAATATTAGAGCTCCTGGAAGGAAGGTCACAGCTTCACCAGCCATGCAGTGTTGGCTTTAAGTTAAGTCAAAATGGTCACAAGATTCTGACCCATGAGCTTGAGGTGTTTCATCTCTTTCTCACTAAGCTATTGGAGGAGTTTTCAGTTTTTGAATGGATTGCTTCTTTTGGTCATTTTTCTTTCAAATTTTCTGAAATACGTGTGTTCTGTTAAGTCTAACCTTGGGTATACTTCAGGGTTCTTGGAGTCTTGGTCTCGGATTAGAAACAGAGAAGGAACGTGTTATCTGCCCTTAAAGAATTTCACGTGTTCCACTGGATGGAATCTTCCCACCCGAACCTCCCAGGCTACCCCATCTCAACCAAGAATAAAGCCGAGAATAAAAATCATGGTGCATGATGTGTTTTAAATGGCCCCAGGAAATGAGTAGTGTGACAAAACCATTATGTTACTTGCAGCAGAAGAAAAAGTCTATTAAGGCTTGTACTGAGGGTTAACAGTCCTTAATGACTTTCATATTTTTATGATAATATTACTAGAAATTTACTGACAGGGCATGCTGCACTGCTGTTTTTCTTCTTGCAGATATTTCTGAAGCTCTCCTCAACTGATTTAGATACTGAAACAAAAAGGGCCAATTAACATCACCTTGCTAATCCTCTTCATTAATCCATACATTATTCCGAGTATCCACAAAGCACGAATCGTGTTTTGCAGAGTGTTCTGCAGAGGTGAATTCCTTGCTTCTGGGAGTCCAGGAAATCCCCACATGAGCAGATACTGATTTTTTTATTTAAAAAAAAATATATATTTTGTGGTTGTGCGTATATCCTGCTTCAAAATACGTTATGCAGTACACCAAAAAGCCTGCCCTTGTTGTTTGTTCTTGTCCCACTGATGTTTCTGAATATGTGCTTTCAGTGGAGGAAGACACAGAGGAGAGCTCAAGATCTGGTAGAGAATCTGTGTCCACAGCAAGCGACCAGCCATCCCACTCATTGGAGAGACAGATGAATGGAAGCCAAGATAAAAGTGACAGAAAAAAGGCTGGAAAGGAAAAGAAGAAAGATCGAGATAAAGAGAAGGATAAAATTAAGGCAAAGAAAGGAATGCTGAAAGGCTTAGGAGACATGTTCAGGTAGGTGCTTTGCAATCAATCAGATGTAGAATAAATTATAAAAAGAAGTTTCATCTTTCAGTTATTCATTTATATTGTGACTGTTTGCTGAGGCCGTATTTTACTATACAAATATACATGGTGTGTATCGCCTGATCTCTCCATTTTTGAGCCTACGGGTGGTGTCGTGAAAGGGGAGCAGCTCAGAATGGAAGAGAAGGAGATGGCTGGCAGACTACAGGGGCTACAAAGGAAAAAGTGGTTTTAAGCAACAAACTGCTTTGTCTTGGGAAGAGTCTTTGGTGATATCTAAGTACTGTACATATTCTTTGACAGGTCAAACAATTTTGGGTGGTGTTTTTTTTTTCCTTAAACTGTGCTAATACTGTACCCAAAGCTTACATGTTACTAAATGAATGTTTTTCTTTGCTTTACTATTAAGACTGTTTGGTATCATGGAGGCATGATATGAGTCAGTTTGAGATTGAAAAACAGCATGCTTCTCTCAAGGAAAACAGGATCTAAATAAGGTTGTGTGCTCTGAGAATCCACAGTCTGGAGAAAGGGTCAGTGAAAGACCTGATTTTTACCAAGCAGTGAGTTTTTTTGAAAGGCATCGTCTTTCCAGCAGACATAAGATATCTGAAAGGAGCAGACTGCTGAGGGACGCCCTGCTGTTCTGGGTAAATAGTGAAACATGACAAACACCTTTGATCACTTGTGGGAAGGGGTGAGAGAGCAAGAAAATCAGTCTTTCTTTTAGCTTGCTAGAGTAAATAAATATATTTCCAAGAAAAAACAATATTAAGGCAGTGTTTGTTTTCTTTTGTATACGCAGTGATTCATTATTTAATTTTTAAGTGAGATACCAGTAGTATTTTAAAGATTTATTAACAATTATTCTCCTCTGAAAACATGTAAGTGGAGCTTCAGTTAACTTTCATCCTGTTACCTTCTTTATCCTGTAAAACATTAATGGAACCTAGGTTGTAACTGCATAGGTTCTTGAGAGTTGTTCTGTGTCTGTGAGTTGTATTACAAAATTAGTTATTAGAAAAACTAGTTAATTAGAAAATATTAGTTAATTAGGAAGAAAATTAGTTCATTAGAAAATATTAGTTAGAAAATGCACTTAGAAAACACAAAATAATATCAGGTTGTTAGACAGCATATGCCACAGAACACCAAAAGAGTCGTAGGAGACAGTCCCACATGTCAGATAGGAGGAGAGTTCTTCAGCCTGGTCACCTGCAAGTCCCACGGAGATGTCCTCATCTCCTGGGTGTTTGCATGCCTAAATTCCAGCCTGGAGTGAAGAGTTGCATCCCGCGCGGGGGGATGGTGGAAGGTAGGAGATACGAAACGCTGACTGGTTCTTTTTTGCAGTCTTGCCATTTTTATACAGCAGAAATGAGAGGTAAAATTGAGGTGCATTATACATGATAATGAGCTCTAAGTAGCTTATTGGATACCACGAGTGCTATCTCAGTAGTTCAGTCAGAAAGTGTTTCCAGCATCTAGAAAGCTTAGGCAGCTCCTCGGTCCTCAGTTTCCTCCTGTGTGACATTCTCAGTACCTAGAGGACCTGTGAGATAGCTGCTTCATCTTGCAAGCTTTGGTGCGCAGGCAAAGGGTTGACTTGCAGAGGGTCCTATCCAAAAGAGAGGAGCCTTCACGTTCCAGAGAGCCGGCTCGATGCAGGGCTCGTCAGCTCCTCTCTGCCCTCCAGCCTTAGAGCCTAATGTCTGCTGTTCCCATGCGTCTTGGAAAGCTCTAGATGGAAACAAGTGTAAAAGTGGGAATTAATACCATTTTTAATCAGGTGCTCCCAGCTAAATAGGAAGTAAGCTTATCTGTATGCTGGATATAACACTTCAGAAATCTTTAATCTGGAACCAGCAGTAATTTGACTGATGGGAAGATCTGATGATCACTTTGTTGTTTGCTCTTCATAACAGTCAACATTTTTCTTGAGGTATTTTTTTCCCTCACTACCATTTCTGAGTGAACTTTACTTTTCAGTCTCCTCTTAATTAACGTGGGAGCAGTGCTATCCAGATGCAGTTGACTCCTCCTGGATCTGTAAATTAGCTTGCACCTTGTCAGCCCACCCAAGAGAGATGCTCCTGGCAAGCAGGAAAATGCTGATTGAAGGAATTAAGCACTATGCCTCATTTCCACTCGGTGCTTGATTTGCTTTGTTGACAGGCTTCTCAATAGTGTTTGAGAGATGGGCTTTATTATGTCTGCAAGATAAGCTACTATTTCTGCCTATAACATGCTTTGTTTTTCTGTACATCTGACATATATCATAGATATCAAGTAATCACTGAAAGAGGTTGTGCTATAGAAACTAATGATGACAGTAACATCTAAAATTCAAGCCCTGATCAAAGCATAATTGGATGTTTTGGTTCTGTGCAACATTGTGATTTCTTTGTAGTTTTTTCTTTTCTCCTTTTCTACTTTTTTTCTTCCTTTTCGGTTCTCTTATCTTAAAATAATCTTTCTTCATTAGGTTGTATGGGCGAGAACAGTTGTGGGATGAAATTACTGTTAACTGACAATTTATTCCGATGTCTGTGTTTAGCCAAGGGGCTTTTTACTGCCTATATGCAAACTGGCAGCTCATAAAGTGGAATCTACGTGATGTATAAAAATAAGTCTCCTTGCCTTCAGTTAAAATCTTAGGATTTGCTACTTGGATCTTCATTAAACTGTACTGTGAGATGGAAACTCCTACTAGAGAACCCCAGGTTACATTTATCCTCCAGCATCTAGTCATCATTTCCAAGAAATCCCTGGATGATTCAGCTGGCAGGTTAAAAATCACAAGTGAATCTTTTAAATATTTCCATTGTTTTACTGCTCTTACCAAACATAGTAAACAGGGTTGACCTAACCATGAAGGAGCACTGTATAAAACACAGGGTGCAGCCTGCGTGGCTCTGACATGTGCAGCTCCCCTTATTTCCAGAGGACCTTTGCTGACATTGGGCTGTGGACAGTCTGAAAGTTCACCCTTCTCACTGTGAAATAAATCCGTCTGAGCACGCGTGTATTTCTTTTTTCAAATTGACATTTCAGGGCAGAACAGAATAATTTATTTAAATTTGTCATTTGGCTGGGAAGTCCCTTTCTCTTCACAGATGAATATAGGTCAAAAGTTAACCTAGGAAAGTGTTGAACAAAAATACTGTTCTATTGGAGGAGATGGAGGTGCTGCAGAGCTTTGCTTTACTCCTGAATGGATTTGTTTTACCTGAACAGTTGCATCATTCTTGTCTTTCTTATCCCTTCAGTAGGCCCATGTGCCATGTCCTGTGGCTGTTATCTCGTACCGAATGAGAGTCTGTGCAGTTCTTTCTTCTCCATTGCTGGCATTTACGGGGTGCCTGGGTGGCCACTGCCAGCTGTGCAAATAGTTTTTGGGAAGCTGATATGAAGTTCTGCTAGTTTTTGTGTTTCACTACTAAGAAAGCTTGAGTGGATATATGTTTTGACATCCAAAGTTTATAAAAAGCTGTATGCTTCCCCAAGTGCAATCTAAAATATGTTTACTTGTTTCTGAGTCTGATTTTGTTTGTTTTTAAGTATAGATTTTGCTTCTTGATAAGAATCAACCTGACAAAAACAATCAGTTGATAAATATGTCATTGTAATGTTGCCTTAAGAAAGAGGCTTCGCAGTTTCAAACAGTGCACCTGTAATTAGTGCCGGTAGGGGTACATTAATTTGATGGGCTTCTGTGTCGTGCAATTCTTTGGCATTCCTCTCCTCAGAGAGAAAAATTGTATATGCTTCCTTCTTTTCGCCTCCTCTTGCCCCTGTCGTGTCCAGGGTATTTTCATTTATGCACGTGGGTGCCCTCAGGATGTAAGATAGGAAGATTCGAGATTGTTCTTATTTGCAGGTTTTGGGCAGTGATGAAATGACACCCTACTGTGGTGCAGCTGATCTTTTAAGATCCCTGTACTTCATTCACGCTTATTCCCAGTGTACAAGCTTGGATATTGTTTCTAGATGGGTGACTGGACTGGTGCACTAATATGTGATAAGTAAGTGAAATGGTAGCTCCACATCTTTCTCCAGCTTCCTCAAGCCATGGATAATTTTCCTCCGTGGCCACCCATGAACTGTGGTTCTGTAAGACAGTGGCATCACTTTTGGGAGGAATTTGTCTTACTTGCAAGGTAAGAGCCATGCTCTTACTGAGGAATTTGTATAGGAGAAAATCTCATTGGAAAGTTTTATGATAGAAAAATTATGTCCAGCAAGTGATCAGTCTTAGAAAAGGATGCATCTGAGGAATAACATCTTTAGAAGAAACTGAAAACTACCAAGTTATTGAGAATAAGGAGGGGAAAAAGCAGCTTTGAATTTCCAAAGGGAGGATGGGAGGCCAAGCTACCTAGCCCATGGTAGGGACAGTCATTGCCTGATAATAAACAAGTAGACATCAATATGATCGGATAAAAACGGATTTGCAGATACAAGTAGTATGTTTGAGTTTACTTGGTGAACTGCTGAGGAGAACAAAAGATGGGGGGTGATGTACACGTTGTGTCTTAACCTTGAGTTTAAGCAAGAAAGTATCTGCGTTGGTTTTGGAGGTTGCTTATGAAATGGTTGTAACATAATTTGAAGCAACTGCAGATAAGTATGTTATATGAAGTAAGTAAATTTTCTACTGTAGGAATTAATACCTCAGTCCCACATAAACATAACTTTTCAACAGGAACAAAAAGCACCATGTGTTGAAGTTCATGGAACAAGACAGTGTGCTTAATAGTAATCATGTGCATATTTGTTTTTAGTACTGGAGGCTGTGTATTTCAAGATCTGGCCTTTAATGTTGATATAAATGTAAAGCCGTAATGTATAGTGACTGATCTTTAATTCCTCTCTTAACTGTTGTAGCATACAGGTGGGTAAGTCAATGCACTGGATAGCCAATGCAAATGTAATATTGCCAGATTGCCATTAAAATCTAATCCTAATTAGTTTTAATTACATTTAAAATGATTACTAGGAGCTTTGCAGTGTTGTATCTTCCAGTTCTGTGAGAGGAAATAGATAATTTCGTTTGCAACCTTGTTTAGCAGAAATCGGATATACCGTTATCTTTCCTCCCCCTCCTCCCCCCCCCCCCCCACCCCCGGCAACAGCTGCTTCCAAGGTGCACTGGACATGTCCAGATTCATAAACATACTATTTGTAGCTTTGAATTACGCATTTCAACCACATTAGCCGTCTGAGACCTCCGACTGGGCATTTGGGAGAATAGCCTGCATGGATTACTGCTGCTTGTTACATGACTTCCTTGTGTTGCCTACTCTGGTTTTCATTTGAGTTTTCTCATCGTAATGTCTGTTAGGAGATGAAAAGCAAATCACAAGGGTTATACCATTGATTTAGTAATTACCTTCTTTCTCTTTCATCTAATAACAACCTTCAGACTTTTAGGCAGGCACATGACAAAAAGGTATCTGAGTTGTGTAAAATACTGTTGAATTACACCCTAATCAACAGGACTGGAAAATACCTCAAATTGATAAAATAAAATCTGTAGTCTGATTTTCATCATTCAGTAGTTTAAGAAGCGGTAATAATGTCATTTTCCTTGGAAGCATAACTAATAGGACTTTGTATTGGTGAATGACGCTGATGTACGGACTTAATAGAAAACATGGGAACGAGCTGTGGAAGTTGGAAGTATTTTTTTTTTCTTTCGTCCTTTGCTCATGGCACAAAACACCATAAATCTTGAGCCTTAGAGCATAGAGGAGGAGGTTATTGCTTAAACACCTGTCGGTTGTATCATTTCAAACTTGGAAGCTCGTTGCTCGCACACTGAATTGCGCCTGGGTTTGCTAATGCTGATCGGAGAACGTCACCGACAGCTTGCGGTGCTTGTGCTGAGACTTTCATCAGAAACGCTGAGCTGGGTCGCTGCTCAGGTAAATGGAATCTGGGGCCATTTGTGCTCCGGTTTTCGCCTGCTACTACTAAGAGCCAGCTGGCACTACTGTCATTAAGTCCACATCTGCTTCCCTTCTTCTGCCACCAGCTAGAAAATGTGCGACCCACTACAGTCCTAGATGCAGCGTCTAAGCATGCTGCCTTTTCAAGATTCAGAGGAGGAGCACAGTCCTCATCCTGGCTGCAAGCTGGATACTGCTAATGGCACCTTCTTGTCCTGCACTGCTCTGGGCTACTTTGTCCTTACCCGTTTTCGAAGGTTCGGCCAGCCCCTGGGATGCACAGAATCAGAAAAGCCTTTCAAATGGAATCAGCCATGCGGCAAATTGTCATCTTTGATGCAGACAATTACCCAGGACTCTTATAAATGTCTTTCAAAGCATTTTCATATTCTTCACTTCCTTCTTTCCAATTAAAAGTAAATATAAGGGACTGAAAGAGATAAGGGCGATTGAAAATAGCTGTTCTTTTTTGGAAAGGCAAGCCATCCTCCTTCCTTCCTCTCCTCACTTTTTCGCCTTCCTGTTTCCTGCTGCTTGGTGGAATCACTTGCTTCGGGGAAATGTGTGTTTCATTGCCAGCAGTCCCCAAACGCATTGGTTTTTGACTAAGATGTCATTGGGGCGAGGGGCAGTGGAATGGCAAATTCGTGTTTCTAAACCAAACAACCGCACAAAATCTGTCAGGGATTTAAGGAATGTGGCTTCATTAAGTGGTTAGTAAACTCTATGACTTTTAAACGAAACACAGCAAGCGGTGGTATGTGATTGTGCGAAGGAGATTTGAAGTGAGAGCTTAACATAATCGTATGTGGCTTTCTAGTTTGTCATTCTGACGGAAAGCAGGGCTTTGCTGTATGTATTCTTAACACTGGATTTTCCCAGGGTAAATCTTGAACTTGTAAATCTGATGGGGATATATCGTATGTGGTGGGTTTTTTTTAAATTTGAATAGAATCAGGGCTTTTGTTTCTAACATCCAGAAATAAGTGTCAGGATGACCTGTTACTAGAAACGAGTTCATAGTGGCTGCTAACATATTCTCCCAGTATCCTTCCTTTCCTTGTCAGTGAGTTTAAATAGAGAACCTTTGACACCTACAGCACCGTCTCTGCCTGCAAAGCAAGCGAGGGAGGCAGGCGACGTGACAGCTGAGCCCTCCGCGATCCTGCCCGGCGTTGTGCGGAGCTCCTCTTCAGGCCCGCTGGATGAATATAGAGCGCGAATGTCGAGGATGACACCTACTTTATAATCTCTGCAAAGCAGGCCTTTTCAGAGAAGAATTTGTTGACAGTTCAGAGATTCAAAGTCAATTTCAGTTTTAGTTCCTATAGAAATAGGATTTTTTCCTCCACCTGATGTGATAATTGAAGACTAACTAGGCGGTGTGCTACTCCCTAAAAAAGTATGGTAAATAAATACTGTCTGGAGACGTGAAGGGTCTGTTAGATGAAAAGCTCTATTAGTGACATTTGTTTCATTATCTGTTGGAAATGTTCTTAGGAGATTTAATTTGCTCCTGATAGCACCTGTACATCGGTATACATTAGGAATCCTGTAGATTATGTTTTTAAAGCAAAGTCTTATTTGAAAATCCTTTTTAAAAACAGGAATAGGAATGTTATCTTTAATGAAAATTAATGCAACTTAATATATTTTTATATGAAGGTGACATAGACTATTAAGTCATGGTTACTTGAGGTACTTAAGTTGGCAGCTGCAGGACAGCTGATCCTTTTCGAAAAGGCAAAGCTCTGACTTACTACTGCTTTTCACTTCTTGGGAGCAACAGTCTGTATTCGTGGGGCTTTGGCAGGCTGATGCCTCCTGTTAGGATTTCCACGTGTCCTACTGTTGTGCAGAGAAATAGTCATTCAAGACAGAGTTATAAAACGCTTCAGTAGAAATGGCAAAATGAGTACAAGCCAGTATGATTTCTGGAATAGAATATACTGGAACAGAAATAGTCTGTGAGCCCCTGCATTTCCTTGAATGTAGTAAGAAAATAATGGGTATAAGGCATGACCTTGCATTTCCCTGAATGCAGTAAGAAAATAGTACATTTTCTTATTAATTCTTTCTGAATGCCGTATGAGGCATTCGGAGGGCTTATTTAGGCTTTTAAGTTGTTGTTTCAGGGAAAAATGAGAGGTACAAGAGTTTGGTAGAAAAAATAAGAGAGGAAGAAATATTAGAAACACAATGCCAATGGGCTATGCAAATATTTCCCCCACTTTGAATCCGTTGATGACTTCTTCTGGAAGAAAAAAGGGATAGAATTAGGAGGAACTGAAGAGATACTGAAAATACTACATTCCTAGAGTGATTCAGGCAGGAAGGGATCTCTGTTTGGTTTGACTCCTGCTCACAGCAGTCCAGCTTCAACATTTCATCAGCTTGCTGACTGTCACGCCCAGTTGAGTTTCAGATATCTCCAAGGATGGAGACTCGGCAGCCTCTCTCGGCAGCCTGTTCCAGCGCTTAATGATGCTCCTGCTGAAAAGTCTTTGTCCTCGGTAAGAGGAGATAGGAACAAAATACACTGAATGATCACTGGTACAAAAAAATCTGAATCAATCAACATGTCCTTATCCTTCTCATAAAGCAAAAGCATGTGGATGTACAATAAGATTGTAATCCAAAAAGTTTAAATTTTGAAGGAATTTTGTAATGTGTGATTACTCTCAGGGACTTACTGCCCCCACAGTTCCTTGACAACCAAGAATATAGGAAATAACACAGCTAAGCATGCATTTGTGACTGTAAGCGTCCCATTGCACGCCAAGGGTTAAGGAAGAAGTTATCTGTTCTTTTTACTATGCTTCCAAGCATCTTACTCTAAATTGTCTTGGACTGGCAACTATTAGGATACCAAGCTTGATTGGCTGATACGATACCTAATAATGTCTGATATGATCCACTGAGCTAGAAAGGTGATTATTTCTGTGGGAATGAGGATGAAACAGTCTACGGAAATCTTCCTTTCTAATATTTCATCCAAAACCAGAAAATGTCACCTGGTTTTTAACTAAAAACATAAAATTTGTGTTGCGTTAATGCTGATACTTTTCATTCTCATGTCGAAATACAGATAACAAGTAAAACCTCAGCCATTTGTAGTTCAGCCAGTCACAAAAGAAGAGAGTTTATATTACTTTTGAAGGGGGAGAAAGTATTCTTTTTAATTCCTTCCATGTTCGGTAGAGTTTAATGTAAGAACATAAGAATATAGTGACACAGAGTTGAATAATACCCGGTAAGTCCCTGTACCCCAGTACTGTGTCTCTGACAGTGGTCGGGAGAAGCTGCCAAGTATGAGGTACCACATCAGGGACATCAGGGTAACAGCATAGCAGTTCTTCCCAGGTATGTCTTCCAGGCTTTCCATGGTCTGCAGCTCAAGGATTTCTTGAGACGGCGCCTTTGTGTTGAAGTACAAAATAGCGGTGTGGATGTTCTGTTCTTAGCAATTTGTCCAGTTACTGATGATTTAGTGTATATTTACCTAATTCCAAAATACTAACAAAATTTGAAGTATATCATATACAAAAATGTCTTTTAGAGATTGTGTAGAATGACTTCTGTATCAAGGAGCTGCTTTTACAAGTGCAAAGACCTGATTGCTATGCACTGCAGTAGATCAGACTCATTATGTTGGTATTTTATGGCTCTCAGGTAAGCATGTTTGCAAAGTAGCAGTAAACCTTTTTGATGTGCAATAACATTTCAGTAGTTAATGTAGTGTTCCACTGCATATTAACTTTTACTGCTTCTGTGCCAACTACAATAAGCAGGAGTGCAAGAAAAGGCTGTAGATGTTTGTAAAACAGACCCCGCTGGAACGCATTCACTTCATGAACTGGTTTTACAGTGTATGTTTGGGGTAGCTGATGAGGTGATTAACAGTAAATTTTGAAATGTTTACTTCTGCAGAAGAGAAATTCATAGTTTCTATAAATATTAACGCTTTTTTCAGGACTTTTTAAATATTAGTCTTGTAGCTCCTAGTCCTAAAAGAAAAAAAGACCAGAATGGTTTCAAGGAACTACTTGGTGGTCTTAGCTATTTTCAACAAATATAATAGCGTACCACTGATATGTCTGTTTTGAAGTATCTGGTTTATATGTTGAAAGTACGTTCATAATGCTGTATTGGAAGAAAAATTCTCTGTTAGAAATAACTAGTTCAGTAGATATATTAACTTCATAGACCTGGCTTTGTCAATGGAATCTGCAGTTAGTCCTTACGTTGTGCTTGCAATACAGAAAGTTCGGCACATTGCTTAAGCTTTCAAGAGGAACTGTTTTCTCATTTCAAAAATGGGATAGTACCTTGTCCATGCTAGTGTCTCCAAGGGCTTTGATGTCCCATGGTGTTTCCAGTGTTGCAGAAATACAAAATATTTGTGTGCTAAAAAAATATGGTATCTACAGCTTCCAGATGCTGCTGTTGAGTTTAGTTTGATGGTGGATGGAAAATTATGCGGATTTCCTCTTTTCTGCTATGCTGTTATAGGTAGTACTTAGAAAGAAAATGTCTAATCAGAAACAAAGTTTATGGATTGGCTCTAAAAGTTCTGAAAAAGAAGATTTAATAACAAATATTCATCTAGAATCTTAGCTGTATCAGCATTTTTGAGTGCCACAATAATGAAAGTAGTATATTTTTATACCGATTGCAAGTGCTTCTAGCATATTCAACACCAGGTGTGCCAGCAGTATTTAGAATGCAAGCTGAATTGCTATTACACATTTCAACAGCAACATACTACAAATAAATCTCAAATATTTCACAATGTTATTATAGATGCTATCTTTGTCTTTAACCCATAGTGCAACAATCCTGAAATTCAGAGCACAACATGCTGCCACAAGCAGGAGTTTCAGGTGTAGTGGTACAGTTAAAGTATTTCTTTTCTCTGATGTTGCAGGTGATAATACCAACAGTATTATGATCTGTAACTATTAGGAGTCCCGATTATCATCTCTGGAGCTCTAAATACTTTGCTAATTCTGTTTGCCTTTTATAACTGCAAAAGGAAGAAAACTGGTGGTGTAAGATAGATAAAATGTGAAGACTCAGTGCCATTTTCATTGGTATTTTTTTTAAAGATTTTATTTTAGACTATATATTCATAAGAAATATTAAGTTGGCAGTGAAAATTGCTGTATACTGTGTGCAAAATTGAGCATGAGCAGAGCTGATCTCATTTGGAGAAGAACATCTCAGGAACCAGATATCTTTGATGTTGAGATTGGGTTTATTTTAAACGTCAGCTGTCTGGGTTTCTAAATAAATATAGGCCCAGTCACTCACTTCTTACAGTGCCTGAAAGTGTACGAAAGAACAAAAATGTCAGTGTGTATGGGCCTGGTCCAGGTGTGAGATCTTCTGTGCTAGGAGCTTATTTGTGTGGTGGCTGGAACAAAGAAAAACCCATACGCATCTCTCGCCTGTAATTAGTCCTATGCAAGCCCCTTTATACACCTTTTCAATCTGACATAAATCTCCGCTCCCAGCTTGGCCCTGAAATAATCAGCGGTGTAAATCACAACTGATAAAGTTATTTCCACTGCAGTTACCATGAAGACAGCTCCAGCTCTGAGCACCGGCAGCTACGGGATGCCGGGTGTCCCCAGGGCTCCGGGTAGCTCTGGGCAAGCCCCAGCGCCAGCTGCTGCGGGGACCCGCTGCCAAACTGATGTCCCAGTGATGATCCACCCCAGTCTTGTTGCCGCTGCTCCGGAGGTGGTTTGTTCCGGTGCCGCTGCTGCGGTGCAAAGTCTCGCTCTTCGTTTTCCACCCAGAAGATACTGTATATATAAACTAAATTTTCATGCCACAGGGCAGAATATCAGCTGATAGAATAGGCAGAGGTATGTGAAGCCATCACTGGCATGCTAATGTATACTAACCCCAGCCTTGGCTCAGGCCAGGTCCTGTGCCTTAGCCCTGTCTTTCTAGCAAACTTTCAAAGTAGCGTACCTGTTATTTTTTGCCCTCTCTTTTTATGACAATATAGATTCAAGGCTATTCAATCTAGCTTAATTTAATTGCACTCTAGAGAACCTTGTAAAAAGTATCCTATTGGCACAATTTTTTAATTTGTTTTTAAATTGAAGTTAGTTTTTTATCCCCGAGGAGACTTACGTGGCACTGTGGAACCCAGAATGGGACAGGAGACATTAAACTGCAACCTATGGCCACCAGCACTCGGGTGCTGCAGCTCAGCGAGGGGAATTACTGTTCCGTGTTGTAGGCGTCCTCTGAGAAGGGAACGGCTGCACAATCACCTGGGCTTTAAGGATATTTTGGTTGGACTTGTCCCATAGATCCTACAGCGTTTCTGTCGTCCTCCTCTGGAAAACATCTGTGCCTTCCTTACCTCCTATACCTATAAATATGTGAATATTTATGTAAAGATATAGAGTCATCACCTATTGCTTAATTTACCCTACAGAGGTTATTTTCTAGGAGATGTGTATCAACAAAGATTTTCAGTAATTGACAGAAAAAGTGCTGACTGACTTATTAACATTTCTAGGTAATGAGATCTGTAGGGAAGTTTTAATCTTTGGAAGGTTCCGGATGAACTGCCAGTAGTTTGATTAACTTTTTGTGTGTCTGTGTTAACCTTTGCTGATTTTATACTGTGTAATTGCAAGGCTGCAAGACTAAGTTGTTGGAATAATGTTACCGCAATTTCCTGGTCTAACTAGCCCGTGTGTTACGTTTGAGTCCTCGTTTCTCTGCCTGTTGCATGTGCTTAGCGGGCATCTTTCGTGATTTACTTGTCGTAACGCACATTTACGCAAGGCATGCCATGCTCATATGCATGCAAGGGAGCGTTTCAGTTGTAAAATGGAGTTACGAAGACTTCGTATTCCTGAGGTGGTGGGTTTTTTTTCCTTTTCTGCCACAAAAGTGTTGAAGCCATTTCCCTTGCAACTTTTCTTGTTGCCTTTTTTTTTTTTTTGTCTTCTCTTGAGTGCCAGTAAAATGGGTGTGTTTTTATGTTTCATTAGCATTTCTTATAAGGTCTGCCTTTAGACCAGTACCCATTTTCTAAATTGTACTTCTGTAGGGTTGGAAAAAATCATGGTAACCAGATGCAGTATTTGTCTCTGGCCTGGCAAAGTGTTAGGTTTAACAAAAGAAGCTAATAGAAATGTTCAAATTGACCCTTCTCATCATTTGGACTTCTTGGAGCTCAATCAATCTCTCATTATTATCAGAGTTATTCACGCAGAGGCAGAAGTGGTAGTATTTCTCATAATCAGCCCTTGAGCCAGACGTAATTTGCAATTTTGAAGCATTGTATTTTGAAACAATAATGCATTAAAATGAACAGAGCAGGAATTAGAAGTATAGTTGTGGAGAGAACGCGTTGAAGAGTAGCCATGGTTTAAATGCTCTCCCTAAGCGCTCTTAGTGGACACTGGTAATTAGAGGCACACAATGTAGTATTATTAATACCTAAATTGGTCCACGATTTTTAAACTGACCTGTGGAGTTTTAAACTAATCTGTGGAGACAAATGCAACGACAGAAGCGTGCCCATCTCGCAGCATGGTTGCAGGGCAGCAGTGGTCAGGTGGGAAGCGCCGGGGTGAGGGTTTGGGACCTGCTCAGTAGAGTCTGAGCAAGAGGCTGGCCTGGGCACCCAGCTCGCTGGGAAGGAGCGTTTTACCCTGCCTTAGAAAAATCCCTTACCTTATAGAAGAATAACTACATTGTACTTCAGACTCAAAAATAGTCAGGCACCTGTTAATAATAGGCTGCTGTTGATGCTTAGAATTTGGGAATATTTTTGGTCCCTGTGTCTGGTATTATGTATTGCAAAGTAGAGTGTTGTATGTCTGCTTTTATGTGTGTAGTCTGGAAGAGACGAGTTGGCATGCTGGAGGCCTTCACTCAGACTTTTTCAGGAGCCTGCTCTTTACTTTGTAAGTGAGACTGTGTTTTTACAATTTGTATTTACAGTTTAACATCTTACTGCCCAGTAGTGAATTACCTAACAGGGCACTGCAGTCTTGATGGGCAAATTCTGTCTGAAAGGGGGGACAGGAGCATTTGTAAGTACGTTAAACGACAGTAATGAAAGGATATGTTGCCCATTAAGATTACATTATCTATTGTAAGACTGAATTAGCTTGGCTGTGTCACATGTATGAGCTACTTTCTTCACTGACAAATAGCACACACTTAGTGTATCAAATTTAATCTTGGGGCAAGTAACTTTGGGGTCAATAACTGCTCTCTTTTTTGAATACACACACCATATTAAAGAGTTTTTGCCACACAAGCAAACTTTAAAATGCTTAGACTGTTATGAAACTTTCATTAAAATGTCATGTACTGCTTCTGTGGTTGCTTCCATCACTGGTGATTGCTAACATAGTTGTATTTAAGCAGAAGCTTTCTTTTTTATTCCTGATTCCTTCAGGGATGCCGCAATCCACAGTTTAACAGGTTTTGGCTGACCACCATGGAAATGAGTTATTTATGGTGACTTTAAGTACATTGTGGTGTTGCTTAATGAGTTGATTCTGCCATACAACAGAAGAATCTCTTGTCTGTTTGCTGACTTGCTGCTGTCTTTCAAATATTATCATTGTAAAATTATCCCCACTTCCTTTGACCTTCTTAGCCTGTTTTTAAACTGAAGTAGCTTGGATTAGTTGTTAGGTTTTTTCCTTATTTCTTGTGATTTATTTATTTATTTATATATTTATTAGAGCTGTCAATGGCTCCAGCTAGCTTTAGGCAACCATGAGTAGCAATGCAAGAAGATTATCTTCTGTTTAGAAATTTGCAAACAGATGGTCTCTCCGTAAATGAAATCTGTTTTTAAAAGTTCCACCATTTTATGCTGGAAGTAAATATTACAAATGCTTAAGTTGTGAAAAGAGAGCGACTTGGTGTGAATAATATTCTGCCTGTTGTGTCATGCCTTTCAGGAAATGTTATCAAAACTGTTTATGAAAATAATTGAATGAAACCTCATGACATGTCTCTTGGTTTGGCATCATACCCATAGTCTATGAAGTTGGGCTACTGACTCACGAAGACAGGCAGATTAAGTTTCAGTGTCTGGAAACGGTTACCGATCCCATATGTCGTTCCCACTTCTTTCTAGGAAGTTGTGGGATTCACCGGTGATGGTACACATGAAGTTTATGTGTCATCCTCACTGTTGTTTTTGAGTAGCCTTAGTTTGGTGAGGTTTGGTAGAATCCTCACCTGAACGGTGCTGAATAATGGTTAGTCGTTAGAAAGTGAGGCAGAGGATGTTGGTAGAAAATGTGTGAATACATCACAGAAGACCTTCACGTGCTTTACAACACTCCTGCACAGGGTGGCAACTTCAGAGAAGGCTGATAATTTGGAGTGATAACCACTTTGATTCTCCTGCTTTAAATTTCTATGTTCATGACTGAGCACTTGAGTTTCTCCATTGCTTGAAGGCAAACTATTCCTCTGAAGAGGTACAAGTGTACATCTCCAGAGGTACTCTCCATTTTCATGAGTTACCTGTGTCCTTTTGTAATGCCCCTTCCTTGGTTTGGGACAGCAGAGTTCTGCAGGAACCCTCCTGGCAGGGGTCTTCTGCTGAACATTACACCAGGAGGACTGCTGCTTTATCAGTTTTAACATCGGCAAGGAAACCTGTGGAGAATAAAAAGTTATAAACGTCCATTTTAACTATGCCCACAAGCTCCTACATCAAGGTGCCTTGCCCCTGCTGCCTGTACATCAGTGCTTCTGTATCATCTCAGGGCAGTGCTGCTGCCACGTCACTGCAGCGGGCATTCATTCCGCTCCCTCCTAACAAGTAGAATTTGATGCACTAATTTGATTAGACGTGATAACTGGCTATTTCTAGAAATCCATTGCAAATATGTAAATGTTAGCACTTACAAGCTTATTTTTAAAAATAGCACTCGCACAGTTTTGCTTTGAAAGGAAGGCTTGTAAACCCTCAAGTCATCACTAGGCAGAGTGATTTTTTTTGTGCTCTATGTTGAATCCTTGTTTATGCTTATGAAATTTTATTTTAGGAACAGAATGTCTTTGCGTGTCACAATAATCTTTTGCAATATAAATTTTATGATTTTGCTGATACAGCAGGATGAAAAAGATTACAGAAATCATTGCAAAATCCTTTGAGTAGTGTTAGGTTGTGCGTGTTTGAATACCGTTTGCTACTATGGGGAAAAGAGCATGCCGTGAAGACTGAAAGCACTGATAGAATAGCTCAAGACACTTACCATTTGTTAATTTTTAATGATGGTCTTTTTTCTATTAAGGAACCTAATGCTACTGAATTTCTTCTGTCTCAATCAATTTTTGTGTTTTTTTCATTAATCAACTAATGCATGTTTCTTCTATAGCTCTTTATTCTAATGAAATATGTGGATGATTTGGCAGACGACAATGATCTCATCAGTAACGCATCAGAGTAAAATCCATTTAGCAGATTATATGTATATTATTTTTGTTATATCAAGGTTGCTGTTACATATTCTTTTAAACTGAAGCAATTTTTGAGATAAGTTCTAAATGTGGAATTTACGTTGCTACCACTCGGACATCCTCCTTTCTTCATTTCTTCTGTCTATATATTTATTTATGCAATATCATTTACACGGTCTTTGTGTCTGCATGTATATTTTATATACATTTCACATCTTTTATATATAAGCATCATGTTGTAGCTTGAGCTTGTTCTTTAAGTGTTCTGCTACACTTTCTTCTCTGTTGAGTCTCGCCCTGTTTAGTTGCTCTGACGCGTTGGCCCAAAGCCACTGAAGGCACTGGCTAGTCACTGCCTCTCTGTCGAGCACGATAGGCTTTGGATTAGGCCACCTCCTAGTTGATGACAGTCATTCAAACAAGTAAGCTTGAAAGTGAGCCAGCTGGGGACTGCCGGAGAGGTTTGGGTTTGCATTTTAGTTTGATTAGATTATCCAGAGTTCAAGGGTTTTCCTATTTGAGGGTCAAGCTTCGGGCATATAGGTCTGCGTTCTCATCTTTTTATTAATAATAATGTGACAAACTAGTATCACAGGGTCTGAGGATGGTCCTTTACTCTGATGTGACTTGGCTGTTACATTCTAGAGATCATGCTTTAGAAAATGGTCCTCTTACATTTTTTAATTTCTTCACTTAACTGTGATTGCTATTGTTGGCTGAATTTGAGGATTAAGCCTGTGGATCTGTGAATATGACTTTGAGCATTTACACTTATCTTGAAACTTTCTCTACCCCTTAATGTAAAAGGAGAATTAAGAAGCTATAAATTAAGTAGAACCCTGGAGTATCTTGGCAATTAGAGTGAACAAGATTTCAGCTGCTCTCTTTCATCAGTTTCTCACACTCTTGGACAGACAGGGTATTTTTTAATTTACAGCCTGTATTTCAATTAGTCACAGAAGTTTTTTCTTGAAGCTTTTGCTTATGCAGTTACAAAATAAAATTAAACTACTTTTTAGCTATACTTTTTATAACAGGGTTTAGATGGGAGAGCTGCTAAATAAACTAGCTGTTACGTGAGGTAGTGTTCCTGTATTTATAAACGATGTTACCGTTACAAAGAGGTTATTCTGAAGCCACACAGTATGTGTCCTCAAAGAAGTATTAAGCTGTGTCTATGAAAAAATATGTTTATGAACAGAAAGGGGTTTTTTTTAATGATTATTTGGGGTTTGGAGGAAAATGTGCACTTTTCCTTTTGCTCTTTATTTTCCACCATGAGTAATAATATTCTGTGCTTTGCTTCTAAGAATTCAGACTGGGGGAAGTGGTGGCCACAGGTCAGTGTTGTGCTGCTATGGCTGCAGGTGCTCCACAGTGTCTGGTGTAGCTCGAGCTTTAGCATCAGAACTTTTAACCATGTTAACTTTGCGTGGCAGTAGTGTACGCAGTTTTGCTGCACATCATGCGGTAGCTTGTGTCTGTGCATTGGTATCTTCTGCACTGATTTAGGTAGGGCTTTTATAGCTCACTGTCAAGTTGTTGGCACTGAATTTAGCAAATGACAGGAGCTTGGAATTAGATTCCCAGGACTGTCTGAACATCGGTGTCACAGATGCTCCATTTCTGCACTGTTTTGTTTTTTAATTCCAACAGTAGTTCTTACCTTTGTTTTTACACGCTGTCCTCCTTTTCACTAATGCAAGAGCGTTAATAGTGCGCAGATCCTGAGAGCTGGAGTTCTCATGTCTGCTCCTGAAGGCAAGTTGTTGTTTCATTTGCATTTGTAAGAACTGCAACAAGTCTCCCAGCAGCCAGCCTCACAGCAAGGGGAATGAGACTATCACGGGTTCAGACAAGTGCCTGAAAATCTCCAGGTGCTCCAGGCACTCGCTAACCAGCTTTGTGCGGCAGAGAGCAGCTCCTGCGACGATGGAGTGAGCAGCGAGGGCTGGGATCAAATCGCTTGGCAGTATCCTCAAGGCCACATCCTTGCGAAAACCTAGAGTCTCTCTGACGCAGGATAAATGGATGGTGATTGCTATTTTACAAGGGAAATATCGTTAACAATTGCACTTTGGGAGTTCCAGCCTTAGGTTGTTATCATTAAGTGAGCAGTCTCTTCAGTGGGGGAAGTTATTATGCAGGTGTGCCAGGACATTCAATACGTGCATTATGGAAGAAATATTATTGGAAGCAGTAAGGTTTCAAAGCTCCCATGGGTCATGTGTGGGACATACATCCCAATTCCATCTTCCCTTCCTTTTGAGTACCTGAGCAGTAAAGAAGTAAGCTTCACAATGATGCGAATGCTGGTGGGTTTTGGGGAAGGTGTCACACACATTAATGTTTGTGGGGCAAGTCAGGGGCTGTACCGCTTGCACGTTTAAGAAGGTGAAACTTTTACAAAGGTAAGCCAGATCTTTTCCCTGAGACCCCAATTCAAATTGGGGTCTTTTAAATACGGGGAGTAACTCTGGGGACCTGGCCCAAACTTTGCTTCTTTTGACTCGTGGGCCACTGGAGAGCAGCAGGGAAGTGCTTTGCCACTGGCTGTGAAGATGGTGCAGGGTGGCTGTGGGATGTGCATTTGGTGTTTTGAAAGGATATTGCATAGACTGCTTGCGTTTCAGTGGTCTCAACACTCATATTTTTATTTCTTAGTGTCCTGTTTTACTTAATATTCATGAATCAGAGTAGGAAACATCTATCTGAGGAAACTAGAAGGACTAGTGGTTTTGAATAGCTTGACACCAGTGTAGTCACCCCAGTATGTAGGGTTGTACGGTGGAGGCAGTGTTAACAGCTCACTTTAATGGTGTGCCTTAGTATTGCTGGATGTTGCTCTTCTGTAGTTAAACTTGGCTTGAATATCAATGTTAAATAATTTATAAATGTCTGTTATAAATTTGGTGGAGAGGATGCTGATTTGGGCTGTGGGTTTCATTATCACTATAAATCATACTTCGCAGAGCAAACACTTTTAATAGAAATAAATAGCAAGCACACTTACTGTTAGTAAGAGTAACCTTACCAAAACCTTTGACCGATGTTTGGAGTGGGAGTGTTGACTGCTCCTACAGAAATAAGAGAGAGGTGTGTGTGTACACATATGTATCCCCACCACAGTTCTTTTAAACCCCTTTCTCAAGTGCTTGGTGCAGCCCGGAAAATGTTTTTCCTTTGTTTGTCTGTTACTTCTACTGTTGTAAGCTGAAGCTTAACAGAGAGGCTGTTAGTCTTGAGATCTCGGTGGAAAAGAGAAATCTTGAACTTGTAAGTATTTTTGCACAGAGGTCTTGCGAAAAGTATGCAGCCTCGTTCAGAGCCAGACTCCTTTAGGGCTGTGTGTTTGCAAAGGGTTCTGCAGCTCCAGGACTTGGGAGTGTCGGGGAGATGCTGCCAGTGCAGGTGATGCTGTCAAAAACACGAAGCCGCAATCAGGGAGGGGGGAGGACGACGTTGATTATTCCGGGTTCGAGTGTAGGGACAGTGCAGTTAATGTTGCTGAACTTGTTACAGGCAGTGGTGATTATGGCAGATATATCACTTCTGCGGGTGACAAAGTCCAGAGAAGGCAACTTTGGAAGACCACCGTGGTTGATACTCTGCCAGGCTGTCCACTGCCGGGATGACCACAGAGGTTGTCAGAGATGGGCACTGGGAAGTCTCCGGTCAGAGAGGGGACACTATAGCCACCCTTTGAAATGCTTGGGGAAGGCTGGAGACTTTATGAGGACTGTCCCCGAGGACAGAAGGAATGTTCACTCCCAGATGATCAGAAGAAAACCCTGAAAGGGAAGAAGGGTTGTTGCCACAGCTTGCTCCTGAATCAAAGTCAGTCGAACCCCACTGCTGCTCCGAGTGCTGCCTGTGTGGTGAACCCAGCTCTGCCTCCTGTCCCACGGCACCAGCGTGGTGTCTTCTGGACTCCTGCGGTTGGATCTGGAAACTCAAACCATGGATTTTTGCTTGGTTTGCGCTACATATTAACATTAGAAGTACACTCCCCACAATCATGCAGCCTCACCAGCCATTTATTAGGTAGCTTACAAGCATTATTAGAAATTTCCTACGTGCTTTATTTTTTTAATAAGGTATTGATTTCAATATATTTCTGTTCATACTTGCAATGAATTGATTTATGGTGGTAGAAATTCTATTTTGCTGCCAAAACCTGATGGGTACTGACTAATTCAGTTTTATCTTTTTTAATCTTTTGTTTTTAACCACTAGTTCTTTTTCAAAAATTATCTGGCTACTCTGGAATCTGGTTCCTTTGCCTTGCCTGACATGTTGAATGGGTCAAGGAAGGGCAGGAGACAGAAGCAAACGTGGCCATCCAAGAGATGCTGTGCGAGAGTACCACATATGTTGTGTGTCTCCTCGCAGCTCTGCGTGTTCTGTGCGTCAGACCCCTGCCACCCCCGGCACTCTCTGTGTAGCGGGGTAAAATGGCTCAGTTCCACTGTCTTTCTGCCAAAACTCCTCTCTTGGCTAGAGGATTTAGGGCTATTTTAAATTAACCATTGACAGAAGTCTGGTGTATGACATTTGGAGCTTGGTTTGAATCTCTTGTGTCATATATGTAAATGTTTTGCATAATGATTTTGACTACTCTCTAATAAACAGGTGGATGTTTTAAAAGGTACACGCTGGTGTTTCTAGTCACTGAATTTAAGTACATCAGTTTTACATATAGTGTTTTATAAAATCAGAGGCTTTAACCTTATGTAGTATTTTGTGTTTCTTAACCCTGTCATGTCCTCTGCCTTTCCCTTTTCAGATGATTATTAATGAGCAATTTCAGTTTTCATATGCCTGAATTACTGTGGAAATAAGCAATGTGGGACTGTGGAGAAGAGCCATGCACTTTAAAGTCTGTGTACATTCTCCTACACTGTACTTTTGTGGTGTTGTGTTTTTAAACAGCTGCCCTAAGAGCCATAAACATGGTTACGCAGTAAAATAATATCTCTTGACTGAGTGGCCAGAAATGAATCTTTCTGCAGGGTCGCTGTGTGGTACGTCTTCAGCCCACACAATGGCTTTGTACTAGAATCAACAGGAACAAAAGGGAAAATATTATAAGTGTCTGGTGGACTCTAAATATTATCAACAGTTTACATTCATGGGTCAGAAGAAGTTTTAAGAACTCTGTTTTATTTCACTGTTTGTGAGCTTTCAGGGTGTCCTGTCCGCACCATTGCTGGACTTTGCACATTTCAGTGTTTTCATTTCACTTTTGATGTGAATGTAATTGTGGAGTGCCACAAGTGTCAGTCAGCTCTCATCTGAGTGTTTGATTTAAAAAAAAGTAAAATTCTTGCTGCTTTTGCTATGATAAGTGATCCCACGTTTAAAAGGTATGTATTATAATAAGATACAGTTTAATAGATATGCGTTATTCCTTCTGCCTTAAATAGAAAATTTTCATCCAAACTTTAGATGTATTTAAGGGCTATATTTATACGTTTGTTTAGTTCGCACTATATAAAAGTCATTCCTTTCAGAGTAGGTCTGACATATCTCAGAAATACATGCAGTTTTGTCCTAATAAATCTAATTATCTCAAATGCCAAACTGTGCTCTCCCTGAAAGTCTAGAAGAAAACAGTGGAATATGCAAATATGGAAGAAAGCTAAAATACTTGAAATGTAGCCGGTAGAGGGGAAGAGGAGACGTGAGGAGGGCAAACACTGGGTTGGCAGTATCCCGCTCCATCTGGGACAGCCCAACCGGCTCCATCCCTCCACTCAGCCTCCTTGCACTGGAACTCCCTTGGGGGAGAAGCGTCATGAGTAACAAAGTTTAAAAAAACACTTGGTGCTGGAAAAAAACAGATTTCCGTTTTTGGATGGCATCCACCGTGTGGTGAAACTGCTCTTGTGGGGCGGGTGCAGAGGGTGGTACCGTCTATGGGATGGCTGTCAGACATACAGCGCAACATCTCTTGCAGTTCCTCTGTGAAAGCCTTCACTTAATGTAAACTCGAGTTGCATTCTTTGGCAGCAACAGTGTTGAGTAATTTCTAAAACATTGTTTGACCGTGTATTTGAAAATAGTGACCCCAAAATCCTGGCAGAAAAAAAGGAATGTGGTCCTTTTTTTCTTTTGTTTTATTCTGTTCTTTGGTGCGGAATTCTATAAATTTTTAAGAGGGGTGAAATAAAAATAATAAATAAAAACTATGCAAAAAACCCAAAAGCAGCCTGAAAATATTAAAAATTGAGATTCTGAGGTCTTTGCACTTTCCCTTCCTGGTTTCCAAGCAGCTCTTCTTGGAGGACTCTCTTTGTCATAGGAAAAGGAAAATACAATTTTGTTCATTTCACAAGTTAGATTCTTTTTTTGTGTGTTATTAACAGGTTTGGCAAACATCGCAAAGATGACAAGAGTGAGAAAACTGGTAAAATAAAAGTGCAGGAAGCTCTTACTTCAGAAGAGGAGAGAATACGAATGAAGCAAGAACAGGAGAGGTAGACTTCAGTATTTGCTTAAACCTTGATAGAGAGAGTTTGTTTTTTAAATTGAATAACTGAAGTTCAATTTTCACTGATGAAATTTCCCAAATGTTGATATGTTTATATACTTTAAATAACAAGACAAAGCTGGATTTATTTTGGACATTAGTACCAACAGCTTCTTTGGCTGCATTAAGCATCTTTTATAGACCCAGAGCTCCTTTCCTTATTGAGGAGACTGGAGTAATAGTATGAAATGTTTTCTCTATATATTCTATAGCTGATTTTATTGACATTTTCAGAAAACAAATATTTATATAGAATGAAATATGTTTTGTATTTTTCTTCAAAGCCTTGCATATCTAGTTTTTTCATTGATATATTTAGAAAAAAACTAAAAATTATACTTATCAGTATATTTGTCACTGGAGCTCAGTCTATTTATGTGTCATGCAGTCTGTTTATGGAATGATATGTATATTAAACTGCTAATTGTAAAAATGAGTGGTGAGTACCTCTATTTTTCCTTGTCAGCTTCCCTTAACATGAAAACCCTATATAATATGTATATATGTCATATGCTCTTCTCAACATTTCCAATCTACTTTTCATCCTGTCTCTTGTAGCCCTAGATATTTGGGCTTAGACTCTGATATCTCTTATATCAATTTAGTCAAAATCTTGGAAAGCTTAGGTTGTAAATTAACTAGTATTTGGGGATGTGTGTGGAGAGAAGACCTCTTTGAGTAGACAAATCTTCCCTAAAGAGACAAACTTTAAAGGGTTACAAATTTTGAATGCTGACTGGTAAATTTAGCAGTGACAGTGAACTATGAATTGGAATAATTTATCTAAAAATTATGCTATAGTTTAGCCATAAATTGTGGATTGATTCAGGAGCTATGGAGGGAAATTTTGTTCTCCTTGAACAGGAGGTATGACTAGTTAGTCCTAATGATGCCTTTGACCGTCATCTCTATGCACCTTGGTCGTCTGCGGGTAAGAACAGAAGTTTATAAACAGTAGCTTCATCATTCTAACAGCTCACTGGAATAGCAGAGCCACAATAACTCTTGTTCAGTCTCCTCAGTTGAACCTAAAATGGTTTGCTTTCAGTTCTTTTAGGGTTGAGTGATTTACATTACAGTTAAGGCAGGCTAGGAGTATACATTTATCAGTTACTGAAGATCAGCAATATCTTCTTAAACAGCAGAAGCTTTATCACCTGTGACCATCTGTTTGGATTATATTGTGGGAAATTTTTTACTCTTTAACAGATATACTAGCATAAATTGATGTAAAAATTTATTCATGTCTTTCTCCATCCATTCTGACAGTAGAGGGTGGCTGGATCACAGTGCTTGGTTATTTTTTACTTGTCTGATTGGGTTTTATTTTCTCTTTTTTAACAAAAGTGAGGCAGGGTCATTACATTTGTTCCTGTTTTTAAGAGTAATGTGCTTTCAGATTAAATGGTAAAGGGCAATACTGGAACCGAAGGAAATAAGTGACTTTGGATACGAGGGTGTTTGTGCAGTCAACTTCCCTTTAGGCATGGGCAGACCTCCCACTTTGTGGATAGACTCATGCCAGGGGTGCAGAGACGTTGAAAGCTGCCTCCCTCGCTCCAGCCAGCTCCGGGCAAGGGGAAGGTTAGGCACACGTGCGCAGTGCTGACCCCAAGCCTGCCCAGCATGGGGGGTTTCTTAGTAACCTTAGGTCCCCAGATAATCGGCCACATTCATTTATTCAAAGAAGAAAGATCTGAGGTTGGAGTTCGTAACATTTTCTCTCTTTTCATTCTCTCTCTGTGTCTCTCTGTGTCTCTCTGTCTCTCTCAGTAAGAATGGTGAGAGTATAGACTGTCCATGTGGTGATGTGAGAGAGGTTGCAATAGTCACGCTGGGTACCAAGGTAGAATCATGAAATTATTTGTATAGCCCTCAATGCATGGAGCAAATTCCTAATCCCTGTCCCTCAAGTTATGCTAACCGATTTGAATCTCTCCTGGAATCTCACTCCTCGTGTGTCATAAAAGCAATTTTATGTGTTCACTGAAACTGCAGAAAATGCATGTGCCAGAACTTCGTAACAGCTTGATGTTATCGTAACACGGGTCCTCCTCCTCCCGTTACTCTCTTTCCCTAACTGTGTATTTGCTTTCCTTTGTGTTATGTCTATAAGAGAATGCAAGTTCTTCGGGGTAGTGGCATGTACAACTAATAAAAGACAATAAAATAGCAACCAAATGTGTGAGGTGCTTCCTTATGTTTCTGAAAAATTCAGATGTTGATTTGGTCCATAGAGACTAAATATTTTTGCAGTTAGAATGCAGAGAATTTCCTTTTGATCCTGTAAAATAATGATGTTAGATACATGCTATTAATGAAGAGTACTCTTGCAAATTAACTGAACAATCCCTCAGAATGCTTACTGGGAGACAGAGTAACATATTACTGTCTTAATGAGTGTTGGTTCATAATGGCTGCTATTTTAACTTTGTTTTCTGTGGTTTTTTCCCCCTCGATTTTTTTAGCAGTACAGTTCACTTGCTCTGTTTTACTTGGTGTTTGATACTATATACCTCTATAATGATGCAATGCTTTAGGGAAATATGTTGGATTTAATGAATTTACTATGTATGAGCGGCTAGGAGCAAAAATCCTTAGGGGGTCAGAGAACAAGTGAACGGTCCATTAAAAAATCAATCATGCCCACAATTTTATGGAATTATTATGCCTTGACTTGATAATTTTAATAGTACTGTGCTTACAATAGTATTTTCTTTAAAGTCTTAAAAGTAGTGTTCATATTGATTATGAGACAAATAAGCAAATTAATGTTCTTCAATTTACCATGATTGAAATGAATAAAATTGCCTTTTATAAACATATTATTAATAATAAGCTGTATACGGTATGCATTTACTGACAATCTTAAAGTAGTTTTGAACAGAAAATGAAATTATCTAGTTGAAAATACAGGCAGCTTTCAATGAAACAGTATACTGGAACAATTAGGAGCATCATCTGAGGAGACCACCCACCAATTTTACTAAAATTGCTGTAAAATGTTTTCTATTTGTAAATTCTCCATAGGTTGGATTAACATTTCATCCAAGGCCATAGGACATTGTCCCCCTGTGTCACTATTCTTTAACACTGGTTTACTCCAGAGAAAGAAGTCTGCTTTCATTACCTTTGAGTGTCTGCCAAACAATGATCTGAAAATCCATATGGGTTCTGGTGTGCTGTTAGAAAAGGTGCTTCTCCCCAGCAATGGCACTGATCAAAACCTTAAGACAAAACTAATCAATAGGTTTTTCTGAACTTTGCCTTGTGTCTCTTAAGAAAGAGATTATACTGCAGAGTCTTGAGGAAGTCGAATAAGATCTGGATTGAATTAGCTCTACTCCTGTGCCACATCACAACTGGTTTATATATACGCTAACTTGGAGCTTCTCTTTGCCATGCTGTCATCCGGTCCATCACTGGACTACTAAAACTGGATACCAGTGAGGTGCTACATCTGCTCAGATATATGGCAAAACCAGAATTGAGTCCCTCTTGGTTTTGTAATAGAACATCTTCTACCAATTCCAGACTCTCCCGATGCACCTGTGGTTGGCCCATCCTCCTAAGAGCAATGTCTTGGATTTTACAGATTGGAGATGCGTGGGATGTCGTGAGCTTTCAGAGATGCTTCAAACTGCTTATAGTTTCACACAGGCATTGCTCTGTAGGATAGACTTAAAACCAGATTTTGAAACTTTTGTCAATGACCAAGAGGAGTTAGTGTTACAACCTAGTTAGTTTTCACATAGATGGTCACCTTCTGCTGTGCTATTTGATCTAAGCCTTTGGAAGCTCACAGACCTGTCCACTTGAGAAACTCTCTACATCTGTTTTTTGAGGGCCTCCCAAGATAGGGTTTTCTTGATGTGTAGCCAGTGTGTCCATCGGTATCCTGCAGCCTGATTGCCCTGAAATGTTTTCTGACTTCTTCAAGACCCTGTAGCATAGTCTCGTTCTTAGAAGATGTGAAAACAGAACTGTTCAGGAAATCTACTGCTTTGGCCTTCTGGTTTTGATTGTTGGCTCTTGCTGGGGAGAGACATCACTCTAACACCAGATTCTGATACCTTCATCTTTCCCTCTTTCACCCTTGGATTTTTCCTTGGATTTCTTTTTTGGGGTGTTTTTTTATCTTTTTTTTTTTCCCTTTTATTTTTCCCTGCAGCTCTGTGTTCATTACAAAATAAATCTTTAGCAAATCAAAAACCTTTGGCTGTGTTCTGCGCTTCATCAGCTTGGGCACGTGTGTGCTGGCCCTGTCTTCAGCCTGGGACTGACTTTCTCTAGCAAACCAAGCGCTCCCCGACCCAAACAGCTTTACTCTTTGTACCTGGGCAGTAGATAACTGAGGAACAAAATAAACATACATTTTTGTGAAGTTTTCAACAAATTCAGCTGTATCCAGCATGGTTCACCGCTAGATAATGCTTAAAAGATGAAAGTTGCAATTCTAATGCAATCTCATGATTCAGAGGATGTGATCCCAGCTATGGGCAAATAGTGCTTATGCTTTAATCTGCCTCTAGAGGCACTTCCTCCTCTTAAAAGAAGAGTCTACAGCATATTTTCTCCGTTTGGTTAATACACTCACTTAAGAGCTTTACTAATGTTCTATAAATCTCTGGGTTACCATAAAAGTATTAATCTTAGTATTGTATTCTTCCTCAACTTCCACTGAAATGGATGCAAAATCGGGTGCTTACACACCTGTGTTGCGAGGATCAGTCTTGAGGAGATAAGGAGAAACCTTTTGGAAGAGAATTAAAGTGCTGTGACAGAGGCTCCAGAAATGCGGGGAGGATGACGGAGCAGTCAGGTGGGGGCTTTTGGAGCCAGGGGCTTCCTTTGCTCTGAAAAAGCAGCCGTACAATTCCAATCTCGGCTATGCTTGTTGGGAGGAAGATTAACACACAGCGAAGCAATACCGCTCTTCGTACCTATAGTTATCATCTGGAAAAGATGCTCGTTTCCACCCTTTCTGTTTTGGAAAACATAACCTTTTTGTTCGTTTAGGCTACAAAGGGAGTTAAATTTCCATCATTCCGCTGTTATTGTTGCCCATGTGTGCGCAAGTGTCACCAGCGCTGGCCCCGGCGGTGCGGCGGGGGCGGCGGGGCCGGGAGGGGGAGCTGCCGGCACGGCGGTGGCGCGGCACCGGGGAGGGGGGAGGGAAGGATGGAGGGAGGGGTGGCATGTACCGCTGAAACCCTGCTCCGGGCTGGAAACCTCACCAGGGCTTCCTACGGCAGAGCGCATCTCAACGCCTTGCTATCGACTGAGGGAAAACTCTATTTATAATGGGGGCTGGGGAGATGCTTTTAGTGTTGGAGGTAGGAGGCGACCGCTGTCGCAGCTGCCAGAGCGTGGCCGAAAGAGTGGGAGAGGTGACCGAGGGTCGTGGGCTTGCAGAAGTACCGTCTGGGAGAGGTGGATCAGGCATTTGTCTCCGTACTGGTAGACTTGGCGTTACTTTTGAAGATCAATCAATAGGCTGACAACATTTTTGGTGCGAACATAAACAAGGCTACAATTTCAGTGTGTGCTGTTCACGTAACGATTTTTCCTAAATTTAGAGTGAAACATTCCGTCTGTTCATTAGTAGTTGAAATAACATTGATATTTTTTGCTGAAGGATTCGGTCATTCCATAAAATGCTTCCTGTATTATATGTTTCCTAAGGGTATAAGGGTCTTTATCTCCAACATATAATAAACTTCTCTTCATCTTTCTCTAGTGCCATTAAAGCCACAAGCCCTTTGTTGTAAAAGTATACTAATGAATAGAAATGTTACAACAAGAACAGAAGTCTTGTGTTTTCCCTTCATCATGCATCATCCATTTTAATTAGACGAAAGGATGGTGAGTACTGTGACAAGAGTCTGGAATTAAAATCATTAATTGATGTCAAGCTGACGAGAGACTGCTAACATGAATTTACTGACAGCAGGAAAGAAATTAACCTTATTACTTTATTTAGTACATTGGGGCTATTTATTATATTTTCCTATGCAAGTTCAGTGTGTTCCATTTATGATGATTGAGAAAGACAAATAATTAATAAAACCTAGATAGTCTTTTTACCTCCTATCAATGAAGTTTACATGAAAACCACATCAATTACATACAAAAACCCAAACCCACCACATCCCTTTAATCAACATAACTCATCAAAACCATTATGGCAATATTTTTGATATTTTAAACGAGTATAATACGCTATGCTCTCTAGCCAAGTAGAATTGCAGAAGTGATCTGATTTAAAACCATGCCTTAGTTTCTTAATGTCAGTGTTGCAAAAAATGAAACATATTTTCTCCAGCAGTGACATTGATTGGAATAACTGTCTGTTTTGATCATCGTTGGAAGGTCAGCCTAACAAAGATGAGTTTTAATGTTAGGCATCTTTATTCTTTAGATGAAAGAGTACAACAGTGTCTTACAGAATGACAGCAGCATCCTATAGATAATTTGTGACCCAAAGGTCATAATAAAAGAATAGAGGGGAGGTCATCCTGTAGTAAAGGCCATCTGGAACTGTTAAAGTATCAGATGGAGTAGGGGGCTGAACAGCAGGACACTCTTGGTGTCCTTCCAGATTTCCCAGAGAGACCATAATATTTTTATTGGAAACCCCCAACTTTCTTCGCCTTAAGCAAAATATTTTCATCAAACAGTTTCGTCTTACTTTTAGGAAAAAAGACAACATACTGTGATAGGAAAAGAATTTTTATTTCTTACATAGCCTAAGCGTTATCTGTGTCTTTAAAATAACGCAAAGATTCAGCTGGAGTTTTGCGGCTGCTGTATTTTGATGCCACTTAACAGCTTTCACGAGAACTATTACCTCTAAATCCATTATTACTGCAAACATTCAGAATGTAAATATTTCCTAAAGTGACTTGTGTAAAATCTTTTCTGATAAAACTCCTACCCCCTTCCCAGCCCTTGAGAGAGGAGAGAAAAAAAAATCCTCTGTGAATCAGAAAATCGGAGCAATGTGTTTCTCATTGTCACTTATTTTGAGATGGGGTCTGCTTGTCAAGGGATATTCCAGTTTTGCTGAGATTTGTAGCATTGGTTTTGGCAGTGGTGTTTTACACAGTGGATGAGGGTGCAGGACGTAAAAACAAATCAATGGCAGTAATTTTTGTACCACAGAACACAGAAATGAAGCATGAGAATACTGAGCTTTGGAAAAACATTTCAGACCAGTTCCACTTCATGAAAACAGTGACTCTGGGAGATATGTAAATTGAAGCTTTTGTGGAATAATAGTTGCCGAGGTAGTTTTTTAACAAAGCTCTTCGCATTCTCTAGCCGCATATTGTAAATATAGAGATTTTAAGGCATCGTGCTGAAAGTATATTTTCTCTATTATTCCTCTGCAGTGATTCAAGACACTGTACTGGGCAAGGTCTGGCCAGATCCCTTGCCAAACATTTAAAAACCTCATTTACGTGGTTTTTATAATACTCTGAGTTACAAATTTGGTGAAGGTGTCTTGCAGATCATGTGAGTTCAGCACTCTGTTAGAAAATTCAGTTCTAAGTAAGAGCTCTAATACATTGTGTTTCACTTTTGAATGCCAATAACTTTAGCATAAGGCCGCAGCATGTCCTCTGGTGTCCCATAAACTATGATCTTATGGGTAGAGTTGCTGTAGCAAGTACTTGTTTGAGAATTAAAAAAGCTGTACCATAATTACTAACTTACTGAACTTACTGTTGCTGAGTTGAACAGAACTGAAACCCCAACAGATTTTCCAGCCTGCACTACAGGACTCCAACAGTAAGATAAAGCACTGAAACCACTCTTTTTTTCTAATTCTTAGATACAGCAGCACATGTTTGACTAACCAGAAAGACACCTAATAATGTGTTCACAGCAGGCAGATAGGTCCCCCCTCCACACCACACCTGGAACTTTGTTGTTGCAGTGGGGTATAAGAACTCTGGCTCTGTTCCTGGCTGTGCTGTAGATTTATGCTCTCACTCAGTACTGTGACCCACCAAGGCTTTAGAAGTGAATCCCGAGAGGTGTTGCAGTTGCTAATTTGTGGGTCCTGAGCAAAGATACTGACTTATAAGCTATGTTCTCTGTTGGTGGGTTGGTGGGTTTTGGTTTTTTTTCCTTTTCTTTCAACTTCAGTGTATGAGATTCACATAATCCCTTGCTTTGTTGTGAGGTTTTTCATTGTATTTTTTTGTCACTTCAGACTGTTTCATTTTCCAACATCAGGATTAGGCTACTTTATACGTAGTACTCTAGAAACACAGAATAATGGACCTGAAATAGAGCTAGTGGCAGAGTTTTATACCTGCTTTTGTTACTTGAGTTCAGCTAGATGAGCGTAGCTGCTGGATCGGCTCAGCTCAACCCACGGATGAGGGTATTGTAGCTGGACCTCCACTTACTGCCTGCAGGATCTGGGAATGACTGATTTGATATGTAGTATGATATATGGTACCATTTGATATATGGTATGCATGTGTCATTTGTTTCTTGCACGTACAGGAGCAGCTGCTCCTTACACATCCAACTGCAGAATTCAGATGTTACCCACCAGTGCTGCTTTCTGACATTGTTCTCCAGTGGGAAAAAAATATTTTAGGGTAAGAAATGGTCCAACAAAGCCTGCGGGTGAGAGGAAACCAGGGCTCTTAAAGTGAGGAGAGATGGAAGCAGGAGCTCTACCAAGTCATGTTTCAGCAACAGCTGAATCTCATGATCTTCCTCCTTTCTACTTCAGTCCAGCAAAATCGATAAATAGGAGACCAGAGCTACGCTAATCTAATGAGCAGGGATCTTTTGTCATAGGTGTAGATATCAGTTCTTCTGAGCAGTTTTGTAATGCAAAAGAAAAACTAAATTCCATTTTGCTTACAGACAGCAATGACGTTCTTTGATGCAACGTGATTCCCAGCAGGATAACCGTCCCGGTTGCCCATCTGGGTGATCTTCCACTGCTGGGGTCGCTGACCCTTGGATCAGACATGAAAATCAAGAGAGAAAATTTCAGTCATGGTAGTGTTTGTTTTGGAGACGGGAGGACCTGTACTGCCCGTGTACCTGATACATTTGGCTTCAGTTGAAACACAATCTTTAAAAAAAACACAGCAGACATCCCCTCCACACCAAAAGGCTGCAGACTGTTAACTGCAAAGCAGTCTAAAAACACCATTGAAATGTAAGGAAGGTGGCAATTTACAGATTTTTAAAATCAAAATAAGCACGGACTTTCAGTTGTTTACTCCAAGATCCAAGAAAGGAGGTTTGAGACGCTCTGCTAGGGGGATGTATCTTCGCTTTGGAAAGACAAAGGTTGAATCGAGGTGGTCAGGGAATAAGGAAAGGTAGGGGTGAAATACATGAGATTCCAGCAGGTTAGAGGAGACGATTCTGATGGCTCCTTTAGTTTCATCAGCGTTACTTGGTTTCAGATTGGTGCTTGCGCTTCACCTGCTTATACATGTAATATTTACTTTCTCTCCTGCATTTTTTTCATTTCTTTACATCTTCATTTGTATTTTGCTGCCTTCTTTAACAGCCTTCTTTACAAACTCCTTATGAGCATGTTGTTCTCTTCTTAATGTATTAGGGCACTTATAGTAATCACCTTTGTCACCTTCTTTCTTTTTTTTAACTACAGCCCTCCTGGGTTGTAGCTCATTAAAGGTTTTTGAAATTCTCATGTGTCTCTTCTGCATGTAGGATTTGAGGAGGGGGGGAACTTCAGAGAGACTTTAAGTACTATCACATAGTCTAATTGGCAGATAGACTGTGATTGTTGAAGGAGGAAGAAAATTAAGAAAATTAAGATTGTGTAGATGCATTTTTTTAATTTCAAGGTGGTGGACAGCTTTTTTTTTTCTTCTCCCTCATTTTTTTTTCTTTTTATAAGTAGCCCTTGTTATGTTTCTCCTTTGTTGTGGAGCCATTATGTAGGAAATATATGTGTGTAAAATTTCTGTGTAGGTACAGAATTATAGATCTGGAAGAGGGATCATGTCACTTTGCCGAGGTAGGATCTCCTGTGTATGTCATTCCTGCAAGGCATTTGTTTCTTACTGTTTTGTTTTGGTTTTTTCCCAGTTTGTAATGACAAAGACTCTACAACTTCCCGTGGCAATATCTTTCCCACTACCTTTTTATTAGAAAGTTTCCCTGCCCACAATATCTAGTTTCAGTTATTCTTGCTGCAGTTTAAATACCTAGTGCTTGCATTAGAGATGGAAAACCTTATTCTTTTCTTCCTTATGTATCTGGAGGCTGCTGTCATGTCCCCACTGTGTCATTTTCTTTTCCCCAACAGCTTGGTATTGCTGACTCATGAGTATCTGTTATCCAGTAGAACTTGCAGATCCATTCCTGAAAAAGCAACTCACAGATTTTTCCCCTAGTTTTAATTGGGATGCTTAATTATTCCAGCTATGTAAATTACCTTCCAGTTGCTGTTACTGAAGTTAATTCTATTTTTGAAGTCTACTTTGTCTATTTTTCAAGAACATTTAAAATGTTAATCCTTTTCTCCAAAATTCCTGCATTTGGGTTTTCTGCAGATTCAGTAGCGTCCTAATTAATAATGAAAAACCTGAATAAATTCAGAGAGAGATCCGTGTAGAAAATGTCTCGATCCGTCCATCTAGCATGACTGGGTGGCTGAGAGCTGCTCTCTAAATACTCTGTAGGAACTGCCTGGTTCAACCCATCGCATCCATCCCATTGCTGCTTTTCTTAGCCTGGGAAGTGCCCTTTGTCCACTGTTCACGAGGCCATTCACTGTGTTGTAGAAGGAAATCTGATTGACTTGACCGCATCTGTTCTTGATAAATCTATGGTGGCTACTGCTCGTCCCATTATCTTCTCTGTGCTTACCAATAGTTTGTTTCAAAGGGGATTGAAGTTTATCTGATGAGTCTATAATTCTTCTCCTCCTCCGAGGGACATTTGACTTTTTCTAGTCTTTCAATATTTCAGCTGTCCTCAACAGGTTCTCGTGGTTACTGAAAAAGGTCTGAGACTGCCTCAGACAGTCGTGTGTGTTGGATGAAGTTCAACTAGCTTAACCAGCTTAACCAGTTTCTAGCTACTTCTTTTGCTGTTAGATTGGAGATCTTTTTGTTATTGGTGGCAGTATCAATTGTGCTGGCCACCTGCTTGAAATCAACCTTTTTAGTGAAGACAGATGCAAAGAAAAAAAAACCATTAAGCCTTAGGTCTCCTCAGCATCATCTGTCAATATCGTTCCCTCACTACTGAGCAGGGGAGCAACCTTTTCTTTGCTCTTCCTTTTACTGCTAATGCAATTACGCAATGATTTATTGTTACCTTTAAAGCTCCCCGCTACCTTTCTTTCACATTGTGCCTTGGCCTTTCTGATTTTGTCCCTGTATGCTTGTGCTTATCCATAGCAAACTGACCGCATTTTGTATATGTTTCTTCAGGTGTTTGAGATCAGAGGACAGTCATATTTTAGGCAGTTGGCCGCACATGTATGTACACAGGGGATATGACAGAACTGTTAGGTTTTTTTTCTTTTAACATCTTCAAAAAAGGTTGGTCTCTGTCCCTCCAGTTTAAAAATTATATTTAGCCAGCAGTATTTTCTGACTTCTTTTTTAAATATACTAAAGTTTTGAATGAAATCGGGGGGGGGGGGGAGTAAATGAGGAAGAGGAGATGTCTGTCGTGTTTACAAGCTACTGCTGTTGCTGCCCATGATTATCCATTGCCCACAGTGATCCTTTAGAGTGATTTTCCCAGGAAAGCAGATGGCTTTGCTGAAAGATGGTTATAACTGTGATAACTGACTAGCTCTAATCACGATAAGAAAAGCTAAGTGTCATATGCCGGTTCAGAGGGAAATCACAATAATGCCTATAATCAAGGTACCCTCATTAGAAGAGTAGTTGTCAGAAAAATTCTGCTTGGATCCAGACAAAGGTCAAAGAAAAATACAGGAGAGGACAAACTCCCATGTTGACTTGATTGCCAAAAATTAGGAAAAGAGCCATTAAAGCCCTGGAGGCAGTCGAGGAGAGGGGGAGGAGGAACGGCAAGACCTGGCTTAGTGGCTGGCACGCTGTGCCTGCAAGGTATTTTTCACTAGCAAAGGAGGAGGGGACAAATTTGACAAGATGTGGCTACTGGCCAACGCACCTACTGATCTCTTTATTAGAAACAATATCTGGCAAAAATTGGACCGAACATGTTCATCCCATCTGACTAACTTAAATGAGCTGACTGGCTTTATAAACGTGTCGTCGTTTTTCTCTGTTTTCAATCCATCATCCCGACGCATGCCAGTCTGATGGCAGAAGAACTGAGAACTGGCAGTGGTGAATGGCTTGTCATTTAGCTTCTGTCCTTACACAATGCTGTTTCTATCCTTAATAAACATTGTCAGCCATCTCACATATGTGGAACTGCAAGCGTTCAGTACTGATTTTGTAAATGAGTGAGCCTCGGTGGAAAAAGACGAGGTTGTGGATTATCACTTGGGCAATAGCTGAATCCTGGCAGCAGCAGGAGGATTAATTGAATTGACCAAGCAATTGCACACCAGAAGCAGCAGCCAACTTTGTTTCTGCTCTTAGGGGAGGACATTGCTGCCATTGCAACAGCTAATGTAATGTATTAGCCGTGAATATCCTTCCCATGCTGTGTTCATCAATTAAGATAAGTAGGTGGTTTTTTTGCAAGGATCCAAATCACTAACATGAAAAAAACCCATGAAAGGGACTGAAGCTCCCAAGGGACTGGCAATATAATTTCACTCTTAATACTACATGAAACTAGGGTCTATTTCTCTTCTTTTGCCAACTTTGCTTTATTCACCTTTACTCACAACAGCTCTGCCAACACCACAGGATTTGTGTTTTCCATTGCTGAAAAAAAGTTCAAGTTTAGTTCGGATAGAAATGCTGTTAAGTATTTGGTTCAGGGTGGGATTCGGCTCACAGACTAATGTGATTAATTTGGTATCTAGATGGGATCTACATGACTTTGTGGTCAAAGGCGATGTACTTGACACAGTTTGCAGAGCCTGGAGAAGGATTTGGCTTTGCCTTAAAATGGGCACGTTTCTGCCATTCAGCTGAACTGCTCTCTCGACCCCGCGGGCAGCCGCCTGATGGGACTGACCCTTCACCAACTCTTGCGGAAGCCCAGAACATCTGTCAACACCTAAATTTAGGTGTCTAAAATGGTAGTTGCTGTCATCTGAAAGCTGAATCCCACTCACAGGGGTTTGAAGAAGGGAACGAGGTGGCAGCTGTTGGCTGGAAGCAGCAGCACATAAGCTTTTCCCTTACTTTTGTGACCACCGTTTCAGGTGCATAGGAATCGCTATACAATGGGTATGTCTATCATTACTGGATTATCTTGCAGTGAAAAGCTCTTCTAACAATTATAGGAAGTTCTGCAGCTAGCAATATTGTCATTTGAAGCAGTTATCATTAGCTTATGAATTGAATGGCAAACAAATGCATGAGGATAGTTTATACTTTACTGAACGTTATAATTTGAGTCTCAAAAGCATGACAATACGTTGTTGACATTTTCAGTATTAACACTTCAGCAAGAAGGGGTTTAGAAACTTCTTGGGATAGCTTTTGTATTTTTAAAAGTGAAGTTTCATTTAAACATTGCAAAATTGATTACCAGTTTTTGCAAAATTCTTTGAAGATGAAAAGAGTTATGTGAATGCTAAGCATTATTATTATTATTGTTAAACCCCCACAAAATCCGTAGGAAGGCCATAAATCCTCAAAATTAGCTGATCTGAAATTTCAGACACATGCATTTTTTTTGTGCTGTGTTGTGAAGGAATACAATTCAGTGAAGACAGCTTAATACACATATCCGCATTGTGACACCAAAGCACTGTGGTCAAACTCTTTTCCAGACACTAGACTTCAATACCGGGAGCGTTGCTGATTAGGGCTGAAGTACAGAGCAAATTCCAGGTTCTCATCAGTGCTGCACACTGTGTTTACATAATCATTTTAATCTTTCCCACAATAGCCTGCACCGGCATTTCCCGTATGTATACTTCATGCGATATACGCTAACAAAAGATTTAGGCCATATCATCCATATACCATGTGCACAAGGAGAGGGGGGTCAGCATAAAAAATAACATTGCATTAAGTTCAGGTTCTTCTATAAAAATATATTCAGAGTTAGAAACTATTATAATTGCAAAAGGAGTAGTGCAATATTTAGCTGATAGCTGTTATTCTTTTCAACAATATATCTACATATTTTTTCCCTGGTTGTTTGGTTCTTTTAAATTTGGAGACATAATGTTTAAATGGAGTATGTCCTGCATTTAGAAGGCAAAAAAAAAAGCTCTATTTTAAACAATATTTAAGAATATGTTAAGTAATCAGAATAGCTATGCTTTTGTCATGTGAAAGTCATAGGACTTGCACAGCGGTTTAAACATAAAGCACAGAAAATTAATTAAGAGAAAAAAATCACAACATTTTGTGTGCCAGTGTAGTCGGACGTCTTATAAGCTTCACTTTAAAGTTATCCTTTGTTAAATGTTACTTACTGCAAATGGTTACCGAGTACTTTGCTTATAATTAACAGTAAGATTTATAATGCGTTTAGACTCTGATTTTTAATACTATGTATTTGTATTAACATGTTGTATTAGCAATTGTAGAAAATATTCTAAAAATTTTCCTGGTGGATGTGAACATAATTACTTGCACAACACTTCAACAATCAGTTCTCTCCCACTTGAGCAGGAATAAGTGTCCCTCATTGAACCACGCATGGGAGAATCTTAATGTTCTTGCTGCAAATGGTGCTGTGTCCAAATGCATTAAATAGCCGATAAGCAGATAGATGAGAAAAGTTGGTTAACATGAAACGGGGGACACTCACGTCTGCACCTGTAGAGATTGATGTGATATTCATGGCCAAAAGTTAGATAAGTTCACCAGCATCTCTCATAGCAGTCAGTGGAACACCGAGGGCAGTGTCACTAATTGCCACCAGTAATAGTGGTAATTTATAAGCACTTCAGATAACATTGGGGTTTTTCTGACCGGATTACCCTGTGCCACGATTGCTATACATCTACCAATGTCTAGGAAATTTCTGATTTCCTTTGCTTCTCCCATTCAGAGGACAAATACCAATAGCCAAATGCATTCCTCCACCGGGTAATTAATACAGGAGTACGAATTGGAAGTGAAACATGCAGAGGTGAATCAACAGCTGCAGGTCATTTTCAGGCCTGTTTTTCCTTCTGCATAGATACCTTCCAAGTGATTAAGGTTGTAACATTTCTGAATTACAGCTTTGGAGTATAGGACAGTGTAAAAAAAATGTTTTTATTTAAAATATATGCATGCAGAGACACAGTTTAAATTTGAAATGGGTTTTGGATTTAAACCTGAGTCCCTCTCTGTAAATTAAACAAGAAACAAAAAACAATTCCACTTCGATGTTGCTGAAGTTGCGGAGGAACATGCTGTCAGCTGAATAGCGTTACTGTTTTCATTTCCAATTTTCCCTATTAAAATAAAAAGCAGCCAGTAAAGAAAATAATTTTGTTTTTGCAAAGTTGAAATATTAAAAATTTATGCCGGTTTAAGTTAAACTTCCTCAGATTTCTTCTATGTGCCTTTTTTTTTTTTTGGGTATAGTTGTTTTTCTTTCCACTGTGACTGAATATGAGTGAGCGTCGTGGTGCACAAGTCAGTGGTAGTAGACGTAAACAGAGGAATTATGCCGAGATATAACTTGAGGCATGTAAGTGAATCACTGGACCATCAATGTAGATGGCACGAGCTGTTGAAGGGAGTTCAGCCAACCGGTTGTATCCCAAATCAGTGTCCTTGGTCAATACTTGTAGGATTTGGGGGGAAAATAGGTCTGCCTATTCGAGCCATCCTCCTGTTCCCTTCTTTTGTTACGGCGATTTGTGTTAGTATAGAAAGAACAAATTGCTCGGGACTCAGTGTGATGAATACACGTACATTTAGATGTTCGCATACCAGCGCAGGGGTGGATTCACATGCTTGGACATAGACATCTCGTGTTATTTGAGTTACCGCAACCTCTGAGCTGCCAGCAAGGGTCTGGCAGATGTGACAAGGACAGACAGGAGTCCTTCTTGCCCAGCAGCTGGAGTCCAGCAGGATCACCTGGGGATGTCAGGTCACCGTAGCTGCCTATGTTTGAGCCGCTGAATCAAGGCTGGGTATCCAAGCTCCCGAGGAAGACGGGAACAACAGCAACACAAGTGTCTCTAGAGCGACTCTTTGCACGCTGGGATATACCAGCTGCTGACTTACGGCTCCCTGGGCTGTGAAGGGAGCCTGCACGTCTGGCTGGTGTGACCTCAGCTACTGCAGGCACCTAAATTCTGACGTCTTAAACTGCAGCCTGCATCCCACCCTTTGTGTATCCCCTTTTCTTTTTGCAAAGACTAATCTTGATTGTGGCCAAGTTTAAAATTTCCCAAAATGTCAAAGTTACCTAACGTTAAGGCTTTTCTGTTTTCAAAAGAGACAATGCTTGCTTTCAAAAGGGACAGAGGCTTTGAGTGGGCTGCTCTGGTTAAAATTTGGTGGACCAGCTGTCTTTGGAAATGGCACGTGACAGAGGTGTGCAGAGCTGTAGTCTGAATGGATGGGTGCTGTCACACTGTGTAGCCGTGGGTGTATTAGATGAAAAAGGAGCACATTTTCCTAATGGAAGGGAGGAGACAGCTGAGTGCTTCATTTTGCAATGATGACAGAGCATTAAATTGGTCTGGGGAGACAATTGTTGGGGGCATTGTGGTTTTTTCAGTGTGCTATGCATGTGTGTGTGATACATCACATTTTCTAAAATTCTTTGAAGCCCAGATCAAATTTTTGCAATAGCTTTGTGTGCTTTTGAAAATATAACCCATGCTCAATTTGTGTTTGTCAGATTCCTAAATGTCATCTGATTTTATCTGTCACTTTTTATTGTACAGCTAAACAAGTGCACCTACATACAAAGCCCCAGTACGGCATCACCTTTCATTTGTAACTTTAACATAAGGCACATGTTGTTACTTTCTGAGAAGAAACTGCCTACTTTTGAGCGGTGCCGGATTCACTTTGTTTACATTTTAAACACAACATGCATATTTTAAATGATTCATACAAGAATCTACTTCTGCTGTTTACTATGTGCATGCATACATAAATATATATGTGTATCCCTTATCCTTACGAAGTTTTGAAATTCTGAAAGAAGTATGATTTTTGTGGTATTGGGCCAAGAAAATTAAAATTCCTCTCTAAAAGTGGGCATTAGAACCATTAAATCTGTTTGACTTTGGTGGAGTAGAATACAATAGGAATGGTGTCGGAGCATTCTCACACAGGTCAGGTGATAGCACAGGCATCCTAAGATGTGCGAAACAACAGGTAAATTCTGTTTACCAACAGCTATGGCTAGTCATTATTTAACTTAATAATGAAAGAAAAGATAGTGGATAATCAGACTTCTTCCCTAAAGACCACTGTTGATTGTAGCATTGCCTTGTTCTAGGCTTCAATATCCAAGGTAAACCTGAGACTCCATGACAAACTGAAACTGGAAACACTTCAGTGGTTTTCATTAAGTCAGGCTACCTAAAGTGTCTGCTAACTCCTGCTTTCCAGCAACTTGGGGGGGGAAAATTAGTTTCAGTCTTCTTTTAATTTTTCAGAATTCAAGCAAAAACTCGAGAATTTCGAGAGAGACAAGCTCGTGAACGTGACTATGCAGAGATACAGGACTTTAACCGGACGTTTGGCTGTGATGCGGACCCAATGTACGCTGGGATTGCTTCCTATGACTCTTCTTCAAGTAGCGGCACAATAACGCTGAACACCCGACCACAGAGCCCGAGGGAAGGGCAGACAGTGGAAGCCTTGTACGCCCAAGTGAAGAAACCACGGAATTCAAAGTCTTCACCTGTAGACAGGTAGGCACCAGGCATCAATCAATACACTCTTTCAGAATCCACCCTGGTAATGCTTTTGTTACGGGAGATGACTGTGCATCAATTGGAAAGTCAGAACTGCATTTTTATTAATGACTTTTTAAAAGCATTTATGTAGAAAAGTATTGAACTCACGCAAATCAAACTTACAGAATGGGATGTGAAAGTTATTTTCTGCAGAGCTGCTGTTTTTCTTCTCATTCTTCAGATGGTTTGCAGTTTTGGGGTCACCGTTTGGTATAATTCAAATTGCATTCAAAGCTGTAACGTCATCTGGTTTATTTACCAGAGCTCTAACTGATACAATTGTGGAATACAACATTTCCAACCTATTCATGGCAGTTACAATATCTTTGGGAAGTTCTTACTGTTTAAAGCAAAAGTGGGTTAAAGTTTACCTGGATTCTAGTCCTACCGTAGTCCTGAACTTCAGTCTAGCAGGTGGAGTTTTTTTTATTAAATATAGACCCAAGTGAGTAAACTCCAAGCTTGACTCATGAGTTACTTTCTCTTAGGCTGTAGCTTATGATTTATACTCTTCCTATGGTTACATTATCTGAACTAAGTCGTACCCAGTTTTATACTGAAATTGGACAAAACTTCGGTTTCTGTTGATAGAGTTTTGAGTTCATTTGAAAACCTGAAGCTAAAACAGGCATGTAAACTAACATAAAGTAGAAATAACCAAAGGCAAAATTCACAGCTTTTTTGTACTTTAACAATGAAAATACATCTGTTTTCTTGGCTTACATCTATGATCTTGTAGTTCTGCATTTTCTTCATTTTAGAAAAGCTAACACTAAAATCCTAGTGCAGGAGGTATCGTTAACTCTTTCAGAGCTTATTAAGTTAGCTCATAGTAAAACCATTTGTTGCTTTGTTTTCAACCTCATTCTTTCCAGAAGAAAAATTCTGGACTGTCAGTTAAAAGAGCAAAGCGGTGTCTTTGGTTGCAGTGCTGAGGTCTGTATAGCCCTAGATGAAGACTGGCATTCATCTTGCATGTTCTGTTCTAGGTGGTAACAGAGTCATTTGGTTTTGGTCTTAAGGAAAGTAGCTGTCATGCAGAGTTCAGCTAGTTGTCTAAAACCTTTTTTAATTTAGGACAGAGATTGGTGTATTTAACCCTCCCCTGGATCTACTTCGAAAAGTTCCTTTACATAATCTTGCTAAAAACATATCCTCTAACATGACAAATAAGAAAATCTCAGTTGTGTTGTTGAAAGCATAAATTTTTCCTAAAATTCAGAAATGCAACTACCTTTTCATTTTCTCAGTCACCCTGCTCTCTTGTATTGCACTGTGTAAAGGGTCTACTTTTCATATTAAATAAACGTAATTTATATATTGTGGGTATGTACATTATTTCAGTGAAGGAAGCAAAATAATTTTAAGACATGACAGCTTCATCCATGCACTTCCAATTTTATATTCCTTAGCCTTATATTGACTGGCGCTGGTATGCCCAGCTGCCTGACATTTCTGCACTTTTGTGCCATTGGAAATCAAGATAGTTTGGTAGGATATGGCTGCTGCGTGGTGACTCTCACGGCTGGTTTTGTTAGACCAAAGGCAGTGTTTCATGCTGGAGCTGAATGGCATCAATGTCACATCAGCAAAAAAAAAAGTTCTTTGATGCAAACCTGGCACGGCGAAATAGAAGACCTGCGTGACCTAGCTGACTCTGTGTGATTGCTGATAAAAGAGCTGGGAGAGAGTGAGTAAAACTGAAGATAACGGAGTACCGGGGGATTCTGATGTTAATCACAAGGGTAGGGCTGAAGAGCAGTGTGGTGGTTTTGCCCATTCAGGCTGCTCCTGGAGCAGAGAGGGACCCGTCTGTCCCAGCTGGATCGATCCGTGACAAAAGGAAAGACCCAGCGCACACAACGGGCTTGAGCAGAGGGAGAAAATGCAAGTAGGGGACAAGAACTGGGGCAGGGAAAGACACCCCGACTCCTGCGGTAAAGGGGGGACACATTTGATGAGAAACACCTGGAAAGAAATAGGCAAACCAGATGGAAAAAGATTATTATTTGCTATAGATGTGCTCTGAAGTCCCTGTCCAAGGGTCTGAGGCATGAAGGTGTCTAGTGTATGGGGTTTTCTTTCCTCTCTCCTCACGCCTTTATTAACAGCCAAAATACGGAGCTGGTGAATCCTACCCGACACTGGGAGACCTTTTGGGGAATGTTGCAGCGACTTGCTCAATCTCAGGCTCAAATTTAATGCCCACAGAAGTCAGGTCTGTACCTCGGGCCCACTGCTGGGAGAGGGTGTCGTCTGCTTTGGTCACGGAGGAGGTGTAAGAGCTGCGAGGGAGCAGCTTTCAGTCTTCCTGGAGGTGCAGGAGGGACATCTGGGAGCTTGACCCCGTGTAACGTTCAGCAGGAGAGCCTGGATCGTTGCTGAGCTATCTTCCCAAGGCTGCTCTGTGCTTTACAGGCTTTAGTTTAGAAGTATTAAGAAAGTATCATCTGAGCATCATTTTAAGAAACAGTTGTGGCCATGTGGGCCTGAGGTACTTGTTACTGTGTTGTCTCCCTGTCTGTAGAATACCTGGCTCCTCGCCCCATGTGCATTGCAACTTATTTCTTGCCGTCCCTTTCCAGCAGTGAGACCTTCGCCCTTCACTCGGCATCTCCCACGATGCCCCTTTCCACACCAAGCATCCCAGTGCCTCCTCATGAGGCTCTTCTCCAGGGAGCTCTCTTCTCTGCAGTCTGATTTAGCCTGATAATGCTACAAGAAATTTGAGGAGAAATAGTTGGTTGCAGTTCTGCATCCTTAAAATGTTGTTTACATTAGCGTTCACCTGTGGTGAGCATTATTTTCATTGTATTTTACCCCTTTGCCCTGCTATCCTTTCCTTTCCTCTGGACGTTTCAGAGGTTACCTAAATAGAAACAATCGCTTCCAGCCTTTGTGGCTGGGAAGGGAAATCACTCGCAGCGTGATCCCCTTGCGCTGAACTGCCGGGAGCTGGTAACGGCCAGGCTGTCTCAAATCTTTAGCACGTTCATATTAAAAGCAGCATTGTTTATAAGGGAAATGTTATTTCTATTACAGTTTGCTGCTTAGTGCCAAGCAAAATTTGACATTTAAGTATGTCCAAAAGGTTATTTAAAAGTCTCCTACAAAGAAGCCTATAACAAAATGTCCCATAATAGTTTGCATACCATTGCTGAACACTTATGACAAATTTTTCCTTAACTTGCAAGAGAATTACTGCGCCTGTGTGTGAGGCCTTGTCAGGGTCAGTTTTTCTTTAATATTCCTTCAACTTCTCTCCTATTTTCATCAACACATGCCACCAACTGATGTAAGTTTAACTGTGTCATGGCATATGAATGATAACAAAGTGGAGGACAAGTATGTAAACTGCTCATCAGTATAACGGACAATTTTATTTTATTTTTTGCAAGTTTAAGGATCTTACGAGGACAGCTATTGTAGTGATTCAACAAATGATGGTACTATCAAGTTGTCAGGCAGAGGTTCTCCAAGTTACTTCATAACCTAACTTGAAACCAGTGTTAAAAACAGGTCTGTTTCTTCATTCTTCTTCTTGGATATTTTATATTTGTATGTATCCCAAGCACTGCAACTGTCGACAGACAGGTCAAAACAGTAAGAAGAACATGGTTATTCCTTAAATAGTTTGTCTGTCCATTTCTCTAAATTAGAAAGTGGATTGTATAATGCCAAAATACAGCAAAGGAGAAAGAGATGTTAACCTACTCATTGGAAATTTGCACATCTGTACACACATCTGTACGTGTGTCAGTGAGATCGCTTTACCCATCTTGCCAAAAATGGCTAGTAAAACAACAACTTATAAATAGTAAATTTTACTCAAAAATATCCTTGCAGGACTTTAAGCTGGTTTAGAATTGCTTTAATGCAGATTTATGTTGCGTCAGAGCTAAATAATTGATGGATATTGGTGGAATTTGGGGAACGGTGGTGGTGGTGTTTGTTGGTTTGGTTTGGATTTTCAGTGATAGTTATCATCTGTTAAATAAGTCATTGAAACATGGGAGATTCTTTTTTTGGGGGCCTTCTTCCGTAACCCATGCACATGAGTAACTCCTGTGAATCTTGAAACACTTTCAGTTCCAGTTACACTAGTCATAGCAAGTCTCTCCAGTAGCGCTAAAAAAAGTTGGTTTCTGTTCTTGATGCTAGACATTTAAAGCAGATTCTCTTTCTTAACAGAGGAGGAGTTTATTGCTCAGATGAAATGAAGCTCTAGCAATAAATAAATAAATTTTAAAAATACGTTGAGAGTGATTGGTGATCAGTATAGCTGCACGTACGTCAGCTGCCCTTGCGGTGTTAGCTCCACCCTAGGTATTGATAGCTTACAGAGACAGGCTGCTAAGAAGTTTTTCACTTCTTGTGTTAGGCATTAACGGAGCGAAATCGAGGTGGAATGTATAATCTATGTTTATTTTACAGTTCAGGAAAGAAGTGTCTCAAGAACTGTGTTCTTGCGGGTAAAGCTTTTAGCTAAAAAATGTTTCTCCTATGTTTTGCATCATACAGGAGAGAAGCTGCACGACTGATCAATAGTGTTTTTCGTGTAGATGACAATGATGCTATACAATGGGGTTTTATAGCGATCACCTGACAGCCATAGCTGAGCAGTACGTAGAAAGACAACTCCTAATGGACATTTACTGGCTGTCACTCTGTAATCATTTCCCACCAAAAGTGCATTGTCCTGAAATATAATTGAAATAAAATAGGCACTGTGCTGCTGTAAATCTAAATAGCTCGAAAATAGTAGGCTAGACTCCTCCAGCATGCTGACGACATTTTAATGGAAACATAAATACCATAATCATATGCTTTTTGCATGCATTTTGCCATTAAAAAGAAAAAATGTTCATTTTAGAAGGGAGACCTTTATGAACTGGTTCCTTTTCTATCAGAAGTGGCATCAAGTTATGTCAAAGGAATATTTGGGAACTATTTTCAGTTATTTTCAACCCCACTTGCTTTAACTGTCATCTGTTTGGTGCGACTCTGCAAGATGCTGTTTTTAAGGTCACCACATACTTTGCTTGCTGCTTTTCCAAAAAGAAAGGGAGAACATTTTATTAAGATGTTAACTTTTATTCGCTCAGTGGTATCTTTGTGCGTAAATTGGCATGAGAGTAATGAATCCCAGAAACTGGAAAGAAACACTCTAATATAATATAGGAACATGTGAAAATTGAAATAAGCAGAACCTGTCTTTCTAGTGTGTGTAAAATAACTCTTAGCAATAGCAGAATGGGTCATGAAAGCTATGAAATACTATATTGCCATGCCTGGATAAATATTTGTTAAAAAAACAGGGCGCTTGTGCAGCTATATTAAACTTCTTTATTGGTAGTGTCAGTGACAGGAGCGTTCTGAAGTCTGTGGGATCATTTATGCATAGGAATCTGAGCTTACTGCCAGGCCCACCAGAGATGGAGATAGGAGTTATTACTCAGGGTGATGCATCCTGTAAATACTAGGGTATTTCTTGTTTCTTCAATGAAGAGATTTTTTGACAGTTCTGGAAGTTGACTTGAAGAGCACTTTCATGAAGGGAAAGGCCATGGCACTGTAAACCATCTCACCAACGATATTTAAAACCTGCAGAGCTGTGCAGAAGGGTAACAACCTAGCTTAAATAAGATGATGAGTAAGCTCTTCCCTCCTTCCTCTGTTTACTTCTCTTTGCTGATGTGGAAGTGTTTTCCTGTGCCTGGAACCCTTGTTCTTCGTTGTTTATCACCCTCTGCCGTCAGCAATGTTTCAGAAATTAATAGTAATAGTTTTTAAATCTTTGTTTTCCAGTGAGTGTCACCCTTCTGTGGCATAGTGAAACTTCATTCCTGTGAGAATCTGGCTTCTGGAAAGACTTTCCTGGCCTAGAAAATGGTACATATGTCATTATGGGATAATCAAACAGACTTTCCAAGACAACCTGCTGGAGAGCAGTGGGTTAATGAACTATTTGCAGTTCTCTAACGTGTAAAACTGAAAATAATGCTGGGAAGTCATTGTGATATTTTTCCTCCTCTGTCTGTGATAACCCGGAGAAGGATTAGTTAGAGCCTCCGTGAGACTCTTCATGGGGTTTAATTTCACTTTAGCGCTAACACATTGGGTTTTTTTGTTCCGCTACCCTTCATCCTATAAGCCAGTAATCCTTGCCCCCAGGACTGCCTAAAAATTAGCTTGGTCTCTCATAGACCCGTATATTTAGAACCCAATAGACACTATTAGCATTGGCATTTTATTATCTTAGGTTGGTTGTTTTCTTTTGTTCTTCCATCTTGATAGAATATAAGACAAGTTTTAATATAAATTCATGAGGATTTATGTAGGCTCCCTATTGTGAAAGTATGCAATTGCACTCCCTGTTTGGGTTACCACGTTGGAGGAATAAATGGCAGACTTACAGTGAACTCTATTCAACTCTCCCATTTTAATTACTTGAAAGTCCTGGTTTCTTTCTGAATAGATACCAAGCCCTGATACTGTTGTGAGAACCACGTCTTTCTCCGTTTACCACAGCTGCAGCCTCACTTAAACCCCGGTGGTTTTGCTTCCTCTCTCTCCTCCAGTCAGCTTGCCGTGTAATCTGAAGTGTGACACCTATTTGTTTGTTTTTACAAAAGCAGCCCGAGTTGTTAGTACCTCTACAAATGGTTGCAGTGGGAAAATGCACAGAAAGATAAGAGAGAGATGAACTTCCCTCTCCGGGTTACAAAGCGAGGGGGTGAAGGGGGGCCCAGCCGAAGGTGCCCTTAGTGCCCCTGACCTGAGCGACTGCTGACGAGCTCCCTGAGATGGAAATCAGCAGTATCTGTTCAAGTTTGCAATTTTCAGTTCTTTAAGTGCAGCTAATGCTTTTGATTAGAGACTGTACTTATAAAGGGTAGATCAAAACCTGTCACTTTTCATCCATTTAAGGCCATAATATGTATTAGGATTTTAAATATGTTGTAACTAAAGTATGTATAATATTTTTCATTGGTATATTAGTGCAATTTGCACACAGATGTAGACCAGTTGGGTGTTTTCTTGCTTGTAGGAAAAAAGAGAACCACGTTTACATTTTTCAGATGGTAGAAGGCAGCATTTAATTAAAAAAAAAAAAAGAAAAGAGTACTTAACTTCTGTATCCTAGTATGAAACAAAACATGATGTAAAAACTAGAAAAGGCAATGTCTTGGGCATCGAATGGTTATTGTATGGCTCAGGATTGCAGTCCAAAAAACCAGCTGCGTGTGTAACATGCACATCTTTATTTCCCACTAATGCCATCAATTCAGTTTGAAGTTCTTCATCCTGAGAAAATTATGTACACAGAGCTGAAAAAGCAGAGGCTCTCCCGTTCATTAAATGAAGCGCTTTGATCCTACCAGTGTAAACTGTTAAAATCTGTTCTTTGCTAGTCCCGCTAACCAAAATTTGGATTGCGAACTGATGTTATGCAGCACTTGAACACCATAATTTAATCAGTTTAATTTGTTGTTGCTCTTGAATGTGGCCCTTTCTAAATAGAATACAAATTTATGATTCTTCTATCTTTTATGTCCCTCCAGTCAACCCATCTGTTCCTCTTTGGTGAAGGATTCAGGCTTCTCCTCTCCAAACATTTAAAAGAGCCCGGGGTTTTGCATGGTCGAGTTGTCTGATCAGAGCGGAGGGGTGCACAGGCAGAGCTTGGAGGGAGTGCTGTGTCTTCACTGAATCCTGTCTCTCCACTTGCTAAAACCAAATACACATTTTGAAGTTAGGTCTTTAATTTAATGTAGGTTAATGGATGAAAAGTAAAATAAAAATTATTTTTTTATTTATGTTCTTCTAATATTGGAGTGGTTTGGAGGGTTTTTTGCCCCGTTCTTTTTTTATGAATGGTATCTCCTTCACAGATGAGACAAACTATATTTAACTACATTGTTTATCCTTATGGCCAGTCTTGTTTGTTTCTGTATGTGACTTAAAAAGCATCCTGCTTACGGTCGAAGTAGTTTGTCACTGGTGGAAGTGGTGGAGTCTAATTGTGGGGAGGAATCCTCTGCAGTAAATTTTAGGAAGGGAAAGAACATCACTACACATACTTGGGGGGTGGTTACTTCCTTTAAACATCTTGTAAACTCATTGAATGAGTGCTTATAAAACATACCACACTGGCAACCCTGGAAATTGAGAAATTGCTGAAATATCTCATTTCATTTTGTTCTTGGTTGGAAAGCTAAAAAACCAATGCTTTTCCACTCGTCACTCAGAAAACAGCGTATATTACTGCAGCCTTATACTTCATAGCATATTGTTAAAGAATTGCTTTATAAGGTGTTTGAAATCTTGTTCCTTAAGGCTCAAGCACTATGATGTGAGACATTAAAAAGTTTCTTGCATGACCTATTTTATATGATTATGTATTTCTGAAAAATGTTGTTCTAACATCAGACTTATTTACTTGCCATTAATTTTTTTTTTTGTTCCTTATAAACGCTAGTGACATTTAAATAGCTTTTCAATCTGATGCATTCACAGAATTCTTTCTTACATGATGGATATATGAAATGTTATTACAGTAAATAGATCACATACTTGTAATGGATAGGTAATTTCATCTGCCCACAGCTTAGACAGTGATATAACATATAAGACTTAATTTATGAAAGAAAAAGCAAAGGAGCAGATTTTGCTTCATTTTAACTTTTGTGTATAGTTTTGTAACAATAATGCACGGCACGCCTGAGTTGCATCGCATTCTGTAATGAAATGTCCTCTGTGTTCAGTCTCGATTACAGCCTTCCCTCGTTCCTGGGTTTCCCTTTAAAAGGGAGCACAGTACAAACTGGGATGAAAAGAGAACGCTGAATTTCTACTGCCAGCATTTTAAAAAGCAATTAGAATCTGTACAACTTCAAGGGCTGTGAGAACTAATGTCCCTCAGACTTCTCATTTCCACTCATCTTTGGGAAGGAAATGTATTTGCAGAAGACCCCAGTACCCGCAGTTACAGGCCTCCTAGGTAGTAGGAGTAATTGTCCTGAAAGCTCTCTGACCTGGCAAACAAAGGAGACAAAAAACAGTAGCATCGGTCTTTATTTCCTGAGACATAGTTCATGGCTCATTAATAGCTGTAGTATATATTACTGGGTATTGTACGCTGCAGAGGAAACAAGCACAAGCTCCCTGTCATTACTATGTAATTGTATTAGTAGATATAGTGTAAAAAAAAAGAAAAGAAAAAGGAAAAGAAAGAGAAAGTTTAACTATATATTATTTTGTACATCATCTTAAACTGTGCTGTGTCTGCTTGCATAAGATAAACTCTATGCATATTTGCTAAAATGTTGTCAAATTAACCCACCCGTTTCTAAGGATTGCTAAATGCCCATCAAGGAATGGAGGGATGCATTGAAGCTATTTTAATTAGCAAAGTGTGATTTAAAGGTTGCTAAAATCAAAAAGAGCTTATTCATTTTTCATCAATAATCATTTTCCTTAATATTTCATCAAAACCTGCTGATTCGGAGACCACCTTCTGGGCTTTGATTCATTATGACTGCAGACATAATTTAATTTTTCCCCCTTCCTCATTCTGTGATATGCTCTTTCATCTTTGAGACATTGTTAAGATGTTTCTAACATTCACAGATTGCTAATTGATCCAACTTTTTCAAAACTGTACTTAAGACAGAGTCTTCTTTTCTGTGGAAGCAATTTTCCATGCATTTGCTTTTACTAATGTTTTCTTCAATCTCTGTATCTGATAAAGTATAAATTCTCAAATTGATATGTTAAAAATTGAGGACATGTATAGTTTTATAGATGGCAAGTGAGGCAAAAATATGAGAGATGATAGAGGGAAATTAAGAGAGTTGGTACAGTCAGTAAGATTGCACAGTCACTAAGTAAGTTAGGCCTTTATAGTTCATTTAAAACTAACTTGGAATTAAATCAGTGCTTTAAGTAATGTTTTTTATCTAAATCTTTGGGGGATCATGAAGAAAAGCAATTATGGGAATTTATGCAAAGGCATTTTGTGAAAGGATGTACAATTAAAAGAAATTGCTCCTTTCACTTTAGTAGGGCTGTTCATCTAAGTTTTGTCTACATTATCATACTCCGGTAATTTCTAGTCCCAAAATGCACTTGTGTTACTATTTTAAGTTGAGATTCATAACCCGTCTCTTCTTGGAAGGTCTCCCTGTAGAGTAGTATCCAGGAAACTTTCCATTCGGGTACCGTGTTAAAACACGCGATGGTTGGTTACTCGGCGTCAGCAGAACGTAGTGAGTTGGAGCAGTCCAAGTGCCGTGGGCTGTACCCTGAGCCTTTTCTCTGGGTGGCTGGAAAACAGTCACAATCTTCATTTTCCTTTGCTCATCTCCCACGCGTGAAAAGCGTGTCTCAGTTAATGCCCGTTCTGTGCACACACTGTGATTTAGGGCAGGGCCATCTTTTTCTTTTCTTGTTTGTATCCATTTTCCTCAATCCAGTCTAATTAGAATTTCAAAAAATGTCCTCTACGTCTTGCTTAGATGGTCAGAGCTAAGTTGTTGTTTGTCCTCTTAAGCCACATTGAACAGTTGACGCAGACTGAATTTCATTAGCTTTCATTAGTTGCACTACTCTGATGTAGTTAAAATCGCTGCAGCTTAAGATGTCAGAATTTAACAGGAAAATAGGTAGAACTGAGATTCAGCGTCAGGAATAATCCTACTTTATTGGAGCTCAGGCTTATGTTTTTTAATATTCCTCCTCAGGTTCGGATGCCTCCCTTATCTATGTGGCATGTCATACGTGAGTGTGTGTCACATTCAGCAGAGCACGTACACACGTGCAGAATGAGATGCAGGTGCAGGAATGTGTTTCACTGGGGCAGAATTTTTATGTGTGCGTGTTTATGTCTGCCTACATTGATTTCTATAAAAAAAAAAAAAAAAAATCTTCTGTACAATTCCTCCGCTCCAGAGGAAGTGACCTCCAGAACTCATCTAGTCCAACCCTCTGCTCGGAGCAGCTTTGATCGGGTCAGGTTGTTCAGGGCTGTGGTTGTTTTATTCAGGTTGATATTCCTGAATATCTCTGAGGACGGAGATTTCATCCAGCTCCCTGGGTGCCTGTTCCAGTATTTGACCAGCTTCATGCTATCTAAAAAAAGCAAAAGGAAAAAGAGAAAGCTTTTCATATCAGAATTTCCCGTGCTCCAGTTTGTGTCCATTTTCTCTCATCCTATTGTTGTGCAATTCTGAGAAGAGTCTGGTGTGGGGGAGGGTGGGAGGGGAATTAATTAATCACTTTGTGTAAGATTTGTATGAAAAAACAGATTCCAATTTTTCAGGCATCAAAAGAAATTTTTAAAATAATAAGGATTATCTTACAAAATAATACTTCATTATTATCATTGAACTTTTCCTTGAATGATTGCCAAAGTCGGTCGGCTTTTTTCTTAAAACACCTATTGTATTTCCGTATTTCAGAGTTACACGTAGGTATGTGGCTTGTTTCTCACAAATTGTTTTGAATATGTATATTGTCTTTTTCTCCACTTCTTCAAAACTTGGAAGAAAAAGTTTGAGGACAAAGTATAACTCTTCGTTCTTGAAATACAGGAAACTGCCTTTTCTCCTCTATGATGTCACAGGTTTTGTATTGTGCGTACAACATTCAGCTCCACCAAAAACAGCGCATCTGAAAGTACCTTTGAGGAACGACTCAGAGTCGTGTGTGCTGTTGGACTGCGTATGCTCCTTGTATGTACTTAGCTCTTGCTTTGCAGTCGGTCTCATTCTGCTGGTGGAGAATTGTGTTGCTCCTGCACGGGCAGGGTTGCTGCCATGTGGGACCTGCTGCTCTGACAGCCTCTCTGCTGCTAAAGGATTTTCAGTGTTTCTCTTTTAATACCAAGTTCCTGCAGCTCATCTGCACAATTTCCTGGACGAAAAGAGATCATAACTCCCAGGGAAATGATGCCGTGTTGGCAGGGAATCGTGAAACACAGGCTCCCAAGTGTTTCTCAAGGCCCTGCTCACCTACGTTTGTTCATGAGCTACAATTTGCAGATGGCGAGTGCTGTGGCATTGCAGGAGTGGAGCCTCAGGAGAGGCGGGTGCCTCCTGCCGAGCTGAAGGGCTGTACCGGAGGAGAGGGAGGGGGAAATGAAGCAACTCTCCTGTGGAGATCAGGAACGCTGCAGGAAGGTGTTCGGGGAGAGGAAGCTGCCTGCTGTGACAAAGGGGAGCCAGCTCACCCTCAAAAAAAAAAAAAGAAAAAAAAAGGAGAAGTCACCTGCCCTCCTCGTAAGCACAGATGAGGCATGAGGATGATCTATAGAAGGTTGTCGTTCATCTAGAGAGTGTATTTGCGAGAACCCTAAAGAACTTCATAACCTTTAATGGGGACCTGTAGTCAATAGAGCGACCATCTCACTCCACGGCCGATCCCCGCGCCACTCCCTGCACTGACAGGCAACCACCTGCACAGTGAAACACTGCTGCTCTTTAATTGCATATAAATCAGGGCCGGGGAGTGGAGACATGCCAGGAGAGTCTGGAAGGAGAATTTAAGTGAAAAAGGTAATTACCTGAGCTGGAACATGGCCAGAGCACCAAGGTTAACACCTGTACGCTTGTGAGAAGTGCCTGGTGATATTCTTCCAGAAACCATTTTCTACTGAGTTATAGAAAAGACCTTGTTAGTCACTTGGTCTGACTCCCTTTGTACACGGGATCGATTCCGACTGTGGTTTATTCCATCACTCGTGTAGTGCATATTCAGTCACTTGGAAATGGGGTTTGTCCACCAACTTTATGTGGAGCCATAGCCTACTCTCTTTCTTTTATTGCTCTTATTTGAGAAGACAATTGCCTGGTATTTAACCTAAATTTTTATTTTATTACCTCCATGTTCTCTTGAATGTACTAGGATCTAGGGCAGAAAGACATAAAGTGTCTGAAATTCCCAGTACCTATCTGAGAGTGTCCCTTGAGATCCTAAGGAAAGAGGAAAAAATTATTTTGGTGTGTGTTCCTCAGTCACAGAACAAGGTAGATTGATTCGCTGTTGCTGAGACCTCTGTTGTGCTATTTAGGCTGCTGCAAAGACAAAAGCTAGCTCAGAGGTCACCACATCACACCACAGAGAGACAAAACCTTACCATCTTCCTTTCCTTCTCTGTTTGGAGACAAACACAACATCTCTCCTTTTGTGAGCTTTGTTTAATAGTATTTTTCATATTTCACCCTCTTAGTTCATTACTCCATCTTCAGTCAATTTACATTTCCTGTGCAGAGCACTGGAGTACAGTTTGAAGCAACTCAACAGCCACATCCTCCAGTGTTCTGCCTGAGCAACTCAAACCTGCTTTTCACTGAGGAGATACGGAGAGCAGAGCTGCATGCTGCCTCCAGTCATACAAGAACTCTGAAAAGTATTTTTCAATTTATTTCTCAGTAAGATATTTATCTCATTTTATAATCCCCCATACTTTCATCTGAAGATGGCTAGCTCTTGAATACCTAGCTCTTGAACACTCTCTAGTAGGAGGAGAAATAAATTTTGTTTTGCTCTTGACCATGTTTTTGATGGGTGTTTTTCATTTGTAAGAAACCTACAGCATTTCACAAGGTTGCGCACAGTCTGTCCTAATTTCCTGTTATGCCTGTCGGCATTACCTGAACAGCTCTTCAGAGGAGGTATACAGGACATTGTGTCCGTTTGCTCATGTGAGACTCAAAGTGGACATCTAGAAGGAAAAGTTTCTTTCCTACAGGTTGAGCTAAGTCTCGGTAGCCGTGGCTGCAATATTTGTATTCCTTACAGATGGGCGCTGAAAAGGACTTCTGCACATTCAGCAGATGGTTACCCAATCTCTATTCATTTAAGCTAGGCGGTTTAAGATCTGATTTTTATTTTTTGTTGTTATTAGTTTTTACAGTTGATAGCATAGCGATCATTAATATTTCACTGACTCTTATAATAAAAAAGAATTCTATTGTAATATTAGAAGGAGATGTTGAAACTTGCGTGTGATTTTAAACTGCTGTGTACCCAGACTGACAATTTGTGCTAGCGTACAGGAAAGAAAAGGAGCTAAGAGAAGTTTAAAATCACGAGAGCAGAGGAAAGCAATTTTATACAGTAAATAAATAAGATATTAGGAAGGATGACATGAGGGAAGTGGTTGCTATGAGAGGAACATGTCAAAGTAGGAGGAAATGAAAGTTAGAAGCATCAGGCTGAGAACTAAAGAGTGCGAATGAGGTTGTGTGTCCGTGGCAAAAAGAGCTCTCAGACTGAGACTTGGAGATGAAAAGAAGTGGGGATGAAGGTAGTTATAGGGGGAAAAGAAAGGTAATTACATTTCAGCAGTCCTTAATCTATGTCATTAAGCTCCTCGGCTATGATATAATTCACACACAATTCACCAGAATACAACCAATTAAATTCTGCTGTAATACTTTTTCTCCCTGCATGAGCTTTCCTCCAGGATTCACCTGAGATTAGGCAAAGGCATCTGAGCTCATTTCTTCCCTCTCTGCAACTTCAGCAGTGCTGCAGATGCAAAAATGAAGCCTCGACTGCTGCATCCCGTCATCTAGATTCAGCTGCTCTTCCCTCCAGTATCACATCAGAACAATTTAAAGAGGCGTGAAACAGCAGGAGCTGCAATGTAGGTGCTTAGGTTCTCGCTGCTCGGTCACATTACTATCTTGCTGTATCTGCAAGGGTGTTGCAAACTTGATTAAAAAAATTAATGATGAGAAACAAAGGGATGAGCAAAGAGAACAAAAGAAAAAAGTGAAGAGAGCGTGGAAGAAGTTTATTGCATGCAAGTCATCCAATTATCCCTGAGAGCCCAAATCCCTTGTCTAATTGCCTAAGTTGATCCTTCAGGACTGAACGGATTAAATGAAATAGCAGGGCTGGTGGAAAGCAGCCTATGGGAGGCATTTTGTGAACAAGCTTGCATGAACAGCGGAATGGAGTTTCTGTTTGCTTCTGTTTGTCTGGGCCTTCTGTTATCAAAAGAGTAGCAAAGAATGAAAAATATGAGGGCTTTTGATTAGAAAATAGTCCCTTCGGCTCAGAGTTGAGGCACTGGGGAGTGCTGGAAAACCTATCCTGATGCTTTTTATGCTGTGCTAGTCTGTATGGTATATCTCTCTCCGGGATCATAAACTCTCACTTTACACTATATTAAGTTCATTTGAAAAACTGAGGGAAAAGAAAAACTTCTTTAAAATATCTCAGTACGAAATCACTAGGCACTGGAGAATGTCAGGATTGAGCTGGCGTTAAAACGAGAGCAGGCTGCAGCCCACATCGTTGTCTCACAGCAATCGCGTGTGCCAAACTCACAGCGGAGGGAAGACGACTGTCGGGCTTAATGTACCTTAAAGGACTTCTGTTTAATACATTCCTCTGCATACGCGCCAGATAAGGAAGAGTCCCATCTAATAGTCTAGTATCTCATCCTGTCATGAAAAATATCTCTGCAATTATGCCCTCCTAGACAACATCAACACCCCCCCTAACATCAAGGGGGAGAAGTATTAGGGTGAGAAAGAAAACACGTTAGAAGAGTGGAAGGCAGAGGAAATCAGTCGTCTTCCAGTCATTTCCTGTTGACCAAATCCTTCAGTTTTGCCCAGTACGCTGCACCGTGAAAGAGAACTTTCAGAACACAAACAAATCCTCAAGCAGTGATGCTGTCTCACTTTTATTTATATAATGCCACAGAGTGTGGTGCAGCGCTTCATAGCGTTTATAATAAGATCAGGTCATCTCCCATACAAATCTTGCAGTTGTTATGTGAAATGTTAAGGTGTAAGACAGCATTGGCTACAGAATGTTGCTACAGAAATGTTAGGTGGTTCATTTGGATGTCCTCAGGTGACATCCAGCTAAGAAATTAATTTCCTGAGAGAAACCCGCGGCAGAATGGAAACATTTTCTGAATTAGAAAGAGCTTAGCAGGGAAGACAGAAAAATAAAATGCTTTCTAAGCAGTCCTAAACCTGACTTACACCTGCTTACACCTTCCCTACTTACACCTCAAATGTTAGTGAAGAATAATAGTTTTTAAAATTCCTACTCAGTTATTTCATCAAAACCTCTTCCCAAGCCTGCTCTGTGGTGCACACTGAAATGATTCATGCAGTCATACCGTCCTGACTGAATAATTGATACATTTTGACAGGCTGAATGTACAATGCATTACATTTGCTTCTCAGTATATATATGATGATTAACGTAACTAGGTCTTACGTGTGCTCATCAAGGGGAGAAAAATGCCCCAAAGAGAATATTATTTGATGGTTCGATGAACTGAACTTTGATACTGCACTTAGACTGTTGATAGCATTAAGATAGTCGTGATGGTTTATGGATCTAGCTGTCAAATTAGAAAATTCCACTGAGTTAGAGAGAAAACCTGGTGAAATGCAGAGAATTTAAAGAAATGCCATTGACATGTTTAGATCCAAAATTCCTCTTCCCAAATTCTAGTCTTAGCTCCAGGAGGATGAATGGATATCTCTGAAATAGTCTGATTTAATATGGTTCCATCGCACCTAAATCTGTCGGGATGTGTCCTAGCCAAAGCCACAGAGGTTCCACAAAAAATAATTCAAAGCTTTAAAAAGGAGCTTATTCATGCCTAACTTAGAAAGCCAAGCTATCTATATAGTCAAAGGAGAGAACTGGTATCCTCAGGAGGGCAATTCAGAGCATCCAAGTGAGATAGCTTCAGGCAGAGTTGTAAATGCTCCCTAACCATACATATTAATCCTGCCCTGAGGTAATGACCCAATTACCAAGCTGATACGCACTCATTAAGTCCGAAGTCAACCAAGCTTCCTCTCTGTGCATGCTGCAAATGAAGTCCATTCATGAAGGCTTGGCCATCCGTAGCTCTCCAGGGATTGTTGGTTTTGCTCTTATGATGTTGTATACCCCGATGTCATGGTGCACGATCATCGCTTTTGCATCTAGCTTTACAGTATCAGAATGAGGTGCAGGAGTGCTGAGATTCTCATAAAATGGAGGCACTGAGGAGGAGATGCTCACACACGGTTAGTGTAGGTATTAAGAGACAGCAATCTATATATAGTGCATAGAGAGATCTCCACAGGGTAAATCAAAGCACTCCAGGAACATGCTTTTCTCAAATGTCTGTGCAGGGAATCTGGTTTTCATAACATACACACTAAAAATTAGACATGTGACTATCCCATGAAAGGCAAATGCAGTCCCCAAATGTGAATGTTCAGAGCAACTTTGGATGTCCTAAAGCACGCAAACCCAGCCTATAGCTCCAGTCAAGAAGGATGTGGTGCTGCTGTAGGTTCCTTTCATATCTGCTGTTCCTACGGAAGTAAGTCTTTGGGTAACTTAAATGACACTTAGATTTCCATGTTTAGGCATCTGAGTTGCTGATGCTCATTGAGTGACTTTTAGCTACAGTTCCAGTAGTCCGCAGTGGAAAGTTAAACCTGATTTGTCTACATGTAAGATCAGGATTAAAACCACTGCGCCTGCCTGTCCTTTCCTCTTGGTTTGATCATTCTCTGTCCTCGTTCCTGTGCGTAAGAGTGGAAAGTATTACACAGGAATGTGACAGTGTCTGGATGGCTACTGTGTACTCTCAAATACTCAATTGCACGTAAACGTTACAGCATTTAAATACCTGTAAATGCTAAATGTTCATATGTCAAACAAATACTATCTAAAGGATTTCATTTAGAGGAATTTAATCATCAAGTATTTGGACCTTTCTTTTGCCTCTCTGTCTTTATTATCTGGAAAGGGAACTTAGATTCATAACTGCTCTCACAAGCTGTTTTCTGGGACAGGAATATAGGCAAGAAGCAAAGCAGTGAAGATTCAGCTGATTGAATCTGGCCAGTTTTAGAATGTTTCTGGGCTTTTATTCTTCTAGAGACTCAAAAACTGTTAACTAAACACTACCTCTTTCACTAAATTCAAAGCTTATTTTTTCTTTTAAGGTGACTTAAATGAATAGATGTCTGTTATATCTTACCAGCTACTTTGTTTTGATGGCTGTTTAAATATCACAAACCCATAGACCTGATTACCAAATTGCTAGTTAGCTGGGTTTTATTTTGTTTTTAAGAAATGTGTTGTTTCCGTATTATACTATAAAAGTTGGTATGCTTCAGTGAAAATAATGCCTTAATTGTTGAATATCGTCTGTTTGTAGCTTTTGAGTAAACTCTGCTGTGCAGTCTCTACCTCCTCAAACCTGAGTTTGAAAAACAAAGATTTTCACAAAAAAATCACAGACATTTCCTCAGCAATTTCAGTTGCAGATGGTAGCCCTAATTTGTAGCTGAACCTCTGAATGGCTGCTAGAGAAGAAGTTGCCTTTCAAGGGCAAAATAGCAATTGTATGTAGTCATCTACTTATAAATGTTCCATTAATACCATTTACTCAAGCAAGATGAGAACCTTTTTTATAAAGACCATAAGAATTTTTGCTTTATGTAGATAATGTAGTATATGATAGGTTGGGGGAGACATTGTTCAGAGAATAATTTAAAACAGCATACGAGAATTCTGATATCTCAGCAACTGTAATATTGCCAAAGAAGTCATGGCATAATGTAGTCGATCCCTTAAAATGCAACAAGAGATTATTTTAAGATTTGTAATGGATTTTTTCTCACTTGATTATTATAATTGGCTCTATAAGTAATACATTTTAAATATTTTATGTTGGCAATGCCAGCATAACAAAGGACCTGACATGAGAGAAATGCAAATAGACTTTGTTTTACTTCATATGCAATAATTATTAATGGAAAATTGGTTCATAAATGATTTTCAAAAGGATACAAAAGATCTTACAAAAAGATCTTTTCAAGAGCTCGTCCTTGCTACTATCAGAGCTGCCCTGATGTGACGTAATAGGTTTCTCAAAAGAAGGAAATTCTCCCTATTACTATTGAATGAGGCAAAAATATTAGATTTACAGTGGAAGTGGAAAAGGCATTTTGTCTAGTGATAAGGAGGATGAAGCACTGGAACTCGATTGCCTGTAGAGGTTACAGATTTCTCCAACACTGGAAATCTTTATTGTCAGGTGAGGCTGGCATAACCAGGTACAGCTGACTTCCAGGTCCCTTCCAGCTCTACTCTTCAGCCAGGGAAAATCATTTGAATTCACTGAGCATTTTTGTGTTGACTGTTGTATTGTATAGACTCCCTGATGGAAAGTTACTGATTTTTTTTTTTTTCTAAGCACATTATTATTTTTTTGCTAGTCAGTAGGATTAGATGTTTTTTTTTTAGGAATACTCATTCCAGTAAAATCACTTTTTGTGTCATGCTAATGTATTTACGTACTAAGTTTTGGAGAATGTGTTTTTAGGATTAAGAGGACAGGAAAAGAAAAGGAGAGCTTTTTGAGGTGATAGCATTTATTGCAAGGACCCTTGTGCTAAATAGTTCAAAATGGAGTAAATTATCTTGCACTTAACATAAACTCAATATGTTGCAGAAAGTTGCAAATTCAGAGCTAATGCTCTGAAAATTTGTAAAGAAGTAACCTTGCCAAAGAGGCGAATGTTTAGCTTTTGTATGTCTGAAAAATAAAAGCTGTAACTACTACGTTTAAACTGCTGTTATAATAAATATTTTTAAATAAGTCTATTGCTTTGGGTTCTTTAAGAAACACCTCATTATTACTGCAGTGGTCTTCAGGGTGCTTTTAATCAGAAAATCATGTAAATTGGTAGACTGGTTGGCAGCTAATAGACTTCAAGCTTTAGATGAATTATTTTGTGCTCATACAAGTAATAGGCATATTAAATCTGAGGATTTCATCATCAAATCTCTAATACGAGTGAAACATATTGAATAGTGATACTTACCACTTGTAAAGTATTTTACTGCTTTGAAGCATTGCACAGACAGTTGTTATTGAAACCCTGTGAGGGCTAAGTTGTTATCTCTGCTTCAAGACAAAATATCGGCCCAGCTGAAGAAGTCTGTAATGCAAATTGCATTGACTGGAAGTGTGTATCAGGGAGGTTTCTTGATACGATTATACTCCTCCCTGGGTATTTGCCGTTGGTCACTGTTAGGAGATATGGAGCAGATGGACCTTTTCTGTGATCCAGTTCAACTGTTTTTGTTTCTTTTGAGGTAGAAAATTAAGTCACCAAAAAAAAGCATAAATAAGAAGTCTATAGTTTTGTGAACTTAATTGCACGTAGAATTTACTGGCTTCTTGAATACATTTGCAGGCACTTTGCAAAGCAAATAGGAATCATTCAATTAGATGTAAACATACACTGAGCAAGTCACCTGAGCTTTGCTTGTAGAAAATCAAAATCTAATGAATACATTCAAAGGGATCTACGGTGTAATTTGCCTCATCCTAAAGCAATGTCTAAGTAGGTCAACTGAATATGTCCTAACAGTCCTCTTTATGTTAACTGACTAAGATGAATAACACAGATAATAGATGTCTTTATTTTATTAGGTGAATCCCACTCTCTGGCTCCAGATACTCATGAAGTTGCTATTTAAATCTGTGACAATATGCCCTTTACTGACAGTGGTGAAGAACACTGCCCTACAGCTGCATGTAGTTATCATGCAAGTACCCAAATTTTATTTTGGGGGGTGGTGGACGGGTGTTTTTATTTTAGCGTTTCCACCGCTAATGAAGACAGGTGGTAGAAGATGAGCATGGGCTTTGGGTTTGTCTCTGAGGACTACCACTTCCAGCAGCCATAGTGAAAGTTACCACCACTCGCAAGCTGTCTGCTATTTTTTAGTGCCTCACCTACTGCTTAGTGTAGCACAGTTTAAGGCTGTGGAGGGGAATGGGAATGATGCAACTTGCATACTAAATTTTTCTGGCCAAATATTGTTTGCCACAGTTTTCTGACTGCTCTGTATTAAACTTCTCTAGGCTCACTTGCAGCTGTTTGCACCCCTTGACTATGTACTATCCTGCATCAGAGAATTGTTCTCAAGTCAAGCATGCAAAAAGCAGGGCATTCAAAAATATAAACCACATTTAAATCTTTTTTTCCCTGAATTAGCTGCCAGAATGTTGCGTGGAGGCTGTGTTGGGAGCCCAGTGCCGTACACCGCCTTCAAAGGGGAGCTTTGAGCTGGGTGTGTTGCCATTCCTGTTTCCAGACTGCACTGAAAGATCAGGCCCTGTGTCATGCACATATTTTGTAAGTGGTTTGTGCTGGTTTAGATTAAATTACGTTCCATCAGTGCTCTAGATTTTATTATCACCAAAAGAAACATTCAGTTCACCTGCCACTTAATCTCCCCTCTTCCTCCTCTCCTATTCAAGACTGAGAACAAATGTTGAATGAAATTATTTTAAACCCACACATTTGAGACATATTAAACTTAATCTTTCTTGTCCTAGGATGTTTGAAGTTGTCTGCTTTGTCAATTATCAACACATTGGCTTCTGCTGGACTTTATTCAGCGCTCTTCTGTTTCATTATAGAAAAGTAAATTAGAATTGTGGGTTTAGCATATATTTTCTCTCTTTTTATGATGTCTTTCTGAGAAATATGTTACATTTTTAAGTATTCAGATTTTTAATCGTCAACCTAAAATTTGTCTTTAGAACGTGGTGGCAAGATACATTTGCTTATGGAACTCCACAATGTCTCTTCAGTAAAATACAGCTTATACCCTAATTACTTTCTCTTGATAGCTGTCTATTAGATTTCTCAAATATTTATTTACTGCTTAGGAATCATTTTAGCATTCACTTTCTTTTTCAAATAATGCATTTGACAGCAGGCAATGTTATATTTCTTTTTCTTTCATGAGCTTTGCACATCCATCCACTTCCTTTTTGCCATGATGAATTTCCTTTGTAGTTGATTATAGTGATTTTCTGGTTTGACATCCCTCAGGCTCTGCCTACTAAATCAATATCATCTTTTAGTGAATGTTGTTGTTGTGATGAGCTTTTCCCCCACATTTAAAGACTACTTTACAGTAAACCCAAGTGAAGATTTTTTATGATGTGTCAATTTACTTCTTCTTTGTACGGCTGTTTCTCAGTCAAATCTAAATCAATTGTTGTCTAAAGGTTTCTCATTTTCTACTCTTATAAATTGCTACAGTCCAGTTTTTTTGTTTTCCAGGCTGGCATTTATCTTTGTCGTGTAGCTGTCCACATTTTGAAGTATACAAATACCATAGACCTCTGACGTTCCTTCATTAAATGTTTTTGAGGTGTTGACCAGATTATGGAACTCATCAATTTTCCCTTAAGACACAAAATGCGTCTCAAGTTCTGTGGAAGAGGGGAAAAAAAATATCTTTGTTTGCTTACTCATCTGGGAAACTACAATCTGTTGCCAAAGCCAGTTATCAGGAGCTTTGATTAGAAATCAGCAAAGACAGCTGCTGAAAAACATAGTGAGAAAGATTGTATCCAGTTAGAGAAGAGTTCCTTTGACTTTGGAAGAGCAGAGGGACATCACCGAGGGAATATGCATATGCATTTCTTTTAATGTGCAGATAGCTATGGATGTAGGTATTCTAGCTTGCAGTGTTTGTTGTTGTTGTTGTTGTTGTTACAGTGTCACTATCTCTCTCAAGACTTCTTTATGACTTCTTTACATTTAATTATTTGTGTTGCATCCATATGTGTAGGCTTTAAGTTTATCAAATTGTGTAAAACATGCCCAGGAATGGATTTGGCTTTAGCTGAGTGATCACCAGTTTGCTAGTGGTCTTCCCAACAGAAAGGAGGGGGAATTCAGTACTACTTCAGAAGTTCATAGTTGCTGCACTTCTGAGTGGTTTTGTCCTTGCCATTCCATTTATCTGGTGGCTTCCCCTTCTCAAAACAAACTTTCGACAATAAACAAAATTCAGAATCTTAGAAACTTTTCTGAAAGAGCTTATTGTCCCATAAAGTTTCTTGACTGCAGTAATTTTTCTTGGTTTTGCAGTTTTTCCAGTTTGCTGAAGGATTTTCTATAGAGAGACGCCAGTGGTGTTGAGAAAGTGAACCTGAGGACATCACCATTCATGTTAATATCTCTGTACAGAACCAGTTCCCATTCCCAGAGCTCTAATGCGCTGCTTCTGTAAACAATTGAGCTGGTGCGGTGTTTCACAGTCACCAAACCAGAGGAATGTTTTGTTGCCCTGCCAGCTTCCTCCGTTTCTGACAGACTCGCCTTCTCCCAGTGCCAGCTCAGGAATCACAGGGCCATTTTCTACCCAGCTGAGCTGGTGGCGTCACTACTCTCATGAAGAGCCTGGTGATTACCAGAGCTGGAGTTAGGTGAAAATGGTGTTAGGTCATGAGCATGGAGGTGGGAGAGGGAAGACGTGGCCATGGAAGGGGCGTGACCAGGTAATTCTGAACACTTGGATTGTGTCACCCTTGGTTGTGAACTGGAGCCTAGTGTGAATTCGGGTCGTGCTGTGCCTTTCCCACTTGCACCTAAAATGATGTAAAGAGCTTCAAAGTTGGGAGTCAGACCTGGCTTCTTTCTGTCATATTTCCATGATATTTGTATTTATTTTAACGGTTGGCCATTAAGTAAAATACAGGGTAATACTGTTTCAAATCCTGTAAATTTCTCTTCTATTAAGGGTTTTATAGGTTTTCAATGGGATTTTCATTCTCTGTCATTACTGTAATTGACAAAATAGCTGTTCTATAGGCCTACTTCAGCATTTCAATTTAAGAAGTCCATACTTAAGGCAACATTTTCCAATTTAGATACTTAAATTTGGTCTGCCATCCATTTTCTGCAATACAGTAAGACTTATTTTCAATGACTTAATATCCATGATTTTGAAACATGTATTTGGGGTTTTCTGCACTGAATTAACCCATTTTGATTTTGTTGTCTAAGAGGTCTCAGCATTGGAAAATGTTGACCATAGTGCTAGATCAAAATTAATAGATATGGACATGTGCTTTTCCTAGGAAGCAACATCAGGTGCTTTTAGCATTTGGGAAAGTGGATGACCTGAAAAGAGAAAATGGAGATGGCACGAGAAGAAATACTGTAGTAACTAATCACAAATCTTCTGATATTGCAAGTACCTGATGCAGTGTGACAGCAGTACAATGAAAATGTGAGGATCAGCTTGATGACTAGAAGAAAGCTGTGAGAAGGATACAGATGTTACTGATACTCCAGATCAAGAAGGGCAGCCCAAGCAATATCAGTGACCCCAATGGGAGAAGATATAAAGGGAAGCTTTTGGGCTCCTGAACCTGAGTTGTTCAGGCGGAGCAGATGCTTTTAGTTCCTCAGCTGGCTTCTGCTCAGGATTGGCAGTGTCCGTGGTGTAGATGCACAAAAACAATACTAAGTGGATGTAGTTGACATGTTTTTCTTCTTTTATTGTAATTGCTCAGTGTCCTTTGCTGTTTGAAGCTGCGTTGTTTAGAGCAGAGCAGCAGTAGTTCAAATTACATTTTTAATTTGAAAGCAATGGGATTCAGTTACCTGGCAAGAATTCAGTGGTCAGAGTCTCGACACTTACAATAGTTTATTTTACAGGATTAGACAGCTTCTTTTTCATCTTTAGTGGTTGAAAGAATTATGCACATTCCTTGCATTAACAGAAAAAACACTTATTATCGAGAGTGTTTAAGTAACTCTTAGTCTCTTTCATGTTATCCTTTAGTTTCGTAGTTAGGAGGTTACGATCCACTTCATAAGGAAAGAATTTTTTTCAAAAATTGGAATAATTTCTTATAAAATTGTATTTCTATTCCAATTAATTTGCACTCTGCCTTGCAATGTCACTGGCAAGAGCAAACACACAATACATTTCTTGTGTGGTAGTGAACAGAATCGCTGCAACGCAGACATGAATGCAATGACAACGTATTTTAAAGGGGAGACATAGCATATCAGCTACCACTGTGAGTCAGGGGGTCCCTCACTCCAGATAGTAGGTTTGTCAAAAAATACCAAGAGCTTCTGGAGAGGAAAAGATGTTGAGAAATGGAGCAGTATACGTACCACACTGGGTCCCCACATCCTGCAACTGGAACTTCTCTGTGTTCAGGGAACGCTCAGCGAGAGCTGAATTAGCCTTTTTTTTTTTCTGAATGCCTTTGCCTAGACATTACTAGTTTGATCTTTGAGGTAACATGCGTATTGGAGAAGCATCATGTAGGTCGGGCCCCACTGTGCTGAGTGGAACTGTACAGCAAATAATTAATCTTGACCCCTTGCTGCCTGTAGTTACAGTACAGACGCTGCCAATGGACGAGACAAAGAGAAGCAAGAGTAGAGCCAGAATGAGAGAGATGGAAAAATATCAAATAGTTACAATTTTTACCAAAGTTCGCTTAACAGAAGATCATAATCGCATATCTTATACTGAAGTATGTGCGTCTATAAATAGGGATTATATGTATTTCATAATTACGGGGGGTGATTTTGTGATGCATTTTGTTCCTTACAAGGACGTATTAGGCATTAGATAATTATAGAGCAATGATACCAAATCTGACATTAAAATTAAAGCTTTGAGATTTATACCTTCTTTCTAAAAAGACCTTAAACAGTAAGGCCTTCGGGTATGTGCAGTGTGTGCTGACTTGGTAAGCATTAAGATGTTACTGTGCCCCTTCCTGAATCTGCTCATTTTAAAAGCTTAACCCTTTAAAATATTCTGTTCAGCTCATTACTGCAGCAAGCTGTGACACTTAAACAAAACAAAGATAACATTCTCATATGAACAACGGATCACAAAAAATGCTTTCTTTCATCCTTGCTTCTGACCATCTGTTTAAAAAAGTCACAGGAAGCCAGTCTGTAATCTGTGGCTAAGAGTTTAAAATCACATGCGTTTTTTGTGACACATACGTGTAGGGTGCTGGAATAGTTTGTATTAGCTCTAAAGGTTGGGTGATTTGACCTTGACATCTGTCAGATATACCCAATCCTCTCATAGAAAGGAAAAAAAAAATATGCTTTTTTTCTGCTTGAAGCTCACATATGTGTACATGATTTCACTTCCCTTAAAACTATCTTCCCCTGGTGTGCTATGTATTTTAACTGCCGTTTTTTTAAACCATTCACATATATTTTAGTGTTATTTTCCTATGTGATAAAACTGTTACGTATAATGTATATGCATATTCTTTTCTTTTTGAATAATTATGCTTTGAGAAGTAGTACTTTTGCACTGTTTCCTCAATGCCTTCAGCGGGTAGTCTTCAAACCTAGAGTGATGCTTTCACTGGTAGCTTCTAGATGGAGGTTGATCAGATCTCATGCAAAAATTTCTCATCAAATCCTGAAGCATGCAGCAAGGAGGAGAGAAAATTGTTGTACAAAACTAGGCTGCAATACCTACATTAAAAAAAAAAAAGCGAGAGGCTTGTATTAGTTTTTGTGATGGATGAACGTTGTCTCTGTAGCATTGTTCGCCACAGCATCATCACCAGGGTAACTTTAACCAACCTAACATTAAATGCCTCAAAAAATGCAATATCCATTCTCATCCTAGGAAAAAATTTCCATACTAAAATGCAGGTGAACCACCTGATTTTTTTCTGAAGGTGACTGTATCTGGCTTATTTTATATGTCAGCGTAAATACCTGCAAAACTGCACCAACCCCAGTTAAGTTATTTGTGAGTTTGGTAGTTAAACCAGTACATTCTATTCAGTTTAGCCTTTTACTGTTTGGGGAGCATTGTTTTCAACTTACTTTATAGCGATAGAGGGAGAGGGAAAGATGTCTGTAAATACTCTAGGCATATTCCAGGCAGTCTGAAGACAGTGTCGTGACCCTGGAGAATGTTCACTTAAAATCTTGATTTTTTAACTGTTCCTTTAGCCACTTCTATTTAAAGAATACTTGGTTTCTCTGATTTAGTTGTTTGTATAATTTTATTGATGGACTGCAGTGACCCAGAAATCATTGAGCAGTTGGCTTTTTTATATACAATCATAGATAAGATAATTACGTTAAACATTAGGATGAAAAAATTTCAAGAAGCAAATGCACTAAGAGAAAGAAACTGATCCAATGGTGCTGTGATTTATATATCACCAGTGGGAGGTGGCATATTTAATAGCGTGTAGAAGCATAAGGCTCTCATTGTCAGTGGTAGTATTGAAGTGTTTTTTTTCCCTTCTAAATTTGCAATCCATAGCTATAGCAACAAATAAATATAGCAGTCACATTTACAACACAGTTATTGTGGTTTGCATTTGCTATAAAAGGTATATTTTAAAATAATTCTCAGAAGATAGATTATAGCAGGTTTACATTAGGGTTAGCTTCCTAATAGGTCCTTTGAGTGAGAATACCCGGCATTTGCTGTTTACCTAAATGAGGCACTAAGTCTTCTAGACCTGGCGTTAATGCTGTGAATTAGGAATTAGATTTTCAACCTGTGCATGGGATTGTATTTCAAAATACTCCATTCTTTTTTCATATCAATTATCTCAGGAATTCCACGGTTAACTACAGTTTGCCACAGTTATAAAGTAGGAGCTCCTATTTATTGGTCAAGTACTATTTTTGTGTTTGAACAAAACACCTATTGTTTTGCTTTGCTTATCAACAAGCACTACTGTTTTCAGCTAAGGTTACATTTAATAATTAGGTTTTCTAGGGCCAAGAAGTCAACTATATCTTTAATGAGTTCAGTGACATCACTAGGGCTGCTTATGCTCCTTGGCAATAGTCTGCTTTGTGTGAGCAGATCACATTAGCTTTAAGAGGAGTAGCGCAGATGCCAAGGTCAGGGCATTGGCAAGTAAGAGATCTTTGAGTAAAATGAAGACCTAAAGCTAAAACTACCCAAGGCAAGGGAACAATGAGCTGCTGTTTAGCAATATGGAAGCAGCTCTCTTAAGAAGTTATTTTGTTCCATGTTTAAGTGTTTCCTATGTAGCTTCTCCCTGTGAAAGTTGGGTGAGGAGAAAGGAGGATCCTGAAGGTCTGGGCTAGGAGTAGTAAAAAGAAAAAAAATATGCTGATGCAATGGTAATACTGTCCTTCCTGCCATTTTTTAATGTTTGAGCACATTAAACGTGGTGGCACCTTTAATCTATAAAGTGACCCTCAGTCTATTGGAAATTTGCAAGAGAGAACTGGGGGTAGAATTCTTTTTTTTAATACCTGGTTGAGATGGCCTGCTTTTTGCAGTTGATTTCTGGTTTGGCATTGATATACAGAAGTATAATACAAAAAGGCTATTGCTTTGTCTCTGTTCAAAAGGTGAAATTGGAAAATTCTCACCCATTCCTACTTCAAAATACTCCTTTAAATTGTGTATAGAGGAAGAACAGGACCTGCTTGTGCCTTGACAGAAGGCCAGGAGAGGACAGAATTCGTACAAAGAAAATGGGCAGGAAGGCAGTGAAACAAGTCACTGAAGAGAGAGGGAGCCAGTGAGGGATGTTACAGCAGGTAGAAAAGATGGGAGAAAATGCTGAAGGAAAATAGTTTGAACTGGAAATAGCCTTCAACCAAAACCATAGAGTGTTCAGGGAGAAGTGGTGGAATAATACGCAGACATTTGTATGAGATTTAAAAATTGCACATCCTGTCAGGCTGAGTAACATTCATCCATGTGTTGCCTACTGTTGGAAATGCTAATTTTTTTCACACGACTTGCCAGCTTGCTCTCATAGATTCGAAATGCAGCCTCTACTGGTTGTGTTAGAAGTAGCTGAGGAATAAACGTGCCCAATTACTGAAATATGTCAGACAAAAAAGATTCCATACGTAGAACGAGTGGAAGGGGAAGGGGATTGGCAGCAATATCAGTATGAAGTTAACTGCATGCATGTGTTCCAAGTGATTTGAAAACTTAAAACGTCATATCACATTTTTACGTGATGGCTTTATCTCATTGCCAGGGCAAGGTACCTTCAGTGCTGGGATGTAGATCTATGAAAGCGCTTAAACCCACAGCAAGACCTACCAGCATGGAAGCTCCTTAATGACTAATGCCTAAAAAACGAGGTGCCTAAACTGGCGAGCATGCTTCGGGTTTAATTTAGGATTCCTTGGGTGCCCTGAGCTCTGCTTCTGTGCGTGACCAAAACCGAGCTAATCCAAGTAGCTTGACATTTCTCTGCCTACTCCCATCTGCGTGTGCGGAGCACAGCGAGCGTGTACTGACTCAGCTGGGGGCCTCGCACAGTGTGTCGCGGTGGCTGCTGAAACAAAGAGGAGCCAAAATCATCATCGAACACCAGAATGGGGACGGCAGCTTTTAGCAAATGAAAGGCGGGAAGTCACTTCTCACTTTTTTGTGCCACATTTCTCCCTCTGTCACAAGGGTGCCACTGTAGAGCGAAAAACTCCCTGGGCCAGAGCAACACGCTATGAATCTTTCCCTGAAGGTTAAAGCATCCTGCTGAGGATTCCCGGCTGTTTATGCCCTTGCCTTTTTTTATTCTGTCCAGTGGCTCTTTTAACGCATATTGTATAAACAGATCTCCAAATCATTTAAACTATAGCTTTTATTACCGAAGTCCCAATTCTACAAAGCAACGGGGTGGCAGAACTGAAATGATTTCTCCTGTCACGTAATGTCATATTCACTTTTTCAGATGCTGTTGCCTCGTATATTTAGAGAAACAGCTGCTTTCTAGGGAATGGGTTGGAGGGCTGAGGAGGAAAATGTTTTCCTCTAAGCAAGTTTATAGGAGCTACTTTGCTGTGATTGATTGTGAGAGTTGAAGTGTCTGAACACCAAAACAAAGGCAGGAAGAAAAAGGTGGGGGAAAAGGAAGACAAACTGAGATCTGAGAAAACAAATTGTTCAATAAATAGAAGCCATAAGAGCTCCGTCATTCCGTATGTGGCTTGCTCAGGTTTCCATGAGAAAAATCTTGCCACATCGCTTCCCAGTAGGAAATGGCAATACAGATTTTAATGCTGCAGGGAAAAGTGAGAGTGCTAGATCGAGTATGGCACAAATGCTGACAGGTTGCTGTCTTCTGGCTCAGAGCTTTGATCATTTCAGTCACTGTCTTCATCCACTGCTCCCAAATTGGTCCCCTCTGTCCATCACAGAAGCTCGTGCCTTCCCATGCAAAGTTTGCCATCAGTGCTTTCCGCTCTTGCCGAGATGATGCTTTTCTTCTGTACGAAACATGAAGTGCAAGTGGTACCTTAAATCCTAAGTAAAGGAAAACAAACATCTTTGAGACCTTCTCCTCGTGAGGAAGTCTCTCTTGATTAGCACTGTTGACCCAAATGTGGTATCTCAGGTGCTCACTTCAGTCATTCTCCATGAGCTCTTGGGATACGTTCCTGAAGCTTGCCGTGCAAGACTATTTTCTTGCTCGACATCCTTTCCAGCCAGCCAGAGCTCTCTGTGCTCTGTCACTGACCTTGCTGCTGAGAGAAGCGCCATGCACATCACCTGCCACGGGGTTAGGAAGGAGCTGTTTCTGGGCTTTTGGCCCTTAATGTAGTATTCTGAATATTCGGTTTAGAACTGTTACGATCAGTTTACAGGACGCCTTGTTGATGCTGTTGTATTCAAATAATATGTCAATGGGATAAATGAGGATCTGGCCCAGCAGACAGTGCTGCTGTTTAATGAGAGCTCAGTGCTTCGCTGTAACTTTGTATCTCCATAATGAATGTGTTATCAGACATTGATATGTTATCAGATGTTAAATAGAGTAGTATTAGCACCATAAGCTTTCTTCAAGACCTGCTCATGACTCAGGCTGATGTTTTAACTCCAATCCAGGAATTCCACTGCTGGAGAAACAAACCTTTTACCGCTGTGGCATATGTGCAGTAACTTTGTGCCAACCTAGCAGACCGTAAATGTGCAGCAGCTACGAAATCCAATGAAAACTGAAATGCAGCAGTTTGCTTGGTTTATTCTGTTTTGGAGTATCAGGAGCTCAGATCTTGAAAACTTGGTGATGGATCGTCCTATACTCTGCTGCTGAAAAGCAGCATTAAGAAAGTTGTTGTTTGCCAACTTTTCAGAAATATGCTGTCAAATAAACCCTTATCTTAGATAAGATAGGCATTGCTTGATAAGCCTCACAAAAATGTAAATTAGTATTTGGCTTCCTTCTAGATTGAGTTCATTCCTTAAAGGTTTATCTTTTCCTACAGAAGTATTCTCTATTGGTTTTTATTAGACCCCTTGATCATGGTTTACCACATCTTCTCTTTATGTTTCCAACTGCCCAGATAGTGCGGGCTTTCTGGTGAACGATCTGGTCCTGAGTTTGATGGATAATCTCAGCAAACCTGTGAACTGTAGAGTTTTGAGCTGGGAGAAGTTCAAATTTGTCCAGACTAGCCATGTGTCATGACACTTTATGCCTGCATATAGTGCACCAAATGCAGTTATGCAATGGAGGAGAATATCAAAGATGTTTTGAAGGTTGCAAATGGGTTTTATGAGTGAGAATCATCATTTTTGTTGCTTCCAAAGATGAAAGTGCTCAATTTTCGCACACATGAAAAAAAAGACTGTCAGATGTTTTAAATGTAAAAACTGCATAATGTGGCTTCTTGTCATATCTGTGGTTCCCTTGTGGATGAAAATTTTAATCAGATGGTTTTGTACTTTAAAGATTTTTCATTTGATTTACAACTTGTAGGAGTGGAGTAGCAGTAAGCAATCAGGGAGAATGCCATGAAGAGGACAAAGGGAAGGTGAAACATAGCGTTAATAATTTAGTTTCAATAACCTTAAAAGGTTTACCAGTCACTTTTAACCTTGTATCAGAAAAGAGAAAAGCACAAAAAAAACAAGCTACTGCAGTGAATCATAAAAACGTTTCTTTTAATTTGTTACTCATTTATCTAAGTCCGGATAGAAAGCAACTGATGCATTTGTTAAACAAAAGGGTCAAAAAGACAACTACCCATCAATTTGACTTAGTCCTTTTGGAAGGACTGCCTGCAGTTTTTCCCGTGTCAGTAAAGTCACTGTAGCTGTGAAAATGGAGAAGGGTTATTAGTATTTCAGACTAGCCAAAGCAACGTTTTAAGGATGCAATAGGGTTTTCAGAACTGCTTAAGCAGGTAAGGCATCTAAATGTTATTGATCTCAGTGGGAATTAGGTACCAGCTCAAAGCCTCGCACACTTTTAAAAAACACCTATGCTCAGGTTTCTTCCCTGCTGGCTTCCAGGCCCTGAATCTGTATCTGGTCTCCTGTGAGTGAGGGTAACACAAAAAGTGACATCTTCAAGATGATGGTGTGGGACTTTTTTAAAAGGAGTCTAGTTTTGTTTTTTGTTAGGAAAGATCAGGACATCATAAAAATTCATGTGGGGTTTGTATACATAGCTCCTCGGCTGAACAGTTGTGCTTCCATATTTTGAACATGTACATTTTAAATTTTGCCTCAAATGAGCTACATGTATTTCAATTTTTGGCACAGTGCTTTGAAACCGCCTTTGTAACTCTCTGTTACATTGTATTAGGCAGTTTGTACAACAATGGTAAAAATGAAAGTATTCCTAAGTAAAGGAATTAAATGCCGGAGATCTGAGGTAGGGAACCCAAATTTTGGAATTTGCTGTGGTCTAGTTTCATAAAAATGGTTTAACACTTAAACGTTCAGATACCTGGGCTATAGCATGGATTATGGAGCATTTTTGCATGCGTGTGCCAAGTATGGCATAATAATAATATTGTGTCAATTATAAGTTTCTCCATAATTTTTATACAACAAACCTTAAATGCCTCTTCTGTGCAACTTTTCTTTATGCAGCCAAGTTTTAAAACCTTAGAGTATTGATTACGCCACTGAAAACTGCAAATGTGCTGTCTTTTTTTTACGTAGACTTGTTACCATACAGCAAGATTCTGTACTTGCTTTTGTTTTGCAGTTTTGTCTTAGAGTTGGGAATATTTTGAGTTGCCAGTATACCTCTTTGTGTTACAGACCAGAGGGAGTAATCATTTATTTGCACTGCAGAAATGATCAATGACTTCACTTGTAGTTATAAAACAAATGCATGTGAAAACAGAGTCCCTCCTCCAAAGAGATTGCTGCTTCATAGATATTGAGAAGCATCATGTAAGCATGGAAAACAGTGACGAGCACATGCATGATGATTATATCATTTTCACTGTTGCCCAGCTTTTTTTTTTTTTTTTTTTTTTTAAATATGTGAGCTGGTAAAATGGATTATTTCCAGCTTGTGGCATTGTTGATTGGTTAATTACCATTTTCCAGTATACCAGAATTTTTCCTCTGAGAAGAAGCTCACAATGAAAAGTGAGGGCAGAAAATTCACGGTTTAATCCAGAGAATGGGCAGGTTGCATTAAAACAAAGTTGAAATTACAAGCCCTGAGACCTCCTCAAATGAAGATCTCCATGAGTGGGTCACTAGGCTTAGAAATGTGTTCATGTTCTTAGCTGCTCTTTTGTATGAGTATTTTGCTGAGATAGGAAATATACTTGTTCTAATAGTGGTTTATGAGGGATTAAAGTAAGGTCTTTCTGATTTGTTTGCATTTTAATGAGAATGTAATTTCTTAGTCTTACATCCATGTAAAACCCCCACACTGTCAGATTTGTAGGGATATACATAAGTTTAAAAGGAATGGTAGTTAATTAACATTTGGAATATACTTCGTCTTTGAAAATGTGGACTGGGGGTGGAACAAGTCTGAAACCAAAATAGACTGGCACGCCATGAGTTTCTATTTGAAGTGAACTAATTGAACTAAATTAGTGCTTTTTGTATTCATGGATAGTCTGTCTCCTCTGATTTTTATTATTTTTACTAAATTGCTCCTTATTAGAAATGGCTGTAGCTGAGTCCGTGAATTGTTGACAAAAGAATCTCTTCAGCTCTGCCTTTGATTATTTGTGGTATGCTGTTGATCTTCGGAATAATGTTCTATAGTTTCAGCTTTTAAAGCAAAAGAGTAAAACTTTTATAAACAGAAAGAAAGGAAGTTTGAAGATATTTTAGGGCAGCTATGCAAACGCTTTCCATGTAAGTCTCTGTCCAAGAGAGTTTTGTTCACAGTAAATGAACAAATAAGACCATAGATATAAAGTTGATTTTTATTTTATTTTACTTCAGGGAGCATCTGCGGATACTTTTTTGCAAAATTTCCTCATCTGAGGTATTCAGTGTGTTGTAAGACCTCCAGTAGTAAGCAACTTGCTTGTTAAGTAATGCACAAGTATCTAAATTACAGTCATGTCTTTACTATTTCTTAATCTTAGCCTCAGCTGTATGATTCCTGGAATTTTTGCTAAATTTATTTCCAAGGCACTAACTCATGGGAGCAGTCTCATGATTTTAAGCTGAAGGTTTGAAGCGGGCTTTTGTAACATTTTATTTATGGAGTTCATTTATTGACTTTTCTGTAAGGTTCAGCGCTGTAGTGTCTGGGCACCTCACGCACAGTAATGCAGCGAGCATCTCAGCACACCGGTGCAGTCAGGGAGGTTTTATTTTATGGATGGGGAGTTGGAGCACTTAAAAACTGGCTGGCACAAGTGCACCGGCACTTTGTGGCAGAGTTGAGGAAAGAACCTGCGTCGTCTAATTCCCACTCCAGTACCCTGAAAGAAACACCATCTTTCCTCTCTAAACAAGTTTGCGCTTGTTTTCCAGTGACAAATAGACTGTCAAAGTAGTTTAAAGGTCTGTCATGGTTGGAAGCCATCAACTGTGATTCCAAAGTTAACCAGGAGCTTAAATTTCCTCTCCGCTGGCAACGGCCGCTGCCCCTTGAATTGTGGGGCACTGTAAAACCCCTGGGGAAGCGCCGTGACTGCGTCGTAGTTCAGACGAAATTGCAAAGTCTGAGCATTTCGGGACATGGAATAGGCACCATGTCCCAAAGGCACATGGAATAGGCCTGTAATTCACAGGCATATATATAATAGGCCTGTGAATTTTATATTTATATATAGGTATGTCTGTATTTTTGCTGTGAAATCATTGATAACGCTGTGACAGGCACATGGCTGGAGGGGGCTCGCGGGACGACGTGGAGCCTGGCCCGTGGTATGGCTGTGACAGAAACGCTGCCGCCTGCCCAGGCGCTTCCCTGAGGCTTCCCCGTGGCCATCTCTGACATGTGGGGCAAAGATACGCGTTTCTGGGGTGGTTTTGCCTTCAAAAGGGAACGTAGGTGTGCTGTCAGTGCAGTAGGAAGATGAGAAAAGTGTCATCAGTTTAATTTCTTCCCTCTTGCTTTCTGAAGGAGAGTCTGTGTCAGGGTTTCTTGTTACCTGATCTAATTTATTGTCAGAGATTCTATTATACCAGGCTAGATACTGAAGTTACTTGCAAAGAAACATGTAATTTTCATGTGCGTAAAAAAAAAGAGGGAAAAAAAAAAGAGGCGTGAGCAATGTAATTGCCAAAAAAGAAGTGTTTCCATGTGGGAATATCATCAGTGTGGAGGAGGGGATGCTGGGAAAATTATTCTGATCTTCAAAGTTTATTTTAGTTTGGTACATCTGTACAAATGCAATTTACCTTTAAGCGTAATTGGCTGTCGTGTTAAGCTCCCTGTCCACTGTGAGGAAATCACCGTTATAGCTTTCATAAGGGAAGGAATTCAGGAGTGCCTTGTTTACATTGCTACCATTTATAAAACATTTAAAGCAGCTATTCTGCTGAATAAACATTCGAGAGCCCGAAGGATAAGCATATCGCTTAAACTTCTTAAGACTAAACTTTCCAAACCATTTCCTGCCAGAGGGACCTAGCAGTAAAATTGCAAACTCTGTGCTCCAAGATGAGATAGGCAGAATTAGATTAAGCAGCTTACTGTTGACATGTCTATTGATCTGGGTTCAGCGCCGTTTCCTGTCTCTGCTAGCAGTTAGATTGCTGTATACAATAACACAGTGGCCTGGTTTATGTGAAATTGGGGGACTCCGAGCATCAATTACTCCAGGAAGGCAGTGGCACTGGGAGATAAGGTTAAGCCGCTCACAGTGTTTAAGACTGCTGAAACCCAAGCAACATATTTGCTGTCTAAATTGCTGCTTATAAATTTGACAGCGTTCCATTTATGTTGTTGATTTTTTTTTCCCCTCCTCTCCAAAGAGAGATCATCCTGTATTATTCCCTGCAGGTAGCAGTTCGCTTCTCGTTATAAACATGCATTGTTCGTCAGTCTTCCCTTCCGATCAGCCCTTTGTTAAAAGTTCCTAAGCATCACCTGGATATTTGAATAGAAAATAGTTAGACAGGAGTGAGAAAGGCATGAAATGTTATAGAAACTACACACAATAAACTAACAAAATTTTCACGGTCGTATCGATGCTGGTACTGCATTAAAGGAATCTTTTTGTACTTTTTTTCCTTGCTGTCTGGGAACACGACATTGAACAGTGGCAAAGAGGAAAGAAATCTCGTACCCTTGAATTTCTCATCTAGTCTTCTGTTTTCTTCATAAGCAGTTCTCTCTTATGCCATGTTACTTTTTATCTTTCTCAGAGTCTGTTAACAGAATCAGTTGAAAGCAAAATGATGACTTTCACATTTAAAGAAGCCTGGAGAGAATTGTTTCAGGGGTCTGCTTGTGATGAACTCAACCTCTTTTTTTTTTTTTTTTTTTTTCTGGAAGAGGGTCACGCAGAAGAGTTTTTCCCCAGAGGGTACCTTTTAAACCACTTTACAGGTGGCTATCTCAGTTTTACGCCACATGCATTGCCATTGTCTTAAATTCAACCTTCAAAAAGAAATTCAGTATTCCCACAGAAGTATTAGCAAAGTTAAGTCAGTTCTGGCATTGCAGTGGGAGTTCTGTGCTGTGAAACTGATGAAAGGAAATATTTTAATAGTGACATTTGAGTTCGTTTATCATGACATTTTAGGGACTTGGTGGTACATATTTTTATCTTTGAACAATCTCTCAGCAGTCTACTGCCGTTAAAGTGGGGGAGGGCACTCACTCCTTCCACACAGAGCACAATGCGATAGAAGTCCAAAACGATACAGCAGCCGGCTGTGATGAACAGAAGTAGGAGTTCTAACTGGTATGCGACAAAAATGAAATTAAGTCTCCTTTTATTAATTTAATTTTTCAATAGCTTGACATGCTTTAATTAACATTGCCCTGTGCTAAAATTACAACAACATCTGAGCTTCTGTATATTGGCTCATACCTTGGTGCTATAACTGAATATAGGAAGACTGGAAAGCTAACAGAACATATTTCAAATATGTTTTAGCATTTCACTGTCATGGTTTTGAGTTTTATTTTAATGAATTGCTGATTGATGTTATCGTTGGCTTTTGTATAAGGGGCACCAAAGTATTACCAGCGGGTGGACACTAATAAACACTTTGTATTGCTTAAGATTTTAACTATTAATACAAAACCTATTCCAATTATTGCAAGGAGGCTGAACCCACGAAGTCCGATGTCACCGAGTTATAATTCCATCCTCATCTAATGCTATTGTGCAGGTACATGTGTGATCTTTACGGGGAGTATCCACTTTCAGACGCTGCACTGCTTCATCACAATAGGATTCTGTCATTTAGTGATTTAAATTACATCCTTTTATTTTGTTAACTCCTTTAATAAGTGTTTTAAACTGCCACCTTCTGCTCTTTCTTTCTTGCACCTTCTCCCTCCTGCGGAGTCTCCTTGCTGGCTTGCTAATTCTTCAGGGTTTTCCTGACACCTTCCTGTCCGTCAGTCCTGTACAGTTAATCAAGGGAACCAGTGAGCATGCAGGGGTTAGCCTGGAGCGGCATTAATCGGGTTTGCTTTGACTTAATTGTGCCTATTGTGATAGGGGAAGTAAGCACGTAGTGCAGGAGGCTGTCGCTGCTGATTGCTTGAGAGGCTCAGCTTGCGATACGACGTACAGTATGGTGTACAACCCCGGAGTGGCTTCTAGTCGTTAAGAAACAGTTCTAACGTTTTTAGCCTGGAAAGACATGAAGGTAATAGCTTTAAAGTAGAAAACTTTCTACCCTGGGAAGAAAAACAAAGAGCAAATGAATAATAAGCAAAGCAGGTATTGTTTTGGACTGCTGAAATTGTATTAGAAGTGAATCGGTTGCAGCATTTACGTAGTTAACTATGAGCAGTCTCTAGCGTATCTGTACATCCTCTGGCACAGCCATATTGTAAGAAGGGACTACGGGAAAGTGATGAGCAGCTGCACAAATCACTGTCCGAAGACATCAAAACCCCATGTGTTTTTAAGGACCAGCACGACTTTATCACAGAGTACTATTGATTGTAATTTGGCTCTTTTTCCACAAAAGTTCAGAAAAGTGTATACCACGTTTAAATGCTAAATTCCCACTGAAGGCAAACTCATGTTGCACGCAGAATAGCTGCATTATTTTTTACTTTGATTAAAAAGCAAGATAAGGATAAGGAGATTCAGACAAAATAAATCTTTTGGTTGTTGACTTGTATATGCTTAAGTGATTACAGGCCTCGCTCTAGTTCTGCAGTTGTGTCTATTTGATGGTGTTGATATTAAAAATGAACTCTTACAAAATTAAACATAAAATTAGACATATCAAATGATTAAAATCCAGCAAAAGGCACTATAGACTCCACACAAATTATAAAAGAATAGGAATGGTTCTGCAGATGCTATCGGATGAGCTGTTACCCAGTTGTGTATTGACAGAAAACTACCAGTTCAGCCTTATAGACCACATTTTTGTGCCACATTTTTTTCATAGTTCCCAGGTTCCCTGCTGTCTGTGTAAGATCCAGAAGCCACAACATCTTCAGCTATTTGTGAAGTACCTGTAATAGTGTGATAAATAGCTCACATACACCGTGGGGTTGATGCACTTTCTCTTTTCATGTCAGAACTATCTACATTGGTATAATTTCAAGGTAATAGTCAGAAAAAAAATCCCATGACATTATTATTTTCTGTTATTTAACATTGTTTTCCTATCTCGGTATGAAAGGAATGGAATCTTTTTGAGGTTTTCCAGATGACAAAATCCCAAATGGTATCAGGGCTCTCAGCATTTGAAGGAATGTGTTGTAAAAAGGTAAACACTACTTTACTTTTTATAAAATTAATTCTAAAATTAATGTCTGATTTCCTAAATAATGAAAAGGAACACCCCTAAAATTATTTATATTTTCTTCTTGTTGGTTTCATGTGACCACAGCTTTAAATTGAAATAAAACCTTTGTCTTTCTCCTCAGTTAGAATCTCTCCCGTATGTTTTGATAGATCACTGTTTCATTATATATAAGATTTAAAACCCATTTTCCCAGTCTTGAATAAACATTTTATTTTATTTAATCGATTCATTTTTAAACCTGTACTCAGGACATATTACAGCTTCTAAGCTGTATCAAAACAATTTTTAGCTATTTTTTTCCCAGTTGAAACTGAATTTTTTCTCAAGAGGGCAATTTGCTGTTTTTGAAGTATTCTGACATACATGGAAGAATAGCACATATGACAGTCCTGTTCGTGCTAACTTTGCATCTGGAGCTTTCGTGATGGAGTCATTTACAATTTCACTGCTTCATTGATAAACCATTATCTGTACACTTTGTTATAACTACAGGGGTTTGCACTTTGCCACAGAAGAGTAGCACTAGGTTCACTGCAACCTATTTCCCTAATTTCTCCATAATGCACCGTGACCTTTCCCAGGATGATGTTTCTTTGTAGCAAGGTGAAGAGGAAGAAAAATAAGAGTTTGCCCTTTCCAACTAATTGACCAATGTTTTGTTTTAAAGGTAGTGTTACCTTTTTAATGCTGTTGTTAAAGACATAAGTTCTTTATTCCTTTGTTCTACTAAATTCTCCAGTTCTCTGGAACATACCATAACTGTAGTCTAAAGGTTAAAATGTACAATTTAGAAGTAGAGTCATATGCAGTCTGTAATCATGTCACTGTCCTTGCAAGTAGTACCAATGATAGTGTTCATTACAATTCAGTAATAACAATTACAGCAATTGTTTATTAATTCCTAAATGTATTATAACATTTTCATCTGCAAAGGATGACCTACAGGAGGAGGAGTTTTTCAAACCATATATTAAGAATTTAAAAATCTCTTATTGATAGGTAATTCCTTTTATCCTTAAAAGTTAAAAAAAATTCTATAAATAAAAATGAGATAAGCTATAAGAAAACTTTTTTGGTTCCTGTGTTTTCCTGAGGAAGACTTATTTTTGTAAAATGTTCTCAGGAAGATCTGCGAGCTGGATTGCACAAGCAGTTACAAAGTGAGACTCAATGAGGAAATAAAAGAGCTTTGCATTTACTGATTCCTCACCCAAGCCATATGTTTTAACACGCATGGGGTTTGTTTTGCTATTTCAGGGCGGAGAAGCAGTAAAAGCAAATATTCACATATACACGCACAGCAGACTCTAAATTCAACTCTTTCTGAACATAAATTTGCTTTCTTCCAAGTAGGAACGGAAGGTTCCCCGTGATGTGGCAGAAGCCGCAGCGCATAAGGCACCGTCATACGCTGGATAGACAGACATTCTCAATACGTCAGACTCCTCCATGCTCAATTGGAAAAGCTATTAAGCAGTGACTGCAGGGCAGTGTTTTTACTTTTTCCATGTCTTGGCTTGTTTATGTTAAATCAGACTGCAGGAGGTCTGTTGCGATTCTCTGGCAGTTATTGCAAGGCTTGCTGTGGCAAATTCTATTTATGACACTTTCTGTATCCTAGGTGCAGTGAATCTTGGCAGACAATCTGGAAAATTTCCCATCTTTGGACTTGCAGAATATAATATCTCAGTAATGGTGTGACTGTGGTGACTCACTGTGAAGGTCCTAAGTTCAACTGCCACAGTAGCCAAAAAATCTAGACACGCTTTAATTGCTGGCATGACATTTGAGGTATTTGCTTGACCACTGGACGTAAAATATTAATTTGAAACTCCTCCTGTTTTGGCTGGAGTATATTCAAATTGAAGATAAAATCCAAAAGCGGCATTTCAGAGGTAGGATAATGGCTTCTGGCCAGCGTTTTGTTACCAGTGCGCTGGTCATGTCTATTAAGAGGAAATAATCTTACATGTGTGTATTTTTGTACTGAAGCTATTCTTGATGTGTGCGCTGCCAACCATGTGATTATCCTACACAAATAACATATTGGTGATTACGGAGATCTGGGATTCTGTTATGGTTCTGCGCGAGTGTAAACATGTTGTCAAAAATCATTTATCCGTACACTAAATGCCGTTGTTTATTCCATTGTTAAGTCTCACTTTAAAACTGGTGACGAACTTTTGCTTATGCAAAAGTATATCTTCCTTATAAAGCCAGGGACCGTTACAGCTTTTGGGGAACCTATTTTATATTCACTTACAGCATCTTAGCTTCTAAGAACAAATGCAGTTTATTTATAGAGTGAATAAAACTAAGTGACGGTAAACGGTTGAGCTAGGCTGAATAACTTTCCTGTGGGGAGGTTGAGTCTTCAGCTCCTTTTGGTTTTAATATCTGTATTTCATGGTTAGGTGGGGGGAAATTAGTCTGCCTAGTTATAAAAAAAACCAAGTTGGGGCCTCAGGACCCTCTAATCTAAGTGAGAATTATGATTATATAGATGGCCATCAAAAGGTCGGTGCTCGTATGACTGCTGGGTGAATAATAAGACTTCTGTGGGGGCTTTGGTGTCTTGGCTTTACGCTAGGCTTCTGAAGTGGTTTGATAAATATGTAGAGCTAGAGGAACCATGGGATAATTGGCGCAACCCCCTGAGATCTCTGGGAGGTTGCCCAGAGCATCTGCCCATAAGGCATGGCCCTCAAGCTGAGAGCCCCAGCTTTGGCAACACCACGGACTTATTTGCTATCTTGCCATTAGCTTCAATGTAATGACAGAGCATATAGGTCCACGCGATTGCTCTGTAGAGGCTGCAGCAGCATGGATTAACCTTTTCCTGACATCTCTCTTTTTTTTGTGCCATATCGTGTTTCCAAATTCTCATGCAGTTTCACGTGTCTGTCATTGGCATGGAAAAGTTGACAGCTGCTACATGATGGCAAGGCAAACGTATCCTTGCCTTCTTGCAGTCCTCCTACTTGTGACTCACATAGTTTTCCTGAAGGAGAGTAAAAGGACTTTAAGGACAAAGAAATTCTTTTGGCACCTTGGGAGACTTTTTCTTTCTTATGATAAGAACCACCACAATAATACATTTTGCAGTAGGGGACATACCTGCTTTTTAAGACTGATACCTATGGAGTACCATAATTAACGAGTCTGAAAGTGGTAAGAAGACAAAAGAAGTGAAAGAGAGCTCAGTCTTGTACTTCCCAGCTGCTGACGCCGGTGACTTCAGTAACGAATGCCTATCATGCCAGAAATGCAAACAGCATGTGGACGGGTTTGTTTCCATTGTAAAGAGATAGCATGCTTAATTAATTTCATGAGGCCTCTAGGCCGCTGTTCACAAAATGTGCTTACAGCACAAAGTTAGGTTTGTGGGTTAAGGCCAGGGTTAGGGAAGGTTTCAAGCGCTGATCCCTAGACTCAAATTACTTTTAACGTTTTCTTTAATGATACAGATACAATAGTTTTGCTTAATTACACTTTGCTGTCTCAAGCAATCTTTCCCTTGAGTCACTGAAAGTTTTATTACAGCGTCTTAATCTGATTATGAAAATTAATGGACTTGTACTATCTTTAATTTGCAAGAGTAAAATCTCCTTTTTTTAAATTTCAAACAGATCAAAAGTATATAGTAGAGGAGAGTTTTGAGTTTGAAAGTTTAAAATCTTACAGTGTGAGGTGTTGTAACATAAAGACAATATATGATAAAGCAACATGTTACTGACCTGATGCAATCAGCACAAAGTTCTTCTTCAAAATATTTAGCAGTTGAAAGCATTTAAGTAAAATTTAGGAAATACACATCTTGAATCCCACAGGAACTTGGAGGATGTAAAAGCAGACACATGAGAAAATGCCCGTGAAAGCCTGAAAACACACATTTTTGTTTCCTGCCACTGGTGTATTTTGGGTTGGTTGAAGCAGAACGTAGAAAGTGTGTTTTCCCTTTCGCCATTAATGTGGAGCAGCCCTGCTTCTAGGACACTGGGCTGCATCCTGCGTAACCCTGGGCTTTCACCTCCATTGCGTGTGCCCTGCAGAGTTGGGGTGCCCCCAGTCCCACTGCAGAGGCGGGAGCTGTGGTTCGGAGGTCTCACCCTCGCCTGGTTGTTGCAGGGCTGGGGTCACCAGGGGCCTCACCAAGCACAAGCTGCTTCTGTTGGCTCTCCTTGAGTTGTGTTAAAGTCCTTCATGTGTGAGCTATCCCTGATACCGCACTGCGTTACCGACACCAAGGATACGATGAAAGCCAGATAAAATTATCACCGTGGCAGACGGTAGGAATTGGTGTGTGTTTTAGCAAAACACACCCACGGTTAGTTCCTGAGACCACTTCTGCACTGCAGAATTTCCTAATGTGCTGCCTTAGAAAGCTCAACTGTAGCACAGCATCTGCTCCACGTTTTTTTATCTTTCTTTGCCTTTTCTAGCAAGTTTCTGATTTTACATGTGTGTTATGGAGGCATTGGGATGTAATGGGAGACAGGTTGGATGCGATGAAGAAATAAACTAAGAGAGTTAAACTGTGTGCAGTTTCTAAGGAAGGAGAAGCCATTGGCCATCTTAATTCTGAGATTAGGTATGATTTAGTACCAGCTAATTAGAGATACAGCTGGTGGCCAGGAGTGTGGCCATATATGAAAATCATAGCTTTAAAAGACTAAGAAAATATACTGAATGTAGGCGTGAAATTACTGAGGATTTATTTGAACACATTTTACCATTGTCTAAGTAATAATCCACAGATAGCACAGGAGCTAAAAGCAAAGTGTTTCTGGGAGCAGAAACACTTAAATTTGTACATGCATTTTACACCATTTTTTCACTAATGGGTATGTACTTCCCTCCCTAACCTGGCAAGGATTGGGGCCTATAAAATTAGTAAAATATAAATTCAGAGAAGAGCAGAAACGTACCAGGATGGTGATTCACCCTGATAGGAAATTAAATTCTCTTTAGGGAAAAAACCCAAAAAGTTGTATTTTGCATCTGTATACATACAAAATATTCCCGGATTTCTTTTTAAACCTACCGGCTGAAAAAACCTGCCATTTCTGAGAAGTGCCATTCGATACTTATGAAGATATTAAAAGCAGTTTCCTAAGTAAAATAAGAAAATAAACATTCAAGATGTTTTTTACAGAAATAATATTTTCATTTAAAGTCAAAATGATGGATTTCCTTACTACCTTTTTTCAGCGTTTCCTGCAAATTGTATGTAAATGAATGCAAATAAGCAGTCCTCACTAGTAAGTTACTTAGAAGTGTAAAAATGCATAAAATTAACATGCTCAGACAGAGCTGTGCATCTCATTTATGTAAAGAATGTTTAAATTTAAATTAGTTATTTCAGCTAACAGTTATTGTTTCAGGTCATAAAATGGTTTTTTTTGTGCATTTAGAGAGAAAACGCAGAGAAATTTTGTTATCTTCTGAAAACCTGGTGGTGTATATGGGAGTCGGTCCTGTGTCACCCAACCTAAAAAAAAACACACACCCCCCAAAAATCTAGGAAATAATGAAGAGGTCAGTGCTGCCATTTTGAACATCTTCCACCAACATGTGGAATAAGTTCCACCAGATTTCATGACCTGTTGTCTGTCTATCTATTCAACACTTCTGCACTGAATAAACCTGAAACCTAGTGGAAAAGAAACCGTGAAAACCAGAATCACAGAAATGTTCTTTTTAGTTCAGACCTGCTTAAACCCTGCCGCTACAGCCAGCAGACTCCCCACCCGACTCTAATGGTGCTATACATCACGAGAAAGGAAAATTCTCTTTGATTTTCAATAAGATACCAGGCTTGAGTAATGCCTGTGGTGCCATAAGAGATTAATGATCTCCGTGCTATTTATAACCATGCAAACTAAATTGTAATTTTTTGTAGAATTACCAGAGTTTTATTGTGCTGCCCAGACAAATTCAGTGAGTAGGACTCATTAGTGTGTAAAACGGAGTTAATTTATACTGAGTATCCTCCGTCTTTGGATAGGTGGCTCTATGTAAATCATCTATTCTGGTCATTAGTTTAGGCTGTTTGCATTTCCTTTGCTGCATGAGCATAAGTATGAAATATTAACTAAACTTCCTTGGCGAAAGTGCCCCCTCATGCCTCATACTTGATGTGGAAAACATTTGCTCTTCTTGCAGACCTCCCATGTAATTGAAGGGTGAGAGCTGTATTCTGTAGTTGAAACACCTGGTGGTAATTGGTATTTAAAACAAATTTCCGCAGCTCTAGAAGCAGAAAACCAAGGTATCTCTAGAAAGCTGTTCGATGAACACTTCTGAGATATTGGGAAAATTGTAGTGAATATTTCAACAGTTGATTCCATCATGATTGATCTTACAGATTTTTGAAGTAATTGATGGTATTGCTTCAGATCAGTCCGTTAGTGCAAATAATTATTAATCAATATGCACTCAGCTCTTACTTTAGAAGATAATTTTAACGCATGATTTATTCTGAACATTTCAATTGAGCTACCTTTACAAGGAGAAAATCAATTGGCTAGTGGTCTAAAGCACTTTAATTATCTGAAGAGCTATGTTCTTTTTTAGCCTTTTTTTAAGCTTTTTTTTTTTTAATACATTGTCCCATTGTAATAAAACTCGTCTGCTGGGCACTACTTTGCTGTCCTCAGAAATACAGTGAATCTCTGTTTCAGGTTATTTTGTCTTAGAAGTTTTCAGTTCAAGACAGCAAACATACTAGGATTAAACGCCAACTTTGGAAATTAAATAATATAATAAATGGGGAAAAAATAGAGCCTTTTCCACATGAGAAAACAGTTGGGGTTTTTTTGTGAATGTGTCAGCACATTTGCAATTTCTTTGGATGTTTGCTCATTCATAGCAAGCGTAGCAGTGGAAAATTACAGTTAATTTGAAAGGATAACGTGATGCCAGAACGTAGACAGAGGTTTGAAACATTATAGGACAAAAGGTGAAATCATTAATTCATTTGCAGTGGATATTAAATTCCTGGAATATGCATTACTCTCTCATCATATTTATATTTACGTGTTTTAATATGCCTGTAAATATTATTGTGAGTCTGAAGCGGCATTTGTGCGGTGTCCATGAACATGTCAATACATCCTTTCAAAGTATTTTGCACTTGGACTGAGACATAAGGTTATGGAGCCATCTGTCATCGTGAAAAATCATTAGAATAAGGAGTGCGATATAGTTTCACTCATGTTCCTGCTATGTTTTCTTTCACCTACACCAGTACAAACTCTTCTCTCAGATGCCCTTGATAGGCTCGACAGGGAAACTTGAAAAGATTTCTGTGCCCAAATAGATCAAATGCCTGCTCATTCACACCAAAATAAGACTTCAGTCTACAGAGAGTCCTGTGGCTACTCTTCAGGATGTAGGGTGGGATACCCTGGAAGTGCACGGGTAAGAGTTTCTGCCTATAATTAACAAAAGGACTTCACATTCTTGAAATGGCCTGGTTTTAATGTTTGGCTTAATATACATTCTTTATTGTATTTCTTGTGTTTCTCCCAAATTAGACAATGAATGTATAATCATAAACATCCAGTTTTCTGTTTAATGAGATTACAGTCATTATTACTTCTGAGTTCTCATGGGTTTCCACAACGCTACAAGAGATGAATCAGTTTTTCCTTTGGAATAGTACAGGAAATACTTATGAATTTTCATCTACCAAAGAAGCTGTATATCTTCAAGGTGGGAAAGTTGAGATTTTAGGGATGTATTTTGCTGGAAACATTCCTTAAGAAGATTCCTTAGAGGGTGTTAGCGATGTACTTGTAAGATTTTTAAAGAGTCAAATAATAAAGAGATGGCACTACAGTCTGAGGACCCAATTACAGAAACACTTGTACATATGTTTATTTTTAAGTCAATAAGTACTGTGCGTATGGAAAACATGTCCTTAATTTCTCAGCCTTCATCTTCAAATGTAAGTGTTGTAGAAGCAGGGCTTTTGAACCTCATCCTATTAGGTGCCGAGTGCCTTATTTGCTGTCTGAGCTAGTGGGAGATCTGCCTGCTCGATAGCTTGTAGCAGGTAACTCTGTTATCCAGACAATTAGAAAGGAAGGAGGGGTTTTGCTTTACGGGGTAAAAATATATTTTACTTGATGTTAATTCCTACAGCTGACTAAAATACTGGCTCTGAATGACCTCCCAGAGGATGTCTTGGAAGGAAGTGTTATGGCGGTGTGTATTTTCCTGCTAGGAGGCTGTGACTGATGACCACACTTTAAATTCTGTTTTAGATGAGACAGATAGAAGCAATAACAATGTGAATATTAGAATAAATCTTTGTTCACTTCAAGTGGGTGATTAAGGTTTGTCAGTGGCTTGATTTGTGATCGAGGTTTTTGTAGGAGCAAGAGAGGGGTCAGTCTTTAGGTATATTTGCTGCTCTTGCTTGGTGTCTGAGAGTCTGTGTGCTATCGCCCCTCCTTTTGCAGAAATAACAGCTCTTTTGTTTTCCTCTGTGACGATGCTTGTCATCTGAACTTTTGCCTTGGTATATCTAGCTAAAGTTATTAACGAGAATCCTGACCTGGTTTAAATCAACTGAATTTTTCCATTCAATTCAGTTAATGGCCTTTCTATTTTTACTCAATATCCTTTTTGAAGAACAGCTTTTAAAAACCTGGAATTGGAAACAGTGCTGTATCCTCTGCATTATGAGAAGACGTAGATATGTGTTCATATACCAATCAATAGTTTTTTAACTTGTTCTTTTAACTATATCTATTTTTGGAGGTGATTATCTCCATCACCAGATAGTCTGTCTAAAGAGTATAGTAAAGGTGATCTCTCTTAGCTTATTTAGTTCAACTTCCAACAGAAGTGAACTATTCAGGGAGTGTATTTAGAAAAGTCTATTTTTAAAGAGTTCTAACGCTAGAACAAAGGACAGGAGCTCATGATGATATGCTGGTAGGACTGCCACATGCAGAAGTACAATAGCGAGCACCTCTGACTGCGGAGGAACTGTCGAAGCACTGTAAAATCTAGTTGGTATGTGTGAAAGATCAAGCAGGTTAGCTCCTGGGATTTTTTTCTATCAAGATACTTTCTTCCTTCCATTCTGTTGCCTGCTGTCTTCAGAGCGCAGTGGTATTGAGGCTCTGCAGATTTAAAACATCTGTCTTTCCATCTCCAGTGTACTGCAGAAGGATAGCTCTCAAATTTAGCAGTCAGAAAAGTTTTAGCTGACATGTTAAGCTGCTTTTGTTTTTAGGAATTTTTATCCTTGTTGAGACTACATGTGAAGTAGGTGTGCCAATATTTTCTATGATGTGACCCTATTGTTAATTTTTTTTTAAAGAATCTTTGTAGCCGTTATTACGGAGTTCAGATCCAGCTAATTTAAGTCAGGGTTAGGGACCTAAATTATCTTGTATTGCCCAATTTAGTGTTATTATCAGTGTTTGAATTCTGTTCTTGAGATGCATGAAAACAACGGCAGGCTTGGTAGTGTTGTGAGGAAAGAGATCATCGTTTTATATTAAAAGGAAGTTGGAAATAGATTAATTTTACTACTTTTAAATAGTTGATAGTGTACTTCTAGAAACCATTGGGATTTTCATATTGCAATGAATTTGATGGATTTGGCTCATTGGGTACAAATAAGTATGAACTAAAAATTCATATACACTTATGTCATATGAAGAAGTGTGCATTAAGACCAGGTCTTGATAATAAATGATAAAGTTTATGTTTTCAGGTTATACAAGGCAAATATAATTATAATGTCTTCATTGGTACTCAGCACAGGCTTAAGCTTTCAGGTTTGAACTCACATAAAACTGTTAATTTATGAGCTATGTCATGTTAGTGTTGGATAACTAGCTAGAAGATAAATCTGTACTTAATACAAATCTGTCTGAGTTGATGATGTTGAATGTAATTTATATAGAAAGTCTAGTTTTGTTGTGAGAAAAAGAGCAGTTTTATGTGACAGCTTTAGAAGTAGACATGGTTATTAATCCTCGATCATTGTGTATATTCTCAGGAAATTTTTTTATTTTGCACCGTATTTGAGGATTATTTTTTTTTTTCATTTTGTGCTTAGTCACAGCAAAGTATGTTGTTGTGCTAAAGTTTGGAGGTTTCTATTGCTTATAGCTATTTTCCATAATCTCTGTTGAGAACTAATTCTGCCTTATTCAATAAACACAAGTTTCTGGGGAGCAGGCCTCAGATCTTTGTTTAGATCCCAGATGTTGTCTGGTGGTGTTGAAAAAGGAGAAACGAGCTCGCTGTGTCTCGTGATTGTATAGTATAAAGTCGGTTATAGATGACTCCTTCATGTTGTGTTTTGGGAGTATTGGACCAGAGACTTGTGACTTATTTCAGAAGAGGTCTCCTTGTCCTTTATTAACTGGATATAACATGAAGCAGTCTCATAACTGATTAGCATGGTATGCTATTCATAAACAACATGCAATTAGCGTATGCTAATAATAAGCAATATTCTGCTGAAATGTCAGCATCCAAACAGCTTAGACAACATCTGTTTGAGCAAGACGTGCAATAGGCATTATATCTGTATTTTACTGAACACCACTTAACCAAAATTCTTGGTTAACCAAAGTTTGCTTATATCCCCCAGGGTTGTACAGCATACAGACACTAGTCAGTTTAGCTGAGCATAGTCCCTGTAAAGCTGGCATTTTGGAAGCCAGCTGGCATCTTTCTGCTGTATTCTGTGATTGAGAACATGAAACACAGCCTGTTTGGAAGGAGAGGAGTCCAGCGAGCTTTGGAAAAGCTGAGAAAATCTTTTTCTTTCTGATAAAATAAATGAGATTTTAGCTGAAGGTTTTGATGACCCCTCAAGACATTTGACTCAGCATGAAGACGGAGGTGTAGAAATGTGTCACTATGGCGTATCTGCAGCTCTCTCTGTATATGATGCACATATATGTTTCCATATAAATAATGATGTGTGGGAGAAAATAACACAAGAAACTAAGAATGCATTTCTAAATATGGTATTCTGCCAGAATATGAAGTCCCTTTTTCAAGAAGACTGTAAGCTTCTTTGCACTGATAATTTATTTAAAAAATTTTATAACTCTGCTCCATGTTTGTGGTCCTGTGCGAACTGCCCATTTTTTGCAGGCCCTGATTGTAAAAGTGAGATTTTGTTTCTGATTTCTCTCTGACCTTCCTCTCTACTGGTCAGCGTCCAAAGAATTTTTTGTTTGTTCTTATTCCTCATGCCATGGTTCTACGGAGTGATAGGTCTTCAGTCAATAAAACAATTCCTTTTATTACCAAGCCCATTTTCCCACAATTACCTTGACTTGAAGAATGAATTTGCTTCATTGTATTAGAGAGAATATTTTCTGACAGCTTTTGAGTACAGATCATTAAAAAATTACCAGTTTGAAATGTTGACTTTTGTCTCTTTCTTTGTCTCCTTCTATCTCAAAAATAGCTTATCACATCTTTCAACTTTCTAAATAATTAAATCTCCTTGAAAACTCATGCATATTCTGTGTTGGATAGAACAGGTTGTAATTAAGCAGAGTTATTAACGATTTTGTTGTTGATAAATTTGGGCCCAACTCTGCTCTTGTAGATATCAGTTGACTTTATTGGTCTGATCTTTCTCCATAGAGGTTACTGTTGTGAAACAGGTGTAACAGAACAGAAAACTGTACTAAAAATCGTGTTTGCTATGTGAATGGTAGAAGATTTATGATATCTTTAACTGCCCGTTTCTATACATTTAACAACTCGTGTTCTACAAATGATGAGGTAGACAAGTGCTTTGATGTCACTTAACAATTGTCAGCTGATTTAAGGAATTGGTTATATTTACTGTTTTGAAATAAAACAGGAACATTGTACACTCCGGAGTGTGTTGGAGTCCAAGCCATGCTAACACCAAGACCAAAGTTTTGTTTAGGAACTGTCTCTGTCGACCAAAGGGTATTTTAAGATGTTTTATCTCAACTATCAGTTTCAAAAAACAGTCTCACCATTTCCTAGCTGTGGTCTTAATAGTAAACTCTTAATGGATTTCTAGGTAAATCCAATTAATTTTGTTGTTTTCAAGTTAATTCATCAGCTACTGGAAACCCCCAATTTTTTTATTTTAAAGTATTTTAATTTCGGTTTCCTTCTCACATACCTATCCTTCTGTCACTTGATTTGTCTGCATGAAGGCCTTCCTGATCCATAGATGAAATTCCGGAGTGGTATTTTTCTGTGACTGTTTCTGCAACAATATTTTGTAAAAGGGCACTGGTGCTAATTTCTCCTTCAGTGACGTCCCTCAGTTATAAATCACAGTTTTAAGAGGATGTAACCCAACCCAACCCACTTCAGTGGAGCTTTGCCTCTTACCCTATTCAAGCCTACGAGGTTGGTCCCCTAACAGGCTGGAGATGTAAGAAATTACAAAGGTTTCAGCCCCTCTTACGCTTTGTCTTTCTGACAAGGGAGATCCAGACTACAAACCAGAATAATTTTATTCTTTTTGAAAGGACAGCTTTTATGCAGTAGAAATATGAGCTGAGATTAGAAGTACACACTTGTCATGCACATTAAAAAGGTAAGCAGAGCTTCATTGTAACACTTGGAACAATACTTTCATCCTTAACTTTCAGTATTGAACACTGATGCACAAGTTACTCTTCCCCAGCTGTTTACTCAGTAGAGAGGGATGGTCTGAATTTTGCTTCCCAAAAAGCCTGTTGCCCTCTGTTACGGGGAGCCTGCTAAGGAACCTGAATTGACGAACCTGAGTCTTATACAGGTTCCCTCTCCTGCATCACGCTCTCCCTATCCTGAGGTGGTAAGAATAGTGTCAGTGTAGCTCAAGCCAGTAATGTAAATTCTCTGGCTGTATCACCGTGAGGGCAGAGAGAGGCTGTCAAAGCACCTTTGATATTCACTTGAAAAGACTGACTTCCCACAATTTTAGAGGGATCTTGTTGATCATGACATGCTATTAAGGAGGGAATAGCTGGATTGCAGTGCTCGGAGTCAGTTTAATTGCCCACTGGACAAAACTTGCAGAGTATAAATGGACGGGAGAGGAAAGGTCAGGATTAGGGGTGGAGAAGGAGATACTGTGGGAGCTTCTAATCATTTTACCTAAATTAAAATCCATCAGGTATTTTAAATTTTTTGAAATGCATTAGACAAAAAAGAGTCCGTTTCTACTCTCATGAATTTATTTTTCTGCTACAGTGACCCATAGGCTAGTATTCAATTATTTATAATGACGTATCAGTAGTTGTGGAGGGTTCAGATCCAATATGCTAATGACAGTATTGTATCAGCATATGAACTTAAAAATGAGGTGGAATGAAACATTTTAAAGCAATGTTTTCGTCTCTTCTCTCTATTAACCCTTAATAGCTTCAACTCTTCTGTGCCGATGTAGGTTTTCTAAGTAATGATTGAATATGAGTTTTTAGAGGTTCATTCTTTCCATAGATGCCTTATAAGGTTCTCAAGCACAAATTCATGAAAATGGCAAAATATTTCCATCAAAAGTTTGCATGTAAACATTGCAAGTCTGTGTCCTGTCTGTTATGAGCAGTATGGTATATATCTTTCTGATTCCCAGTGTGTTTTGCAGGGAATCAGGACGTAGGAAATCAGGGCAATTCAGACCCCGTCCTCAACTCCTTGTTCATATTCCCTATGGGGAAATTCCCCTTCTGTATTTCTCTGAGCATTGCATCTCAGACATGTTCCACTTTTAAACAAGGATTTGGCCTTGGCATCTTTTTGATGTAGCTTCTTACGGTACTATCAATACTTGTCATCCCAAGATCATGAGGGTTCTTAAAGAAGTCTTGAGATTAAAATTTTTCTGTTCTTTTAACTCACTTTATTGATTCTTGAGCCTTTAGAGATTTAGTGGCTTGTGTTTGCAGGTTTTTCTGTGCCAGACGTGTGAGTAGGTCTTTCTTTAAAGGAGAAAAAATGGTTTTTTGAGCAGCAGAACTGAAAGTCTTTTGTCCTACAGGTTTTTGTCACATTTTCTAAACTCTTTGTCCCCAGCAAGATACTGTGAGCTCCCTTCCTATTACATTCCCACCAGAAAAGAGACAGCAATTGTACGAAGTTCAGCATGTCTAAAGCTATGTGCATGCCAAGTAGCCAGGACAGGTACGTTGGTCAACCAGCTGGCAGCTCCAAAGCAGTGTCTTAGGGCTGAGTTATGACCACACTTTCAATGGAGTGGCCAGCAATTTCAACTTCTGTCCTCAATCCAGACAGTGATTTGTATAAAACTCTTAGGAACTTAATTATCTCTGAGACTTTTATCCCTAATTTTAACTTAAATCAGCCTGTAGGTTGAAAAGTTATTAGAAAGCTCTTCATAGATTGAAATACAGACCAGTGAGATCATAAAAGCTTCCTTTTCTTAGGAAACTAGATTAAAAATGTAAGGGAAGTGTAACTCCCATCAGTTGGCGCTTTGGGAAAATACATAAATGTCATAAGACTGGGGATTAAATCATGAGACTTGGATAACAGAACTGTTATATGCTGCTCATAAACTGATCTAATTTCTCAGATATAAAATGTGTGAGCGGGCTGTGCAGTTTCAAGAACATTTTTCCTATTTACCATGGCAGACTATTGGCAGGAGGAAGCAGAACTGCCTATTACATACGCATGATAAAACTGTAGCAACTAAATGGAAGCTGAGGTGGAAACCCCAGACAGAGGGCTTTCATTAGGAGAAAAACAGCCTCTGTTCTCCACCAGCATTGCTAATCACTTCCTATTGGTGATTTTATAACCACAGAAAGCTCTGTGAATTTAATTGCTGGAAGTTACCTTTTTATTTCTTTTAACAGCATCTAAAATTCATGCTCAGGGATACCAATCAATCAGGAAACAAATCTTTGCTCTGAGTTAGCCTTTGCAGGTGGTTTAAAGAAAATTTAATTCTTTCCCATTTGGCCATGTGCAACACCTTTATCCTCTTGATGAGGGCAAAGTGAAGGTCTCCTCTGAGCTCACTGTCACTGCTGCTGTAGTTGACTGGGGTGCTGAAAAGTTGTGCAGGTGGCAAGCTTTGCCCTTGAGAAAAAGCACATCACCTCTGTGCCTATTATTTTTCCTGAAAATACGTAACTTCCCACTTCCCAGAAGTGGCAGCAATAAACAATTGTACTACTTCCAGCATCAGCAATTTTAAATGCCAACTGTATGTGCCAATGGATAAACATGGGGGTTCTTTTAACAAGAACATAATTCATCTTTTTTTTTTTTTTTCCTTTTTTATCATGTCCACAGTGCTCTAATTATTAGGTTTACTGCATGTCTCTTGTGTGGTAACTTTATAGTATTTCTACCGTGTGGTGTATTTTCGACACTAATGTGCAACTTCACAATACCATCCTAGGTTTTCTGCCTGTTTCCTCCTGAACGTATGTCATGCCATTTGTCAAGTGATTTAATAGCACCCCTTGACCTTAAAAATAAAATAAAGCTAGATCAGTTTATAAAAACATGAAAAACTTTAAAAGCAGCTTCCACTGCACATTCTCCCATTCAATCCAAGAGCTATCAGACAGCATCATTCATTACTCACTTTTCCTGAAGTAGATGAAATGACATGGTGTAAGTCTCCTTATTTATAATAATGCTTGGTTTATATCATGGAAGATTTAAATTTTGGTGAAGAGATGTTATTAAAGAAAGGTACAAAGCGAGTGATTTGTTACAGCACTGAATTATTTATGATATGGTGAGTGTTAGCCGGGAACGCTGACTTCTTAGTCCATTGCAAGCGCCTGTATCAGTATTTTTATGAAGGGTGTTCTTTATCACCGAACTAACTGAGATCACATTTACATTAGTGCTTAAATTCAGTGGAAGAAAACAATGTGGCATGAATATGACAGATGTACCATAAGAGCTTAAACACCTGTTTTCTGTTTAGTAATTTAAGAGATTTGGAAAGCACAAGCACAATGCAGACCTGGAGCATGTGTGACGAATATAATTTCTCTTTAAGATTCTCAGTCATCACATAAAAGTGATTGTTTTAAATGTTCTTTGCAATATTGCAACTTCTATTGTCTGCTATTGTGAAATGGAGAGTTGTTAGTAATGATGTCTTTTAAAATTTGGGCAATTCCTCTATCATATAGAATGAAATATTGCAGTACTTGAATGTTAGACTTTCCCAGTTCGATAATTTATGTAGGGGGGCTGCTCTATCTGCTCTTCAAAGCGGAAATTCTTTAGACTGACTTGCAAGTGTGATTCCGGGGTGGTGTCTCGGAGGTTGATGTATTGCCACATGGAAGCGTATTTTGGTTTTCCTTTCATCCTTTGCACTTGTCCCAGTGTATTCTGTATATGAGAAATGAGAGCAAGAAGTGTTAAGTGGAAAGGTGGAAATAACATACTTACCATATCAGTGGTATAACAAAACATGGTAACATATAGTGCATCGTTTTAAGAAAGGATACTCTGCTGTGTGAGCTAAAGTGGCTTCTGCTTAACATCTGAGGGACCCTGGAGTAAACCTTGCTCAAATTCTTTGTATTGTTCATTTACGATGCCCATTTCACTTGCATGACGCGGTTTTTAGAGAAGAGTCTTTCTGACTGTTATGTGGTCAGGTTCAAGAACTTGTTTCTGTCTATCTGTGGGTCATCTTTTTATATTTCCAAGACTGCAGTCAGTAGAAAGAGAGATGAGAGTTACTTGGGGTCCACTGTAATCTCTGAGTCCCTGTGATAGCCAAGATAGGCAAGACCATGGCATCCTCTCCTCTCCTCTCCTCTCCTCTCCTCTCCTCTCCTCTCCTCTCCTCTCCTCTCCTCTCCTCTCCTCTCCTCTCCTCTCCTCTCCTCTCCTCTCCCCAACGTACTACCCTGAAGAGGGAGGTTCAAGGGGAGTACCAGCTGAATCAGTTTGCCTTGCCGAGGAGTCTGCCACACTAGACAAAATTTCAATTTACTGATGTCCATCACGAGATGGAATAGAGCTAGAAAACTGCACCATGTCACCTAAGAAGTTCTCCAAATTCTAAAGGGGACTCCAAAGTGCTGCTTCATTTGGGTAGACCTAATTGTGTGTATACACATAGGCAGCCAAACTCATACACTCATACACAAGCAATTACAGTGCATAATGAACAAAACATTTTAATTTATATTTTTTAAAGTATTCCTTTCAGTTCATTTGTACATCTAAAATAATACATATATTTCTTTTTGTAATGAGTGTGTCTTATCATGCAAATTCCACAGCTATTAGCAAATCTTTCAATCAGCAGAAAAATTTAGCTCTTACTTACCTTGCTAGAACTCTTGGTTGATTCATAGGTAAAGTAAATAAAGAGGGGACTTGCACAGCCAAGTGCCTCTTGGCTTCAGAAATACTATAGTGCGTTTATCTATCATAGCTAGGAGCTCTGGGAGTAGTCCAAACCAGATAATTTTCAGAAGGTAAAAGTGTAGGATACATATTAGTTTACTAACTGTTATACAGAGCTGACTTAGGCTTGTACCTATTGTTATAATCTTGTTTACAATTTGGGTTTCAATATCTCATCGCGGCCGTAGGCTGAGTTGGTCCCTGATGATGTCAGATACCGTTTGAACATAGTCTCATTTGAAACACAACAGAATTAATGAATAATATTGAAATGCAGGAGATAGAATCAGTAAACATGGAAGAACATGTTTATTCTCTTCTTTTTGGCATCAAAATAATTTTACAAAAAGCGTTAAAATAAATTTCAGCTCCACAGCTCCTCTGTGAACTAAGGAAATATTATCCATGCTGAAGGGTTGACACGGATGATATTTATCTCTGTGCCAAAATATGTTCCCCTTGCAAAAAAAAAAAAAAGTGGTTTACTGGTCTTTTGAAATGACTTCATACTTTTCATCTGGAATTTCTTCATCAGTTCCTCTTTGCCTTGTTCAATTTGGTATTTCTAGTCCATCCAATTTCAATTTAAGGTTTCAGGTGACAGAAAAAATAACCACATATATTGTATATTATTCCAGAGCTTAATCACCCTTATTGTGATAATATATACTGTTCTTTTAATAGACATGCATTTGAAAGTGTGGTGACAAGAACTGCAAATGATTTCCTTTTACTGTTATCAATGTCATATGCAGATATACGTCACTTTTCCAATCCTACATTGCACATCCAGGTGCAAGAATTCACAAAATACTCAAGTTCTGAGAGCCACTGTGCTATAGTAAGAATATACTTTTCTGTTGGTTAAGAACATTTTCTGTTGGTTATTTATCAAGACTGCTAAGATATTTTTAGCTATCACTGCTGTCCACAATTTTGTTCTGAGGTATTTAGGTTTTCAAATGTATCTTGAGTCTGCCGCTCGGTCCTGTTGGCTCTTTATAATGCACGTCTTTACAATATCACCAAAGATATTCCCATGAGGTGTTGGTTCCTCATTTACAATTTCTTTTTCAGATTCTCAGTGTTCTTTAACATGTTTAATATATAAGCCATGTTGATTTTGTGCCATGCTACTTTTTCATCAGCGAGATAATAGGGAGAGATATTTATACAGAAATTAAAGCAAGTCTTTTCAAAAGTTATCTTTATCTACTGAATTTGTAATATCATCACAAAATGATATGAAATTCCCTCAGAAGACCTGTTTTCTATTAAACAGTGTTGATTGGTATTAATCATGCTACCACTCAATCCAACTGATTGCCTCTTTTAACATTATTTTCACAATTTTTCCTTACCATGATGTCATGTTGAGATGATCCCACTTACTTCCTGGAAATGTTGATACATTGTCTTTTTTCTAGATTTTAGAATTTCTTCTGTGTTACAGTAGATATTATACTTCATAATCATTGTCCAGAGGAAATCTTCAGACCTTAGAAATTTCCTTAGAAATTATAAAGCACAAGGAGTCTGGTCTTGCAGGTTGGAATACAATCAATTAAAGATCTTTGCTCTTTAGTAGCCTCCTTATTTACTATTGAATCGACAACGATTATTCTGCCCTAATAGAGGAAAAAAAATTCACTTACACTATTACCAATCATTTCTACTCACTAAGGGATATGGAGATATTTTCCATTTCATATATATAACAGATGCGTCTGTTACATTCTTTAAAACAAAAATGAAATGGAATAATCACAGAATTCTCTTTTCTGTGCTTCCATGAATTTGGGATGGGGGGGAATTGCTCTGAGCTCTTAGCCCACAGTGGAAAGCCATGAGTGTGTATCATGAAGTTTAAAATTAATGCTACCTCATCATAATTTTTCTGTATTTAGTATCAAGGAATAATGCAAAATTGACCCAAATATTTATTACTTCGTACCCTTAATAAAACTATATGAACATCAAGAAAATGTTTCAAGTGAATTTTTAAACTGTGCAGCTGAATATTTGGTAACAGTAGAATCTTAGGTATTTCAAAGCATATGTGCCTTATGTCTTGGGTAAAGTTCGGCTTATTTTATTTTAAAATCCGTTTGAGTATATTGGTCTGCTTTTCTGCTTCCTTACATCTTCTTTAAAATTTTATTTTGACGTTGGCAAACTGAATATACAAATGCCAACAGAATTCTTATGCTGTGTTGAGAAGCTTTTTGGTAGCCCAGGCAGCTGTATGCCAAGAGTTTGAAATGCTAGAAGCTCTTTATTTCTATTGAGCAGAGACACTATTTGAAAAATTACAGCATAATTATTGTTTTAAATTTTTTAATTTTTACAGTAAACAGCTACACAAAATTAACCATTTTAAATAACAGTCCAACACATTTGAAGTTTGCAAAAGAAATTCAATTTCCTTTCTCTAACAAAATGACCAATATGAAATTTTCTTCTTGGCTAGGTTAGAAAAGAAAAGAATAAGTTATCTAATACTTGCTTTGAAGAGCTGTCTGGATTTTGAAAAGGCAAGACTTCCAGATTGCCTGGTTTGAAATAAAGGGTTGTATGGTCTTGCAGTATTGAAAATAAAAAAAATCAAGGGAATACTAATATTTTTATTGTTCCTGGGTTTGTTACTTAAAAGAGAATCATATCCATACTTTGCAACAATTCGCCAATTTCCTTAAGGCTTTTTGCAGCATGCATTGATTATTGCTGCTAATTGGGAAAGTAATTGAAAGACGCCTGCCTCTTGTGTTTTACAGCCATGCATTGTCATTAGCAAAAGCTATGCCCTCTGACCCCACGAGCTCTCAGGGGTCAAAATGTATCATTATATCGGAGCACAGTATTTCATAACAAAGGCCATTAAACATTTTGGGGTGTTTTTTTTAGTGAAAAGAATAGCTTATCGAGGAAAAGAATGACCTGCTAACTATATTTATCTTACACTTTGAGTAACTGCTGGCAAAATACAGAGTCCTGAGATGTGCTGTGTAAATATTTTATGAAGGAAGCTTCTCTAGCAGAGATGTTAATAATTTAAAATATGATGTACTACATACCGAGTTTTAGGAATAGACATTTAGTAATAAATTTGTATTTTGTATGAAAGCCTAGTAAATGACTCCCTTGCCACATATTTTGTGTTACAATTGTGTTTGCATGTCTTCCTTCATAAATTATGCCTATGTATATACATGTCACAATAAACTCGGATTTTTAAACCAGACATGATTCCAGGGTCCATTTAGAAAGTATTATAGGTCACGTTTAAAAAAGACGTCGCCTCCAAGTCAATAACGTATGCCTCCAAAAAGCCAATATTTTGTTGGAGTTGTAAATTTCTTTTGTTTTTCCTTCTGAAGCTTCCCGTGCAGCTAACAGGGTGATTGAAGGACCTCAGAAGAGCAGTCCCGCAGAAATGCAATCATTGGCTTTAAGTCAGGTTTTATTCTGTTAAGCATGGCTGCAGCAAGGATAGCATTCCTCTTTGAGTCAGTAGCCAGTTGGTTAGAAAAGTTAGCCAGGAGACACCAGACCTCATTTGTAGGTGCTTTTGTGTCCACATCCGAGTCTAGGCACGTAACTCCTCTGGACTGAGCTTTAAATGCACTTTGTTTAGAAAACTAATTTACAGTATTTTGCATACTACTTGAACGCTTTGGATTGTTTCAGAATAATGTTGTGGTGATAAATATTCACATTATATTTCCAATTTTCACAGGACTCATGCTGGGGAAGCAAAGTAGATAGACCACAAAGCAGTGAATCAGTATAAGGATGGGCTTATAAATGTGTCAGTCAAAATATCTTTTAATTCTTCAGGTTTAAACTTTATTTGCCGATTCTGCTGTTTGTATTGCACTCTTATCTTTTTGTCCTTAGTTGCACTTGCTGGTTTATTATGCCATGTTTTTTTAATAGGAAATTAAGTCTCTGGTCTATGTAGAATTAACCAGAGAGAGCATCCAGAACAAGCCGCTATGTTCCAGTATGTCAGAATAGGTTTGCCATTTCATACATGTGAAATACGGTATTTATGACTGTAATATAATAAAATATTTAAAGTTCAGATTATATCTCTTCTGTACTAAAATTCAGAACGTTTTCTGTCAGGTAGGAGTATTACATCTCAGCATTAACTCTGTCTCTCTGCATCAGATAATGCTCCCTATTTGTATTTGTTAATGAGTGCAGACATTCATATTTTAGTACCTGATGGGGATGTAAGAGACAGAATATAGATTTTTTTTTTCCCCTAAATTAGAAAATTATCCGAACGGATGGTTGATTAATAATCATTCTAAATTAAAGTGCTTTCATAAGCTACCATACAGAACCTCACTTTTAAAAAATCAATCTTTCAAAGCTGTCACTTTTGTCATTTGTTAAGCATTTGTTGAGGAGGAAAGAGAATATTTGTCCTAATTCTGCGCTCCCTAAGCTGTGCCAAGAAAAAGGGAAAAAAAAAAAAAAGTCATCCCGCTAATGCACTGTATTGCAACAGAGATTAAATTGATCAGTCTGCTTAGGTATTTCCAGAGTGTCCCTTGCTGTAATATCTGGGCTCTGTATCGATGTGCTGTACAGTGCACTAATAGGTAGTAGAAAATATTTGAATAGCTAGCAATATATCTCATTCCACAAAGGACTTTTACCATGGTGGATTACTGAAATCATAAGCCTGGTGTTTGAAAGGGCCGAGACTTTGGTGAAATGCTAAGAAGAAAGGAGGAGCAAATTTCTCAACTTGGCGTTAGCCTTTTTTTGAGGACGTGATGGCTCTGAGCCTGCCCAGGGAACTTTCCCACAGACGTTTATTGCAGGGCTGGGACTGAGACCAAGGGTGAGAGACAGTAATTTATAAGTACTGATCCTGGATCTGTCATCTCCTCTCGGAGTAGTTTTAACACAGAATTCTGCTGCAATTTCCTCTTCTTAATGAGCCAGCGAGGATGAATCAGTTAATGTTTGAACATATCTTTGAAAATGTTACAGGCTGTTCTTGTTTGACTTTCATTAAGCTTTTATTTTAATCTAAGAAGACAAGTCAAACAAAAAAGATATGCAAAGTACTTCATATTTTGGCCAAAGCCTATTTAGAATACTGTACATGGATATCTTAAACAACAACAAAACAAAAAAAAAAAAAAAAAGGAAAGAGAGAGGGAGAGAGACTGCATAAAACCTTAAGTGCATTTACTGAGCTCATGTCTCCTGGTATGACTGACCTGGAATACCTAATGCTGAAGCTTCTTGCAAGGAGTCTGATCCTGGGTCTTGCACGAGGCCCAGCACACACTGGGGTAGGAATTTGTAGTTTTGCCTCAGGTGAACTTCCCGTCGTAATGGATGTGTTCAATAAATTCTAGTTATTGAATTTAAACACAGTCTCAGTTCTTAGAGTAATTCAAGGAGTTTTGGATACTGAGACCCAACAAATGCCATTTTAGACCTCTTAATAAATTATAAATACATGACTCAGGGGCTCAGAGCATGGATGCATTGTGTTTCCTCTCTCCTGAAAAGAGGGAAGCAGACTCAGGGAAGGAGCGTTTGGCTGGGCAGCATTGTTCTTTGTTACTTTCTTCCTCTGTAGTTTTTTCTTTTATTGCCTTTGGACATGCTGTAAACAAACACCAATCTCTCTCCTCTATCACATTAACTTGCAGGCTGCTCAGCACTCCTCAAAGTCTCACAAAGGTCGTAACATTTCTTTAATCATATCTAGCTTACTTTTCCTGTGGCTGCCCAGTTTCCATGCTGTTGTGTCGAAAAAAAAGCGTGTGATATTAACCTTTGGGTATTTGATTTGTTGGTACCCCCAAGAGGAAGTTGAAAGCAGAGAAGATCACAGTTTGTTGATTGTGTTTGTTGTTCTGAATTTATATTGTGTTTAATTAATCCCATGCTTCATGTCATCCATTAGTCACCTGAAAGGGCCAGAAGTATTTTGACTTTGCAAGGCAGGTAGTTGGGGAATGGGGCTCCATCTGAAGTTTCAGAACTCAATCACACCTTGGGAAGTGATGGTGTTCCTCCTTGCACTGCCAAACGCTGCTTGTGCACTTCACACTCAAACTCAGGGACGAGCTGGACACACCTTTTGAAGTCAGGACACTTTTTCCTAAGGTGTTACTGGTAGAGACGTGTATATGAAGGGGAAAGGTTTGTTTTCTTTATAATTTGAAATCTAGTCCTCAAAGGACCCATCTCGGCATTTCGTATAGTCTAAGTCTTGGTGATGCCTGTAGTCTCTCTTTTCATGACACAATGAGTTTCTTATGCTTTTATTGTCTTTCTTACTGAGAGTTTTAATTTTGTCTTAAAGTATTTTGTAGCTTTTGAGCTGTTCCTGGCAAGAGGGTGGAAAAGGAGCACTCTTCTGAAGTTCAGTCTTGTTAAGCCTGAGGCTACAGGGAGCAGGGATCAGTGTGTTTTGCTGACCTTCCAGTCCTGCGCTGTAGTGAGACATAAACCTCCTGAAAAGGCAAAACTACCTTTACGCACCTACTGAGTTTTCAGACGAAAACCAAAGGGCCGCTGTATTTCCAAGTATAAAGGCTATGATCTCAGAGGTCAAACTTCTATTATGTCACTTTGTACTGAAAAGTTGAACAAAACAAACTTTCCATTAGCACTCCACTAGCCGGGATTTATTTCCTCCAGTGACTTTTCCTTCTCTGCACACTTACGTGATTTCTCCAGGCTTTCTTCTTATTCTCATGTGGTTTTGCCTCCCCTCTACTTCTGCCTTCACTTGCCTGTGTCTGGTCCTTCCTCAGCAAGAACGTCTTCTCCTTCCTAGTCTTATTCCCATAGTGTGGGAGTCCGTTCTGTATTTTGGCACATACAAGTCTGACTTTGGTCAAGTCCCCTTATAGCCAGTGGAAAGAAAGAAGGTTTCCTGGAGGTCATGTCCTCTGGAATGCTTAGGTGCCTAAGGTAAGTTTTACAGCTATCATTCATTGTCTCTGTATACTGATTTCTCTGCCTAGGTTAAAAACTGACAAGCTTTCACTCACATGTTTAACTTTAAATGTTTAAAATTTGAGTGAGATGATCCTCACCATTATCATTCAGAGTTTCCATTGCCCCTTTGAAGGTCTGTATTTCATTACAGATTTTCTAAACCCCGTTCTTCTTTCCATCTTGTCCCAGTGTTTTCTCCTGCAATACTGTCACATTTTTATTATCCTGTTTGCCTTTTCCCCTTCAGGTTTGTGCATAAGTACTTCATCAGCCTTTAAATCTCCTGACATCTCCATAAACATATGTTTGTTCCTCTTCCTTCCCTGTCGAAGTTCCCTTAGCTCTTCTCTAATTTAAATTTACTCTTCTAAAAATCACTTTCTCCCTCATGAGCTCTCCACACTCCTCTTCATTTCTTTCCTAGCTGATCTGCGGAAGAAAAGAAGAGCAGAGAGGCAGAGATGTCTTGGATAATGTCTGTCCTACTTTTATACCAGCTAAAACACGACCGAGGAGCGCTCAGCCTATTTTCACCGCTGTGCTCTCCTCCTCCCCATTCCCTCTCCCCAGCATTCTACAACACTGCTAGGAATTTCCCAGCTCTGTTCTTCCTGCAGAAGGCAGGTGGTCGGATGCCATGGAAGGCAAAAACATGGATCTAACCCATGAAGAGCAGATGTGTGTATTGGCCCGCAGTAATAGCCTAAAACCCCTACTTTCCCTTTACTCAGAAACAGCTATTTCACACTATTGTCGTTAACATTTGGCTCCTGCAGCGGCCTATTATTGTTTAAAGTCTCTGACACATAAAACCAGAGTCTTTATTTCAGAGGGAGTAAGCAGGGGAAAAATATACATTCCATCCAGCAAATTTGCTCTATTACCATATGTTCTTACGCGGCGGCTTCTTTTCCTGACTTTAAAGACCTCTGTAGCAGCCGCAGCAGCAGCAGCACCTGCCTCTCCCCGGCTTCCCACGAGCACCCTTAATCGGCTCTGCTCCCCCCCCTCGCCATCTGAGCTGCCCTCAGCGTGCTGATGGAGAGCCGGGGGTGGGGGTGGGCGTAGCGATTCTTTCTTGTTTCTCATCTCCCTTACATGCGTTTCGCTTGTACGAAACTCTCACCTTGTTGGAGCAGAGGAGTGAAAAGTCCTTGTGAAGGGATCAGCTCTTAAACAAGTTTCTTCTTTAAATTCTGCTTACCAGAAGCCGGCCTCGTGGTGCTCCGTGCCATCCGAGATGAGGGTTGTAGTAATTTAATTGTAACACTCTTCTTTTACCAACTTGGTCAATAACTGAATGATATGAAGGGTCAAGGTTTACAAACTAGTGAACTCTGCTCGTGGATACTGTTGTTCTCCTGCTTGCTTTTCCCATTGAAGAGTAATTGCTTTGAGCACCAGAAATGATTACAGAAGATTACACCTTTTAAAGCAGCCTCAGGATCTCGTTCTGAGGAAGACCACAGTCCGTAAAATGTTGTGTGCCTCACCCAGCAATTACTCACTATGTTGTAGATAATTTCAGAAAGCATAAATTGCCCATTATTTCTGAAGAGGGTTGTTTTTTTGACCAGGCGTACTGAACGTGGATGCTTTTCCAACAGATTTTCATGCAGCTTCCACATAGTTGTACAAATGAGAAATAAAATATTGTATTTCCATTTCTCCCACTCTTTTTTAGAATTTAAAATTTAATTATTTTATGGTAAAATTTTTTGATGAACAAAGTTTAATAAACCATTGTAACTGCCTAAAATATAAGTTTGGATTTTGCCATATAAAAATATTTCATTGCAGAGATGTAAGTGCATATTATTGCAGGTCAGGCAATTCAATACACAATAAAATATTTTAATTTGTTAAACAATTTTTTTTCATATCGATATCACCGTGTAGCATTGATATCGTCTTCTGTGGCAACTCTTTACTGGATGTTGTCTCTCATGAGGCAATATATTGAATTTTTATGGTGTATATCATGAAATACCTCGTTTCAGTGAAAAAATCCAACCTGTATTGCAGAATAGACGCATAAAGCACTTCAATTGCAGTCCGTGAGAGCCTGTAGCAATTTGGGAGAGCACAGGTGTTTGTTGAAGTGATCCCGAATGGAACATGTGCAGTTCAGGTGAACCGACATTAATGTTTTTATTTAAGGAATAATGAAGTATTTAATTTTTGTAGATAATTTTAGAAAAATATTTTTCAGCATTTCTGCATCACAGGTTTTTCCATAGGTGCTTCTTTCATGGAAGAGCTTAATGTTTTGACTTTTCACCCCAACCTGATTTTTTTACCCTATAAAAATTCCAATTTTTAACTGGTTTTAGAAATCAGTAACCTCTTGTGCTTATTTCAGAGGCAGGAGATATATTGAAAGCACTATCTTTAGGAAAATGGTATATTCATCTGTCCATGTAAGCTTCAATATAATGTATTATTAATACAATGTAATTTTAAGAAACTTAATTGGATTATGCAAAAGAAATTCCCTTAAATTATTAAAAACAACATAATTGAGGTTGGATGAAGAGGCTGTGGTGCTGTACTGAAATGCGGAGTATTTTGCCCTCTTGCATGCCCACATGAGGACGTAAAGAAGAAAATGTTTCTCTTATTCTTTTCCACGTGTTGCTGCTATTTGTGCTGCGGTGCAGTGGCGGTGACTGGCTCTCACAGCATCGCTGTGTTCCGCAGGGAAACGGGCCAGACTCGGGGTGTCCTGGGGTATGTTCAGCCACACGCGCTAAGAAACCGCAGTTCAGGCTAATTCCTTTCCTCGCTGTTTGCTTCTTGGAGCCCGTCTGAGGAGGTCTGACCTCAGGGCTGTGGCAAAGCAGGAATTTGAGAGCGTGGTAGATTATTTGCTAGATATCCTCGTTTAGATAAGAGGCACCATTGAATCTTTCTGGACGGAACTAAAATCCTTGTGATGACATTTGTTTTACCATGGAAAGTGGTCGGTCTGTCTCTCATGGAATATTAAAGGGAAAAGACAATCAGTCAACTTTAAAAGCAGGTATATTTGGACAGGGAAAAGACACAGCACAGTCAGATCCAGAGTAAGGAGAACAAGAAAATTAATTGCAGCTAACTCTAAGGGACCATTGTGTTAACACTGGGAAAAAGCAGTGTCTGAAATGAATTTAGGAATAAGAACTATCTGAACAGTCGAGCACAGTGTGAGCAAACAACTTGGTGTTCTACACACCAAAGCCTGATTTTATTTTTAAAACAGAGCGCAATGTTTGTCCAAGACTTTCAGCTGTCTTCCCATGTTGCAGGGTGGGTGTGCATATGCTCACACATGTACGGCATTGTGCATTTCCTACACAATTGCTGAGATCATCCCGTTGGTTGGATCTGTAAACCCACACTCCAGCGTAATAAAAGGGGAGTTACAATGCTTGAGTCTCTAGAGGGTGTAGGGGGGGGAACTATAAGAAATTTACTCCTCTGCTCATAAAAATAAACCTACCTAAGCTCAATAGTTTTTCCGTAACAGGCATTATTAGGAACTGACTGATCAGCAATACTACCCACTTACATCTGGCATTGAATTTTCTAAAGATATAGCTTTTTCATTATCCTTAAAAAAAAAGCCCTGTATGCTTACAGGGTAAATCCTACTCCTTTAGTGCCCTGTTCAATATACAGTCTTCTCTGTCAGCTCTTTCTACTACGGCATCAGGTGGCATGGATCTAAAAAGTAAGTGCCCAAACCCAGAATAAGAGAGAGCTATAAGAGATACCTTCAAGTATAGCCTCATAGAATAATTCAATTTTCAATTAGTACATAGCAGCAAAAGACAGGTGGACAAAAATTGACTAGAATTAGAACGGTGTGTACCACAATGACCATGAAAACCAGAAGAATGCTGACCAACAGCAGCTGAGATCTGATTTATCAAGTAAGGTGTATTAAACAGATATTTCCAGAAACTGGGGGGACAATGATTCCTGATTATGGAAAGAAGCCTGCTGCTTTCCTCTCAGTTTCCTTATGGAAAAGGGAAGAAACAGGCAGAACCCATAAAAGGTGACAGCTCGTGTGAAGTCTAATCCTGCTGGTTTACCACTGAGAATAATTTTAATTTCCAACTGCCAATAGCATTTACTATTCTGTATATAAAATCGCCCTTAACTGATATTTTTTGACTGCCGTTGAGCTTTATTTCATTACTTGCTGGATACTCCCAGCTCCCGTTGTCTGCTGGGGCACTGGGGGCACTGCAGCAGTTAAAAAGTGCTCCTCTAAACATGTAAATGCAGGGGTGTGAGTGCTGGTTCCCGCACACTGCTTGAAGTCAACTTCTAGCTAGGTTGGTTACCTGGGAAACAGCTGTCAGCACAGTGGAAAGGAATCTATTTAGTGTGGTGGATAGGTGACGGTTTAAAAGAAAAAAAAAAAAAAAGAGAAACAACAGAAAAACCCCGCCATTGCCCATAATTTAGCTTTTTATTTGTATCACGAAAGAAACAGGAGGTAGGGTGTGCTTTCTAAGAAGTTTGTTAAGAATAAATTATCCCCCGAACTGGTCTGGAACTGCAGAAATGGTTTAATTTATGGGAAGAGTCTTTTTATAAGGAATTTCAATAGTAGCTCAAAATTTTTTTATAACAACAATACTGAAAATAACATAATTTTTGCCAGTTATTTTCAATTTGTCTGCTGCAAGTATGCAATAAGTGAGAAAATTTAAGTCGTTGACAGTTTTTATTTGCAGAGTTCTTCCAGAAGAATTAGTCTTTAGAGCACCTGTCTAATGAAGGTAAATATTGCTGGATATTTCAGATAGTGATTCCTAAAGCTGCAGCAGAGACAGCTTAAGAATAGCTTTTACGAAGTTGTCAGAATTAAGAATTCCTGGCTTCTGCTCCGTGCTCAACTTCACTGACCTGTGTCACGTCTCAAAGACAAAAGCAGAAAAGACAGTGAAATAAAAAAGCTGGTTGTCTTGGCACGAGTTACGGGTGACCTAATGATATTGGCACCATCGAAGCGAAGCTCTGGTTGTTACCTGTATTGCTGTGCAGTTTCCCTCTTTCTAAAGGGGGTTTCATGCTGCTGTTTTGGCAAAGAAAGATAACTGCATCACTTTAAATTATATCAAATACGTGTATCAAGTAAATGCCTATCTTCCCAGTTCATAGGTTTCTGGTTCAATTCATGTTAAAATTTCAATCTGAGGGCTTCCATAGTTTGATTGCAGTTACTTTCTTAGGTTCCTCTTCTACCTTAACGCTGGCTTCCTTAAGGCTGCCGGATGAGTTTAGTACCCCCCTTCTGTTGACATACAGTGGGAGCAGGACACCATAGGGACCAGTTATCATCGAAAAAGCCAGACTCCTGCCTTTTCCTCTGCCCCATGTCACCTCTCCCTGCCAGTGCTAGTGCCTACAGAGGGGTCAGAGAGCTGATCTTCCTCAAAGCAAATCCCGTAGAAGATGAGAATAGAAAAAAAAGGGAACAACCAAGGTTTTTCCATTCAGCTGCCTGATTTGGATGTGACTTCATGAGTGCTTTGTGGCTGAAAGCTTGGGACAGGAACGTTCAGCTGCAGAGGGCAGAACTTCTCCACAGCAGCCAGCACTTCCATCAATTTGAACCGAATGTGAAAGACACTGCAGTTGTCTTAGGCGTTTTTGAGAATCCTAGCCGAAAGAAGCCATACTTCTATTTTACAACAATGATTTCCCAGTCATTTAATTTAATCCTCTAACTAAAGATTTAAGAAATTACTCTTCCTGGGTATTACCGATAGTGAAATTCCAATTAACTGATGTGAGCATCAGATCAGTTAGCCGATAGGTGTACACGTAAAGGCAGGCATAGGATAAATTCATTAAAATGCGGGAAGAGTTTGAGGTATTGTATAACATATATGTGTTTGTTCATGAGTAAATGTGACAAAATGGGGCATGGAACAGCTTTGAGCTATTAAATAGAAAGGGAGTCCCTTAAGAGTTTCCAAAGCAAAAGCAAATAACACGTTTGTACCTCCACATGTCATGAAATTCAGATTTTTTTGTCAGAACTTTCTTTTGGAAAACTCCATTTAGTCTAACTGGTACTGATTGTTTAGTCCATCAACTGGTAAATTATCGTCTCAATTATCTGTGTATCCTTGTTTCAAGAGCTAATATTTCCCAAGCTTCCAAGATTAGAAAAAGCATCACATACCATTAGTCTGGAACACCGCTGCTCCATAATGCTGTTACCATTTCTAGTCTTGCTGATCAATATCCTCAAAACCACAGTCCTTAGCTTAAGTTAAATATAATTGTCCTGTAGGAAAGATAGGAAGGAAGGAAAAAGATATCCTGGAAGCTGTTTGAAGGCAACTGAAGTTAGCCGAGAGCAGGTGGTGAGAGGAAATGATGATAGATGAGTGCAGTTTATTTCATAAGTTCATACTTTATGGTTCTAGAAATAAAGGTGCTTATCCCTAACACTGTGTATATGATTTTAGTTTTATATTTTTTTTAAGCAATCCAATGACAACATTATTGCCTCAGTGATACTTTGTGTGAAATAAAATTAAGACTGCCTAAAGGAACTAGGCTTTTTCTATTCCCACAAAAGGAGAAGACAAATTTAGCCCAAGAGGTGTCTATGAGTAAAATGATGTGGCATGAAAAGGTTCCTCCACAGAGGAGGAAAATTTCACATGACTATAAGCATACGTTTATGTTAATTAAGAACACATCTAGGGTTGGAGAGGCTTGAGAAATGGATATTACTGTACAGAATATATATGATCACTCTTAAATATGTTGTGCCTGTAACTGCACATTACTATATGCTCCACACTATACTTAGCAAGTCTGTCTGTCAGAAGGCTCTAATTGCTTTATGTGTGAGAACATTAAGCTGCAATAAATTTATATACACAGCTGTTCCATTACTGTGGAACAAGTTTTATCTCCTAATAAATTGATGTTTCTTTTTAGTGTCAACTGAAACCAAAATTTACACCCAAGAAGGTGAACCTTAACATCACGTAATTAGTTCAGTGACACCAGTGGTAATAGAGGGTACACACTGTACATCTCTTAAACATATCGATGGAGAAAAGTTTTGACTTCTGTTAATTGTTTCTTGAAAGCTTAATTGTGATTAAGAGCAGCTTTAATTGGAAAAGGAAAAAGAATCATGACCTTTAAACATACACTGCAAATAGCATGTCTGCATTTACAAGGAGTTGCACCATAACAGAAAAAAATCTAAAAGCCTCCTTTAAAATAGGAGGGGGGGGGAAGGCATTGTGGTTCTGTACGGAGTCACATTTAGGTTAATGGAACAGAAGCTTAGACTGCCCTGGACTTTTGATTAATATTTAATTAATCTTCTGTAGGAGACTCTGATTTGAATTAAACTGGGTACTAATAAAGGAACCAATTCACCAAAGAGTTCACATAAATTTGACCTGCCATTATGAGAATTTAAATTAAAATGGCCGAAGTTTTGTTTTCTGCTCATTTTATGCCTGCTCTATATCAAGTGCAAGTAATTTAATAGCACTGATAGAGCTGGGAAAAATGCGTTCTGAATTGGGCACAAGTAATAGAGCCATAGCTGTAATAAAAGACATGCCGTTTGGTTTATTTTAAATAAGTACCTTGAGCTAATGAGTTGTATTGTTCCCTCAATGCAGACTTCTAGAGCCCTTGCAAAAGAAGCAATTACCTGTACACAACAAGGGGAAGTATAGTTGCTTAAATGTAATCAGATAACCAGGCTTGTGTCTCTGTCTTTGGTTGTCTCGGGTTCAGCCAACAGGAGAACGAAAGGAGGAAGCCTTATGTGAGTTGTGAGACTATTATTATTTCCTTTGTGCCAATGCCTTAAAAGAATATTGTTTGGTTCCACAAAATCCCCAGAGTGGTTTTGGGGAGCTGCTCATGCCTTCACATTGCCTCTTACTCAAAGTGGCAGTAAAAATGATGCAAAGGAAGGCTGTCCCCAACTGCTCTGACTTCCTTCACTCCCCTTTCCATTGTGTGTGGAGGTGGCTGGGGTCAGCATTGCCGACCACGAAGACAGAGGGGGGCCGAAGGGGCTCTTGCAGGATTCTTCTTTTTACAATCCTGATGGATATTTAGCGTCTACTTGACCTCAACATAATAAAAATGAGTTTGTAGTTATTTCACTTGCAATTTTTTCTGCCAGCTCTTTTCATAATCATGGTAGATACTGTCACCATCTTGCGTGCTAGTCAGCTCCTAACCTAGTGAGCATCTTTGACGTGCCCTCTCCATATGTTTGGATGATATCTAAATCCCACAGAATTTCTCCAAGTATCATTTGTAAGGTGATTTTTCTTGTTCAGGTGCTCTGACATCAGAAGTCTGCTCTGATACCCAATTCATCTGGCTTTAGGTGTCTCCAGTGTAGTCCAGTATAGCTCGGCTCCCTTTGCAGTCAGTGGAGACGCGGGCACTGAGCTCACCACCAACTGCATCCATTTGCTGTGGGGAAAAGGACCAAAGTGTGTGTGTGTGCTCCATTGTGCAAGAGCAAATCTGTTCTTAAACTGTACGATCTTTGGTTAAGGGCTGGTTGTAAGCAGTCTGTGCAGTGTCTGCTGCAGATAGGGTCCTGCTATTTGAGTAGTGCTTAATGATGCAGAAATCTGGCAAAAATAATAAAAAGTAAATAGCAAAAGGGCAGCAAAATCAGATCTTTGTGGGTCCTGCTTCCTAAGGATATTTATCATTCTTTTCTTACATAGCCTCTAATTCCTGGGTTTGGTTTCCCCGAAAAGCAAATTACTGTGCAGCTCAAATGAGAATATTCACGGGAACTGAACTTTATCTGAGATAGCAACACAGTAATATAAACTGCTCCCCGGAAGCTATGTCTTGCCTTAGTTCATTTTGAAAATTCCCATAGATAACTCACGGCGTTTCTGTTACTTTTGGTAAGGGAGAAGTCATTTTCGGAGAAGGCTAGTGCTTACACAAGTGATGTGCACTACCACTGCCCTCTTTACAGGGTCATGGCAGTCACACGTGACAAAAACCACGATGTGATCTGTTACGATATAACCTTTGAATTACAGAGATAGTCCAACACTATGAGTTTATTTCAGAGGTTAATCATAAATACCAGTGCAGTTCTGTGCTGATGCTTCATTAGTCTGTCACTTTAGCACCTCATTGCATTAATAAGGCTCATTGTATTGAAAAAGATTTTAAAAAAAATTAATTGCAATTTTTATTTTTTAAGGTGATTGAAGAAGACACATTGGGCTTTTAAACTCAAGGGGTAGAAAAAATAGCTTTTAATACATTGTTTTAATAAATACGTTTGTTAAAAACAACGTAGTCTTCTATATAGGCCTCTCAGACAGATCAGCCTATTTAGTTTTTTGGCTAGTGAAGGATGGTCAATGCCAGTAGAAACAAGTCTATAATTTGCATTAAATGGAACTGGCTCTGCAGTATTGCTTACGTTAATGGCTGCAGTTACTTGCTTGTAATACTTCATCTTGTCATTTGGGAGCATGAAAGAGCATTTTGTAGGTATGTATCAAATTCTTCAGGTCAGCTGGGTTCATAGTTATGCAGGCTCACAGTTCTGTAGCTTCATTTTGTTCTGCTGGCAGGAGTTCCTCTTTGCTGGAAATACCCGAAGGAACATCTTAAAGAAGATGTGGAGAGCGTTAGAATGGCAGGGTACAACTTAGCCTTTTGTCATTTCTTTAATAATTATACATTTTCTGGTGTTGTAACAATTAATTCCTTTTAATGGAGAGTAGTTATGTACGAACTTTAGATGGATTTATTAGCTGTTTCCCTGGAATATAAATTGCTGTCATCAGTTGTTTGAAATATTCCGTTTTCATCTCAATGTGATTCTGTCATCCCAGCAATGCTTTTAGAGTCTTAATCCTGAAATAAGAGAGGAAGGAAGGGAAAACATCAAATAATGAGTAACAATGGCGACTTTTTGTTTTGGGGGGTTGTTTTTCATAGACATTTGTTTACTGTATAGATCAAATGCTTAGTGTGTCCTTTGACAAGTGCAGTCCATTAAATGCTTTATTCATGAACTGGGATCAAGGGATTGTCTCAGTTCTAGCCTGCTCTCTGCAATAAGATAATACAAGCAATTTCTATTAAGTATTATGCTTTAGGAGAGTGGGGGGAAAAGAAAAAATTCTTTAATCTCTTTGATCAGATTTGAATGGCAGAGAAATCTTATGCATTAATGTTTAAAATTAGAGATTTTTATCAGCAATCATTTCAGTAAGTAGAACTTGGGCTGCTGTGCTGAATAAATATACTTCTTAGTATGTGTAATGTGTTGATTTCCCTGGAGTTGCTCTTTAATTCATTGTAGAGAAAAAGTGAAGAACTAGTAAATAGGAAAAAGAAGCAGCTGAGTGATATTGCTGTAAGTGGACATGTTCAAATTGGTATGACATGCATCTTTGTGGTAGCCCAGGGATAACTTACCAGATCATTTCTATAGCAAATTGTTTCAGACTCAATCCCTGAATTTTATACTGGTAACAAGAAGCTCAGAGCTCAAAATTATTCATAATTTCTTCCCCTAAAACCTTTTCAAAACTCATGGTCAGATCTTCAGGTGCCCATAAGCTCTCAAAGCTCGGTTGGACTCAATGGGTCTAGGCAGGGTTGCCTAGTTAAGGCTTGCGCCTTAGAGCTCTGAACGGGAACTGGCATCGCTGTTCTGTAGTTAGAATCCCATATGTAGCAATTTCCATTTCAGTGAAGCTTACGAATTAGAAATCTCACTTTTTTAATAGCGTTCAGGAAATAATTTCTGGTTTCTATACAGGGATTCAGGAACCGAGCGCGCGTCAGACGCTCCAACGGCAGCAGAAGGTTCTGGTTTGCGGCAGCGTTTTTGCTGCTGGGCCTCCTGCCTGAAGCGTCTGAAATAGAATTACAGTACAATTTATTAAATTTATTATCACGCTCTAGAAGAAAAAGCATTTTCGTGTTTTTATGATTTGATCTGTACCATGTGACTCATCTGTTATATTTTGGGACATGTGGCCAGTACAAGTTTGAACGGCAGTAATGCGCTCGTGGCTGCACTGCCATGCTTAACATCTTCAGAACTTTATTTTAGTGCTTGCCACTTGGACTGAAATCTTCCTAATTAAAGATGCCAGAATAAAGCAGTATCTTAGAAATCCAACTGAAACTAGGTAATGATGACAAAATAAAGTGATATCAGTTTGGATATATTTTAACACGATGTCAAAACACATTGTCGTCAAAATCCCCAGAGACACCATTATGGTGTCAAAATGAAACATTATCAACCTAAGACTACAAGAATAACAACATGAAATAATACTATTGTAACTTTGTAATGTAATGCCAATATCATGCGAAAGAAATTTGACGTACTATGTGGAATTACTTATTATACATATTTCATTTCTTTCTGTTTACTAAAAAACATATGGCAATTATGTTACTCAAGAAAACCGTATAGCATTTGCATAGCATTTGCTGAAGTAACGTGAAAGTTGAGATACAAATTAGCCATACTGAGGAGATCTTAACTGCAGAAGTGGTTATGTTGCAATCCTTGGCTTATCTCAGGCATGGCTATACACATCTATATGTTCGAAACCCTAAAAATCTTAGGGTTTTTTTTTTTCTATGAAGGAGAATTACAAGCAGTAGTATAGTGTACTCTGTAAAGAACCATTAAAATTATAGTAAAGTAAATGAGAACTGGTTGTTGTATAGACTTCATACAGGGTCTCAAAAACCACTTCTTAAAGAAGGCTGTTGTACATTTGTGTGAATGCAAACAGTGAGAGGCTGAGTGACTTAGAGAATTTTATTCTAATTAATTTTTCTGCCTAAGGATTAAACTACTAGGTTATACTGCCATGCCAGTTGACCGTCACCTTCTATCAGGCTTTCCTAGTACTAGATTTTCTTAGGATTATTAATTTTTCACCTACCTTAAGCCCAAGTTAGCCATCTCGAGTGTGATTATTCTGCCCTAATGTAGTTGTTTAAAGCTACCCATCTAAGCCTGAGCTTGTCCCTCTTCTCTTCTTTGTCTGTGAAGAAAAGTAATGAGCTCTCAAGGGTAAGTAATTGCATCCTAAGACAGGTGCTTTGAATTGCCCTATGGAGTAACTTATTTCTCTGTATTTCCCTTAGAGAGGGTCTAGATGGGTAGTTTTAACTACATGTCTGTCTTTTAGATGATTAAAATCGGTTGAGAAAAATCCCGCCTTACCTTCTCCTGGTAAATAAATTAGCTTTCCTATAGCCTTTATCAGGCTAATTGGCTTGGTAAATGACTGAAGTGGCGTTACAAGTAAATGTTGTATTTCTTCTGCAGCAAGAGAAATGCACACTTTTGGGTATCTGAAATCTGCACATGAGTTGAGACTAAGCAGGCCAACAACAATAAATATTAGAATTCAGGATTTCTAATCCAGTGTTTCAAAACATAGCAAGACCCTCAGCAATTACTGAGCATCCTGCGCAGTACATCTGAAAAAGAATTCCTGAGGAAAAAAACATTTTCAACATTTCCAGAGAAAAAATAAGTGAAATAACTTGAAAATATCTTAAGTAGTAAAAGTTGAGTTCCAGCTGACTCACTAAATAACCAGCTGAATTTTTGGGTAAAAGGTAAGTGCTCTTCTTGTCTGTCCTTGCCTGGGATTATTTTTTTGAATATAACTGTAGTTTTATGGCAATTTCTAGTTTTACAGTTAATCAAGACAGGGTGGTGGTAAAGCATTATTGAAACATCTATTTATTAAAATCTTCACCTATACAATAAAATGCTGAAAGGATTTAGCCAGAAATCAGTTGTTTTGCAAAATATAATTTTGAGATTTTTTTAATCTCCGTATGCAAATAATATTTAATTAAAAATCTTAATTAGTTTTTGTGCTAATCTGTATAAATCTTAGTGATCAACTTCACAAGAAGGCAGCAGCCATATGAACTTAGGCACCAATTCAAGTAATCAATCTTAGCTTTGATTTTTGTGTTTTCTTGTTTAAGTCACATGGAAAACTGCATGCACAGGCACCAAATGATGAAATGCTTAACAGTAGGCTCAGATTTAAAGTTTTATTTAGAGGTTGCAGATTATTTAGTGCCAAAAATAAAACAACGATTCCACATTTCTCTGTGTGTTGTATAGAATTTCTGGTCTAGTACTGATGCTCCTAGCAGGGGGAGTCTCCCTAAGTTTCAGATTTCAGAAACTGTGTGAAGCTTTGACCTGGCCTTGGTATCCTTAGGCCAGTTATTTTTGTTTGTTTGTTTGTTTTTAATGGACAACTTCTCATTTTGCGCTTGGAAATTAGCCTATAGTTAGAGTCAGATATAACATAAAACCAATCAAAATATTATTTTGTGATTTACAATGCGATAGCCCCTCTGTCAAAGAATAGAAATAATTATACTATAATTATGTTAGCAGCTTGTAAGGACTGTGGGAGCAATGTGAACTTTGCGTAATGTATTATCTTTTTTAAATGTTCAGGCATTTAAAAAAGATGTCTTTGTCTATACATCACTGTTTGTCTAACAGTGTACTGCTTGGTACTGTAGTTTTATTTGTACTTTAAAATAAGATGTCATTTTTAGTGAGGGCAAGTGTCCACAAGAGTCAAAAACGTTCTGCGTTTTGCTAGTTGCAACACCCTGATACCTATTTCCTAAGAATTTTCTGTGGTTGAAGAGAAATAAAACAATATAAAATATTTTTGGGGGTTTCCAGTATAACTTACATCAATGCATTAAGCAAGATCTAAATACCTTTTAAAGAAGTTTTTTTTGCATTGAAACGGAGCTAAATTTCACCATTTACAAACGCAGTGTAATGGTGCATTATTTGAATAAAATATTACTCACTGACTTTTGATGAATCCTTCAAAGCATATGGTACAACTAGGATTTTATTTTTTTTTCCCCTGTTTTTTTTAGTCTCTAGAGTCCTCCCATGAAAAGACACAGGCTCTGTCTGCAGTGTTGGCTGGAGTTGGGCTCTGAAGCAGATTTTATGCTGTAAAATATAGTGTTACCACACGGCGGTAGCTGAGTCGTGTCATGTGTGGTAGCATGAGCGGGGTTATACCTACGTAACAACATTCACGCTACACAGGTGGTGTTGGCTATGGACAGATGTTCCTTTTTGCAAAGAGCTGCCGTGCTGTAAGGAGTGACTGCTCCCTAGCTGCTTGTTGCTGCCCCTCTGCTGAAGATTTCTGCCCCCGCGTCTCATCCAGAGAGGAGATCAGAGGGGGCTCTCCCTAAATGACTTCCAGCAGAGCAGCTGGATAAGCTTAAACAAAATGGAGACGAAGGCTGACATGGCCTGAAGCCCACTAGGGATCTCTCCGATGATCCCTTCTGCTGGCACAGGAATGGCCAGCTACGTCCAGGAGAGGATTTCTTCTCTGTGGTCTTTGTTAAATGTCTTTGTATTGCTGTGCCAGGCAATCCTCCTCCTGTTGACACAAAATAGCCTGTGATGCCTAATTGTGGATGTTCATCAGACCTAACAGCACTGGAGCCATCATTGTCTGTTCCAGTTAGGATAGGAAGGTACTTAGAAGGTCAGAGCCCGCTTCTCCCTGCCTGCCTTTGAAGTAATTTTGTATTTCATTTAGAATCAAAAATGCAAAATTCTCCTTTGCTTGAGCCTGATCACCAGTATTTTTATTTTCTTTTCCCATGATTTATTAAATCTTTGTGTGTGTATTTCTGCCATTTCCTTAACACCTGCATAAGAAATTCGCAGTTAGATGCCATGTATTTTCTTTTAGGTTACATGTGGTGTTCTCTTTTTTCTTTTTTTCTTTTTTTCTTTTTTTTTTTAAACTCAGAAAACGCAATACCTTATGACAGTGGCTATAGCAAGTTCTGTGTGGCTGAAAATTGTCTTGGCTTATATCTGCAAAATCTAACAGCTCCCAAGTAAGGCTTAGACTGTGTGATAACCCAGTAGCTGAGTATCTGTTTTCAGATGTTTATAGCAAGCTCCTAAAATCTCTGCTTTTCCTTTTAGTAGAAGAATTCCCCTGAAAAGTAAGACTGGATTTCTGTCTCCGGTGTGCAGGCTCTGACAGGCTAATAAGGAAGAGTGATGGTGGCAATAAAAAGGGTCTTGGGTGCATTCTTCAGATTTCACTGGTTGTAAAATGATGGCCCTGCTACAGAAGGGCCACAGAGGGACTCGAAGTGAAATCTAGTCTGGAGAGTTTGAAGAGACTGTTGTGGTGAAGTGACCTCCCTATCAGCTCCAGCTCGCCGCGTTGTTTATGGCCATCGCATCAGAAGCGAGTGCCGAATTAAGAGTATTTGAGACTACCTTTTAAACCCAGAGAACAGACATGTATGTTTTTTATTTTTAATGACTTACTCGGTTGAAATTGGTGTGAAACGATCAAAAAATCACGATGTCAAACTTCGGGAATTAATTTCTTTCACTGAAGAAAGCGAGTGCGTTTGGGGACTTGCGTAAAGTCTTTGTGGTATCGGAGTTGATGACTACCACTGTGAAGGTAAACTGGAAATGACAGAAACCTTCCTGATGAGCTGATTTCACATGCATACATATTGACATAAATCCTAGGTTTTAAATCCTTGTTTTGATGGAATTAATATACTGCAGTGGGTAGGTATGTGTACAGGTAACATGTTAGATCCTGCCTGTCACATTAAGCCAATCCCTGAATTTAGCTGCCTTTTAAAACTGCAGCCTTTAAAGGATATATAATGCTCTGTGTTCATTTAGCAAATATGAAATGGCAAGAGAGAAGGATTTTTATAACCTTGTGAACAGCAGAAATAAGCCGAGATTGAAAGAGATCTGGGAGGGGAAAAAATTCAGATAGGATGCATACCCTTCAGCATGCAAGAAGCTGCCCTTGTTAGAAACTAACTTTGCATGCATAATTAATTTGAGCAGCACATTCCATTTCTTACAACTAGAAGAGAAATTGAATTCAGGTGTTTGGTGAACATATGGGGGATTTACTGTGAATTTATGACCTGTGGTTTGAGTGTAAAACCCCAAGATACTAGCTGATAAAACTTAATGAAGCTTGTTCAGAGAAGCTATTTTTATTTGCAGTTTTGTAATTGATACATTTTCGGGTTTTTTTACACCTCTCCCCCACCTTTTAATGCCTTGTTCCCAATAAATTCTTTGACACTTAAGAAAAACAAAAGTAGTGTAGGATAAACCTTTCTATGCCTCCTTCCAGGTTATAACTGCACCGTGTTACAAGCACATTTCCAGTCCAACAAACCTGATTTCTTGCTCAGCTGATATTTTTTTCTCAGACTGACTATAGCAATTCTGTAATCACACAACAGCTCTTTTATATGATGCTGGCTGCAGTTGCTCCTGTTTATTTACCATGTCTCTATGTGTTAATACCTGTGCGTTCGTGGAAAATCTATTCCCTGGTGTCTCAGAGGATGGATGTAGGGCACACTGGAAGGGGAGGACCAGCCAAATGCTTACACTAATGTAAGCTTGAGGACTGGTATTTAGCGGCCAAAAAATAAGCCATAGAACAAAATCATAGGAAAAGACCTGGTGGCAGGAAGGAGACAGTGCAAACTCTGTCGCTGCTCAGCCCTCATTGACCCCGTCCGTGTCACTTGCCATGAACAGATCTGTTCAACGTGAACAGACCAGGCAGACGATGCATTGGAGTTTAGTGCTAACTTTAAGCCTGGTGAAGCCTACTTGCATTTTATTTTACGTCCGTGGCTTCTTGTGACAACCTGACAGTTTCTACTTATCCACCCTCAAGGGCCATCCGAACCAGACAGATCCATCTGCTTGGAGGAAGCACCGTGGCGAAAGGGTGCTCAAGTTTCAGTAAATGTACCAGAAGCTTTTATATTCAATTATAAACGCTCTGCTTTCTGTTGGGATGTTTTTATCCTGCTCAAGCCATGAAGGAAGAGGCTGATTTTGTAGACGTTCAGCTAGTTCTGAACTCTGGCAAGGATGCGTGCTGCCAACTAAGGCACGACCACCACAGCGAGGACATCGTTAATCCGCAATGGGATGGAAATAAACAATTTTTCTGCTCCTCTCTACCTGTAGGCACAGGTAGATTAAAATTCAGCTCTTGATTTTTAATATGACACGAGTAATCCGTCCAAATGGAAAGGAATTTATTTTATACAAATAGGTGATAGTAATTTGCCAGCTTGAAGTAAATAAGAGCCCATCTGTGTTTTATAACTGCTATCCAGAGATCTAAGCAGCCGGTCAGACCAGTGAGTCCTTGGCAGCTCCAATCTGTGTTAAAAGATTGCAAGGTGTAAAGAACGCTGTTTGTTTACTAACCTTTTGGTTATTCTAGTCATGTGGCAACTGCCTGGTGATGTTGTTAAGACCCTTTTCCATGCTTTTTCAGGCCAATAATTTTATTTTTTTTTTTTCCAGAGCTTTAGTCATCCCTGTTTGGTAGCATGTCTGTATCTACTTTATCACACTGAAAATCTGTCTGTTTTGAAAGGATTACAACTCTGTACATCAGTGCATGACATCACACGGAGACATTGCTTAATGATCTGCGACTCCAATGGTCATTGCTGTGGCTGCTTGTTTCTGGAAATATGTGACAGCTCTGGCCTATCTAAGCCTTGCTTACCGTTGCATTTTCAGCCCGTGCTGGCGGGTGTGTGTTTTTAAAGCAGCGCTCACAAAATAGCTGATTGTGAAATGTGCCATCTGCAGATGGAAGGCAATGGGGTGCCAAGTGGAGATGTGATACAAGGAGGCCCAGCCGCTTTGCAACCCAAGTTAACTTTGGCCCTAAAAGCCTTTCCTTGATTTTTATTTCTTTTAGGAACTTTTAATAATGATAGCACTTTGAAAGAAAAACATCACTTGCATCTGATGCTAGGAGGTGCTAATTGTCTTCCATAAGTTCACAGCCATCCTGATGTTAAGTAGGCACAGGGAAAGGCTGCCTGGGCAAGCTGTGGTTACTGCAGAGAGTTGTAAGTCTGGTTTTGCTAAAAAGTTTGAAACTAGCGTAGGTCAAATCTTCAATAAACTTTGGATGGGTTTCAAGTTAAACTCCGTCATTCCTGCTAGTAGTCCTGAATTCTTTGAGGTGAATTTGCCGTCAGATTTTCAGTCCATTTGAATAAAAAACTCAAACCAAACATGGTGTATTTAATTAAATTTTGGAGGACTTGGAAAAGTCAAAAGGGAATTTAAGCAGCAGGAACACCTGCAGCCCTGCATCCTAGTAGTCTGTTGATATGACCCTACCTCTCTTGGATGAATTCATCCAATAAGTTGAAATTCATTTTGCCTCAGACTGTCTAAGGACTGTGCACACTGGATATAATTTGTTTAGATCTGTTCCAAGGGATAATGATGTGACTTGCGTAAAGAATTGTAGATAAAAAAGAACATATCAGCACCTGAAAAGGAATAAAGTTAGGTTTGTACTTTTGGGTTTGCACTGCAAAATTTTATTAGTGACATTTTTTTATTGTGATTATTATTTTGGCATTTCCCTCCTTCTGGAAGTAGTAATTGTTGACTGGGAGCTGAATGAGGTGTCAAGCAGGAGTACCAAGTGTTCCCTGAGTGGAGTGGGAGTGCAGTGGGAGACACAAAAAACATAGCGAAAAGGCACCGGTGATAAAATTAACTGGATGAAGAGAGGCACGAAAAGAAATGGCAGACAGCATGGAAGGCCAGCATGGAGATGTGCAAGCCTTCGCTGGTGCAGAAGTTAGGGCAGATGAGTAATTTAACCTAGAAAATCAGAACAAGGTTGAGAAACAAATGAAAATGAGAGGAAGCCAATGTGAGATACAGTCTAAGCCCTCAAATAATCTTTTCTTTAAAGTATCTTAGCCCCTCCTTAGCTGCCTGCCTTTTCCCTTTTCCTATTCTAAGTAAAAATGTTTCATTTTTTTTATTATTATTATTATAAAACCACTGACTTGACCTCACTTTCTGTGTCTCTCAGACTTTTTGAACACAAAGAAATTTAAGTAGATAAAGAAGTGGTTTTGTCTTTTAATTTAGCTCTTTCTTTTCTGTGAAATAGTCCTTTTTTTATAATTCACTTCTTTTGCAATTTTCTAAATTTGGGTCATGTCCCTTGCTTTTCAGATAAAATAGAAATATTGTTAAAAGATTTATCTTCTCTGCCATTATCAAACCTTTTAATAACTTTGAATAACTTTTCTTAAATCAACTTGACTTCTTTTTTTCTTTTATTTCTTTTCCTTTTCCTTTTTCTTTTCTTTTTTCTTTTTTCTCTTTTTTTTTTTTCATTAGAATAAGTTCTTCTCAGGTCTGAGACAAGTTAATCACAAATCCCAGCATCCTCCTTGTCCTTTGTTTTTCCATCTCTGCAATGTAAGGGGTGCCAAATTCATGCATTTGCTGTTTGGGAGGAGACATACATTTTGGCTTCGTGACATGGGCACTATGCATTTACTTGCTATTCCTCTGTTGATGTAATTGTTTTAATGAATAACAATCACAAAATGTGCAGAAGTCCTCAGATCCGTAATAATCCTTCCAGTAGCCCATTTTGAGGCTGGTAGAGTATGTCCATTCCTTAAAACACACAGGGTTTAGTACAGTACTTTGGGGCTTACTTTCTATTTTTCTTTGCTGTTGGATAATTGCTCCAATGTCACTTTTGTCCCGTGATCCCTTACAGTTTGAAACAACCTTGATTAAGGAAGGCTGATTATTTACTGATCATCTCGAGTACATCAAGGTGTCCATGTATGGTGCTTTCCTAGTAATTTTGCACAGAAGTTCAATGACATTTCTCTTTCAAATGTATATTATTATACCTGAAATACTTAAAGAATTTTGCTACACTTAAGTGCAATTTATCTTACAGAAAACACTGTCTGTGTAGAAAGTATTGGACTACTTGTTTGTTATATTTTAACAATACCAGTTTTAAAAATGAAGAGACCATTTAAAAGTATTTTGTATGTCTTGTACTGGATTGTGATGATTACATTTAAAATCTGCAGTCTACAGAAATGCATCGTAAAAAAACCCAAGTGGTTACATACTAACACAGGGCAGAATTTTACAGTAAAGAATAAATTTATGTAACATAAAACTGCAAATGGAGATAAGCTGTTCACAAAATTAGGTTGAATTAGGGAAACAGAATTAGCAACACACCTACAATGAAGTGGAAATTTTGAAAATGCCAGTGTTTCATTTCCACGTGTTGAAAATAAAGCTTTCTTTAACTGTACTTTTCAAAACGGCAATTTGCACAAAGAAGTTGACCTACCCTACAAATAAAGCATTTCTTAAAACTCCTTTTTGCAACAAAATGAAAGAAAACACTTCCCTAAATTTCTTCCTTTTCTTTGTCTTTGGTTTCAAAGAAAAGAAAAAGAAAACCAAGCCTCTTTAAAAATTAGCCTTGCTAGAACCATGCTATTTTTTTCTGTTTAGCCAACCCAGCACTGATAAGCTCCATTTAATGGCACTGAAAAGAGTGGGAGGTAACGTCTCAAACACCTACAGCCTCCACTCCACTGCGCCTACCACTCCCGAAAGACATGGAAATCAGTCACAAATGGACTCCAGAACCGTCTCTTTTTATAGGAGAGAAACCATGGGATATAAATTCACCGTGTTTTATTGTACCCCTTGTCCATGAACAGGAATCTGTGGAATTGCTTTCCGTTGTCTCCCTGCAGATTTCTCTTTTGAAACAAAGTAATAGCTGACCATTCCTCATCAGCTCTTTTGAAATAAACAATGAAATGCAGGGCTTAAGAAGGCCATAATAAGAGATTAAAGTGCTTCTGGTTAGTCTTGATATAACATATTTGTTTGTCAGGCTTCCTGTGATTCCCACATTAACTTGTTTGAAATACGGTGGCAGTTGTAGGGGTCAGGTGGGAGCTGCACAGCTGGAAAAACGGCAACAAAATTAATAAATACCCACTTTCCTCTGCTCCGTGAAAGAAGCCATTCCTGTGCATATTTCGTTATGGTTTCACATAAACCTGCGCTATGGAAAGTGGATTACCTGGGACAGGCCTTGTGGAAAAAGTTGATGGTTTTGAAGAATTCCAGGTTCTGGGTGTGCTGGTACGTAGCGGTACCTCCGGGGCTGAGCCCCCCCCAGCCCACTGGTGTCTGCGGGGTGTCAGCCAGCACCGGTCTGATGCCTGGATGCGTTCCTGCCTACGGCACCCTCAAATGGATTGCTTTTCACCAGCCCCCCAAGCCTTTTAATGCTTTCCGACTGATCAGCTTAAAAGACTTGTTAAAAACAGAGCTAAGGGATGACAGGCTCTTATTGATTGGGGAAAATAATCAAATTTTATATAGGTAGGGCCTCCAGACATTGTAATGAATTTGATGTGAATAAAGATCTGACAGTACTCCAGTTTATTGATTGGGAAAATGTATCTTTCATTATTCAGTAGCAGAGATGATTATGACTTTTCTCTTAATTTCCCTTTATGTTAAGTCTGACGCTGACATGTGCATTCCTTGTCATTTCTAGAAGTAACATAGACTGAAAAGATGCCAGCAACTTTTGATGATTTTTAGGAATGGCCTCATTCGTCTTATCCTTCAGCATCTGAAGTTTGTTTTATAAGTCAAACAGGATTAATCATCTTTAGAAAACTAAAGATCTTTGTACTAAATGCTTGGAAATTATTTTTAAGTTTGTAGTCCTGCTTTGTAGTAGCAGTCTCGTGCTAAGAACTTACAGTCACAGATGGCGGTTCCCAAGTATATTGATCGTTTCCATCCTCCCTTTCTTAGCAACAGATCCACCCCTAACAATCATGACCGGATACAGCGCCTGAGACAAGAGTTTCAACAAGCAAAGCAAGATGAGGACGTGGAAGACAGGAGACGTACTTACAGTTTCGAGCAGCCATGGGTAAGTGTACGGATTCTGTCAAAACTGGAGCGGTTCCCTAACTCCCACCGTCCCTGGGCTGGTCGAGAGCAAAGCGGTACAGACACAGGGTCCTCTGCCTCCAGACCTCTGCCCTGTCTGTTGTCCCTGGTTTTGGTTCATTGGTGTTTATTTCACTTTTAAACTTCTTCAGCCATCTGTCCTGTGTGCATCTAGCACTGTTTGCTCTGTGTTTAGCCCCTCGACTCTGTGAGTTACTACTTGGATTTTGTTTTGCCTCAAAGGCAATATCAATTATTCTGACATTTTCTAGGAAAATCAGAATAAAACGTGTACTAACGATAAATAATTCAGAGTGAACATGTAGCCCTGTAAATGGTATTTTCTCTGAAGCAATATCACTGTGATTAATTCTTTTTCTTAAGAAGAAGAGCTATGTATTTTCACAGTAAAAAAGGAGAGATATGCATAATAGCATGCTTCACAATAGTACCCCTTTGCCACTTATATTAGCCGAGACAGTTCTGTCTTGAGATATACATCCTAATTGATCATTTAAATCCTGTTCAATCTGATCTAACGATGTGATACAATTATGTAAATCCATGTGCTTATCTTGTTTAACATAATTGAATGAATCAGTGTTGCCTTTTTAATCAATTACGTATCCTAAATTAGGATCCTTTAAATATGGGGCAAATATTTCATTGTATTTTTGTTTAAAATTCCACAATAAAGACAGTGAACAATTTGCTCGCGTTCCCAAAAAAAGCGAGAGCTGTATGATGACAGCAGCAGAATCTCTCATAGCTTCCTCCCGTGTCGGTGGTGGGTTACTATTACTCATGCACACAAGACCGAGGTGGCAATAGTCAAAGATCCGCATCTGTGTGTATTTTATCACTGAGAACAACCTAGGTAACATCATAATTCATATATCCTCTTTGGTTGCCTATTGTGGTGGACATAGAAGATATTTTGACTTTTGTCTTTGTGTCCTTCTCCATCTTAAACTCACCAGTTTGAACCTGTGGTGTTTTTGACATGCAGCATGGAGAGGAACAAAGGTAAACGTATCCCTACATGACCTAACACTGCTTAACGTGCTGTGTCAGGATATAGGCTTCTATTTTCCCATGTTAGAAAACCTCTAACCTTCTCTGAAATTGAATAAATAGAATAAACTTTTTTTTTTTTTATGACCAGATGTTTTCAATTCGATGCGGTGAAGATAATGTGACAGCTCATCACAGTTATAGTGTAGCAGGTTTTGGGTGAAAGGGGGTTGGGTCTAGGAGGTACTTTCTATTATGCATATCAACTGCTGTTTAGTTTCCAAATGAGAGATTTGAGCAGCATTCTTGGGAAAAACGTGTATGAGAAAAACTCGCACTCTTGAAGACTTGGGAACTTAACTACTGAAGGTCATGGGCCAAATTGTTGTATATCTAAATGCCATAGCAACTTTAGACAGGCAACTTGGCTTTTATTATAGTTTCTTGTAATGAGCGAGGAGGGAATTATTTGGATGACAGGCTGATTACCTTAGGAATGGAATAATTTCCTAAATTGTGGGTCAGAACATTGACCTTTCCTTTTTCTCTTATTCAAACAAATGGGATGTCTCTGTTTACTCCCCTTCTACAGATCATGCAAATGAGCTCAAAGTGACTAATTCAACTTAATGTATTAATATTAATTCTGAAGCTTATTGTTGCTTTTGTAGGAGCTGCTGTGTTGTTAAATATATAGGTAACCAAATGTTTTATTTTATATACGTACTTTAAAAATAATTGTCCCAGGGTATTTTTGAATTATATTTTTTTTTCCATCGGGTACTCCAGCCTTTCAAGATCACAATGCTTGGAAAGGATAAAGCAATGATCTCATCCATTTCAGCAGTTCACAGTCATTTCAGTGCTAAGGAACCATAACCCTGTCTCTTAAGGAGTGTGTATTACTTTAACATATTAGTTTAAAATTATGGACTTTGTTAAGACACCCTCTCAAAACAGATCCAGATGTATTACTAAATACCAGTGACACCAAAGAATGCAAAAGTGGTTTATAGTATATATGCAGGAAAATACTTAGATACATCCATCAACTTCTTTTCAGTCCTCGCTGTCTGTGAGCTGTTGGTTACAAACCGCAGCAGTGAAAAGCGCACCTGTACGTGGACCCTGGTTGAAAAGTGTGTTTCCACCTGAGGGAGACGGGTTGCGCAGCCTGCATAAACAAAAGGCTTTTGCAGCCAGAGATGCCTCTAAGCTGCATGACAGCAGCCAACTCTGACCTGGTTTGGATAGAAAGAGAGGGGAAAAAGAAAAGCATCCAGAGAGAAGTGTGTGCTATGAGGTGATAAGTAGTTTGCATTTCTCATTAACAAGATGATGGGAGGGTTGAGGATAGGGAACAAAGTGCTGATGTGATGTGGGACTATTGGTTACTTTAAGGAAGTGTAAATGAACACGAAGTTTGCAGTGTAAGTAATGGATACTGACGGAAATCTGGCAGCTCTGAGGATATCCAGAGGAGCTCAATAGCTCAGGAACCCTCTAATATATTATCAAAATGATCCTACGAACGTCACCAACTCCAATCCATCCCAGACCATTAATGGCCTGTGACACAGAGGTCCGGTTACTTGTGACAAATACCTTCAGGCTCCTCCACGGGTGGGAGGCAGATCTCCGTACCATGGAGCGCTACATCGTGCTGGCTCTGAACGATACCCATGGCAGCGAGACCAGCGCCTGACCCCGTCCCTTTCTGGCTGTTCGCATCAGGTGAAGGTTATTTCTCCGCAGACGAGCTATGCAACAGAGCTGGACTTTTTGCCCATCTGTGTTTGCCCAGCAAGTAAACAAAATACTTGACTGCCTACGAGTGTTCATACAGCATCAGGCAGCTTAACAGACACAAAAAGTGATAGCGCTGGAATGAGATGACACCGACTATTAAGCAGCGTAATATTTCTGCTCAAGGCCATTTGAATGACACACTGTTAAGGTTTAATAACTGAGTAACTGTCGCACCATCTCTAAAACCCACTAGTTCTGCAACCGAGTCAAAACTTCATGGAAAAGGTTTTCACATTTATTTATTTTAGGATAACTTTCTCAGGCTTCATAATTTTATTTTTTTTTTTCTCTTACATGGCTTTTTTATTTTTTTTGTGTTTCAAAAAACAAGGTACAAGAGGGTTTAAAGGGCAATACTGTATGCCTGTTGTTTCACGGAAAAAAAATGAAAAAAACCCCAGAAAAATAACATAAAGTATGAGTAATCCATTTTAATCCTGTTGGTGTTAATTCCAGATAGAGTTTTCAGAAATGTGTATCTGGGCATGTAGAATTGCATGGAATCACAGTATGTCTGGTAATATTTAAGGCCCTTGCTGTTGCTATGACATTTTTATACCAATGAAGGATTCTTTTGGGGCTGTTTTTTCTGTTTGGTACCAAAGTTTAGTCTCTAGTTTTAGTACTTTTCTGGGTGATATTTGGTCTGCTGAGGTTTATCCTTGCTTGCACCACTCCTGGAGTTAGGGGATTTTGGTTGCAATTTGTTCCATATCTTGTATTTTTGCCTAGTCACATCTTAATTAACAGATCCCCACCTTCAATAACGAACCCACAACATTATAGCCCTAAATGCCATGGGAGTGAACAATCCAATTAAAAAAAGAGCATATTAAATCAATTCAAAACACTACAACTGCTTGCCAGTCCTGCTTGTAGTAGCACAGCGATGATCAAAAAAAACCACAAAGATGCAGGAGGGACAAAAGCTGGTGGTTTATTTCTCCATTTCTAATAAAAAAAATCAGTGCTAAAAATGGAAAGTGGCAAATGTCATTCAGAAATGCGTTCTTCTCCGATCATCCCGGATCTATTTGGATGGTGTGAGAAAATTGGCATCAAGAGAGCAGCTGAGCAAACTCTACTTTAAATATTTAGGAGTTAAATAAAAAGATATTTTTTTTTCTGAAAGATAACAGCTAACTGGGTCAAAATAAATATACTACTTGACTCATCTGAGTATAGCTTTAATTACGTGCACAAATTTATGAAAGGTAAATAATTGCATGATTTTCATAGCGGAAAGACTCCAGAGGTCCTAACAAAATACTTAGGCATGGCTTGATAGATAGACGCTCAAAAAATTTAGGGACTATGTTTGTTTTTTCAGCTGCGTGTTGATGTGTAGATCTTGTCTCTAAGACAGACTTAAAAAAATATATATTCTTTTTTTATCTATGGTACTCGTATTTTATCCCTGTATTCAGGTCCTTGACCTATTCAAAGACATACTGAATTCTAAGTAATCTAAAATTCTTTTAGCAAAACAAAAGCCTGATTTTTATTGCTGTAACTTCCACTGTAGCATATTTAACGTGGAAAAATGAATAACAGACTATATTCAAAACAATTCTAATTATGTAGAATTACTCAACACATTAATGAGAAAGAAAAGTAGTATATTAAATTTTTCTGTTATGAATCCACCTCAAGAGTCTCTTTCAGGATATTTTATTCCAGACATTAGGCAATATCTCATGGATCGTTGCAGTAGACAAAGAACACCTTAGGAGCTAAATTGCTGTTTCTCCTCCCCCAATCTGTTTCAGAGAGGACACCAAAGTTGTGCAGGGCAGCCCCTCCACAGGTAGTTTCTCTTCAGTTGTGTAGTTAATATCCATTCTGTGCCAAACGTGGGAAGGATTTCATGGAATACCAGCAATTTCTTACCAAGATTTAGGCTCTGACTTTAAAACTTTTTCCCCCACTAATTTCAGTCTGCTTTTTTATGTGAAACAGAAAATGAAGGTAGAAGATTTTAAACAGAAATGAAATAATTTTGGTTTGTAAACAAATATATTTATCACTCACAGGCATGCAGTGTATGTAAATACCCCACGCGGCATTTCAGGGCTCTCTAAATGTTTTGTTTCTACCATATTGAAGATTTTCTTTTTGCTGCTGCTGTACGCAGAATGGAAGTCTTAGTCCCATACCACGCCATTCAGCTTCCTACATATACGCCATAGAAAGGTACACAAAATGATGGGATTTTCTTATTATAAGGTGTTCGAATTAACACGTACGCCTATTGGCAAGTTTTAAAAGAAATATTGCTATATGTTCTGTTCACCACAGAAACACAAACAAAAAGATGGAAGTAAAAATAGTTTTCAAGGCTATTTCCCAGCACCATTGAATGTTTTTTATCATTCTGAATTTTGGTATAGACAGTTACTGGATTGCCTGTCATCTGTGCCAAGTACATTTGCACATAAAGCAGGCAAGGTCATTTAATCTTATCTATGTCTAATTAGTGCTGAACTATAAGAACCATGGACTTTTTGGGGGGCTTTGCATATACCGACTTCCCTGGATGAACTTGAAACGTCTTGGTTAAACACAGAGCTTTATCTGGAAAAAAATCAGCACGTTTATTTTAATACTAAATAATGGTCTTCTTTAATAAATAGGAAAATACTAAGGGATTTGTTCCTTTCGTAATCCCCCTATTCACCATTTCTTTATCAGCAGAAAGGAGTTCTATGAGTTTCAGGAAGCATTTCTGCCAGCTTCTTCCTATGGCAGTAGGCTGTGAGACAGGTGTGTCACCTCAACTGGTGGATCACCTGTCACCTGAACTGGTTGGATCTCCCCGAAAGCCCAGTGCCCTGGATCACCCCCCCATGATCTTCCCTCTCTAATTCTGTGGCAACTTTGATCCATGCCCGTCCTGGAGGATCCATGCTGCCACCACGCTGAGCTACCTTCCGTGAGCAGAAATGCCACTCTGCAGGGAAGGAAACTGTGTGGGCAGCCACTAGAATACCTAGGAAAGGGAGGAGGCACCTTTATCCTTAAAACATGCTGGCCTTTATGGCTGATAGTGGTCCGTCCAATGTGAGCCATGGGTACATTTTTTGTAAAATGAAAAAAACATTGCTTGGATAAAGTGAGAAATCTGTAGAAACCTTTAACATTTCAGTCCTGGTTTTAAATTAATGTCTCTTTGAGAAGAGAGACGTGTAATTTCATGTATCTTAAAGCACAATTTTACATGCTGAGTATTGTTTAACAATGCTGAATGCAATAACTATCATTGCCACTTAAATGTATTGTGGAAGACATGAACATACATTTATTTGTATAATGCAGCCGTGGTTGTTATTGTGGCCTTGACCGCATCCTGATTTAAAAGGTCAGTGCTTGTCATACATCTCATTGCAAACAAGGCCAGAGTTCTTATCAATCTCTGCTGTGAAGACCGAGCTGTTGCCAGGTTTGTTGGATGATTTCAGGTTGTTATAATTGTACTTAGCCTTGTGTTGATACCAGTGTTAAAATTACTGTTATGTGTATTCCTTATACAAGTTTCTTTGTTGCTGTTGAAAGATGTGGAAATAGTTCAACTTTTTTTTTTTTAAATTGCCTCCATTTTGTGCTGACATAAATGGGGTATGCATGTATATATACAGGCGTGCTTGTATATATATTTTATATGAATATATATGTGTAAAAGTATACTTTGGGGATTGAGACAAAATTACCAATTAGCTTTTAAAGACTAAGGTTACTTATGATATAAATATTTTTGATTTAGATACTTTAATTGAACGCATATTGAAAAGATAAATCATTGTATGGAGATTTTAACTTTTCTGAACAAGTTAAGGATCCATAAAGGCATGTGTTAAGTCTTTATATCATCATAACCATATATCAAGGGCATTCACTATGATATCACTGAGGTTTTTTAATGAAAAGATTTGAAAAAAAGGCCTTCTCATTAATAAGATAATTGAATGTATCCGTATGTTTGTGTTTATGTTATGTTACGGAATATGTGATTACATACGTATGGAGTACTTTTACGTCTCATTCCCATATTTTTGTATGCTTGAAATCAGATAGGAGATTAGATTATATGAACATCTTATTGTAGATGTGAACAACATGCAGACAGGACTCTAAGTAAGTATCCTTTTGAGATTAGTTAAGTCTTGCAAATCCACTTAGTTTAACAGGACATACAGGTACCTTCAGAAAATCAGATAATGGCTTTTAGAGGTTTGCCTTTAGACCCATCAAATTATAAATGCTGTCCATTAGATGAAATTCTTTGTGAACTGCTGGGGATCCAGACCTGACTCCTCAGATCCAGTCGTTCTGGGCATGCACTACAGCGGGCAGACAGGCGTGACCACAGCCCCTGCCTCTGATTAGCCATTGGCTCCTGTGGGCATTCAGAAAAAAAATCCCTGAAGCTACTTTTTCATCTGAGTCCACTCATAGGGCTTTCAAAGCCTCTATCTCTGTAGTAAAGGCTTTTGTGGTACCTTCAGCTCTCTGCACATGTGTGTATGTGTCCTTGCATTCACGCTTTCTAGATGATGCATTTTAGTGTCTTGACATAAACCTAAATTGAGGAGCAGCTCAATTCTAGCTCCACCTGTTTGATAATTTAACCATTCCCTGTGCTGTAAAATGCTTTAATCTATTTACAGTGAACTGAACAGTGAAACTGTGTTTTCAAATAAAGAGAAGCAATTCTGATTTCATGTCTTATCTGTGATAACTACTTTCTCACATATAACATAACTGTAGCTTTCCAACTCTATGCAAGCTTTCCAACATTGTTAAAGTGGAACCCATGAAATGAGGAGATTGGCTCTAAAATCTTAGTTTAAATGTTTTTATTCCTTATGGAGAAGTTGAGATGGGAACCTCTAAGTTTCCCCCTGGTTCTCTGTAAGCTGCTTATAACCACACTGGAGAGAATTCACAAATAAATCTTGTGATTTTCAGGTAATCACTCGCTTCCATAAGCTGAGCCCTTCAATAAAACACCAAATGTCAGAAGACTCTCAATAAAGTCAAGAAAGTTAGAAATGTTGACACATGCAATAACTGAAACACTGCTCTGTATATGTTGCCCTTATTTAATATAGTAGGAAATCTCCATGGGGTTGTTGGTTTGGACATACATACGTACGGCTTATTCATCTCTAAGAAAATTTCCCACAGGGCTGACACAGGATTCTGTTTTCTCAACTTGTTGCTTCATCATACCATTCCTAAAGCATTTTTCATTAGAAACACTGTTTTACTGAGGTTTTTACGGAGTAAATCTATTCTGAAGTAGACATCAATGTTGCATGAAGTCTTCTCTTAAACAAGGTCTCCATTACTTGTAGCCTATGCTTTCACATTCTGATTCTTTTGCACAATAATCTTCTCGTAAGGGGGAAGGCAGCTGGTCACCAAATTGTATCTATCTGTTAAATTCTGAGCTGAGGCTGATGCTCTGTCTGAAGTGTATTGCTATTGAAAATGAAGTTTCTAAAAGCGGTACACCTGTTTCAAATTTGTTGTGTTTCTGGCTACCTGCAGGTACTTGACTACATAGTAAGACAAAGGAGAAGTTTATGTCACAAATGACAACTTCCTAGTTCTAAAACTTGTCTTCAGCGTAAGAAGCTTTGAAAAGCCTTTTATCTTTCAGATATTTGTCAGCCATTATGGTATCTTTCGGCTGCAGAAATTATAATGGTGAAAAACAAAAGAGATGTTCGTTTTGAGGGAGGCAAAGATAAAAAGGCAGAAAGGGCTTTAACAAAAGCAGTCTGAGACAGGCTGTTTCATTCCTAGACGCAGCCAAGTGGCTCTGCTCCCTAACCTCCCAGTGATTAGACTTAGGTTGTTTTGAATAGAATTGGTAATTTTAAGGCGATAAAATAATGTTCTCTTTCTTTGTTAGGTGAAACTTTATTATTAAAACAAATAGAAAACCCCATAACATTCTTTGACTTTTGTGGCACACCGTTTTGCAGCTTGAAATCATAAAATCTGAAGAAAGTAATGATCTAAAATGAAAAGTGATATCTCTACAAAAATAAACATTTTCATATTCCAAAGATCTTGACCGCTAACGCTCTGTATTCCCAGAAAGACCATCCATTTTCGCGTGCTCTTAGTATTGGCCTTAAAGTTTCAAATCGTCACCTCATTAAGATGTTAACTAAAATCCTCCTCAGAGACACAGGATTCCCCATTGTCTGCTGTGGACTTGCTAAATTTATCTACTTAATCATATCGAACCAGCGAATGTTTCCTTGTCTCTCAGAAAGCAAGCGGTGCGTGTCTGGACCAACAGCAAAATAGGATGGCTCCGCTGAGGTAGAGCATCACTTGAGGGTACTGGTGAGGTTCAAAAGAGCTGCTGTGCTCCCTCCTCCCTCAGATCCTCAGTGAGGTGTAAAAATTAGCATTGCCATGGCTAGGCTAACTCATAGTGTCTGAAGATCTGTTCCACTGACTTAATTTAAATTTCAGTGTTACTCTAAAAGCATAACGCATTCTGGACCAGTATTTTCCCAGTGCATCTCAGAAATGGTAGGTCAGAAACGGAATCTGTAGCACCGGCCACTGTTACGGGTCAGAATTTAACCCAGTTATTATAAAGGAGCTACCTGAACTGCATGTTGAAACAAATACAACTGTATGTGTACAATAGCAATTTATTTGATAGCTCTTTTGTGGGTATTTTTCGGCTTTGTTTAAGACATTTTCGTTTTCCCGTTGTAGCCAAGCACCAAGACGTACTCACAGAGTGGCAGACACTCAGTCTCAGTAGAGGTTCAAATGCAGCGGCAGCGGCAAGAAGAAAGAGAGAGTTTCCAACAAGCTCAGCGGCAGTACAGCTCATTACCCAGGTATGGTAACTGTCTGAAGCTATTCGGTGTCTATGAGCCTGGAGCTAATTTCGTTTGTGGAAGGAAAATGTTGTACTTAGTGCAGACACTTTTGTTTAGCATTGATATAAGGTGGAATGTATTCAGTGTGGAAGAGGCATAAAATTTCTTAAGTGAGAGCATGTGGTAGTTGTTTATTTTAGGAGAATTACTTCAGAGCTGATTTCAGTGGGATTTGATGACACTCAGCACCCAACAGAATTGAGACACTAAAACAAAGCTATTCTTTGTGGGACACCATCCAGTTTAATTTTCTGCAATTACAAAAGTCTCCTGAGCATGACATGGGTTGTCCCCTTTGGACGTGTCGGATGATTTTTTTTCTGTTGCCTATTTCCTTACTGGGTAGAAATTCTTTCTTTGTGATGCTAATACAGAGAAAAAATTAAAAGAAAAAAAAAATCTCAAGACCTCAAACAAAAGAGTATGGAACTGAGGAACTCTATCCAAAAAATCAGTTTCCAGTTTCCAGTATATACATTTCTTCTAAGTTTCTGGGTCATTAGAAATGGGGTGCTGAAAATTAGTAGCCTTTTTGTCTAAACAAATCTGTATTTTTAAAAAATCTTAGATTTTTTAAAATCATCTGTTTGGGCAAAATGTCTTTTATTTTATATTTAGCTTTAAGAATTATTAAGTTTACCCAACTTGTATTGTAAATTAACTACAATAATTAAGCATTATGCAAGTAGTCTTTGCATTTTCAAGTATCAGTGTCAATGATTGAATGGAGAATCCTTTACACCAGAGGTCGGTGTCAAATTCCCTTCCAACAAGGTTGTATTATTTTTTGTGTCCAGTGTGGAAATGGTGTAGAAATTTATTTTTTTTATGACAACATATGTTTTACCAAGTGTATCATAAGACTTTTTTTGGAAAGAATTAGAAGCTTCATAATCAAAGTTATCTAATCATGAACTCTTATCCTACCAACATCTTTGAAAATAAAACCGATCTCTCAGATTTTCACATGCTATAACAACTTTTGGTGCAGAATTTTTCTATTAAGTTTGGAAGGTGGGAAAGGAAAATGTAAAGTTACTGTGTTTTCTTAGATAGTTAGTTTGTCATTTTGGAAACATTTGTATTCCCTTTGCTTCCTATCTCTACCTTCCTTCTGAAGTGACCAAACCTATTAAAGCCATATTGTTTTTCCTGAGAAATTCTCTTTCAGTTTTGCTAGCCCCAGCAATGTGCAGATTGAGTGGAAGAGCATGGATGTTAGTGTTGCTTTTAAGTTGGGGGGTTTATTTTTAGTTTTAAAACTATGATTCTTAAAACTCGCTTCCCCTGTTCTGCTCAGTCACTGGTAGCACTTAAAAGTTGGAATTCCGTTGCAATGCAGTTGCTGTGGCAGAAATTAATAACTGTAAGGAGAAAAATAATCTACAAAAAATTTGGAAAACAATGCTTTGGGTCATAGAAATGCTTGTTTTGAAAAGAGTGACTAAGAATGTCACTCAGTGTGGTTTTCAACATGAGAAGTGACTGCAAGCTAGCAATGCATGTTATTGAGTAATTAATGATAATTTAATGACTTTGTTTGAGCGGTCTGAGCTGTGCTGAAAGCAGTCAGAATTGTAGGACCTTGGGCTAAGGTCGAGTGCTGTAAATACCATTATACTCCTATAACAAGCTGGGACATCCAGTTCTCCAGCCTTATGAACTATTTGTAACTCTGTGACCGACCTTTAAAGAAATCTTACTGTTACTCTAAAACTTAGGTCCCAAGCTTAATGTTGCAACTGTGGCTGTGTAATGATTAAAGTTTGTGCACTGGCTTTGTTTTTGAGCTTTGTTGCTTCTCATCTTGTATAGTCTCTAGGAGCCTCCTTTTTTCCCCTTTATACTTTCAAATCACTAGTACTGAAGGCAAATAAACCCTTGAGTCAATTTTAAAGGATCTTCCCAGAAAGACAGGGAAAGCGGGCCAACTAATTTTGAACAAGTACCAGAAAACAGTCAGTAAATTAAATCAGTTCAACTAGTCATCCTCTCGTCCCATGTGAAACTGTAAAAGCAATGTTTAACTCCAAGTTGATTTTCTAGTACTTAAAATTTATCTTGCTCTAGATCAGAAACCTGAGAGTTTCATAGCCTACAGAGGTTCGTTCAATTTGCTTTTGTTCCAGGGAGTGATAAAACATGGCTCAGAAACATCCTTTCTTTGGCAAAGTTGGATATGTGAATACCAAGAACAGCTATAAAAATTTGCATAAGAATTTACATTATGTTGTAATTTATGCTGTAATAATTTACATTCATTCTGAATAACTATTTTCATCCAGAGGGCTCAAAATCTATTATGAAATAAGGTGGATATGGTCATTTTCAAATTATATGTGTGGAAGAAAGATTGCAAAAACATTAGGTGACTTTTTACTTTTACTAATGGTGGAAAAATTCTCCGGCTTTCCTGTCTCTCCACGGCATATTCATCGGATGAGGCCACATTGAGTCATGTGTGTTGACATGAAAAACCAAGCCATGTGTAAACAACTAAATGATTTTCGTATTGACTCATGTCGCAATATATTTTGTTTTACTGCTTGATTCTCGTACGCTAATTTTAATCTCGAAGTGGGTATCTCTTTTGCTGCAGCACAAAATTGTTTTACTTTATCATCACCAATCTTATTTTAGATTCATAAAAGCATCTAGCAGCTTGATAGTAAATTAAAGCTATTTCAAAACCATAATCTGTCTTCGAAATAATGTGATGATTTATTGTGAAGTGAGATAAGAATTTGTTATTCCTATATGTATTTGAGTTATTTATCTACCCCCTGGAGCCAAAAAGTGGGCAAAAAAGGTTATCTCTGCCTTTTCTTTTACGAAAGCTATAGCAAACTGGGAAACACTCCTGATAGCACAAAGTTCCTTAGTTCTGGAAATGGTAGGAAGAAACTCTCATCTGTGTAACTACCTATCAATAATGAGCTTTATCTTCTGACTTGTGTAGTGTTAGAGCAAGTGTTTTAAAGATCCTCCTGTTGCATTTTTAATCTAGTCTAGATTCAAATCTTTCATGAGTAGCTTTACATGTGCTGGCTGTTATCTGTTTTCTTAGGAAGCACAGCAATGTGTATGGTATTTCCTAGTCTGCAACTGAACTGGAGCACTTTTTTCACGTAAACATGATGGTGGTTGTCACATTGGCTGGGTTTTCGTGGCATATTCCTCCTGGAGAGGCCTAGAACTCTACAGGAAATGTTTTCCCAACAAAAGAGGCAAGATGCCTCCTTGGGACAGAAGACAACATGACTTCTGGAGAATGCTACAGCTGGGGGAAACCCGATGGCATTGCAGAAGCACCCTTCTTTCCAGGGATTGTTGTCAATAACAGTAGAAGGGGAACCAGAGCATTTGTCTTAAAAGCCTTTTCCATTTTTCTTTCCAGGCAAAGCAGAAAAAATGCCAGTTCTGTATCTCAAGACTCCTGGGAGCAGAGCTATTCCCCTGGAGAAGGGTTCCAGACTGCGAAGGAAAATCCCAGATATTCCAGCTACCAGGGATCGAGGAATGGCTATATGGGGGGACATGGCTTCAATGCCAGGGTAATGCTAGAAACACAAGAACTGCTCCGTCAAGAGCAGAGGCGGAAAGAACAACAACTGAAAAAAAAAACTTCTTCTGAAGGGCCTAGCAACTATGACTCATATAAGAAAATTCAGGACCCTAATTATACCCCTCCTAAAGGTCCTTTCAGGCAAGATGTACCGCCTTCACCATCTCAGGTAGCGAGGCTGAACAGATTGCAAACACCAGAAAAGGGAAGACCATTTTATTCTTGAGGTGAAGAAAATGAAGATCAACTTATCATGCAATAAGGAACATTTTCATATAGAGACATATTTTGAAAACTTTTTAAACTGATGGTACTAAGGAATATATCCGTTGCCTGTTTCAGTGCCTTCAAAAACACGGGCAAAGCATTGGTGGGCCTTATGTCTTTGCCGTTCTGTCTCAAGTGTTGAATTCATGGAAGGATGTTCCACCGTTTGACAATCATAGCGGAAGTGAGCAACACCGCCCCTGCGTACCGAGTCCCGTAGCCCAGTCCAGTAGCTGTCAATGGCTTATTACTAGGATTTGTTGTAATGTGTTTTACTTTGCAGTGACTTATTACATCCACATGCAACTTTGTGGCATAAAATTAATGAATTTAAGGTTGAAGGAAGCATCGACATGTCCTTTTTTATTTCTCTCGGGTCAGGAGGAGGGTTACAGGTCACTCTTGAGTGGATAAGGCTTAGCTCTGCTCTGGATCGCAGTCGCAGTTCTAAGATGTTTTATGGTGGAGTCGTTACCAGTCTTTGTTGATCAATATTTAAGTGTCTATATGCTGAAAAACTATCCTTCTCCTATTATGCACATATGCAGTCTTTTTCTCTCTCTCTCCCCACTCTGAGCTTATTAAAAAAGCCTTTATCCTGACTCATGAGGAAAACAATATTAAGCTTTCAGTTATCCTGAGAATCCTGTTGCAATTGCCTTATAATCTTAATACACAGTCCATGACAAATGAAATAAGTGGAGAGAGACTATTTATACAGTCACAGCCAAGCCCTTGATAAGTATATTTTTCTATTTTATTAAAGATGGGAAATTATGAACAAACATACAACTGAGTTCTGCTCTGCTTTGCTTCTAAATGAATTTGGTCATATGAGAACTGTGTCTAGGAAGAGAACTAGGGAGGGTATCATACCGTGGTCATCTTATACACAGTTGTCTTTGGGCAAATTTGGGAGATAGCTTAAAGCAAGAGCAGAAGAAATCAAAGTTTTACTTTGGATCAAAACCTGAAAAGGAAACAATTTCTTCTTTTTTACAATTTGTGAAGCTTCGTGGACAATTGCCTTGTGCTTCCGTATACTGTATTGTTGCATCGTGATGCTACATTACAAATAAACCTTTAAGTATATGAATGAGAGATAAGTGGAGACAAACTGTTACACATCATCCTGGAAACATGTCAGTGTCCAAAAATAACTAAAGCAAAAAAGATTGCTCTAGCAGTGAGTAATATTTGAATGTGCATATGGGATATGAGAATTTCTTTTGCAGCAGCTGTTTTTATGTTTGTTGGTCTGAACTTCATGTATTGTAAAAAATATAGCTGGGTTGCTGAAGTGCCTGCAAATCCTGACGTGAAAAGGCTTGAGAATGGATCTCAGCATATCATATACAAAAAGGAAAGAGAGAAAGCAAGAAAGAAAATCATGTATTGCGTGATTTTAAAAAAACGCCTATTTTTTTTTACTGGCACATTTTATTTTTGCGCCAACTTGTTTCTAGAATATATGTGAAATATCAGCACACGTATCTGTGTCTTTTATGCCTGTTTGTTAACGGTTTTTGTTGTTAATAATGTACTCCGTGTTTAAAAGTTGTTATTAGTGTAAGCACAGTGACATTGGATGACAATAGCTCTTTTACGCAGAATTTACAAAGCTGTGTAAAACAGCTTTCCGTGTACATATGAAATTTAGAATAAAAGGCTGTTTCCATCCTCGTCTTGGTATTGCCTGTAGACCGTTATGAGAACTGCAGCAGACATTGAGTTTAAAAAATATTTAACAGATGTTATTTTATCCTATTCCTAATGGTTTGCGCGTGTCTTTCTGTGAGCACTTATAAACATTGGCAAAAAAAAAAGAAAAGAAAAGATTTACAGCCCTGCTGAACACCTGAAGACTATCCTCAGAGGGAAAAAAACACTCAGTTTAACGTCTTGTGTTATTTTAGGCCTTACCTGTGACATTTAAAAGGTGCCTTCTTAAGACTAACCTCTGTGGCAAAAATCTTTTGTGCTGTAGCATGGAGTCCTCTCCCCACGGAGAGCACTGTGAGAGGGGCACCCGCTGTGCTCCGGCCAGATCCGGGCACGTGTGAGGAATCCCCCTCTGCTGCGGGTGTGTGTTTTGGGCTCTGATGGGAGCCCTTCACAGGAATGTTGACATGCTGAAAAATGGGAGAAGGCAGATTTATGAATAAAGCAATATTTACAGTGCCAGTGATACTCTGTTTCCCCCATTAGTATTGGAGCTGCGTCTGGTTTTCTCCCTCTTCCCCTCATTCCTCCTTTTGTTGGATACTGCAGGAATGTCAATCATAATTCTGTATATGCATGACATCAGGCTGTTGCCATGGCAATAATAGTGTCAAATTATTCACTGTGACTTTAGTGTGGGATCTCAAGGGGAAGAGTGGCAGGAGCTGCAAGGTGGACAGGCGGCTTTCGGTGCCCAAATAAACTAAAGGTGTGATTTTGCAAAAGAGCTAAATTGTAGCGGCTTGCAGTTGCGAGCGGGGAAATAATTGCATTTGCAGTTTTGCAGCCCTAGCTGTCTCCTCTCCTGACTGCATTCCCAGATTGCATAGTTTGATGTTTCTATGGAATTATTTGGACAGGCAAATAATTGCAAGCACGAAAAAAGGCATTCACAGGAATGGAAAACAGGTTGAAGTCCTTTTCAAAATAGGGTCTTTGATAAACTGTTGTAGGAAAAAGGGCATATGTTTGGAAAAGTATGAAGTACGGGATGTTTTACGTGTAAGGATGGCATATGTTAAAGTTTACCCTTCTATGAAACTCCTCTTCAAGGTGTTAACAATTTGCCATAATTAGATGCGTTCATGAAAGAAGGCAGATGTTCTCTTTGGGCCGTGTCTGTGTTATGTTAGTAAAGAATAAGGTCTTTTTCTGGCTTCGTCATCCTGTCTTCTTCCTGACATAGCCTAGACAGGATTTCTAATATTAACTCCCATAAGTTGCAAAGGGCGATAAGGAAGTGGGAGGGAGATATTTTAATAGAAAATGACCTTTAGTTCTGCATAGTGAATAGATTCAAAAGTTAATTGAGCTAACTACATTACTGCAGTAATTTGTTTGTGGACGCATTACCATTATGAGATTAACTCTGTAACATTAGTGTATTTAAGAATGGTCACAAGACAGACCGTAAGGGAGTTTACAACATCGAGGAGTGGGTGTAAAGGTTGCACATTTTTCTCTGTTGAAACCCTAAAAAAACCATCTGCAAAGCCTGCTGGTTTTTTATCAAAATAATTTGTTAATGCTATTGAAATTCCATGGGAAAGTTTAATGTTACTAATGCAGAAGACTGCTGCCTTTCTAAAAAAAAAAAACAAAAACCAAAACTACTTCCCCTCTTCTTATAGGGCCTCCTTGGAAACAAGAGTGAGTTATTTATTGCATGGGCCAGATAGTTTAATATATGTCTTTGAGAACTCTGCCATCAAAAACAGCAAAAAATGGCATAGATCCCAGCTGAACATGGTCGGAAAGTACAATTGCCATTTTTTGCTGGCAAACAGCAGGAAGAACAACAACCCAAAATTTAAACCCATCATGACTGTAGATATATGGCCTGCTTTTCAAACCTGTGCTGATGTTTTACTCACGTTCTATCTGCTTACGGGTGTCTGTAACGTTGCATTTATCTGTGCTGGGTATGTTGAGAAGGGAAGGGAAGAAACCTTGGCCAGACAAGGAAGAGATGCACCAGATTAGCAGTGTTGGCTAAAGACAGGATATTCTTGAGTAATTCAAACCTTTGAACTTGCGTTGTTGAAACTTAAAGTGAATTTGGCTATTGCGTGTCCTGGCTTGCAAGTCTATTTTCAAAATATTTCCTAATTCTATTTGCTGTGCCTGACTGTTTCTACATCTTTCTCTCCCGAGTCCTCAGTCTAGTTCATAGGACTTGTGAGGAATCTGTCAGGAATGCAAACACAGAAAAAAAACCTGATCTATTTTTTATGCTGCTGTTGTGCCACCACACCCTGGCCTTCCGGACTCAATTTAAAGTTCATCCCTAACTTGGCAGAGGAAAAGCAAGGGTTAGAAATCCAGGATGGGGGACTGACTTCATGAAAGTAGGGTTTGTGTGTGTGTGTACATGCAAGAGAGGGAGAGAGAGAAAGAGGCACAGATTGGATTCATTTGCCTTTAATTCATGTCCAGCTTGAAACCCTCTTCAAAAAATCTTGCAGCATTTCTTCAGAGTTTTTTCCATCTGTGCAGTAACCAGCTGATGATTTGATGCACATGGTTATTGTTTCATGCCCTTTGCACAGTTCTTCTATTTGGTATCAGCATCACACTCTCTCTTTTACATCTGCTGATTAATTCTGTTGCATTTATTTGTTTCTCTAAATGGCATGCAATTCATTCATATCCTAGGCTGCTTCTTGCCAGTGATTGATATTTCTCTCTCAGCTTTGCGAACTTATTTAATATTTTTCTGTCCTTGGGAGTAGTGCTATCTTTTGTAATTTACACTTTAATCATATTTTTAAAATTGAGACTCAAGGCTTGAGTTGGGATTACACAAAGGCAGACTAAAGAATATGGCTTTGATTTCTATTCGGTGTGCAGCGCACACTTCCCAGGCGGTTGTAGGGACTGTACAGAGTACTGCCTCAAGGAGATGAAGGAAAACATCAAGCCCAGGAGCTTTGGAGGAAAAAAAAAGTTAAATAAAGTTTTGAAAATATTTATGCCCACTGCATGCTATCTACTGTGAAAAAAAATAATAATTCCTTAGAAGTACCGCTCTCTGTCTGACTGGCTGATGGTTTCAGAGCTCAGACAGACGTGACTGTGGTTTAAAGATGGCTGGTTGGAAGAGGAAGCTGCTTGTGCCCTTCCAAGGGATGCCAGGACCCTCTTCCCTTGCAAATTGGCTCCCAAAATACTGTTTTCAGCTGCACATCTTACAGCAACCAAGGTCTGGAACATTCACACATTGAGCTGAAAACTGCAGTGACATCTGTCACAGAGGAAGGGATGACAGCCGTGGGTGATAATAGCTTCATTTTTCTGATTTGAATCTGTTTGTTTGTTCAAGTAATCTTTGTCTTAGGAAATTAAAGAAAGAAATGAAGAGTGAGGGAGAGGAGTAAAATGTGAGCAAAAAGGTTCTCCACGTTCCTTCCACTATTGTCAACATTACAGCTACTGGTAGTTAGTTGCCTTTTTTTCACCTTTATGCCCCAAAGCCGTAAAAAGGGATAAACTAGCTGGCAGTAACCTCAGCGCAAAACTCATGACCCTCCTAGAGATTCATTCTATTGTGTAGCCTGTAAGATCTGAATTAACAACACGACAAGTAAAACAATTTTACTGTCCCTCCGTTATTTCCTCTGTGGGTTTCCCTGGGGTGTGTTTACATTGTCAGGCTTTGGGACTAAGGGCTGTGTTTACTTTTTAGACTATATAGAACAGAATACTATTGTTGGCAGTAAAAGCTAGTAAATATTTGGGTTTTTTTCAATGTGAAGGGAGCTTTTTTTAGAGTTGGTTTATATGGATTTTTGCAACAGGTGCATGACGGTCCCATTTTAGATGTATTCCTCATCCTAGCAATATTCTCATTCATAGGTACAGAGCATATTGCTGGAACCAGTAATAGCTGGGGAGTTGCTACATATGGCAGGTAAAATGAGTTCCTCAGATCACTTTATTTAACCAGGAGACTACTTCTTTTAAGCTTTTATAGAGGGAGGGAGGGAAAAACAGGTCTCTTCCTTGTGGAAATAGGAAGCTGAAGAACTATATAGAGGAATTTTGAGGAGCTGCAGCCTTCTGCCAGGAGCCCAGAACAGTTATCATCTTCGTGTTCAGCAAACTGGAGAAGACATTAGTTTTCACTGCTCCACCAATATAATTCTTATTCCCACTTAGAACTTGCTGAAGTCTGAGACCCCCTTCTGGGTACCCATCACATTTTATACCCTCTGTAGGGGCAAGTGCAAAGCTTCGTAATACTTCAGTTGTAGCCAGGCTATTAAAAGCCAGTAGGCTTTTAGGAACAGGAATGTTTTGGCCTAAAGCTTTGTGCCTAATCATGATGTACGTTTTGTTTCATTCTTCCAATCATCTGTAGGATCCTGTCCATGACACACGTCTTCCACAGTTTCCTCAGCGTATGGTACATTCCAGATCTGCTCTGTGGTCCAGCCCAAACTGAAAGGGCTATTCTAATAAATGTTTATAAATAATATTAATGAAAATTTATTAATACCTGATCTGTTGGTTTGGGGCTATGGGCTATAAAGGAAGACAAATTTATGCCTGAGGAACTACTTTTGCATTTGCAGAGGAAGTTTAAGAAGTCTTTTCTCACTTTAGCATCTGAGGATTAATCTATTCAACCGCAGCATAACAGGGACTGGAAGTGGCCATGTCTTGTTTTAGTGCCTGGTTGATGCTTTCCAAAAGTCTATTTTATAATCTGGACTGAGTTCGTTGTAATTTTGTACGTATTGTGTTCCTTACTTTGAGAACTGTATAAAATCACATTAAAAATAGAAGCCACTAAATTATGCAACCTGTTGCTGCCCAAAAGCTCAGCTAATACTAAAGCCAGCAGAATAGAAATAATTCGTGTTTCAATATCCCATTCTTTTTTTAAAAAAATAATGCACAGAAATTTTTATGAATAGTAGTATACAGAATTTTGCAATTGTTCATTCTTTTTTTTTAAAGTCAGTTTGCATGAATAGTTTTCTCATCTTTATGCAGAAATTTTCCACATTTTTGTTGACTAAAATATTACTAATCTAATTTCCTATTAAAAAACTCATTTCCAGCATTGCAGAGCTGAAAGGTGCTACCAAGCATTTAGTCTTCAATTTACATACAACAAACCCTGTAATCTGATGGGTGATTTCACACAAGGATGGCTGCATGCAATTACATGGGCAAAGAAAAAATTTCATCCAAGGCTCTGCTCTACAATAATTTCATCTGTTGGTCTACCACTGAGAGTTCTCCTATTGTTAAATTGCTTATTGATGTGGACTTAAGAGTAGAAAAATCCACACAATGTTGTCAAACTAGGTTTTCAATGCTGTTTGCATTTCTTTTTTCTTTTTAATTATAATTTGGGTTTGTTAGAAATGGACAAAGTAAACAGATTGGAATAATTCATTTGAGTTAACACTCATTGACAAGAAAACATTAAGCATTCTCCAGATGAAGCGTCAGTCATGAAAGACAGAAGGATAATCCTAACATTACAACTCAAGTAAATTAGTTTTCGGATATATATTCCAGCATCGCATGAAGCTGTACCAATTCTTAATACTGGCATAATAATATGCACTTTTAAATGATGCCAGAAATCATCATTACAACAGAGAGAGGATTCACACACTGTTTGTGTTTATTAATGTGGGAATGTTGGAAGAGTATTTAGTATTAAATGTCACAGTCTACAGTGATTGGAGATAAACAACTGTAAAACTGATTGAGAAGATTTGGGCAGATAAACGCAAATGGCAAGCAGAGCTCCACACACTGCCACGGTGGAAGCACATCCCGACGTTACGCCTCTGGCATGGCAGCACCAAGCGCAACTCGGTGAACCCAGTGCAGCCCCTTTGGAAAGGTGTTGAGTGAAGTTGGAGGGTGCGGGACCATGGTAAGCGTGAGCCTGAAGCACATTTACTCCTTCTGCATACAAGGAAACGATTTGTACCTTAGCTGGCCTACGTCTTTCTTGCTTCTGAAGACTTGCACAACTTAGCTGTGTCTGACCATAGGTGGACAACTAAGCTGCATTTTTTCTTAATTGCATGAGGGTGGATATAAAATTCTGCCCCATCACACTGTGCCAACATGACCATCGTGATTCCTCCTCAGAAGGTTTAACTCAAAGCTGGTAACTCACTGTCCATGAAGGCCAGGACATCTTTCATCCAAACAGAAGGTGGGAGGAAAGCAGGGCAGGGAACTACCCTGTGGTGTCTGTATGGGAGGCTGCCATTTACCACAGAAGAAGCCATTGAAATAACGTTAATGTGACGTAACCGTTAAATTTCTCTTGAATTAGACGGTATGTTGTGAATTTCACAGTAATGTCCTCTGCTGCCGAAGGTTTGAGACGCAGGAGTCAGGCTGGGGAGGTGTGTCTGGAAATCTGACTTGGTGCTCTGCAGGCCTTAAAAAAAAAAGGAAAGAAAAAAGGTATGTTACAGAGCAGCTGATCTGTCTCCTCGTACCACGTGTGTTCTCCCAGTCCACACTAGACCATAAATGAAATGTGGTTAAGGGTTTATCTCCCTATAAATACCATGTATATTTATTAAATGGTGAGTGATTTGCATTATTGTGACATTTGATCGGTGGTATTCGGATCCAGCTGGTAAAGTTTCAGCAAGGAGCTGGGAGAGCAGCAACAGTCCTTCTATTGTCTTGAGCTGGCGTTGTGAGGCAGCAGTGAAAGCAATACAGGCAGTGATGCAGTAATCTAATACAGAATACAGGCTGCTTCTTTTGTTAAACATCTTCTCCTAAAAATGCTGGCAAGCGCACATTGTTTCCTTATCGTTTTTTCCTCTTGAGAGATTTCAATTCCACTTACCCCACGGGCCCAAATCCTTCCTGAGCACATGAGTTAGACAGCAAGGAGGATTACTAGAAATAGCGCAGACAATGACCAAAAGCCGTCTTGCGTGCCTTTTCTTTCCAGCCAGCCACCCACCTTTCATTATCAAGGGGATGAATACCGTATCTGACTGCATAATCAAAATCCAGTGACCTGTCAGAGCAGGCAGTAAAATAAAGCTCTCTTGCTGTTTCCCTTTGACTAGGCTTCAGTTCTGGAACCCTTTTAACCCAGATTTTCTGACATATTGTAACTTGTAGACATTTAAGGATGCAATCACTGAGCTAATATGTTTTAGATTGCGTCCTTATAATATATATGGTATATTGAACGTCACGATTTCTGGTAAAATTGGAGCACCCTGATGCCAAAGTAATAGCCTTTAATTAGAAGAGCTACAGCAAAGAGCCGTTAAAGCATATTGAACAATAGAAATCCCTGACAAGTTTTTCCAGCAATATTTCTGCCTGTGATATTTGCCAGCACATTCCTGATGAATGTCTAAGGTAAAAACGAATGCTCATGTGGATCTTGAATGCCATTCAACATATGGAAAGAACCGCTTACTTTTCTTTAAATACAGTCCCACATAGCCACCAATGCAAAAAACTTTTTTTCTTTTTTTTTTTTTCCTCCACTAATTCATTACAGTGCCCTTAGCGGATTAATGCTGGGCAAAAGTTTAGAGAATGTCATACAAGATGCCAAAGGGGCATCTGTTGCAAAGTCTAAACCTAAACTCTGTCCCTTAGAGCCAACTCCAGATTTTGTACAGAATAGGGGAGAGCTTATTTTAAAATGTTTTCCCATACAGTATGTTTCCCTTGTTCCCTCTTAGCTGAGCCAAAAAGCAGCACAGCTCAGCACAGGCGTAATTCTCTTTTTGTAGGTTGGTGAGGGAAAACAGAAGGGCTGGTTTCACACCTCCAGGATAACCGTGCTACCAAAGGGGGTCACAGAGCAGGTGCCCTGGTAAGTCCCACACGTCTCTGTTGTCTGTTTGTCTCTGGGGTTAGAAAGTAGGCAAATCTCTTTGAGGAGTCCTCTCAAGGTCCTCTCAGACGTTTGCAGTATAGAGCCCCTCCACAGTCATTCCAGATTTCTGTTTTTCAGACCGAATAGTGGCTAATGTGCTGACGTATTTTAACAAAAGCTATTCTGCATTTTTAGAGAGAACGACTCAGGAAAACACTTCTGGGATTTCTTTTTTATTTTTTTCCTTTTCTCTCCTTTCACAAAGGTGTTAAGCTAGTGCCCTACCCAACCGTTTTGCCCAAAGAGGGTGAAAAACAGTCCCTTTTGTAACACAGATTTTGAGTCTCCAAAAGTGAGAAATGCTCTTTGTGCCATTTATTAGCAAAATTTAAAAATTACTATGTCTATGAGCATGGTACCAAACTCAGCAGCAAGCAGCAGACGGCCTGATTGTATTGTGTTAACACTAGACCTAGATCTGTCTGAAAGCACTTGACAAACTGTGTCTTGGCATTGGGCCCTGGAGTCTTTAGTTACCATTTTTTCATCTTTGAACTGAATGAAAATTTAAATTTTTAATACTGATAGCTTTCTAATTGGTTGATTCTTTGAGTATTTTCAGATTAAGCAAGATTAGGCAGATTAGTGCTCCTAGGCAAGTAGACTTTTATAGGCAAGATCTTCACAGCAGAGTTGCATCTCTTAGTGTGCAGAAGTAAAACTTCCTAGACATCTATTTTGTGTGACAGAGAAGAAGTATCATAACCTAGTAGAAGATATTATTTTTTAGTATTTTATTTCAAATTTTAAGGTGTGCAGTTGCTGGATAATGAAAAAATACTTGGAAGCAAGCATTTTGGGGGGAATGTACATGAATCAGAAGGATGCTTATTTTGTATTTTCACTTCCTATGATCTTCAGAAAATGCTGACTGCAGTCAGCAATGTTGGCAACAGTCCTTTTTCACAGAACCCTTGAAGTATTGCAATACCTCATTGCCCGCAACAGCCAGCCAGGCTTTTAATAAATTAGTCCTGAATGTATGGAGAGATTCTGGAGAGATTCTGAGGTCAGAAGAGACCGCTATAATAACCTAGTGTATTACCTAACTTCCTTTTTAACACCAACTGTAGAATTCCGCTCAATACTTCCTACATCAAACCCAGTAACCTGTGGCTGAAATCAAGAAAACCTTTCTGAAAGACATCTAGTTTATATTTAAGATGATAAGGGATGGAGAATTCACCACATCCTTTGGCAATGTCCTTAGTTTTTAATTGCTTGCACTGATAAAAATTTATGTTATCATCAGCCTGGAGTCTTTGAATTTCATCTTTGATGATCTTACTGTGCCTTTTTGTTTGCTCAGTTAAAAGCAATATTACATAGATGTAATTTTACACACTGAGCATACCATTTCTCCATAGGACCTGGGTGCCAAATGAGAAGCATTAGTCTTGAGTCTCAGGAATTCTGAGCATGGAAAACATGAGCACCCAGATCATACAAGAGGAGGGAGGGAGGAAGGGTGAAGCCCAGGACGATGTTATGTGCTGAACTTCCATCTGCAAACTGGACACAGTCAACAACAGAGACCCCTTTTGAAAACCTGGCCTGTAAATACCACAACTCGGACTTGGAAATACATTTTCAAGATAGTGTCTGCTGTCAGGTTAACATTCTTTTGATGCTTCAGTATCTCCTTTTTAATGTTTTTTGATGTTTCTGTAACTAAAACCGGGTTTGTTTTACAAAGAGATGGTTTGCAGACTATTAGCCGGTACTGTGACCTAGAGATAATTCTTAATGCTGCTTCTGTTTGGTGTAAAATCATGATGCATTGTCACCTTGAACCTACCATCGTCTCATAAAGGGCTTTAATCTTATTCTCGCTGTTGAACAGAGGCATTCTCATAGCCTTTTGTAGTCAAATCGTAGGATCTGACTGAAGCTGTTTTCAAAGGAATGTATTTGATAACTGAAAGTTTAAATTTGATTTGAAAAACTAACATAAATATTTTGTATTCTAATAGATTTTTATTTTTGTATTGAGGACAAAAAGGAGAGCAGGAACTTCAGCTTCAAGATAAAAGTCTCTTGAGAAAGCCTAAACCAAAGCCAGTAGTCCATAGTCCAAATCCATTTTTACCTTTTCTTTGCTGACAATTTTTTTCTCTGTTTCTTCCTCTAAACATAGAGGGATATTTGCCATTGCAGTGATAAAAAGGTGAGCAACATAGAGTTCAGTCATGCCAGGGAGAGAATATACTTTACATGAATATGTCAAGGTAATGTCAATTAAAAAAAAAAAAAAGAGAGAAAAAAAGAGGCACAGAGTGACTTTTTAAATCTTTCACACAGATCTTATCTATTCATAACCCAAATCAAAGCAACTCTGATTGCTCTATCAAGTGTAATATATAATTAAGGCAATTCAGTCCTAAGGTTTGGGGTTATCGCAGTTCTTTTGATTTGAGTCGCTGATTGTCTTAGTGAAAGAGCTGGTTGGGAATTTTTTGACAGAGAGGTTTTCATCTTAAAGAAAAAAAAAAAATCTGTCAAAAGGAAAACTTTTTAGCGAGGACAAAGCCTACAGAATAATCAATCGCCCAGGAGTTACAGCACTCACAAGAGCGTGGTGGTGCAAGTCCAGGCTCTCAGCCGGGGCGATGCCCGAACCACCGGGTTGCTGAGGCTGAGGCACTCTCTTCTCTTGTCTTCATTTAAATTGTATTGCAGTAAGTGCCCTAACTACTGGGCTGTATATTCAGTCCCTCTGTCTCGCTGGCTGGTTTTGATTTGGCCCTGAGGTGGGAGTGAGAAAGGTTTGAAATGCTAAGAAAGCACTCTCCTACGCCGCGCGCCTTTGCTCTGAGATTTTTGTGAACTGGCCTGCCCTGAAGTTTGACCTCGGCAGGTTTTTTGAATGTTCATTATGCCAGAGACCTGGAGCATACATGAATTTCAGCATTTGTGTAAGACCCGTGAGATTGAGGGAGCCGTTCATATGCTCGCGCTTCTCTGTACTCGGAACCACCTTCATGAATCGGGGTGTGAGCAGCACACAGATTTTAATACTGCGTAACGGTGAGGTTGCAGACATTTTGAGGAAGGGACTGTGCTTGTCTATCCATATGCAGACCACACTTAAAAGCTGCGCATTAGCAGGATACAGCGAGGCTGAAAGGTGTTAGCGGCTGCCAACAGGGATGTCCGGGCTCCAAAGAAAATAACAATCCTCGTTAAAAATAATGGGTGTGCCAAGTAATCGCCCAGGCTCAACAAACAAAGCAATCAAGCCCCTTTATGAGGTAAAAGCAGCTGGTGGCTGAGGAAATACCAGCGGCACTGGGATGTAGCTTTACGACACAGGAGCTTCAGCGGCAAGGAGCTGGAGGAGTTCGTTCCTTCCTGCCCTCCCTGCCTCCAGCCTCTCGCCCCCCCGGCTGCCGCCCCTCGGCACCGCCTGCCTAGGGGGCTCAGCTCCACTTAACTGGGGTAAAAAAGGGGGATCAATAATGGCTGGGTAGGGCAGGGTCTCCCAGAGCTGTGGCTGCTACCAACACCCCATCAACTGAAATAACATTGAAACTACAAACCTTATTTCGTTCCATTGATTTTTATTTTTTTGCCCTTTTTGGTGGCTTAATATGATTTTTTTCATCGTGAATAAAAAGGAATAAAATAATGTGGTTTCTGTATTATCTTTAGAATAAGAATTTAGTGCCTCATTACACATTTTACTCAATGTAAGACTGAGAAATAGGAACTCTTAAACTCCTAGCCCAGCCATGCTGCTTGCTGTGGGCTGTGTGTCTTTATCCTGGGTACTCCACTCAGGGCGGGATTTACATTATCTAACTTCAGCTGTCTAAATGTTAAGTGTCTAGGATAAGTTACTCATATAAACGTATTCCTGAATCAGCTGAGGGGAAGGCACCGACACAAAGAATTCCTTCCTATCCTAAAAAAATGTTCAAAACTGGGTGCTGAGCCTGGCCCCAGCCTTATAGAAAGCCTAGTGATTCACAGGTGATTTTTGGAGTACCCAAGTTAGGTGTGATGATTTCCACCCTTTTAAAATCAAAATTGTGTTCCACTGAAATTTAAAACAAGATTCCTGCATATTTCAGTAGGATGAGGATGTGTTCTCTATATCTCTCTTTGAGAGAATTTCTCCTCTTTTAAGAGGAAAGCATGCCAAAGTCCCTGAGACCCCAGATCCAGCTGAATACCTCCCTCCATGTCCCATGACATGTTACACTGGGAAGCGTACACCGGGTAATGCTCAGTGGGAGAAAAAAAACAACTCGCCTTGCTTTTTGGTCAATTTGTTCCTGAGCCTTATCTATCTCACCAATCTGGTGCTTTGGAAATGTAATTAATATTTACAAAATGCTTCCTAGGTGGAAGACATGAAAACCTCTCTGTTTATTAATAACAAATACTTAAAAAGTGAGCAGTGAACGCTTAGTCCTAATCATATATGCTGCTGCTGTATTATGGAGGAGATGAGAAATCCAACATTACTAATCACCAACCTGACAAACCATGCAGCCCCAGTCGCAGAAATTACACGATTCCAGCAGGGAGCTGTCATTTTAAAAAAATAACATTAGATAAAAACTTTTGTTCCGAAAAGTTATATTAAAATGCCCACCATCTGCTTTAAACCACAATAGTGAGGAAATTTAGTGTCTGAAAATCTCTCCTTAACTCATGCCATTGTGCTCCGTAGATGGAAAACCTATTTGCATCTAATAAAACAATGCGTGCCAATAGAAATCTCATCTCTATTGGCAAGTTGTGTAATTCTTTATAGCTATATACTAGATCCAGATGCTTTGGCAAGGAATATCTTCCTTCAGGAGTACTGCTTGAGGGAGCCTGTATTGATTGCCTTCACAATTATAGATTGGACCATGGCAATCACTTAAGACAGGGAAACATTTTGATTCTGCATTGTACAGGCTCATTCTTGCCTTTAAAAACAAACCGAAAAAGCCATCTATTTTTACTCTGTGTATATTTCTAACAGTGCATCATAAAAAAAGAGATTAAACGGGCTATTAAGGAAGGTAACCAGCACGTCCTGCAGACGTTTCCAGTCTTCACATGAGACATTCAACAATTAAAATAGTACAAGGATGGTCCAGCCCAAAATTCCAATAAATAACTGCAGATCAAGACACTGGTTGTCGTTAGACGCTTCCCTCAGCCCTTGCAAATAACTCGGGCTATTTAGGTTGATCAGCAGCCCGGCTGCCGCTTCAGAGCAGAGCAAGAAACCTGCAATGGCACTGGTGGCTGTTGCTCCCCTGCCTGCACGGTTGCCTTTTTACTCAGAGCCTGTGACTAGACACAAGTCAGACTAATTTGTCTTAATTCAGTTTAGTTAGATGGGGGCAGCTTGTAGGGTGGGCTGATATTTAACATTAAGTAAATCAATTTAGCGTGAGCTTGTAGCTTTGCAGGCACATCTTACACTGACATAAGCAGTTCTGTGCCAAAAGAAGGCCCGTGCTGTGGCTTCTTCTGGCACACCCAGATCCAATTCAATATACCGGTATAAAGTCATATTTGGAGATATTTGTAATCATCTCTTAAGTTTTAGGTGGCAGGTATGATATTTATCAGTCTTTTAACCTAAATCTTCAGATTTCAGCACATAGGTAGAACAGGGTTTGCCATCAAGGAGATGTTTTGGGGACATTTGTGGACATTTTCTATCTGTTGCATCCTCATTCTAGTCTACTCCGTTGACGGTTTATTCAGTAGCTTCCATGCACTCATTGATGGCAATGAATTTAGTGCACACAATTTCTTTAACTTTGCCTGATGCTTTTGTTTTCAGTAGTATAATTAGCATAACATGTTCAAGAGCTATCAACTCGAAACTTTTAAGTTATTTACCTTAAGTGAGCATGCAGCTGGCACAAGACAATTTTGCTCTACCTTGCATGTTTCACAACAAAAAAGCCACAATTGAGGACAGTACTCCCAGTTTCAGGAGAATGTAGCCATTGAAAAAATTGTAGGAGGAAAACAAAACCAGGGGTGTTATCTTCTTCACTTAGAGAAAGATTGTCTGAGAAAATGTATCACACTTTTGAGTTTTCCCCATCTAGCATGAAATATAAGGCCTTTCCCTTAGATAAATTACACCTTCCAACAGAAGCCATAACGTTAAAGAAAATTTTTTGGTGGGCAGCTTCCATATTTTGAGAAAGCTTGAGTTCTGCTGGGTCTTTCAGAAAGTGACAGCCTGCTATAGGGAAAATACTGAATCATACAAATAATCTCAGAGTATGCTGCATGTAGTTTATTAGCTTGATTTTTCTTAATTCATGTTTGCTGTGAAAATACAGTTTGGCCAAGCAGAAGGAGGGAAAAGTATGTTGTGGCACATTGATTTTACTTATACGAGCACATAAATGGCCATGTGATAGTTCCATAGGTTAATTTCATACCCCTGGGAGAGGCTCAGTCTCTTTTTTTTTCCTTGTTAAAACTTCACTTTCATAAATAAAACCGAGTTTTCATGCTTTGCTAGACAGTCAAGATTCAATGAAAGACAGCTACTACCACTTGTCTTGACCACTTTGCCTTCATTTTCCCTTGAGCACCTTTTAGGCAAGGTGAAATACTGTGTCCCTCTGGCTTGAACCCCCGTTCTCTAAAATACGATACAGAAAAATGCTTTTCAGCTGCAAAGATGATTGTGGTGCTGCGTTCCAGAAAAAAAAAGAAAAAAAACAACCCAAACCCAACACAAAGAGCTGCAGAGAATCCCAAAGCAACAGATCGAACACCATTTGACATAAATGAAAATCTTTCCATTCACTTCAGTAGGCTTTAATCGGACTTGTATTGCCTTATTTCCTAGTTTTATTTTGAAGTATCCTTTACACTTAGAGATGAGAACTAAACCCTTCTCCCCCTCCCTCTTGGTGTTTATGATCCAGGCTTTTGTAATAGCAGCATTTTCGTGCAACGCCTGCAGAATACCAATGAAATATTTCTTCCCATAGTGACACATACAATCATCGTCAAGTGGGAGGAACGGTATTTACAATATCCTACTAGATTCCCTCTTTAGCTCACTAGGTTCCTTCATCTGTGTCTTATGGCTTATTACAAAATGCTGTGAGAACACAAGGTACACCTACACCTCACTAGAAACACAAACCAAATGACTTAAACCGCATAGTCTTTCCATGACTGGCACAAATTTTCACCTGGAGAATACGGACTTTATTGCACCTACACTGTTGTAGTCAGCAAAGTGACATAGTAGATAAGTTTAGATGAAGGTGTTTACTGGTGGACAAGCCAATAAAAACTCCTGGTTCAAATGTTTTGAACTCCTGGACCCTTTCCCAGCTTCATTTACTTTTTAAATGCACCGCATGGCAGAGTTATCCATCAGACAGCCCAGTTGTGTATGGGACTCCGTAATGCATGTTTGTTTTTAAGCATTTCTAATGCTGTTACTCTGATAGCGGTCAGGGTTTCTGGAAATAATCAGTGAATCCCAAGTCAGAACAAAAGTGCTAATGTGGTACCGAGTTCCTGAGTAAATAAACAATTGCTAAACAAAATCTTTTCAACAGCATTGTATGTCTGTGTCAACATTGTGTTTCCTCCGTGAGTCATCTGGTCAGCAGCACTCCAGCTACATAGAAGAGGTCATCCACTTCCTACAGCTCTGTGCCGAAGACTGAAGTTTTGTTACAGAATGTGCCACTCAGGGTTTCCTGTGAGCCGTAGGAGTTGCATTTTTTGGCAGGATTAGAAACAAAAATCAGAAGGTAAGAAAATCCTGACGGGCATATTTGAGGGGGAAAAAAGACATGAAACAAATGCTGTTAGTGCCAGTCTCAGTGGCCATTAGCTAGTAAGAGATAGAGGAACGTGTTTGTTTTTATCACCCAACCATATAGATACAGAATTGTAATACATGGGAATGATGCTTCAGATACTTTGTGTACTGCAGGTTAATAAGAAATAACTAACGAAGGGCTGTGTGGTGTGTGTGTGAAGACATCCTTACAGGTACTAAGTTGTTTATTTCAAATATCCAGCACTTCAGTAAAAAAAACTGATTGCATACATCTTCAGAAGTGTATCCAGAATCAGGAGGTACCTACTTTTTATCTCAGATATAGCAGAGTAGCCATTCTCCTGAGAATTTTTTTAACAAACGTGGGAAACCCCACAGAACTCCTTGATTTCATGTGATTGCTACTAATTAGGAGATGTAGAAAGCTTACAATAATCAGGACATCTGATAGGATTTTTGCCAAGGCAGTTAGTTTGAAAGAACTTGCAAGAATTTTGCAATCTGTGTGTTGGTCCTGATTCAGCTTGAACCTGAACTCTAGCGTTTGCTTTTTAATGTCCCCTCTACCCATGGTTTAGTTAAGCTTCTTATCTCTTATTGTGGTGCTTTTTAGTGTGCAAGCTGAAATATTCAGCCTTTTTCTAGTCCAAATACAGTAAATCTCTCCTCTGTCTTTATAACGTAAGATTCTTGGATGAATCACTTCACAAATTTCAAGCTAATAACTTATTATTTTTCACTGATATAACACGTAGGTAGATAACATTCCATCACCGGTGACTGTAATCACCTTCAGCCCCAATTCAGCATCCTAAGTTCTGGCTTGATTAAGTATTTGTCGCTTCTATTTCATCCTCTCCTGACAGAGATAACTTTGTTTTAATTCAAACTGTCACACTCTGGAGTTCAGGAAGGACATGAAAATGTCAGGTAATAATCCCTCCTCAATCTTGTGAGTAGTTAACACTGCTAATATGCAGAACCATTAGTATGTTGGCATGATTTTAACTTAATCATTTGCAGCAGCCCAAGCTTTATTGAGATCCGTTAAAGCCGATCTGGATAAGCGTCGCCCATCTTTACATGCTTTGCTCTGCTTTCAGTGCTTAACAAAAGACACATTTAATTTTGCAACTTTTCCTCTACCTTTGTAACTTTATTTTAAATGGGTTTCATCAGTAACTTCAACATTTCATAAAAGTAAATATACGTTTTTTTCAAGGAAATAACCTCTTGGAAAGAAATCCAGTCCCAAACAGGGCCTCTATGTGGATACTGTTATCTCAGGATGACTGAGATTACCATGCCAGCATAGTTAGCTATGCAAATAAACAGAAAATCTGCCTATATTAAAAAATCAAACAGATAATAGAAAGATAAATAACACCTGAAGGAACTGATAATACATAAATAATAGCTGGTTTTATGTCCCTACATTTCCAGCAGTCTTTGTCTTTAGTAGGGTAATATTTGGTACCTCATTCTCTGATTGTCTTTCTGAGTGGACGCATCAAGAAGGATAAAACTCCCCCCAGGAGTTAAAACTACAGACAGGGAAGAAGCATTGTCTTTTTAACAGCTGAATACTTGACATGTTTCTACTATGAAGGAGCTACATGTAAGGCCTCCAAGGCCTTTGTCCTATTGAAGATGAAACTAAGTTTCTGTCTACTTCTTCTATTATAAGATCACATCATTCTGCTTTAGCAGGATGAGATTATTGGTGTAGTATATCCATCCACGCACCTACCTATCTTCTCTTGTCTTTTGATTCATTCTTTTTTTCTTCTATAGCTTAAGTCAGTGCCAATATTCAGCACTATTACTTGAATTATGTATGAATGTACTTGCTTGAAATCCATGACACCTGCCATCTCTGTACCTTTAGTAATGATGACTAAACACAGCCAAAGGGCAGTTTTGTAGCTGATGAGTCAATTTATCATCAGGAATAAATGACACACTCTTGTTCGTGAGTAAATCTTTGTAAACAGAGTGAGCACTTCAGAGATGAAGAAATTTTCTGGGCTGAGGACTGCAATTTGGTGTACGTTACCCAATTCTTCCATAATGTGTCTACAAACATTATATAGTTTCAACACTTACCATAGAACATCTGCTTGTATTTCTGAAGCCCTTTAATCTGAACTGGATTTCTCGAATATTGTGATCTTCTCTCTTCACTTCCCTCATTACGTTTGTAGCCTGTCTACAAAAGCAACACATTAAAAGCAAATATTTTACTTTCAGGCTCACAACCCAATAGCAAACTAATGGTCACTAACTCATAGCTTGACTGAATTCAAGTTGTTTCCATGAGTTCAGGTAAACACAGAATTAATGAGATGGTAAGTTTTCCATGTGCGAAATCAGACCAAAGTCATAATCATTTTTCTCTCAACAACCCTTCAAGGTGACCTGAGGTCCTGCACTGAGGGGTTGTTTTCAGTTTGTCATTCCTGAGCTTTTTGACACTGTTATTTGATTTCCCACTTTCTTTTGCCATATCACCTGTACTTATGTGGTGCCCTTATGTGGACCAGCAGTTACTGCCCGCTATTTGTTTGGAGTTGCAGCAACAACTAGGAGATCCTCTTCAAAACTGCTAAGTCTTTGACAAAATAGCCACAATAACACATTTGCTTAGTCTTTTCTGTTTCTGTATGCCACAGTTTCCATTTATCCTGACTGCAACCATTTGGATTCTGTGATGCACTGGAGCCTGCAAAATCTCCTTCCAATAGCATTCTTGAGCTCCCATAGAATTAAATAGAACCTCATAGTCAAAACTAATCTTCACTCTGCTTCACACATATCAAATTCCCCATGCTAGGGGAAAAAAAATCTCTGAATATTTCAGAAGTAAGCTGAGGTTTGCTATGAGTGCCTATTGTGCCCAAAATGTCATTCTTCGCAAAGTATGCCTTTAATTTAAAAAACACTTTTCTGGCTATCACTTTGAACAGCTCCCAGGTATAGTAGGAAGTAATTCTTTCCCTCCAGACTAGGCAGAAGGCATGCATTTTTCTTGACTGTTAAAATTCAAAAGTTAGGAATCCTTGTAAAAGCCGGAATTCATTTATTTGGTGTTTTTAACACATCTTTTTTCTTACAAGAACATATTTTTTTCATTTCCCTTTCTGGTGTCACGAAGTCATTAGTATTTACTCATGAAAAACTATTTAGCAAAGATTAAGGCTCTGGAATTCATGAAGGATCTGGTTATGAGGGATCAAATTTAATATCAATGAGATTAAAAGTTTACCAAGAACTGATTCTGGCTATTTCTGCTCTAGCTTTATAAAAGAAAGAAGATGAAAGGCCAAATTCTCAACTGGTGTAGATTGGCATTGCTTCATAGAATGAAACGGAGATGCATTCCGATGAACACCAGCTGAATCTCTGGCTTTGAGATCATCAAAGTTAGCATGTGCTAACCCTATGTGGTTATTGGCCACACGTTCCCCACTGTGATGGGCTGATGTGAATACATTAAATATCCTGTTGGGAAATTAACTATTCACATTATTGGGAGACATTAATCCTTACAATATAAGCAATTTCCCTGATGGCGGTACCAAAAAAAAAAAAAAAAGAAAAAGAAAGAAAGAGTTTGGGAAGTGGAAGGTGTACTAAGAATCTAATGCAGTGTGTTCCAGAGTTTCTCCAAGTAGGAAGTGCACTTAGTTGGGTCAGTACATTTGCCTTAATTGGGTGTGATGGGTGTGAACTTTACTCTACAAATTAGTGTTCAGGAGTGTGTCCGAAAGCAAAGTTGGCTGAAATCAGACATGTGTTTCACAGCAACAGAATTCTACATGTACATTATCTTATTGAATATTAGAACAGAAGTTGATGAATCCTCAATGGTTAATGTCCTTGGAGGACTGTGAGTATGAGATTCAAATATATTAAAAACCTTGGTGGCCTCCGTAGAGAAAATAAATGACAAGTGAGAAGAGAAACGGAAAATAAAATGGGTGTATTTGCTTTTGCTATTCTTCCTTTTTTTTATTGCATTTTTATTTCCTGCTCAGATAATCAAAAGAAAACTATATATAGCTTACACCAAACTTTATTACAAAAGGAACTTGGTTTGAGGTTGTCTTTATTACCAGTAGCTTTTTAAAAGTAGCCTTGAATATAATGGACTGGTATTATGAAAGAATCTGAAATAGTGCAGAGGAAAGATATTTGCTTATTGCTATCCATGGGGAACTGATTTGTTTTCTTATTTTATTTGCTTTATTCTTCATGTTGTAATTATATTGGTTTCTTGATATCAGCTGAGGAGGAGCTGTAGGTTCCTATATTACAGTGAGAATCCAGGATAGCTGGGTGAACTGATAATTCAACAATTCCCTATTGTTTCTTCTTGCAACTGACATATTTTAAGATAAGAACAAGGGAGAAAAAAGTCTTTAAACTATTTGCTAAGTCCTGGTGAACAGTGTGGTATGTGTCTACGCGCAGCAGTTGGATGGTCAGTCACCTTCATTCCTTTCTCTCACCCCAGACAAAGTTGGTTACATATTTAACAAGTTAACAGTGATGGAATTCATGTAGGAAACATCTCTACAGGAATTGTGAAAGGCTCAGCTCCATTCTGACTAAACTCAAGTTATACGTGATACCACTGTTTCTTGTGTGTTTTGGTCTTGCTCACTAACAGAAGCAGCCTTTTGAAAGAAGAGTTTACACACAGTCACCAAAACCCATGAGCCAATGTATTCCCCAAACTACAATTCCCCAGACTGTGCTGATGTGCTCTCCCACTCCTTTCTAAAATGGTGGTTTATGAGAACAGAACCACTTTTTCACTCTGAGAGCGCTAAATCTACTTTGAAAGCCATAACAGATCCTAGCTGTTTATAGCAGATTTATTCCGCAGTAAATGCCCCTTTTCATGTAGCGCTAATAATTAATTTGGCAGACTTCAGAAGAATAAAAGATGTATTAAATTATTGTCCTAGAGACTTAAACATTTAACCTGAAAGTCATATGACAATTGTCAGAGTCTGTGTTTGCAGGCACAGTGAAGGAAGAATTCCTTTAGGAAAAATTGAGATTTTAATTATTGACTTCTAGGAAGACATGATTAACAAGGGCTTCTCATCCTCAGTTATCAAATCCCAAGTGTCTGCTCTTGCGTCTTCTGTTTCTTAAGTAAAATCCCCAAAGTTCCTTCCAGTTCTCAGAGTAGCCTCATTAAATCAACTGTAGTTAAACCTTCAGTAGATTAGAACTTGTTAGGGGAATGTAGATATAACACTTGATTACCTTTCTAAAGCTGATGACATGAATTGATTTTTAGAGATTGGTCAGCCCTGCTACCACCAGCGAGCCACCTCCTCCCCGCCCCCAGTTTTCCCAAGCACAGGAGTTAATCCATGCTTTTAGCATGCTTGCAGTAAACGAGCTCTACCCATAGTCAATTGCTGAAGTTCTTACTGGGAATAAGCAAGCCCTACAAGTTCTGTAATCCACTGATACTGTACATCTTGTATTATCTTTAGAAAAGATGCACTACCAGGGAAAAACATTGTATATCATCACAGCAGAAGACTTTGAGCTGTTTAGCACTATGTGATTAGATCTAGGACTAGTTCTTAACTTTTTTGAGGCCAAGAGCAGTTACACCACTGCTGTTTCCACCAGAATAATGACAGATGACAGACCTAAACACACTGTCTAAAAACTGATTGTAATGGACTGGGTACATTTTAGTGTCAAGTTTTGCCTCTATAATGTCCCTTTGGATAACTCTTGTTTTCTTTTGGTCAATACACATAAGGTGTCTACCATATAAAGAACACAGTAATTTATCAAGAGTAATAAACAAAAACTATGTCCTAAAATAATAATTTTACTGAATCATGATGTGCCTTAGATCAATTTTGTAATAGTCTACCTTGGCTATCTAACAGGTGAATAAAAGGAATGCTTAAATCAAAGCACTTTCTGCTGCTTTAGTATAAGGTAAAGTTTTGTCCATTTTGTAGAATTTAGTGTTGGTATTGCACCTCTTTGGTTGGCTATTCTTCTAGCAGTTGTAGAATATTATTGTTAAGTAAATTAGAGGGAGCAGAACATTATCCCTCTAGCCCTTATTGGCTGCAGGATTAATTATCAAGTTGATTTTAAGATTTGGTCACTAACAAGGCCTTACATAGCTTAACTCATCCTTTCAACATGATTTTTTGATTGCTTATTCACAAATTGTTTTCTTTGGTCATCTTCCAAGTTTTTTTCATTTGTCTTATATTGAATCTACAAACGTTTTATATCTCATATATGCATTCACATAGTACAAGGCCTTAGCAATGAAGATTCACCACAAATTTAATAATTTCTGAATCAACCACACAATTCCTGTGCTGAAGTGATAGTTGCAAAATCTTATTGGCAGTTGATTTCATTGCAAAAACTTCATGTAATTACATGAATTATCTGCTTAATAAAGGATGCATTCAATGATCACAGTATTTTTTCTGTTTTTCTCGTAAGCACATTTCATACTAGAGAATTCTTAAGTTGTATTCATACAAGAATTTTCTTCACCAACTTCTGAATTTCAGTGCTGAAAGAGAATAATAATTATTCAGCTTTGACCAAAAGTGTCTGGAAACATCCCTTTCTGCAATAGAAAGTGCCATGGCTCTCTGCCGTCCGTGAATTGCAAGCACAACTCCACTTTACGGAAGATCTTGCCTATGAAATATTCTGTTCTAAGCTTCATAGAGCCCAGTTTGTCTCACTCGGAGGAGTAAGAGTAGGGTTACTAGTATCTGCCAGTTTTGAACCTACAGTTCAAGGGAGTCTAGGTTTTTCAAACCTATCTCGGAGCACTAGAACAGCTTCTCCAGTTTTTGAAGTATGAGCTTAATGAATAACTCCCCAGAAAATAGTTGCTTCTGACATTTCAGCCAAAGCCCTGCTGCTTTTGCAGGAGCCTATAAGCTTTTATCTTGCACATTGGTCTGAGCTGCAAAAATGTTCCAGTTTATCACATACTGTTCTCTACTGTCACTTAGAAATATGCTTGTGCTTGCTGAGTGAATATTGATAAGATACCTTAAGACTGTGATAAAAATGGGGCAAAGAGAAGATATCTTTCAAATTTGATAAATAAAGTCTTTAAAACACTGATAAAAGACTTCTGAGAGTCCATTATAGAGAATGAATTCTCAGAGGTGTACATGAAGTTGGGGGTTTATTGTTTGGTCATGCTCTTTCAAAGGTTTAGGGCTTTTACTCTGTGTTTCTAAGAAAAAGCTCTTTGAAGGTCATGTTTGAATTCAAAGCTGTACTTATTGTCTGTTTTTCCATGCTATCTACATTACTGTTGCATATCGCATTTGGGAGCCCAATAGCTCCTGAAGGTAATATTTTCTAATTCCACTTATCCTACCCTCTGGTGCAGCATTTGTCAGTGCAGGTTTCTGTCTGCAGGTGTTGATAAGGTAAAAAAAGCTACCTGACTAACATTATTATGCTGCTTATTTTTTCCTAGGTAGTTTGAAACGATTATCGCTGCTGGACTATAGTCATGTGCTGAAAGATAGCATGCCCTCCTTCTGCTATACCACCCTCAGCACTTTAAAGCAGTGGTAGTTGTGCAGATTACCTGGCAGTGAGAAATCTTACTGTAATGGAGAGTGGGTGGGGGGAAGAGAGCTTGGAAGGAGGACGGCGGGGAGGAGCTGCTTTTCACTGCTGGTGTTATTCTTCTACTGAAGGCCATGGCTCCTTGTTCAGGTGTCTGAGTGGGCAATTAATCTCTTGCTGTTAGAGAGCAGCGCTGAACATAACCACTAAACTACTGATGGTAATGGTGGTCATAGAAAAAGAAGGGAACACTAAAATGGAACCATAAAAGCCTCTGCAGTTGACTTTACTCTGCGAGACTTTGGATTCTCCTTCTGCGATCCTCAGCACGTATAACGTGAGGGTCCCCCAGCCCTGAGAGAGGTACATCTGGGCAGGGCGAGGGGGTCCTCCCCGTGGGACCCAGCAGGCATGCGGGGTGCCTTGTGCTGCTCTGTGGGGCTCGTGTGCCTCTGCACCACCTCAGCCTGAAAATTATTTTTATTCCATCGATATTTTTCTTTGAGTGTAAAAAAAAACCCCAAAACAAGTGCTCCACTGAACCAGGAATGGGAACAAAGAGCCCTTTGATTGCCACATGATCTTGACCTGGCACTTCTATGAGAGGTTAAAAAATTAACTGCATGCTCAAATCATAACAAAACGTATTATGAGGAGACGTGCTCGGCTGTACAGACAGCTCAGCTCCACCGCCTCCACTGCAGGTCTCCGCGCTTTCCTCAGCAGAGCGTCAGGCCACTTGTAGGCATAAATACAACTTGGCATGTCCAGCCAGACCTGCCTTTCAACACCTCCCGTGTGACAAAACATTCCTCCTTTCTGTTTCTGTAATAGAAACAAGCTCCCTAAACCACATTTAGCTGTAATGGAGATAGTTTACTGCAGTCTTTCAAATCCCCTTTTTCCCCAGGCTCAGTAATAACATAGCACTGGGATCAAAACATAGGTAATAAGCACATTGGAAAAGGAGCATGTCTCTACATCATAGAAGAAAAGTTTCTGTACTTTCAGCACTTTTTCTTTTTTCCACCATTTTTATTTTGTCTTTTCTTTATTTTCATACTCTCTCAACTTCAGAAGCTGATGCACGATATTCTTAGCCCTTTACTCTGCATACCATCATGATGACCAGTGTAACAGCACATAGGTTGGTAGCGAGCCCAGCCTACGTGGGTAGTCAGTCTTCTCCATGAGAATCTGGTATTTCCGTCAGCCATGTGGGTGTGAACAGGTTTCTTACTCCAACATTTTCTAACAAAGATATCTAAAATATTACCCCTGGATGCATGCAAAATACATGTTTGTAAGCATAAATAAATGGATAACATTTTTAGCAGCGAATTTATGTATGCTTGACTAATTCTTTCTGCCTTAGTAACCATAAGAGGATGAAAATGCATTAATAACAATTCTGGCCTGACCAGGATCCTGTGAAGATTCATTAGGTAACTTGTAAAAGTAATGGAGAAATCTTTTCTGTGCCTCTCTCACTTTGGTTTTGGAGCATGAACTAAACCTCAGTGAGTTTATTCTCAAAACCTCCTTACAGTTTGGTAATTATTATTCTCATCCACATGCCTACATTACAATTAAATGGAGATTTAATCATGCTTCAGTGGCTCAGTGCCTAAACAGGAGTATCCAGTACGTATTATCAGACATATGAGTCATTGCTATAGATGTGGCGCCTGTGAGAGACCTGTTCTCCCTTTGGAGAAGCATCTGGGGACCAGAGTGGGCACCTGCAAAAAGTGCTAGACAACTCTGTGACAGCAGTTCAACTGAAATCTTAAGGAACATTTCGAACTGCTCTCTAACACTCTGCATTAAGCCTGAAAGTGCCTGGGGTCATTAAATATATATGTTTTGGATCCAAAAAAATTTCTCAGGTACTGTAGCAGAAGCTTCTGCACCTGATCAGAAGCCATGGCAAGAGAAGTGAAGCACCGTGCCTAAGCAACCCTGAAACCTGCACAGGCTTTGAATGAGAAAAGAGGCCTTAAAATCTAGTCATTTTGGGTGTGTGTTGCACTTTTTTGAATAATCAAATAATTTCGCAGAATGGCTTGAGTGGTTGGCTCTCCTAAGCATGAGAACAGTTTGTTTCCACAGTTTCCATGACCCAAAAGATTGTGCTTAATATCTTAACTAAACTAGGGCACATGCTGCTGTGCACAGCCCAAGCTGGCCAATGCCAAAGTACCCATGCAGTGGAGCTGGGGTACTCGTGCAATAATCCTTGGCCATTCTGAAAGGATCTGATCCCATCCCAAGGGAATGCACCAGCAAGCTCGAGCACCAGCAAGTTGCCCCATTGAATGTGTGGTTGTCATGACATCAGCGATGCAAGATTAATTGTACCAGAGAAGAAGTAAGAGTAAGATGATAACTAGTGTATTCTGTTGTTGCAGTGATGTAAGGTCCCTACGCAAGGGAGGAAACCTCAGTCTGGGACCAGAAAGCAGGACTCAGCTTATTTCCCAGAGCCATCTCACTTACGTGCAGCTTCAGGCATCTTGGGTCTGTGATGGTTTTGGATTCATGAATTTAACATTACAGCATCAGCAAAGGGGAGTGATTGGGCGGGGCTAGAGGGATCTTTGTCAGAAGTTAGTATAAAGATAGCTGCAATAATTAAAGTCTCACCTATGTTTGGAGGTCTTCTGGAAAGAAAACAGCATTAAAGTGGGCTTTTGAACAGATGCAATATTTCATTCAGGGACAAATCAAACCATGGGCCATAGGCTGGACATTCTTGCTCTAGCACATGATAGAAGAGAAGACGACACCTTGCCTTATTGGTACTGTAAAAAATATCTACGCTCAAAATAAGCACAATGTTTTTAATCTCTTATGGATAGAGGTACAGCTGGGAACCCTTGATATAGGTGCTTGGTCGGGTACTTGCAGTGCCGAACTTCTTGCTGGCTTTAGGCTTCCTGCTTGACATCCTCCTGCACCCAGGACAAGTCTTCCTGTTTGCTAATGAGGACAGATGGTTCTGTCCAGATGGGTCTGTGAAAGGTCACATGAGAAAACTGGGCTTTTTCTAACTTGTGGAATTTATCTCACCATCTTTATACTCCTTGTGAAACAGGACCATTTAACTTCCCTACCTGTCCTGATATTCAGTGCTCGAATGGGGAGGTGTGAAGATGGACCTAAGTGTCTCAAGGTTATATCAGAAGTACATGGCAGGAACTGAAGCTACGTCTGCTGAGATTGGGTCCTGGCCTGGGGATCTGGCAACCCACAGCTTTACTATTTAACTTCGGCTATGAATACAACATATCTTTTTTCCTAGCTATGATGCTTTTTTTTATGATGTTAGCTGCAATTGTAATCATTAGTTCTGAGCTGAATTGGGCAGGGAAGAAGGAAATGCTATTTCTTTTATTACCCACAATATTTATTGGCCTAGGTTGCTTTTCAGGTAATTTGTATTGAGTATTTGTTTCATGTTGCTTTTTAAACTTTCCTCTTTGCTAGTACTGCTTAAATTTTATTTTTAAATCCTTTTTTGGTAGCTTATTAAGTTTTTGATTAATGATGAAGATTTCCAGAGTCCTGCTACTTCATTAGATTATCCAACATTTTCACTCCTTATAATAAGCACAGATATAAATAGAAGGTGTGTTCATTTAAGCAAGACCTGATAGTTTTTTCCATAATAATCATGACAATAATGAAGTTGATTAAGTTATTGATCTTTCAGGATAAACGGTACCTTAAAAAGATGTGGAACTAGGTATTTAAAGCTGATGGAGACACTGTTTTTACATTAGTGCAGCATCTGACCCATGAATATAATATGTCCCATCTGCTGAAATAATGGCTCTGTTCATACTACCCTTCTCCCCAGCATTTTTTCTTCAGAAATGAGGAAATGATCATTACTTTATGGCTATTCTAAAACCAGAATAATCATTTGCTTCTACCTGGTATGGTCATTATTCATGCATGCCTCTTATTTTATCAAAAGCTGTATTCCATAAGATTGAAGGTCCATTTATTCCAAATATTCTTGGCAATATGTAGAAACCTCAAAGTGCATTGTTTTCATTTCTGACAGAAAACTATGCACGACACATGTTTTTTAATGCATTGAACACATGTAGTACCTAGTCTATAGCAAAATGTACAAAATTAATAGTGTAGAGCTGTTCATTTGAATTCAGAACTGATGCATGGGCAAAACATATGCACTTAATCTATCAATATAAGCCATTAAGATTAACCTATCCTGTACCTCATTCTCAGTGTAAAGAGGTTTTCTGCTGTGATAAGGTAGGTGAATTATCATGTGGTACTACTCTGGCTTCCAGAAAATGTAATAGTGACTCAAGTAATAGCAGCTTCTATGCCTATACATCATGACTTTCCACTGTATTTTTACTGCATATCTGTGCAAATCCGTACTTTATTGCTCCTGCATGAATTTGGGCTGATAGAGTAAACCACTATTGCCATGGCAATAATAGCAATCAGGGAGTGAAGGTTGTGCCTTGGTGCTTTAGGCCAGCTACAATAATAAGACTATTTCTCCACTCATTCAAACTATTTGGTTTTGAGCCTTTCTAAAATGCTTTTAGAATCATTTGAGATACAAAATGGTCTACTTCTTCAATAAAGAACTCTAGCTGGAGTAAATTCTTATCACTGGCTTAAACTATTAATTTTTTTGTCGTAATTACCATGTTTGATAAAGTGCACGTCTGATATGTTTGTCCCTTCTGCACCCACAAAGTCTGCTGGTGCTTTAAAATATTCCTTCACCTTCTGAAGCTTGCTTAAAAAAAGTTTAGCTTGCACTAGGAGTTGGAATATAAAAGCAAATTGAAGCATTGATTTCCCCATTTCGTCACCTCTAGAGAACAATTCATAAAGCACGGAAGTTCTAACTAGTCAATCAATAGTTGCTACTTAAATCAGAGACACTGCAGATAGCCTGTTGTTATTAAAAGTATTCTTCAGAAGATGATAATAAATGAAAAGAGAGGATCCAATTCAACCTCTGAGTGGAGTTCAAGATTGACACACCGAGGGAAGGAAAGCTGTACATGCAATTCATCCTTTTTCCCTTCCCCACACGCAAATGGGAAAAGCATATTTCCCTAAAGACTTCCCAACTCTTAAGAACAAGGATGACCTGAAACACCAAAATGTTTTGTGAAAACATCTTTACTACAAAATGGCATGGAGGTCACTGTCAGACCCCCTGGCAGCTTGCTTGAACCCCTTGACTTCCCAAGCCCAGTCAAGAGGTCTGGGTCCCGTGTTGCAGCCTACTCCTGGGTCAGACACTCTGATGTTCCTGCAGCAGAGGAGAGGCCTGGAAGTCTCAAGACCTAATAGACCTGTATGAGCAGACAGTCTGAGCTGGGAGTCTCCAAGCAACCCCGGAACCAGGCAGTTTGAGTGTTTGGTGCTCCTGCGTGATTTCTGGAACAGGCTGAGGAGACATGGCAGTCAGGAGCAGCCACTTCATGAAAGCGAGACAAGGTTTTCATTTCTTTGGAAAACTTTAAAGATTGTTATTTCATTCTGGATGAAATGCAGGGGTTGGGATTTTAGTTTAAAAAAAAATAATCATATGGAATGGGAATTTTAAGCTTTGAACATTTCCGCTATAAAAGATTCACAATACTCATGCAAATGGTGCAGCTGACAAACGTGTTCCTCCATGTGATGGCAATGAAGGAAACTAAAATTACAGCACAAGATGCAGTTCTGCGTGGTCTCTTTCTGAAGCTGAACTTGAGAGTTGTGAATAATGCACACTTCAAATTACTTGATTAGGCTGTTTATCAGTTATTGGAAATCTTGTGATTTTTCTACACTCATTATAAGGGTGTACTTCTTGGTATTAGTTGAAGACTTGTGCACATAAACAAATAACAGCAGAGTGGGTAAGGTGTGATCTTGCTGCCCTTCAGCTGACAGCATTCAAGTTGCTCAAGCACACGAGCTAGTTCACGAGCAGCCGGGCCCACGGTGGGCAGCAGTGCTGGTGGAGACAGGAAAGACCACCATGGGACAGCCTGTCCTGAGGCAGAGGGCAACAGCGGAGGAACCCCACTTTGCAGCAAAATTTAACCATTGCATGCATAAGTTAACCATTTAACCATCAAAGAAGCACATGGTGAACATGCTCAAACATCTATGATAAAAAATCTAGCAGCTACGTGGGACTGGTGAGGGGCACTCAACACTAAAACCAGGGTCAGGGACACTTGCAAGGGACTGCAGCCCATGGGTGACCCATGGTGGGGCGGGGACATGCAGAAATTGGTTTGCATTCACAGAGGACACTATGAGATAAGAACGTGCACTCAGGGGGGTTCCCCTAGGTCTCGAATACCATGCAGACCCTTCCTTACCCTGCAGGAATGTGGCCATGTCCCGGGATACCTGTGCCCCGACTGGGAACAGATCGCTATTCTTTGCGGTCATACCTTAACCACTAGAGAGAACTTTTCTCATACTGCTCCGTCAGAAGGAGGTGAGAAGCAAGTAGCCTGTGTCTGTGTGAAAAGACTGTCATTTAAATTCACCACCCAGTAATGTTTGAACAAATAAAGCTGGGCTTGCTGCCTCTTTGTTCTTTAATAAAGGGGAAAAAACCCTCTGTTAACCCATGGACAGCGAACTGCAAAATGAGATTTAGTGTTTAAAGATATTTCTACAGTTATTATTAGATTTAGAGACCTCCAGCTATATCAGTACCCAGACATCAATGGTAGGGTCAGGGCTGTGCTTCTTATCCTGCTTAAGAAAACATTATTTTTAGCTAATAAAGTTTTCTGAATCTGTGTTTCTTCCTCTATTGTTCATCTTGGTGCTTTTCTGTTACATTTAAACCATATTACATTTAAAGTAAGATGCCATTGAGATGACATCCAGTGACCTATTTGCATTGGCTATCTCTCACATGCTGATGTAATGGTGCATGACCTATCAGCAAGACATTCAAAAATGCAAGATTGATTGGGCTAAGTGTTAATTGTTCTATTAAAGGGGAAAAGAAAAGTCCCACACCGTCCTTCTCTTAACCTCAAGTCTGACCCTGATACTATCTATCACAACTCAACATATCCTTCCTGCTTCCACACCTGTAAAATTAACCCTAAATAATTACAGTCTCTAATGGACCCAACATGTCAGGTTAAAATCAGATTCTCCAAAGACATTTGATAAAGTGGGTTGAGGTAATTCTGTTTCAGTGTGGCAAATGAAACATACATTACTATTAGAAGATATGAGATGATGCTGAACATTTATAAGGTCCCTCTGTCTGGGAGAAGCGGAGATAATATGTCACCGGGAATAAGGGCAGTATGGTAAGGCTTTTGATGTAAAAAACGTATTTTAGCATATGAGACAGAATAATTGCCTAGCTCGCAAGGCCTGGTGAGTTGTCACTGGACTAAGAGTCCTTTGAGAAAGGTTTGTCCCGAAAGTGGGTTACACTTACAATATGCACAAATTTCTTTTCCAGTAGGTAAATACTACTCCATGTGTGTGATTCTGCTCAGTAAAACGCTGAAACCAACGTCAGAAAGAGCAGTAATGTTGTGAGGCACAATGAGAGAAAACCAGGCAGCTTGCAGTGTGAGAAGTGACAGTCTGCGATTTTTAATTCATGACTATCTGCTTTTCCTGAGTGTTGGTAGTTGTCATGCTAAGCCTTGAAAGATGTGTATGGGATCATAAACAATAACCCAACTGGTTAAATTCAGCAGTAGTACTAGGAATAGCATGGGAGGTCCTGAGCTGGTAGCCATCTAAACCTCAGATTCTTTCCAAAGTAAGCCAGAGATTTCCAGAAAATTGATCATAGTCAGTCTGAGCATAGTGTTCGTGTCAAACAGGAGATTTGTTCTATTGCAAAATACAACTGTTTGTATGGCACCCTTCTCTGGATGAGCTCAGTGGCTTTGCTGACTGACAGTGGTCTATTCACAGGTACTAAATCCAGTGGAATGACATCGTCTGAAAACAGTGCAAGGCTCCATGGAGGAACAGAAGATACCAAAGGTGAGTAAAAGGGAATCAGTAAGTGGTTGTTGGGAGAGCTGGCATCAAAAATGAACATATAGCTAGAGTTCACATTGTATGAATTTCATCTCCTCTGCAGTAGTTCCCTCTTCCCTGAATTTGAGTAATTCAAGGCTTTCACAGACTTTCTCCCAGAATGACTATATCACTCGGTAAAGGGCAGATGCAGGCAAGTCTCAGCCACTCTTAACAGGAAAGAATAACTGGTGGATTCATTCAGCTCCTAAATTACCCACTCGAATCTCATGCTTTTTAATAGATGTCAAAAATTCTTACAGATTCAGCCATATTGTTGACCACATAAAAGAAGCCTAGCATTAATGGTCATCTGTGTGCTTCAGCTTCCTTTGAAATAGCTTCAACACAGACCAGAATTCCTCTGTGTGAACCTACACAATAGGGTGTAACAGAAATACAAGTAATTATTTGAAGAGACAATTTCTCCCAGAGTAGCATGAACTTTACCTTTAAAATTGTATCCAATTTGCTAAACTTTTAATGGGAAACAGATTTGAGAACATGAGTAATATTTTACTTTGGCATGTGTATGACAGCATTGGTTTGTAACAGTGGCTAGTGTGTGTCCTTTGTTAAATTGAAGAGCTAAGCGCTAGGTCTTAAAAAGAAGTCCAGCGTAGACGAAATGTTTCAAGGGATGCTTTAGCTCGCCGACTTCATTCAGGATGTGAAGGCGTGCAACTGCTCAGAGGAGCAGCTCTAGGAGTTGAGTCTAAGTCACTGCTGCAACAGTGCAACGATTTTTTTCAGGATAAAAAACCCAAAAACTTTAAAGGCACTAAAAGGACTCACAAATATGAATCCCACTGTCTGTCAGCGGCACAGGTTCTTAAACACTTGATGACCCAATTTGCCGAAGTATTTAGAAATCTAAAATTTAGATAAGCACCTCCTGCCATTTCAGGAAGCATCCATTTCACTTCCACTGAAATCTGCATCTTTAAGTAAAGAATTACCTCTGAAAACATGCCTGAAGTTGCTTTAGAAAGGATTACACCCTTGCCAGTTAGACTTTTGAAAACTTTACAGGATGATATATCACAAAAGACAGGAAAGCAAGCCTCCCAATTCCTTCCCAGCTCCTCCCAAAATATTAAAGGCAAATAAAACATTATTCCTAAGCTCTTTAAACTCACTAATTAAAACCACACTGCATTCAGATCAAGTTTAAATGTGAGTTCTTAAAGTTGACAGTGTCTCTTTAAGGCAAGTACTTTCAAATGGAACAACTGCCAATTTATGGAAATTTTAATACTTAACAACTTTGACAGTGTCCCTTTGATTAGCCTGAAAAAATGAAGTTGCTTTTGATAGGAAACTTCATTCACTTATTTAAAGTCTCTACATATCATCCTGGAAAATCTGAATATCAGCATTCTGTCATAGGAAAAATTTGGTAATAAGTGCAATTTTTCACCGAAACTTAACGACGAGAAACAAAGATATAAGTTGTCATCTTTCTTAGGTTGTTCTAAAAGATGCTTAGATCCGAGTAAGGGTTTTTTTGTGTGCTGGACACAGCAAAGATTAGATAGAAAAATGAATGTCATATTCATGTTGAAACACACATGATGACCTCTTGAAAGAAGGGAAGAATTCAACTGGCTTAAGGATATAAATTTTTATTATTTCAGAATCATGGGTTTCATTAGTTCCCTTAATTCTAGCCAAAATTAACCAGGTGAGAAAGTTACTGCATATAAAACATCATATGTAGCTAGCCATAATTTGGTCAAAACAGATGAACTATTGTTATAGAGGGAGAATGTGAGTGGGACAAGGTGTTAAGATCAGATCTCTTTAACAAGTAAAGAGGTGGCTGGTGGATACAAAGAGATGATATCTGATGTTAAAATAAATCCACGGACCGTGTTCTGCCTTCACTGAAGTCTTTTTGTTCATGACAGTTACATTTAATGCCTAAAAACTGATCTTTATGTTGGCTTGGCTGCCAGGAGCTACCTTAGGGAAATTCTGACCTTGTCAGGACCAGGAAAGTGAATGCTGAGTGACTGAGAGAGAACAGGATTTTCAGTCTGACGTTTTGGGGTTTGGCTTGCTTCTTCTTTACTGACTTCATTGACGAAATAGCTGCCTCGCTTGAATAAGTGGTAGCAGTTTGAAGGCTGGGCTCAAGCCCAATTAAAAGAGCATAGTGCAATATTATAGAAGCATGGCTGGGACTGACACAATAAGGGTATTTCCTTCTGCTCTTGGACCTCTTGTACTGCTCTCCCCACTACATTATTTAAAAAAAAAAAAAAAAACCAACAGAATCAGAAAAGAGAGGATACATTATTTCCCTGACGTGTGTGAGGGCCTTGGACAAAGCTACTACTCTTGGTGTGTGTTAGGATGAAACTCTCATATCCATTCCTGTTAACCTAGCATCTCCTATTTTCCCCTTCCATTTTAGGAGAGCTGTTTCTACATTCTGAGCAATTACTGTTGTCTTTTTTTGTTCTTACTCTCCCACTTTTCTACTCTATTTATTCCTTCTTGTCACCTCTTTCTTTGCTGACTCCCTCCTCTTTGTGATTTTCTGCCCCTCTTGTCCTCTCCCTGTCCCATGGCCGTGTGTGTCACTGCCATCACTGCCAGCTGTGCTGAGGGGCCAAGGGGCAACAGAAGGAGAGAAGGGATGTTGGACCTGCAGCTTCAGCTGGGGTTGTGTCTCTCAATGGGTAAGTTACATCTCTCTAACTTGCACAGAGAACCACCAGAGGAGAAGGCGAGTGGGGAAGAAAAGAAATATTGAAGATAACGCCGTGGGCTACAGGATTGGTTTTGCAGTTGTTAGCACGTCAATGGCTTGAAATGCAGCAAATTTTAATAAAGATAGTGATTAACAGCAACAATAACAAACAAAGATGGGCTCCAACCCCTCATGAAAGTCTCTTCTTGGCTGCTGACCTGAGCTGAGAGAGAACAGAGGTATTGTAACAGGTTATAAGTGCTAGAACTAATGTTATAGATAAGACTGATATGCTGATCCTTATCTAGCATTGTTCATACAAGAACTGTTTTTTTAAGATCATCATGATATTTTCAAATGTTTTTCTACAATTTGAACTTAAAGAGTTACTTTTCTTATGATTGGCAGTATATCAACTTTAGAAGTGTTTAGATCAGCTGTTGTTGTTTTACTACTTATCCCATAGTAGCTTAAGCTATGTTAAAACTGAAAATGCATAATTTAAAATGGAAGAAAGGATGTTTCCTTTGGAAAGGTTTTAATGGAAGCATTGAGATTATCAAGTCCACAGGGTTTTTTTCCAAAAAATTATGAATGATGAAAAACAATGAATTACATCAGAGGCCTGACTGAAACATTAAGTGTAATTTTTGCTGCCATGAACACTATAAAATGAAACTATGTGCTTATCTGCCTAGAATATATAGCTCTTTTCTGAATAACATTTTCATGGGGAATAAAAGTAGCAACAGTCACAACGTAAATTCAGTCTCACATTTTAAAAAAAAGTGCCTTATGATTGCAGCCATTTAAAATGGAGATTTTACACTGGGCAAAGTAAAGCATATTTAGCTTTTTAGTGAGTATGTATTGTTAAATTTGGATTAAAAGAAGCCAAAGTGAGAGTACAAAAAACTTCTTAAGTCCCCTATGAAGGCAACTGGAATTTCAAACTGAAAAAAATCATTAAAAATAAAGATGAAAATAACGGTCCACATGTAAAGCCCTGGTGAAGAGAGTTAACTGTGCATTCAGCTGAGCACGTTTATCCTGCTCTGCTGAGACAGACTGGTAGGGTGGAAGATTTTCAGCATTTGTTCATTTAAAGATAAGGATAACTCTGTGCACAGAGCACCGCAAGCAGAATGCAAAGAGACTCCCTTCAAAGTCTGCTCAAGTCAGTAAACAGACTTCTTCGGCGTTATAAGAATTCTTGCCCATCCTCTTGTAATTCCACAGGCAAACTCTGCCAAGGCAGCTACTTCTAATTTCTGTTAAATGAATGATGTCTTATTCAACTCAGACTGATAAATAATTCTCGCAACTATGGGTCTGAACTTGCTATCTCACAGACGCTCTGATGCGTTTGGTAGAAGAATCAACATTATGACTCATCTGAATTATGTTACAGCAAAAACCTCATTTGGTTGATACAGATTTTTTTCTACCAAAATGAAACACAAAGTAGCTCTTCTCCTGATTTCTCTCTCTCCCCCTGTCATTCATTTTCTTGTGCACTTTTTTAATACAGAAACTGATTTTATGAGAATGATATGTTTTCCTAGGGCTCAAATAGTGACAGAGAACCTTACTTGTCTTTCATTATTTCCTTTAAAGAATTTTTTATTCAAATATTGTTTCAAAACATGTGCTCACACAATAAACATACCAATATCAAAACTTACCATTAAGGCAATCATTTCAGCTGGGAAGAAAATCAGGTTTAGGATCTGATAAAACAAAGTGGAATATATTCTTTTTGCCTGTAGCTTTGGAAGCTTGGAAAGTCCTATTATCCTAAGAATTAAATTGGCTTACTCTAATGCATACAGATGGCAATGCCTTGTGCTAGGTACAGCTGCCATATTTTTTTTTGTCCTCAAAGGAGAGAGGGAAAAGTCTAGTCTGTCCACCTGCAACAAACAATGAGTTTTCATTACATAAAGGTGAGTTTGAGGGTTTATTCCGCATAGTTCCATATGCATGCTTCGAGACATCTTTTTGTGCATTTAATAAACTTTTCAAGTTATCCTGGAAATGACATTTCTTGGAAGGAAAACAGAATTAAAATGTGATGCCTGCTGAAATGTTAAAGAAGTGGCTGCTGAGCCCTGTGGTCAACAAATAATATTTGCAAAAAAGCACAGCAAAATTATTTTTTGGAACACATCTATTCATAATATAAACCACGAATCACTATGATCTTCATTAGACAATCTTTGAGAAGCCTAATACATCAAAAGAGGGATTTTCATTTCAGTTCATTGACTATTCATGCAAAGACATTTCTAACTTGGTTTTTTTTGTGCATGACAGTCGGTGATTTTGCTTAAATCGCTATTTTCCACTCTCAAGGCAAACTCAGCAGCATTTTCAGGCTCAAAGTTGACTGCAAAAACTGCTTATGAATAAAAAATTCAGGCTTTCAACTCTGATACTCACAACCTTTGTTTCCAGTGAAAATGTGTAGGCAAGAGTAAATACTCACAAGGATGCTCATAGAAAGCACGAGTTTCACAATACCTGTGAACAGCTGCTGACAAAACTGCACAGCCAACTGAAATTCTTGTGATGTCTCTCTCAATTTTGATAATACAAACAATTTTCATTCAGTTAGTGTGAGTGTGAATCACTGAGTGTGACTGAGGTGAAGGTGCTTGTTCTTAGAAAATGTGGTTAAGTGATGTAAGTAGATCATAAACTACAGTAAGAGGATGGTCACACTAAATATTGAACTATTCCAAATATAAACTGGCTTTATAATATGTATATTGCCTAATTTACACAAAACTTTTACAATCCTTATACAATAAAGGAATGACCTTATCCTAGCTCCATCCGTGTAGGATAAACATGGATGATGGTTTCTTCCTTAGAAAACTTTGGAGTCATTAGTTATGTATGATTCACTGGAAAAAAACCAAGCTAAAGAGAAATAGAAAAGTCTTAGCTAAAAAAAATATTAAATCTTTGCATGTTAGATAAGGACAGATACAGTTTTCTTTAAACTGTCATAAGTGCTAAAATGAATCCCAAATCGCAAATTGCCTGAGATGTAGGTTCATGCTTTTTCTGTCTGGGTAAATTTTAGTCGCAGTCCAATACTCAGAGAGAGCTCTTTGGGGGACAAGATGGAAGAGGAACATTTTACTCTCATTGGACCTAGGGAAAACAGGAGTCCTGAAGATCATATTTCTTAAGATTGTAAGTAAGAGATTCTTACAACAATCTGTTGCCAGTCACATCTCAAAAAAACTTTGTATATTGTTTCCTGCCTTTTAAAGTACGTACTCATACTTGCTGCATGTTGTGAATGAATAAACCAACCCCCAAACAGAGGTTACCCTCTGCTCTTAAATCCTTCTGGTCCCTTGACATTTCTGACTGATGGAAATTGGATGTAGAGGCAAGGCAAACTACTCTGGATAAATGCTTCTGAATAGGATGATGGTCTGCTGCTACATAAATCCTGTGTGCTGTCAGATCCCTGGAGCATTCTTTGTTCTGGCCTTGGAGAGATTTCTTGTCAGCCCACCAGACAGCAAGAAGAAAACTGCAGTTGATTCTGTCTGAACATCACACTAAATGAACAAAATGATGATTCTCCCTATATGTACATTCAAACTTCTTTTTCAGAGCTCCCCCGGTTCTAGAACAGGCTCCAGAACAAAGAGAAGTCACCTTTTAATTATCCAAATGTTCTTTTCAGAGAACAGCTATCTGTGTAATTTCCTTGAATGACATATAATTTTTCTCTGCAGAGTATTGCAAACAGGGAGAACACAGGACAGATGGGGAAGAGGAAAAGGTGATAAAAAGAATAGAAATATTGTGCAATAATTCTTCTAAATCTTTCCGTCTTGCTGTACTGTGTTGTGATCATACACAGCTCATGCCGCTTAACACTTGAAACTGCAAGCAGTAGGGGTTAAAGAATAAGCAGTTACTGAGGAAGTAGAGAGTGGGGTGATAAAGCTCGCTGATGGGACTGTTATTCAGGGTAGTAGAAATGACAGCCAACATGGACAGAGTGTTGTAGAAGGACCTTGTGATAGTGAATGATTAGACAATAAAATGGCACACGAATTCAATACAGTTAATGTAAAGCAATGCGCACAGGAAAAAAATCTAGCTTCACCTAGAAAATGATGAGGTCTGAGCTGATAAGGAATTTAGGAATGAAATTGTGGGATTTTAACAGAAAGTTCTGTGAAAACATCGGCTCAGTGTTCATTAGTAGTCCAAAACCAAATCAAGCGTCAAGAAATGTTAGCAAAAAGATAGAAAGCAAACCAGAAAATATTAGACTACTGTATAAATCCATTATTTATCTGCATCTTGAATAATACGGGCAATCCTAGCTCCCCCATTGAAGTTTTAACTAAGTATCCAATCCAAATAACTCTTTGGACTGGAATAAAGCCACCTGAGATGGACTATGGCAAATGTGTGTAAAATCATGAGAGTCATAGAGAAGGTGAGCATGGATCTCCTACAGCACAAGAACTAGGAGACCAGCTATACCTACAAGCTAGTAGTTGAAAAGCGCAACATAAGAGAGGAGAAGGTCCCCCTGGCATGTGAGCAAGCTGTGGAATTTCTTGCCACAGGATATTGCAGATGCTAAAAGTTTATGGAGTTCAAAAAGCAACTACAAAAAAATATAGTGTGAGGGCTAATAACTTCAAAGACATCATCCTTAGCTGAGGAAGCTGTGTGTTGCAAATCACTGGATTGTATTTTGGGCAAGTGTCACCTTGTGCTTGCCTTGCTGTTACACTGCTAGAGCTGAGCTAAACGGACCAGCGGTCTGGTCCAGCACAGGTGTTTTTATGTTCTCGTATGGCAAATGAGGGCTTACCAAAGAGGAAAGAATGAAACCCCAACTATTGAAACAAAAAATCTCCACTGTCTTCAGCAGGAGTGTGGAACAAATGTCATTCAAAGGGTCTTTTTCCAGAAAGACCTCATTCAAACATATATATACATATATTTACAACTGAAGTGTAGATACGGTGGTAAAGGCAGATTTACATATAGATTTCAACTCACCTGAGGAGAGTTGAATTGATTCATCACTTAACAGAGATGGAGGGGAAGTGTGCAAAGTCTGTCATAGAGGTACATTGATTTAGTGGCTTAAACTCAGGATTACAATTTACAACAATTTTGTTTCTATTTTTGGTGGAGCCAGGACCATGGTGTGAGACACGGTCAGGTCCGGTCATTTGAAATATTTGCTATTGAAGCTGGAATATTGATTCGATTTTCCTGAGAAGAAAGGCATTTGTGGGAGTACGTATCTGTTACTACACTTTATCGCTTCTGTTTTCTCCAATAGGATGCTCTCTGCTTTATTTCTTGATGTTAATTTATTGCATCTCAGTGAATCTAATATGTGAGGGGTTTTCTGACATTTTAGCAAGTAAAATGTGATTCTGATAACTCTGAGAAAAATCATGGCTTAACCTTTCCCAGCATAATGATAATAATGATACCATTTACAGGAAAAATTGCTTTAAATTGGTTACAAAACACGTCAAAAGACACCTTACCAAAGTGAGGGAAGAAAACTCAGAGTACATTTTCATAGTTAATTTTGGTTAAATAGGCTAATGAATGTTTTCTGCCTGGCAGCCAAGATTGCCATGTGGCTGCAATCGCTGCTGGGAGCAAATGCTGCTTGTTTTTTTCCTTTTCAGTTTGTTCTTGGATTCCACGCCCGGCTTTATATGGATCCTGTGCATGGCGTCAACAAATTCAAAACTGACTTGTCTGATGCCTAAGACACAGAGCTCCTAATATGGTGCCATGTGTCTGGCCTATTCAGAAGGTGGATTTGCATTTACTTCACACAGTTTTGCATGCCATTTTCTGTGTTTTACCAGAGAGTTAGAGCGCAACATCCCCATAACCCATGTCAGCAGATATTGGGTTCTGAACAATAAAGATCTGGGGAGAGATTAAAATCTGGTAGTCCCCGGAGTACTCAACCCTGCCTCAAGCTGGTTGCTGTGCAGAAGTTAAGCTTCAAGCAGCCTAAGAGATGCATGAGTCTACCACGATTGTACCAGCAGCTGTGCCAAACCCTCTGTTTTCAGCACTAAAGGAGTGGCATTCCCTGCTTTTAAACTTTAAGGCATGAGATTTATACTTTGCTTCATTCCTTGTAGCTGTCTGTTTACAGTCCAATGTCCTTCCAAAATCTTGATTTCTGCTTAGAATAAGGCTGCCAGAGCAATAACTGCTCAAGTCTTTTCCCTTGCCTCCTTCTCGAAGCCCTGCAGGAACACTTCAGTCATGTTTTCATGACTTTTCTCTGTAATTGCCAGTGATAATAACTTTTTTTTTCTTTTTTAAGAAAAAAGGAATCTGGTCTTTATAATCAACTGACAGCAGGAGCTGGGGTTTCTGAAAAAGCATCAGAGACAGTGAGATTCATGATAAAAATCTGCCTCAGGAGAGCTGCTTTCATCTTTTACTCACTCCATCTTTTTCCTTGCTTACAGGTTGCAGCAGAGCCCTGAATAAGCCTTAAATAATATTAAAAAGAAAAAGACTTTGAATCTGACCCATCGTCACTGCAAATAATACTATTGGGGTGGCAGCAGCTTGTCTGTTCTTGCTGCAGAGCTTTCAGATTTGAGCTGTCCTGCAATAGAAGCTACACATGGTGTGAAGCAGCCTTTGGTCTGAAACTACAGGGGCTGTAATTAAACTTAATTGAAACCATGTCTGTGAGACAGAGGGACAAATGTCTTTAGGAGCATCACCACAGCTGCATCTCTTCTGAGTAAAGACAGCACTAGTGAGGAAAAAATAAAACCCAATACCAGATACTACGGGTAAGCTAATGCTGTGTAATGTCCCAGATTGTACAGCAGGAAGAATTTATGGCAGAACTATAAAGCTATTGGGTTCTTTGTAAGTATAAAAAGCTATAAGGATGAAGAGTAGTTTTAAATGTATGTATTTCCTTGTTGTCAGTTCTGTACAGGTTATTTCACTGTATTTTTATTGCTTATGTCTAGCCACAGGGAGAAGCTGATTAAGTGGTCTAATTTTTCCTTATCTCTTATCTTCACTGCTTGACCTTCCTGTTTGAGTGTATTGGGTATTTCCAACTGCGTTTCTATTATGAAATCCAGATTGTCTTCTGGAAGTATGTTGTATTTGATGAACTACAAGAGAAACACAGGTGGGTTTCTGATAGCAACATGCCTGGGTTCCTGCCAGCTCATTTTATGGGCTGCTAGGGGCTTCAAAGCAACCGTGTTATGCAGAATCTGCCATTTTGAGAAACTCTGTCATGCCAGTGCCTTGGGGCTAGATTTCCTGTGAGCCTGCAGACTCCCTGCCATACATCCATGAAACACAGGAGCCTTGGATCAGTTCTGCAGGTGGGATCTGAGGTCTTTAGGCTCATCTTCCTTTTCAGCTGAGATTCTTCAGTCTGTAGTGGCTCCTAACACGGAGCAGGGATGCCAGGAGCACCACCTCCTCACCAGTGGTGTGCTCCCATACTAGATTGACAGTCAACAACCAAGCTCAGAGCCATTGTGTTGCCCATCGGACCTTTTGATGTTGTTGCAGCCAGAGGGAAAAGATGAAACTGGAAGCAACGGGGAGGTTATAGCACACTGTGTAGAATTATTGTGATGAGCTGGGGAAAGGCAAATCTCGCTGCTTTAGTCTCCTGCCTCTGCAGCAAGGAGCCTGGAAGCCCTGAGGACTTCGTCTCTGTTATTCAGCTCCTGGCTCTGCAACACTGTGCCTGGCAGCCTCGGAGGTGCTCCTTCTCCTCCTCCAAGCTGGCGATCTCACAGCTTCAGACCCGTTGCTGAGGGAGAGCAGGGAGCAATTTTCCAAACTCAGCTGTAAATGCCAGCTCTCCTAACTTTCTGCAATCGAATGAGCCATGCCAGGTACCTCACAGCTTGTGCTTCTTCCAAATGGTGTCGTGGGTGTCTCAGATGGTACTGGGCACGTGTGGTTGTGCTGCAGGATTTCACCCCAATTTTTCAGGACAAAATATTTTGGTTCTTTCAAGCAGAATCTTACTACAAATCATTTTCAAATGAAATTTCTACTTTCTACTTACCATTTCATTCTGAAATGAAAGGCCATTTTTCTCAGAATTTCAGAAGTCTCTGTAAAATACAAATGCTTCCTTTAGACCAAGTCACCATTGGCTTTTGAACAGAAGGGACCTGGATCCCTTCTGACTCCTTCAAACCTCTGCTGATAGAATCTTCTTCTTGGCTTCTCCCAGAGCATCCCTCAGAATACTGATGCTCTCATATACCATCTCATACCCAGTTAATCTAGTTCTTTGTCTAACACACTTCACAAATTATTGTAATATTGCCATTTTAATTCAGAAATATTATATCTAATTATGCTAATCCTGCAGCATTGATTTTACTGGTGAGATCAGCTTCTATCTAATATATTTTAACTCTTTTCCCTTAAATACCACCCCAGGCTGTCCCTTCGTGATGAGAACTCTCAGCAGTTCCGTCTTCTCTTGGTTGTCCCCTGGCCAAGCAGTTCCACCCTGTTGTTGCTCCCTTCTATTGTTTATCAAATTTTTGTAATTATCTTATAATGTACACTTATAAAATGCACATAGGGTCTCCAGTTGTGTAAATATTTGGTTTATTTAAATGCAAGTCGCAACTGCTGCTTTTTCCTTCTTCCTATTTTGTCTGTGTCATACTTGTGTTGCTTCTAGGAGTAATTAGACTCCAAGTTTTTCAGGACAGGGAACACATTTTCTGAGTTGGCACAGTGGGTCCCAATATTGACCAAGACCAGGAGACATTGCTATAACATAAATAAATAATAACATCTCTAAAAATCTTTTCATCACCTTAATGGCTATGTGATCTCTGTGCATTTTTGTGATTGCAGTAAGTAGTTGTAGAAAGCATTGTGATAAAGTCAATAGAAGCATGGTATGGTAATGTAAAATTAATGAGCTAGATGGTAATCTTTTTAGGCAAATCGTGTTCTGTAATACAGCACACCCTCTCAATTAGTCTGTTCTCAGGAGCCAAGGAATCAGTGTATTGTGTGTGAAGTGCACAGTAAAATTGACTGCGTTACTCAGGAAGATCAGTGTATCTGATAGTCAAAGTGCAATAACCTCATGTGGAACGTAATCTTATATCAAAGAGCATTATAGAGGCAATTCATGGTACTTCCATGCTTATGTTTTTACTGTCCCACAGGTATTTGTTAGGGAAGGAGACCAGTAATTTTTGTTATGAAAACCAAAATAAGGAAGCTGGGCTGATGTCTTCTGAAAGCTTGTGCTCTGCCAAAGCACTGATCAAGTCATTAATGAAATGTACGACTGGCAGAGGGTGTGAAGATCTATTTCACACTCTCCATGGCAATTACCTTTCAAATCACTAAGGTTAAGATTCAGACTTTCTTACCTAGTGCAATTGATATTTGAATCACTCCATAATAAACACTACGAAGCACGATATCAAGTAGAAAAGGGATGTGATGTGCAGTCATGGCAACTGCCCTCCCACTAGACTCTTATCACTGCACAAGGGCTGGACAGAAAGGTTCCTTGGTGGAGGGAAATGTGGGGATTGTGCAACACCGCCCAGGAGTAAAATGATGCTGCCTTATCTGATACTTGTTGAACACCAAGCAGTTTCTTTCAGTTTTACCTCTGTTGTCATTTTTGCCTGTGTATGGTATTTGCTGAACAACATGGGCACACACACGTGTATTATCAGCACAGATGAGCTACAAGCTCATGTATAAAACTTACTGCAGTAGCAGTGATACAAAGGAAATATTTGATCCTATAGTCCACTCAGAGAAACGTCCAGTTTCTTTAATGAGCTCCATGAGAATTTGATTAAAGATTGTCAGATTGGGTTCGTTATTTCTGATGAAGGGATTAGCAAAGAAATTCATTAATGGAGCAATTTCTGGAGGCTAGGACTCAAATTCGGTTTGCATCATGAGGGAGATTCATTTCATCTCAAACTATAGCTCAGTGGCCATTAATCTATATTACATTTTCACAGCCAGTGAAAGTAGCAATTTGTGTTTGGGATTGGAAGACTGACAATATGGGGCTGACCCAGTTACGGGTCAAACAAGAACTAGTACAAAAATCTTTCCGTTTTCAGAAAATTTGGACCACATGTTGATTTCCTGAAGATTTCAACTTAAAAGTTTGGAAAGAAGGTGGATTGCCTTCTGTTTTATTTTACAAATCAACTTTAAATATGTCCTGATTCATTTGAATGCTTGGGGAAAGACACCCGAGGTTACAGAAAACAGAGACCGATGTTGACTGTAAAGGAAGATGAAGCTTATTTTCTATTTTAAACCACTGCATACTAAGATCTCATTCTAAATCTCACGGAAGAACCATCTCCACAAGGTCAAAATAATAATCATGCTAGAACAGTATTAAAGACATAACAACCCATATTTTTTATTCCATATCCCCAAACTGTTAAAAGAAAACATATTATGCGCTGTTTGAAAATTGCCATAGAGGCCAAAATAATGTTTTATGTTTTCCCTCATGGTCTTTTACAATTATTTTTTTCTGTTTTCTCTTGCATCAGATGATTAACTCAAAACTTTGTGCTTCTAAACTGATGAAATACAGTTTACTGCAGAGAAGTTACTTGGAGAATATCCAGTATTGGCCATTCAGGAATGTGCTTCCATTCATTTCAAATAGCAGGCATCCCTTTACTTCGTAAGCAATCGTAGTCTCCAGTGTTAATGGTGTCTACATTAATAAAGTTCACTTCATGAAAAAGCTACTGGACTGTGATTTATTTTATTTATTAACAGTTTGATAGAGTCTATTTTCATTCATGTCTTCAGCAGTGGATAAACAAAGGAGCTATTGATTATATACAGAAAAGTTTCTGACAGCTTCAATTAGAATCGTCTTCCTTTGTTCAAATGGCAAATCGTATTCCTGGAAAATTTCCTACCTCTTTGGATTTTGTCTGAAAGTTAATTTATCAGTCGGCATACCACTGGGTCCAAACCTGCTTTTACTGAAGTAAGTGGGAATTTTGCCATGGGCTTCAACAGGAGCAGGTGCACGCCCCTAATGAGGTGTGTAATGGAAACGGTGTACACACAAAGAACCTGGACACTGTCAGCATGAGAAACACTGGAGAAGAAGAAGGATTTCTCAGAATCCCAGAGCATGCGAACAATGTGTCGCGGTGACATTTAAGCATTGACAAGAAAAGTGAAGAGATCAAGTGGAAGAATAGAACTAGGCAAGAAGATATTGTCACACTGGAACAATTCACCTCGTGCTCGGAAAAGTTTATGAAAACCTTGAATACGGAGGGAAAGGGCATCATGATAAATGAGAGCACCTAAGCCACATTAGATCAGCTGATAGCACAGTCATCTTTGCCAAAATCCCTGAAGACCTTGAAGCACTGATGAGAGAATTAATCATGAAGACTATGGCTTGAGCAATTAGGATAGGAAGAGTTGAGTTGTTCCCAGTGGAACTTGACCCCCAGCCTGCACCCTGTATTGAAATCAAGTATGACCCAAACCTTTGCTGAAGTATGAAAAAAAGGCAAAGGAAGTATTTTCACCTCATTATTTCTCATTTCATTCACTGTATCCAATATAGTGTGCTGTGGGTAGTCTCAGACTGGTATCAACTAAAATAGCACCAGAACAGCAAGACACTATGACTTTATCAGCCGGTATTGCACCCGCAGTAATTAGCCCTGCTTCTCAGCAGTGAGGAAGGGCACGTTAATGAGGTTGAGTGCAGTGTTGCGCAAATCCTATGGAACCGATTCTGAGAACCAAGAGAGGCACTTGCTTTGTGCTAGTCTGCTCCATGGAGAAGTATCAGATCCAGCGGTGTTAACTGGGGTGTCTCCGGCATAGGAAGGTCTAGCACACAGTGAGGCTGGTGCACGTGTATCCTGGGCAATGCACGTGCCAGGGTGCTGCAGGAGAGGTTGTGCTTGAAGGAGCTCCATGACATCTCAGGGTATCACCAGACAAAGTAGGAAGATGAAGACTATGTGCACCTTCATGCTGCAATCTTACTATGTGTTTTAGCCTCGGGTGAGATACCTTATGCAGAAGACAGGGGAAAAGATATGTAGAGGTTGCCGGGTACTCCACTGTTTCTCTCATTGATCGGCACAATTTATTTCCCAGTTGTGACGAAAGGACCAACCTTATTTTGCCAAAAGCTGCTAATGACTTGTGTGATGAGTGCCAGGACTACTCATGTCCTGAGTCTCCAATTGTCTGAGGCAAGAGTGGGTGTTTGCACTGCAAGAGCCAAGGATGCCTTGTGCGGGAAACAGAGGCGTTCTGTAGTGTGGGCTTGGAAGGTTTTTTTCATACATTTGATGGTGGGTTTTTTTTTAGCCAAATGTGGCTCTGAGTCTGGAAGGAATCCTAGAGGGGCACCTTTGTTGGACATAACTACTGTTTTCCTATCTGCTTTGAGTGTTTTATCTTGCCCACAAACTAAAGCACACGTAACGAGGAAAAGAACATCAGTCATTATTTGTTCTCTTGATTGGCAGAGTTGCATGGGTGAAGGTAGATGTGGATCTCTTGGGATGCTGCAGCTATCATGGCAGGAAATTTTTTTCCAGTCAGATATTCAAATGAGATCTGGGATAGGAATGTAATTTGTCTCTAGTTTTATTTTTAGTGATTTCACTTTTCTGGCTTAAGTATTTTGTTCCCTTTTATTGTCAAGATTTATTGCCAGCACTGTTGTGAAGTGCAGCCAGTTCCAGTCCTCTGACTCCTTCTTCCTAAACTTAATTTTTGTCAATGGAATAGTTTCCTGTAAAACGTCTAATTGTTGGCTTGTTGGCAGATTACATCCAAGAGTTTTTTTAAAACTGACTAAGGCCAGCACCAATTAAGTGGCTGGTGCCAAGTCCCTTAGTTGCTGATGGAATAAATAAGAATTTCAGTTGTTTCAGAGCTGACTGCATTTTTGGACAGTCAAGGAAAACTTAAGAACATTAAGTTCCTAGATTCTAGCTACAGTATTGGTTATTTGTGTTTCTATAGCTCCATCCTTTGACATCTTCAACACATTTATTGACACAACTTCCCTGTTGGGTAGGAAATGCTGTTATCATTATTTTTCAAGTGTGAAACCACAACCCCAAGAAACTATAGCCAAGTTTATATTAGAAAGTACATCACATGCAGGAGAAGAATCAGCCTTCCCTAGAGGGGACAGCAGGTTGTACAGGAGTGCTTTGTGTAACGAACATTTTATTGGGTCTGCCAAGAGATAGGCTAGACTGAAAAAAGGGAAGTCCATGCTGTATTTTTGCATCTATACTAGGAGATTCTGTTCATAACAAATCCTTGGAGGAAACTGTCCTTCTAACTCTCTATCCAAAATGGCGTGCCCAGGAGAACGAGGCAGATCTGATTGAGAATCCCTGGAGGTGAGCCTTTCCCCCATAGCCCTACTGAACTAGGACTTCCCTTGTTGCTGGCAAAAACATCTGCAAAAACAATTACTACAAGCATTCTTCTTGAAAGCAGTGACTTCCACTGAGTAGTATTTGTGTCCAAAATACTGATAGGAACATTTTTGTCTTCCTCTTCACAAAGACAGCATTTCCAGGACCTCTGTGTTTGCGTTTCTATCAGCTGGCATGTGCTTCTTCTGTATCTATTCTTTGAAAGTAGGAAACACACCACACTGTGATTAAGAGCAGGTTTTAATGACCATCTTAACTCCAGACACACAGAGTTTCTCTGTAATGGACAAAAATGTCACATGCCATAAACTATACCTTAGAGGGAGGTTCAGCTCCTCACCTACGCCTAAAATTTATTGCTCATACTTTTATTTAACCTGAACTTTAAATTATTCCCTACTCTAAAGGAAAGGAATAAAGAATAAAAAAAATAGGGAAAAACATATGGGTTTTACTCTAGTTGTGAATTATGTCAAAAATATAAATATTTTTTTCTTTGTTTATGTATGAAACATCATCTAATTCCTTGATGAAAGCTAATTTTAAGTATTTATTTTCCTTTAAATTTATTCTCCCCCCTCCAAAATACAAACATAAAGGTTAAGAAGTAAAGTTTGACTTCTGTGTTCCTGAGTTTTCTTTAAAAATCATGATAGAGCTTCCAGGATGATGAGTTATTGGCTGTCAATAAAGTAACTATTGATCATAAACTTAGAAAATTCATCCTTCTTATGTGTGTAAAAAACAGAACATGCTGTGAACTGCAGAATAGAATTAATTACTTTGTCCCCGAGGGAAGTGCAGATAATTACCAAATAACATTTCTATCAAAGCTGTAGCTAAGTCCTGAGTGTTACATGAGGCAAATTCTGCACTCCTACAAAATGAATAAACTTGTCAGTACTTTCACACAAATTAAACCTTGTAACATTTCAGTAAAAATCCTATTAGGAATGTCCTCATTTTTATAATTAATTTGAATTTCTTTAAGGGCAAAGGAAAAATAGATGTTGGAAAGAGTAACCATATATTCAGAAATCTTGTGCTCTCCTGTGGATATTTTTAACAGATTTGGTTTATGTTGTTAAGTTTTAAGGATTCTTTTATCACTTGTTGATCAATATAGTTTTAAAGACGTCCATATTGCTGATGTCTGTACTAGGATGGTTGAAATATACATTTTAGAATGCAGTATTGTAGTGGAAGGATAATTCATGCCTTGCATGAATTCCCCCCTATCTATTGGCATAAATTACAGCTTTGAGAGAACGAGATGCTTGAAGATCTCATTATTTTATGTACCAGCCTATGCTCAAAGAAGAGGGGAGATTTTGCAGCTAACATTTTGCAGGACATCCCAACTATTTTAGTGAAACTTATGCTACTCTCCAGAATTCAGTGGAGACAACTTCTGCCAGTGAACAAACACTGCACTGGGAATCATTTGTGCAAAGCCTGTTCTCTGTTTCATAACGCAGGACTTTCTATTGGAAGAGGTTGAATTATTTATTGGAAATAAACTACCCAGCACATGTAGCTTTTTTGCCTTGTTTGCAAGTTAAGATCTGATCCTAGATTCCATGAAGGTATTTGTTATTCAGAAGTCTTTTCCAATAAAATGAAATATTCTGACGCACAAACTGTCTACCAGCTGTTTGTGGTACAGGACACCAGTCACCCTCATAGCGCCTGGCATAATTATTGCCTAGCTATAACTCAGTAAGCGGGGGTGTACGTGCACTTCCCAACACACCTACTACGATATGCCTAAATTATGGGATGTCAGACCCTTTGTCAAGAAAAGGAAACTTCACTCACAACTTCACAATATGACCTTTCCTTTAAGTGCTTTAATGAACAGTGAAACCGCTAACAATGCAAACATCTGAAGTGGTATTTGTTTGGCGTTTGAATGACCACCTCAGGGCTAGGTTATAAGGACACTTCTCTTGTCCTGACTAAAGCAGACTTCCTCAGCTACGCCTTCCCACCGTTGCCTCAGCTGGTGAGGGTTTGTGGTGAACAGGCTGAAAATGCATCTAGAGGGAAAGATAAGAGCACAAACGAGCTGCTGCAAGAGGGATGTGTTATTTCTCTGCCCTCTTCCCTGTTGTCCCTTCTTCTGGCCCCTGAGCCTCACTTGTGCCCTACGCATCCTTCCCTTCCTTCTCCCCAGCTTGCACTAACGCTGGCACTCACTGGGCTCTTCGCTGAGATGATTTAACTCGCAAAACCCCCACAAGACTATTGTTTTTCTTTGGTAAACTTAATTTTCTGCTTAGTTTCTGAGTTGCATCGTGCTTGCAAGAGTCTGTTGAATGCCAGTGCTGGTGCAAGAGTGAGAAGAGTACAACCTCCCCTTTTAGGCAATAGTGAGCTCCCTAATATGAACGTTCATTTAATGTACTGGTCTGAATTGTAAACTTAAATGTGTATGCAGTGACTAGAGAGACTCTTCCATCACACACCTAACAAGGAAGATCCTTAAATAAATGATTGCCCATGTAAGTGATGCCTTCTGAGAAGGAGAAACTGTTAGAAGTAATATGCATAGGGAAAAGTGGCCATACTTACAAGCAGACTAAAGGAGGAAAGGCTTACTTCCCTACTTCCCTGTTTTCAGAACCTTCCTCCTTCCTGAACCAGAGGACTCTAAGCACCCTACAAGGGCCTTTCAATCTCTGGGCCATGGAAATAGTGTCCTTCAAAGGTCCAGAAAGTGACCTTGGGGAGTTCCGATGTGAGGGCACCAAGTACACCAGGAGTGTGTAGAAATCTCAGACTCCTGCGACAGATAGACTTTATGGATGTGGCAGACTTCTAAATAGGGACTACGGTTTCTTAAGGTGAATTGCCTGCTTTCCTTTAAAGGGAAAGAAGAAAGTGCAAGGACGACACCGAGGCTCTGGTCACCGAAATGCTCTGAAACATTCAACACTGATGCAGTTCCAGGGAGAAGTGGATTTTATTTTTCATATATATAACGCTTAGAGCAAGGAAGTGCAGAAAAGTCTTTGTACTTCCACAAACCCATTTACTGTGGCATTGGTTTGTACAATATCTGGGAAAAATACTGGAGCTGGAATCAGGGTCTCAGGACTTGGGAGATTTCCCACTCGAGTTATGAAACTGTCAGAAGAAAAACAGACTGAGGAAAACAGACCATGGGAGAATGAGTAGATCAGAAGGATGCTTCCAGAATATCTTTTGCAGGTCTGTGGGAACAAGCTCTGCTTTTGCTCCAACATTATTGTAAGCTTTGAGGATGTGGCTAGTCCAGTGCTGAAGCCAAGCAAATACATTCTGCTATAAAAAAAGACAGTAGCAGCAGCAGCTGTCTTGGAGTGCAGACAGCGTGAGCTCATATCTGTTCTCAAAAGACTGCAGAACAGGACCGTGGGAGCAGTAACAGTGTCTCTATGGTGTAAGCAGAGGCTTACACCTGAATGTGCTTTCCTGTACGTATACTGGAAAAACCACCTCTCATGTTGGAAGGAGAAAGAGGATCCAGGACATGAAGACTGGCCCTGTAATTTGAGAGCTTACTGAAGCTGGAGGAAGAGAACATCTTTTGGTGCTCTGGACTTGACTCCTATCCTAGAGTAGCATTATTTTTCTGTACATGCAGCCTTGGTTCAGAAGGCTCCAGAAGAATGAGAAAGGTCTAGCAGCTATTTCCATTGCCTGGATCAGAAATAGGGATGTGCTGTTAAAATAAGAATGGTGGGTTCTGGGATGGTTTAGGGGAAGGAAGGAAGACAGCATAGGAAGCTTTCTCATTTTCATTCTTGTCTTCTGGGTGCAATGCCACTGCCTGCCCAGGTGAACATGGATGGTTTCTGGGAGAAGAAAGGGCAGACATTAGAGAAATTTGCTGGAAGAAATTTTCATAGCCAGTTCAGGAACTGAACTGCCTCCAGCAGGGCTCTGCAGTGAGATTGTGTTGTGCAGCCACTCTAACATGACAGAATATGAGAAAAGAGTTGTTTATAGAAAAGTATTCTTTTCCTATGGGCAGCATGGCAGGTATTTCTTCTGGGGGTTAGTAATTGTTTAGCCGTAATGTATGGTAGAGTATCATAATCTAATATAAGGGTATTGAGTTTTGTGACACTGGATGTGTTTTAGGCATCCAAATCTTAGAGGAGTTTGAGAAGGGAACCAAATAATTAAACAGACATATCCTCTGAAAGCTGCAGCAGTGGTCACATGTTGTAGAGTGCAGCATAAGAGTTCTCAGGCCACTGTTTGGTCCGAGCTCAACCAAGAGTATATGGGACAGTTACTTTTGGCTGGGATTTTTGGCAGTGTGGTACTTGTTTACTCAGTAGTACAGCTACAGCTAGGAAGATTGAAAGCATCTTTAGGCAACAAAACATATTGTTTAAGAATTTTATGCATCCCAGATGGGATGGTGGATATTGAGCAAGCAGATTCTGGTGGCCTCCCTGTTCCCTCTCAGGATATTTGTATACAGCAGATTACAGTCAAACATCATGTGAGAGATCTTTGTAGCCAGGATCTGTAACCCAGGAATGTGTGGATGTGAGGGTCTTTAAGGGAATAGGAAAGAAATAATTCCATGTTGAAGGAGAAGATTGGGAATCAGAAAAGTTTTCAAAAAGCTTGAAGACAAACACAAGGGCATTCTTCTCTGCTGTATCTGAAGGGTACAATGGAAAGCATTATGGAGGGGACATTGAAGAACACACCATTTTGTGAGACCCACTAGGTCAGAGGGACCAAGCCACTGATCTTCAAATGCACAGAAGATGGTGGTGAACGTGAAGACAAATTCCTTCCTTGTGTTAGAGCTCTGATCAATATTGCTGTTCCACTGATGGGATTTTTGGTCTGTATGATAAACAAAGACTGTGCTGATATGCTGAGGACACTTTAGGACTACTCAGTTTTCTGAAACCATTTCTTGCAGTACCACAGGACTGACAGAGAGGATCAGGACTCCAGTGCATGACTGACAGAGTTTCCTGCAGTTGTGTTGTTGGTGAAGGATGCAACTTCCCTTGGGGCAAACAGTTGACAGCAGAATTACATTTTCAGGTTTATCGAGCCCCTCTGTATGGTTTTCAATTATGTCTTCAGTAGTGGCATCTTACTTTGAGTTTCTGTTACAACATAATAACAGTTGATGTGACTTAGAACCACTTTTTTGCTTTGCTTATACTCATAAAGAATGAGATTTTCATAGACTCAGACAGAATGAGACTTTATTTGCAAATTTGACCAGAAAGTATTATAAAGCTCACTGAGAATAAGCACAATTATTCATACTCTGTTTCAACTGTCATTGTAAAATCTCCACCTGATTCTTAACTAATAAATGAATTAAACAAAATTGTTATTTTTATTGGCCAGTTTGCAAAAGGGAAAGATGAATGTTCCTGCTATTTAAGGTTTTTGCCACGCAGTGGAGAACGTAAACAAATGCCACCAACCTCAGGTGATCATTCCTACTGTATAAATAATATTATGATAAATTCACTGGGTGTGTTATCTCTAATGAATAATTCAGCCAGTTGCAGCTATAATGAAGAATGCAGTGGAAACTCATCTACTCAACATGTATTTTGGGGTGTCTATTACAACACCCTAGGTAAAATTTTACCAATCAGGTTTTATTCCTCAGGGCTTTCTTTCATGTCATGGAATCTCCTGTATTTATTTATATAGGGAAGATGGAAATAGAATTGGTTGATTTTTTTTTTCTCAATGTACATTACCCTGCTTCATTTACTTTGACAGTGCAGCATTGTGAAGAATGATACACTTGAAATATTGAACATTTTGCTAGATGCTTGATCTTGCAGTCCCTCTCTGTGCTGAACTAATTCACTATGATGTCCATGTGATTTTTGCACACAAGATAATTACATGATCAGGCCCTAAATTTTTAACAATTTGTTACACCAATAACAGAAAAAAACACACTGAAATAATTGACCTTGACTTCTCATACATGCGCACCTCTTTATCTGACCATGTATAACACCGAGGACAGTTAAATCTGTTCCCTTGCAACAGCAACAAGAAGGACTGATACTTGAGCAGATGATGGAAGCAAAGCGATTGCAACACCAAACGTGAGCTGTGAGTCAGTTGATAACATACAACCTATGATAAGAAAGACATGCTTGTCTTAAAAATTATTTATATTTGGAATGTGCTTATAATATTCTAGCAGAGGCAAGGTTTGTAGGGAGATATAATTGTGAATCAGTTGGGCTAATAAATGACATACCAAAATGAATTTTAATTAGATTAGAAAAACATTCCAGAGAAGTCATTGTATAAAAGAGGAAAATTAATAAATGCACAACATCTGCACTGTTCTTTTTTACAATATTAGGTTGATAATAGCGACTAAGTAGCTATTAATATCTGAGTAGTAAGCTGCTGCTTCTGCACAAAGGTAAATATAACATTCCTCAGGTCTGAAGGATGGCCCTTTGCAACCGCAGCCTTGGTAAATTTTTATGGAAGTTAGGATCCCAAGTTATGTTGGGAGCATCCAGTTGTTTCAGGAAAAAAGTCTATGCTGAAAAATGAAGGAGAGCAAAAAACTGAAAGTTGACTTTCTTTGCTAGTACCATGGAAAGGTTACGAAGTCCAGGCCTGCTCATAATGACGTTCCAAAATGGTGTAGGAAATGGGTACCGGCTTCCGCTGTCAATCACTGTTTAGAAATGTCACCAATAATTTGTACTCTGGAAGTGCTCAATGTGCGGACCCCTGGCTCTAATTGGATCCACTGATTTCAGCTAAATCTCGTCCTGTCAGCAGCTCAGCAGTAGGTAGGATATTGAAGTTATAATGAATCCAGTAATAACTTTAAATTGCCAACTTGGATTATTATTTTTTTTCTGGTTAAAATAGTTGTGCTTTCCTGGGGAAAAAAAAATATCTTGAATTAGTTCTTAAATAACTATGCTAAATTACTGACCAAGCAGGTGGGACATATGCATTTTATATATGTGCGTGTGTGTGTATCTGTACGGTTCCTTCAGTAGAGAAAATTAGGAGAGAACGATACCCAGATAAGTTGGATTAGAGGAATATGATTTCATATTTTGGTCTAGCAAGTCTTCCATTCTTATGGAAGAAAACCTTTTTTTCTGAGAAAGAGGGGTGAGGAAGCCAGAAATCTGTACAGCAACCTCCTATATTGTTTTGGTAGCTGCTTTTGTGAGGTAGGGGCAGTGCTGCTGTTTCAAATCCTGAGTTCTTACCTTGGTTGTCCAAGGAAATGAGGTATACCCAACAGTGCTACTCAGCTGTGTCTGTCTGTCTGTCTATCTGTCACCTCATGTCTTCCCCCAGGAATTCTAAAAGGTGTGATGAAAGTTCAGCAAATTTGACAAAGGATTAAATGTCTCAGATATCAAGCACATACAAATTTTATGTTTACCAATGTAGAGAGATCCTATTCAAGAGAGAGAGTGCAGTCCCCGCTGTGCCGGTCAGCCGGCCCACAGCTATGCCATGGCAGTGAGAAACCCATCCTCCCTGTCTGGGCTCCTGGTCACAGAGGTGGTGACGGTGAATGAGCGTGAAGCCCTGCACCACCACACCTGGCTTGGTGGCAAGGTCTGGCAAAGGCCCCTTAGCAATAAGAGGAAATATCTCAGGCTGTTGTAGAGGGGGTGACAAAGGCAAATCCCCGCTTTGTGAGGCAGGGATGGAGAGACCCAGCAGCATCATAGCGGGCAGAGAGGATAAGGACATCTTCTGAAGGGACTAGGGAGCTTAGCAGACGCTGGAACATGGAAGGCAGCTGCAGCTAATGCAGGGACATGGTATGGAAGTGTTGGGAGATACTACACTAGTGATTTGGCCTAGCACATGTGGGGAAGATTTAGTGACTTGCAGGTGGAAGATTTGGAAGAAACGTAGAGTTACTGGCGATGATGGAGAACACAGGATATATATCCAAAGGCAACAAGCCTTCACTAGCTCTGCAACACATGGAACAGTTGGGTTAGGTTTGGTTTGGGTTTTTTTGGATCTGACTCATTTCTTCCTTGATGTGTCTGTGCTGAAATGACATTGCCTTAATATATAAGGCAGCAGGAGCTATCACTCAGATGCAGCATGAATACTTGCAAGAACACCTGAAAGTATGTTCTTGTGAATCTTTCTCTAGGCTAAAGGAAAAGGTGTTTTTCACAAATATGATGCATCCTTTTATTATCCAACTACATGAGTGTATAATGTGTATCATAAGGCTGAATAAGGTTTACACAACCCATAACTACAGTATCATCATGGCTTCCTTGTCCCAGGAGATGGACTTATATACCCAAAAAATATTCTCTGTCTGAAGAGGTCTCAGCTATTTTTGCCCCAGCTAGCATGCATTTATAATAAAATCAATGAAATAGAACAAAGAACAAATTTTAAGGCATTGACTTTTCCTTTGATAGATTATGAACCTTATTCTGTATTGCATATGGAGTAGTCATTTACATGATCATTCCGACCAATTGTATTTCTCCACCCTGCCCTCTCTTTGTGCTGTTAAAAACAATAGTAATAATTGTAAAGCAATAGCAAATCCTGCCTTGTATTTATAATTACAGTTTTTCTACTTTAAAGTTTTCTGGTTTAAAATATTTCCATGACAAGCTATAGCTTTGCTTGATAATTATCTCATTATTAAGATTTGGGTTTTTTACTCTCATGAGATATTCTTTTCCTTTAGTCTAGCCCCAGCTACACCTTCATTTACTATCAATATTTGTTCTCCCTTCTGAATGTTTGCTGTATTCAAATGCCAATACACATCATTTTCCTATGGTCTGAAATAGTCTGAATTTGGTCATCTCTGGCCATATTGAAGACCTGTTTGATGGGATTTTAAAAAAGAGATAAGCATATGTTTCCTAGGCACTGGAAAAGCAGAAGGAAGGTTTTGTATGCGCTTGGCTGACTGGGCGCTCCTGAACTGATTGTTTGAATACATCTGTGATTCAGTTGTACTGCTAATAGCGTGCTAAGACACTGAGAGCCCAGGATAGAATCTTTCAATTATTGCTTCATGCCAAATAAATGAATATTGGACAAATATCACATTACCCTATGTCATAATTTACCCAGATTTTAATGTGACTTTCTTCAGACTCTCAAATCCTTCAGCTTCTTTTCTCTCAGTTCCCTTTGATTTGCCCACATCCTCCTGATGCTGAAGTATCCAAAAGAGAGGAGAAGAAAGCGATTGCAGAAGCAAGATAAACTTGGAACGTAGGAAGCTGCGGTTGAATTATTTTATGTGTAAGCTGGGTTGGAAACTGCAAGCACAGTACAGAAAGTATATATTCAGATTTTGGCTTGCAAGAAAAGGAAGCAACTCATATGAAAAATGACCACAAAAGGAAATGTGTAGCTGAAGAAGAGGAGGACGTAAGCCTGCCACCTGCCTCCTTTGGAACGAAGTAGCTGGTGTATGCATGTTTTGCTTGGATTCGTTTCAGTCCAGCTTTCTAAACTTCTGCTTTCCTCAATCTTGGCTCCTTTCATGGTGGGATCTCCCCAAAGATCCGTTATTATTTTGGTTCAGGTAAGTTACTTTACACTGGTGCATCAGCCAGAGCTGCACTCCTGTGAGCAAATGTTGCATAAATTATGAAGAGGGGAAAGGAGAAGGAGAAAAAAAAATCCATTAGCAACACTTAGAATGTAAGTGTCTGATAACTGTTTTAATAACCGTACATTTGTCTTAAGGATCAAAGACTCCAAAGGCAAGTATGTGGATTTGTGGCTTGTTTTCATTGCTTTGTATATCTGTAGGTGGAGAAACAAAAATAAACATAGATAACACCAAATGGAATGAGTGACTGGAAAACTAAACTCCTTAGCCCCTTTGAGGGATTTTATCCAGCTAGCAAAGTTTTGCAGTAAGATATGCAGTAAGATATGCATAAAATGGTAAAGAAGTGGTCTTATTTAATTAGCTAATATTTGTAATGTAAATGTTGATAAATTAGTTAATAGGCTGGATTCCTTCCCTGCAGAGGGCTGCTGAAAGGGACGTTTTTTGGAGGAAAGAGAGATTGCAGCATTAGGTGCCCGCAGCTTCCCTTGTGCCTTTGCTGGAGATCCAGGGGACAGCTAACATGACAGTGGTGCGGGCTGTGGGAAGAACAAACAAGGAACAGCCTTATCTGGTGCTGTGCTCTACTGCTGCCGTCAGTCTTCCCATTGACTTACCCTAGTAGGACATTCAAGGAAAACGGGAAGGGAAAGTGGAGAGAAAATTGTGCACGAGATGAATCCACGTAGCCTCTCACTGAGGGCATGTCAGGATTTGGGAACTGCAAAAATATGTCAAGAGTTGGATGTTGTGAGCGTACAACAAGGTTCTTCAAATCAGAGAGGTATGAACACAAAATGCTTCCCCAGCCATGGTCGAGGTCTTGGCTGGAAACCTTGCTAGATGGGGAACTGGGACAGAAAGGCAAGATCCTATTACAGCTGTGGCAGAAAACCAAACCAAAACAGCAGCTAGGACTATGGGAATGATGACTCCTGTATCTGTAGTTGCATGTCTCCCTGTATTTAGGGATCTTAAAAATGTCTGAGTTGGTTCCTTCTGCTGTGCTATAGCAAAAGTTCCATTTAAGGGCAAAATGTTCTTCTGCAGGTGCCTCACCCAAAATGCAGGTGTTAAAAGTGAAAAGCTAGGACAGCACTGCAACACAGGAATGTTTGGGAAATATTAACTGGAACATCCATTACTAATTTTTCTAGGGTCAGATTTTCAGCATTGAGTTCTCTTCTTGCAGATAAAATTTCATGCCTGTAAATAATTACAAACACATTTTTCATATGTTTTCATTGAAGATTTAGTCATGGTGTTTTCATTGAAGATTTAGAAGCGAAATACTGATGTTTACAACTGCAAATTGAAGGTGAAACCTAGAAGTTTTTTAGACTTTCTAGAGCTTTACTAGACTTTCAGGTGTACATTTTTTTTGCAGAAAGTCGAACTCTAGGACATTGCATGGGATACATGAGCCCATACATTATTTTCTAACTAAAACTAGCAATCATTTGAATATAACATCTAAGTTGGACAAAAATGAGAACATTTTCATGAAAAGATATGTTCTCCAAATAATACTTTTTTTTTTTTTGCAAGATTTTTGGCTTGCAACCCTGCCTCAAAAGATTTGTATTAACTTTACCTCAGTGTTTTTCCTTTCAAGCTTATTCCCAGGGACTCACCTATTCTTTGACAATGATTAATCCGAGACTTTTGAGTGCCCCTCATACACAGAAGAACAATTACTGCTGTGTCTCTCCTATGTATACATCTTTTTTACTGAGGGATAATTGTCTACCTCTCCTTTATGTACATCCCATGCCACCATGGCACCAGTTGTACCTGATGGAGAATAAACAAGCATGGCAGGAATGGTGGTTTTGAATAACTGATTGCTTAGTAAAGGTCTCTGTAACTGGGGATACTGTGATAACTTTTTGCCCTGCATTCAGAGAGCCTGCCAAAGGTTGGCACCTTCAGCGAGTGATGTGAATAAATTCACTATAGTGAGTGCAGAAATGTGTGCCTTTTCTCTCCTTATAACTCTTTTGTAACGTGGTCTACATTTCTCCTACATCTTATGCCCTAAAGTTGGAGACTCGACTGCCATTCAAGCTGTCCCAAAGCCCCAGGCTGCTTCCCCAGGGCGGCCGGCCATGGGTGCAAGGCTGTGCCGCAGGGAGGGCTAAGCTGCTCTTGCTCTCCCTCCTTGCCCAGCTGCTTTGGCTGGCACTTTTCTCTGCCCTCCTGCCAGACGCCTTTACCTGTGGATGGCAAGCAGTTCTCCCCTTCTGCAGCACTCACCTGCCACTACTCGAGTTCACAAACGACTACTCAAGCCTGAGAGAAATCCAGTGGCTGCTGAGTTTTAATTCCAATGTTCGCAGGTAGCTGGCAATTAGCAATAAGCCGCCTGCCCCTGCCTGTACAAAGACAATGAAAACTAGCACTCCTTCTGCTTGATTATGATTGCTAAAAAAGGCTGGCTAAAAAGCGTCTGAGCTGTTCCCTCCCTCTCCCTTGCCCAGCTGGCTCGATAATCATCAGCCCTGTCCACTCAGCCTGTAAAATAGCAGTTAGCTGAAGAGCAGAGGTTGAAAAATGCCAGTCACTTTCATACCCATATGGTAACCGTATTCCTTGGGTAGCTGTGAAGGGCTGTGATGTTGCCACACATCTGTATTTTTATTCTGCTATAATGTGGACAACCCCGGGTACAAATTTAGCTCGAGCCATAAGCAGGTTTGAGTGTTTCCTCTGTCTCAGGTCACACGCACGCCGTCCTGAAGGAAAACACAGATGTATCTGTGCTTGTAAAGCAGTGTTGTGAGTCCCTGCAGAAAGGAGATGAGACTGATCTAAGAAAAGATTCTGATATTCTACATGTAGAGCCATCACAAAAGTTTCCCTTTTTACCGTGTGTTTACTTTTAAGTAATACGCAGTATAGTATATGAAGTAAAAAAACCCAATGCATAAAGAGGCCTGAAAGGAAAAGGTCTCCTCCACCTCACTTTCTCCTGGACACTTACTCCCGCTCCTTGCCTCTCATTGACCACTTCTGTGTGATGGCAAGGTGAGTTCGATCAACTCACTGAGCCAAGAGAGACACAACCCTGCAAACAAAAGTTAGTTTTTAGGATAGTTACACTCTTGTTGGGATGGGTGGATGGGATGGGGCAGGAATACCTGGGACAAGGGACAAGCGCTGGGACCATACCCTGGCGTCTCACAACGGGACATGAGAAGCGGTGATCAGACATGAGAAGCAGGCACTCTGCTGAGAGGCACAGTATTTTTTAAGTCATCCTCTGTATTCGGTGACCTCACAGTCATCAATATAGTTATCATGCAGCTGACACATTTCAGGAGAGGTGTTTTTCAGAAAAGGATATTTATCCTTAAGTGGGCATTCAAAGCTAGTGAAATTAGTAAACAAGATGTTTACTCGACTTGAACAGAAGCAATAGGCTGAATGTAGTATTGTTTGTGTGTGTTTGTTTTTTTTTAAAAAGGTATGAATGATCTACTTTCAAGTAGAAAATTATATCATTGTTGTGGTTAAACCGTTCACACTACTTGCAACTAGGGGAAGAAAAAATACTTGCCTATCCCTCAGCCTGAACTAAGCACTTGAGGTTTTGGCAGAGAGGGGTTAGCTCTAAGCACAGAGATACACATGCAGAGATTCTCACGCTGATCTGTGCAGCATACGTGGTTTGAGAGGTTTTAGGGGAAAAAAAGTTTCAAAATTCTTTCTGGTTAAACATGACTAACAATGAGGTAATGGTGGCTCAGAAACATGTTGTAGTTAAGGTTGCACTCTAGAGACTGTGGTTAGCTTCCCAGGCTCTGCAATTGGGCCAAGAAAAGTAATTACAGTGATTAATAATAATGTTTGATTTGCCAGTCACACAGTCCTTTCCTCAGAGCTGGTTGGTCTGGAGAAGGGGGAGGTAAATCGGAGGAAGGAAATTAGAGCAACAAAGTACAGTTCTTGAAATGTATAATCCAAACACTGCTGGAGCCAGCTCAGCCTGGCATCAGCTATTTTTATACAGCTGTATACTACGGCTATGATTTTGTGCTGTACAGCAGGAGTTAATTTATGTATCTCTATATTACTGCTATGGATGTGTGCAGTACAGTATGGGATAATTCACGCACTGTACACTACAGCTGTGGTATTGTGCTGTACAGAAGAGGCTGTTTCGTGTAACTGAACACCACACAGGCGATGCTGTGCTTTGTAGACGAGCTATTTTGTAGGTTTGGACACTACAGCAGGGATAACATTTTGAATTTCAGAGGGTGAATAGCTATAAGCACCTCACCTTTCTGATGGGAATTTACTGTGAATGCAGCAGTACCCAGCGATGCATAGCAGGGCTTGAAAAGGGAGCTTTGGCTGTGACAATAAGCATAAAAACCTGAATAAAGTCCCATGGTGTGTTTCCTGCCCTTGCCTTTGGGTGCGATGGTGGGGAAGGTGGGGCGGGCAGGAGGAATCAGTGGTGCCGCCGGGGTCTGCTGCAGCAGAGCCGGGCGAGGAAAGGCAAAAACCGATCCCTTGGCAAAGTTGGACTTCCTGATTACAGGAGTCCTTGGTGGCACCACAATGAAGAGGAGTTGCCATGGAAACTATTGCAAAAGATTAAGCATATCAAGGAAACCTGATTGTGAGAGAATGGGTGGAAGTAATAGAATTAAATTAATGTAGAAACGATGTTTTTGTTTCATTCCACAAGTCATGGTAGAAACCTTTACATTCACAAACATCCAATTAAGAGAGAAGTTATAGTGAAATCTGCAAGCCCCGTTTCAGAGGAGCATGATTGCTCTATAATTAAAGGAAAATAAATAGTGTTTTACTATCCAAAATTAAAATCCAGTGGTGCAGACTCTGTTATTCTTCACTTTCCCACTGTAGAATCTGCTGAGTTTTTTTGACATTTTGAGGCAGACAGGCCACAGTGACCCCTTGGGATGTACTCACAGGTGCAGTGGCTTCCAGCCATGGAGTGGCCAAATGAATTTCAGATATTTGAGGGAGGAAGGGAACACTTAACTCCTCATTTGCTTTTGTCACATTCTGGCCAGGCTCCTGGACCAGCGAAGCTGCGCTCATTTGCAAGTTATGAGAACAGAATGGCAAAGGTCAGCAGTTTATTCTGCCTGTGCTGGGCACTGCCTACGCCAGTCCTTGGCATAAAGCAAAGCAGGCTTCAGGCTCTTTTATAGTGCTGAGAAATAACTAGCACAGCTGGCTTAGGCAACTGGGAAGAAGGTGCTTATGGAGTTCATGACCACTCCTCCCGCTCCTGGTAACACCCCAGGGACAACCAGGGCCTTGGCATCTGGACCCTACAAAGGGGACTAAAGCCAAGTAACCAGTTAAAGCTTTTATGCAGTGCCAGAAAAGCACAGAGTATCTGTGATAGATACTCTGATACAGGATAGACTGGAGAACCCAACCCACTGACTCCTGTCCTTGCACCAGCACTTTGATGTGCCACCATCAGCAAGGGATTTGCCTCGTAAAGATAGATTTCTGGCCTAGTATGAAATTAATGACACTGGTCTCACCCTGCTGCCAAGGGAAGGTTTCTGGGAAAAGTGGAGACTATGCTTCATCAGTGGAAGCACTAAGCCTTGTGTCAAGAAAAACAATGAAGTGTTTTGCAATAAGACGAGACACCCCAAGAATGACAAAGTAAGTGTGCGCAGAGGTTCTTTCCTGGTTTGGAATAGATGCCTTGGACAGGCTGTGTCATTAGGCCTGTCTTGCTAAGCTCAGAGTCTCTGAAATAATGACACTGGAACATCTGAAGAACACAGCTCCTCCCTATCCTCCTTGGACTGAGTCGTATCCATACATCTGCAAAGCTGGCCAAAGCCAGGGAGCTGAGGTTTTGTGCAACAGATCTTCATTCACTTTAAGCACCTGTCCATTGACCAGTCACAATCCAGTTTTATGTAAATAGTGTTCCAATTGCTCAAACAGTGCTACTTTTCAATGAAGACGCCTAGGGAGATAACAGAACCACGAAGTTATCTTGCCATCAATCAGGAAATACGGAGCTGGGCATTTTTTGTAATTGAACCTGTGTGATGATCATTGCCTGCCTTTTCCGTTTACTTAAGGCAATGCCTGAGGTGACAGAAACTCACACCAGAGAAGACAAACACAGTCCTTCCTGATTGAATTTTATTACCGAGGCCCCAAACTTTCATCCAGAAAAAGTGTCCTGCACCGCACTAACCCCTGTGCCTTCATGAAAAAAGGCCTATGTCACTGCCACGAAGTGTTTATGGTATCGATGCCATACCAGCAGGTGGCAAGTGATGAAACTTCACGAGTGTGTCACTGAATGACAGAAGAGTGTTGTTGTCCCACATCACGTCCAAAAGGTCGCATGTTGAAGATGGTTTTGACACTGCAGCTGGCTTCTTTTCATTTATAACTGTCACATAAAAACTGTGACACTGGGCAATATTATTCTTGATTTTGCAAGATCACAGACCTGATTACTGCATGGTGCTTTCCCTAAGATACCTCTGAGAGCTCTCTGGAAACTTGAGTTGGTGCAGATGATTGTTTAAGATGCTGTGAGTAGAATTGCCCTGATACCGCGGTGATGAATGGAGAATAAAACCCCAGATAAAGAAAATAACTCCACCAGCAGACACAAACAGCTGTACCGGTTTCCTGTTTGCATCTGGCTTCAAGTCAAGCTGCTGAGATCGCTCTCTAAAGTCCTGCATGGTTGGAGTCCTGCTCTGCTATGACTGTCTCAGCCTTGTGGTAACAATTTTGCAGTGATATTAAAAGCCAGCTGAGATATCCGTGCTCATATTGTGTTGCTGGGGGCAGCCAGGCAGGGTGGAGCTCTCATGGTCTCGTCTTCTGTGTTCAACAAGAACAAACAAGATGTTTTCAGGGTCTGGCATCCAATTCAGCTTTCTTCTCAGGCTTTGCCAGAAGGGGCTTGGCATTTAGTTTGTTGTCTTGGTGGATTTATATGCTGGCACTGATCAATAGCACGACATAGTGTTTGTTACTACTGCACGTGGATTCGGAGTCTTGTACGGATCAGGAAATAAATAAAGTACAATGAAATGAATCCATAAAAGCATGTTTTCTTTTTCATTCTAGCAGACAAGGGAAATGTATGGAAAAGAAGAGAAAACACTTTCAGCTCTTGTAATTATTTAAGGTTATATCTCAATGTGAGTCTCTGTTAAGAATATACAGTGTTGTTTTTTCTTTCTTCTGCCTTTCCCACACTGTTGTGCTGTACACTTTATTATTGCTGTCACAATCTGCTCTCTGTCCAATATGATTGCTATCCCCAAAGGTTTATTCTACATAGCAAACATCCTGTAATAGTGACCTACTCTAATAACAGGAAATTTATTTTTAAACTGCATAATGCCTGCTCCATATTAATCTGTTTCTTTTCCAAAAAGAAGTTTGACAAGAAAATCTACTAATATTGCCCAATGCGTGATTGGTTTCCACAAAATTTCATATCTTCTGAAGTCCCCAGTGTTTGCTAATTTGAGATAACAATGAGGCATTTTTTTCTTTCGTCTTCTGGTCAATAAATGCTAAATAATAAATATCAGCAAACAATATCAAATCGGTCAAACATCAAAGGTCAATGCTCATCAGTCACAGTCTTTTTGGAAGCAACTTTATTCTCCTCATTTCAACCAGTAGCTGCAGAAATAAGTTAACCCTCGATGTGCATAGATCATCTGAAATGGTCTAAAATGTCTTGTGGTTGTCGCCATTCTGGCATTCTAGAAGGGGTTAATTTTTTTCTAAAAGTACATGCCTCTTCCCTCTTTCTTTACCTAGCACTGCCTTTGTGATATCACTTTGGGGTCAATGACACTGTTATCCAACGGGTGATAAGACATCACTGTTGATTTTTCTGTCTATAAGCGATTTTCTTGGGAAGCAAGAAAACGCTTCTTCAAAGGGCCCAGTAAGTTTGCATTCACTACATCTGCTGGAATATCTAATGAATAAGTGTAAGCCTTTTGGGTTTGCTAACACAAAGAACTAATACATCTTAGACCATATTTTAATACCCTTAAGCCTGAAGGGTCACATTATCAAATCTCTGTTCTGTCAAAGTATTTTCAATTGTGTCTTTTTTTGACTCCCTTTAAACGTGATTTGACAGTACTACTTCCAGATCCATTTTATACTCTGTGGTGCCTGCTTCAAGGATATCATATTCATCTCTGTCTTAATGAGGTTGAGTTCTCTATCTGCTACCAGGCTATTTTCTCCCAGATAAATCATCGCGTCTGCTTCTGTCAACGTATCTAAAGTAATCCACAGATGAGAACACAAGCTGATTTCCACTAGTCTGTCGCTCTTCCCCCTGTATCATGGCACTCACTGCATAACTAGCCCCTAGTGCTTCCCTCATCACCACTCTGACACTGATCACCTTTATGCTTCATGGTTTTCCCTTTTAGATCTTTAGTGGGGCCTCATGCACTCAGACTGGTATGCAGGAAAGAAAACGTGCTCTGCGTGTTAGGCCCTCTGAGAATTCAAGCAAAAAATAAAACAAAATTTAGCAAAACTTCAACATAGTTTTCCTTCCCAGCTTGGCTAAGTTCTTCTTCAGATAAAATGCTCACAAAGCTGTCATGGATTCTGACAGGAAGGATGTGCTTAACGCTTCACATTGGTGCCTTCCCATGTTAGCATTTGACTTGGACAACATTTAATAAATAGCCGAACTTGTCATGTCTTAATACCAGAATTGAAAAAGAGTAGAGTGTAATGCCATCAATTTTTTCATCTGGTGCCAAAATATCCTGGGAATGAGCACATTGCTACCAGTTATATTTGCTGAAGTCTGTATGCTGTCCGCTGCCTGATGGGCCACTGGACTTTTCTTAGGGGTTTTGAGACACTAAACCAGTTACGAGACGTATGGCTGTTTGTGCTTCCAAATCTCTAGATGGATAGTGACTTTATTTGACTTGTGTCTAATTAAACTTCTAGGTAGATGACAAATGTCTTTTCCAATTCTTCGTTTTTTAAATGCTAGTTGCACTTAGGGAATCCCCCTTGGGGAGTGAACCTGGCTGAAGCGGCTCTGCCTGCGTAATGGTGAGCTGCAGCCTGTCCTTCCGTGCTGACACGGTAACAACTGGAAACCAGTGCACCAAATCCTTCACACTCCCATGGACACAAGTGATATTTGCTAGGCAAACTGGTCTTTACATAAGCTTGTGTCATCGTTTTTCTCTTTTCACGGTCTCTGGCTAGGCAGGATTAAAAGTGTGTTAAAAACAGAGGGAAAAAACCCAACAAAACGGCTCAGTCTGTTTCCTGAATGCATGGCTAATTTCTTTAGTGTGAAACACCTTCCTTTTTACTTCTGTTTCATGTTTCAATATTTCTACCACATGCAATAAAAATAAAAGATAGAAGCATATCAGAACATTTTAGTATTTCACAGACTTCTGTAAAGAGTTGGGAACTGCACAAGTCTTGCCATGTGGGCTGCTGTAGCAACATCCTATTCAGTATCCTTAGAAGTATTTTCCATAGAACTAAACCCCCTTTGATATTTTGTTTAAAAAAAAAATTACACCAGTTCAACACACTTTTGCAATAAAGAAGCAACTGGCGGACTTCTAGAGAAAGGTCTCTCCTGCTGGAACGAACACAATATTTATGTAAAAGTGAAGATTGCACCTGTTATGATCACTCGTTTATACCGTTTTTAAATAATGCAGCATTTTTCCTCTCAGATCTAGTTCCAGCATCCAAAATCTTTATAAAGACAGCTGAATACTGGGGTCAGATGCAGTGGGGTGGAGCTTCCCACTTTCTGGCATGAGAGCGTTTCTGCATTTTTATAATGAGCAAGTAAAAGCTTGTAAAAAGTAATTTATGAACTTGGATAGGAGTCTGTGATTGAAAAGAGTTGGTGTGATTACGGACAATAATGAGGAAGTGGCAGGATGCTCTTGAGTTTCCACTGAAAACATGCAATGGATGAATAGAAAACAAAACTTGAATGAGAACTTTCCTTGGCATTTGCATTGTCAAAACTGTTCTGACCTTTAATTGATACATCCAGCACCTTTGCCTAGGCCTATGTCTGGGGTATATTTTGCTAACAAGGATGACCTAGTATTAAAAGTAACTACTCTTATAAATTTCTCTTGACCACTAGTTGGCCCACATAAAAAATATGAGGGAAATATACCAGAGAAAGAACTATGAATTCCAAAGAAAAATAACGTATTGTAAGAAGAACAGCAATAAAGGGGTGGAGGAAATGAAGGCAACAGCACCGAATTACAATCATAGAAGAATTTGCGTTGGAAGGGAGCTCTGGAGGTCACCTGGTCCACATTCCCACTCAAAGCAAATACCAGGGAGCATCCAGCTATAGATTAAGCAGACTGAAGTTCACTTGCAAAGCAAAAATTTGAAAAGAAAGTATTTTTCTACAGTAAGCTGCTTGCCTTCGCTTTAGCTGAGACATAATGAGGTACACAAAGTGCAAATAAAACCCTCTGTGATTTCGCTCAATGCCCAGAATACTGCATTAAGCAGCCCTCGGTATCAACTGCTTTTACTTCCAATTACTGCTTCCCAACCCAGCAACTGCTCCCTGCAAAGACTAACTGACCGATGCTGCTAAAGTCACATAAGTGCTGATAATACCAAGAATTTGGCCTGCACTTTATCAGCAGCCCTCAAATCTCATTACCAGGTGGGTAGACATCATTATCTCTTTATCCCATTGGGAATAACAGTGTGCAGAGAAGTTCCTTGCTGAAGGTCATACAGCAAGTCACTGGAAGAGTCTGAAAGTGGAATTAAGGTCAGTTGTATCCTCATCACGGACACTCACATGTTGATAAAGCTGCTGGCATTGCACCCATGCAGTTATCAGGACCATTAACTGAACCTCCTTGTAGTGGGGATGGGAGAGCTAGTGACTAAGAACTGTCAAATGTACCTGTCTAGAAAGACGCTTTGTGTCCTGAAAGATAAGAACTCAGCTAATTTTTACCTTATGCTTAAAATTCAGGCTTTTCTAGTGTTTCATGTTGATGTCACATTTTATTTTTTGTTGTGTAGTGTGTCCCCGCAAAGTATTTCTTGTCCCTTAGAAAAATCAAAAGAGTACAAGACATTGAAAACTGGGAGTGTTGCTAAAGCCATTACATATAATCCGATACATATAAACTTGGCAAGGGATGCTAAGAATAACAAGAAGGGCTTCTACAGGTATGTCAACCAGAAAAGGAAGGTCAAAGAAAGCGTGCCCTCCCTGATGACTGAGAATGGCAAACTGGTAACAACAGATAAGGAGAAGGCTGAGGTTCTGAACAATTTTTTTGCCTTGGTCTTTACTGACAGCCTCTCTCCTCACGCCTCCCGGGTTGAAGGACCTCAAGACGGGGACCTTCAGGTCCTTTCCTTCCCCGTGAGGAACCTTCAGGTTCCTCAGATGATTCCAAACCTGATCTTCTCCTACAGTGTGCAGTTCTTCATTCATGAGAATGAAGACCCTGCCTTTGCATCCTGCAACTTGGGTGGTGTGGTTGGAGCCCTTGCTGGTGAAGACCGAGGTGAAAAAGTCATTCAGCACCTCAGCCTTCTCCATACCCTGGGTGACCAGGTCTCCTGTCTCCTTCCTGAGAGGGCCCACATCTTCCCTAGTCTTGCCTTTACCCGTGACGTACTTATAGAAGTTTTTCTTGTTATCCTTGATGTCCCTGGCCAGATTTAATTCTGTCTGGGCTTTAGCTTGCCTAATCTGGTTCCTGGTCGCTCGGACAGTTTCTCTGTGTTCCATCCCTGGAGACATCTCCTATCCCTGGAGACATTCAAGGCCAGGCTTGATGAGGCTCTGAGCAATCTGATCTAGTTGAAGATGTCCCTGCTTACTGAAAGGGGATTGGACTAGATGACCTTTAAACATCCCTTCCAACTCAACACAGTCTATGATTCTATGATTCCATGAACTAAAATGAGCATTTCAGGTGTATCGAAGATTCATGAAGATAGTAAGAGGGACTACTGATGTTTACCTCTGCTATGATGCTTTGCCAGTGATCCAGCAAAATCTGGTAATTTCTTGTTACTATTTCCATGGGTGAATTTTGTTTTATTTCTTTGTCATCCCTTTGTAGGATCAAGCAGATCTTTCTGTTTATCTATGCAATTATTTTATTCGTTGACTCTTTCTTTTATTTGTTTTTTCCCCGGGAGACATCAATATTCATTATATCTCTAAGTCTTTTTCTTTAAGTTCTCTAGCTATGAAATACAAGACATAATCCCTCAATTTATTCCAGTTTAGGAAAAAAAATCAACAGAAGAAAGGCTCAGGATATGTCATAAGATTTATTTCCACTTCAGTATTTTAGACAACAGATGATCCATTTACAAAGCAGTGATCTGTGTCCAAGACTGGACTTTTCTGACAAATGGACATACAAGGCAAAGCTACACATTCTGAGTATGATTTCCGATTACCTATGACAGGTACCTGAGGGTGTCTCTCTCTTTTATAGTTTGGGAATCTTTGTATGGCTCTTTATGTCAAAAACAAAGTCCTGCTAAATTGAACCGAACTGATAAACTTCAGGGATGAAATGAGCTCCTGCTTGCTGCCAAGAAAAATAGTACAATACTTGGTCATGTTATTAATCTTGAGAAAATGCTTTAGGGTAAAGAATTATTGTTTCAAATGTATGCGAGCACTTTTGAAAAAAAGTAGAAGAGCTGAGAGTAGTAGAAGAGAGGCAACTTTAAAAAGAATAGAGGACTTTTTATTTTTAATTCAAGCTACTTAAAATACCTTTAAATGTCTGTTCCTAGTGTAGTGTCTAAGATAAGCTACAGATATTCAATGTTGCCGAGAAGGTGAAGGTGCAGTAAAAACACCACTGGGGGAATTAATTTCAACCTATTATTTTTCAGTATGTATATTGTTCACAGTATAATTCTATTACCAAATACTATACTGAAATAGAGCAGGCAGAGCCAGTTGGAGTGTAGGGATCTTGAATAGATGCTCACAATAGCACATTCATTTTCAGCCACTATACAATATGCAAATGTATTCACTGTGATTTGTAATTGACCTTAAAACTTACCATCTACATGCCACAATTCCCGTATGGTGAGTACTGTTCTCAGTTTTCCTGCCAGTTTGACAATAAAGGATCTCATCATGAAAGTTTCACAAATATAGAATTCAATCAGCGGTGTCTTGAGATTTTTTCCTTGGTATTTCAGAATTAGCCCTATTTCAGGCTAATAATTACACTTTGTGTAATTATTATGGGCTTGTGGCATTCCTCAGATAAACATATAGCAATGACTTAATAAATTGAAACAATTCCTTTTTATGGTTTACAGAAATAGAGCCATTTGAGCGGGCAAATGAGATTCCTCTGATGTACATCTGATGTACATAGTGTTTGGTCATGATGGGGCACAAGTAAACAGAACTCTGTTTCACCAGGTCTTTGGATTCTGCTGAGAGGCAGAAAGGGACAAGGATGGAGAAATCTGTTGCCACCATAGACCATGGGGTGACAGTAGAGTTAGTGCCTGAAGCAGTCGGCACTGTATGTGAATGCTTCAGGGACTGACTGCCAGGGAAGTTGTTCAGGTGCATGACCATAATACGATCCTCGGCAGAAGCACAGGCTATGTGGATCAGTGCTAAAGGAAAGGGCTACACCCCTCTACCTCTGGCCTTCTGTATGCATGACTGCAGTAGAAGGAACATCATGATGCATTTCCTGCTCTGATGCTCCTTCCTATCCTGTCCCTAAAATAATTTTGTTTCAGCCCAACAGTACTACCAGGAGTAGTAGAGGAGATGAAAATGGCACCGAGCCATGCAGCCAAGACACTCCCTGATCATGGTCAGAACTGGAGATGGGATCAGTTCGATCATGCATCTACTGAGTACCATTGTCCTTCTCTTCTCCTTTCCCTCATCATGGAGTACAATCAGTTATTGAAGAAACCCAGGGCAATGGGTAGAAGGTACCTTTTACAGAATGTGGGCATTTCCCTGTTTTGCGGGGACCTAACAATCTGGAAGTCCCTCTTCTCATTTTTTTTCAAGGGAGTGTTTTTCCACTGTCTTTTCTTCACATTTTGAATTTTTAATCTGAGAAGTTCTGCTTGACACAGAAAACTTTTTAATGGCCAAGATAAACACTGTTCTATTAAGTAAAACTATTTTGTGGAATTATGAAACCTACTCAGCTTACCAGGAGGCTCAGTAAGGCATAATAGGAATGGAGATTTAAATTAACTAAGACGTTTGTAAGCTGAGATCTAGCCAACATTTCTGGAAAATTAGAAATCAAGAAAATAAGGTCAGCTATCCAAATATTCTTATCCCAGCTATTTAATTTGCTAAGCATACTTGCATTGTGTTTATATTGCATTGTGTATTGTATTTCACAGGGGCTTGGAATATTGTCTCTTGGTAGAAAGGAAGTTGTTAAACAATTGTCCTTTTACATCTGTCAGCTCAAGGCTATTCAGATTTATTCTAGTGGAAGCTGAATCTTTCAACTATTTCCTCACATTCATCTGTCTTTTCCCTCCCATGACAGGCACAGAGTCCTCCAAAACAAATCTGAGACTTTTGCGAATGACAGGTTACTACATGTAATTGTGAACTCCCCACATCGTACCAATACAAATAAATAGATTAGATGTTCTCTGATTATAAGAAACCTTGTCAGAAAAATGCAGTTACACGTTTCTCTCATGCTAGATACTCTTAGGCACCAAAATGATGACGTATTACACATTTTGCATAGGCTAGTTTGTGTCTAACGCAGGACCCACTTGAACATTTTACTTTTGAAAGTCTGATTCAGACTGATAACAAATGACTTCATATTCCACTAATAAGAGATTGTTGGAAAGGGAGAGGACAGAGAAGACACAAGCTAATGAAGAGCGAAAATACAGAGACTGAAAAATGAAGGGAAGTAGGTTCATCCATCCTTATTACTTACACAAAAGTTAAAACAGCATAGGAATAACTGTTGAAATGTAGACCAAAAAAAATTGGTTTCTGGCATCTCTCAGCTCTGCAGAAACATTCCTGATAATTTGTATTTCACACAGGAAATCATAGCCACATATGTCATTTTGAAAAATTCAGACTTCTGAGATTTGAAAAGTTCCTCTATTTTTCCGGCACAATACAGCTACAGTGCTCTAAATTATAAGGGAGTAAATCAAGAATAAAAGACTTGACTTCAGTGGAGTTTGCCTGGATTTACATTCTTGTAGTCGGAAGTCTTGTTGGTGAAAAGCCCTTAGACGTTACATGTACTTGTTCCAAAATGCAAGATCAGTTATCTCCACAACCCGAGTAATGAGACCACTTTTTGCATTTTTCGGGGAACAAATAATTTGTATGAGTTTTTCTTTCATTTATTTCAAGTAACAATGAACAAACACTCTGAAAATGGCAGGAAGGAGAAACAGCAGCAGGGCTCTGGCAAAGGCAGCACATTTAGTGGCTCTATTAATAAACTCATCAAGGCCGAAGCACGGGCGCAGGCACCGCCCGGAGATGGCGCGGCCCCTTCCTGCATTACTGGGCTCTGCCAGGCATGCCGTGGGCCGGGGACGGATCCTGGCACCCAGCAGGCTCAAGGCCAACCTGCTTGGCAGACTTTAGCTGTGTGGGTTTAGCTGGGTCATGCTACCTGCCGTGAAGCTCGGAGAACCGGCCACAGCTTGTTTTATTTGCGATTATAGAAGTGGTCGGTGAAGTTACTCGGGGGTCATGGAAGGGATATGAAGCACGGACACTTTGGGAAGGAAGCAATGGTTGGCAACAACTCTTTCTCCATATCAGTAAACACCTGGAAACCATTTGATGAGGGAATGAAGAAGGTTCAGGCCAGTTCTCACTTTCATTAATTGCTGGGGTGTTGGTTTTTTCCTCCTCTGTTTAGGTGTGAACACAACAGGCTAAGAGAGATCCCGCTGACACTGCAGTTTTCTTGGGGGAATGTGTGAAGGTTAAAACAGACATGCTGTACCTAGTGGCAGAGAAGCAGCGGCCTGAAATCCCAATCTATGCAAGAAGGAAGATGGCCTGGCAATTGAAGGATTTCTGCACTGATCCAAGAGCTGGTAAAATGCAACTTTATGGGGCAGGCACTTCCCACAGACCTCTTATACACCCAAATCCAAGGAGTGGATGTATCCCTCACACACACTGAGATGCTGCTAACACCTGCATGGCCCTGTGAGAAAAATGCAAAGGAAATCCAGATATTCTGGCCTTGACTCCCTTCCTCATGGTCCTTCCATACCGGTCCTGCCGTGGCTCCCTGCCCTGCTCCCTCCCCAGCCCCCTTGGCCTAACTCCACTGACCAAGAGGCTGCGCGTCCCCAGCTCTTGGCTCTGCCCACGAGCGCCCTCCCTCTGTCCCTCCCTCCCCTTCTGCATCCATGGGGTTTCCTCAGTTTGCAAACTCCTTGGGGCAGCAACTGCTCGTCTGCCTACAGCGCTGACGGACACTCTTCTTGGCCGTCCCCAAGGCACAATCAGAATAAATGTGAATAACAAAAATAGTGACAAATATCATCAACATTAGTAATGACAATAATAATTATTACTGTTGTTATTATTGCACAGTCTACCAGAATGACTTGGTAATTATTTGCATAATTTGTATATATAATTTGCATAAGCAGAATAAAAGAATGTTCCCATACCCAGAGAAGATCTCAACCATAATGTTTTGTTCCCTGTATGTGCCAAGGATTCCCACTGGTGTCAGTGGGAGATTTTTTTCCTTACTTATTCTCAAAACCAATTGCTCTGATGACAGAAATCAGTGGGAGTCCCGATAACATGTGGCTTCATCCAGTGGGATGCTGAAGGTGCTTTGCTACCTTTATCTCCAATTAAGCTCTATACAGATGAAGGTACTCAGTGCTTTTCAGAAGCTTCTCATGACGTGCAGGATTGAGCCCCTCAAGACAGCTGTCTTTTGGGCTCTGACTATGCAAAGCTGAGCAGAGATTTTTTTTCTTCTTCATTTTAATTGTCTATTTACAAAACAGATTCCAGCAGCTCAAGAGCATTTATGGCCTAATGGAGAAAGCCGCAGTGGGTGGCTTTTTGGCTCTCAAAGAGTAAAAGACTCATCAGTGGCAGAGGGAAGAAAGTACAGATTATGCACACTAGGCAGGGCAAGGGGCGCAGGGGAAGCAGAGGCGACTTAAGGAGGTGTTTGCAGAGTGCTCTTCCAAAGAGCCTGGCAGTGCCTCCAAGCTGCCAGGCTCAGGAGGACAAATATTGTCTTTCAATTTTGTGCAGAGAATAGACTCTGAGAGGCTCCAAACGTCTGCGGCAGCGTGAGTTGTCATTTGAAGGGTGTAGTTTCTTGGGCTTCTTGCATGGTTTCCGTTCAGAAGCTCTTGCAGGCTGTGCCTGGGTCTCCGTGTGAGGGGTGTAGCCCCTGGCACATGACACTGGGGGCACTTTGCTCCAAAGGTAGCGTGAAAATTAAGTTCGAAGGATGTTAGGGAAAGGGCTGCAATATGAAAACCTGACATTATATGGGATGGCAGGGCAGAACTTCAGGTTGCCACAGAGGAGCCCTTCCAGGCTTAGGATTTGCTGTGCTAAATTCTCATATGGTGAGATAGTTTGACTTTTCTTGCAGACAAACAAGAGTCTGCCTGAGAGCTTAAAGATCATATTGCAAACTCTCCAGCGCCCAGAAAGCTCAGGGCCCCTCTTTGCCCCTCCGGCAGCCCTCCCCGGGCTGGGAGCGGGGCTCTGCGCGGGTGCTCAGCGTCACCCTCCTCCTGCCGGGCAGCCCAACAGAGCCCGATGAACGCACTCTGTAAACCCTCTTCATCTGTCTCCATACCAGCCGGGTTAGATTATACTGCAGGCAAAGGCATGTTTTCAATGTTTACTTTCTTGTCGAGTAGTCAGCACTCCTTTTTGCTTCTGGAACTGCTCTGGCTCTGCGGCTGGATCGGAGCGTAACAGAGGACAGGCTGCAATCGCTGCTATCTAAACACATTATTAAATATGGGCATGCCAGATCTCACAGAGATCTGGCCTTCCTGCACTTGTTTAACTTAGCACTGGGCGAGTCAGAGCTTGCTTCCACTCCACGCAAAGGCATCTGCACCGAGGTGGGAATTTCAGCTGCTTAAGTCTGAAAACTGTCAGAAAAGATAATTCGTTGCATGACACTACTTTGTCTTCTCTCTGTAAAACTGGCAGACTTACCTTGATTGTGAGGACCCTCCACAGACCCTCAGGAAGGCTACTTCAAATTAATGATCTGTGACCATTAAGAAAAACATAGTGACCTTTCTGACCATAAAGCCAGATTTACTTATGGTGCCTGTAGTTTGTACTCATTTTATGGACACAGCAAGGATGATTTTGGGTTGGGTTTTTTTCATGCTGGGAAACCTTTTAATCCAGCTATTCAGACACCTCAGTAATCTCCTTCTTAACTACTATCCCTCATAAACCAGCGCCCCTCCACACTGTCAGCTGCAGGGTTAGATTGGTTCCCACAAAGGCCACATTTACTACCCTTGTGCTCACACCTCCTTTCCTTGGGGAATGTCCGTGTACCTTAAACCATTTGTTCAATCCAAGGTTTTAGTTTTGAATATTGACAGATGGTCTGGGAGGGAAGATGTTTCTGAGTCATTATTCACAATCTTTAGATAACAATATATGCCCAGGAGAAGAAGATTTTTATCTCTTACTTCCAAGTTCAAAATGCTCATTTAGGCTTAGTGGAAGACAAAGGAAAGTAGCCTGTACACTAACTATGAGAAAACAAGAAATGTCTACGAGATTGTTCCCAATTTCTCATTTTATGTATGTTCTCATATACGCAGAGGTTATTCCCAAAGCCGTATCTTTTTCTTTTTCTTGTGGCTGAAAAAGTAACTTAGTGCCTCTAAGTCAGAAAAGAATCTGTTCCCCACGTTTTTCTCGAAGTAAATCTCCATTTTTCTGCTGTTTTCCTGGTAATAGCTTCATCTTCCAGAGTTCATTTTCACTTCACTGTATTGCTATTTCCAGATTACCAAAAATGATGCCAAAACTGACTCATAATAGATGCCCACACAACATTGTTTTTGCATTATACAGCATAGGATTAGGGAGGTGATTGCATTATTAGATTTTATATGTGAAAGAAGTATCTTTATTTTAGGAATCAGTTTGGAGGAGATGGGGAAGGCAGCCTTTGTGTCCTATATTGAAAGACTAATCCCTAGGGCTTGATTTTGTGTGTAACCTTGATTTTTTTTGCACCTGCACAAAACTAAAGGCATTTACATGTCTAGTTATTATACCTGATTGCTGGCTAATTATGTGTGTGAAAAGGGAGATGGGGGAGGGGGGAAAATAGATCTAAAAATAGATTTTTTCCTTAGTATTTTAGATAAACTGAGATATTTCCCATATAAAAACCTTTACATTAAGAGACTTTTGGCAGGGAAGTGAGAGGTATGGCATATGAACACCATTACAAATACCATTTTCTAGCCATGGCATCTGAACATAAGTGGAAACATGTTAAATATTCTCCCAGCCAAATTTCAAAGCCAATTAGTCTTGATTTTTTTTTTCTTCAAATGTTCATTAAGGGCTGGAAAAGAAAACACAGACGTGTTTCAATACCAAAGGTACAGCAGGTTATTTTGTTCAGGGCTTTGTTGAGCAGGAGTGTTTGCTCTAGGACTGTGCTGTTTTAAAACTCCTTATCCTCACTCGAAACAACAGTGTGTGGAGTACAGATGATTTGCTGTCCTCAACACTGTAAATCACAGCTGCATCAAAGACACTTACTAGAGGGAGAGAAAGAGTGAAGATTGGAGAGAAAAGGTTGTATTAAGGCTCCTGTATTTTTCTTATTCCAGAGAGGATAAGAAAAAGGAAGAAATGAGGAAGAAACTTTGTGTTTGTTCAGTAATGGAGTACGCAGCCATGAGAGCTGACCAAATGCTCCCAAATATGCTCATTTTGTCTGGCATTATGCAGAAGACATTTTCAGGGGTGCCAGGTTACTAAGTCCTCAAATCCATTTACTGTGGCCTGGAACAGTTGTTGATTTCCATTTCAATAGTTATTAGGGTTTTTTCTTTAGTCATCAGCGAAGCTTGAAATAAATACATTTTATTAGAGTTGGCAAGTCTGAGAACAGATGTGAGATCTCCCATAATCTAAAGGCAGGGAACCCATGGGACAGCAGTGTTCAGGATGAGGGCTGTTTTCTTCCAGAAAGCATTTGCTGTGGAAATTCTCAAAGCGTGTGAGGTCTGCACACATTTCAGTTGCGCAAAAGGAGAACTGAGAGGTATTTTACCCAGTTTTGGCTGCTCGTCGCTTTATTCTGTTAATACACAGTGAGCTATAATACATTCAGTCATGATATATTTATTTGCACTTGTTTGTGATGCCTAGCCCAGTTTGCACAGACATTTTACAGTATCAGACCCCAAAACCCAGACCCATAAATCACAGAGAACATCTGTTATTCCCTTGTGGGAAGGGTCTTAAAAGAGTGTCTTCTGAGCATCTCTGTTGTATGTCATTTATTACAAGTGGGCCCTCAGCCTGGAACAAAAGAGACCTCCTACATCCTCTTCCCCAGGCAGCAATTAACTGACCTCATCTTCCCGCCCCCTTCATCAGCCCCCACAATCAATTATCCCAATCAGCCCTTCTGAAGAAGAAAACTGGGCAAACAGGTGGACCATTATTCTAAATAGTTTTGGGCACTTAGGAAAAAGAGTTCAATACAACAGGGTACTTATGCAACAGTGGCTGCAATTGTAGAGAAACTGATTTGTGTAAAGGTATATATCATTACAATATTTTCCACGGTTTGGGTTTTTTCCCTGAATACATGTTTGTATAGCCGTGCCTGCGTGTGAAATAAAATTTCATAGATCTTTTGAGGTACTGGATAGAGCTTATCCAAATAGTAGTAATTCTATATACCTGTTGCTGGCCTCTCAAAAAAAATCTCTTGGTAGGATTGTATAGCTCCTAATTATTGTCAGAATAAGAATGTATGCATAGAGGCTGACATCAGCCCACGGGGTTAAACAGTAATATGGTAGAGGGCAGCAGAACATGGTTAAGTGGAGCAGAAGTGCTTTTGATCCCTGGACAGTCATGGGCCACAGTGCTGAGTACATAAACTCTCTGTCATTCAGGTGGGAGAAGCAATTAAGCTCCTCCCTGGAAGAAGGCAGCTGAAACAATAGATGCTACTGCCCAAATCACTGTCCTTGGGGCAGGCCTTGACTAAAGGAGAAGAAGGGGAGATTTCCTGAATTGGAAATAAACATAGCTTTGATTATGTGAGCACGGAAGGAGAAGATGAACCTAAAGTAGCCTAGAGAAAACAGGAAGATCACTGACCATGTGGTCTTGGGAGAAAGCAAAAAGAGAAACAAGGTCCTTTGGATGCATAACTGGCAGTAACGGCCTGACCTGCTGGACAAGAGAGCAATTGTATTTGTTTTAGGAAAAAAAACCAATATACAAAAGTGAAAAAAGTTGACTCCTTTCATTAGTGTTATCACAACAAAAGTATTACTGAGGTTTAAAGTACCACAAAAATTGTCTGGTAGATGCGTGAATGAAAATGTTAAAGAATATTCTCCAGATATTTATTAGAGAAAACACTCCCATATATTTTATGTGTTTCCTTTCTCTCTTCTGTGCAATTGTCAGCTTACAATTAATTTGAGCCATATGAAACTCCGTTGTATCAGTGGAGCTGCATATGGGTATAGGAGTTCATCTGCATGTGATAAACAGAAAACTGGTACCACACTGGGTATAGAGTACACATACACATCGTTGATTCATATAACAGAATGTGCTTCAGATCTCTGAGAACTAATGCAAAAATAAGAAGCGTCCAGCTTTGCAGCATTTTCCAGACGGTCAATCTTTTATTAAAGTAAAAAGTTTACTGTCTGCATCCTTCTTGGCTGGCTTAAATGACTTCAATATTCAGAATGTCCTTTCTCAGCTTCCACTGTGAAATATGGGAAATCAGAAAAGTAGCTGTTTCTAATTCGATTGTTTCAAAGTCCATTCTGAAATCTGTACCCCGCCGAATCAATGGCAAAACTCCAACAGACTTAAGCAGAGCCAAGATTTTATCGATGATCTGGAATAAAGGAGTAATTTTTCCAGGCTTTCATAATAAGTATTTTAATCCACGGCTTATTTATGCACTACAAAAACATTTAGAGATCTTGGCATTCTTTTATTTGTAGCATTTTGCCATAATACTTAGTATTCTGCCAGTTGACTAGAGATGAGCCCCAAAAGTACACCAAAATGTCAGGCCCGACGTTAACGGAGCCTGCAAAACATACTCTGGCTAAGGAAGATGTTGATGGTTTTGTAACTAAGGTCTCAATACACTGGAACATTTTTATTGTGCACAAACCTATCTTTGTGCTTTATTTGAGCTAAAAATCTAATGGAAATCGGAAGCCAAAATTAGAAGTTGTCACCGCAGTTACATGGTTACGTTGTACAGTCTTGGTATTTTGAGTTGATTCACTGAAGCTTGCTTAAATCTTTTCTACTGCATTTGTTAAGTTGCATTATTATTACTCATGCTGTTAGCAACATCAAGTGATCTCCGCGTTGCAGAAAACACCCAGCACTTATTTTCAAAACACTCAATTACACAGCAGATAAGTATTATTACCCCATTTTATAGACATGGAAACAGAGGGGGCAAAGCATCTTTCTTTAAGGACAAGAGTCCATGTATTTTGTGTCTTAGTCTAGTCTGCTATGCAGTAGGCCGTACAACTTCCAGCTGGGTGCTGGTGATTAGGTGTTTTTATAGCCAGGTCTTTGTAATTCTTACTTTTTCCTAAGGTAAAGGATTGGTGCATGGCTGTAATGTCTATAAAATGTTAAAGCTGTTAAAACACAGTTTTTGTTGTATGTCATCCAATTTGCAGTTGGGAAATGGTAAAATTTGCTTAAATTGAAAACATATGTTGTGCTGGAAAGTAGGTAATGGAATCTCCACCTTTGCATGTTTGAGTCTTGCGCCTTTTCTGCAATTTACACAATAATAAACCTAACTAATGAAGCTATTTTAGCCATTATAGATCATTTTATTTGGTGATATAAGAGTCTTCATGCTAGACCTGGACAGGAAACATTTTTCATGTCCTATAAAAGCTTTCATGATTTCAAAACTGTTCCTGTTCAAAATCAGATGAGCCTAGAGGCTACTAAAAATGCAGTGCAAAAGAAGCTCCTCGCCCACCCCAGCATGGCACAGGCGAAAGGCCAGGTACTCCTTCAGGATATGGGGGGTTTGCTTTAGGGCAGGTGGTACTTTCTGATGGTGGTACTTTTCACCAGAAATTCCATACTTTAGAAATCGTATAAACATTTTAAGGAAAAAAGAAATGTGTTCAATGAATTGGTTTTCCTTGATTAAAGAAATGTGTTTGAAAATTTCTGTCAAACACCCCTTTATATTCTCAACAAACATACTGTGGCTGAGATATGTCTCCTAAGAGACTTTGGGCTGATAAATTTTCTTGCTCTCTCCACTCAGAAATGGGCACATTTTTTGATATTTGTTTTATGAATCGCAACCAGCCACCCTTAAAGCGTGGATTCAAAATGTGCTGTGAGAAAAGCCTGTGAAAATGTAACAGAATTTCTCCATTGTAGTCCTTCCCCTTTCTTCTTGCTCTGCCACTGTCTCACTGTACTTGTTAAACATCTTAAAAGAGAAGGTTTTGCATCTACCTTCAAATCAATGTGTCTTAGGTATTTTATTTTGCTTGGCTGTATTTTAAACTTTTCCTTTAAACCTTCACTCTTACCTTCCAGAATTTCTTCCTGTTTTACCTGACTGTTTTCTTCTTGTCATCTTTTCTTCTTTCTTACTATCTCTGATTGTCATTCCCTTTAGGATGGGAAACAGCTGCAGGCCAAAAGTCAGAGAACAATCATAAAAAGCTATCAAAGGATGAGTAAAAGATGAGAGTAAATATGGCAGTGTTGTTTTCTGAAAGCATAATGACGGCACCTACCTGCCTCGCCTGGCTATAGACAAGGAATCTTTGGGAGTGTTAGAAGGACAAAACTGTATACTCTATTCCGTTAGACACATGACTAATTCTGAGTGATCACTAATTAAATTATGTCCGGTAAATACAAAAATATTCCTTGGAATTTTATAGAGACAAAAACACTATTACCACCACTGAAGGCCTCAACCTTTGATGGAGACTTTACTTTGAGTATGAAATGATGACAGGAAGAAGGAATGAATTTACATTCTTCCCCCCATCTACTTAACACCACCAAAGGTGGTGACATACCCTCTGCTGATGTGACGAGCTAGCAAAAGTAGTGCAGCATCTGTCCCCGAAATTCCCTTACTACTTCAACTTGTAGTTGCATCTTGCTTTGTATTCTCTCCACTTTCTACAAGAGAGCATCATTTGAACATAAATAAAATTAAGTCAAATAATATTGCGATAATCCATCAGTAATGATAACATTTTAATTTCCTTGAAGTTTGCTTAATGTTTATTGTCTAATTTTTTGCTCCATTTCTGCTAGACAGTACAATCTGGCATTTCTTATGTCAAAGAACACAACATTAATAAAACCTCACACTGAACCATTGTCCTTTCTCATTATTCGAGCTGCTTTCCAAAGACTGCTGTTTACCAGTAAGGATGGGCCAAACAGCAGGCACATGAAGGAAAATATTATGAACTTTGATGCATACCCATAATTCTTGGTTCTTTGGCTGGTGAGAAGACCTGAAAAGTGTAAGGACGTGGATGAGCTTACAGAAATTTATTTTTTCATGAAATAATTCTTCACCTATAAAGCTAGAAACTTTACATTGTTGAACAAATATTATGACATAAAACATTTGAAGTACACCAGTAATCAACTTCTCTCATTGCCCAGGAGTTTAAACAAGCCTCTATTAAAGTGAACCCATTTGCTGAACAAAAATTGCTTCTTTATCTTTTTCTGCATTGTTCTCATTTTATTATTATCATGGTTATTGCCATTATAATTAGTCCCATTGCTTCTGCTGTTGTGTCACAGTCATGATAAAAATCAGATGCTCTTTAAGAATTCCTGTTGTAAGAAGAAAACTTGCAACTCAACCTCAGAAGGGTCCCCTTTCTCCTTCTGCTGAGCTTTTACTCCCATATATATATTTCAGATCCATATCTCAAGGACACTCCTGCCCTTTAACAGCCAAATGTCACAGCCTTAGCAACTAAGGTTAAAACTCACAGATCACACTAGAGAAGAATATTGGTGTATCGTGCATCTCTGTATCATGTATCTTCAAGCAAAATACTATTGGTGCTTGCACCATGACATCTTCCTTGTTATATATTTTGTGTGTTGCCTGAACCTCTGGATTTGTAATCTATGGTTAAGACATCTGGATGACAACAGCAACACAACGACTTTCTCTACACCATCTCTGATGTTCAAATGCCAGACATATTCCTTTTAAAGCTACAAAGCAGTATATTAAAATTTGTTTGGGCAGCTGTTCGAGTGTGAAGTGTATAGCTGATTTACTTTACCAGAAAAAGAATTGCAGTGCGGATCTGCCTCTTCCAGATATAACTCATCACAATTTTCTTTTCCATTTAGGATCTGGTGAGGCAGAAATAACCGTACAAAAGTATTGCTCTCTATCAATGTCTGTGGAACAAACTAGTGTCTTAACACACTCACGCTTGCCTTAAGAGGCCAACATAGGGATCTAGTATTGTTACGAGCTGAATAGAGTTAGTATTTTCATAAACGTACATCAGAACTGTATTCACCATGCTGGGGAATATTGTGACATGACCTCATGCTAGAAGCAGCTGCTTGATTAGAGTGGTTTCTGGAAGAAGTTTGCCTGTGTTCTGCTTCAATACATTCCTTTTTTTTTTTTTTTTTTCATCGTTATGCTAGAGGTGTGCTTCAGCTGCAAAGACCAGATCTGTATTCAAACTTCTTCAAAGTTGGGCACTGTTTGATGTCTAAGGGCAAATGAAGGTTCTGCACAAAATAAGGTTGCAGGCAAAAGCACGTAGCAATTACTATGAGATGCAGGATGAGAGTTCCTTGGAAAACGTTGATGCTCTTGTTCCTTACTTTGTTTATGGCTCTAGGGATAAGTTTCAAGAGGCAGAAGAGTGGAAATAGGCCAGTATATGTCTCTGTTGGGCAGTCTGCTGTCACGGATGTTCTTTCAGAGCTCTGTTTATATATGCCCAAGTCTGATTTTTTGCTGCAGTAAAAAAAAAAAATATATATATATATATATATTCCCAGTGAAAGCAAATATTCTCATAGTCTCTGGATGCAAAATCAAAGCAGTGCATCAGACTGTGGTTTTGAAGTCCCGGTGCAGGCTGGAGAACGAGCTAGAAACAGAATTGGTACACAAACTGGATGAGAGGTCAAACATACACGAATCCTGTTGGCTGCAGAGCTTGCTGCTGACACTGAAGGATAGTGGCAGGTTCATGGCAAGATGGGGTGGTACTGACTGGAGAAGGCCTGAGGAGGCTGTGCAGGGCCCTTAGCAGCTGGAAGGAGCCCTGGGAAAGAGGAAGAAGTCCTAAAGGGAATACCAAGACAGGCATGAACAAGATAGTAAAGGATGCAGGATACTGTATATTACTAGATAAATCTCACTGTGATTCTGGCTTTATCTCTTTGTTAATTAAGATCCCTGGCATGTGCAAACTTATCTGCTTTTACTTGGTTTCATATTGGCAACGTAAGGAACTTGGGCAGCTCCCCCACTTTTTCCCTTGTTAGCACTATTTTTTATCAAAGAAGGGTTAAGGGTGGAAGGGACCTCTGGAAGTCATCTGGTCCAACCCTGCTCAAGCAGGGCCAGCTATAGCCAGTTGCCCAGGACCATGTCCAGGTGGCTTTTGAGTATCTCCACGGAGGGAGACTCTATAACCTCTCTGGGCAACCTGTGACAGTGCTCAGTCACCCTCACAGTGAAAAAGTGTTTCCTGATGTTCAGAGGGAACCTCCTGTGTTTCAGTCTGTGCCCATTGCCTCTGGTCCTACCACTGGGCACCACTGAAAAGAGCATATCTCTGTCTTCTTTGCACCCTCCCTTCAGGTATTTATACACATTAACAAGATCCCCCCTGACCCTTGTCTTCTCCAGGATAAACAATCCCCAGTCCCTCAGCCTTTCCTCATAGGAGAGAAGTTCCAGTCCCTTAACCATCTTCTTTCTCTCCGACATGTCAAAGTCTGTCTTGTACTGAGGAGCCCAGAACTGGACACAATACTGCAGCTATGGCCTCACCAGTATTGAAAAAAAGGGGAAGGATCACGTCCCTCAACCTGCTGGACATACTTTGTCCAGTGCAGCCCAGGATACCATTAGCTGCCTGTGCCGCAAGGACACATAATGGCTCATGCTATCTTGCTGATGGTTATGCTAAAGACTCTTTTCAGATGTACACTCCATCACTGGCTTCTTACTAGCCACCAGCTAGACCACATCGCCAGGCATTGCCACCTGATTGCTCAGGAGAACCTCTGCTCCCCAGAAAGTTCCTCTGGTGTTTCTGGAGAACATGCCGCGCTGACAGGCATGGCAGAAAGTGCTGCCTTTGCCAGGACTTGAGCTCAGGGCAGAGTTTGTTCTTCCTGATGGGACTGTTTGGACCTCCTGGGTTGTGCACAAAGACAGAGGGCCCCACTTTGCACCGACTGCTCAGCCAGGCCCCAGGTACGGCAGAGCAGAACAGCCTCCTCTGTTCATGGCAGGGAGGCTTGTGAAGACCCTCATTTTATGCACAAGCTGGCTCACAGGTTTTGTGTATGATTTGCACATTAGTCATGCTCTTTCAGTAGCCGTACCTGAGAATGGGATTAGCTGCAGTCCCTCATCAAAAGCACTGAGCCCTAAAATAGTTCCACATGGCACAACATAGCCCCAAGTGACAAAGCATGCATTATTTTCCTCTCCCAGAGTGTCTGGAACAAACCATACTGAATGATGTGTCACACATTAAGAACAACTTTATTTTTATCCTGATGGAATTCCAGGAAGCTAACTCCAGTGCCCTCACACTGACTGAAAACACGTGATGTGTCCTAATAGCTACAGGCGGGATGAGGCAAGTATGTAAAAGGGACATTTAATTAGTTGTCCCAGAAGGAGCTGGAGCGTTGTTACATAAACCGCATGTTTCTGACAGGCTTGAAGGTATCTAATGATTTATAACACTAGAAGAATTTTGATATATTCAGTCTAGAAAGGCTGTGAAGTTTATGAGACAGATCATTTTAAGTTTCTTTAGTGAGTCTTATTGGAATTTAAGCTAAATTCAAGAGAAGACCGTGCTACAGGTCACCTTAGCCTTTAAACAAGCTCCTGTTGTTGGAGTAGAACAATATCTTCAAGATCATCTTGTTTTGGTTGCATCTTTCAGTCCTGCAAAAAAGCAGAAACAAACATCTTAAATGCGACGGTACGGTTGTTGTAATTCATGTGTTAGAATAATTGCAATTTATTATCTATGTGCAGTGCAACACCTACGCAGACTTACTCAGTGAGCAGGGCCCCATTATTCTCAGCATGCTGCAGTTAGATCTTGTTCTGCCTGCATGCGTCAGACCAGATGTGTTTGCGTTTGAGCAATTTACACAGCGTATTAAGGTGAACGCGAAGATACATCGTTCTTCTGACCAACAACATTTGGAACCGTCTTTCTGAATTCCGCTGTTGTGCCTCTTAGGTTTCTAGCTGCGTGTGTTTATTACAAGTCTTTCTTGAAATACGGGATTTCTAATTGTGCCTAGCAGCCCAATTTGAGTGCCAATCAGATCCTCAAAACATGTGACTCAGGAGAGATTTTTCCCAGTGCACCAGAAGTATCAGATATTCCTGGGGTGAGGGGAACTGAGAGGGAACCAGGAAGAGTTTGGAAATGAAAATCAACCCAGTGGTCAAAAGGTTTTTCCAAACTTCTTAAATCATTTAATCTGGAAAGCTGCTCCAGCCAGACGAATAAGATGTTATACCGCGCTATTTTCTTGTCTTTTTCAAAGCAGCTAATAGAAACAGTTAGAGGTTCTTAAAATAAAATTTAGGCATGCAAATTTTCCTACGGAGGGAAGCATCTTAGGTGTTGTGATACAAAGCAGCGTAATTACACCAAAATATTTCAGACATTCAAATGTCAGGACTAGGAGGTGCTAAATGCAGTTAATAATACAATAATGTTTTCTGAAGGGAAAAAAAAAAAGTAAAATGTAAAAGAAAAAATAATTAGTTAACATAATAATAAGGCTTAGCTTTTAGCAGCTGCTTTACATCTTCAAACCATTGCTAAATTATTAGCTAATTGATACCAGATCCTCCACATGCTAGCTCGGCGCGGAGTCGCGGGGAGGATGCCAGCGGAGTGCTGTTGTTGGCTGGGTCGGTAGACGAATGTTGCAATGTGAGCGGTAGGAAGTAGTAGTATTACCATATACAGCGCAGCACCAGGCCCTCTGAGTACTGGTCCTAGCAGTAGTAACCTTGCCTTCGAAAGGATATAATTGCTCTTATGGGGTTGCCTTACATGGAAACCAAAATGATATCAAGCTTTAATAATTAAATTATGCGGCAAGTCAAAGGAGGACGGATTTGTTCTCAATAGAACACAAGAGACTACTTGCTTTGGTGACCTAATTGCTGCAGTTTTAAAAAAAAAATGATTATGATAACTGATTAAAAGGAGCCAGGGAGCTTATTCACATTTGCCAAGAGCACACAGCAAATCAAGCTTTATGACTTGAAATGAACTCGGTGCTTTGTCCAGATTAAATTAAGAAAGGAGGTCACCGAAGTGAGGAGTTCAGAAGAGCACTTGAGACTGGAAGTATGAGGAATGAGCAGCAGAACTGAAATGAGGAAGGTAGAAGGGAGACAGGAGCCATTTTCTGCTTCTACCACTCATTTTCTTCAGAGACTAGTGAGCAGGGAGAGGGGAAACTTATTCAGGAGCAAGAAACCACAACAACCCATCCTATAAAACTGCATTAAAAATATCATCATGAGAGTGAGTGGGCAGTGACGGGAAATCTTTGGCACACGTCTAACCGGTACTACGTAGGACTGTTGCTGCGCCCAGACACCATCAGGGGAGCTCATGTTGTTGTCTGCTTGAAGGAAGCATGCCACAAAAACTAAAACAAAATTAAAGGATTCTGACACTACAGGAAAAAAGCACTTTCTCTATACCATACATAGGCTTTCGAGACCTCGCAGTACATTCTGAGTTTATAAAGAAAAAGTAGTAAAAAACGTTAATGATGAAGTCCACAAAGGAGATTCCAGTGCAACATTTCAGGCTATTGCATTCTGGCAGCCTCAGCCTTCCTCCTGCTGCATAGGCAGGATCTCCTCACTGAGGTAGGGAGGATTTAGGTATGTAAAGGTCGGACTCCTTCGTCTGAGGTCCAAGTCTGCACGAGGCACTCCCATTTCCTCAGCTGTCAAGAGAACTAATTCCTCTGACCTCTCCTAGGTGAACCCTTCAGGAGGTGAATTGCTATCTAGATGGACTTTCTCCCTGTTCACTCCACGTGGGGTTAGGGTGACTGAAAAAAGACTGCTAATTTTTAGTTTCCCAGGTTAGGGCACGTGACTCACCAGAAGTAGCATCACTAAGCTGTTACACAGAGCCGGGAGCCTATCACAATTAGTAAACAGGGGAGAGAGAAGCAGGTGAAAGCTCTTACCCTTTAATTTGATCAGCACATGACTACCCTAAGCATTCATGAGAAGAAATCTTCCCTTGGCATTGAGGTCCTACATTTCTTTGCTGCTCTGAGTAGCCCACCTCAAGGGCAGAGGAAGCCCCTGCTCACAGTGGAGCTGCGGAGAGACAGGAGAGGTGGGCAGGTTATGAGGTGTTGTTCCAGCTCTTCCCAAATAGTTTACAGTCTCCTGGCACAGGAAACTACAGTATTTCAGGTTACCTTTCTAGGGCCGGTGGAGGATAGATTTAGCTCAGAGCACATTGTGTCCTGCTTCACTCGACCCACATGAGGGACGCTAAAAATCTCTTCCACAATTACATACACGTACCACTGACAGGATATTTGCCCGTTGCCATTAAATAACTTTTCTATGATTCCTACTATGTGGAAAAGGTCTCAAAAGCAGATTTAATGGCACGCACATACTGGCTGGCCAGGTTAACAGTCCTCAGTGCAAGAATACCTTTGGAAATGTGAGTCTATCAGCTCTTGGTACTTAGAGAGTGAGCAGCACATGAAGCTCCTGACAGAGTCCTCAGCATCTTCACACTTAACAGGCCATGAATGTTGCTGTGGTGTTCTGCACTAAAGGTTTGTTCTGAAATGCAGTCTTGTTAAACATTTTTTGTGGACCTTTTCTGAACCTGGGCTGAATTTTTCAAAGGTGTCTATGGGAGTTATCCATTTCCCAAAGATGTCTAGTGGAAGTTGTTCTTTGTACTTTTGAATGTCCCTGTATGGGCAATTTATGGCAGTTGCTTAAAAATGGTATTGAAACTTAATCAAATAGGTGACTTGCTCTGTTAAGAAATACATAAAGGAACCATGACATTTTTAATGAGGCTTTTCCATTGGTTTGGGTGACTTCTGATATTTTGTGAAATATGCCCCGTCCATTAAAAATTCTTTTATTGAGAGAGGGAATTTTGGCCACGGCCCCAAGGTTATTACTCACTGTATTCAGAGGGTACTTGGAGGATCTTTAATTTCCAACTGGAGAGCTGGCAGAAGGACAGTAGGTTTAACATTTCCTCTGAAGGATGACACCTCTAAAAGTGCCACACGCTGCTTATTACTGCAGTACACTGGATAGGAGCCAAAGTCCCAGTATGGGACTTGAACCCACAAGTAGTTGGCTGTGAGACAGACATGCTACCCACAGAGTCACAATGACACCTGGTAGCATCTTAATTTAATAGACTACTTTTTTCAATGGCAGTCTCTTGTCTTGCATTTTTATGGTCTGGATCACTGAAAGTTTATTTTTCACTTCAGCATGGAGAATGACACCCTGCTTTCCTTTCCTGTATTGCTGTTGGCAGCTATGAACAATATACTCTTCAATAGTTATGTCCATTTAAAAGTAAACAAAAATCAAACATTATATCCCCAGTTCCTCTAAGCTCCTTTAAACTTATGGCAAGAAAAAATCTAACTTGTTTTAAAAATAAGCTGGGGAAACATCTGAGTCCACAGAAGGCCACTGCAGACACGAATACTCATACCTCTTTCAGAGGCTTTCATAGATGTGAAAACTGAAGACACACAGCATCAAATACTTAAGCCAAAATTTTCAAAACCAAAAGATGTTGTTTGCTCTTGCATTTGAATGTTAGATTTGAGACACTCTATAAATGTGTCGTTAGCACTTTCTGAAAATCAGGTCTCTTTAAGGTACCTCAAGCTGAGCCCAAAAAAACAGGAGCCAAAAACACCAGTTACATTCTGGCATTTAAATTGGGGAATGTGTGTCCTGGTATAATGTGTCTCAGTGTTCGAATTTGCAGCATCCAGGTGCTGGACCTGCAAAAACAGAGGTAAGAAAAGCAGGGACATGAACTGGAACGCCAGTGTGCAACTCCCAGGCTGCTGCAGCCCTTCCGTGAGCTGGGCTGAACCTGGTGAACCTGGTGTTCCTCCACACCGCTTTGTTACTGGTTAATGAAGCCTCCTTCTGAAGCACAGCAGGAATTTCAACACAAGCGTTTACCACTTATTTCTGGAAATGCAGTAATTTGGGTCCCCAGGCATCTTTGTGGCTACTTGGTAAGAACGCAAACTGCCATTTTGGTTGGAAAAAACACGGCATGGGGTGAGGCAGGAGGCAAAGGGGTGCCGGGGGAAGGGGAGGAGGGGTCCGAGCTGGGGGAGTGAACGCATCTGATGGAAGACAAAGACGGGCAACACTGGAAACACTTGGGGCAGAGCTCCCTCGTTCTGGCACAAAACCCCAGCACTTCTGCCAGCGGTGGTACCAGGGCTGCTGACAGGGGCTCTTTGTGTGTTTTATTTTCTTGGCTCTTGGTCTGCAAAAGGTTGGGCACCCATCGCCTAAGCACAGATCCAGATTTGCAGGTGTCTGGGAATGGAGCTGAGGGAGCACTGCTCCAAGCCCTCCCAGGCCTGCTGCTCCTCTTGCTTAAATGAGCTTCCCTGTATTCAAGTGTTTGCATAATCCAGGATTAAACTGTGAGAGCTTTACAATGTGTTTGCCCTCCAGATCTGAAAGTTTATTTTTGACCATAGCTAATAAATAGTTAATACTCACATTTGATTAAAAGAAACCTTTACTAAGAAAAAAACAAACCTAAAGCAAAACTCATAAACTCCTTAAATATCAGAGAGATTTTTAAAAAAAATAAATATATATAAATAAAACATTAGTGCACTCAAGGGAAAATAATATCATTTTGATCTCAGTTAGAAAATATATTTGTCAGCACTTAAAGAAAAATATAAGCTGTTCTGTCAGGTAACTAATGGGATTTTTAAGATTGGTGAAAATATACCACTTCAAAAGCATCAGCACTAATTTATCTGTGCATTTGAATGCATCAGTTTGAACACAACATATTCCTCACTGCAAGATGAAGTTGGTGGGATTTTTAGCTAGCAGGAATTTTTCCATGGGGCTTTCAGGCCCTGCTTGAACACCAGTTCTCCATTAACCTTCCAGCATCATCAGAAGCTCCCTGGCCTTGGGGATATCTCTGTGGCCTCTGAAGCTCTAGGCAGGCATGGAGCTCTTCAGTGTAGCTTTAGCTGGGATCTTGGGTCATTTTCCCTAATGTAGGCATAAAAAATGACATGATCTGATTATCATAGATGCCTTTCACAGGCAAGGAGAAGAAGAGCCACCTCAAGAGGGAGACTGATCTCATTCCTGGATGTCCAAGATCTGAGGTATCCTAGACACCAAAGCCAAGTCCGATGAATCACTGTCTGATGGTGTCTATTTTTCTCCAGTGACTATAGAGACGGCACGAGGTCACTAACACTGACCTGGATAGCTAACTTTTTGATATTTGAAGTTAGATGATCTATCCTATGGTCAGTATGAAAGTATTTGAAAGATGCATGCTTCCTTAGCAAATCACATTTCTGAGAAGAGCAACCTTATATTTTAAAACACATTTTATACTTCTCTATCTTTTATTGACTTATTCTTGGCATTAAAAATTGTCACAACAACATCATCAAGGATGATCTACAAAGACAAAGAACAAAGGATGAAAACTATGTGTGGTGTTCTTTGTCTTATGGCTGCCTTGTTGTTGAAATCTGGTCTGCGCTATTGATAGGACCATTAATTACTACAGCTAATAAATGTTTTCAGAAGTATAATTCCCTCATTCTTTCCATAACAGTTTTGAGCAACCATCACAACTTTGCATATGCTCATCCACAGAGTGGGGTCCCTATCTGAGATGTGATCAGTATGTCCACCTCAGACATCTAATTAAGAAGTAAATTTGCCAGCAAATTTCATTATTGAGAAGTCACTCAGAGATTCATATAACCATTAGAAGCGAAAAGGAAAAGTAATCAAGGAATTAACCATTGGACAAACATTTACCTATGAGTCTATTAATTAGTTAACCAGCAGTTCAAAAATAATTCTCACAGCTTTAATATAGAAGCTACTGAATAACAATGTATCTATTTTAATTCCATTTTGAAGAGGTTATGATGCTATCAGTTCCCAGAAGCTCTGTTCACCTGATATTTTTAAGAAAATCTTGGCTTGGAATTAGATGAGAATTTCACCTCTAATTTGGAAAAGAATGGAAAGAGCAAAGAAACAAGTATTGAAATCAAGAATTCTAATTTATGGAAGCTAAATAAAAAGAGACCAAATGTTATTTTTAGTCCATTAGTTTATAAGCAGTGTCTAGAATACAAAGGATGAACTGGTAATCTGAATATTTTTGGGCACTCGGGGCTGTCAATTCTTCAAAGGAAAATAGCAAGTAATAAATGAGAAGGGTGTATTAAACAGGGACAAGCTGCTCTACTAAAATATGCGTGTCAGGTGTATGTAGTAAACATGCCTCATTGTCACTGACATTTGCCATTACAGAGTTAAATGGCTTTGAGAGCCATTTGAGAGCTCCTCAGTTCCAAGGCATACACTGCAAGTCATAGAAAAAGGAAACACTTCTTATAAATCACAGTGTCACAAGAAGTGTAAAAATGACTGCATTTTAGCCTACAGTGAAAAGATTATAGTTAATGCATTAAGTATGAAATCTGTTAAATTCAGAATTTTTCACTTCAACAGCTCTCAGGACATGTGAAGTTTTCTTGTTCGTCTTTAGACAGACAAAATGGCCATGGGCCTAAACTGTTAACTCCGTAATTTTCACTACCATGTTCCTTTAACGTGGTGTTCAGGTTTGTAGATTATATAATTATTTTCATTGGAAAGCACATTTTAACATCTGGGAGTCATTTGAAAGAATGTAATCAACTTGTCCTTTTTTTTCGGAGAGTATCTTCTGTTAATATTTAACCCATAACTGATTGCATGATTTACCAATTTAACCCTGACCAACTTGTGAAATTTATCATCTTTGGCTGTTACTACACAAATCTATCATGGTAACAGAACTTTTTTCCAGCTCTGTCTGTATACAATGCTCTTCTTGTCTATGGCAGGCTGCTCCATTCGTGCTGCTCTGCTGTGCTAGCGGGGCTAGCACTGAGAACAGGAATTTCCTAAATGTGGTGGAACCTCTTCAGGGTGAAGGCTTTTTTTTGATTGTAAAAAACCTTCCTTTTCAACAGTGGGCCAAATCCTGACACCTCTCCTTACTTTCTAGATTTAGTGTTATGTTTTTAGACTTCACTCAATCTAATACATGGTATTATGTAGTATAATCTAACTCAGAAGAACCTTAAAAGTTGATCAGATAATATGAAAAGAATGCAAAGGTGATTATAAATACGCACACCACAATACTCCTGGGGTATGATCCCAGGATTTTGTGGCCTCTCACAGTTTCCCAGATTTTGCAGGACTGATGCTCAAACAACTTTCAGTTATTTTTCAAAACTGTGGTGGGTCAAAATCAAGTTTCATGGAAATCAGTGTCAGCTTTGTCTTACCCTCTCTTTCCTTACCCCCTTTCTTTGAGTGAACTATGAGGTCAAAGAGGGGCTGGGGGAAAAGCCCAGAAAGAACAATATACCAATAGAAAGGGCAATATACGTCTTTTAAATAAGGTCTAGGAAAGGTCAAATAGTAAAGAGGTGAGAAAAAAATAACAAAATAAAAGGGCAGGTGCAAGTGAGAGAGCTATTAAATCAGAGATGAAATCAAATTGGGGAATAAATCAAACGATAGAGTCTAGACAGAAGAAAAGGTTGCAGGCCCTACAAGTGCTGGGAGAAATAATATGTCAGTAAAGACAAGACAAATCAGGATTTGCACACTTTTAGTGAAAGAGCGCCCAGCAGAGCACATCTTATAGGGGAGGGAGATGCAGGGGGAAATTTATCTTCTGTGTGTACAGTGAGTGTGCAGAAATATGATCAAAATCAGTTTGTTGCTTGATTCAGAAGGACCGGCTCTGATTGCTTAAATATTGAGTCTCCTCATGATGGAAGACAGCAGCATCCTCCACCCAGACAGAGACCCGGTACTGATAATAATACCAAATGTTCATGCCCGAATGGAGAAGGGGGAGTTGAGGGAGTTCCCCAGACATAAATCATCCCATAGTTAAGTAGAAATTGAGTCTCCCTTCCTGCCACGCTAATACCACAGGCACTCTGGGGTATGATTTAATCTGGTTTGACCCCAAACTTTTGTAAAGATAAATTTCTGCACATTTTTGGAGAGATCTGAATCACTTGAAGGTAAGAGCCGCAGTGGTTACACACATGGAAGATGGATGGTTTTGCTGTTGTCTGATCCGCAGAGCAGTTATGCTGTAACCATGCATATTATTGCCCCTGTAATTGCATCCATCATACCTCCCGTAAAAACAAACAAATGGACTCCCAAACTCACTTAAAACTAGATAAACAACTGTTCTTTGGCAATGTGACAGATACTTATTGCCTGTGAGTAGCCCATAACAGATAGGAAGGACAAGGATTAGGGTGGATTTGTAAACCATAAATTGTAGAAATCCACTCAGAGTCTCCAAGCCAGACTCTTCCCTTAACTTTGCTTGAGTTATGCCACGGATAAATCTGTCCTTCTGTTGAAACTCAGTGAAACTTTGTGCAGTCTCCTTTTACTGTGTCAGTCATTTATGTGTTGCAAAAGCTAGGGCTTCAGTGAATCTAAGTTAGCCTGGTAATTTTTTCTTCCCAATTTGTGGAAAGATGAAATGTTGCATTTTCTGTGTCTCCTCTTTTCTGTATAAAATTGTATCAGATGAAATTTATTAGAAATAAATGTAAATGCTGCAGAAACGTGATTTTATCCATATTGGTTCTGAAAGAGCTAAAAACAAAATTGCCTTTTCTAAAATCTATATATAGATATATAAAAAGAATTCAAAAATCTGCTTGTTTTACTTTTGCCCACAATAACTAAAAGTACAAAGCGATTAATCAAAACTCACCAAAACCAAAAAAAACCCCAACATCCAAAAAACCCAGAGGATTAGCTAATACTCTAAACATTAAACTACTGCATGGCTACAACTAATTCAACATTAGAAGAGATGTGACATTATTCATCCTAATTTACTTGGCACAAATGGATTTTGAGTGCAATGCCTGGTGACCCGGGGCAAGCCAGCAGTTTGAGCAGCGCCGTGCTTTGGGGCTATCCTGCCCACACGTGCGTATCTGCTAAGTCCAACTGGAGAGTGTGCTGGAGCAGACGTGGTGCTTGCTAGGAAGCTCTGATTGTGCTATCTTAGCATGTCAGTGGTGCCCCGGTGGTGCTCTGATCTTTCCGACTATCTCTGAGTGAGAAAGTCCACACAGGAGTTGAAAGCAATTTAGGTCACAGAGAAACATTCATTGCAGGCAGTTCTGACAGCTAAAGATGGTCACTCCCTCAGCTCTTTGCTGCTCATCATTTGCCAGACGAAAGGTTTGAGTGCACTTCTAAATTCAGTCCAAAGTCGCTCAGGGGTGAAGGCATTGCAGGTCCACCAGAGCTCTGCGTCCTGCACAACCTTGCAGTAAGCAGCCCAAAAGACAAAAAACACTTTTTAAAAAAACCCTAGGTTTTCTTTGAGTAAAAGCTGAAGGAACAAAATTACCATGGAGGAAGTCTAGGAAGAAATGTAGCAAAGGGAGAGTTTGTAAATAAACTTCCTCCTGCACCATGTCCTGTCATTCTGACGGGGCTGCTCTGAACCTCAGCAACTCAGTGATGTTCTGGGTTGCAACAAAATTTACAGCCTGTTTTGGACTCTACACCAAAAATCTTTCTTTCTGTAATCTCTGTTCAACCTGTGTTCCCTGCATTTCTCAATGGTCTCTCTGTCCTCCCTTGCTGAGTCCCTCAAACTCATCCTGTGCTCTGGAAACGTACGTCCCTTTTGCTGCACCCCACCATGCTCTGTTGTTTCCTCAGAGAGCAGGGCCTCTCTCTTCTTCAAGCTTCCTTCTGACCCAGAGGAAAAGAAGCAAGAAGGCTTCTGTTGTAGTCCTCTCTGAAAAAAACCCCAGCATGCATTAACATATGGTTCCCATGAAGAACAACAGAAATCCTCACAGTAAGCTCACATTGCCAAGGAAGATGGTAATAAGCTTGTTCCACCAGCAATAGTCCAGTGGTAGCCTGATTCAGCTGTAAATCCCAATTACAATCCACCTTTAATACCTGTTGCCTTTCAGGAGCCCAACTCCTACCTGTGCATCCAGGTCTTTAGGGAGGCTCCTGCTCCTCTCCACAAGTGTCCCCTCAGGCTGGGGGCACCTTCACCCTCCAGTTTATGATCAGGCTTGGAAACACTTGGTTTTGTGCTCCCTGAACCAGATGCTCTGGGAAGGATGACATGTGCCCGAAGGTGAGACAAGCCATCTGATCCGCATTCAGATGGGTTAGACAGCCTTCATATCATGCTATCCCTGGGCAAGATGGTTATTTCTGATCACCAGCTGGGAGCCATTGGAAGCTGCATCATGTGCACTGCTACCTCCAGAAGGGGATCTTTGTGGCTTTGGCCAATCTGTATCTAATTTTCCTGCATGTATCCCTGTAAACAAGCACTGCTTTGGTTAATCTGTATCTAATTTTCCTGTATGTCTCCCTGTAAACAAGCATTGTATTTCAGTTTAACAACATCCTTAGCAATGAAGAGCATAAAATATAGCAGAGGGAGACACAACAGCACGGTGACAGGAGCGGAAGATAGCCACCTGGAAAATCTGACACATGCTCTGGCCACTGATTCGTGTTTTCTGACTTTAAAATGGGACAGGCAGAATGATCCCAGTCCCAGTTCAATGGGACTAGAGGAAGCAGAGTTGAATTAATAAGATAAAGGCAGAAATGGAGCAAACGGCAGAGATGTCATATGGATAGGGTGAGGCCACAAAGCGAAATAAAAGACTGGAAAGGATGCTGTTCCTCCTCAGATGCAAAGTGGTCGCAACCAAGAGCAGATTTAGTGACAAAACGGCCAGAAGCAACAGCATCTTTCCCTTTTTATTACGTTTTATGGTCTGTGTGACAATAGTTTATTCTTCTAAGTCACAGAAACTCAAGCTTACATCCGTTCCTGTTCCAGGAAGGCAAAACATAAATGAATAATGATGCTTTCCAGAAGTAGAGTGTCAGTGCAGATCTTGTTCTGAAATGGATCCAGTTTCTTGGGGAAAATACCTAACAATTCACTTAGGTTTGAATCTTTGATGGTTTATTGTTTTGAGTTGATATTTTAAAAACAAATAGTTGTTTCTTCTTGTGGAAATGTTGGTGGGTAGAGAACATTTCACACAAAGGGGTTACTCTCCTTTGCTTGTCTTTCCTTTCCTGTGAAACACTTAACACTGTTATTTGACAATATCTCAGCTATGTGCTGCATTTGAATAGAAGGAAGGAGGGCTGTGACAGCTAGCAGGGGACATAGAAAGGTGCCTAGTGTGGTTGTTTTACTGTATGTTGCTCCTTTTGATTCTTCTGCAGAGTTCTGTACAAAGACAGCTGCTGCAGATTGAATAATGCATCTTGAGCATATTAAATGTATCCTGCATATTCAACACTGAAAATAAATATCAGATTCTCATACTATTGTGTATTGTTCAATAAATTTGGCCCATTGTGTGCCATTTCCCTAGCTTGGTTTGTCTTTTCTCTCTTTTGCCATTCAGCATTTTATTTGCCTCTTTTCTTTATTTTTAATTTTAAGATATTACAATCATCCCAGTATTGTTCGGATGGAAACAGGAATTCTCTTCTTGCAAAGTTCCCAGGTGAACTCTGAAATAAATGGGATATAGTTGCTGTTGTCTGATATTTACTTGGATCTGAAACCTCATATCATTCACACGGTAACAGACTGTATTTTACAATCAGGAGGCCAAACCCATGGTTGGCAAAACTCCACTGAACTCACTGGAGTTGAACTGCTTTATTGAGTTGCCTTGTGAACCTAGATATTGTAAGTGGTCGTACTGTAGTCCTTAGAGTGGAAATATCAATGCCTTTCAATACAACACAACTTTGAATATAACCCCAAACTCCTTTAATTCCTCCAGGGGCATTATGTTAGTTTTATTAATAAGTGGGGAGGGTCTTTTCTCCAACATGCTTTGTTAGCCTATGCTGGTAGAGAAGCTGTTCTTTGAGACTATTTCAATTGTAAAATTGGAAGCATCTCTATGACATAACCATTTTATGAGGGTATTTGAAACTGGAACTGTACTTCTGGGAATGAGATCACATCATAGGCATTGACCAGTGTGATTATTTCATTGCTTGAAATACTTGGGGGAAATCACTTCTGAGAATTACTTTGTTATTTTAAATGTGTTTCTGTGCTGCATATCCCACCCACCTCCAAGTTCCAGCCTGGCCTTCAGCTACTTGGACTCTCCTCCTTCCCCTTCACTCGGCCAACATTAGCTTTAGTTCACACTTCTCTCCGATTTTCAAGTTCCCAAATGAAAACTTTCCCTGTGGACCACTGTATACAAGTATGTTCACCAGTCTACCACCAAGGTCTCTCATTTCGGGTCTCAAATTATCTGTTATCACCATGTCCCACTTATGCCTATTTTAGCCGTGCCTATAACAGTGAATAAGGCTCAAGTGCCCATCCACAGAAGTGCTCATCCATAGTGGTTGATACTGTTTAATTACTAGGCTGCTTCTGCCACGCCAGCCACCACGTTTGAAGATGGGGATTTAGGGAACAGCGTGGGATGGAGATGGTTCCCAGTGGGCAGCAAGTGTCAAAGAACAGTTTCAAGGAGGATGGAGTTCTGCTACGTCCACGCAAGCTGCCGTGTGACCCTTGCTCTCCTGACCTGTTTGGTATATTAGCAGAGATGTAGCTGATTTGTAAATTCTAGAGACTCTGATCGCAATTTTCCTGTTCTAACTGAGAAATGATGGCCGGGACTGGGACTACCCCATAAGTAACCACTGTATATGCTGAGATGAGAAGCGGATCTCATTTCAGATGTAGGCTGTACGTGCTATGATGAAGGACTGCCTTTTTCCCTGCTTCCCTGCTTTTAGTGTAATGTTAATCAAATGAGTACTGATATAATGCATGATAACAAATAATCCTATTTTTAAGTCTTAATTAAAATTGTATTTCACCTTTGGAAGGAAGGTTATACCTTGATGTTGTTTATTCTGGCTTTCTCGCACACATTTACTGTATATTAAACTATAAGTCCAGGTGATGGATATCCAGAAGTTGATGGATTTTAGAAAATAAGTTTTTCATTAGGAGGAAGAAATCACAGCTCAGTTTAGAAAAATATTCTGAATATTTATTGCTAGCAGTAGCTAAAGCCAAATCATAAATTGATAAATTCTCTGTATGTATCCTAGGAATCAGACAGAGAAAGCATCTATACCAAAATAAGAAGATAAGTGAGTATGTAAAATTACATGGCTTTTACATGTCTTGAACATATAGCTATAAACTTTGATTAATATCAATACAGCTAACAGCACCAGTTCTTTAAACAAGCAAGAAACCTTAGATTATTACAGAGGAACCTGTGTCCGTACTCCCCTTAGTCCCCCACTTGTACAGACTATAAGAAGGGTACTCCATGTGGAGGACTAGCTAATGATAATAGTAACTATTCAGTTACTGATCTTTAAGAAATACTCCTATCCTCGTGTAAGTTATTTGTTCATGTGAATTGCTATCGCTTCTTTGTATGTATGTTTCTTGGCTGGTTTGCTGCCATGTAAAGTGAGTCTTACTCATTTATTCAACAATCTGTGCAAATTTAACATCATTTGGTTAATGATTTCCCTGCCAAATTCAGAGAGACAATTGTATTTAACTACAAACCTCATTTTAATATCTTATTTAAAAGTCTAATCGAACCATCACTATTTTGCCTTTGATTTGTTGCATCTTTGTGTGTTGTCTTGGAGATTTTGATGTTGCTTCCTTCCAGCTCTATTGATATTTATAACATGGATGGTGTGTTTCTAGAGGCATAAAAGGGTGGAGAAGTGCCTTCTGATGGTCTACAGTTCAGGTTACGAAAGGTCTGAGGAGGACACTTCACTTGTATAGGGTGGAGATGCTCTATTAATGACAATGTTAAAAGAAAACAAGCAGCTAAACCTGGAGTACGTGCTGTGGCAATCACGTTCATGGAATTAACCGTGGAACTTCAGGTTCAAAAAAATGAATATGAAACCCAAAGCCAGCTCTTTGAAGATTTCAGGAAAAATAAATATGTTAACATCTGCAAATAATCCCTTCTAGCAGCAAGAAAAAATACATAGATTAATAATAAAAAATGGTGAGTCAACATGCATTCTCAATAAGGCAGTTTGAATGTAAAATATTAAAATGCTTCTTGTAAAACAGGTCTAGCTTTTGATGGGTACTGGGATGAGGTACTGGTTGGCAAACTGCTGCTTTAAACAGACTGTAGGGTACAGTGCAGGATTTCCCAAATTCTGAAATCCAAGAGAATAATCATCTCACATGCGATGGGCCCCGTTTATGAACAAGATGGTTCTTGTGCTGTAAAAAAATGCCAGGTTTTGTCCAGTCAAATCACAAAATGAGAGATGAGTACAGATAACAGTAATTTTTACCAGTTTCATTCCTTTTCAGTGTTGTAGCAGCAGTTATGGGAAAAAAACCAGAAAGATGTAAATAAGTTCCTTCAGTAGGGCTGTATTCTCTTTGTAGTTTATTACTGGATGGTCCAACAGCCATCCCCCCGCTCTCTGTAACAGGAGCAAGGCATCCATTTTCTCATGCACAGATTGAGTAATGGTACTGCCATATTTTATTTCCAAATTAGAGGAAATGTCACTCAATGCTCATATTTAAAATGAGAAGGAAGAAAAGCATTCCCTTCATGCAGTTTAAAGAAAAACAAAAAAGTTAAATCTGTTAAATATCCACTGACATTTGTATGAACTTAAAGCAAAGCACGCATCACATCTTGGATTACCACAGTTCATATATCATATCAGGAAACATATATGGATTTTTAGACTGAGATATTTTGATTTTCTGTGTGGTAAACAATTTCACTGATCTGTTTATTACACAGAAGACCTGGGAAAGGCTCCTGTAGCCATGTAGCCAGGACACAAAGGTGCCCTGTGTGCAACCCATAGGCCTACTAAAGCATCTCACAGTAAGTACAAGGGTAGAGCGAGATACTTGGTATCTATATGTGCATACCTGCAAACACAGAGGATTCAGCCTCCTATGGGAAGCTTGGAAATTATTTAGCCATCTGCTCTGCAGATCACTCAGTCCAAATATAAACAATTTGGACAGCACATAAAGGAGATCTCTCTTGTTTTCTCTCCCACACACATTCAAAACTAATCTTGAATTTGAGGCCTTTCATTCAAAATTATAGTCCAGGCTACAGTCCCTACTGTGAACTGACATAAACCATTACCTATAAAAGTGATTAAAGTATTGGTATCTGCATGTACTTCTGAGCAGCTGGTCTATATTTGATGTATATCTCTGTTCCTGGCTCCACTATAGAAAGGGACAGGGCAGAATGAGCTAACCGGCAGAGATCTCTGAGGATCTTCCTTTGAAATCAGCAGGAATTTTAGCAGGGTTTTCTTTCTTCTCTGCCTGCACGGAGAAAATCCTGGTGTGCTTGAACCTGCTGTGCTTGTGGCTGCTTTTGTCAGTGCTGGAATCTGCCGGGCGTTTTGTAGGCACTCAGGAGCATCCCAGGGAAACCAGGTTTCTCAGCCTGCTGCCCTGGCAGTAACACTGGCTTCAGGTCCTTCAGAGCATATGAGCTCTGTTTGCTTTTTAGAAAAACATGCTTGATTATCTTCTTAAAATCTGGATGCTTCACTTTGAAATATTTTTCCTACCAGCTGTGGTTTGATCCTGCAAAGTGCTGAGCACTGTCAGCCATCACAGGGCTTTAGCTGGACAACAAAGTCTTTGCAGTGCTCCTGCCGTGTGCCACCACTGGAGTTGCAGACTGTACAGCTTTGTCCAGATAGACTTATCCTTCCACAGTGAGGAAATAAAATATTCACAGTAGATTATGTTAGCTGTCTCTCTGAGTTGCTTTAACACATCCAAATAACTGTCCTATTTTTCATCCGAGCCAGCAGCCTCCCTGAGTTTAGTTACCTGTGTCAATCTTAACACTATTTAAATAAAAAGGAAGAGCTTTAAAATGTGAGAGAACAAGCCTAGATACTTTCCCATGGGGCACCTCTGAGCACAATAGTATCTTCACTTCGATATTTTTTCTGCATCTCTTTCAAGCTAACCACATCCAGACTGTGGACATGCCAGGAAATGCCATTCTGGGACTAATTTACTGGTACTGAAAATGTTATTTCCAGAACTGTCACTTTCCAAGGGAATTTAAGTATCCACAAGTATTTCAACTGTGAGGATCCATTTTCTGACATTTGGGATCCATCTGCACTCCAGTCCAGCTGGAACCAAACGGGCCTCATCCATCTGTAATCTCCCTGAAACTGTCCAGGACTGTCAAGGAAATTGCGCTATGACCACACTGGAACCAGTGTTGGTGTTGGCTGGTATGGTTCAATGCTTTGTGTGGAAAGGGATTTAAATGAGATCATTTCACTACCCTTTTGGTAAATTCCGTTGGGAAACAGCTGGAGGCAATGATTTCATTGCCTTATTATTAGTTGTATTATAGGACACAATAGAAGCAGAAAAGAATAGAGGTTGTGTCAGAATTTTATGTAAAAGTGTTCTCTCCTGCCCAGGCATCAGCACTGGGTCAACAAAATACTGATCAGACCTGAATCCCACGGGCAGGCTAAAAATGGAAGGACGCATCAAATGGGGCTCCATGGGGACTGTTTTTGGCTTGGTATTTTCATTAGCAGATGATGGAATAGAGATTATACAGATGATAGAAACCCAGAAGGGACTGCAAGAATATTTACTGCAGGGCAGCCCTTGAATGCAAAACAGTCTCGACAAGCTGGAAGTCAGTGTGTTATCTGTCTGGCAGAAGTACTGGGTAGTACACCTAGGCAGAGCTAATCATCTGCACAAATACGTCACGTAGACCAGGCAGTTCGGTAGAGCAGGAGATTGCAGTGGATCAGCATGTCAACCTAAGTCAATAATTTGAATCTGTTTCCCATGTTCTTCTTCTTTGCAGGGATATACAAGCAAGCATAGCTGCAAAGGCAGGTGAAGCCATCTTTCTGCTCCACGCAGCCCTGTTTGGACTCAGCAGCAGACTCGTCAATCTGGGGCACTTCGAGAAGGATGGGGAGCAAAGGCAGAGAGTCCAGAGGAAAGGAACCGAGAATGATCAGAGTTCTAGAAAACCCAGCTGGTTGGGTTGACTGAAGGAACAGATGATATCTAGTGTGAATAAGAGATAATGGAGGGGGAAACACAGTTAACAGTCACTTAGGCATGTAAAATGCTAGTGCTGGGGGAAATTAATATGGTCTTGTGCTTTGGACATTAAGTAATAGGTTGAATTACTACAAGAAAAAATGGGACTAGACATTCAGAAAAACTCTCAAATTGTACAGGCAGGAAAGAAATAGGTAGTCATCCAAGGCAGTAAAATGTCCAGCTTTACAGGTCTTTAAGAACAAGGGTAACAAACACCTTTCAGGTAGGACACTCTTAGAACTGATCTTGCTTTGAGAGTCTCCAACTTTCTGATCTTTCCAAGTTGGAGTAACATGGCCATGGTCTCAGCAACATTCCTGAATAGCAGCTTTCTTGCAGTGAAACTTCAGGTGCAGCCTTAAACCTGTTGAAAATAAACAAAGAATATCTGAAGTGAATTAAGATTTCACAAAGAGTATGCTCTTCCAAGAACAAAGAAACTGTGATCGATGGGAGCTACGGTTGTTATTTATTTAAGAACAATGAGATCGTCTCTGGCACTGCAGAGGCAGAAGAGAAGAGTAGCATCTTCCTTTCCTACACCTTATGTTTCCGCACTTAACCAAGATCCAGACCTACCTCTTTTGCTGAGAAAATCCAACAACTTTTTGAGCCTATAAAAATAGAGGGATGGGCTAGACACTTTCCAGAGCTGACTTCCTGTAAGAGATAATGTCTGCTAAGCCAAAACTCTCCTTTGCTGTACAAAGCCCATACTAGATTAGCACTTGTCTTGTTCTCAGTCTTATTTGGGATGGGTTAGCTGTGCATCCTCTGGGATGTGTTCTGGCCCTAAAGATTAGTCAAAGCGCATCCTGTAAGTAAAATAACTTCCCTACCAAATGAGACAAAATAACTCAGTTAAACAAACAAAAACTTCACAGCAATCTTCAAATAGCTTCCTCAGAGGAGAAAGAAAAGTCTCCATAAATGCGCTTTTCCGCATGTTCCTGAAAGTCAACAATTTTCCTTGGTCAGGTGAAGGTGTGTGATCTGGTAAGTCAGGGAAACTGAAGCTACATCGCCATGATGGTATTTGGACCAGGTGACAGTACAAGCTGGTTTGGAGTGCACTGGGGACACTAGATCTGCCTCCTTCAGAGCCGAAAGAAAAACTTTCATTGCCGTGCAGACATCCTTAGTCAGGTTCTTATTGGGAAAAGAATTAAGTGACACATTTTATCTTGGCCTGAAAGAGCCAGGAACTACTTGAGGACCCTCCTCCCAAAAGAGGAAAATAATCCCAAATAAATAATTCATGTCCCTTGTTAAACTGTAGGGGTAATGAATGACAGTTAGTGCCTTACAAATGGGATCTGCAAGAGGAAATTATTCCTACAATCCACTGATGCTTCTCCTTTGGAGGCTTGCTGATTTGTTTAGATTTGTCATTTGCATATTTCCAACCCCTCAGCTCTACTGAGAATTGTGCCTCTACCTCCTCTTTGCCCACAGCTGGCCATCCACCTCCCTCTAAGCTGCGTGAAAAAATTTGCCCTCCCACAACTACACTGTTTTATTTTTTGTATAGGCAGTGATAAGTGTTGAGTGTAAAAGACTCTTTGATAATTTAATTCACTTTGCTGAATTATGATTCTGCATGCACCATTAGTTCAATCACAAACCAGCTACAATAAGAATTAGGTCTGTTTTGCAACATGAAGCAGACAAGGCTGTTCAGTGGAGCAGTCAAGGATGTTTAATGTTACATTTGTTGTTGACTTTGAAAACAAACACATGTGCACTGATGTACAGCAATCTGAAAGTCCCATGCAGATGTAACAGCAGTGGCGTCTTGGGGATCCTGGGCTTGTGTTCAGAGATGGCAGTGACAGAGAGGTGGCAATGCTGAGCAAGTGCCTCCTGTAGTTGTGCATGTTGTACCAGGCAGGAGTTGTTGGGAAAGTGGCTTTCCCTGACATCATTGGAAATCAAGGGACTCAAAAGTGAAAAATAAGAGCTTCCATCATGAGGAGGTGATGTCTGAAGAGCAGTGGGTTCAAATAAGGAGTATAAGCAAGAGCACTTTAGGAGGGATGTCACTCATCTCCATGCAGGCTTGAAAGTTTGAAAGAGGAAACTTCATGTCACTGGGTTACATTTAGTATTGAATTCTGATCAGCTTTCCCTTCTAATAATATTTGCCTTGACCTTAGCAGGGCAATTTGTGTCAGAGAGGTAATCTCAACTTCTCCCTCATCACTTCTCCCTCATCACTCTTTCACCCCACATTTTAACACTTACTCATGAAAGGTTGGCTGGGAAACCAGAACCAAACACCACCTAACCATGGCTGAGTGCCAGCCTACAGCTACAGTCCAATGCATATATTGCTTAAGAACCTCTCCAGTATTTATTTTGGAGAGCATCATCCTGATATTTTCAAAATTAAGTAGTAAAGTATTTAGCATACCCTCTTCTACTTTCCTCTTGGAGCCAGAATTTGCAACGGGAAGTCCCCAGTCAGAAAAGTGCTCTTGGCAGGGAAATTACTTTTAACCCCTAATATGTTGTTCACTTATCCTGTAAAGGCCCAGGCTGGTCAAGAGGGAAAGTCAACAGCTTTATCCTTGAACAGCGCTGCGTGACATGGAGAGGGGTGAGAATTCAGTGATGACAGCTCAGAGTTATTTCAGCACTCCCCTTATCACAGAAATGGTGCAAAGCCATTTTGGCTTGTAGGAGAAGGCAAAGTTGCCCCACCTGGTAACCTATGACAACACCACAAAATGAAAATGTTTGCCATTTACCTATGACTGGAGACAGTGAAAAGATTTTTCAGGGGTAAATTTTGCATCTTTTTTGTTTTGCCAATCAATGTTAAAGCAGACAGAGCAAATTGCTTCCTGTATGTACATATTGAGAAGCAAGAATTTAATTCATTGCTTGCTGTAACTTTTCTTTAATTAAATCAGAAAATATCTGACTATCTTAAAGTCTAGTGAACTGGTAGAACCTAGTGCTTTCCTGCTTTTCCTGTGGAGCAGCTTATAGACTTGAGCTGCTTCATCCAGCACATTTGACATCTGCCACGTGCAAAGACCTGCTCCAAAATCTATTGAAATGCATACAAGATCTTCAGATTAGGCACCAACTGTTAAACAAATATTAATTCAACATATTTTTGTTGTTCAAGATAATGACCTGTTTCCTGTCACAGGCTGTCGTAGTTTTCAGATCTCTCATTGTTTTTTTCTAATATTGAGATTACAATGGCAGCTCAAGGTCCTGGCCGGATGGCTGCTGCCTTGTGTTAGCCTCTGCCCATGCGCACACACCAGAAAGGCAGTCCATGTCCCAAAGAGTTTATTACTAATGTCATTATCACAGAAGTTTCTTACTCTCATGTTTTTATATTGTAAGCTTCCATTACACTAAGGTGGCAATAAACCTATGATCCCCATGCTATTTATGGATTGGTTCATTACATTTCTTTTAAAAAAGCAATATAAATGTCCAAACTCCTATAAATACATCAGCGTTGCTGCTTATCTTGCTTGTTAAACTGGCAGTTTTGTAACCTCAAGACACCGCAGCTGTGTAATCTTTCACATCTATCTGGCACAAGAACTGTGGGTTTTTTCCTCTCCCTCGTTTCCATGTATGAAAAAGGTGCTTTGATACACTCCTTGTAAACAAACTACAACTGCTACTGATAGCAAATATATTGGCTTATCCATAGAAATACTGGCCTGTAAGGCAAGATAGGAATTTCTACAGTCATTTGGTATTCTGATCTTCAATCAAAACTAGCTGTATAAACAACAAAAATATTCCTGTTTTCAGCCATGAATCAAAATCTCTGTCATGCTGGAACTCCATTGGCAAATCCTTGAGAAGGAGATGCTTTAAAATATTCAAACAGAGTTTTCAAACACTGATGCATCCAAAGACAAAAAGTCTAATCCACATATCCTCTGATGTTGCTGCATTTGTCAAGTCTCGGAAAAGAGAAGGCAGTGGAGTTCCTAGTCTGAATGAAGACATCTATGGTTTCTGTTCTCTTTTGCAGGGATATGCTTGTTTTTTGTGCTGGACTTATGCTGTATGGCAGTGGTTATGTACAGCTGCAGTGAGGCTGGTGGCAGAAGTAATGAGTTCATTTTCACAGCTCAGTAGCTGTTTATTTTTTCTCTTCAGAAGTTTAGTTTTCACTTAAAATAACAAAAGAAAACCCCAATTCCTTTTAGTTACAAGCAACTTCATGAGCTGCATGTCAGGAAAGAACCATTATACCGGGCTTAATAAGTAAGGAGTCACTCCAGAAAAGCCATCAAACTCACGCTGCCATGAGGGCAACACACCCAAGATTGGCGTCTCGCCCAGGGAGTGCTCACTACCTGGGGAGATCCGCCAAGTTGGCCTGAAAAGCTGCCCCTCAGAAGAACCTGGGCTGCTGGCTACAAATTAGTAATGACTCCTCACAAATTTAAGAAGCTGCAGTCCTGTGTACAAGCACAGCTTTCTGTCAAAAGTGTACGAATCTCATCAGGATAGATGTCAGTTAAACCGATTTTGAAGAACAGCGCTGTTGGTTACAAACTATTGATAGCCGACCTCCTGGAAACTGAAGGCAGTGCCTTACACGTGCACAGATCCAGATGTGCAAGTCAAATCTTGTGGGTGCCCTTCGAGGGCCAGGGAGGTAAGGAGGAGAGGAGAGAGTAAAGAAAGAAGAATTTAGTTCTGTAACATTTTCCAGAGTTGACACTGGTTCTCATTATCTGCTATGTTTCATGCCTGACTTTTCTTCTGAGACGTTTGATTTGCATCATCGTAGTTAATTCTGTAGGCCACAGTATGCTTTGGCATCTTTGCTGTTTTAGAAGCCCAAGCAGTGCATTCTTCTTCCGTCTGCTTTTAGCAAGAAAAATCTCTCCTTTTCTACAAAATCTGTACTTCATAAATAATAAAAAAATGGCACTTTTGCTGTGCTAAACTTAGGAGTTTGACTCTTAAAACCCTATTTATTTTTTATTTTTTTTTGTAAATGCATTCAGTAGCCTCACTTTACTGCCTTATCTTTCATCCACTGCTCACTTCATCCCAGTGCCGACCTTGCAGGGAGCTGGGAGAAAGCTTTGAAATATGCCATGTGTTCATCCCGTGAGGAAGACTGGACAGGACATCTGGGGTTTTGTGGACTAAGCAGAGAGAGTGTCACTGTGCTGGGGGACACTGTGCTGGTCTCCAGGAGGCAGAGGTCAACCCTGGCAACAGCTTTTCTGCCTCACACAGGTAGATGATGCCTGGGTCTTGCCTGGATGTGGACTTATGCTGCAGCCAGGGCTTGACCCTGAGCTCAGGAGTGCACTTGGACACTCAAATTTGATTATAACTCCAGGGCTAATGCTCTTTTGTCTTCACACATATGTGATTGTCTTTCTTTCGCTGCAATAGCCTGCTTGTGCTCGCTCCCAGTTGGACTGCCTGTCCCTGGAAAGACTAATCCATACGTTGATGGTTCTCTGCATAAAGAGTCTCTCTTTAAAATGGAAAGAGGAAAAGTTTACCATGGCTAACTTGTAACTTGGAATAGCAGGTGGCAATTTAATTGGAAGATGTAAGCTGCTTACTACTAATTTGCATGATTATAAGATTTTGTAATTGCCCTGTAAAAGTTAATTTGGCATTGGGTTCAGTGAAACTCAACTGTGTTAGCATGATATTGATGTGTGTATGAGATTCGCTGTTGCTGTTTGATATGTTCCCCGCTGAAAGACCAAAGGAGAGATTTGAGGGGGCTATTTTTAAATATATACATGCACACACACAGAGGTGAATCTCATTGTAATGACCCCCGTGGGGCCTGGGTAAATGCATGTTGTATGAAGGAGTTCACTGCAGCAAGAGTTGGTAATTTGTTCTTTCAAAATAATGAGGAAATATCTGGTTTGAACTGAACATCGATATCTAGTAATTTTTGTGAAGATTACCTCATTGATTAACATTTAACCCACATTTTAAAAAGAAAAATGTTTAAGAAATGAAAATGTACACTTATAGGCTAAATATAACTTGCGCTGAGGAAAATGAGAAAAAATACGATTTTGTATTTAGGTCAACCTTGTATTGGTGTTTGCTCTAACACAGCTAATTAGGAAGGAAAGATTGCTTTTGTTATTGGGCATTCAGAAAGGGGAGTCTGAAGCGGAGCTTATCTTAGCGCCGCTTGACTTTGTGGTGTGTGTGTGTATTATCTGCCTGCCTCCTTCCCGCATTGTATAGACACATCTTGCAGGCTGCAATGTATGAAGGGTTTCTGCTGTGTGGCACAGGTCCCTGCCGGAGGTTTCAGGGCACGGCTGCAGGAGCACGGAGCCATGCTGGGCTGTGGAGAGCGATTAGCTGGAGTCTCGTATGCGGGGCAGGGGGCCGGGGGCTGCTGGCTGGCGGGTGGGTGTCAGGGTTCCTGCCAGCCCTGGGTGGGACTGCCAGATCTGCCGCTCCACAGGGAGCCCGGAGTGTGAGGGTACCTCAAGGCAAAACAAAGTGCCCTTGAAAAGCAGAGAGCAATGCCAGATTTGCCACCTTCTTCCTTTTCCCCTGCCTGGAAGCTGGCAGCCCGGAGTGGTGCGGAGGGGTGTCAAGGGCCGAAATAAGCCAAAAGAGGAAAGGTGCAGTGAGGGTTGTGCTAAAATGCCTGATTCCGATCGAGTATCTACATCATCAGAGAACAAACTACGCTTGACTGCGTTGGTAAGATACCCAAGCACATACCTCGCTAAAAGTACAGTAACGGAGTTGCTGATGTTGTATATTTAAATTAATAACATGTCGATGTGCCTCAGTGGGCTGGGACCCAGTGTTGCTGAATGCAAACACACACACACATCCATATTGTTTTTTATCAGGTAAAACTTGATTTCTGAATATTTTTTTTTTTCTCTCCCCCTTTTGTCTCCGCCCCTTCTTGTATTCCATTATGTCTGTGGGAAAGAAATAAGAGGAAGGCTGTGCGTGATGCTTGCAAATATGATAGCCAAGTTAGCTTCATTGAGCGTGGCACGGAGTGGGGGGGGGGTCTGTATGCTGGTCTGCAGAGCATGAAGGAGGCACCTCCAGACAAAAGGACCAGGAGTGTTTTATCTACTCCTGGCAGCAGGGGAAGGTCCTGCCAAAAGTTTGGCAGATGAGGATGGCCTGAAAGTTATCCTTGCAACTGTGTTAGTGTTGTATGTGTTACTGGGAAGAAAGCTGGAAGATTCAGAATAAATTACTACTGCGAGTGAAAGCACGGGGAAATGTATGACAAAGGTTTAAATATTGCATTATAGTCCTTAGACAAATTCTTTTAAGTTGAGAGCATGGGAATGTTTTTCTAATGGGATGCTGAAAGATGTGTAGATAAAGAAACAATTAGGGAGGAAATTGGAAATCTGGAGATCTGAACCTATCTTTTACTCAAATGCTTTAAAGTCATTCAGGTGTTCACAACTATTTAAATCCTTCACTTGTTTTATGTGCCTCATACAAAGCAATGAAGCAACGCTGTCATAAAGAGCTCTCGGCCCTGCTCCAGCCTAGATTCATCTGACATAGACAAAACAAAACAAAACCCCCAGAAGCCCAACAATGCCATTTCATGTGCAACATTATATCTACTGAATGAGAGGAAATGTAGGCATGCATCAGAGTAAAGTACTCTTAAAAGCTCATTTGGATGGTATATTTTTTACCTAGAGGGGAAACTACTGTATATGCAAAACTCAGATGAATATTTACAATATCCAGGAATAGGTACCAGAGGGGGGGAAAAAACATGCCGCAAATGTAATCATCTTCCGAATGGTCCAAAAACAAATTGTTCTCACTGCTGTTGCTGAGCAACAGTCCCACGATGGGATTCAGCCTGTGCAATGTACGGTGGGAGAGTCCAACCTACCCAGAGAATGAGAAATCAGAATACCAGGAGAGGCGGCGGAGGGGGCCTGGCGTGGCTGAGCTCCTCTTCCCAGCAGTTGTGACCCCCTAAGTACATATTTTCACCATTCTCCTGACCTTTCGCTGCCTCCCTGCTCTCATAACTGGCTTAAAATAAATAGCGAAGCAAGACCGGTACCGGAGAGCAATGGGACTCTGGCTGTTGTTGTAACAGGCCAGTTTGTATCTAGGACATTTTCTGTGAAGTAAAGCATTAGCGCTTCTTCTGAGGTGTTCAAAGGCTAGGAAACTCTGGGGAGGGAGAGGGAAAAGCAAATAACAAGTCTACCAGACAATTCATGGGATTTAAAAGCAGTGCCCCTCTGTGACTTCAGCTCTGAAGACCACATGTGCTCTCATTAGGTGGTAACACAGTAAAAATCCACTGTCTAAAGGGACAATAATCCACTATATTTTGAAATAAAAATTCTGGAATGCTTAATCATCTGACACAGTATGATGTCAGTTTTCATTCACTTCCTTCAACGGGTTATTCTTACAACAGTTTAGAGACACAGAAAGGAAAAGGAAACCACAAAACATGCATGTTCAAATAATGCTAATAGACTGTTCTGAAGTTAAAAAAAATAAATTAAAAACAACCAAAAAGTGATTTGTGGCTGATGGGATGACTTGAGAGAGCTCACTATACCGAGGTGTGGAAAATAGTACATTGGAATAGAGATATTTCAAATGTGTGTATGACAGACCTGGTAATTTAGTACTTGGTGGATATTGCTGTGGTTGTTCATAATGCAGTGTAAAGCTGGCAGTCCTCTGGGTGGAGGAGTAAATCTGGGCTTGCCCTGGTTTTCATGATCAATACATTTTATAACACTTTTTATTTTAGCTATTTTTTTAAAAGCTGACATGCAAGGTCATTATTTTTCTAGGTAACTTTGCCACCAACATGGTATTTGTTGTGTGAAACAAACTCTGCCTAGCTTTCATTTTGTATCCCTAAAATTATTATCCTACATGAAACTCTAATTGAAAATATGGTCTTTTAGGCTGAGATATCAATGGACAGGTTGACTCTTTATAGAAAGAGGCTTATGGGGAAAGAAAGGAGTATAAGAGTAAAATGAACTGCTGCAGCCTCAAAATATCTTATTCCAGTTTTGAAAGGTGGTACCCGGTAGCTGTTCTTAGTGATAAACCAGCACTAAGTGTCCGTATCCCAGTCCCCAAACTGCCAGAGTTGTTCTGACCGCCTGTGTGGACACATTACAAAATCATCACAGCTGGATCTCACCTTAATATTGGACCAAACTGAGCGCTAAGTGTAAACAACCGTAACCTTTCACATGCTCCAAATCAAGATCCCATTCCTGTCGGGGGACAGGAAGAAAAACAAAAGCCAGAGAGTAACCTCTTACAATTCCACTTCCTTGGTTCAAGGGGAAAACTTCCTTTTAAAATACTGGAGAATAAAGTTTTCCTGCTTGTTAGACTGGCTGCCAAGCTGCTGCTTTTGGGGTAGCAGTTTAATAGAGTTCCTCACATACACAACAGGCTAGGTGGGGAATCGCAGAAGAGCACAGAGGAAACTCTCACAATATATTTCCCCCCTATTATTTCTCAGCCTATTTTGAAATTAGGAAATCACATGGAAACAGCAGGAGGATTCCTAGCCTTGCACTATTTCCTTCCCCTGTGATCATGAAGTTTTATTGCTGCATGAGCCCTGCTGCCTACCATTTCAGAGAAACTCAGCAAGAGGTAAGGTTTTTCTAAGTGTGGGTGGTCAGGTCCGTGTATTCAGCAGAAGCAATAGGGCTATTCAGCTTGAAAAAAGGCAGCTCAAGATGAAGTATGGAAGAATAATTTTCAAAGAGAAAATAATGAAGAACTAACAAAAGCACCCAGGGAATTCATTCTTTTTTTTTTTCCCCTTCGGTAATTGCCGCTGAAGAGGCTGGCACTGAAATGACATCATTAAGTCAAGTTATCTCACTCGTACACTTGTGGGGAAAATTGGATGAAAAGAAGGGAAATTTCCCCAGGACTCAGCCTGTTGCATTGGAAAGCTCTTCTGGTGAAAAACAGTCTTACACAGGGAAAGAGGAGTAGACATTTTTCGGTAGTTGGGAGGATAGATTTTGAGTTTCTAAAATTTTAGTATTATTTGTACGTGCAGATATTCACATTCGTATCCACCTTTATGAGTGCATTAACATTATCTGTGTCAGAGCATGTTGCTTATTTTTCAGAAAGCATGTACAAATGAGTTTCCTGGAAGGCAATTTCACCCAAACAAACTTTGCTTTTAAGCAAATAGCACATAATATTTCTAGGAAAAAAATATTGACTATTGTGTATTAGCAACACACTGCTCATAAATAAGCAGCAAAGTAATATTGGCACAAACCATGCAGTGGGTAACATTGACCCACAAGGAAAATCTTTCAAGAACTTCATATGATTGGAGAAAGATGAAATTTTTTCACTAAATTGGTGATTAACTGAATTGTTCCACTCAGTACAGCTAATATTCCCCAGCCTCTCCCATAGGTATAGCACGGAAATTCATAATGGCAGAGCCCTGTTCTTTTTTTCCTTACAATATTTGATATCCCCACAAGCAGTTCAGGGGTACGTGCTACAGCATGCTATAGCGCGGGAGAGCGTTAGGATATAATCTTCATTCTGCATCTGCAAGTAACCTCTCTGAAGATCATGAGGAAAGGAGCACCTCCAAATACGATACTACGCTTGACTATTTTTTTTCTGAGATTAGTTAACCAAAATTCAAGCTGCAAAAGGAGAAAACACCCTTCCCATATTTATGTATTTCTTTGCTTATTAACAATACTCATGGAAAGTTGCTACGAGTAGAGGCATACTTCAAAACAGACTACTATTATCTAGTCTAAATTACGATATTACAGAATCACAGGATGATAGTGGTTGGAAGGGACCTCTGGAGATCATCATATTGGACATCCTAGTTTCAGAACACATGAAAAACAATCCACAAAAAGCCTGGTTCTTCCAGTTTCACGAGGGAATGTAGTAATGTTGGAAGGACAAATAGGGGAAATTATGGCATGGAAAACTAGCCATTTTTTAACAGAGCAACATTTTTATTACAAAAGTTATACTAGTAACTTCATAACCAAAGGCAAAATTCTCTCTCCTGAGCACCTGGATGCTACAAGCTTTTGTTTTGGTTTTGGTCCTCACTTCCTCCCCTCATGCTGATTTTCAGCCTGCTGTGGGAGACGAGTGGTGTTGCAGTGTTCTTGAAAGCAGAAAAAAATCTGCTCCTCTGATTTGAATTTACAAAGCAAAATGCTCTTCTTTTCAAGCTCTGCTCTGTGCTTTGTGTACTTTCATATGGTTAAACTGGATTAATTTATTTTCTACACTTTCTGTTATCTCTTCTCACTCTGGGGCTGTCACATCTCTTGCTCAGACAGGCATGGGAAGGGAAAACTTATCATTGCATTTAGATGGTATTCGAGGAAATATTTGGTCAAATCTATTGCTCTGCATCATATTTATCTTCTTGATGCATGAGCTCCTCATTGCTGTTCCTCCACGGCCAGGTAGGGAGGGAGCTCTAGAGCTGTAGCTGCGATTTGCCCTGTTACTCAGCATAACTGGCTGTTAACAGAGGAGCCTAAATTGCTTCCTTTTGTAAGTGAAATGTCTTACGCACAACCCTGCCCCCACTCTGAACACTCCAAAGGAGGATACTGCTGCTGTTTCCTACCATACTGCAAGTTATCTTCTCCTTTAAATAAGTTTTTACATTGAGATCTCCCCTCTTGTTCTTTAAGCCACCTTTTCCCCATCTTTGGACACAGGGGATGTGTCAGACCAGGAGAGGAGAAAGCCAGAGGAGCCAGTACTCTCGGTGACTTTCGGCTGGTAGAAAATGTCACTGTGCAACCTTTTTGGAGGTTCAGCCTGGAGCACAGGGCAGCCTGTGCCCTGGCTTCAGCATTTCAGGAGTGACTGCAAGGCACAGGCACTTGCGCTGCCTTTCCCCTCTGCAGCGCAGTGCCATTACCCAGCCACGGCGCCGAAGCAAGCCCACGTACACGGGATGCATACAAACTGCTTATTGTCTTTCTGTCAGAAGCATCACCAAATAGTCTCGCTTTCCCCAGACAAAAGCAGATATGGATTGCAGAGCTGGCAAGAAAAACAAACAGCAACCCTGTTTTAAGTGAAAACACTGCCAGATACCATGAGTAACACAGAGAACTAGCGTCAGACAGATACTGGGTAAGAGTAACTTACTCGTTTTAATAGAGGTTTTCTTACCTCTAGCTGTTCATGAGCGCAGTGAAGCTAAAAAAGCCTTCCCCTCTCTCCTTTCTTTACGGAGCAATGCATACTCTGCGCTGAGTACCTTGGTGTAGTGACTCTTTGCGTTCTGTCAACTTAATGTAGTAATCTAAATATCACTGAGCAGGTTGGGGTTTGGGCCAGTCTTAATGAGATAATATCTCATAAGGGATTGATCCCAGATACAGTTAAGGGGCCTCGCAGCTAGTGTTTTGCAATACACTGCAGATTCTGCAGCTTAGTAAAAGAAACAGAAAATTAGTAAGGCATATGAAGAAATGCAGAATACGGACTCTTAGTCCCCAAGACATTTCATGCTCTGTGGATTTCAGACTCTTGTACCAGGCTTATGCAGTCGTTTATTTTTTTGTCTGCCAAGCATGGGTGACATCATTTGACAGGCAGTATGCTTACTTATCTGTTTTCGCGAAGTAATGCTTTTGCACGTTTTTCTTCATTATAAGCTCTGAATAAGTGAAGTGCAACGTTCCACTTAAATAGCTTTCGCATGCAAACATCAGCATCACAAGCCAGGTTGTAGGAGAAAATACAATAGGAAATAGAATTTTAAAAGCAAGTACTGCAGAAGCAGGGCAAAATATATTTCCTTAAGTGTTATTTATCCTTTTCGAATTGTTCACTTTGTGCCGTGACAGGAATGAAATGTATTCCATGGTACAAAATTGTTTCCTGGAAATGAAAAAGTGATTGACACCTAAGTTTGAATTATTGTGAATATGTGGAAAAAATGGGATTTTACACATTGACAAAACCAATAAGAAGTTTTAAAAGCATGTTTATATTGGAAAATTTTAGTACAGAACAGCCTAGCTTTTAAAAGCAAAATGGTCTTCATGCAACAGGCTCTAGTTGAGAACAAAGTGCCATTCAGCACGAAGGAACTGATTTAACAGCTCAATTATTGATGATGCTGAGTCAGGAATCTGCAGATTTAAAGTCTCCCTTTGCTTCGTCACTGGAAGTAGGGAATCAGCAATAACAGACTTATCAAAGATTTCTGATAAACCTGCGCTGTAAATGATGCATTTCTGATTACGATTAAATTTCTGTTGGACAAATGATGGACCAAGTACTGAAACCCTTTCTTGGCTATAATTCCTTGCTTTGCCAGGCTGGTACTGCTTACATCCAGTGGAGCTTTTACCGACAAAAGAAGAACCGTTGTCTGCCCCACACTCCCCCCAGTCCTGGCACCTCTGGGAGATCCCTGTGCATCCCCTCAGGGACGGCGACTCCAGAGCTGTTCACTCGCTGCTGCCTTTAACTAACCCCTCTGCAGTGGAAGCAATACGTGTCTAAGTGGAATAAAGCATCTGAATAGCAGAGTGTGCTGCCTCTGGTTTTCTCAAATACAAATTGAAACTACTTTGTGTAAAGGATGAAAGAAACTCTGCTCTCCAACAGAAACATCCAAAGGAAAACCAGGAGCTCATATCGGCAGAGCATTGTTTGGCCTTTCATATTCACAGCGCTCGGGCTGAATTATCTATTCCCATTGCCTGTATTGTCTGGACACTATGAAACAAATTATTCTACTCTACCTGTCTCCAGAATAAAAGGGCATAAGCCTTCATAGTCTGCAAGAAAATATTTTTCTCCCTTAGATTTTTACCGGGCCGTTCCTAGTAAACCTTTTTACACAATTACTTTACCTTCCAACCGTTACAGTACTGTACAATTTTCAAGAATAAAGTGACCATTAGCAGGTATTAGCCAAGAAGTGAGAACATTAATTACTTCTTCAAGTAAGCAATAAATGAAAGCGGCTGAGTTTCCGGAGGGTCGGCATCTTTGCAGTCATTTTCAACAGACCTTTGCTACCCTTGGATACTTTTAAACCAGGTGAAGTGGAACACTAAATGTAATGCACTTAGTAACATTAGTCCTACTGTTTTGTTTTCTTCTTTGAAGAAAAACTTACTTGATCTCCCTGCAGCCTCACCCTCGCCCTATGAAGAAGCATTGAGAGCGTAGACTTATTACTGTAAAATATCTTTTGCATGTGCAATAAAACCTGGATGTCCATATGGCCTCCAAATGGTCCATGCCCAACTGAGAAACAATGGGGTTCTGTTGTTTCTTAGATAAAAGAGTATCAAAACCAGTCTGACTCATAGAGATAGGTCTGGTTTCTTTTACATTTAAGTGTATGCAGTTTTTTGACTCAGCAGGGGAATAGCTGGATGCTGTTTTCTTGAGGGTGAATAATGTCCCCCCCAGCTTCAGTATGACTTGATTTGTTGTACCACTGTCTGTTAGGTGTCAGTTTTGGAGAGGAAGGTAACATTCCCCCAAGAAGAGGCACCATTCTGCTCCCAACAGACCCTCCACAACCAGAGGGGCATTCAGGGCGTGTGGTGCGGCAAGCCTGGCAGCACCTCTAACACACAGCACACTCTGCGTCTTGGCTGCTTTATTACCAATATATATACTTGTTCTATGTACTGCTTGATCTGTTACCTATCAATTGGTTGCCTTGGTAAATTAGACAATTTTTTTAAAAGCATATATATTCACGTACAACATGTGGGTGGTGCTTTTCCCTTCTTCTTTGTATAAGTATGGTCTATCCTGATTACAGCAAGCCTTTTGGGAATATTATAGGATTAGAAGCTCCAGAAAACTGATAGTTAAGTACTTATCAGGAATAAATGAATCAGACCAATTTTCTTTCATTTTTACTTTCAGGCAGGTGATTTTGTGGGACAAGGCTCTTTAATTGGATGTCTCAGCACTGTGAGGTCAACACAAATTCTGTTTCTCTGCATAAAGAGAATATATCACAGAAAAGATGGTAGAGTGCAGTAATACTGTCCATTATATAGATATATCTTTCTAGCTCACACTGATTCTCTGCATCAGCTGGGGTTTTTAACACAAATGAAAGCATATTAGCCTCAGAGGCAACCAGTCAGGAGTACATGTTCCCTAATTAGCACTTTGATGTAGTTTTGTCCAGGTAACATACATAGCTTTAATCATAGCAAGCCATTGTCTGTGATGGTCAGCAAATCCCTGGGTCATCTTTTCATCTTACAGTCTGATGTCTCAAGGATAAATGCCTGGAAAGACTTTCTTTTAATACCTGCTTACTAGCAGATGCATTATGGGAGGCTCACCTTGATCCCTAAGATGCAGAAATTGCTTGGAACAAAGACCCAATAATAATGTAAAATATTGTCCCAAATGTATCTATTTCTCTGATTTTTTCTGGCTTATCAGCAAGTTTGATGACAGAAGAAGTAAAAGGGGAATTTTATTTGGAAAGAGTGGTAGTAGACCAGGTCCTAACTTCTTCTGAATGTCTGTCAAGAGCAACAATATTATAAATTCATCATACATTAATCATGTATACCCACTAGGGAATTTGCTGTTTCGGGATTTATCTGTCATAGGGAAATTCACACAACCAAATTATTCCATTTATTTTAGTATGATAACTAATCAAATGCAGTTTGTGACTCCGTGGTTTGTGATGCATTCAGACTGGCTCAGAAGATGCTGGCAGGGGACAAGCTGGGTCTGTACCTGAGCTTCGCTAAGGACGAGGACTCCCCATCTGCTCTGCTCCCTTTTGCATTGCACAGGACGCTGTTGGGTTTTCCAGACCTCCCTGGAAGGCTTGATTTCACTTGGTTCCCCCTCAATGGGAAGGCTTGATTTCACTGGGCTGGTTGTGGTGAGCACTGTGGATAGCCATTCGGGCAGCTGTACAGATCTGTTGGCTTGGAATTATCATCAAGACTTGGGAAAGCAAAATTGATCGTGGAGTACCAGCTAAAGGATTTGAATCAAAAAGGTTTCGATGCAAAGAAGAAATGCAGGGTGATAGTGCAAGGTTGAATATTGTTAGTACGGATCTGTTCTGATAAATGTGGTCAATGGTTTGCTTTTCACAGTTCAGTTAACATTTATTTCAAGGCTGAGAGGAAAACGCTATGGAAATTTCCAACCCACTTAGACACTGTAGGTGCAGGAAATTCTGCTAAGGACCAAAAAAATCATGAAATCAGTGTAGCAGCGTCTTCCTCTTTAGAAGCAGTGAGTGAGGGAGCGTGCATGCATTTACCCTGCTAGCCTGCCTCACCCTGGGCCAGCAAATAAATGACATGGCATTAACAAAGCAGCAGCTTTGGAGGTAGTTGGCAACAGGCTTCAAGAGTCGCCCAAGTGCGGTGCGTGTCAGAGGTGGCCCAGAAGGTCCTGTTCAGAGAAGAGAAGACAATTACCCAGAGGGGACTGGAGACCAGAGAAATGCCAGCGAATGAGTAGCAGAGCAAAACGGGGCAGGCTTGGTCCGGGCTGTGCTCAGGCACCTGCGGAGGAGGGGAGACAGGGACATGGCTGCCCTGGTGGCAGAGGGGGACCTGGGGAGGGGAACGCTGCCAGCTGCCGGGGCAGGAAGGACAGAGACAACTTGATGGCAGTGACAAATGAGCAGTAAGCACAGATCACACTGAGAGTAAAAGAAGGAGGAGTGGCAGGGGCGGCCGAGGCAGCGAGCTCCCGAAGCGGCCACAGGCAGCCACCCCACCCCTGGCACCACAAAGCAACCGGCAAAGGGGCAGAAGCGAGCGAGCTGATTAGTGGCTGCCGGATGGGAAAACAGCGACAGAAAGGCCACTCTCCATGTGGATCTGATCGAGCCCTGGCTGCAGTCAGCACAAAGATCCCAGTTCATCTCTGTGGGCTCCTGGTAAGGCCCGTAAGAGTGTGAGGACAGCCGTGGGGGAGAGGAGCCATGCGAGTGCATGGCTCACCCCCTTCAGGGTTAGAGGCATAGTCCGACACTGGTCCTGCCCGATAAACACATGTTGAACAACTTTTTAGAATTGTCCATATTTCTTGTCCCTGCTGTTGCCCTTGGTCTGTCAGGGGACTCATTCCCTGTGCAAAGAAGTCCTGCCCGGCCCGGCTGGCACCCTCCCTCCGCTGACGTCCATGCCTCCCTGCCCTCACTGGTGTCACCAGCTCCGAGAGCCTCCTATCGTTTTTCCTCTCTTTTCCCCTTAGGATGGCATGTACCGCAGTAAGGCCTCCTTTTAATCTTCTATCCTCAGCCATACAAACCTGGATTTCATCTCCAGTCCCTGGATAATCAAGATATTTCAACAGCTGTCAGTTTCTGGCAGAGGCCTATTCTACCATTTTTTTTCAACAACATATTTTTCATAGCTGGTTAGAAATATGCAATATTTTGTCATAAAACCAGCCTCATTTGCAGGATTTGAATGATTTTTTTCCCCTGCTTTACAGTTACCTTTCTCTATCTTACACTTTAGAGATTTTTTTTCCAGTTTCTTGCTGCTGTTCAGCACTTTTGCTTATGATGTTAGAGCTTTATCTGCCACTAACCCCATATGCTGTGCTTCTGTAATGTCTTGTGATGTGTAGTTATTGAGTGGATATTTTCTCTTCTTGTTTTTTGTTCCCAGACTCATTACCTTACATACTTTGAAACTTATAAGCTACTTATCTGTCTCCAGCTCCTAGACCATATATCCTGAATTTTGTTGCCCTCCTTCTTTGTTTTGACTGCCCCTTCACTTCATATCATCAGCAAATGTAATCCACTTACTGCATCTTCTTTCTTCCAGGTCGTTGATATATAAAGTGAAGAAAATTGATCCTCACACTAATCCTTGTGACTCTCTTTTAGTCACATCCTTACATGCTAGACTGTTAGCATACGTAGTTACCTCTTAAAAAAAGATTTGAGCTAGTTCATAGCGTATTGAAATCGGATATCCCAAGAAGGCTGAGACTGCAAATATAGAGAAACAGAATAGGAAGAAGGAGGGGTACCTGGAAGCCATCGGTCTTTCCCCATGGGGCAGGAGTTGAACAGGGGTCTCCAGCCCTCCTGTGGGTGCAGGCACCTCCCTAGCCAAGGGCAAACTGCCTGTGGGGAGCAGGGGCTGATGTGAGATATGGTCTGGGAATGCCAGCAGCCACTGACAGGTTTGCATCTCCTTGGTGAGTCCCAACATGAATGGCCGCATGAGCAATTCCCTCTTCCTAATGTTCTTGATTGTGTTTTGAAGCTTCTGGAGGTTTAAAGCTGTCTTCTCATCCCTGTCTCCATGATGTGAGAGAGGAGTCTTTGTAGTTTTAATGGAAAGCTGTCATAAGCAGGTGTTAAAAGTGTATTTCTTTTGTATACCTTCACTTCCCAAAGTCAGACATATAACATAAAGAGCCTGACTTTTCTAAATAAAAATCTAGTTAAACAGAATGTACGGATTCCTGTTATCAGATATTATTATCCACCCTGAAAAAATCCCATCAGTGGATTGTTAAGCACAAGCTTGCTTTTGTGAATTCATGATGACTTTTCATAATTAAACCATAATTTCCCCAAGCCTGACCCTGACTAGTATTTAAATTTTTTCCTACTGCTGCAGTCAGACAAGCAATGCAGGGCTCTTGCATCAGAGGCTTTACAGTCACCTTTTCAGAGGAGAAAGATAGCCTGTCTAGCATGCTGGGCTGGGACTCGTGAGACCTGGCTCTAAACCCTTGCTCAGATGCAGGTTCCGTGTGTGAATTTAGGCAATGGACCTAATCTACTATATGTCCTAGTACCACATTTCTGAGCAGAGATAATAACTTCCTATCATCCAGGAATCCAGCGCAGACAAGAGTGAGGCACTGAGATGCATGAAAAAATACCCAGTAAATGATTTTTGTGACGATATGGTGCTTCTTTATTGAATCATCTTGGTTGAGGATGTAACTCCTCAAAGGTGGTGGGCATCTGACTACAACAGGAATGAGACATCTAAACAAATACTTTTGAGGCACCAGGCCCAAGTTTACACCATCAGACTGGCTTCAGACTGGCCGCGGTTCAGCAGTGGGTCCGGCCTCTTTAAGCTGAGCTGGCTGAGTAACAGACGCTGCTCTAGCTCCATTATAACTGAAGATGTCTTTCCACAGATGTGTCTGTGGCCACAGCATCTGAGCTGAGCAGGGCAGGCACCATGCTCTGTTGGGGTGCAGTTCCCACACCCCCTTGGTGCTGGCTCCCCCCCACTCCCCACCGGCCTCTGGAGGAGGACGGAGCAAGTGCTTTTGCCTTTCAAGCTGAGGACCCACACTACCTTTCTGGCTGGTGTTCAGAAAGCTGCACAATACTGGGGTAACAAAAAGGCTCTGGCTGTAAAAGAAAAAAAGTGGGAAAAAAAGGACCTCGTGCCTGCTGTTGTATCACATTCACTCATCCACTCAATCCACAGCTAGCATTCCTCTGGCAGGACACCCTGTCTCCAGCTCCTTACTGAAAAAAGAAAAAAAAATTCCTTCACTAGCAATGCATAACTTTATTATGTCTATTTTGCAGATGGGTTGGCTGAATTGAAGTAAAGTTGTGACTTTTTCACAAGACACCTAAAAGTGCTCTATGCTGAGAATCCTGGATTCTGTTTTTCTTCTCCAACTCAAAATTTCAACATTTAGAGCCAGGAGTGAATTTGTCAGTCATGGGCAAAAGAGACCATACTTGCCTTATCAGCATTGGCTAGCACAGTACCTGTTTCTGATCCTGTAGTGGGGAAACAGCTCCAAACTCCTCATCCTCATCCCATATCTCAGATGCCTTCAACAGTCCATACGCTGCATAGTACACAAGAATTTTCCTTTGTTTTATTCAATTTTTATTTTAATGCCACAATTGTAACTTGCATCTCCTGCAAACCTGCTCCGAAGAGACCAGGCCTTTTACTGAGATGTGTGAAGGTGGTGTTCACCAAATGGGTTAGGAAATGGGTGCTTAAGAACAAGGAATTAGTCTGGCTACTATGACAGACATCCTGAATGGGAACAATTTACCATAGGGGGGCTGTGACCTGGAGAGGGAGATAATGGTAAATGTTAGGATCAATTTTGTTCACTTTCTGTACCTATGAAGAAATAAAGAGGCGTTAAGTGGATTCATTTGCTCTTCAATTGTGAAGTGGCAGTTAGGACAAAAGAGGAGCGCAACAAAGTTCAGACTGAAATGATAAGGAGCTGAGAAAGAAAGGTAACCTAAAAATTTCGAAACAATGTTTTTTTGTCTGGAAACAAAAATAAAAGCAAAGTAGATTTGCTATGCACTCAGAAGTCATAAATGATGAAATGGATACATACAGTACACTTGCATACACAGGTGCTGCCATTATGGATGTACATTATAAATCTGCAGGGCACTAAAGTGATTACTCTTTCCCCCATGTCTCTGAATGCCATATTTTTCCAGCATGCTGGATCCCATCTGGCCTCAAAGTTCCGTCATTCTTCAGACATTTCAATTTCTTGATTACCTGTCAGGTTATGATCCTCAGTTGTTTTTCTTTTTTAATATCTCTTCCTTCTCACTTGGGAGATGTCCATGTGTTTCTGACATCTGCCACCCCGCCTCGTGAGTCCCATGACAAAGCACTAATTAATCTGTTTATTTCGACAGTGTCCTCACCTCCTTTCAAGAAAAGACCCAGCCTTTCTCTCAGAGCACCCATACCAATCTTAGTTCTTATATTTGTGGTCTTCCATAGTTCACCATAACTGTCTCCAGGTTTTTCATTGAGAAAGAATGGCCTTTGAATCCAGAAAGATTGCTCTTCAAGGTCACAGCTGAAGGTGTTATGCAGAAACTATTTCCATTGTACACCTTTAATAGATAAGCTTATTTTCAGTTCTGCTGTCAAGCAGGACCATATCCCATCTGTTGATCTTCCTATGAGGTTCTGAATACCTTAAATTTTCATTAATTCTAAAAGCAAAGACATGATTGATTATTTTGAAAAGTAAATGCTCTCATGCTCTCATGTTACTGGAAGAATCCAATGACAAATTTTAAATGTGGATCCATATTTCCACCTTCCTTCCCACATTCTTCTAATTGTAATGGCTTAATACCATGAGAAACATATGAGGAAAATCTTGCCCTAAGTAAATACACAGCAGGTGTGAAATTTTGATCTGGACTTGTATGCTAGTCCTTGGTCTCTTCTGATGACAAAGGACCATTCAGAATCCAGAGTTTAATTAGGATTGTACCCACTGCTTTTGTGTTGTTTTCTGTGACCACAACCAGCACAAGTGCTTTGTTCTTTGTGTAGAGTCCAAAGATGAAGTTGGACTTCTATTGCTTCCGGGCAGGGATGGGAGCCTTTCAGAGGAGTCCAAAACAGCCAGATACTGAGTTAAGGCTTACCTAAGAGAGCCAAGAGAAAGGGCAAAGGAAAGCCAGTAGGACTCTGACCGACTGCTTATGATGGCCAAGGCAGAAGGGATTGTGAACACCTGCAAAACCTTTGTCTCTTAGGGAACTTTATTGGCGCAAATGCAAGCAAATAACGCACTTTGAGAATCACTTTTTTTGGACTTAGATGCCCAAGTTCCACTGAAATCACCCTTTGGATATTTAAGCAATTTGGAAGGATTTGGGATGAATAGTTGTCTTATTTGTACAGCTGAAGAGCTAGTGTTGCCTAACACTATGAAGATTAGCATGTATAAATATACGAGCAATAAAGCTCACTTTTATTGTGCTTGTTTCCACCTCTTCCACTGCAGTGATATTTTTCTTGATTCTTATCCTCCACTTATGTCATTACTCCATAAAATTGTATTTTTACTAAAACCATTTTAATCTGTTCATAATTAAGGGCTTTAAAGCAGCAGATGAAAATGGGAGAGAGATGTCAGCTTTTTAGGAAATTAAAGAATTTACTTCATTTGAAAATGACCACAGTGCTTATAGAAGCAACCTCTGCATTGAAGTATTAGCATTACAAGCAAGAGCAGGTTACAGTGCCCTGGAAGTGAACTTGGATTGCAGTGGGGTCATGCCTGAATGGCAGTGCCCTTAGAGGATTACCTGTTCCTCTGAAGACGCCAATCGAGACAAAGTTTAGACTCACACATTGAAACGATGGTGCAGTTTGTATTGTTCGGGAGTTTGAGGATTTTGGAAAAGATGCAACCATTTACATTATTCAACCTACATTTTATTTGATAGTCTGTTTGTCAGGCAGTAGTTACAAGAGAAACAGGGCTGAGGAGCAGTTGCTTGATGAGCAGTAGGCTTCAGACTGCATGCTTTAAGTAGGGATAATTTGTAAATACTGATATTTCTTTTGGCTGAAGCCTATAATAATGAAGTGTACAGGGTGCTGCTTTAGTTATCTCATTATCTTACAACCCCAAGCAACCTTTTGACATATTATATTGATTAAAGCCAGAGAAAGTTGGGCATTTCAGCATAATTTATGCAAACTCAAACCAATAATTAGAACAGCTAATTAGCTATTGGTATCTGATTTTGTAATAATCTAGGAACTAAGATAACAGAAACAATACACACAAGTCTTGTTTGGTAATAAGGAATTTGGTTTCTCTAGCCTAGCAGTGATCATTAATTTTGCTGTGTTTTGATTTAGTGTTTGTGTTAATATATTCCAGTATGTCTGAGAATATGAAAGTAACACCTGGTGTGCTCTGTGCAAATGTTTCTCTGCTTCAGGAGAAAAGCCAAAGGGGACACTCAGTTAAACCTAGAGCATCATTATAAACAGTCTGGTGGGGATAAATGCCCATGCTTTCTAAGGCTAAAAAGAAAAGCAAATGGAAATATGTGATTCTGTTTATCTATTTCTATACAGGCAAAGAGAGTGCAGGGGGTAGTGCAGAAAGAGCATTTATGCTGTGAAGTTTGTTTGGTGTCTATTTGAACAGTACAAGGGGTTCTACATGCAGGTTTTTGTTTACATCTACGTTCGGTCTATGTTTGCAATTTGTTAGTGAAGGCAGCAAGCCCAATTAAAGGAAAACCCCTCTGCGCTCAGAGTTTTAATTTTGCTGATATCCCAAGACTGTCAAAAGTAGATATTCCACCTAGATTTGAGCATGCCAGCACTGAGCTTTGCTAGGCTAGAAAGAAAACAAAGACACTCCGCTGCCTTTTATTTCCTCAGCTTCAAAACAATCTCTTCTCTCCTTATGAACAATACTCATCTCCTTAAGCAGAACTGAGATCTAGTAACTCACATAGTTAGCTTATTACATAAAAAAAAAAGGCTCCAAGAATAACAGGCAGGGCCACTGACCCTGAGACACAAAACCAGAAAATTGTTCACACCAAGCCAAGTTGCTGGGTTGCTGGAGAAATGTGGCATAAACTAAGTCAACTTCAGCAAAGACAGAAGTATCTACTTTTTAATTTCAGAACATAAATACATCAATGTCCTTTGAAGATAGCTTTTATTCTATTATGCCTTTTCAAGAAAGGTTGGTAGCTGAATCAGACCCTTTATCAGATGGCATTTCCCACTGGTATAATACCTAGAGATGAAAACAAAATTAATCTGGCTCAATCATTCACTTTATCAAACTCATCTTTAAAACAGGAAACTGTAGCCTACCTTTATGTAACAGAAAGCCAGAAAGAGTTGTTCAGACCTCTCATGTATCTTACACTAAATAGGTAAAACCATAATCTTTCTTACGTCCAGCCACCCCACGTGCATGTACTTCCCACTCTTTTCTCCTTATATACATTATTATGCACACTTACAAGCACTTCTAGCATTATTAGCACACAGAAACTGGAGCTTATTATATCCAGTGTATCTATACATTAGCATAGCATCTCTGGCTCAACAAGATGTGGCGGAGCTTCAGCATGAATTTTCTGGCCCATGAGGTGAATGTAGTGGTCAGCGGAGCTGAAGGGTTAGCTACATCAGCTAATTTACACGCTGCCAAATGCATTTTTGGAGCTGTACTGGAAGAAAATGAAAATCCGACTCTCTAACAAGCCTTCCTGAAGGCAGTATAAGAAAATGATTACATGCACCATAAACCCATGAAATCTCAAATCTCATCTTTGGGCTTTCAGACCTGGGATTTTGACTCATGCCTACCTCTGTATAAAACCTGAAAATCTAAGAAGAGTTTGGCCAATAGCAGGAATACTTTCTACTTCTTGAGTGGCAGCTTTTAAAAATGGATTCAAGCATGGTCCTGTCTTATGACTTGGTCCTATAACCCAGCCTATTTGAAAGAGCCCCCTTGCCCACCACCCCCTTGCTGCCCTGTGTATACACACACACACACACACACACAAAGCAAAGCTAGTGAAAAGAGAAAGAATGTGAGAGGGACTACAAAAAAACAGGCTCAATGTCTGTCTTGTTCAGTTAGCATGTCACCAACAGTGGCCAATGGCTGATGGCCAACAGAGATTTTAGACAAAGGCAAGTATATAGTGACACTTCCCTAGTTTATTTTTCCACTCTGCAGCAATCTGTAGGTCAGGGCACTCATGAACCAAAGAAGACTTCTTCCTTTTTGGTGGGCCTTGATGTTGCCTACTAAGCACTTTTCCAAAAACTTTTTTAAGCCTAGAAATGTCTGCCACCCACAACATCCTAGGACTCTGCATTCCATAGCTTGACTATGTGTTATAAGAAGGATTTGATCCCACTGTGCTCATGCAATATGAAGTTGCTTTGCACATACACTGAAAGTCAGACTCTTGATCTCCTGCAGATGTGAGGAGTGCAGGGTAGGGGACTGGGTTGGTGAAGAATTCATAGCCATCATTGTTGCTGCAGAAGGCTTTTTGAGAAACAAAATCCCCAATAGTTAAAAGAAGGGAACCTTATGGGGATAGCCATCTGATTACCAGCCAGGTTACAATGGCAGATGGATACCAGTGCTCCAAATTCGTGTGATGCAAAAGCAGAAATGTCACTTTGGGCATCTCTCTCTTTCTCTCTGTACCTACCACCTAAGTAGGACTTCATAAGGTTCAGAGAGTAGGGGCACATGAAAACTTGTTCAAAGCCCCCTACTCACAGCTGTTGGAGTTCAAGTGGCTCTGGTGGAGGCACGTGGAGAGCAATAAGGGAGAGACAGCTGCTCCTGCAGTCTCCAAATGTTAGCCACAGAAACGTGCCTGGGGACAATGTCATAACTACAGGGACAACTAACTCATTTCCCCAAAGCCTTTTCTAGCCCACACAGCCTCTGGAGTGGACTGGACAGGAAATGGTACATAACCCCTGAGGAAATGCAGTAGTGGCATTTGGAAAGATTGTGGTTAATTTCTACAGCCACAACTTCCAATGTTGGAATTTCAGCTGCTAGGTCTGTGCCCAAATTTTTCCACAGGATGAACCCAGGCTCATCTCAGCTTTTGAGTTCAATAGACGGTGTTCAAGTTGCCCCATACAGGCTTACAAAATCACAGACCACATTTTGAATTTTCTGTATCTGTGTGCATGAGATGTTACATTTTGGACTCCATTCAGTGCCCTGAGGCTAAGGGGCAGGATGGGAGGAGGGGGCTACTAGAGACTCACTCCATCTCTGTAGCTCCATGCACCTTCTCACCAATGATCGTTGCCTGTATCACTCAGTGGCATCTCACCTGTAACTGTAGTATAGCTGTAATATACCAGCCTTACTCCGGGGAAGCACATGTCCATCGTCATGACTATGAATTGTGTGGTCCACGTGTGCTCAGCTCTGTTGTTGGTTGTGTGAGACCTGACTGCTACGAATGTGTCGCTTTTTTTTTTTTTTGGGGGGGGGCGGGGGGTGGAAAACAACAAAAAAAAGACTTCTGGTGAATGCTCGTGGAGGAGGACTTCAAAGAACGTACTCAGTGCAATTGGATATATTTTCATTCCACTAAAATATGTGTGCACTTTTATATCTTGCAATATTTGTTCAGCATTGGAAACAGCCAATCAAATCACAAAATTGGCTTTATTTTAAAACGTGCAACCAAAGCCATAAAGCCAAACAAGACAAAATTAAAAGTAAACCAGCCAGTTTCTCTCTTCTGCTAAGGACCTTTGCAGCAAGCTGTTTTGCAGTACCTATTCTTCCTCATAACCGTATCCTTTTTCTCCAGGGGATCATTTTAAGCTTTAGAAACTGCAGAAGTCATCCTAAAGCCATTTTTCCTGAAGGGTGTGCTCAAATGGAAAAGAACCCTCTTCTCTTGATTTAGGGTGTGTAAAATGCTGTCCTGATCCTACCAGGCTGAAAGCTGCACACCTCGTTCTTTCCCATAACTCTTGCATCTGCAAAGAGACCCACTGACTGGAGAAAGGCAGTGCATGGGTTTAGCAGCATGCCCATGTGTTCTACATTATAAAAAGGGGCCTAAGAAGCCATTTTCCTTGCACTTTCCAGAGAAACCTCCCTTTTATTAAAGAGCGCTTAATCTGTTGGGATGAAAATTACAACCAACTGAAAATCCACCCAGAATCTTGAGACAATCCCAAATCGAGCATTTTCAGACACTGAATCTTTTCAGTTAGTTTAAAAGATTTTTTTTCCCCCCATGTATAATGCCCTGCCCTGTCTCCTGGTTCCTTCCCATAAAGAAATACAGGATTGCCAGCATACCACAAGTGAGCCTGTGCTTCAAATATTTCCTGCCTGGTGGGAAGTAGTAAATATGATGAGAGAGAAAAATTGTTCCTGGGAGATATTCAACCTAATTTTGTAGACTTAAGACATCTGATTGTCCTGGGAACTCTGCGCTTGCAGCTCCCATTAATTTCGGTTGCAGGTGTCTAAATATTTCTCATGCCCAGAGGTTCACATATTTGTAGGAGGATGTAGATAAGGTTTGGATAAGCATATAGCAATTCTCAGGTTAAACAAAGCAGAACTCCTTTCCTCTTGCTGTTCACCTATTGCTACTTATTGTCGGATATTAAATACACGGGTGACAAGGATGTGCCAAGCTGATCTGAGAGAGAACCAGAGGATGGTTTCCACTTCCAAAAGCACAATGCCATCTGTATAGGATGTGGGATACAATTTGTAAACTTTCTTTAGTGGATTCACTGAAATTTCCTCATTCAGTTTCTTAAATTTTGGGAAGAAAGAAAAAGGGAATAAAGGTCATTGTCCTCATCGTCTGTTTTCAGAGATTTGTTCTTTTAATCTAAGCCATTTTTCTCCTTCCCTCACCCCTTTTTGGTCCCTGAAGGGAGGGGTATGCCCTATCCCACGATAAACTTGCTGTGATTCAGAAGAAAAGAAGCCCACAAGTCTCAAAAAGTACATGACTCATGCTTCCAAGGAGACCTCTTGCTACTAACATAGCACAGTGATTTTAAAACAACTACGATGAGTAGGATGGTGGCACAAGTTTTCTCTGAAAGTTCAATTGCTGCTTTGCTGGGGACACATACACAAAACAAATATTGCTTAGCTTGCATATGGTGACTTCCACTGAGCAAATAGTTGTGAAGTGACAAATTAGCCTTAGTGCCTTCGCCCCGCTGCAAGGAGAGGCACATATGTGTCATTTCCCCGATGCCCTGGGGGTCAGAGAGATCTGTCCCTGCATCTGGCTGCCGCTTCTCTTAGAGATGCAACCCGTGGATCGCACACCCAAGTTGGGGAAATGGTGTTTATCTGTAGCTGCAGCACAGCAGACGTTCGATCTGAGATGATTATATTTAAGTTAAGGAGTTGTCAGTGACAGTCTGTCCAAGTGGGCTGATGAGGTCTTTTTTGCTTTCTCTCCAGCAGTGAGGAACACGTGATGCTCACGTCCATCTCCTCTATGACTCGTTCAGTTACAACCTTTGGCATGCCAGGACTAAAGGGCACGTCCTTAACGTTTCTGAGAGCAAAACATTACAGCTTCTTTCCTACCGAGGATTAAATTGCAGCTTCAAAATTTGATTCATAAAGTGAGCATTATAGCCCTGTCTATATACCCAGATTAATCCAAGGGGACCGTGGCCAGGTTGCAGCCATTTATTTCTGACATGTTAAATGATCTGAAAAGGATTTTTTTTAATTGAGTTTGGTTTCTTTCTATTTAGTTAGTTGTTTTCCTTATATCATTTAAGAAAGTCTTATGAAGGACTATCATTAAAATACGCTTCCTAACAATACTGGAGTTGTTAAGGGAAGGTAGTGTGAGAACATGGTTTTGATAGGTGCAAAAGCTAATATTTCTATGTCTTTGTATTAAAAAAAATAATAATCCCTTGCAGCTTGCCTGACAGCTCAATACGCAATGGCCCCATTTTGACTCTTTGTTTTGATTATTTTCTCTTTTTTTGTGGTGATTTTCTTTATTTTTTAACTTCTTAAAAATGTTGATACGTAGTAGTGATATATTAATGCACAACTAGATAGGCCAATCAGAATGATAAAATAGGATAATGCTGATGAGGTAAAATGCTTCAAAAAGAGACATTATTTTAATATTTGTGGTTTTGATCTGGGTCTACGATAGTGTCTCTCTAGATTCCTTTTTTATCTGTTCATTGCCTGACTTGCCTTCCCACTTCGTTAAGACATTCTTTAATTCGCATTAAGTAACTAGAATCAGGCATTAAGGATCATCTAATAAAGATGCCTTAAGAGCTGGGCAGTTCGTATTCTTGCCCGTAAGTCTCACATTGACTGTTTTCTCTGAACTCTGTGAGTTAACTGTGAGATATTACTTAGTTTAAAATAAATAGAAAATCATAACATGGACCATGCTTCTGTGACTCTGAAAGACATGGAAGAGATTTTTATGCTTTTCTGATATAAAAATGTTCTTCTGATTTATTAGATTTTCTTGCCCTTTAACTTCAGATGTATCTTGAATGTCAAGCTTGATTTTTTCGTGTTTTAGTCATGTGCATTCATTTAGTGAGCTGAAATAATTTCCCTGCCTTTCTGGTTAAATTATGCCTTTTTTAAAAGTGTCCTTTAGACAAATAGCAGTCTCTGTTAACAAGAACTAAAATTTTACAGACAAACTAGTATGTTTTTTTCTCGGAAATTTGATTGCCATGCTCCTGACGTCTTCTGAGTTGGATTTTTATAATTTTTAAAGAGGAAGTGTAGATGCAGATAGTATATGTGAGCTTGTTTTTTTATAATGTTCTTATGATTAGTTGATGCACTACACGTTGTAATCAATTGTTCCTACAGCAGGTTTTGAGCTCTGGTGTTTTTACCCAGTGGCTAGATCTGTTGCAGATACTCTGTTCTATATTTTAGAGCAAAAAATATCATAATTCCCCTCTGTGGAGGATTAGTGAGAGCGAGTGAGCTTTCAAATACCAAGTTTGTGGTTTTGATACCAGATGCAAAATGGCTAAGGGATATAAAATTAAGGGTAAGCTGGAAAAGAATGTTTTAATTAGCCTGAAATGTTATTCTGATTTCATTTTACTTTGCTGAAAATAAGTAATAGTGATGGCTGTGAAGTTACAAACAATAGCAAGAATCTAGCGATCCGAAGTCCCCTTTGAAGAAGGATCCCTGGATGACCCACGTCTGCTGACACCTGGCCCCCCAAGACCTGTCTTTGTTGGCTGGACCACTGCAGTCATTTGTCTACATTAACACTAGCTCAAAAATCACAGTGGTATAAAATGTTGGCTTGAGAAACACCAGGTAAATGAGGAAAGGCTGAGGGTAGGGCAAGAGCAGTTTGTTTTTATAGGGCAGATAAAAGAAGTCTTTATTTCTAAATTGAGTTATATTTTTTCAGCTATTCCTGCCTATAAAAGTTTTAGTTCCTTGCCTTATGCCCTTGTCCTGCCCCATAAACTGGATGTTTTCACAAGACAATATCTTCCGCAACGCATATGGGTCATCTTTTTGAGCCAATATTGTCATCAGGTTCACATGGCTACTGTATGTTTCTGAAAAAATAAATCCCTGGTTTTGCAATGCATGCAGTAGTTTCCTATTGTCATCAAGAACAACAGAAATATAAATCCGTGCTTGAATTAAATCCCACAAATGCTATGGTTCTTTGACAGTTGTTTCTGTATTTTTGTAAGGGTTATAATTTTCAAGTTAGATTAAATATCAGTATTTTCAATGTAGTTCAAAAATAATATATAACAGCTGTTGATAAGGAAAGCAGCAACGAATCCTGGCATTAGATCCACTGGCACTACATTCATGCTTTTGCTGTACAATGTGTTATACCTCTTAGACACACTCAGTTCTGGCCAAGGACAGTGCAGCAAAGAATTAAAATTCAAGCACTAGAGGCAGTCTCTTTCTTTCCTTCTGAATAAATGAAGGAAAACACAGAAGAAGGATAAATACAGAAAACAAAGCAATGGGTGTATCTGCCAGGATTCATACCAAATACTGCCATGCTTTGTTAATACAGGTTTAACTAATAGTTAACTAATTTTCCTGCTTGAAAATCGTAACGTCTGTGAAAATATACGGTACAATATTCTAGTGCAGACCGACAATTACTATTGGCTTCACTGGGAGTGCAGATTGCAAGTCAGGGTGGAAGTGGGCCCAGGCTCCACATATTAGACATGCAAAGGCTTATGGAGAACTTGTTATATATGGGAGCTACCTTGCATATACACACTAAGGAAAACATGGGCTTGCTGGTTTTTAGCCTTTGCATCACATTTGCAAAATAAATGCAGTTTGCTTAAGTATTTTCTAAAAAGAGGGAAGAAAGAGTTTGTCTGCAATAAACGCAAGGCACAAAGATACCCATGTGAGTACGTATGACTAAAGCAGAGCAAATAAATCAATAGGTAAAGTATTCTTCAAGGAAAGCAGAGTCAGCTGAAAGGTGACGTTACACGGGGGCTAAATCATTTCTCCCTGCTCGTGTGTGGGGACAGAGGAGGGACAGGCCAGCTGTGCAGGAGGGAGGTGAGAGCCATCTCCCTGCACGGGGGCTGTGGGGAAGGGATGGTGGGAAAGCATCCCGCAGGTGAAGGCAGGATTGCTGGCGAGGGGCGGGAGGGGCAGGGCTGGCGCGGCTGTCCCTCGGGACCCTTGTGCCTTGCCCGTGCCCTGCAGCTGGGCCACCGTGGCTGTGACAGGGGGGCCCTGCGCTCCCCTCCCTCAACGCACCTCTGTCTCCTGTGAGGCATCACCCGGCCTCAGCTGTCCTGAGGCAGTGGTGTTTTCCTTGAAAAACACATCTTTATTGCCTTACAAATTCATTATAACAAGGGACTCGTGTTCAGACTGAAGGACACACTTATTATTGTCCTGTGGTTTTCAATTAATAAGTTCACAGCTAACAGTTTTTAAGTACAGTGAATCATGCAAATTTCCATATCACAGCAGCTAATTTATTTGTTTGTTGGGGAATAGCAGGCGCCACATGAATCTGTTTTGAAATAAATTCCAAGAAAGGCAGACGATTTTGGTCGGAGCTGTGGGAGGGGGGAGCAGGAGCGACCGGCGGGGTAATGTAACGAAGCCTCTGCACAGTGCAGGGTGTCTAACGTGTGGTATGAACATGAAGTGAGCAGCAGCACGGATCTGATATCCTGGGGACAGATCCTGAAGCCCAGCCCTCACTAACTGGGGGATTTCTGGCCAGAACTAACATGACTGTATCTCCAGGTTGGAATGATAAAATCCAGGTGCATTCTGTATGTGATTGCCAATGACTTCATTCTGTCTTCCACATACAGTTCCAGCTTTTGTTCCCCAGGCAGTTTTCACTGCTGGTTGCAAACACAAGGATCATTAAGTTACAAGCTGGATTTATTTACCGTTTGCAGCTAGATCTGAAAATAGTTGTCTGTTGTACCAGATTTTAATTTCAAGCCTGTTTGATGGGTATATAAGATGTGTTCTTACCTGTTCTTGCAACTTCACACAATTATGCTTTGGATTCAGTTCTGCCTGTAAGAGCCATAACTGAGCTCAGATGGAGACTCAGGCAAGAAAGGCACAGCAGAGTGCTGTGCCAGAGGTTTCCAGGACACGGGAGTGTTGTGGCTTGAGGTGTTGCTGCTGCAGAGCTCAGGTATGGACACAACACCCACAGAGAGTTCTGCAGAAAGCGTGTCAGGCTGTGGCCATCACTAGAAGTTTGCTGGATGCCAGTGGTGCAAAGGCCCTGCTCTGCGAGGATGAATTTCATTCATCGTTCATATGGGTAATCTGCAGCTCATGTGGGCACTCTCATATTGAAGCTGACACTGTGTTTTTGGCCTGGTCTTTGTGGAGAAGGAAGCACAGTAGATATTTTAGTGACCTTTTCTAAATAATCAACACCATAGGCAAGGGGCTGGGCTCCAGATCCATCTCACTGAATTTTAGTCACCTGAGGCTTTTAAGTGAGCTGTCCTAAACTACATCATTGGTGAAGGGAGCTTGAGGTTACCTGTCAGCTCAGATCTGGTGCCTTGATTTCTGATTTGGCTACAGAGGCAGGCCAGGAAGACTGAGCTTCAAATGGTGAGATGTCAAAAGCAAGGGGGGGGTGGTTCTGCACCAGCAGCACCCTTCCCCCAGGTGGCAGGTCACTGACTCACCTTTCTGGGCCCTCTTCCGAGTCATCTTTCTTTTATTTTTTTTTTAATCAGGCTGAGATATGGTCTAAACAAGTCTGCAACCCGTGCACTTTGGCTGCTTTATAAGACGGAACTAGTCTGCCTTATTGTAGTCATCTGTGCAAATGATAGCCCCTAAATGCTTACACAATGAGGCCATAATTTAAAGTATAATTTCAACGTAAAAGTGACAGGAGGCTTAAGCAGGCTATCCAAGGGAGAGACTGAATGATGTTCTTGATGTTTGAAAGGAGATGAAAGAGTCACTGATATGGAGAAGCCCATTTGAGATAATGGCAGCGGAAGAGGAAATGGTTCCTGCAACACGAGAGATGAAAGTGGAAGAGGGAAACACTTATGCAGCTGTGAGAAGGAATTTGGCTGGTTGTGACTGAAAAAGAAAAGATGCTGGGAAGAAATAACATTGTGAATGTAGCAAGGGGGGAAAGACGATGAACATTTTTAATAGGGAAATAGACCACTGGTCAGAAATAGGAACGTAACCGGAGTGTGATAGTACTGAAAAATTTCCCAATGTCTCTCTTCATGCAGGATGGATATTCACATCAAGTGCTGCGATTTAATTAAAAACATATTAAACTGAATAACTCCTCTGACTGTCCTTACATGTGTATTTTTTTCACATTTTTCATTTTGTTTAACCATCCAGAATGGGGAAAAGGCATAGTTCCTTCAATTCGAGGAACCTGACTTGAATTTGATGGTTCCTTTTACAACCCATAAAACTCATATGGCTAATAAAGAACATTTCTGACCTTTCACATTAGGATCACTCTGACTGCTTTCCACATATTCAGCCCATCTGTCTTCTTCTGGATCTGTACTTCTCACCAGCAGTAAAAAAAACCAAACCAAACAACAGAAACAGGTAACAAAAAATGAAACTATTTAAGCTGCAGAAGACAGGAAAATACTTAAATAGTGTCTTTGGAAGTGGTTTACATTTTTCTGTTTGATGGAATAAAACTCAGATGTCCCAGTGTTTTCATTCAGTGAAGATGAAGGCAGAGCATCATGGCAGACAGAATCTAGAATGTCCCAACAGTTAACATTAAAATGTGTTTTTTTTCACACTGAGAGCAACTACTGATTCGCAGCATGGAGTTGCCGTAGCATCACTTGCGTCGGTAAAGTCTGTTCCTTTAAAACAGAAAGGATCTCTCAACTGCTCTTTATTTTTCTCCAACATAATTTCACATGTTTTTAACAAGAAATAAATAGGTAGCAGGAAAAAGATATTTGTTCTGGCTTAAGTGATCTCCATGTAGTACACTAAGTTCACATTCTGGCCACAAACACGATTAGTATGTAAATAGTTCTGTTTGTAATCAAAGCCTTCAGAAACTCAATTTCTGGAAGAAAAGAAATCCTACAAATTACAGCACTCAGGCAGACCCACTGAAGTCACTGCAAATATCGTCTTTGTCAAGGTGGACTTTGAATCTTGGTCTTACAATAAAGAAATATTATCCACTGAATAGCTGGTTAAACAACAACCGTCTCTTGAGGGAAACGAGAGCATGAAAAAGAGGACCAAAAAGAGAAGGGGAATGAAACAACCAGAAGGAAGGAAGGGGAAAAAAAAACAGACACAAACTGGAACTGATCTAGAGGATAAATAAAGGCAAAGGGCATGCTTAATGCAGGGGAGAAGAAAATGACAGTAAAAGAGACAGAGGGAGAATGACAGGGAGAAATAGTGGGGCAAAAAATCCCAATAACAGAAAAATAGAGGCTTAAAATAAGAGTGAATGCTGAAAAGATAGATAGAAACAATGCTAAGAGGGAAAGAGGAGAAAGACTGGCATGAGGCCTCACTGGCACTGTGAGGAGAGAGGCTTGAAAGAAGCCTCAGCGAAACAATAGAAGGATGTGAAACGGAGGCACGAGGGGGGCAGGACGGATTAAATAAGAACCAAATGTAACCGTAAAAAGGCTCTGAGATGTAGGCAATGAAAGCATGTTAACAGGGAAATGTTGTGAGTGTATGTGTGCATGTGTGCATGTGTGTTTTCACCCACTGGAAAAGATTCTGCCTGTCCCCCGCTCAAAAAAAACCCCCAGCCACCCAAAACAGCTCAGTCTCAAAAACAAAAGCCAGGAACACTCAATGTCATTCTGGGCTTCAGTTATTATCCGGTTTTTTGCTTTCTTCCCTTTCTCAATTTTCAAACAAGCACCTCTGCAGTTGCTGCCCCTCCTTCAAATCCATTTAAAAAATCCTCTCTTGCTGTGATGGCTGCAAAAGATGCGACAATTGGCAGGCGGCTGCTGTGCTGAAGCTAGTATTTGTCGTGCTGACCAGTTTTCTATCTGTTTCCTTGTAATTCCTAGACAGCTCTTTGTACCTGCTTATTGTCTTTTCTCTCGGAGAGGAAGCACTTTAGGATGGGGCTGTCTCTGTGCTTGTGCAGCAGCCAGTGAAGAGGAATATTAGCAAAGATTCTCCTGTGATTGCTATAAGTCGCTTCTGAAAATTTCTGCCTGTGTCTGAGGGGGTCAAAATTGGCCTTTTTCTTGGTTGAAAGGAGGTATTTAGCTGCAACACTGCATTCCTGTTTACACGTGCTACATCAGAGCTCACTGAAAAGCCTCCAGAGCTGAAGGGAGGCTGTAGCAGCACCCACATGGACTGATGGCTGTAGCTCCCGTTGCGCTGGTGCAGCAGGGGTGGCCAGGGCTGTGTGGCACAGGCTTGCTGTGTCAACACTTCAGGCTCCCTGCTCACTTTCCCATGACCCGCTGTGGCAGGTGAGCGTGTACGGTCCCTCAGGGTGTGTTTGTGTTGGCCCAGTCACCCACGGAGCACAGCAAGAGCCAAGAGAACATGAGGAAGAAAAGCAAAATTGTTCAGGCCTGTTCTGTGCCTGGAGGGGCTGTAAATCCTGCTCCCCTTGTGTCCATGCTCCTGTGAAGGGTGCAGAGCTCAGGAGGGCTCCCCTGGACAGCTTTGCCTGCAGAGGGGTGGATTTCACACCCTGATGTCCTCTCAGACCCAGGTGGCTGCCCACTGTCACGCAGAGGGGTGGATTTCACACCCTGATGTCCTCTCAGACCCAGGTGGCTGCCCACTGTCACACAGCATCAACCTGGCCTGCCCTGACCACCATTTTGTTACCCATTCAGCTTTCTACACCAATGTCTGTCCATCGGCCATCTCCCCTCCTGGTGCCTGTGGCAGCAGATACACCATGACCATAGCAATGTGTCTGTACTGCGCCGTCATCTGACGGGGAGGGTGGCTGTTGGTCCAGCTGGGGAATGAGTCCCTGGAGGGACCTCCTCCAAACCACTGCCTCAGCTGCAGCTCAGCACATCATTCCCCTGGCTTTATGGACCTGCGTGCGGTGCAGTTCCTTAATTCTCTTCTGCAAAACAGCACAGAAATACAGCAACACCTACCATGACCTCCTGCTCGAACAGGCAGTACAAGAGAGCCCCTAAATCCAGGTGCAGCAGTGTGGGATATTCGAAGATGTTCCTTAAATATTGACTGCCACTGATATTTTGTGCAGGTTTTTCTTTTTCAAAAAAGAGCTACTGTGAGAATTGAACAGGTCACTTGGGACGAGAAGGGGAACATGGGAGAGGAATAAAATGCAATTATTTACAGTGCAACTGAACAGATTTTTTACACAGAGGGTGACAAGAAGCAACAGAATTGAGGAATAACTGCTAACTTGACAGAAGTAAAGCTTCCTGGTTCTTAGTTAGATTTTTTTAATATTTTTCTTACCATGACGAGGGAAAAGAAACTCTTGACCTACTAAGTGCAGCATATGGGGCAGGGCGGGGAGCTGCTGTGAGTACCAGACAGTGCTTCAAGAAGCCAGTGCTCCTAAAGGTACTGCTCAGGTACCGTTCAATGCACAGATTGAAATAGGCTCAGGTTGTGAAGTTTGGATCAAAACCTGCAAAGAATTCCAAGCTTCCCAAAATCTATTTGTGGATACATGACTGGGAGGTTGCAAGGATGAATTTCTGTGAGTGGATCTGATTTCCCCAGAAGTCTGAGCTGTGCTTCCATGCCAACAAATCCACATTATTGTGTTTTAAACAAATGATCATTAATGATGATCTTAATGATCATTGACATTGTTCTTGTAGAAGAGCCAGAGAAATGTCACCCAGTGCAATCTTTGTTGCTAAGGGGTTAAACACTTTCTTGGCTAAGGCTGCTTGCTGACCTAGCTGAAAGAGAATAAAGCTATAGGTCAGCGAGTGAGATTGCGCTTCCTTTAGAAGAACTGCCCAGACAGACCAGGAAGATTACAATAAGTGTGTAGAGACTAAGCTAGGAATTAGTGACTAGGGAGTGCTGATTTCAGTTCTTTTATGTGCAGTCTTTGGGCTGAAATCCAGGGAGCTGCATTGGCATAAACTATTCTGGTAACAGAGGATACACTGCTAAGGCCCACGTAGCCCGGGGGCTTGAGCACCACCGTACTGGGGACTGCTGACACTTGAACTGGGAACTGGCGGAAGAAAAGATAGATTGGTCTTATTGGATAAGGGGAGTCATGGTTAAATGGTTACGCAGGGCAAAAGGGGATCTCAGGAAGAAAGCATTATTAATAATCTTTAGATTTCTCTCCATGAGACACTTGTTCTCCAGCAATGTGAGGAAAGGAGGTGGCGAAGGCAATGTTGAACATACGTTCACAGAAATGGTGTTGCATCTCAGCTGATACGTGGGATAGGAGGTTGTATGAAAAAGATCAAATTTGGCAAATGCAGGACACGATCTCACTGTTGGCCTATTAATATGGTTTGGAGCCTTGGAGCAACAGCACCAGAGAGGATCCTCAATCTGCTGTTTCTCTGGGTGGAGCAGTAACAGAACAAAAAAAATGCAGATACTTGTCAACAATAGAGATTAGAGCTGATATAATTAGTTATAATTTACCAACAGCAATATCTCCAACTTAGCATTCTGTCTGGCAATGCCAGGCAGTCAATGGCAGCCAAGTTTACAACTGACAGCCAGTGTTTTCTTTTAACAATATTTTAATAACTTGTCTGTTTGAGCTCACAAGTACCCAGCACCTTGTGTCAGCTGGCTGGCACCTGTTCTCACAAAAGTAATAGAAGTAGTATATCATACTTTGGAACAGCAGTTGGCACTTAACAATGTGACCATGAATAGCACCACGTTCAGCTGTAATCATACTTCACCTTTTGGAAGTAAATAGCAGGAAATACCAACAGTGAATTCATCAGGAGCGATTTGGTTAGAAGAAGAAACGAATGGCTGTGCATTGATTCAAAACTCAAGTCACAGATGGAGATGGGTAAAGAAGAGGCCTGGAAGTGTATATAAGAAACTGAATGGGGAATCTGAAAGCAATTCCCTAAAGTTCTCCTGGACGAAGCAGAAGACAGGTTGCAAAGCACTAAGTAGAAATCTGTTGGGAAATCTTTCTGGAGAAAACCACCTGGAGGCAGATTGCTTTCAAATGCGGCCTTGAAAATCACTCTGAAATTAAGGGACCCTGCCATAGCCACAGTGTACTGCCTTTGATGCACTGAGACAAGGACCATCTCCCTTCCGTGCTGACCTGTGCTCCCATGCAATTACCTCTCCAGCTGATTGTACAAGCCTCTTCCTCACAACTGGGAGCTATTTTCATAGACCTCATTGTTTTAGACAGTTTTAGAAATGATGGTCTATTTCTAATGCAAGAGAGCCCTAACAGTGGCTTCCCTGCTAATGGACTGTAATTACAGGATTGATCCCACATCCCTGGCAATATGAACCCTTCTGTGCTTTCTAAGGCAACAACAACAGCATAAATCAATGGTCTGCCACAACAAGCTTCAGAGGATTCAGGGTGAACAGACCTTGGTATATACACAGTAAGGCTTGGCAAATGGGGACAACACACACCTGATTAGCATAGTATCATTAACTTATCTCCATGGACATGCAAAGGATTGTCCTTGTACTGTACTGCATTTAACAGCTGGCAAGAAACTATCATTTTCAAAATGGGTCTTTACACTTGAGAGTGGCCCTATCTGTGTTAGAGGCAACAGCAGGAGCTGCAGAAGACATAGAACAGATGTTGAACAAGATTCTCCCCTTGAGGGAGAATGATTTCTTTCTTCCGTGAAGATATGGCCCTGGCATGTTATTGGATAGGAGCAGGGAAACTATCACAGCATGGACATTCACTTTACAGTCTCTCATGGATAAAGTGTCTGCAAAATCATGTTAATAAAGAGAAACACTTGTCTGTGAAGTAATAAAGAGGATTCCTTTCGGTATATTCATGAAAAAGGATAGCTACTTCATATTTTTGTATTTGAAAGTAAGTGAGACATCTGTTATGTCACATTACCAAAACTATACTTACAAAGGATAATAGATCTGATTCTTCTCACCCTATATGTTTTGGCAGGAACTGTTAAACGTGCTGTATGAGAGCCTTGGTCCTTGTCTCAGCAATTTTTCAGCTACACCTGTGCCTGGCCATACACCCGTTGACGTGAGTTCTGACACTGACAGGCAGACTTGGCCTCCTGGCTTGACTTCGGACCTACCCCATTACTACAGACGTGTCTGGAAAACTTGACTCTAGGTTGGAGCCAGCTCCTGCCCCTGTACCTGCCCTGCTTTTGTTGCTGGGGCACTGTGAGGCTGTGTGGTGAGACCTGTGCCCTGCCTGCTTTGCTGCTGTGCTCAGCCCCTGGCCTTACCTTCCCTTCCAGAGCAGTCTGTTCCTTTTGTCTGAACAATCAGTTGATCGTGTCCAGCAAAAATGCCTAGATCCCCCAACTCTCATTTAATAGTGACATGACAGAGGCAGACATGGTGGGGTCCTGTAGCAAGCTTATGCAGAATACAAATATGTGTCTTTGACAGTCAGCCCCTCTATTCAACAACTTAGGTGGATCCAATAGCATCCAGTGTACCCAGAGTCTTTGTCAGATTCAATTGTTCCGAATGTCCTAGAGAACGATCTCTAATTTAACAACAGAAAAGTGTTTACTTCTTATGAATCAAGAATCTGTATACACTGTCACATCAATCAAACTGGTGAGTTAGAGCAGTGGTTCAATTAAACTCTGAGGGAAATGATAAAGTGATTTATCTGAACCTATTCCTGCAACCAGGAGATACTGCTGTTTATTAACAGTGAGAGTAGTTTCACCAGGTTTTTCTCTTTTTGGCATCCTATATGGTCCACATCCAACAATAAAATGTTGCCTGAGGGGACAGGAAAACAACGCCCCTGCCATCATGAAGTATACCCAGAAACTAAAAGGTTGGCTAAGAACTTTATGTGACTTTGCACAACATGATGTCCATTGGGTCCAGACAGGGCAAGAACAAACAGATAGAGAAGGAGCCAGATGAAGAAAATGTGAGTCTGGGACTGAGTCTTGGTGTTAGAGTCCAGTTGGCCTCATTATTAGCCAGATGGCACATTCAGTATCAAGCCCTTGGAAGGGTCAGCCCAGCAAATTACAAGATCTGCCAAGTAGATTTGGAAAAAGAGAAGAAAAAAGAAAAAAAAAAAGACAGAAAAAAGCCAGATCTATCATGTCCATCTGCTGGGCAGATGGATGGCCAGAGAAGGGTTTCTCATAGTCTCACATAAGTATGATCCAGGGCTGGAGTTAAGTGGTAATTCCTCAGAGTACAAATTATACCAAGAAGATATCTAATCCTCGCACAGTACAAAACAATAACTTGTTTTGTAGACATGTTCAAGGCAATCTTTTTCTAGTTCTATTGGATTAAATATCGCTTATCTTCCAGTGCTCATTTCCATACTCCCATTTGGGTGTCTGATCTCCTTTGTGAGGGCATGAGGAGTGGCAAAAGAACTGTAGAAATGTGGAAGATGGGCACCATTTGTTACAAGCATTTGGAACAGTCTCATTGATTTTAGTACCAGTCCAGATTACCCTGTGAAGTTCTGCAATGACCTCACCAGTATGTGTCTTACAGAAGATAGTACTGCTACAGGAATATGAGGAAAAAGGAATATCCAATGTCAGATTCAAGCCCACAGGTCCAATGTGGTAATGAAGGTTACAGTACATTAAGACTCTGAAATGCTGATATTAATAGTAACATTTTGTTTTATTTTATCTACCTTACATAGTACCTTGGGAATTATGATACAGTAGCATACTTGCAACAATTTTATTTCCTGATGAATCACAGAATCACAGAATCTAGGTTCTGAAGGGATCTCTGGAGATCATCTAGTCCAATGCTCCTGCCAGAGCAGGGTCGTCTTAGAGCAGGTTGCACAGGAACGCGTCCAGGTGGGTTTTGAACATCTCCAGAGTTGGATACTCCATCACCTGTGGGCAGCCTGTTCCATTGCTCTGCCACCCTCAAAGTAAAGAAGTTCCTCCTCATGTTTAGGTGGAACTTCCTATGTTCAAGTTTGTGCCCACTACCTCTTGTCCTGTCCCCGGGCACCACTGAAAAGAGCCTGGCCCCATCCTCCTGACACCCATCCTTTAAGTATTTATAAGCATTGATAAGATCCCCTCTCAGTCTTCTTTTTTCCAGACTGAAGAGACCCAAATCCCTCAGCCTTTCTTCATAAGAGAGGTGTTCCAGTCCCCTAATCATCTTTGTAGCCCTTTGCTGCACCCTCTGCAGCAGTTCCCTGTCCTTCTTGAACCGGGGAGCCCAGAACTGGACACAGTACTCCAGGTGCAGCCTCACCAAGGCAGAGTAGAGGGGGAGGATAATCTCCCTTGACCTGCTGGCCACACTCTTCTTGATGCACTCCAGGATGCCATTGGCCTTCTTAGCCACGAGGGCACATTGCTGGCTCATGGTCATCCTGTTGTCCACCAGGACTCTCAGTTCTCTTTCAGCTGAGCTGCTCTCCAGCAGGTCAGCCCCCAACCTGTACTGATGCATGGGGTTATTCCTCCCCAGGTGCAGCACCCTACACTTGCCCTTGTTGAATTTCATAAGGTTCCTCTTTGCCCAAATCTCCAACCTGTCCAGGTCTCTCTGTATGGGAGCACAGCCTTTTAGTGTGTGAAGAATTGCCCTGGATGACAGAGGATATTTGCATTCTTTGTTTTATCCAGGATGGGGTTGTGGGGAGCTGTGAACCAACCAGGAAATTAGCTTCTAATACATATGTCTGACCTGAATTAAAACACTCAAGTGGATGCACCTGTAGCCAGTTGATACAGCACAGTTCATGTCTACCTAACCTCTCTCTCTCTAACTCCCAGGCAGGGCAACTATATCGAAAGATTTAATTTGAAACAAGCTCTGCTTGTTTCTTGCTTTGATCCTGCTGATCCCTGAGCCATGTCCATTGCTTGTCTGGGAGAATATTGGACTGCCTGGTCCAAAGACACGCCGTGTACCTTGTTAACAGTTTTCCAGCATGGATAATGGTGTGCCAGTGCTTGGGATATGCCCTAACCTTACTCAATTTACTGGCATAGTTGTAGGTGCAGGGTTCCAGGAAGGGTTAGGGGGATGAGGACAGGCGGAGGAAAATCAGATTCAATTACCAGCTCCAGCAGATGTGCTGCTGAAGCCTACATAGACGAGTGGTTTATATTTAATGGAACTAAAGACTGTTAATCCTGTGATAGATTATGGTCATTCTAGATTTGGCACCAAGGAGTACCAAGAATAATTTTAGCAGAGATCTAGAATAATAACTGGAAATTTGAGTAGGAAAGTAACAGAGACCCCATGACAAACCTCTTGCTCTCCTCTGCTCTTCCTGAGCTCCAAGAGGTGAAAAGCTGATGAAATCAGGCTCTGAATGAGATACTTGGTGCTCCCTTACAGCTGCTTTCTCATCTGCACTTCATACTGCTGCTTCTGCACTGCGCAAAGCATATGTTATGTGCTCACTGCTGGTGTGCACTTGCAAGGTACTCAACGGTCAAAAATCTAACAAGAAGATGGGGGGAAAGCCCAGCTTGTGAAGGAAAGAGTTGATGAGTTTCAAAATTCTCAGTGAAGTAAATATATGATTTCTACAATATTCCTGCAGGCATCATAGGTATTGTGTTGCAGCTTTGCACATTTTTTCAAATTAACTATGATTTCTTGAATTTTTTGAGAACTTTTGGTCTTGTCAAGAAGTGAATGAAAATGGGGACAGTGGCTGGACTTTGGCATGTCATGTATTCTGCAACGGAGTTTCTCAGAAAGACACACATGGGTTGATGCGCTATCGTCACAGCAAACCGAGGTAGACACCAACCAAATTAGGAGAAGCAGAGAGCTGGGGCTGTGCCTCCTGAGCAGGGGAAGAGTTGCTGACTTTTAGACAAAAGCGGCATTTCTTAAGTGAATCACAAAGGATTCTCCCACTGCTTGAGTCAGCAAAAGCAATGTAAACTTGTCTCATCCAGACGAAATTTTCATCGCTCTTAGCTCAGTGCATGCAGTTGACTCAGTGTAATCCTTCAGGAGGCAATATTTATCCAGGGAATATCTTAGTGTCAGTAGGCAAAGCAGTAAGTCAGCAGCACCCATGTAATTGAAGCCACAGCATGCCATTGCATGTAATGAAAGCAGCTCTATACAAGGTTACCAAATCTGTGGAAGCAAGACCCATATGAGGTGATGCGGCCATTAACTTTCTTTATCTTTTCCATTATGTTTGAGAGCCTGGTTGCAGGCTAGCAACCTGTGGCAGCAGGCAGCAAAGACAAAGTTTTGCCGAGATGCGATCCCCAGAGAGAAAATGTGTGACAAAATTGTACTCACTAGGTAATGTCCTGTTTATAGCTTGTGGTTGGGAATGGCCTTATCTGTGTTCTTTTATACACTGAGAAAGTGATTAAAGCCTCATTTTCATTTCCTTTCATACCTGACTGTTATCATCCAGATAATTTCAGCATCCTTAATCAACATTTGCAGGAGTAAACAATGCTATGCTAATAACAGTGTTGTGCCATAAACATTTCCTAAGTCATGAAACGTTACCACAAGGAAGGCAAATGTTAGATTGTCCCATTTTTAAAGATAGCAAAATGGAAGAAGAGACTGGTAAAGCGAGTGGTCTGTGATTATATTGGTCTGTGTCAGACCTGATATTCCCAGCTGTCCTGTATTTAAGCGCCAGACAGTTGTACATCCCAAGTTTTGCAGCTCTGCATAAAAACCTCCCATGTGAATTAGTCTATAGATTTTAACATGAAGAAAATTAAAAACAATAACCAAACCCAAAAACCCAAACCCCAAAACCAAAACACCCAACTTGAAGGAAAGAGATTGTCTTATCCAATCAAGGACAACTGTTTCTGTTCACAGGGCGGTGGATGACTAGAGAAAGAGATACACAAGTTACCACTCATTACCTGTTCCACAAGGAGGAAGCAAAGATGATGAACAAGCCTGTTAACAGATATGACACCCCAAGCAACCATGAAGCACTTGCTGAAACAGTTGGGATTTTAGTGCCAAACATCTTGATCTTATCACTATCACATTACATGGCTAAATAATACAGAAGTGAATGCGATGTGTTCTCTCCAGCGACGACGTTATCCCATAAATGGAAAAGTGTTGAAGACAGAATGTGCTATATAAGCATAAAATATAGATGTAGGCCTTAATTTCCACTAAAATCAATGAGCCTGGCTTGTGCTTTGCACTTGTGTAGCACATTCCATCTTCCCTATGTTATTGCCTCACCAATTAGAAAAATTAAAAAGCCAAGATAGGGGCAGCAGCTGCAACATCCAACAAACAACACATAGAGTCTAGGACCTGAAGAAAATAATGCACATTTCTCATAAAAAGATAAATAATAGCAACCTTAAAGGCCTAAGAGAATTCCATCACCTTTATCTCATATTCTTCCAGTTTACTTGTAGTTGAAGCATCATGGCACTCCTGTCAAATCCTCTGACTTTGGATACTGTAGATAGAAGTTTACTCTGAGTACATACTCTGAATGCAAATCTCAACTTAAGAAGCTTGGTCAGAGACATATTTTTGACCGTCTGTATTTTTATCTTTCTAAATTACATTTCTGCTTTGCCTGAAGTGCTAAAGACATGACTTTTTTTTTTTTTTTTTTTTTTTTTTTGAGTGCCACTATGACTCATCTTGCCTGTAATCACTAAACAATGGGAACATGACAGTTTCTGGCAGAGCACATGAGACATTTTATCACTACGACAGACACTCAAGATGGTCTGATTGCAAGGGGGAAAATATACCCGGTCAAATTAATATACGGACCAGACAAGAAAAACTACCATCAAACCAATATTTCAGACACCGTGCAATAAAGTGTTACTATATGCGTGTACATAAACAGTAACAAGGGGTGTCTTGAGCTACAGGAGCAGGATACAAAACAAGAAAGAGGGTGCTTCTTCCACAAAGCCGGGTGTCCTCCTCCACCCACCTGCAGCACAGACTTCCCGGATGGCAGCAGTGCCTGACCCATTCTTACTGTTGTGCAAGTCCAAGCAGCACCTGGGAGCCTGTAGCAGCAAAGAGAGGGGATGGCATGGGTCAGGTCTTGATCCCATGCTCAGAGGCTGTTAGTTGCTCAGTATAGGCACAGGCAATGTCCACTCTGTCACGTAGATGTCAGTCCTAGCCCCCACTGAGCCTGCCTGTTGAGGCTGTCCTGATGAGGCACTGGGGTTGCTCTGGCTAAGCCCAGGCAGGTTTGGTGACTACCAGGGTTCATAGTCATGTTCGCATGTTGGGTGTGTTGGATATGGGCAGGGTTGGACATGTCCAGTGCGGGCCAACGGCAGGGAGTCTGACCTCAACTCTCACTGGGTAGCCCCACTGAATACAGTTGATAACCCAGTTACAGCCAACAACGAGGAAGGCAAGAGCATAATCATGGTGCTTTTGTCTAGTTACCATTTCATTCTTCTGATAGAGCAGACACGGCTAAGAGATTGCAGTGTCCCAGCTGGTGTCTGGGATGGAGACATACAGACCTAGTGGAGTGGCAGTACTCACCTGAACTTCTGTTTAGAGATCCTTCTATCATAAGTGTTTCCCCTAACTTCTAGAGATCCTTGAGGGCATGTGGTTGCAGTGACAGATGAGATAATGTTGGGCCTAAACTACAAACCCAGTATTTTTTGTGTGGAAACTTTTGAAAAAATTATGATTAAAATTTGTGTGAAAACAAAAATCATTTCTACACCTCTTGATTCTCATCAGAATAAGGGTCCAGCCAGTTGGAAGATATTTAGATTATTTTAGATTATTTTAACCTGGTGACCTGCAAGAACTGTCAGAAAGACTGTTCTCACAAGAAAAAAATCATGTAAATATTGCAGATAATTGAAGAGTGGAGACTTGATGGGGCAAAATAACTCCAGATTCAAAGCTCTGTTAAGACAAAACTCTCCTTGGCCTCTAAAAAATTTTGAATAAACTTGAAAGCAGAACATGGATATCAAATAACTTCAAATACTTTGTTTTCTGCATAAATCCAGCCTGCAATGTCAATAAAGGAGAGAGACCTAATTATTATCTGGGAAATGACTGCCTGGTGCACTGGGGAGAAATACCACACATTCCTCCTGTTCTTTCCTACTTTGATTCTTAGGAGACAAAATATTTGATTTCATTTTTCTTTGAGTAGATAATATGCCAACATTAGCTGATATGAGGCTGTCACCCGCTCACTCTTTATAAGTAAATTACTACAAGCTCACTGCTTAATCTTGCTGATTGGCAAGTCTAAGAAATAGATATCTGTAAAGGGACCTGTGCTGTTAATCAGTGCACCAGCATCAAATTAAAAAATGTTCTCTGTCATGCAGATGACCAGCTGGCTAAAGCAAATAAGATAGAAGTCCAAGAAGCTGCTGTGCTTTTCTCTGTGAAGTGAGCAAACTCTTTCATGTCTAGTATTTCCATGCAACAAAATCCAAGCAGAACACCCAGGGAAACCAGACAAGAAAGGCAGATGTTTGGACTGACTTCTACTCACCACAATTTGATTGACACATTGGTTGGCTTTGCTTAGTTGCTGAGGAGACCTGTATGTGAAGTGGGACCTTTCCCAAGAATTGCAAGGCCACCTGTGACTTTAAGTCTTCCTTCCTCCTACAAGTTAAATGGTACCATGGGGATTCCTGAACTGGAATGCTGGTATGTCTGATCCCTCTGCTTGAGTTCAGGGAAATGGTATGAAATGGGTCAGAGATTGAGCTCAGGCAGTAAATCACAAGAAAGAGGTTCTTGGATTATTTCATACAAATGTTTACTGATCAATTACCCGTATTGCTCCTTGAGTTCTGTAGCTGGTCAGTCACTTGCCAATTTGCGCTGCTATTGCTGGCCCAGGAGACTGCAATATATTGACCAGTATGTGGGAGTTGGAATGTTTTGAATAAATTAGGTCTAAAGAGAATAAAACATTGCAGACTGCTTTCTAGCTGAGACATTCCTAAAGGACATATTCAGGGAAGGGGTAATTCAAGAATAACGGGTTAGGAAATTGCCCAATCAATGTAGTTTGATGTTTACGTGTAATTTCACAATACGCTATTATGCTAACCACTTGATTGGCATGTATTTATATTTTTGTGGTTTCCAAGCACTCAGGAAATGTGGACCCAAGGAAGGGGTGATTTCTTTGGGAGATAAAATAGCCATCAAATACAAAGAATACTGATTGCTGCTCCACTTTGCTTACCTATTTCTGCTGTCCTAACAAGTGAAATGAAATGGCAAAGCCCAGCGCAGCTGACACGTCAGAGATGAAGAACAACATTTTCTGAATCCAAGGAAGTTCAGCACCTTTGTGTTTATGTTTTTTTGACCAAAATTTGCTTCCAAAATCAGTTGCAAAACCTTTCAGCCCTAACCTGCTTCCTGCACCATCGTAGAGCGTGGAGCTGAGCCCATGCTGACTTTGGTAGGTCTGCACCAGTCTTTAGCTTCCGGTAAACCTATGCAATTGTGCTGGCTTCTCATAATGGAAGAGTTTTCACTCCAAATCAGCAAACAAACATTTCATATTGGTCCTTGCTTATCACAGTTAGTCCTGTCCTTATAAATAACATTAATAGTTCAATAGCTTTTGTACTTTTGCCACACTACCACTTAGTCAGTTTCCATCAATCACATGCTGAAATAAATCTCTGATAGAATCAAATTAAGTGCTCTGTGAACAGTTTACATCACTTCCCGAGCTTAGTCCCTGAACAAGGACTCTCCAGTGCCTATTGAATATTTACTTCATGCTACCCACTGCACAATACAATCTATTGCTCTTATCCAGAATCCCCATCCTTAATGAGTCTTTTAGCGTGTGGAAAGGAGAGATTTATAAATAACTACACTATCAGAAAATACCCTCGAGCACTTCCTTTTACAGTATTTACTAACAGCTTTTCTATGTTATTTTTTATTATTTATCTTGAGATTAAAATCAGACTTTATTGTGTCATGTTCAATATTCTATGGGAAAATATATCTATAGCAGATCTTGTCTCACCAACTGCCATTCACAAATTGCCTGCAAGATGCAAAGCAAAGTGACATGTGGCCCAGAAAGTCATTATATGCTATGATAGATCCAATTGTGTCTGTCTCTAATGGATTCTTATATAAATTCTATCCTTAAGGTTACTTCCATGAAAGCAACATTCAAGAAGCTAGTCCGTGTCCTGGAAATGGCTGCATGGACATATCTCTCAACAGGTGGTTCTGTTCTTTGTCCCTGAATTCAAAGTAAGCATTACAGAGCAATTCTTTGCAGAATATTGTGATAATTTGGAAAAGAGAATAATATCTCTGAACATATTCGGAATAAATGGATCTGAATGAGGCATAAGCAAGCTTATCTAGAAGTGTTGCGCAACCCTCCTTCTGCCTTTAATTATGAGCAGGACATGCTGTTAAAGATCCCATCCTTGCCAACAACTAGGGAACTGTCCTTCATTCCAGAATAAATCCAAAATTTATTTAGAACAAAGGCTTATATCCTGCAGTCTCTGTTCCTCCCCTGCTACGAAACCTATAGAATAAATACATCCATTGGGGAAGAGTTGCTGCCATTGTTGATGAATTTGTGTGTTCATATTTCTGAAATAATTATCAAAGTAGTAAAAGACTTGCTTAGGTTTAGAATGAGCTTTCGTATTTGTTTGTATCTTAAAAAATATTAAATAGTCTTAAATAGAAAACAGTCTCTTCTTTCCTTCTTCTAGCAGCATATACCTGTAGATTTGTGTGTATACTTGTATTGGGTTTCTGTGTCAAGGTTTTGGTAGTGGAGTGCTGCAGCGGTGGCTTCTGTGAGAAGACAGGAGAAGCTGTCCCCGTGTCAGACAGGGCCAGCTCCAGCCAGCTCCAAGACGGACCTGCTGCTGGACAAAGCTGAGTCCATCAGGGATGTTGGTATTGCCTCTGTGATAACACAGTTAAGAAGGGGTAAAAACCACTTCACAACAGCTGGGAGAGAGGAGCGAGAATGTGTGGGAGAAACAACTCGGCAGACACCAGTCAGTGAAAAAGAAGGGGGAGGAGATGCTGCAGGGCCCAGAGCAGAGATTCCCCTGCAGCCCATGGAGAAGACCGTGATGATGCAGGTTGTCCCACTGCAGACTGTGGAAGTTCATGGTGAGACAGATATCCAACCCGCATCCTGTGGAGGACCCCACACCAGAGCAGCCATATATGCCCTGAAGGAAGCCTACAGAGAGCCCATACAGAAGCAGGCTTCTGTCAGGAACTGCATCCCATGGAGAGGAGCCCATGCAGAGCAGGTTTTCTGGCAGGACCTGTGACCCCACAGGGGACCCACACTGGAGCAATCAGTTTCTGAAGAACTGTACCCCATGGAAAGCACCCACGCTAGAGCAGTTCTTGAGGAACTGCAGCCTATGGGAGGAACTCCTTGGAGCAGTTTGTGAAGGACTATATCCCATGGGAGGGTCGCCACAATGGAGCAGGGAAGACCATGATGAGGAAAGATCAGCAGAGATGAAGCATTATGAACTGAAAGCAACCCTCATTCCCCATCGCCCTGCTCTGCTCGGGAGGGAGGAGGTAGAATTGTTGGGAGTGAAGTTGAGCCTGGGAAGAAGGGAGGGGTGGGAGAAGGTGGTTTTAGATTTGTTCTTAATTCTCATTATCCTACTCTGTTAAATTGGCAATACATTAAATTAATTTCCCTAAGCTGAGTCTGGTTTGCCTGTGATGCTAATTGGTAAATGATCTGCCAGTCCTTATCTCAACCCAATCTCAACCCACGAGCTTTTTGTCCTAATTTTCTCCCCCTGTCCTGTTGAGACGGGGGAGTGATAGAGCAGCTTGGTGGGCACCTGGTGACCAGCCAAGGTCAACCCACCACAAAATCTGAACACATCTACTCATTTAAGGCGTAAAAAAGATATGCTTCTGCTTGTTATATATATAAATTTCTCTTCCTTTATTCCTTTTCCACAGGTTTCCATTAGATCAGAAGTGAGAAGAACAACTATAGGTTCACAGAATCCTAGTTATATACTTCTGTTGCTGTAGATGATATGTAGCATTTTTTGTGTAAAACTCCTAACCATTTTCAGATTAATTAAATTTTTTTTCTTCTATTGAAAATAACAAACATAACAGCAAGAAATATGAAGATTATACATGGAAAATATTTCGCTTTATTAATAAAGTGCTTGGATTCTTGCAAAATTTGAAATCAAAATCTGTAGTGTCTATAATAGAATTGTATACAAATGCATCTTTTATTTGTTTTTCAATTTTGTGAAGAAATATTGCACATTTTAAAACATTTCCACTGGAAAGAGCAAACCCTGAAGGGGAATTTTTTTAGGAATTTCCAGGAAGAACCTGGATGTAGAATTTTTATTTTTGACACAAAATGAAGAGGTTTCATAGCTTTCCATTTGGGAAGCTTCCTCTATATGTCAACCTTATTCTTCTCAGAAAATGTTAATATGTAAAAGAACTTAATTCTTCACTTTTACAGCACATTTTCAGGGAAATTGATTAGTTTAAAAACAGGTACCTTTTGTGAAGAAACTCTTAGCTTTAAACTTTTTACACATATAAGGATTTATAAGGTACAAAGACGGATTTTTAATGCAGATTTATATTTACTTGATATCATTCTGCACAATTCTACCTGAGAATCTGTCAAAAAGAATTTCTAGATTAATTTTACTTGATACAATACAGGATCTTCAGTTGCATGTCCATTACTGCCATGCACGTGTAATTCAGGTGTGCCTCTTTACTGCACAGCGTACCTTGCTGCTTTGCAGGCATGTCACTACCTTCAGATCACCGCTTTTTCACAGTTAGGCCCAGGAAATGTATAAATGATAGATGAAATAGGATGGTGGCACGGACTTTTTAAGGAAGCTCAGAGAACGTGACGAAGGTGGGTCTAAGAGCTAAAAAGTTCCTTCTGTCAAAACCACTGAAGAACATACGCCTTGCTATTCCTCTGTAACTGCACTAAAGCCCACTAAGATGTCAACTCAAAATGATGGGAAGGCCCTTATTCTCCATCCCAATAGCTCTGAAGAAGCTATTGATTTTTTTTTTGTAAATAATAAGCCCAGTTGCAGGAGAACCATAAAACGTCATGTTGCTCTTTCCAAAAGTGCTACCATGTAATGTCAGTAGCTTTGGTTTTATTTAATTTTGTGATTAAAGTTTTTATTGATTTCTCTGCAGTGTAGAATATATCAATATCTTTGGTTTCAAAGGAGCATTCGGTAGCACAGAAATAGAGAAGGACTCAACATAGAAGCAGGCGCTTTATTTTAAATTTATGAAACCTCCATAGCGAATCCCCTGAGCATGCTGCCAGCAATACCTTTCAATTGTGCAACTCAGCCTGTGTTGTCAAACCAAGTCCCTTTGGTGCATCTCAGTTCACGCGCTTGTGTTTTTTAACTAGAAAGAAGCTCGTTTAGGAGTCAGTAGGAACTAATATTATTATATAGAAAGCTTTTAAGCCGTCAAGCGAATGCCTTCACAAGTTACTGTAAATCATGCATGCTTATCCCTTCTCTACCATTGGCAGGCCATGGCATGCTGCCTGGGAGAGGAGGAGAGAGGTCTTTCTGTTGGAGCCTACGAGGACTCGTATGCTTCACACTTCTGAAGAATTATAGCCTCCCTGGGTTCAGCATGGATGATGAAACCAAAGCCCTGGCCACTGTCACACCTGCAACTTCTATGATGTCTAGAAAGACATGGACGTGTTGTGTTGGAGTGGGCCCAGAGGAGGGCCACAAAAATGATCAGAGGGCTGGAGCACCTCTCCTATGAGGACAGGCTGAGAGAGTTGGGGTTGTTCAGCCTGGAGAAGAGAAGGCTCTGGGAACACCTCATTGCAGCTTTTCAGTACTTAAAGGAGCTCATAAGATAGATGGAGAGAGGCTTTTTACTGGAGCCTGTAATGATACGACAAGGCGTAACGGTTTTAAAAGTAAAAGAGGGCAGATTTAGGTTAGATATAAGGAAGAAATTTTTTACTATGAGGGTGGTGAGACACTGGAACAGGTTGCCCAGAGAAGTTGTGGATGCCCCATCCCTGGAAGTGTTCAAGGTCAGTTTGGATGGAGCTTTGAGCAGCCTGGTCTAGTGGGAGGTGTCCCTGCCCATGGCAGAGGCTGGTTGGAACTAAATGATTTCTAAAGATCCCTTCCAACTCAAACCATTCTGTGGTTCTATGATTCTATAAACCCATAATACAGATTCAGTGGTTCATGGTTACAGAACTTCAAACAAAGCCACTCATCCAACTTACACACCTGTTTTTCCCCCAGGGTTGTTGTATAGTAGCGCATTTCAACAACAAACACATTGGCAGCCTTACATGGGGAAATTGTTACAGCCCACTCACACCTGAGTGCACGTGCATAATTCTTGGTATGTCATGAGGAGACCAGGCCTTGTAGGTTGGTGAATTCATAAATGACATAGGTAGAAAATCCTTTCACAGAAAACACAGCCCAAATCCCCTAGAGTACTTGAAATGGTTTTTTGAATAAACAGAGAAAGAGCCAAAGAAGAAACTGAATTCACAAAAGGAATCTCCAGATAAAAATGGAGCAGAGTTTACCTGAATGCACACGTTACTTTATTAATGTGGTTTTTTTTCAGACAGGAAGGAGGTTGCCTAATAACCTCTTTGACAAGCCCCCGTCTGATCAGCTCCCGTTTCCACTTTAGAGAGAGATTCCACATCTAAGTGGTTTGTAAAGGGTTAATTAATTATTAATAATGTCTGAATACATAATAGGTGCAAGGGGCTATGCCATAGCTGGATGTAAGCATGCCGGTATGAGGTACTCTCGTTAATGGTGAACCATGGATAAAAGCAACCTGTTGACCCGCTGGACTGCTTACAACATTCTTAAACATCTATGAACATGTTATCTATGAACATTCAAACCTTTGAATGCATTTTGTAAGTAAATCCTTATTACAAAAGTGTAATCCTTTTTCCTTTCCTTTTATCAATCCATTGCTTTTAAACATTAAAAATGGCATGACGGCATAAGACCAGGTTGCAAAGGCATAAGTGCAAAAACAACTGACAGAGCGGGATACTGAGGGTTTGCGGGAGGACCTAAACACGTGTGCTGTGTCCTGCGCTGGGAGAGCAGGCGGGGTGAGATGGCTTCTCCTCAGTAAAAACAACATGTCGAAAGAATTCAATAAAAACAGATGAGCTTCATTTTTGCTACAAGGGTGGCCATTCCTCTTGACCCTATGAGCCACGTGCCCAGATCTTTGTGTGGCTGAGAGCCATGAGACACACACCTCGGAGACCCTAAAGGAAAGGGACCTCCAGGAGCGTTTCGGGGGCAGGAAACACTAACTGCTCCCCAGGGCGCCGCCGTCACAGCCGAGGCCGGGGTGGTCTGCAGTGACCGCTCTGCTCAGTTCCCCCGTGACCCCCCCCTCAATGGCAATTTCTGCCGCCTTGCCTGTCACTGCCAGGGCTTCGCCTCCCACGGCAGAGGAGAGCTCCCACACTCTCCTGCCTGCACAGCCCCATCGCCCTGTTCTGCCCAGGTTTAACCCCAGTACGAGAGCCGCATTTCAGCTGCTTGCAAGCCTCGGGCCACTGCTATTCTACAAGAACAAAAAGGAAAAATAAATTGGAGGAAGAGAAAAGTGTGCTTACTTTGCTAACCATAGCTGTTATGCCATCTTTGTCAGTTTGTCCCATCTATCTATTTCTTATTGTGTGTAGATTAGGCGACCTTTTGGGCAGAAATCCTGTTTTCACAATGTGGTCATTGCAATTCCTAAACAAATGGATGAAAACCTAACATACGTCCTTGTATCTAAGTAAATCTGGTGGGGAGCCATGTTCACCTAACTGACCAGTGCCCCAATCCTTTGGTCTTGGCAAAACCACTAAACTCCTTGGGAATGTTTCCTCAGATGTTATGAGGTACTGTTCCTATTATGGCTTTTAAACTGGGTTTGTTCCACTCTTAGTTCATGTTCAAACCACCAACAACTAGTTAATATTATTATTAAGGTCTTAAACCAGCATGTTTTAGTGCACAGATGCATGGTCTCCTTTTAAGCATGGGCAGAATGTTTCCATCCTGCCAGGCTTAGTTTCAGACATCTCAACCCCACAAAAACCTCACCACTCTTCACTGGAACACCACAAAAACCCCTAACAAGCAGGCAGGGAAACATTTGTTACTCCTTTCCACTTCCAGAACGTCTGATCATTCAGGACCCACCATAAATATTTCCTGGCTGAATTTGCCTTACACATGAACCCTGTTTTTACTTTTTTTCCCCTTCCCTTTTTTTTGGCCTTCTTTACAAGCATCGTTGCAATTTGTCAGCAAGCAACTTGGGCCAATCTCACAAATAGTTTAGTTAACAGCTTATGAAATGAAATGATGTAAGGGACCACTCCAAACAGGGTCAATTTAAACAGGCTGCCAAGTCTGTAACCTCGAGGGACTTGGATGGGGTTGAGGGGAGGCACCAAGCAGTGTGGGCTTGCAAAGATTTCTGCCAGGTGGGCTACAGATGTTCGGCTTCAGTCCACTTGCATGGCATTCACCTAGGGAGATGCTAATTCGGTCCTACGCACGTAGAAAATTAGCATGCGTATACACATTCACCCTGCAAAGGCCCCTCTCTGGCTCTGCTTTCTGAAGTGCTAAGGTTTATAGGTAGAGTAAAATGGCTTCGTAGGAAGCCGCAGCACTGCTTGTATCAGCCCTGAGTTTGAATTCGTTTAGTCAGCTATCTCAGAAAAACAAAAACACAGTGTCCCTTACTATAGATGGAAGCTGCGTTTCACGGCACAGGCAGCTGCGGTCACTGTCTTGCAGCTGTTAAATGAAGAAATACCATGTGAACACTTGGTCTGGTTTCAAAAGACCTAAAAACACTGGCCAAGAAAAATGGTACATCACGGTGCTGCTTGGCCATTTGCCAAGACAAAGAAACTTGTAGATTTCTAGGGACAAGAGGCCATGTGAAAGGAATTTTCCTCCTTTCAAAGGCACATCAAAATATACCGGAGGGTTTATTTATTTATTTATTTTGTGTGTGCTCTTGGCAAAGGTTTGATTGATCACTAATGCAGTATCAGCATTAAACACACATCACTTAAAGAACAACTCAGAAAACAAGGCAAAGGGCGATATTTTAAAACCGTAGGTCTGAGGTGCACCAAAGAAGTTAAAGGCAGAATTATTTCACACATCGAATAACAAGTAGATGGATAAGAGTCCCAAAAAGGCAATTAAAGATAAAAGTTTATAGGGAGGAAAGGATTATTCTGTGGCAAAGGCTCAAGAAAAAAAGCTATTGGAACAAAATTCTTTTTTTTTTTTTTGACTCAGGCTCAGACATCGGCATGGGCATGTCCACAGGGCAAAATGCTGTGCTGTGGAGCAGAGGTTCACAAGTTCTCCCTGCAAGACCTACCTCAAATCCCCAAACAATATAGATGCAATGCTCTGCTAATGGCTAATATTAATTCGGAGATGACAGTCCTCCGCATAGGGCTTTCCTCACTACCCGAGCTAATGCATATGTCCCCCCAAGGAGCTGCAACTACAACCTCCTTTCACTACCTGCAAAAGAGGGACAATTCCAGTGCATCTCATTTGCATCAGGAACAATTGCATACGTATCAGGAAACTGTCTTCAGAGTCAGCTGAAAATTTCATTAGAAATGCAGCACGAAATAGTAAGCTTTCTCATTGCTTTTGTTTGTCTGTTTCTCCAGAAGGATGGAGAGAGATGTTTAAAAAGCCAGGCAGAGGGATATAGGACACCCAAAAAGAGATCAGGTCCTCTGGGGGGAATTATATTTTCTTCATTCTAAAGCATCTTCTGCAGCTAGCTGTGCAACACGTCTGGCTTGGGCCAGCTCCTGGGCTTGTTTATGTACTGGAGACTGAGTGCCAAACTCTCCTGACAGGAAATGAGTGAGACTGCAAAGAGAGTATTTCGACAATACAAGAGAAACTCGTAAGTTTTGGTAACCATGTTATTTTATTGGTTTGTTTGTTTAATGTTGATACTATATTAAAGGTCAAAGGTACAATAGATGTTAGGGGAAATAAATATGCTGGTGAACAGATAAACGCTATGGAACCCCCAGTAATTAACAAGGTCCATATGTATAGTTTGTTCATAAGAGAAGAAACTTTTTTCCCTTCAATCTGAAAAGGCAAATCCCTTTTTTGCTAAATCTACATGCAGAGTTTATGAAGCAAACCTTGCCGCCCTTTCTCAAGGGAAACTCCCACTGAGCTCAGGGGGAGTTTCCTCTGAATAAGACTTTGGCCTATTATTTTGGTCTTCTTTACCTTGCCCTTGAAAATCCTCTTCAGCTTCAGGCGCCATAAAATTCAGTGCTGGAGTCACCCCACACTGACCACGCTTCTGTGAGCAGAGGACATGTTCCCAGGCTCTTTTGCCTGGTTCTCGGAAATAATATTTCCATTTCCACTTGATTTTCTTGCTCACATTCCTCTGTGTGTACAAATTTAAAGAAGGAAGTTAAACTTCCTGTGTGTGTTAGTCTGAAATAGCATCCGAGGACTGGAAGAAGCGGTTGTATTATGGACTTAGTCCAAAGCTCTAAGAGGTCGAGGGAAAGATTCTCGTGACATCACCAGCTTTAGGATTAGAGTCCATTTGCAATAGAAAACTTGAGAAATATATTCATCCTTCTCATAGGACACTAGCCAGATAGCCTTTGCCAAGAATATTCCACAGATCTCTGCTAGAAGAAAGAGGTTAAAATCAAAGCCATCAGAACACACAGTTAAATGCATTGCATCTCATATGAAATATGTGTAAGAATCACTACCAGGAGATTACGATGGAGGCGAAATGCTATTTGGAATTGAAGCCAAATGCTGATTAAAGGAAGCTGAATGCTTCGCGCAGTGACCCCTCCCACAAACATATCTTGCTTTTGCATTCCCTTTGTGCTCCAGCAATCCTCTGCGACTGCATCGTTATCCCATTCAAAGTGTCCATCCTAGATGCTCAACAACCAGGACTAGTTGATAGTCTCATTTTCCCCAGGATTCCCCAGAGCACAAGTGAGCAGAGCTGGGATTCCAACCTTCAGCTGCTGGTCCTCCAGAGCCCTCCTAACCATGGCTCTGGATTTGTCTTGGAGAGATTGTTCAACATCTGAACTTATAAAAATAATTTAAAGAGTCAAAATCAATATCACACTGAACATTTCTAGGAAGAGAATTTAAATATTGTCATTAGCCCCAATTTTCAGGCACAGCTAAAGATTTTTTACACCACCCTTCAAAGCTGTCATGCTCTGTGAAGAACTTTAGAAAGGTAAGGTTGTGGGTTTTCGATGACATTCTGTGGTTAGCCAAGGAACAAGTCACAGCCCTCACCAGAAGCATCATCAGGGCCCATGCTGAGGCTGAGTGGTAGTTCCCCCCCTTACCCCTTCTCTGTGAGCAGTTGCATCAGAAAGGCCGCGGGGATGACCGGCGTCAGGACCTGGGAGGGGAAATGAGGGGGTGAGCCATGACTCCTGCATTGAGGACTTTCTTTGAAGAGCTGCCAGTCTAGGATCTTTCACCAGTAATAACACTTGTTTCCTAAAAAAATCCAAAGGTAATAAATTACAGGGAGAACAAGGTATTTTATGCTTTGTGGTGTGATGATCAAAAGATGTTATCATTCCGTTTCATGTTTGCAGACAGTTAGTTGTTACTCCAGGTAAGTAACAGGCAGCTATTTTTTCCTTTGAATGCTGAAATTTTATCTTCTTGTCAAAGGATGGTCTGTGGGTGAGTCCACAAGGGAAAAGAGAGGAGACTCTTCACCCTTCTGGCTCCCCTTTCTGCCTTGTCTGGGATCCAGCCTCAGGTTCTCCAGTAGGAATACTGATGCGGAGAGTAACACTGGGAAAAAGAAAGAACAGAGGCAAAAATGTCAGGTGCCTCTCTGGTTAGTATTTACAGAATATGCTAGAGAAATTTTGCTGGAATATCTAAAGGATTTAGAAACAGAATCATAGGATGGTTCAGGTTGGAAGGGACATTAAAGATCATCTAGTTTCAGCCCTCCTGCCTGGGGGCTGGAGGGTAGGGGACGGGGGGTAGTAGGCTGGAGGTAGAGGAATGGGTAGGGACACATTCCACTAGAGCAGGTTACTCAAAGCTCCATCCAACCTGGCCTTGAACACCTCCAGGGATGGGGCATCCACAGCTTCTCTGGGAAACCTGTTACAGTGTCTTCCCACCCTCATAGCGAAGAAATTTTTCCTAATATCTAATCTAAATCTGCTCTCTTCCAGTTTAAAACCATTATCCTTCATCCTATCCCCACACTCCCTGATAAAGAGTCCTTTCTCATCTTTCCTGTAGGCCCCCTTTAAGTACTGGAAGGCTGCAATAAGGTCTCCCCGGAGCCTTCTCCAGGCTAAACAACCCCAAATCTCTCAGCCTGTCTTCATAGGAGAGGTGCTCCAGCCCTCAGATCATCTTCGTGGCCCTCCTCTGGACTCACTCCAACAGGTCCATGTCCTACTTATGTTGCGGGCCCCAGAGCTGGATAGAGTACTCCAGGTGGGGTCTCACCAGAGCGAATAAGGTCAGAATCACCTCCCTTGACCTGCTGGCCACGCTTCTTTTGATGCAGCTTGGGATGCAGTTGGCTTTCTGTGCTGCAAGCATGCATTGTTGGCTCATGTCCAGCTTTTCATCCACCAGCACCCCCAAGTCCTTCTCGTCAGGGCTGCTCTCAATCCATTCTCTGTCCAACCTGTATTTGTGCTTAGGATTGCCCCAACCTACGTGCAGGACCTTGCACTTGGCCTTGTTGAACTTAATGAGGTTCACATGGGCCCACCTCTCAAGCCTGACCAGGTGCCTCTGGATGGCATTCCTTCCCTCCAGCGTGTTGACTACTCCACACAGCTTGGTCTCATTGGCAAACTTGCTGAGGATGCACTCAATCCCACTGTCCATGTCATCAACAAAGATGTTAAACGGCACCGGCCCCAGTACTGACCCCTGAGGAACACCACTCATCACTGGTCTCCATTTGGACATCAAATGGTTGACAAAAACTCTTTGAGTGCAACCCATCCAGCATATTCCTTATCTACCGAGTGGTCCATCCATCAAATCCATGTCTCTCCAATTCAGAGACAAGGATGTTGTATGGGACAGTGTCAAATGCTTTACCCAAGTCCAGGTAGATAATGTCAGTTGCTCTTCCCTTACCCACCAACGCTGTAACACCATTGCAGAAGGCCACCAAATTTATCAGACATGATTTGCCCTTGGTGAAGCCATGTTGGCTGTCGCTGATCTGCTCCTTATTTTCCATGGTCCTTAGTATAGTTTCCAGGATCCATGGTCTTGCCAGACACAGAGGTGAGACTGACTGGCCTGTAGTTCCCCGGCTCTTCCTTTTTCCCCCTTTTAAAATGGGGGTTACATTTCCCTTTTTCCAATCAGTGGGAACTTCACCAGACTTCCGTGAGTTCTTGAATATGATGGATAGTGGCTTGGCAACTTCATCTGCAAGTTCCTTCAGAACCCATAGACGAATCTTATCAGGGAGCATGGATTTCTGCACCTTCAGGTTCCTTAGATGGTCTCGAACCTGATCTTCTCCTACAATGGGCGGTTCTTCATTCTCCCAGTCCCTGCCTTTGCCTTCTGTGGCTTGGGTGGTGTGGCAAGATCTCTTTCTGGTGAAGACAGAGGCAAAAAAAGTCATTGAGTACCTCAGCCTTCTCCATATCACGGGTAATAAGGTCTCCTGTTTCCTTCTGAAGAGGGCCTACATTTTCCCTAGTCTTCCTTTTACCACTGACATACCTGTAAAAGCTTTTCTTGTTGCCCTGGCTGGCTTTAACTCTATCTGGGCTTTAGTTTTCCTAACGTGATGCCTGCTGCTCAGACAATTCCTCTGTATTCCTCCCAGGCTACCTGTCCTTCTTCTACCCTCTGTAGGCTTACTTTTTGTGTTCAAGTTTGTCCAGGTGCCCCTTGTTCATCCATGCAGGCCTCCTGGCATTTTTGCCTGACTTCCTCTTTGTTGGGATGCATTGCTCCTGAGCTTGGAGGAGGTGATCCTTGAATATTAACCAGCTTCCTTGGGCCCCTCTTCCCTCCAGGGCTTTATCCCATGGTACTCTGCCAAGCAGATCCCTGAAGAGGCCAAAGTCTGCTCTCCTGAAGTCCATGGTAGTGAACTTGCTGTGTGCCCTCCTCACTGCCCTAAGGATCTTGAACTCCACTTAGGATGACACACAGCTCTGAGTTCTCCACAAATTTACAAATATTTGTACAATATTTGTGCAACAGAGCTCTGACTCCATTGCTGGAGTACCAGGACAGTCCTCCTCCAATCCTACACCCTGTGGACACTGTGGCTTAAAAGTCACCATGAAAGAGACCAAGCCTCTTTTCTTGATCTGAAAGAATCAGAAATCTTTAATTTCGTGGTGGTTTGTTCTAGTTTTTATGCTGTTCTATATTTCCAGGTTCCATCTGGTACCTGAAATGAAAATGTTGTGAGAAGCAATTCTGGTAGTACAGCTGAGGTGGCAAAGAACAAAAGCAAATCCCTATAAAAAAAGGCAACCACATCTTAGACTGATATCTAATCTTGATTAGATTTTTAGTATTTCTTTGAAAGTTTCCACTTTGCATCTCAGGAAATAAACCCTGCATGTTGTTCTTTAAATGCAAAAGCCATTGGATAAACTGAATCTTAAAACAAAACACAAAAAAAAAAAAAAAGAAAAAAAAGATATATTTGTAATGCAACATCAAACAATTGTTCTATTGGCACACCTTCATAATGGTTTCTTTATGCAAACTTTATAGCCTTCGCACCGTTTCCTGATTCTGTTGTTTCCAGTACATTTATTTCAATGAACACAGGTGTAAACCTTTTAAACAATTCTGAAGATCAGTCCTTATTCTCGTGCTTTAGGATGTGCAGTTATACAAAGAGCTTGCATAAACTGCTAGTGGGTAGCATAAATGGAGCATCCTCCTCTTCAAGCTACACCATTTACACCCCTGTGTAAGTACGTAGTGTTTATGGTATACTTCCATGCTGCTTCTTATTTCCTACGGAGATCTTTTTTTACATTGTTAGATAGATGAAGAACAAAACAGGAGCATAGGGTAAATTGCTTTGAATAAACAAGAACTGACCAGATCCTTTACCAAGACCTTGAATTAAATAAAATCTAAATCCTTTGTGTGTTTACATAGAAGAGTTTGCGTCCTTCTACTTTCTGGTCTGATCCAGTCCTGTGAAGATTAATTTGTCAGTATACACATCCAGTCACAACCCAGCAATACTGCAACCTTTCAAGAGGCTCTACTGTGGCAGGATTTCTAGCCTAGTTAGCCTAGTTTCTTCTCCATATGTTCTAAATTTGCAGGCATTTCTTTGGACCTTGAAATGTCAAGATATGAACAGAGGTAATCTGAGCTTTGGGCAAAATTGGCTGCTGAATCTCACACTATGGCTCGAGTCCCATCTCAAGGTTTGAGGCTTGTTTGTCATCAAACCAGAATAGTGATAATATCATACAAAATATTCTTCAACTTCTATCTCAGCAATTTCAGTACCATAATATTTGTATAATAGCAAAATTTACATTGCTTTCTTGTCTTCTCTATGTCTTCAAAGCATGTGCGGGATTTATTATTATCATTATTCTTCTTTGGTATTTTATCTGTCTCCCCATCTTTGTTTGTTTTGCTGAGAATGAAAAAGTGAATCAGACGCAATAAGTTTTGGTTCTGACTTTGAAAGTTATGAGATCTGCAATCACACTCACCTTTTCCAGAAGAGAACATTGTAATCTTTGGCCATATGTTAAGAGGATTCTGTGACTTGCTGAACTTTAACAGAAATGTCAGCTTCCCTAATCAAAGTATGTGTCAGGGTTGCTCTTTCAAATGCTGGAGATACCATCTCAAACACTTCATTTATGGTGTCAGGCTGCTGAAAAGGATTTGCTTAAGTTTGCTAAGGCCATTGAGAATCATATCCTTAATGTTGTGTGGTTGGTATTGTCCTATTTGTCTTAGTAACCTTATCTCTTAGCAAAGTAGCTAGATGACAAAGATATTTTCTCTAAGGATCTTTAATCTCTTGTGTTGCATGTAAACTGTGTACAGAGAGCTTGCAATAACGTAAATTAAAAGATGTGGTTTCTCTTACCCTTTACACAGGCATTAGTCTAATATTGCTGAATTCTACCACGGTGAATGGGATACTTTATGAATAGCTGCAAAAAAGATTGGAAGGATATCAGGGTGGAAGCTTTATAGCTTTTTTTCCCCTAAAAAGAGAATGCTGGAGCTATCCCAGGGTTTCTTTGCATGGTGTGGTTTAGCTCTACTAGCCAGCCCCTGGCAGTAGGGTGCTAACAGCAGACACAGTCCCAGCTCCACACAGTCCCAGTTCTGAGCTGTGCTCAGAATATAAGATGAAGAAGTTTTAAAACAGTGTATTTAAGGACATGATGATATTTTCCCTGAGTATTTTCGGTTTTTATTGAAATCAGTATCTGTGAAGTCTGCTCAGATCCTTAACAATTTCCTTTTGAATTTATGAGTTTGCATACTGAAAGCAGTTTTACATATATCTTCCTTTTAATTCGCATGGGAAAGATATTCACTAAGTCATTTTATTTCTTTTTCTCATGGGAGAAAGAGCTGCTTCACCCATCTGTATTTACGTTTTTGTTAACTCTTTTCAAAAATACAAGCTGAACTTAGATCTTGCACCTCTCATTCAGGAAGAAATCCAAAAGAAATATGGGTGAATTTAGCCTGACCAAAGAACATAAGATTGGATTTTAAGATTTTAATGGAAATTCAACCCTGTCCTTTGAGGGAGATTTTTCCCACTCAGGACTAAAATAGAACTGCAGTTTGATGAGCACTGTTAAACAGGAGCATCTTTATTCAAATCTTCACCTGTTACAGAGCTATGCCAGTTGCATTAAGACTGACATTAAGGAAATATAAAATATTTCAATAACTTATTTTCCACACTGCTCTTCCTTTAACATGTTTTGTTTATGGATTATAACATTTATAGAAGCAAAATAAAAATAAGTCTTTGTAATAGTGATTATGTGTAGCGTTTTGAACACACGATAAGAATTGTTAATGTTTTGCAACATGCCAGGCCAAATCCAAAAAGCTATTTTTGAAATATCATTCTGTAAATGTTTTTAATTTGTGGGCCCACTTTGCCTGTAACCTTACCAGGCTCCTGATGGAGGCCATGGCCCTGGCCTGTCCATAAGAGACCAAAGATCCTCCAGGATGTTACTACACAGCAGTCGCTGAGGTCCATATAAGCATGTATGAGCCACCTCCTGAAGATTAATAGCCAGGGTATTAACTCAGCACACTGCAACACCACCCAGCACAGCCAGTTTAAAGCCTCCTCAGATACTCTAGCAGAGATCGCAGTGTTGTCAGCCCATGTCCCGACTGGACACGCTCCTGAGCACCCTGCTCTTCATCTCCAAAGGTGCCTTCCCATCTTAACCAATTCCGTGATTCTGCAGTATATCATTACTCCTCCTCTCTTTTCCCCTGGCTCTTCAAATATTGAAGTACTTCACCTCATTTCATGAAGCAGATTAATCCAATATCACCATGTAAAACTGCCGGCTATGCTTCCCAGGGCAATTCCCCCTCCTCTCCGTCCTTCCCTGCCCTTGTAGCAAGGAGCCTTGGCAGACCTGTTTTAATCCCCTGCCCTTCTTGAAGGTGGCAGCCCCCTCCACCTGATGATGTGCAGAGTGAGAGCCGTTTCCCAGTCTGCTGTGCTGCCGATGCGAAGGCACGGCCGGGAGCAATGAGGAAAAGGATGGAGCCGGCAGAGCAGTGCCGACATTCAGGCTGTCACTGCTCTTTCGGGCAGTCCTTTTCCAGATAGCGTAATGAGGAATAAATTGGGACCTGGATGAATGCTCAATAGGAGAAGGGTGTAAGAAACCATCCCTCTCTCAGTGGTGCTTTTGCCTGGCCCTCATTTCGATTGCTGAATCTATTTAAAGTTTATCTTTGCCCTGCGGTGCTGGTAAGCAAGGCTGGCAATTCCCTCAGTCTGGCAGCCTCACTTTGCTGCCCTTTTCTTGAATGCGAGCGTTTTCTGTTAAAAGGATTCCATTTAATACCCTGCAAATTATCTGGGGTGGTGCAGAGCGATTTATTTTGTAAGCCTTATGCTGGGGATTGAAATTGCTTTTCCTCATCTAAACACGTGGAGCAGGGAGCGAGGCCTCCCCCCCGCCCCCCGCTCCCTATGCTGTGCGTGGGGCTTGCAGCGGCCACCGCAGCACTAACCACGGTGGCCACCGGCACTGCTGGCACCCTGGTGCAGGCTGTGATCGCCAGCAGGTAAACCTGCTGCTGGCTCCTTCCAGGGGGCAGGAGGCAAAAAACCCAAGCGGATTTTACACAGGCGGCTGTTTGAAGAGGCTCAATTCTTGAAAGAAAACAAGGCTTCAATTTGGTTATCCCTGTCTGAGGGAGAGAAAAGGTTAGACCTGCGCTTCTCACTGGGGCTTTGTACCCAGAAAGATGCCCAAGGTGCAGTCCCAGGCGTAGGATGAGCAATTAGTGGTGCTGGCACTGACCCTAGGTCCTTGTCCAGATCAAATGAAGGCAGAGCAAAGTCGCGCAGGGAGACAGCGGTGTCACATGCTTCATCCAACCTGCTTTATAAACCGAAAAATACTAAATCTGGAGGAAAGGAATCCCCAAACTTCCTGTTTTTCTGAAAGCAAAGCTGCCTCAGAGTCATCTCAAATTAGAAAGAGGATACAAAAGAGCCGACTCATTTGTTTGATATAGTTTAGCAAAGAAATCCACTGCAAAATGCACAACCCAACACTTTCTTTCATGACTAAATACTTGACAGCAAACAAAGGAAAGGGAGTTTAAAACTGTATGAAAGAACCCTCTTTCCTCCCTTTCTTGGACATTTGCATCCCTACCACTATCTTTATGCGAATAACCATAAGCCCCAGCCACAATTGTACCACATAGCATAGTTATAATAAAAACAGACATTAAAAATCATCCAGCAGAATGCATTCCCACATTATTTAGGGGCATTTAGAAGAGGATTTGGTACAGATATGAATAGCGAGAGCAGCTTATAATAGTTAAAATAAATTTGTCTGGATAGAAAACTTCATGCTTCATGGTTTAGGTCAATCTCTAATTTCTAGGGATTAGAGTGAATCTTTCATAAGGGTAGATTATGCTACTGTTCCTTTCCCTGGAGTATCTTTTACTGTCTTCTGAAGATTTGCTCTTAGTCACTGCCAGAGGGTAGGTACTGCGTTTGATGTGTTTGATTCTGTAAGGCAGTTCCTGCTTCTTGATGATTTTTATTCAAAATAGGCCAGAAAGGTTAAGAATGGAAGAAATAAAGTAATATCATTCTTACTTTAGCAATGGAGGACCAAAACTTGGACACTTTTGTGGCCTTTTTCAAGGGCATTTAAAGAATTTGTGGTCCAGTCAGACCTCTTCGTTACATTATCCACAGCAACAACTTTATTCTTGACCAGTATTTTTTTTTTTGATGGAACAGCACCCTTGGTTTTAGTCTTGTTCCAGAATGAAAATCACCAAAAAAAAATGATGGCTTATCTTGAGACTCCCAGAATTCATCAGATTTTGGGTTTCAGTTGGGATGCGGTAAAGTTGGCTCACTTGTTACTGATATCACTTCCAGAACCTGCATAGCTATTTGAGCACTCGCTTAACACAAAAGTGATAGAATCTGAGATTCATGTAATGGGCACAAGAGATACAGAGTGCTGAGGAATAAAAATATGTTTGTGACTAATTCATTAGAGAAACTCCTCATGGAAGATGTAGTTGATCATGATTTCCCTGTAGTGTTGTGAAAATTAGTATCTGCCTGGGTTATATCTACCCTGTCTACCCTGTAAATGAAAAGAGCTCAAGAGAAATGCTAACGAAATGCTAGCTTCAGTCTTTTTTTTAAGAATGTGTAAATCTGGGGGGGGTGTCTGAATAATATAACTTGCTTTGATCCTAGATCTTCCGCAGTGTTTCTCTTCTTCAGGCAGAATTTGAACATAATTCCACATTGTCTGGTACAAGGGTATCTGCCCACAGGTTTGTCACAGCAGGGAAATAATTTCCACACTACCCATTTCATTAAGAGGGGCTCAATATCTCACTAATTTATTATATTATTTTCTTTTTTACAAATTAAAGTAACATCCTTTTTTACATTGGTTGTTTTGTCATTTTAAAAGACCTCTCTTGTCTCAGCTTTCTCAGCCTGTAAAATGTAGTTAATACAACTAATCTGGGAAGTTCTGGGCCTAAAGCTCTTTCATAACATGACATGATAGTATAATCCAAGTTGTATCACGTATCCAAAATGGGAAAATTTGTTCCATTTTAATACCTAAGAATAAAGATGAGTCCAGAAAAAAAAGAAAGAAAGGACATGTATTTCTCTGTCTCTCTCCTTTTAATCTGAAGAGGGTTTAAAGGTGAAGCTGAAGTTGCCACAAGATTCCTGTAACAGTTGAGCTATGTAATGAATGCTTTGTAGAAGGAGGGGTAAATATTTCCCGATAGATAATAAATTTTAGTTTATAATAAAAATTATAAATTTGTAATTGAAAACAGGAAAAAAATTTCCACCTGATTCATTCTTCCAAAATCTTTGGATTCCACAGCTCTCTTCACTCAGATCTGCCTGGTTCAAGCATGGGACATGGGCTATCCAACCCTATTATCATGCAAAACCATACGGAGTTTTATAGAAGGAGAACCTCAAAGTAGGGAGGTTTCCAGCCCCTCCAATGTGTGAGAAAGGATCATCAGTGAGCTTCCACTTTACACAACCAGCATGTTTGTCAGTGAAACAAAGGCGGGGAAGTACATTTCCCCTCCATAAATACGTATTGCATCAGCCTTGAGGTTTCGAAACCAAATTAAATTCCTTTCCTTCTGGTCTCACTGTTGTATAGAGTGGCCACAGGCTGCCGCGCAGCTGCCATTTACGCGGCCTTACATGCTCAGGAGTCACTGAAGGGTCTGTCTGGTTCGGTTCTGCAGCTAGTGTTTTATCAGGGCTAAGGGCTCACTGGTGTTTTTCAAATGCTATGCAGGATATCTATTCACAGAAAATGAAATACCTGTAAAGTAATAGATGCACATGTGCAGTAGCTTTTACCTGCAAATATCCTGAGCTGAGGGTCAAACATGTGGGTCTCTTACAAGCTTATCCCTTCTTTCTGCTTTAAACCTCCCAGCAGAATGACTTGAAAATTTCAGGGGCAAAATAAACAAATCAGACTGACAGAATTGGAGAAAAGCAGCTTAAGAGGAGCCTGTCAGCACAACCTGCTCCCTTTTCTAACCTGGCAGCAATTCCCTCTGGGTTCCTGCCGTTCTCCTCTGCATTTCCCTTCCAACGCTCATTTCCCTATGGAGCTCCCTCAGCCCATCCGATCTTGAACATCTGCTGGCATTGAACTCCTGCAACTCTCAATCTGTTTCCCCTTGGCTTCCTTCTTCCTTCCAGTTCATCTTTCTTATTTTTGTCTTGGTGAGACTTCCCTCCTTCTTCTCTCCGTCTTCCTGCTGCTATCACCATTTTCATCTCTCCGCTCTCTGGGTGACACCAGACTGACTCTCACTGGTGAGGAGACCTGAGCGGGTTGAGTCCCCCGCCCCGAGGCAGCCACATCTGCCTGCTAACTTGCTGCCACCCAAGGGTCAGTCCTACTCCTCTCCTTCAGACTACCGGCATTCCTCCGCTTCCCCTTTGGTTGTTCTAGTGTTTGACCTGAAATAAGCTGGCTACACGACCTTGAAAGTGATGGGAAACTAACCCAGCAGAAAGTAGTGAGTAGTTTTCTACCAGTTCAGTGAGTTAAACTGGCTGACTGAAGCAGGACGCTGCTGGGGGAGGAGGTTTAGTTTTCTTGCCCTCTATACCTGTAGTCCATAGTGGCAGGGTCATGTTGTCGGGAAACTGGGTGTGTGGATGAGAGGGGAGGTAAAGGAAGAAAAATACATGAATTTGGGAGAACCGTTGAGTCTGTACCATCTTAAGCTTGACCAAATCCATTCCACCATGTGGGATGTATTCCGTAGGCTGAGAAATACGGTGATCTTGTAAACAAGGGCCAATAAATTGCTGCCTCAATGGCAGGCCTTACTGCAGGACAGTTGCTCCTGCTCATTCCCACAGACAGGTCTGACCAGTCTGAATATAAGCCCAGAAGCATTACAGCAACCCAGGCCTCTGTCTGGAGGCAAGGATGGAGGACTTGGGTTCCCCCACCTTCAGCTGAGGGTTCTTGATATGTAATTTTGTGCTTCATCTCATCAAAAAGCCACATAAACATGAATATCCATGTTAATTACATTATAATTCAGCCTTAAAGAGGAAGAAGCTGAGACTGCAGAGGTTAAGTGACATGTGTCTACAAAGGGAACAGTCTGAGATCAGCCCCTGTCTCCACTAGTTGTCAAGAACCAGAATTTTAGCTCCTTAGTTTGGGAGAAATACTATTAAAGACAAAGGGGTCTAATGGCTTAAGCATAAAGCCTAAGTTTGACTTTAAGCTCTTTCAATAACTCCGAGTAGCCTCAGGTAAGCTGTGTAGTTCTCTAATGTAAAACAATAATGGATAAGGGTGCTCTGACAGGCACATCATTCTTATTCCAGTACAAATTGGAAACCTAATGTTGGGAAAAATTAAGCAGGGCAAATAGAAATTAGCATGTAGAAACAGGGGACTGATGTGAGAAAAGCATATACAGAGTAGTATAAGAGGAGTCTGGGGAAGTCACATGTACATCTGTCCCAAGGGACACTTTTCAGGTCTGTGGTCCTCCTATACATTTCCTGCAGAGAAGCACAAGCTTATAAGTGACACGTTAATAGGTAACATATTGATTTTCTTCCTACTTCTTCAGGTTTTGAAATACGGAAATTAGACCAAGCGATTCCTGATTCATGCAGTGTAAATAAGAGGAATTCAGCACTGATAGAGATCTGACCTGAAAAAAATTATACATGTTTCCAAAGCGGCAGTCTGCTTTATGTTCCTTATGTCATGCAATACCTTGTTGTACCAACAGGCAGGTAGGCAACTCGTCGGCAACAATGACAAACATACACAGGTGTATTGTTAGTGCAAAGTAGTTGTGCTTAATTCTCTTTTCTTTTCCCTTGATTTTTTGGAGGAATCTTTTGTAGTCATCTTTTTCCATTCCTGTATGTCTGCAGTTGATAAATTATTTCTGTTCACTTTAATCCATTTTTTATTATTCTTCCAGATCTTTTTATTTTTCTGGTGTTGCTGAAAATAAATCTTTTCAAGTCCTCAGCAGTATATTCAGAGTAATGTTCTGAACTGTATGGGCGCTTCTTCTAGGAGTTAATGAATTAGAAAATAAGGAAATAGTGTTTTAAAATTAGTTAATTATATTAACTTTAAAAAAACATGTATTAATGAATGCTGTTAACTAAATTGTCATGTATTGGTTTTGACATATTCCCCACTTGAGTTTTCATGCTGTCTCTTTGTTTCTATGCTGAGTGCATGAGTGATGTCCTAATGCACCACAGCTCTGCAGCCACATTTCCTATGGAAACAAGGCTTCTGCAGTCAGCTCTTGGACTTGTACTCCTCTAAATTTTGAACCTGATGACTGTTTTTGACAGAGAGGCAGAAGTCCCAAAGACAACGAAGTTCCTACAAGCTTCAATAAAACAAGTTGCCACATACAGAAAAATCTTCTAAGTGACTTGACTGAAGGAAAAGAACATTACATACACATACGTGGCCAGACTTCAGAGAATACACGCAGAAGAGACACCATACGAAAATACACTTAAGATAGAAATGAGCTTTAGTCAAATCTCCTTAAAAACCAAAGACAATCAACTGAGAAACGTAAATTGTAGTAAATCAGACTTCATTAATTCTAGGGCTCACCAACATAATTGTTTTCTTGTGCCAGATCAACACATTCTCGTTTTGTTGCCTTAGATGACCTTACATCTATAGCCAGTATATTTTTATTACAGTTTATTCTCAAAGCAGATCCTCCTGCAGCTGCACTTTTTCCCAGGCTCCTGCTGGTTTCACCTCTACTGCATTTCCAAGTATTTATTTTGCTTACAATGAATCACGCTCTATCTAGATTTTAATAGACTGGTAAGTCAACTGAATCAGCACTGCGTCCATGAATAGGACTTATAGCTACCTCTGTATTAGTAAATTAAGCATGCCCAGGAACATTTGCTGGCACTGTGGCAAGCTGATGCAGAGCAGCCTGCATCCGTACTATTGAATTAGCTTACCCTCCAGAACAGGGTGGCTGAATGCAAACTGCCTATGGAGAAGGACTCCTTCCCCGTGCTGTTGCTGGGAATTGCTTGGCAGTGTGTTCACTGGGGTGTTTGTACCTTTGCCAAAAACATGCCAGGCATCATCCTAACAATTTCATAGTATAAATAATCAAGCTCCAATGCCTGGGAATGTCCCTTGGCCCTGCCTAATTAACCGTATAACTTGAAACTCCCACATCCTTATCTACGGGCAGTTTGTGCATGGCCATCTCTGCTTCCAGCGTGCCAATTCAATGCTGGTATGAGTTGAGCATAACCTCTAAGCACGTGAGCTGAGCATCCCTAAGCTGTCCAATTTAAAAAAGAATAAGCTCAGACCTTCAATTTAAATGAGTTCAGATTGTTTTGCCCAAAACAGAGAAGCTGCATCTCATATAATCATCTCATCTGAAGGCTGTAAGGGAGGCAATTTCTTATAGGCAGGCTCAGGAAGCAGGGCAAACCAAGGAAGACGTGTCAACAAAACTGATTCCACACAGTCCTGAAGCTACGAGTTCTCAGTGGTCATTCTATTTTTCTGTAAAAGTGTAAGTTTCCTGGCTTTTCCAGTGCAGTGACTTTAATATAAGGCCAACAGGTGTTGAATTATTTCTGCAATGTATTATGCATCTTAATTTCTCTTTGGTCTCAATCAGAAGTCTTATCAACTGCTCAGAAATTCTGTTTGTATTTTTTGGTTTTTAACCTAAGCTGGGTTTCCTTCCTTCCTTCCTTCCTTCCTTCCTTCCTTCCTTCCTTCCTTCCTTCCTTCCTTCCTTCCTTCCTTCCTTCCTTCCTTCCTTCCTGCCACTCCTTCCCGCAACACAAAGTAGATAACTAATCCTTATACTCCTTTTAAAAGCCACACTCCAGAAAAGCACCTAACCACATGCTAATCTCAAGTGAAGAGGCTACTCACATGCTCAAAGTTATGCAAGTAATTAAGTGCTTTTGTAGATCAAAGTCTGGATTTACTGATGTGTATCTGAAGATCAGAGGCTGATCCATTACTCCAGAACACCTTGGAAATAGGTTTTATGTTTGCTCCTTCTTCTCTTGTTTGCATTCCTCTGAGACTTTGGTAATGAAGGGAACTATTTATTTTCTCACTACTAATGTTCTTGACTGGAAAGCAGAAATCCTATTTTTAGTAGTACATTATTCTGTCTCAAAAGGGAGAAGAAGAGGGAAGGATGTAAATTGTTACGAATATAATATACTTTGGATTAAGATATAAGGCTACTTTATCAAGGCTTGCTTTGTTACCATTGTTAAAGGGACCTGGTAGGGATGAAAGGAATTAGAACGGAGGCTCACATCATTGCAGTGCCTGTGCCTGGATCAGGACTTCCATGCTTCCAGGCACCTTTTCTCAGGGCCTTCCTTCTCAGTAGCAAAAGCCACACATTCCTGAAGCTCATAAAGCAAAGCTCAGATCAGGGAAGATTTTTTCATTTTATTAATTTGTTTCCATAAATTCTTGTTTAATTTATTCACATTTTAGAAGGAGTTTACATGCTTTAAATACTAAGTCACCTTTAATTTTATTCTTCAAAACCTGAGTTAATTAAAAAGAAAATTCAACTACAAAGCAAAGAATTATTTCACAATCGCTCAAGCCTATATCTCTCCTCTCTTCTGTGAGCAGCAGCTCACAGAAAGAAGTAGAACTGGCTGATCCGTGGGAGAGGTGAAAGCAAGAGAACCTGCTCCCTTAGAGCCTTGTCTCTTACCTGGACGCTGTGGGAAGTCCTCAATGAGTAAACCACGGGACCAAAATCTTCCACGAAGCTTGGAGGCGGAGCAAAATTTCCTTGCAAACCTTCTGACATTCCTGTTGGAAATCCATTGGGGAATTAATGGGGATGTAACCCTGGAACACTGATTGTAGAAGAATGTCCCTATCTCTTCCCCAACTACTCGGGCGGTAACATTCATTTCAGACTAGGATACCTTCTCTAGATCAATGCTGGTGCTTCAACATCTTAAAATGAGCTTCATAGTACTATTCTGCAAGCGATCTATTAATCTTCCCCTTTCCAGCCCTCTTCCTCCAGTGGCTGCTTTATGTACCCTAGGGCTCATGCTAGTCTACTGGGAACATGGCAATATCATTCACCCAAAGGGAAAAAAAAATCAATCCTTTTCAAGATCCCTTCATCCTGGTTCTTTGCTCTAGGCAAGCAACGTCCTCTCTGCCCTCTAGATCTGCTCTTCTGTTTAGCTTGGGATGACTTCTTAGCACAGTGACTGCCATTTATCAGACTGTCGTAATGCCCACAAATGCTTGATGGGATCTGCCTTTATACAAATGCTGTATTTGAGAACAGGATGGTTCAGCCTACTCTAGGATCTAGGCATGGCCAGATAAAAGACCCAGGGCTTTGTTCTCCAAACAGCCACCCATGCTGTAGGTCTCTTGCTAAGCTCTTGGTCAGTGCAGAACAGGGCAGGAGGGCAGCAAGGATGCTTTTGATCTTTGGAGGGGACCTTGCTTGCTTGTGGCAAAAGAACAGTTAAAATCCAGTTTGAAGGGCGTGCTAAAATCACCCCTTAAAGCTTGCAAGATCTTTTTCAGTAAGTGGGGAAAAAGTCTTTAGATCAAGATATCTGACGTATGATGATACAACTCAGCCTGTGAGGCAAAATGCTTAACGAAATGGAGGCCAAAAGAGCCTCAAGGAAGAAAGTTCAAGGAGAATCAATTAGCACTTTCCAGTCATCAAAACCAAACATGCACAACCATAGCTGTTCATCACAGTTGAATCTATTCTCACACAAGCAAATACATGGGCGGTGAAAGTAAATAGCTGCATTACCCTAAGTGCCTCATAATCATCCTTAATTATGAAGAACAACCATTATTACTATTATTATTACTATTAGACCTGTTAGACATAACACTGGCTTCAGGAGGATTTGAATTAGGCCTTAAAGTGTCCCATACTGTTATGGCACTTGCCTATAATTTCCATTTCTATTTTCTGATGCTTTCTTTAGTTCTGCTTTGCCATAGTAAAAATAAAGCTATTCTAGTGGAAGGAATTTAATCTCTCAATTTAAAACACTGATTTTGCTCAATCACTACCAAAATTTTTATTACGTCTTAGTTTGGTTTTTCATTTCCATTGTGTTTGCAACAGTCTACATATAAGACCCTGACAGATATAAACAGTTTCTATAAGAGCAAAGATCTCTCCCTAACATCATTATGCTAATGCTTTGTAAGCATAGCACCTATGGGAATTTCAAGTTGTCAGGTTTTTTTCTGAAAGGCATGTGTTATGCCAGTGTATAATATACACTGTCTCTGCTGCAACATTAAACCACGGAAGAGAAGAAAATTTAATCCAACTTGCAGAGCAATTATTCAAAACTAAATAGAGCAGTCACTTGCAGTAGGGATAAGAACAAACCAAAACTCTCATGTAAACCAAATTCCCGACACTTTATTTCACTCCCTGCCTTTCTTTTTCATTACTACACATGCCTGATCAGAGTAAATCTGGTCAGGTTGTCCCTTTCCCTCTGCAGAATCTGGTTTCTTTGTAATGACAGACTTTGCCAAGCGGCATTAAATGACTTTCTGTTAAGGACTGGGAACATCTTAATTACATATCCTAGGTACAATTTTCCTTTTCTACAACTGCCCACACTCCCAGTCTTCCTGAAGGCAATCCAAGTTACAAGTCCACTAGTCCTTCAAAAGGAATTCCAGGAGTTAAAACTCAGGATCTCATTTACTATGCCAAATCTGTGATTACAATGCAAGTTGCTGGCTTCCTGAGAGCACAGTCCAGCTCTTTCATAATGGGGATTCTGTGTCACAGACTATTTTACTGGGAATGTAAGCACTTTAATAAGAAAAGGATTGATTTTGCAACTGGCACAAGATTCTAATGATTGAAAATAATGTATTGATTTTTTTTTTTTTAAATTAAAGCCATCTCTCTATTCATAATGGAAGGTCGTGCCCTGCTTGAGATTTATCACCATAGGCCTTGGGTGAAGCTTGCAATTTTGCTCTTACACAGTGAACATAAGGGAAAGAATAGACTATTAAGATGGATTGCTTTTTTATTTTATTTATTTAAACCAGGTTAATGTTAGCTTTTTATGTAGACAGAGAAGTGTGGGCAAGAAAGTCTTAGGAATTACGTGGGAATAGATACACCAAAAGAAGTAGAACCTTGCACTCTCTATCCTGCTGTACCCAGCGTACAACAGGATTTGAAAGTAGTCCTTCAGGTCCTTCAAGATTGAGACTTCAGGCTTTCACCTGCCTGCCCGCAGCTGTGAATGCCTGGTTGAAAAAGTAGGACTCAAGGCATAGATGTGAGACAAGTCACGCTGTTCCAGATCCTTGGCTGTGTATTCGAAAGCACAAGAAAGGAGGCAGAGCACTGAAACGCATGTGTCTTGTATTGTTACAGACGCAGACTTGATACCTCCAAGGCAAATAAATTTGCTGAATTACACTGGGTTTAGGGGTTTCTCTGGTCTAATGGGTTCACATGTGCAAGGCATGAGGCTTCTTGGACAAGTTCCCCAGCTGTGATGATGTTTTTTTCTGACCCAGAATATATTCCACAAGGAGATGGTGTCCTTTTGCTACTCTTTATCATTATTGTTGATCTACAGCATTGTTTTGGGTTTTTTTTAAGCCAGTATTTGTTATTATTATTATTCCATTTCTTATTGCTTGTTTTATTAATTTACAAGACCTACAGCCTAGCAACAAGTGGGTCTAATTTTTAAAAAATATAAATTAAAAAATCCCCATAAATTAACATGCCATCCCCAACAAGTGATGGTACTAAAACTATCACTAACCTGTCTCTAGCTGATGATTAAAGGAAGGGACAGAATAATAATCTGCCTGAAGCAATGCAGCAGTAAGAGTCACACGCACAATGTGCACTGAAGGAGCTCCGTTCCTCCCTGCAAGCGGTATCACAGTGAGTCTAGGAGACAGGAAACCACCTGTGGGAAGAGGAATCTGTCTTTCTGGCTCAGGAGCAGTGGTTTCAAGTTTGTCCAGCCTATCTATGTTACAAGGGTGCTTTCCTCTATTCTGCATGCTGGTACAACTACCTAAAGTTATTTCGTGTTTGACACCTGGTATAATCTGCATGGTGAGTACCATGTGCCCAGTGCTAAAAGAACCTGGACTTAAACTTTCCTGAGCAGAGTGCATGGGCCAGATTTTCCCTGTGGCGTAGAGTAGCTCCACTGAGGCAGGGAACAAATAAAAGCCAGTCACCGGACCTCAGTGGTACTGAGATCCCACCTCAGAGGTGGTGGAGCCTCAGGGTACCTTGTGGTAGTTTCTATTCCAATGGTATTCACAGTCACTGTGCCAACAACCCGCAGAGATCTCCTATTTGCATTTTTGCCTATCTATAACTTGATCCAATGTTCACTAAAGCCAACGGAAAGCTTTCTGTTGGTTTCAATGGGGTTTGGCTCTCACAGTGTTTGTGCAAATCAGAAATGTTCAATCTACACTCTGCAGGCCATGTGCAGGTTGCTACGATAATTTATCTAGGTCATGGCCTGCCCCAATCCTCCCTCTTCCCCTGGGAAAATGTACCCTCCCCGCCACATGACGGTGATTTGGAAAGAGGGCAGCCAGGAGCAGGCAGGCTGGATTGCTGCAGAGGAAGATGTGCCTGCTTGGCTTCCCACTTTTTCGTGGAAATTCGGTTCCTACCTGTGTTCTTTGACTCTACAACGTGTGCAAAGTCAGTCACGTAAGCATGAGCATATTGAAGCTATGCATGTAGCAGCAAGCCCACAGGAGCCCCGTGAATAGCCTCTGCTTCATAGATCAAGGTATGTTCTCCTCCCTGGGAAGAGTTGGGTCCCACATCATCACAGTCATAATATCACGTAGCCAGACTGTAGAGACAGTGTGCTGGGTTAGTCTGCGGTCAAAGGGAAGGAGATGTGTAGCTTTTGCTACTCCTGCTGTAACTGACTTTCCATTCTTTCATAATGTAAAATTCTCCCTGGGTTGCAGCCCAAGCCTTTCAGGAGGCAAAACCACTTGCTGAATGTCATGAAGAAAGCAAGTTGCTATGCTAAAATGCTGGCAGGAGTTCAAACCCTGCAGAAAGTTTAGGGCAGTATGAAAACACAACACAGAAAAATCGTGTGAGCAGCACTTTTTGTCTGCTGCAAATAGTCGGCGTGCATTTGGGCAACTTTTTTATATTATACAACAAAATGTTTTTTAAGAAAAGGAGAAGGGAAGTGAAAGAACATTTTCTTAAAGGGAGACCACCTGTTATGAACATAGCCATGGTTGTTAGCTTTGGCAGTAATTAAGAGGGGGCAGTTATTCAGCGGCCTCGGCTTGTTGGCAGTCTCTGCTCGGTGCCTATTGCTCTGGTGTTCATAATCACTGACCAAGGACATGCAGTAGGAAAATTAAGAGTTTGAATGGGTTTGGAAAGGACTGACCTGTTTTGCTGTCTCTGGAGTGACTCTTTCTAACAAAGATACACTGAGGCTGCTTAATCCTGCAAAGTGCAGTTTACAGATACCTCCAACAAATTAGGGGTATTAGCCCAGTTGAATTAATTAAAGCAACGTTAACATGCACAGACTGCTTCTGAGGCTTGGCTAACCAGCTCAAAGCGAGCTCCTCGCTTTTATGCAGCTTAGACATACTTTTGCAGGGCTGCGTGGGACTTCGTCACTGTCACACACTGAGCACTTCTTCTGTCTTCCAGTGCTAACACTTGCTGTCTTGTGCCAACACTAGCTAGTCCCTCTATAAAAACACTCAGTTGCACATTTTGTAGCTTCTGCAAGCCATGTTCTTGGCTTAGTCTCCAGAGGCTGCAGTCTTCCCTGTCTCTCTCCTGACGTGTCAACCTCCTGTTGATTTTTACTTCTCCAGTTGCCTGCAATGCCTCCTTCTTGCTCCTTCATGCCAGGGAGTTGATAAAGCTTCAGTTTCCTTCCTCTTTATGCTATTTTCTCCCCTGATTAGGGAACTCGTAGGCTCCCAATTCATACTTTCTTCTGGACTCCCCCATCGCCTCTTCATGCTGTTTTGACTACATTGGCCTCAGTTATATTTCTCGTGCCCTTTCTTCCCCCATATCAGAGGTTCAGTTTTACCCTGGTTCTCCCTCTTTTCCTGCTTGCTGGCATATTTTCTTTCCTACTTTTGGCCAAACGATACCCATATTGAGCCTTGAAGTTCTGGCCAGGCTAGCAGTTATCACAAAAGCAAGCATTTGTTTGACCTTAAATAGCTGAGAGGTTTAGTTTCTTCAAATAACTTTCTCTTTGAGTGGGGGTGTGCTGCTCACCAGAGAGACATCAGCCAGTCCCGGGGGGTCTGTCAAGGGGGACAGCATCACAAGTAACGGACCTCTGAGCACAGCAATCCCCCAGATGCTGAATAAGGATATTCTCGGATGTGCAGCTATAGGTTTTGCACACCCAGTAAATACAAATACCTTTCTGCAGCTCATCTTCTTTTGCTGTGGTTGGCAAAAGGACCCTTGATTCTCTCCTCTCTTTTTTTCCTTCTCCTGTGAAGTATCTTGGAGGCAAGTCTCAAAAGTTTTACTGATGCTTTAATGGAAATAAGATAACCAGCCCGTGTAATGGGCAGTTTCCTGGCAAATTCCCTTTTCTTAAACGTACTATCTGAGTTTAATGAGTTGAAACTCACAAGTATAATTAGCAAAAGGCTTAAGATACTGCTCTCTGAACTTAATTGAATTTAATTTACAGTCTGGACAATTACATTTACATGTTGAAGCAAATGTTTGCCTTTATTTTAAAGTATTCATCTCTTCTTATCTTCCAGGCCTTAGTGAGGCGAAAGTTCACTCATTAGGCTTTGTGGTACTAGGACATCTGACTTTATTTGGCTTGAAAACTGAATTCGTGAAATGCGATCCCTGAACATATCATAAAAGGACTTAAGCTTTTCTAATGGAAAAAAGTGTTATCAGCTGTTAAAATGTAAGTGCTTAAGCCTGAAAGGAATGCCATATAGTATTAGCATAGCAACCTGCAAGTATACCAGAAAAAGGAAGGGCTTACAGTAATTAAGCTGTGGACTGTGTTTGAAAGAGGTTGGGGTTTTTGTTGTGGGTTTTTAAATTTATTTATTTATTTTTATTTATTTCTGATTAATTTCTAAGCTTATTGCTATGGAAGGCTCTGTTGCTTTAGAGTATGTTCATTTTACTCTGTCACTATGGGACTCTCTTTCAAGAGTTTGTAAATTGTATCTATATAAGACACAGGACAGTTTGTTTTCGTATGGAATCTCCTAATATATAGGCATTGCTAATACATAGGTATTAGGGCTTTGAGTAACCTGGTCTAATGGAAGGTGTCCCTGCCCATGGCAGTGGGGAGTTGGAACTAGATGATCTTTAAGGTCCCTTCCAACCCAAACCATTCTGTGATTCTATGATCACAGTTAGCCAAGAACATCATGCTTTACAGATCTGAGCACCATGGGCTAAAATTCTCCTTCATCAGCCAGAAGTCATGAAACCTAAGGCAGGAATCCGCATGAGGAGACCAGGCACCCGACTGTCTGCAGTGTTAATCTTCAGAGCCCATTAAGGTAAAAGGTAAATAAAGGCCCCCTCTGTTCTGCTCTGGACTAGGAGAGAAAATTCAGCAACAGTTGGGGACTTTCTCTAAAGCAACAAGAAGCCAACTATTCATCAGAATATGAAGTGTTGGAAAGCCATGGATGGCAATATCCTGCAGTAGCAGGTGCAGGGGCTGAAGTTAGACCAAGTGGAGGAAGATGGAAGAGGTGAGAAAAACAGCAGCCTGTGAGCAGCGAAACAGCTCACAGTGCGGGCTGGTGGAGAAGGATGCACTGAACAGGTTCTCTGCTGTCCTCCCTGTGCTCCTGTATCAGTATTTTTTGAGAGAAACTGCTTCTTGAGAAAACCAATTAGAGAGAACTGAGTGCAAAAGCAATATAGTTATGCACTTACAGGCTGCGCAAAGGCAACCAGAAGACAGGTTTTACTCTCAGATATTCCAGTTTGGTCTTGCTTTGGCAAACAGCAGAAAATTGTGATCTAAGCCAAACAGCAAAGACTGTATTCTGACTCTGATTTACAGCTTCTTCTTAAGCAAATAGGCTACTGGACGTCACAGCTTGCCTGGCCATATTTCTTGTTTTCCCTGGGTCTTCAGAGCTAGGACAGAGTCTCTGTCCTCTTCCTGAGTGCCATGGGTAGAAATATAAATATGCAGGTTCATGATTTCAAATTTGATATTGGTCAGAAACTCCAAACAGGAACCACTACACTGTCAAACCAGGCACTGTACGAGGTACTTAGCGGTTGTCTCCAGTAGTCTCAGGATAAGGTAAAAGTAAAGCATTATGGTTTGAAGGAATATTTCTGAGTGTTTCCATGCTGCAACACAGCTAGAGGCACACCAGGTACCTTTAGACTAGCCAGGCTGAGGGCAGCTGGCAGTGGCTGCCGCAGCAGCAGCACAGGGCCACCTCTGAGGAGTAAAGGCGCTAGAGCTCATTTAAAACTTCACCCAGGTATATCTACAGGAGCTGCAGCAACTTTAAAGTGTTGCCTAAGTATATATCTGGAGCAAGCGCACACTGTATTACATAGTTAAAACTGCAAAATTCATGTCCAAACAAAAGCTGATTTTGCCTGTGATGGGTGAAGGTGCTGTGATTCCCATCAGTGTCCGCGGGATTTGTTTGATTGTGTCAATGGCTGACCAGGCCTGCAAATGTTCATACATTGTTTCCTTTGATAATTACACCTATATTAAAACCGACTGGGGAGAAGCCCACAGACTCTCATGTCATAAATGCTGTTGTCTTTTATTACACTAACCATTAGCATCAACATATACAAAAGCACTCATTTTAATTTGACACCTCTTTCCAAATAGGTGTGCATGGGAAAAGGCCTAGTTCACTGTGTGAGGTCGACTGCGACATTGGCCTTTTGGGAAACCGTGTGGCTTCTGGACCTCTCTGCAGCTGTTCTTCTGCAAGTGCTGCTCTCGCCATGTGGGAGCCCCGCTGCCCCCTTTTGCAGTCACGGTGTTGCACGGTGGAATTCGCTCTGGGCTTTGTGAAACCCTCCTTAGGGCTGTAAGGCTCCAACCTGCGCACGTGGCTTCCTCCCTCTCCTCTCATTTCAAACCCAGGAATACGTTTGCAAGTTCTTCAAGCTTCCCAGCCCTGTCGAAATGGAAGGGAAACACAACATGGTCACAAGCATGCACGGTGCCCCGGGATGCCAAGGAGAGTTATTTGGGTGCTGGGAGGAAGGATAGAGCCCTCGCGCCTTCTTTTCTCTCACACCCACACACCTGCTCATGTGCATAAGGACGAAGCTCTGATCCCATGCCTGTGGCTACCCTGCTTCCTCTTGAATCACACCACCCACAAAGTAAGCAGGCTTTAAAACTTGGCATTAAGAAAAACAGAAGTAGATTTTCCTGCTGGTAAATTAATCTGCCAAGGCAAACCCATCCCTTATAACATGAAACTTTAACCAGCTCTTGCGTTGAGATGCCCTAATTTGAACAAGGAAAAGTTTGCAGGGAACTGAAACCTGACTTTTCACTAAGAGATAAGGCTATATACCTCTCTGCCTGCAAGCCCACGGGTATTTAAAGAAAAACCACGAAACAAAACAGAATGTCTTTACATATTTAAATGAATTAAAATGAACCTGCTCTAGATGAAACATTCAATTCAGTTCCTTAACTGAGTTTCTAAAGGGTGAGTTCCACTACAAAAGAAACTTATTAAAGAATAATGAAGACTGTCAAAAACCATATGCTTAAAAGCTGGTAAATAACAAAGTAAGGCTTTTAGTCATCTTGACTGGACAAGGTGAGGTCAGAAAGAAACAACAACACATCCAGCACCATGGCAATGGGTTTTTCATGCTTCTTGTGTTAAGCAATTGCTTTTTTAGAAACAAGTCTTGCTTTACTTTGGTCATACATTCTCTTCTGTTAATCACTGTCTTTACCCTGACCCTCTGATATAGAAATTCTCTTTTATGCAATATTTTAATTGAAATGGTGTGTTTCTTTTTTCCTTCCTTTTTTTAACTGAAGCTATGTTTCCCTCACTTGGAAGCACAGACAACAGAATGAAAGAATAACATATTCTAAGCCATTGGTGAAATGCTTTTTCAAACAACTATATGTTGTATGGATCCTGGGGCTGTCGTTATTTTCTTGACATTCATTTATTCTGAATCAGTTAATAAGTCAGATCCTATGTCATGTTAAACATTTTTTCCATGTTTATTTTCCCTCCATTAATAGCTATATTGTAATAGTACACAATGCCCTGAGCAAAATTTAATTCACTGGCACTGATTTACAACTGTAGAACATGTTCTGATGGGGATAGCTGTTGAAGGAAAATCACTTTAAAAGCGTATGCAGGCATAAAGAACTGATCAGTTGACATCTAGTTTTTGCTGTGTGGGAACGAAGTAGTTGTTAATTATTTTACTTTTGTTGTTGTTGTTCATTCCTTAGCATATTCTCTTTTCTTCTTTATAAGTAGGCAAATGATCAATGATGATCAGGTGCTGTTTCATCTTAAACACTGTTTGAGAGCCTCAGGGTTAACAGAAATCTCACTGCAAAATGTTCATAAAATTATAGTGACAAGAACAGAGGCTTGGAGTACTGCGCTGAGTCGTGTAAGAATACACCTGAAATTGAACTTAGAAGCCAATAGTATCTGAACGATCAACACTGCACGTGTTACACTTTTTTAAGTAAAGCAAATTGTTTGCCAATGGGACCCTGATGTGTAAACAAGAGGTAATTAATGAAGGCATTGGTGCAATTGCATGGAATATGAACTTCCCCCTCCAAAATCTTAGTAATGAAAATCAAAGTATATTTTGTTATTTTTGATGCCCATAGCATGTAAATAAAAAAGAAGTCTCAAGTTACAGAACCAGGATCTCATGGCCAGAGAACGCTGGAGGGAGTATAAGCAAAAGCTGTTAGTAAGAGCTAATGCTAATTCCTGTCCCTAGGAATAACATGACGATGTGGCTCTGCAGCTTGCAACATCCATTTCCACTCCTCTCTTTTTTCAACTCCTTTACTGTAGCCAAGCAAATAATAAAATACTTTTATCATTACCTTAGTATCCTATGTCTAAACTAGTACACAGAATGTTTACTTTACATTGTTCACAATGAGAAGCTATTCTAAAACTAAAAAGTTTTGTTTGAATCTAATTCTGACACAGCTGAAGATTTTTTATATAGACCTCATGCATAATAAAAAAAAAAGCGTATTTAACATAGGCCATCTGTAATTTCTGTGTCAGTAGAGAGCTACATAATTGTTTTGAAAATATACATCATTCATTATATATGAATACTTATATAACCAAAAAAGACATCACATAAATCATTTCAACAAACGGGACCAACTCACTTTTGACCCTAATGAGTGTGTGAGGTACTAATTTCCAAAATATAAACTATATTTTAAAATAATGGAGTGAATTTATTAAATGTTGCATAAAGCTGATGTAGTGTGCATACTTAGGGTGACAGAAGTGTTTAACTTTGCTTTCAAGTTGTCATACCTTAAAAGCTTGTGAGGCACTCTGCCATGAAAAAAATCTTTAGAAAAAGGGAAAAAATAGGAAAAAAGGCTAAGGGCAGGAGAGAGGGTGAAAGGGAGAGAAGAAGGCAACAGGAAGGAGGGAAGGGAGAGAGGAAGGGAGGGAAAGAGGGACACACATAGGCAAAACTCGTGCCTCAGTACCTAGAGAAGTGTTTCACTCGTACCATCATTGTCAAACAAGGGTTCCTAAGTTTTATTGTACATAATTATCTCTTCCTGCAAATTCAAGTCACAAAACTAATTGTTAAGCATCACAGGTAACATTGACAAGCAAGTGCAGTGATCTGTAACCTCTACTTAGTCCCTGTCATTTGAAAGTCACACTATGCTCGCGAAGCAGGACACCCGTTTCAAGGTCTCCTGAGTACAGTTCAATCTCCTTTTGTTGATAGTCTAGCGGTAGCTACCTTGCCTGCTGTAATCTTATTTGTCTCAAATTTTTGCACTGAAAAGCCACGAGAAATTTATTCAAACATTGTCTGTCTTTCCGAAAGATAATTACTATTTCTAACAGGATTTGTATGCTTTACCACTGGACATGATCGAGATTTGGAAAAGCACCTTTAATGGGTTTTTGAGATCTTGATTGTTTTTCATTTCAAATCAGAAGAATAGCAAATGTTCTGCAAAACAGAATCCCAAAACAATTGTACTCTGAAAAAAAATAGAATTTTACTTTATTTTAGTATTTTTATTATATTTACTTAGTTCGTGATGTCATAGTATGGCATATGATCATTTCTTAGTATGTTATTTTAATAATAAGTAAGAATTGTACTCACATTCATTATACTTTAACATCTTTTCCAGATTAGAATTTCCTGTTTATCCCATAATGAAATAGCTGACAAAAAAACCCAGTTTCATTTAGAGAATAAGTATACAAATTAGGGATTTGATTACATTTTTAATATCCTTTTTTTCTACATATTTTAATATTAATAGCAGTACTTTTACTCTAATTCATACCTTGAATAACTTATCTGCTAGACTAGAGTGTGTGTTGTAATGAAACCTTAAGTGTCAAACACTTGCGCTACAGCACACACAGGTGACACTGTGCTCCTGAAAAGGTGATGCATTTCAATTAGAACCGATTAATGGCTGTTTACAGTTATTTTAAAAATAATGTGAAATGAAGCCTTTTGCTCTGTTTTCACATGATTCACCATAATTCTACAGTGCTGCTGGTAACATTTCATGCAAAATTGTAAACAAATAAAAATGAAGACAAGGGAAAACCATGTAGAATTCACGTTGACCTGACAGGGAAGTTTCAGTGTCTATAGAATGGTGGTACCTGTCAAATTCGTGCTTCCTCATTCACTTTGGTTACATGTCTGCACAAGAGGTTGGACAGCCTTGGCCTTTGCAATGTAACACACAAGTCAGGACACCCAAATATGAAAAACTATGATGGTCAGCATTAAAAAGAATCAATAAAAGGGAAATCGCAGTTGGTAAAACTATAGATCAGGTGCATGTAGGTACTTATGTTTAGCTTAGAGATGAGCAGCAGCCATCAAGCGAGGAAGAGCCCTCCTGAAATCTCAGTCCAAATTGGAATGAAATATTATGCAGTTCTGAAACTTTTAAGTGTTTTATCACTCAGACTTGCTGGCCAAGCGCAGAAGGTAGGCATGCCCATGCCAGCAGGCTGTGAAGAAGGCTGTTCCTGCAGTATTCATGACTGCAACTAGAGAGGAAAATATTTTCATGCGAGAGTCTCATCTGAGTTTTGCAAATCAGAGACAAACACCCTGACTGAATTCAAAATTTGAGCTTGATGTGTCTGCACGAATAATAGAAACCTCAGCAACAGAAAGACATATTATCTATAGCTTGGCAAAGAGAAGCCACTTTCCATGGGATCTCTCAATATTCATTTATTTCTTTCTTCGTTTACTGCGCTGCTGTAGATAATTTCTCTTGTTCTGTCTCACATTGTTCTTGGTTAGTGGCACTTGCCTGAAATTAGTTTCTAATTGGGATAAATGAACTGCATGTATTCATGGGGCCTGGGCAGTTGTTTTTGGCTTCCAGCAAAAAGGAGTGAACAAGCAGATTCTGGTGGCTGCTGACAGCTGTTTCACATAGGCTAGTGTTATCAGGGCAAACACATGTAAACGATATGAATAAATAACATGCAAATGTTTATAAATTGAGTGAATTTATCAGATTATCCCCAAGCTAGTTTTAGACCAAATTTAGTGGCAGTAAATCCTTTAGCGAGTACCACAGACTAATGCTTCCTATTAACACATTAGAAAGTATGGCACCTTTTTTTTGTTGATTTTTTTTTTAAAAACTTTCCACTTGATACATACAGTGCAGGAATTTCTAGTTCAAGACAAAGCAAGGGCAGCAGTCGGTGTGTGCCAGCCATCCTGGGTGTGTACTCAGGTTAACACTTCACCACCCCATCCTGAGAACAACCTCACCAAACCCAATGTGTACAGAGGTACATTCTTATTTTCTAGCCAAAAACATTGCTGGTTTTGGCTTTCAGATGTTGGCATTTACAAAATACTGTACAAAGAAACATGTAGTGTGAACTGTAAATCATAGTGGCTGCTAAACAGTGGCTCGGTTTACCTGGATACCAAGAATGGATTGGGAAATTGGACAGAGAATCCTTCACTCATTTTTCTTTTTTTTTTTCTTTTAATTAGAAATTCACTGCAAAGATTCATCCAGAGTAAGTGATCTTAGTTCCCTGCATCCTAAACAGAAATCACTGCAAGAAGCAATCAAACATGCTTAAAAAAACCTCCAGGTCTGAGCTAATATTCCTGGGGTGTCTACCTCCACCGAAGTACGGTGAATGCTTACCCTCCTCTGGGCGACATCCACTCTTACGACTCTTCATCACTTTTCTATAAAATTGCCTAACACCACTGCGACGGATTTCCAAAACATATAACATTGTTTTTAGACCTGACATTTACACTGTGACACCTTCAACTGAGCTCTAAGTTGGCAATGTATAGTGTTGTTGCATAGTGTTAGTCTTGTTTAACTAGACAGTTTACTTAACAATTTGCACTTTCTGCTTCTGCTGGGGTCTGCTTTTGTCTCAGTTTTATTTATGTCGAATTGCAAGTTGCCCTTTAATACATTGAATTGTCATTTTATTGCTTCTGCTAAATATGTTTTTATCCATAATCCTATAGTGGCTAAATTAATCTGCACAGTTAATACCATTGATTCAATTATACTCTGAATGAATATTACATGTTGAATTCTAGCCTTCTTTTTTGTTTAATATACATGGGAACTAACCACATAGGATTTTGATGTAAATCAAGAACTAAAATACTAGAGATGTGTAAATATTTTTACCTCCCAAAGTCCTTGGAGATTCACTGAAGATGTAATGCTTGTAGCAGAATTGAGTTATAGTGAGATTCAAAGCTGAATCCGAAACAAGTCTGAGTCTAAATTCAAATCAACAAAACTTCCTTTAAGTCCTTAATATAAAAATCTTGCATGGTCACTTGATCATTTATTTTAATAAAGATTTTGGATTCTGGGAGTCGGTAGTCATTGCAGAAGCTGTTTCCATTGCATATAAAAAGTGTGTTTAATCTCTAGAAAACATTTCCTGGCCTTTGGTCTTTTCTTACTGGGACTTCATCTACTGAATTTAAGAATTTGCAATAAGATAGCCTCTCCCTTTTAGACCAAACTGCCTCTTAACTTTTTAGTTGATCAACAGAATAGTCTGGTCTTTCTGGATTTGAAGCCAATCCAATAAAGTATCTGTTCACATAATGTCTTGCCTATGAACTGGAGCCTGGTTTGTTCTCTGCCTCCTATGAAATTAGGAGGAATGCAGATATTAACATGTTGTGCTTTTCACACCCTTCTTCCTCCCTCCTTTCTTTTACTCTTTGCTTTCTTTCTGCTTTTACAAAATTCTGATTACAGCAGCTTTGAGAATAATGGTGTCATTGGTTGTTCCTTCTGAGGGGGCCTTTTCTTACCAGAAGTACAGTTTGATGCTTAAATGACCTTGGGAGTTAATCACTTCTTCCCCACTGGGTCTTAGATTTGGAACAAAGTAATTCTGGGAAAAAGATCTGGCAGATGAAATTATTTTCTTTCTTTCTCTGGCATATCGTCAAGGTACGTTTACCTGAGATAAAAAACACCAAATGAAACTCTTAAAAAATAAAGTCTGCTACAGTAAAGTTTCTTCTTGCTGTTCAGCTTCCTAAGGATTATGCACAGTTACATGTTCATTTACGTGCCCAGAGATCAAAAAAATATTTATAGTCTTTAGTTCTGAGGAAAAGATTATAAATAGATGATTCCTCTCGGAATAATTGATATTTGATGGTTTTTGCACAGGATGTCTTGGTGGATATCAAGAAAATCAGATCTTGGGAGAAGACTGGTACACCCTCCCACATGTTGGTAGATAAAAATTAGACAATTATTGTTTTCATGAAAGGAAATCCTTTGTTGGTGACAAACAAGGCTCAAATATGAATTCCGCAGGATACCACAGTGTATTGATGAGGAGGATGTAATTTTTGCATTCCTGTGGAGCACTTGTGAGGGATTTAGGTGCCCAAATCATGTTGGTCTTCAATTCATCCCTTGTGGCTGAAGCCCTGAGCCTGCAGTGCAAGCATCAGTAGATCCTGTCTTCTATTTCTATGTTCATTGATAATAACAATCCTTATCAACAGTCTGGAAAAACAGACATTCCTGAAAAGTATATGTGTTATATTAGCCATATTGCAGTCAAAATGCCATTACGGAGACACTAGAACTTTGGGTTACATTAAGTCATGAGTATCAGTGCACTTGCGTATGCCTCAAAGTCGAGATTTCACTCCAGCTAAAAAGCACCATGTAACAGAGGTAGCAGATGTTTAATGGCTGCACCATTGACAATGTGTTTAACTGTTATTAATATTTATAATTCAGTAATGATAACCATGGCTCCAAAGTGCACTAAATGCACTATCGTTATTGCTTTAAGGTAAACCTTTATCTCAGTTAATTGGCTATGTGTCCCACTCTCATGTAGCCCATATGGCAAGGCCAGGAAATAATAATATTGTTATACTGGAAAAAATGAGTGACTGCTCTCAAGTGACTCTTTGGTCTCCAGACAATTATTGAACTGGCTTAAGCAATGGTCATGCTAAACAACCATTGCTCAGCCTTAAGGAAAGGAGTAATTAAACTGCATTTAGTGAGATTCCTAGAAACAACAGAAGCCATTGCCAAAGGCAATGGGTCACACGGCAAGGCTTAATCAAAAGCTGCTACCTGTGGTCTGACAGGTTGACTGGTTATAACTGCATGGCAAGCTATGGACAGGTATTTCAGCAGCAGAAGTGAGTATAAAGCCATCAGAGTGAGTGAAGTAGTCGTGGGCATGGCCAAAGAGAATGGAGAAAACACTGCTTTGTCATGGAACTCAGTAGAAAGAAAGGCTGGGAATTCCTTAGCAGTAGCTAATGAGCTTCAGGAAAGACCCTGTGATGTGTTGTCTTTCAAAATGATGAAGACCCACCGAGAACATACCCAAGAAGTTTCCTTCCCTTTCTCCTTGAAACAGAAAGCAAGGCTACTGGCATTTGACTAAGTGGCTGTGCCAAAAGCCGTAACAACCATGCAACTTTGATCTGCCCCTTTGACTGATAGTCTTAAACTAATCAACAGATCATGACAGCAGTACTGTACTTCATACTTTTGTATAAATTATTTTTTTAAATATTTGTATATTTAGTTAGGCTCTATGTCTGTCCTTCATATAATCACAGAAAATATTTTTCACATGCACAAAATTGGATCTGACCAAAGGCAAATCAGGACCCAAACACTGGATGAGGGATTGAAACAGCACACTGCAGTTTTGCATATATCTATACTGCGTATACAACATCCACTTATATATGGCATAGAGACGCTCTCTCCCTCACCTTCTGGGGATCTCAAGAGAGGAGACTGAGTTTGCTCAAGCTGTCTGTGACAGTTTCCCTTAGCAAGGTCTTCTCCTTCCCCCTGCAAATCTTTCCAGATGTGCAGTGGTCCTAGCCATCACTTGATGTCCCAAAGCCTGTTTCCATGTCTGTTACCTTTGTGGGCTGGACTTGGTATGCCTTCCTTCACTGGAACCTTCTGGGTTTTGGGGTACCATTGCCCTTATTCTGCATAAAAATGAATGCTAGCTGTTAATGCTGAAAAAAAAAAAATTAAGAAAGAGAGAAAAAAAGCTGAAAAGGACAATGCTACGTCCCCCACAGAACTTGTTTCTTGGCCTTTGCAAATACCAATGACAGGATGTCCTGACTACTTTTTGCTGACTGATCCCATTAGGAAATAGGTTAGATGGTACCTGCTTCCTGCGGCTCTGGCTGGCAGGTCCCCAGATGGACTCAAAGGGCTTATAAGCCCAAGTCCCTTCCCATCTTTGCCCAGTTTACTTTTGTCCAAGAATCCTCCTTGATGAGGTGTACGTGCATGAAGGAGTTAGAGGCAATGATGCAAAGGGATGCACAAGAGGTGGAGGGGCAGTCCCTACCTGTGCTGCACCTGGATCAGCCAAAACATCCTCCTGGCCACTGGGTCAAGGTATTAAGTACATTGACTGTCTGGATCCAAACCATGGAAAATTGTTAGGTAACAAACCATCACTGTTTTTTCTTTATATCTAACTTTTCTCCTTCAAACCAAATACTAGTAACATTAGTAATCAGTTATTTATTAAATCTCGCTACCCCAGGGTGTATTTATAAATATATGACAACTTCATGTCTAAAGACAAAAAGAAGAAATGATCAGCAATACAGATATTTTTAATATATTAACTAAAAATAATCAAGACTTTAAAAACAAAACAAAAGAAGTCAAAAAGAAAACAAGAATTAAGAAACAATATTAAAACATTTTCTTAGTTGAAAATCTTCTTTCATGAAGCTCCTGCAATCTGGAACTGTTTTCTTCTACCTCATCAAATCTCAATTTAAAACACGTTCCCTGTCCATGCTCATTTCCTCTATTCCATTTTCGTACATATGAAGAAGTCATGTCCTGTTATTGGTTGAAAAAGCATCATGTACTATGTTCATACATTCATACTTTAATAATATATTTAGAACTTTTGTGAAAAGTAATAATGACTCACATCTGTACATTCATAAATGCAGATAAATGCACTCTTGCCAGTATGTTCAACATTTCTTTACCCATGGAAGTCCTGATTCTTGAATGCAATGCTAATAAAATGGAGAATATAATTGCTGGTATTTCTGACATACATTACTCATAGTTCCAGGATGTTCTGGAAGCTGCCAGGTATACAGGGAAATGTCTGAGTCCTAAAAGTTACATGAATTATGTATTTCTTGTATGAAATTTCAGATGATCCAATATTTGTTATACCCTATTTGCTATTCATCATTTGCTATTCATTATACTTGTATTTATAAGTTTCAGTTACCCAATCAGGGAGTGCAGACAATAGTATGTGATTTGGTTGACCAGTCAAACACTTCAAATAGTGAATAGATGACACTAACAATTTGCGAACAAAAAAAATAAGCTGAAATCTGTTCACATAAAACTCTTCAGTGAATACTCACAAATAACAACTGTGTTTGTAGAAATCAGGATTGTTTCCAGAATGATTCAGGAACTGCAAAACGGCCAAATTAGCAACAAACACTATTTGCAATGGATAATTCAATCAGTCATAGATAAAGGAGAATTCAGCAGAATCTGTGATTCTCCTCTCAGAAAATGTTGAGTAGTGTTTTCTTTCTCTGCCCCACCATCAAAGCTGACTGGAAAACATGCTCTTTTCTTGCAAACTTCAGTTTGTATGAGATGTTAAGCAATGCTTTTAATCTTAACGGCATTTTGCAAACTGTTGTCCTCCCTGTCTTGAGTCCCCAGGTATTTTTTAGCCACACTGACTGGCAATAAACTGAGGCATGACTGCATTTATTAAACCTGAAAATCCATGCCTGTTTAAGTACCTAAATAATCAATCAGTTTTGATACTCAACTTCAGAAATCTGGCTTAACTGCTTTTGGGCAGCCCCAGAAAGATGGTGTCAGGACTGGATTCTCTCCCCTTTACATGTAGATTATCTGTGAGAGCCACAAAAAGACCAGAGAAGTTCGTGACTGCCCCTTATCTGTTCAGGCAATCGAACTAGCCGTATAACCATGGTCTGGTGGGATGACTGATGGCTGAGCTGTATTACATAGATACAAACTATTGTATAGATTTGACAACTCCTTTTTAATAATATTCTAGCGCAGGGAGACAGATTGACATTCCCTACCTTTAGCCATGTCAGAGACTACTCTATTTAGTCATCTAGGTTCCTTCAATGGAAGGAGGGAAAATTCATTTAGACTAAGTCACCTGGGACAGGATATATGACTGACAGTGGTAGGAGACTGGATGATAAGCCCTTAGCAGACACATGAAGGGGAATTCATAGGGTGATGTTAGAAACCCCTGGTATCCCATGTGGCCTCCAAAGGCCCCTCCAGAAAGCTGTGGGTCTCTCCTAGGTCCTGTGCCATATCTGCACTAGTGTCCTGCATATCCTGAGTTGCATAAAATTGCATAAAATTGCACTAGATGTCTCTACACAGGCAAGTGAATTGGTCTGACTTTTACGTTACATTGGAAGTATTTTACAAGTGTTATTGAATAACTTCACTTAAATGTCTTCTCTTACCTGTGTTTTCGTCAGACACTGAATGCAACTTAGAAGTCATGTTCTAGATTTCCCTTGTTTTTTTATTTAAAACCCACAACACATCTTAGGAAATGTTAGAGATTGTATTTAGCTCTTATGTACTATAACAAGTAACCCAGAATAATGTGGAAAGATCACAGAGTTTCAGAGTACGAGATAGTGAATTTTCTTCTTTTGCTTTAATGACATTTACACTGTTACCTCTTTACGTGTGTGCACTACCTGGTTCATAAAACCCAGGAACAGGAGAAAATGCATTTGCAGCCTGTACAAGAGCTGTGAATCAAACACGGGGTCCTGCCCTGGCTCTCTGCCTGCTTTGTCCTCTTTGGAGTGAAGGGAAAACAAGGATGTGAAATTACCTGTCTCCCACCCGACCACAGCTTTTGGGATGTGCAAGTTACAGGAGACACTCAGGTTACTTCTTACTCTTCCACTATCACCTGCTTTTCTACATATATTGTATTTCTTGTTTTCTTCACCAGCTCCCTGTGCCAAGCTACAATGTAGCAGTAAAGCAGCCGTGCAAAGTGGGGAAAAGTGTCACAATGAGCTGATTGATCAAATATTTCTCAATTTGTTCATACACTGTGTACAGTACCTACTTACATTTCCTCATAAACTATTCCATCAGCACTTTTATATAGAATCATAGAATGGTTTGGGTTGGAAGGGACCTTTAAAGGCCATCTAGTCCAACCCCCCTGCAATGAGCAGGGACATCTTCAACTAGATCAGGTTGCTCAGAGCCCCGCCCAACCTGGCCTTAAACATTTCCAGGGATGGGGCATCTACCACCTCTCCGGGCAACCTGTTCTGGTATTTCACCGCCCTCATTGTAAAAAATTTCTTCCTTATGTCTAGTCTAAGTCTTGCCTCTTTTAGTTTAAAACCATTACCTCTTGTCATATCACAATAAGCCCTGCTAAAAAGTTTGTCCCCATCTTTCTTGTAAGCCCCCTTTAAGTACTGAAGTACTTAATAGCAAGTACATAACTTGCTGAGGGTGCACTTGATCCTGCTATCTATGTCATTGATGAAGATATTGAGCAGTACTGGTCCCAATATGGACCCCTGAGGGACACCACTAGTCACCAGTCTCCACCTGGACATTTACCTTCTGGATGCGAACATCCAACCAACTCCTCATCCACCTAACAGTTCACCTGTCAAATCTCTCTCCAATTTAGAGAGAAGGATGTTGGGGGGGACCGTGTCAAAGGCCTTACAGAAGTCCAGATAGACAACATCCGTAGCTCTTGCCTTGTCCCCTAAGGTAGTCACTCCATCATAGAAGGCCATTAGCTTGGTTAGGCAGGACTTACACTGGTGAAGCCATGCTGGCTGTCTCCAATCATCTCCTTGTCCCCCATGTATAAGGCATCAAACTGCAAAAGCTGTATTAATTGTCCTGCTTCTTAAACTGTGAGAATGGTTTCTTCTGCTACCCACAGTTTAGATACACAGGATTATAAGAAAAATCTGCTGTATATTTCTAAATGTTCTCTTTGATGTCTATAACTATGTTTGTTAAGTAACAAACCCATGAAAATAGAAGGCAACAGAATGAAGTACATCAGGACAATACTGAAAAATTGTTCATTTTAACTTGCAGCACTTGTCACAATGAAATTTCATCTTGAAATTCACATTTACATTTCTATATTTATTATTTTAATCCTAGGAGACTTTAATCTTCAGTCCTGGAAATGGGGATAAATTTAGCACCTATGATTTGCTCACCTACTTCATTGTTTGTTTTCTTTTTTTTTAATATATCTGTGGTCTATATTCTAGCCACACAGCTATCTTTTTTTTCTCTTTTCTTTTTTCTTTAACAGGAACATGTTGCAGTTTTACAAGCCTTAAAGGATTTTTTTCCAGATTAATTAAAAAAGGCTTACCAGGCTTGTACTAGAAAAAAACAGATGGGATGACTCTGTAAGTAAAGTCATTCATTTACATTAGAGCTTGAAATGAGTGGGGCTACTCAAGTACATCAAGTTACATAAGTAAAGCACAGTTTGGACAGCAAAATAGACTATTACAGCTAATCATATGTTAATACTGGGAGTCCAAGAATGAATCCCAAATCTGGCAAGATGCTTTAACCCACCTTGAGTTGAAAAGTGTCACAGAGGAAAGCCTGAATGTTCACTGGAGAAACTCTTTAAAATAGAAGCACCATAACGTCTCTGAGTCACAGAGCTTTACAGAATGCAAAAAGGTCACAGCGTGGTCATCCCCTTGAGGAAATCTGAGTAATATAAAAATTTTCTGCCCTCTGACTTGACTGCATGGGTGGCTGAGCTATTTTACCACTCAGGAAGTCTTGAACAGCAAAAATGCTGATCAGAGGACAAAAGTTGCAGTACTGTTTTCCTTCCCCATTCAGTTTCTTTCACGTTTATTTTGATATTGGGGGTTTTAAATCACATGGAATGATTTGGCTGATTATTTTTCCCAAAATGATGTCCTGGAAAGAAAATCCTATAAGACTTGTAAAACAGAGAAGTTTTTTGCTTTAAAAAAAAAGTATGTGAAGGAAGCAGAAGGTAAATTAAATTTTAGAGAAAGGAAAGAAAATAGAAAATTGGATAGCTCAGCCATATGCAGGAAGACATGAGTGCTCACACATATACGTTCTTTGCCAGTGTAAAAATAATACCTAAATATATGCAAACAGATCAACTCATGTAGACATTCATATAGTTATAGGGGGATACTAACACAGGCATACATTTTTGTATTCCTTGTTCATCATATGAAATTATATATAATCTGGCATGCACCATATCATATTCATATTCGTTGATCTAATTAGAAAATTTTTAGTCTAGCATCATTGTTTTTTAATCATTTCCACAGTTTATTTCTGCCAGAATATAGTGTTTCTGAGAATAATACAGAAAGAGTCTTACTGGGTAATTCACCACTGGGAGGTTGTGAATTTCCTGAAAGTGATCATGTTTGCTTTTAGTTAAAGTGCTTTTTCATCTCAGTGCATTCCCAAACCTATCAAAAAATTTCTTGAAGTACAAAATTCTTTATAAGGTTGTCTAAGAATGAAGTAAAAAACTTAGAAGTGATAAATTCATTAAGAGCTCCTCAACAAAACACAGCTATAGATACACTCTAACAGCTAATTATCTTCTGGCTCTTATTTGCACATTTATACAAGGTAAAGGCAGAGTGTGGAAAAACTTGCTGAGCTGGTCCTTTGGTTAGACTCCTTCCCATCTACCCCTACACAGGTTGTATCTTGCCATTAAGATAAGATTTTTGGGATAAGGACTATCTCTTGACTCCATATTTGTATGAGAGCCAGCACAGTGACTACTGCAAAACACGGCAAAAGGAAAAATTCCTACTCACAAGGCCATAGCTAGATGAATGCAAAAACAGCTGTTCTGGCTTAGACCAACAGTCCACCTAGCTGAGTATCTTGTGTCCATTAGTATCCACAGATAAAAATCCAAGGAAGAGCCAGCACATGTAATGCTTTGCATATTCAGACTAAAACTATTTTCAGCTCAAGGATTTTCTCATCTTGATGAGATTTTCCTATTTAGTAATCTCCAGAGGTCGACTCTTGCAAGTATTTGTCCAGCTGCCTGTTGATATCACGCCAATTTTATGCACAACACCCTCTGGCAAGCTGTCCCCACAGGTCCATCACCCACCACATGAAGAACCACCCTCTTTAGTTTGTCCTGAACCTGGCCCTTATGCATGCACATGATGGCCCCAGTTCTCATTTTTGGCAAAGAAAGTGAGCTGTCAATCTTCATGTCACCCATAATTATACTGAGCTCTACCAAATCCTCCCTAAGTTTCTTTTCCAAGCTGAGGAGCTCCAGCCTATGCAGTTGCTGTTTGTGCAGAAAACATTTGAGCAAAAAAGGGATCATCCTTGTTGCCCTTCTCTGGACCTTTTCAAATCCTCAAATACCTCAGAGACCCTTTTTATAAGTAGAGCTGGGACTGCTTTTCCTTATGTGCATCACTTTACATATATCTACACTGCATTTCATCTATCATTTTATTGCTCAGTCGCTCAATCTTTGTAATACTTCACAGTCTGCCCTTGTCCTACAAGTCTGAATAACTTTGTACCATCAGCATATTTCCTTACCTTACTGCCTACTTTCTTTTTCAGGTCATTTTTGACATTTCTCTCTGAGGCGGTGTCGGTTTAACCAGCTTGTACTTGCTGCACACCCTCAGCACAGCTAGAAGAGCTGCCCATGACCTGGACTGGGGTGACACAGTGACCTGGATCGGGAAAGTGACCTGCAATTTTTTTGCTGGACTATTTTTAAACGGGGAGGCAGGAAGAACATAAGCTGATACTGCTGTCAAACATGGAAGCTTATTCTTCCACTGCCCCAATGGTGAGGTGAATGAGAGAGCTTAACCTTGAAATCATCGACTTTGACTGCACCACTCACACATTTAAACCTTCTCAGCCACTGTACATAGTGCCCCAGCTGACCAATAAGAAAAAGGATAGAGAAAGAAGAAAAGGTATGTGTATTCCTACTTGGATTAAACTTTGCCATTTGCATATCATAAGAGATTCCAGCTTAAAAAAAAAAAGGCAGGAGACTAACTGGACTCTGTAAAATGTTAGCCCAGGGATCTTACGAGGAAGAAGATGGAAGAAATGTGGGTCAAAATGAATATGGGTTGGAGTATGTCTCCAAAGTTTAGGTATCTTAATGTAGAAACCGATGCTTTTCATTCAAATCTCCCTTTAGTCAGCAAAGATGGGTTTTGTTAGGAAGCAATTCATACAACCTCTTTTGCATGTCTACATTAGAATGATTTCAATGACCATATTGATTACATCACCACTAACTGTAAAAAAGCTTGGGACGATCAGTTCAGAAGTAGACATCTTCTGATGTTCTGAATCCCACTTTATGCCTTTCTACCTTGCTCGTGTCTAGAAAAAGTTAAATGATCTATAATTTGATAGCTCATGAATGGGTACTAAAGTTTAACCCCATGGTTAAACCTTTCAGCAAGGTCTCAGCATGACTCCCTAGGTCATCTCAGTCATCCTAGGACATCCAAGATAAACATCACGGACGATACCTGCAATTTTTCTTCAGTTATCACACTTGTCCCAAGATATTTCCTGAAAAATCTGCTCAGCATTTCTAGCATGAGTTATATACGTGCTCCAAGCTTCAAAAAATAAAAATCTACTTCAAAATGTCTACATCAATCTCAATGGAAGCTGCTTACCCACAGCTAAGTATGGTATGTATGAGTAGCAAAGCCATTTGAAAACAGTGACCAAAACTGTTTAGTAATAAAGAAAAACATAGAGGGTTTGTTTCATTTCCTTCCCTTATTCAAAATCAATAAGTGAGAGCTTTAGAAAGTTATGAACTACTGAAAACAAAGGACTGGAATGGAAAACATTATACAAAATTAATTATAGCAATCACTGTTGCCACGTTTGTGATTTACAAAACGTATCTCTCCTTGCAGTAAGAAAGACATAAAACAGGATATGAAATTAGTTGGAGAACAATACTTTTTCTCTGTATGTTTTCCTGAGTACCAGATTTCTAAAAATTCCCTGACCGTGACCAGTTTTCTCCGGTGTTGCAATCGTATTGTGGGTAGCTTAATGTCCCAATGTGAAAGGCATTAGACAGCATAAGCGAGTCAAAATACAAGGTTAGCTAGTTTTCCTGAAGGCAAGCAAAGGAATCAGAATAGGATGCTGAAAAGTGGGACAACCTTAAAGCTGTGGGACATCTGGCTGCCCTGTACGAGATGGAATCGAGCAGCTGCTGAACTGTCACAGGAATGCTCTACAAAGGCGCACAGGAATTGTTGTTCCAGATCAAACTAATGGTACCAGTACCAGATGCTTCAGAGGAAGATGTAAAACTTCCATAATAGGCAATTATGCAACAACATGTTGGTGAGGGAGGTTTCTCCTTTAAGTCTCAGACATTTAGCGTATGATTTATATCCTGAAGAATGTGGATTGATTTATGTCCTGGAGAAACCACAGTTATCCTTATAATTCATATAATGGTTAATCCTTCCTTTTGAAACATCTACATTCTTTTTCTGCATGTTATGGTAGGAACAAAATATGAAGAAATACTGCAACCAACTGAAACTCAAGGAAGGACGTAGAGGGGAAATGCAATGAAGTAAATTAGAATATGTCCAAGAGGCCAGGAGTAATCACAAAAAAAATTTGACACACATGTTTTCTCTTTTAACCATGTGACAGGGTTAAGAATGGCTGGAGTATAGCTAACAAAGCACAGGTTGGAGCATCCAGGTGTGAGGTTGAGCAGAGGCGGGGAGCTGGGAGTGAGCACTGCCAGTCGGCTGGATGAGGCCCCCTTCCCCACCCGTGTCAGAGCTGCTGACTGCGGCACCACCACAGAGGAGAAGCACCAACAAAGAGGCTCTGAAATCCAGTTTCCTTAGTCATTAAAACACACACATAATTCTATGATTAAAAGATACCCTTAAGTCCCATTCTTCTCAGAGGCAGAGATTGTATACCCTCATCACATGGCATGGTATTACTTTTGGGCAGCTTGTAGTCCAAATTTTGACCAGGCCATTGAGCTGCTTCTGAGCGCTGCTAAATGATAGACTAAGCCAGTCGAGTAGTGTCATTGAGATTGCTTCTCTAAAGAAGGCAATAAATCCCCATTGGTCAGGGTTACTACGGTAGACTGAGCAATTTTTCTCTCTCTCAGTGCATGAGCATGTACTCTAAACTATTTATGCTAAGAAAATGCATGCCAGGATCTGAATGTTTGCTAGGGGTATGACATGACAGGCACACATGCTACAGCTGTGTACATCCTGCTGCTGCCAGAGACTGTATTTCATTTTGAACTACTTAAAGGAGTAGTTTAAGTTTTATGGCAACCCACAAAGTGCACCAGCATATAAACACGTTCTCATCTGAGAGAGGGGTTTTGGTCCATGCTACCACTTTTGAGCCAGCACAAAATAGTAAAGATACAAATGGCAGATATCCGTTTAAACATAAGCAGGCAGAATAGTTAAGTCACCCAAGTGTTTCTTAGATTATAAAACCTCGAGGAACCATTGTGCTAATCTAATCCAATCTTTCTGAAAGACATCCTGTTCTGAGTTACAGATTTCCAGAGACAGAGGTTTCATCATAATCCTTGTTAAATTGTTCCAGAGGTTAATCATCCTCTTTATAAAAATAATGCCTTTAAATCTGAATTTTTCCAGCTTCAGTGTCCATCTACCGCATCTTGTTATGTCTTTGTCTGTTGAACTGAAGAGCCCCTAATTATCAAATGTATTTTCTCCATGGAGATACTTATAAACTCTGATTATGTCATCTCTTAACGTTTCTTTTGATAAACTAAACAGATTGAACTCATTGAGTTTACTATCCTTGTTTTCTTGTCCCTTAACTATTCTTCTACTTCTCCACCAAATTGTTCCTCTCCTCTCCCCAGTTTGCAGACAACTTGGTAAGGTGGTGAACCCTATAACTGGACCCATTAATGTAGTCACAACCACACAGATGCAAAATATAAAGAAGACATAACAGCTCAACTCCACCTCACTCTTCCAAGGATCACAAAAGCCGTATTTGTTCAGTTATGATTCCCTGTTTACATTTTGAGACCTACCAGTTAGACAGTTCTAATAAACTCAATGTGTGCTGTGCTGATTTTTAGTCATTACAGTTTCTTAAAGAAATGTTTGCTGGGCACTCAGACGAATGCCTGACATAAATGCATGTATATTGTATCAATGCTATTTACCTTTATTAACCCAGCTTGTAATCCCATTAGAGAAAGACATCTGCTTGGTTTGACAAGAACTATTTTCATAAACTCGTGTTGATTGACATTGAATATATTACACTCTTTTGGAAGTTGCAGTATCCCAATTGATATCATTTCATAAGGAATTATTCCGTCAGCTGCTGAAAGACTGCGTTCTGTCCCTGTGGAAATTCTGTGGGTCATTTTATATTAAGTTGATTCTAACTTATATTAAACCTACCTCAGACTTTTGTCATATACTATAATACAACCATCATTGCAAAAAGGCTACCTTACATGAGCGAAATGACTGAGGTACGAGTGCAAACACTTCACTACAAATTAAACTAAGCAGGTAGTCATATTTAAGCCTTAGGCTTCCAGAAAATCAATCTTCCCATGTAAGGAAAGCTCATTGATCTACAGCCTACATGAGTGTGTTTATTTAAAAAAATAAGTTAAATACATTATGATAACATAGGCGAGCATGTAAGAGTATGTGTTAAACCCAAAACACCTCAATTTATCCAAAGCTATCCAAAATTTATCCAAAGCCCAGTGATAATACTATAATAGTAGATAAAGAAAATTCCCATCGTTTATTATAAAACACTTTACTCCCAAAACCTCATAAAGGCAACAGAAATAATAATTAGTATTCCAGGCCTGAACTGCAGCGGACAGAAGTGTAATAAGATGATATGTAATCAAAATGCCCAAAGTTAACGAAGAATAGGTTCAGAAATTGGTAGTGGATTCTAGGGTGCAAAAACTTAGACCGTATGATCAACAAGAGCATTGCACTTTAGAACACTGTAGCATCTAGTCTTTAAGTTACACATCAAGGTTTACTATATACCTAAAGCGTTGAGATCCTGTAAAAAGTTCTACCTAAAACAACATAGTCTGCTGAACTGGAGTTTCTTAAATTAGATAGTAGGAAATGACAATAAAAGCATGAGTTCCACATCCTCCCTCCTTGATCCCCAGGGTCTGGGCACTCATTCTCCCATTGTTGTGCCAATTTCTCTCGGAAAGCTGGGTAAAAAACTGTTTCTTTAATGGGTTCTTTTTAAAACCAGATGGAGAAGGAAATGCTATTATCCCGCACCCCTGTTTTCCAGAACTTCCAGCGTCTGGGGCGCTCATCTAGAATATGGGGTTCTGGATTCAATTCCCTTCTCTGTCTAATGAATTTAAGCCCTATTCTCCCAACTCGTAAGGTGCCACAGTCATTAAGGGGGCTTGTAAAGGTTTGTTCTTGTTCCCACATACTACAGTTCTTCCACTTTAGCTGACCCATTTAAACAATGAAATGGAAAAAGAGAGATGACTCTAAATCCCAGAGTTTAAGTCACTCACAGGAATGTGTAATAGTAAAACATTATAATAAACGAGGTGGTTCCCTAGTCCAACCTCTGTTACTTGGTACTCGCTTTCTCTCTTTCTCATTGAATGTTTAAGTTGGCCACATAAAGTGGTAGAGCCTCAGAATGGGAGAACGAGAGTGTCCACTCCATCCCACTGCTGTTAGTGGTAAAGACTCATTCCAGGAGACAGGACATGAAGGCTCAAATCCACCTCGACCTAGGAAGAAGTTGAACTTCTGTCATGGATTGGTGTTGATGAAAAAAGTCACTTGCTGCATTCTTGTTTCCTGGCTTTCTTAGAGGCAGATCAGCTGCTAAGTTTGCTCTAGAAGGCACTGATCTTTGTAGGAGAATGCATTTGAGTTATGGCAAGATTTAGGCCAGGGACTGGTTTTGAACTGTTTTGCGAGTCTGTCTAGAGTGGGAATTTAAGAAAACCAGGCAGGATTAATCTCACAGAAGTTGAGTTGACTAACATGTAACAGGTTTAGTCTAAGTTGTCTAGGTTCACTTTGTAATGGATATGAAGTAATAGGTTCTGTAAGAAGGCAAGTCACTCCAACTATCATATAACACCTTGCACACATACCTGTTTTGCTCCAATGACTATAGAAGAAGGCTAAACAATCCATTCAGATTAGATGCCTCATTCTTAATGGCTCAATTAAGGCAAAATGAACCCTACTCTTAAAATCATAGATCTACTTCAGGTTTAAGGGACAACTACTGAAAGAGCTGCGGAGCTAATTTGTGGATCTGAGTACCTGAGATGGTCAGTCACGTCTAATACTCCTGGTTATGGCACAGCCTTTTATGGTTGGACTGAAGAAAAAAACAATCCTGCTTATTTCTGTTGCAGAAATTCAAAATCATCCCTTTGGAATTCACCTTGCAAGTCCAGCAGTATATATGAAGTGTGGCTCCTGTTTTCTGTCACACATGGCTTCCCTGCCCTTTTCCCTTTGACTGCACCAGCATAATCCCAAGAAAACGTCCTTTTCAGGGCTTAACTCCACTGATGAAGTGTGCTTATTTGTGCCAGACCCAATGTACTTCACTAAGCTGCAATTCAGTTATCAACATAGTTGACCCAAAGCTGACCTGAAGGCACAAGATAAGGTCCAAGACTACCTGTCTAGAAGCAATCAAAATTACTTTGTATTAAAGTAAAGATAGCCACTTATTAACTGTTTTTTTTTTTTCTGTATCCTTTTCTTATTCAGTGATCATCAGAAATGAATCTGTTCTGACCACTGGCCACTGACTGGTAAATTGATTCCTTTCCTGGCTTGTGATGAGTGACCGCAGAGAGTGACTGCACAGATGAGAGATATCTGGAATTGCCATTCTCCAGATCTCCTGAGTTCTGAGAATCCGTGATTTTTTTTTTATTATTTTTTTCCTGAGGGGAGGGGGATAAAACTGAAATGAACATTTTTAATTTTGTGGAAATTGAATTTTCTATTTAATAAATTATTCTGACAAAACATTCCCAAATAATAATAATTCGACAGACCATTTTTTTGTTCTCTAATAATGACACAGTGTGGCCAAGGCTGTCAAAAGGGTAAAATGTGGAGCAGAAAAGACTCATGCGCATATTCCACCATGTTGTTGAGATTTGTTCTGAGATGGTTAAAAATTGTCTGAGTTGTCTACAGCATCACGTGTATCATTGCTCTCAATAGTTACAAGACTGTCTGGCAAATACCATGCATGCATGGCCAGAGGATTGTATTTGCTAGACAGAAAAGAGAAATAAATAAAAAGAAATAAATAGGGTGGGATCAACTACTGGAAAACCTGAAGGATTCTTCCAGCACTTTTGTGTTTCTAAGCCTCGTTGCCAAGGCCTTTAATTATACACATTAGTTTCCAGCACCTGCGTTAATGGCGTAACCATGTCTGACAGCCAAGCCAAAATTATCATGTAGCATATACTTGGTGGCAAATCACAGATACCTTGAATCAAATAGTTTCAAGAACTTTCTTTGCAAACTATCGAGGAGCCTAGCTTGACCCCTGTCGACCTTCCAGTATGTTATAGCTAAAAACTTAAAAATGCAGAGCTGGAAATGGAATGTACAGAGAACTCATTCAGCTGTCATTTTCTGCTACTGATAAAATCAGATACAGTACATAGGAAATGCTTCATCCTCTTTCTTCCGCCCCCTACTTCAGTTTTTAAGGAAAGTAAGTCACGTTTTCTCATATATAGAAAAAAAGGCGACTCATTTTCCAACTAAAACAAATATTTTTCTTAAACCAACTTTATTTTCCCAAATATTTGACAGGAGCAGACTGTACAGTTCTGAAGAAGTTTAGTCAGCTGTGTGGAATGACTTTTGAAGTGTAAAATAAACCTTTACTTAACAGATGTCAAGAATATGACTTTGTGAGATAATGACAGGTTTTGTAATAGGTTGGTGGTGGTTCTTTCTAAGTGGAATGAATGAAGTTTTGGTGCCAACTCTTTAAAAAAAATGACAACATGATTATTAACAATTGACTGGAATCAGGAAAGAAAAATCAACAACAAAACTGACTGTACTTCTTTTTTGTGTGTTTGGAAGGTGCAAGTTGCTCACTAAATTGCACGGAAGTACAATTATCTTTAATAGGTACACACTTTCTTTATTTGGGAGCTGCAACAGAACTGCAATCCAGTGCCCAGGAGGACAGCCTCAGACTTGAGACACCAGACAAAGTTGACAAAGTTGATCTCTTCCTTCGGCCCATCTTCCTCTACAGAACTTGCATATCCTGATTCCACTCTAATTTGATGACAATTTCAAGAGATGACTTATCCCTTATTCAGTCAAAAACAGTTCACTGCCCCACCAGTTCACACGACTTCTGGGGACAGAAATAGGATCCACTACAAGAATCATGTATTCTACCACCTTCCCAGGAAACAGGGCCGCTTCTGCTGTCAGCACAGTCAACAGCATGAGAAGGGCATTAACACCCCCTCTAAATATTTCACACAGAGCCAACGCTTTGCTGTGCTAAACACCAGCAGTGAAGGCTTGGAAAAGTTGATGCACCTGAGGTGAGTGGCACTAACTTTCCCTGCTGGCTGAACCCATTGGTATTTGGTATAGATTCCAGTAAACTTTCTAATCGTCCAAAAATAGTCCTGTGGACTGTCCCAGTGCCGTCTGGTTGGCTGCAATTGTTCTGTACTGTCAGCCGGAGTATATCATCCTGAGCTGGAAACAGAAATGTGGGCTTATTGCAGGATTCAGAGAAAAGATGAGGGACATTTTTATCTCTCGTGGCCCCACACTGAACTTGCTTGACAGCACTAGGCAGACCTGAGAGCGTGAGTTTTCACAGGGGCGGGGTCCCCATTAGAAGGGAGTACTAACATGGACATGTGTACTGACTTTTCTCGCTTGCTGGCCTTGTGCCTGAGAGCCAGACCTGCTTCTATATATATCAAAATTTTTGAAGTCCCCTGGGAACAGCTATCCTTTGCCAGTGAAACCACGTGTTGCTCATCCCCCTGTCAGTGCTATATTCCCAGCTCCCAGCCCTGCCAGCTGACACACTGCTGAGGCCAGCAGTGGAGAGGATGGCCAGCCATCCCGACCTGCCTGTTAGGTCACCCAAGGACCAGCGCTCACCGCCTCTGCTGCTTTCTCATCAGCGTCCTTCAGACTGGCCCCTCTGGTACTTGTCCTTCTACTCCAGCTCATCTCTATATTTCTGCCCATTTTTATTTGGGATCATCTTCTTCTTGTCAGTTCCTCACTGCTTTGTTGAAATTACATATTTTCTTTCCTCTCATCTTCTCTTTATTGCAATCTTGTCTGCTGTTTTGTTGAAATTACATATTTTCTTTCCTCTCATCTTCTCTTTATTGCAATCTTGTCTGCTGTTTCTCAGATTCCCCTTCCAACCTTCAGGTTCCCATGAATCCTCTGCACCCAGTTTTACAGCTCTCCTCCACCCATTACTTCATCTTTCCTTCCATCCTATCAATACCCATTTGACAGTCCTCTCCACTCTGTTGCTCCTAATTTCCGAGTTTACTATACCCCTGATTATTCTGTACAGGGATGTGAGGAGGAGAGGGATGAGTCACCTAAAACCTTTGCACATGTGTACAAATGCCACTTCAAGTCTGAGGTTTGAGAGGCCATGTTATTAAAAAGTGACCGTTAATATCCAGGCCAAATGTTATTTCAAAGCATTTCCTTCCTTCCCTCTCTGAATTGCCGGACTTAGTTTCCAACAGAAGCTAATGAAGAAAAAGAAAATACTTTGCTCTGCGTAGGGTATTAATGCAGCAGGCCTGCAGTGGCTCTTCTGGAGCCCTCCTCATCTACAATGGAAATCCATGTAAGCCCCCTGTAAATACACACCCTCAGCATTTCTGCTAAATGCATGCTATTTACACAATAGCCCATTACAACAGCCCATCTGTCAACCCTCTTTTATGGCCACAGGTGGAGGATGAAAAATTCTTTTGAAGAGAGCACTGAGGGTCTTTGGAGGAAAGCTTGTTTGCTGCTGTATAGCTGGGCCTCCCACAGAGCCAAGATCTGCAACCTTCTGGGGCTCCCAGCCATGGCTGGCCTTTAGTCAAACAGTGCCCAGGGCAAGCCAGAATTTCATGCCTTTCCAAATCACTAATTGATTGGGGATAAACATTAACCTAGAATTTCAGTCGTGCAGTCTAGTCTTAAGCACGCCGGGCAGCCGCCCAGCTAACCCACCCCTCAGGCTAACCCTATTTCAAGGGTCTTTGTATAAGACCTAGAAGGTCATGGAAGTTTAGTTCGTTTTACGGTATGGACAACTACAAAGCATCTAAACATTTTTATTTTTAAGAGCTTCCCTTTAATTCAGAAAATTAATGTGAAAATATAGTGGACAGAAGCAGGGCATGTCCCAAGCTCTCAAGATGGACTCCTTGGTTCAGAGATCAGAGCAATGAACCAGCACCTCAGCCCAGATTGCAAACTGAAGCCAAACAATTATTTAGATCACATACACACTTACAGTGACAGATAATCCACCCGCTCCCTGAACTCTGAGAGACATCTTGCCCTTCCAAAAATGTCATTGCAGGTTCTCAGCGGATCTGGCAAAGAGTATGTGCAGTTTGAATACCGCTGGCCAGAGTCCAACACAGAGCATATAAGTCCTGGGCTCTCACCCCATCACCACTGTGGGAATAAAGTTTCTAAGAGGCGGCTAGAAATCAAAGAAAGAATGACAGAGATTTTTGTGACACTCTAAAACTATTTGCTGAGAGCTGTAAGGTTGCTAGCCATTCTCTTTTTTTTCCAGAATGATTCAATTACCCAATTAAAAAAGAAACAACACACACTGATACACAATTCAAGCTGAAAAAAAGCCAGCATGCGGCAGACTGTCCTTAGAGCCAGGTTGCCCCTTGCCTTGGACATATGGAATGCATTTATTATATTATTTTTTCCATTACCTTTTTCTATTTTTTTCTCATTCTGCTCATCTCAACATTTGTTTATAATTCTGCACCATCCTAGCTGATCCCTTCTTTTTTTTTTTTTTTATTTTCTTTTTTTATTAGAAGTGATTCTTTCTGAGCCTTCTACCCAAGTTTCATCCCGGTAGAATATCAAACTAGTAACACTGAAGGCAAACTTTTGAACGCAGGGTATTGAGTTAGTTCAAAATTAGGCAAAAACACTCAGAGACCAAAGGTCCTCTTTATGTTGAAAGAAGAAATGGGAAGGTAAGACATGGACAAAGTGGTAAAATAAACCTCTCATTCTCTGCAGCATCATCAGCTGAGGACATGTCCACACCTTCCAATGCAATATTACACCTTTGGCTGCTGCCCAAGTCCAGTGTAAGCAAAAGCACCCAGGCACTGACATCCCAGCTCAGGTCCTGGAGGCAGAAGAACTACATTTACATAGCACAGGACCCTAACAAAATAACTCTGCCTCTCAGCATGGCTAATTATCAAAGACACAACATTATCCTGAAACCAGATGAGAAGCTGGCTTGGGAATATCTATAGTATGCTGTATGGTGCAATATAGATATGCCAAATCAAAGCTACTGTTCAGTAGAATCCTTCCTGAATGCTACGCCCACAAATGTCAGTCAGATTGATTTCTGACATGAAGTGCCCAATGACAGCAACTGTGAAGTGTTTGGGAGTGTGCTGCCTTCCAACTTTTAAGCCTTTTATGTATTTAAGATGTATTGCTGTCAAAAATAGAAGTTCTTCCATTATTCTTTGTCCTTTCAATCTTTTATTTTGCAACTAGGCACATTCTCTCCCATCTGCTTTCTCTCCTGCTGATAGTTTTCTGCCTGTGGTGCATAAATGCAAAGTATTGGGTTATGTGGGCAGGGATGGAGGGTCTGTTAGACAGCAGAATTCTATGAAAAGGTGCAACCCCAGAATATTCACTTTCATAAACCTAATTGCCCCATCAGGGTCCTAATTGTCCTGTCAATAGCCCATTTCAAACTCCAGGAGTGTTGAGATCTGAGCAGTTGGAGATAAACGTGTTCTAAAATCTGCCCCAGTAATATCTTACAGGGGACATAACAGCAGATCCGTGTGCTTTTCCCAGCAGGTTTCCCTCTGTAACTCTTCTCCAGTGAATAGAGCCGTAGCTCACAGGAAATATGACCTGGCTATTTTGTATGGTATTGACTATGGATCAGCTCTAACTATATATACAACTTTGTCTGGATGCTGCTCAGAGTAGGCTGGTGAGCTGTGGTACAGAATGCTGTAATGCTTTTATTCTGGGTCTGCAGTGTCTGCCTGTCTTATTTGTAGCTGATGGCTAAATTTCTATCCGATACAATTGCTGAAATAGTCTTGAAATGGGAACTGCCTGTAACTGATGTAGTGATGTCTACCAGCATTTGCAGAATCTAAATGACAAGCTCCAAACACTAGCCTCATCTGGAGTAGCATGGCCAGTTCTGTTTATCCCTGTTCCAAAAAGACATAATAAAATTGGTGCAGGCCAGGAAAATTACTCCCAGTTTGGCATGGAGAATAGATTTCATTTCAGAAGAGACTGAGAACAAGACTAAGTGAGAAGATAGAGACAGAATTCAGCTCTCCTTAGAGTATAATAGCCAGATCACAGCACTCTGCTTCCATACCACAACTGTGTCACATCTGGCCCATTCAGGGCATGGCAAGGGTGATCTTGGTTTGTCTGTATGCACCCACAAAAGCATGTGGCCATGTGGCTTGTTTAGCCTAAGACAGCAGAAAGTGTGTTTACATCAGTGTTTTGATTCAGATCAATTTTGAAGCAGATCTCCTGATCTGATAGCTTCACCTTGCAGATTGGTTTTAGAGGGCATTCCTTTCAGATGAAATTAATTTGGAATATGTGATAAAAGTTCACATGGTGAGCTCCATCCACTAATGGGAGTGCAGCGCGCATGATCAGACTCAACCAAGCAGAGTAGGTAAAATCCCCAAAGTGTTTGTAATGTGGACGTGGACTCCTCAGCACCAAGTTTCATTCTACAGGTTTGGTGGTATGAAACCATGCTTCTTGCTAATGTAGACACAGCTAAATAATGTGTCCATTTGCTGAGAAACAAACTAAGAGAGCCCATGCTGAGCATCACTGCCCAGCTAGGTTGTTTCAAAGACTCTCAAGCATTTTCACACAGCTCCAAGTTAACAACAATGACTGCGGTGAAGAAATTAAAAAGAGCCATTAGACTTATGAAGTTCTGGATCAACTTTTTTAGCAAGACCAAAAGAGGATAAGGAATTTTAAAAAGTTTTAACTTTATGGAAAGGATTACACAATCTGACTGCCTGTGTTAAACAGGGGATGGAGAGGACTTCCTCATCCCAAGAGTTTTCTCCTACTTCTGCCTACTTAGGAGGTGTCACTTCCTACATTTATTTCAATATATGCTATACTAAACTAAGTAATAGTATTACAAATAGTAATGAAACAAAAAAGGATTTATTTGAAAGAGAACTTTCCCTCCAAGGATCCAAGACAAGGTCTCTAGCACCACACAGGGAAAACCTGGGTCAAAAAGCCCTGGTGAACTGTCACACCTGCATAAGGGAAATGAACTTTGTGAAACCCAAGAAATGCATCTTTTTTCTTAGACCTGAACTGAATTCAAGGAAACTCAGAAAAAATATAGGACCATATGTGGAATGTAGTTGGAATATAGATAAGGGTTGTCACATGTAGATGGACCTTCTTTCATAGACAACGGACTTATTTCCTTTTTCAATCAGGAGAGAGGCATAGGGGAGTTTCTTATGACCCCCTAATTCTTTGCCGTTGTTTAAAAACAAAATTAGAGCAGCCTGAAGGTTGCTGCAAATTTTGTGAACTGGTTCCCAGGGCGTCATATCCTTTGTGGCTTCTCAAAATGTGCTCGGCTCTGGCACTTCAGTAATCACTGGAACACACACAGTCTAGCCGATACCTATGCCCAGCAAGAAAATTTGTATTGGTGCCCAGGTCCTTCAGCCTTAACAGATCTTTACCTCTCCCAGATACATGCCCTGGGCTGTTGCCAAAGGGAAGGAGACCTGACGCTGTGACGAGTGTCTGTCAGGGACTCACCCAGCAGGAACATACCTCTTGCATTTCCTAAGGCTAAAGTGGTAGAAATTTGATTCTGGCCCTTTCACCGTTCACCTTAAAACCTGTATTATATTATACTTGCTACACAGGGAATTTTGCAGAAAGGACCAAGTAGAGAGACACCTCTGAACAGTCAGTTCCCCAGCAGCAATGGAAAAATCTCTGAGGTACGCAGAGGACGTGGTTTTGTGATTAGTGAGCAGGACAGAGAGGTCAGGAACTCTGGGCTTCTCATATCTCTCACTGGCTTCCTCTGTGTCCTTGGGAGTGTCACTTAAACTTCTGTGCCTCAGGACCCACATCTCTGAAATGGAGATCATTAAACCTACCTACTTGTGATCTGATTGTATTTGTAAAGTCACCTCACATCCCCAAATGGCAGGACTTTATGGGTCCTAAGCACCATTAGTGTGGGCTGAGATTTACAAAGTAAATAGCTAGAGTTCCACTATTAGAGTTATTTAAAGAAAGTGTGGGTGTAAGCCTAATGTAAGTCATGTTCAAAAAAACACACTTTCTTTGTTTCATTGTTCACTTCCCACTTGGCATTCAGAATATTTAGAGACTAATTGTTTTTAACACTTGTGTATATTTTTTCCTGTGACTGAAGGTCACAGTAGTTCATAAAAGTTGGACAAGTTTTAAATAACCAAAGTAAAAACCCACGAACTTTGGAAATTTGAGTACAAATTAATATATTCTTTAAAGGAGGATTTTTTTTTCCTTACTGTCTGTGCTTGTGATGAATTTAAAAGAACGTGACTACTCATTTTTCAATAAATGAGGAACTCCAAAAATATCAGTATGATTGTTACTTAATTCTGCACATTTTTTTAAATAGCATTGTTTTGAATGACCTTCTTAAAGTGAATGATACTAAAGCATATATCGATAACAGTCTTAGGGAATTACATCAAGCACCATGTGTTGGCTCTGCCTGCTGTGTCTGCCCATCTCTTTTAGTGCCACAGCTGTTTAGTGCTTGTTCATAATCAGAATGTCTATACAATTCCAACAAGAAGCAGTAAATCAAGTATCATAATCAGAGTTCTCTTGAAAGTCTAGCAGCAGTCACCAAACCCTCTGAATGTTCTGCTACCCGGCATTTATCCCACATGTATGAAGGTTAAAGGCTGACATTAGGTCAAACGATGGATGTTCGGATCATGTCCAAACTGGAATGGAGAGAAGATTTGAGACTGAAACCAAAAGTCAGTTGGTTCCAGGATTAGTATCTTGGGACAGGCCTGTAAAATATTCTGGGTAAATTGTAATTTCATAGAGATACAATCTGTAACATACAGATATGCAAATATAACTGTCATTTCATATGCACTTTAAGTCTGTATCAGTCAGAACTCATGCCAACAAAAGTGATCTTGTACCTACCACTGTAGACTGCCTGTTCCTGCCTTCATGTCACTATTTACTTAAAAGACGTGTATGTGTGGTGCTTAGGGACATGGCAGTGCTAGGTTAACAGTTAGACTTGATGATCTTAAAGGTCTTTTCCAAGCTAAATGATTATATGACTCCAAGAGTCTATGATTTCTCTGATCAAGTCCGTAAGAGAGTTCACATGAACAGTTTTGCCAGCATTACAGAAAGAGCAGTGGGAGGATAGTGATGAACAGCAGATGCAGAAGGATGCTGGGAGCTTTTAGTGACATCACTGACTCATGTCGCTCTAAAATTGCAGCCTATGTCGGCAGCAGAAAAAAAAACTGTTTTCATGAAGGTGTAGTTTGTGTGACTTGTATGACTACAAGACTCTTATCTTTTTATCTGTTACTATGCGGTTTGTGACCATGGGGAAAATCAGCAATAAGATTCCAACAATCAGATGACTTGACGTCAACTTACAGTTTTCAATGTGATTTTCATAAGAGCTTTTTTTCTTGAAAAGAACCGGAAGAAAAATAGACATTCTTTCACATTTTTTTTTAAATCAGAGGAGGTTTTAGTTGTATTGACCTGGTAGAAATATCGTATGCAAGACAAAGTCAATTTTGCATTTCAGACGTTCTTGTGGAAGTTTAGCTATTCTTTACAGCACCTGACTTTGATCCGGAAAATGTTCTCCTTCTGGTTTGAATTCAACCCAAAGCTAAACCACAGAGAAAGCTGAGGTCCAGAACTTGGACTAAAATCCCGCTAAAAAGGCACAAGCGCCATTGCTGAGAAATTTCTTCTACAAGTCACGTTTGGTTACACCTCAGTAAAATGCCAGATCAAATGCCTTGCAGTCACTATGCAAGTTAGATTCCAAACAATATTGTGGTCTCTTTGAGGTAAGGACAAGTAAGGACAAGTGAGGGAAGAGTGCGCAGACCATTCAAGGGTCACACACTGAGAGCAAACCCCCCACACTCAGTTCCCAAAATGTACACAGGCAGACGCGACCCCTTCCATCTCCACAGCACTTCAAAGCCACTCTTCTGTTCTGCGACCCAGGTGCCAGACCCAGCTGGACAGTCAAATCTACTGTCATGTCTCTTCAGAAGAAGGGTGGGATAGATGAGCAGAGAGGGAGAATTCTTGCCTGAGCCCAACACCACGGCATGTGGCTGACCTTCTCACCCACTGGGGGAGAAAATCCTGCAGAGCTCTGTCTTAGAGTCTTTGTCTCACGAGTGTGCCTGCAATGGGCACTGAGTACTGCCCAAACTGAAGCAAACCAACCAAGACAGAGCCAAGGAGATACTCATGGAAAACCAATGATTTTTCTGAAAAAGTGCACTCTGTACTTCCTTGCTTACCATGAGGCTGTGAAAGGGATGGTGCCACCTCAGGCATGGTCACTCCTTAGGATGCCCCTTAAGCAGCCCTCTGCAGGTCCCAGCGTCTCTTCCTTCATTTTACAGAGACACTTGTTACAGTTGTTGGCCATGCTAATGCATTCTCCTCATTTTGTTAGGGACATCTGTGAAATAGCCTCAACGGATTTTGGTGCATTCAGGCAGGATTTATGAATGGGTTTTAAAGCAGAAAACCTGCTGCTGAATACCCATGCTCAGTCGCACTTTGATAACCAGTCACTTAGATGGTTAAAATATAACTTCTGTGAGATGGGCTTCCTCCCACTTGGGCAATTACTACAAAAAGAGTTTGCAGACAGGGCCCTCTCACCACAGAGCCCTTCTTCCTGCTTCTCCATCCTATGGCTTCATAAATCTCTGCTTGTGACATCATAATCTGTTGCTGTGGGAATCCTGCTGGTATCACAAACAGGGGATTATGACCTCAAAGTAGGAGCAAACAGAAAGAAGAAATTGGTTCTGTGAGAAAAAAAAAGTCCTCAGGGAAGATGAATAGATCGTTCTCCCAGATCTGTTAAGATCAGGCTTACCCACGTGCTGGAAACCTGAGATCAGATTCCAGATTGGTGTGCCTTAGTAACCTCATCTGCAGTGACAAGAACCTATTGAAGACTCCCTTCACATCCCCCTACAAAAAGCTGGATAGAGATGCAAGGCAGATAGGCTTTTAGAACAAGTTCATAGGCAAAACATAGCAAAAGATCTCTTTTGTGGTGACAGTGTAAAACACATTCCTTACCAGATAGGGTAAACTGGCTATAATCAAATAGGCATGTAAACTGAGTTTATATAAAGAAAGTTCAGTTCAACCTCTATCATCTGCCCGTTTTATGACTTTGTTTTCGTAATTTCGTCTTTGAAGAACATGCCACAAGGTTTTGGCCATATCACTGTGGACACCTAAGAGAAGGGTCCCCTATGGGAACAGCTGCAGGAGACACTGTCTGAGCAGAGCACTTACATCTGAGCAGCTCAGGGACCCAGTGGGTCACAGGCAGGTGTCAGCAGTATCATGCTGCTTACACTTGCTTCAGTTAGAGGGAGGAGAGTGCCTCAAGATGTTCAGTGCAACCATGCTATGGCTGACTGAGACCCCTGAGAGTCACTGCAGTTTTGGAGCTGATGCCAGGGCTCTCAGGGGTACTGCGGCTGGAAAAGTAGAAGGGGTTTGGTGCCCTCCTTCATAATTTGCACACAGGGCTCTTCCAATGTTTATCCTTTACTATTAATCTATTCGAATAGAATTTGAAGGAAATGCAAGATCAGTAAAGGCATATGCAAATATAACTCTTTTCTTGTAGGTCATTGCCATAGAAACTATTGCTACAGGATCTAGAGAGACATGGACAGATCATCAGGGCACAGAAATGAGGGTCTCAGCCTCTTGGGTCCATTAACATTAATACTTATGAAGGTTTGCTCTATTTTTTAGACAAATTATTTGTGTTCTTTTTCTTAGTTTTCCTACCTGCTAAATGGGAATAAAAATCCCAATTCATCTCAGTGAAGTTCTAGGAGGAAGCCTCATTTTGTGTGGACCAGCAACTGGAGAAGACAACGCAAGTGCTTTAGGGAGTGACTTTTCAATAAGGTTCAATCTCCGTTCCAGACTCAGGCCTAAGGAGTCTTTGTGTAGCCCCAGCCTGGGGACTTTCCTTTGTTCACGCCTCAGGGCAATAACAGTGTCACCCAGCAGAGCCATACTCTTCACTTTGATAACCAGTCACTTAGATGGTTAAAATAGAACTTCTGTGAGATGGGCTTCCTCACACTTGGGCAATTACTACAACTGAATTTGATTAGAGTCAGTCTGCAATACTCTGTATTGCATCCTACATCACATAGCGAAATGATCGTGCCTCTGTACTTGGCGCTGGTGAGGCCTCACCTCGAGTGCTGTGTTCAGTTCTGGGCCCCTCTGTACAAGAGGGACATTGAAGCGCTGGAGCGTGTCCAGAGGAGAGCTACCAGGCTGGTGAGGGGTCTGGAGACCAAGTCACATGAGGAGAAGCTGAGGGAGCTGGGCATGTTGAGTTTGGAGAAGAGGAGGCTGAGGGGAGACCTCATTGCCCTCTGCAACTACCTGAAAGGAGGGTGCAGAGAGGTGGGTGTTGGCCTCTTCTCCCAGGTGAATAATGACAGGACCAGAGGAAATGGTCTGAAACTGCGGCAGGGGAGGTTTAGATTAGATATTAGGAAGGATTACTTTACTGAAAGAGTGGTCAGGCACTGGAACAGCCTGCCCAGGGAAGTGGCTGAGTCACCCTCCCTAGAGGTGTTTAAAATACGTCTAGATGTGGCACTTCAAGGCATGTTCTAGTGGCAGAGATTGTAGGGTTTTTTTTGTGTCTATTTGATTGGACTCGATGATCTCGAAGGTCCTTTCCAACCATGAAGATTCTATGATTCTATGTGCAATACCTCTGCTCCACGGGCAGCACGTCAGAGAAGGCGGGAGATCCCTGGAACTGCTCTTGCAGCAATGCTGCTCTCAACTGTCCATGATGTTACCCCGGGCCCCCTCTAGGCTCAGCTTGCCTATTTAGCAAAATTGAAAATGTGTTCCTTCAAAATTAACCGCTCTAGCTGAGGGTCTAGTTTCTCAGTGAGCAATCTTAGACCGCACTGTAGCCTTAAGCAGTCTTTTCCTCATGCTTCCTGTCTTATGTTTTTGATGACGCCTCTCTTGTGCTGGCAGTAGGAATTGCATAGCCTCACAACACAGAAAACAGATCTCTTTTTTTTCCTGTATCTTTTTCAAACAAATCAGCTTGTTCATATGGTTGATGATATGACAGCTAGCACTGCCCCAAGGGAAGGGAATGTGTGGTCAGAGGCACGGGAGAAGAGCTGAACCGCTGCTTTTGGCAGAAGTCCACATTCAGACTCGGCTAAACTGTTGAGGAAATAATTCCCTTACCTGCCTATTCTGTCATCATCATCTAGCCTTCTTTTACCATCAGTCCCATTCCTCTGGGTAGGTACTGAAGGACTCCACTTAAACTTTGTTTCATTACAGTTGCTTCCCAAATTTTCCTGGGCAGGTGAACATACAGGTAATGTGGAAGTCTATATTACATCTTGAGAGAGTACCGGAGTGGAGGGTGCTTGGGAAGGCTGAAATAGTTGTTGAAAGCTATTTGCTGTCTGGTTTCTAGGAGACAGCATGACTCATTGCATCTTGCCTTGTAGTCTGCACCTCTCAACCATTTATCAACTAACACACTTGATCAAGACTGATAAAAAATCTTTTAGAAAAATTATAGAGAGCTGCACTATAGAATGGGAACATTAAAGTGTGGAAATAAAATGATTGCTGAAGATAAGGTCTGTTCCACTAACATTGAAGAATGTAGGCTCACATTCATCCCAAGGGATTTATTGGTGGAACTCCCACTAGTGCAAGTAATAAATGCATGCATAAGTCTCTTTGTATCTTGACAATTTTCCCCTTACCATGCTTTGACCAAACTTCACAGTCAGCAGTCTTTCGGGGGGGGGGGGGGGGAGGGCTGTATCTTTAAATTATTATTGCCCTTATTTCATTCAGCACTACCTAAATATATCAAAGCTAGAAAAGAATCTTAATTTTAGTTGAAAAGTACCATTTACATATGCACACCATTGTAAGATCAATGGTGTACGTACCACACCATTATAAGGACAATAAATAACAGTAATAGCAATAATAACAGTAATGGTCCAGAACATGATTTCAGAACCACAAAAGAGCAGACGTGGATTTGGTGTGGTAATCATAAATAAGAAATAGCTGGCAATTAACACATTGCATTTCAAGCTCTGAAAGGAAAATGACACTAGTGTGATAAGGATATTTTCTGCATCTCATTTAGAATAAAGGTGTAAACGGCGTATATGACATTTCGTAACTGTATATGCCCAGAGATTAGAATGCAGGAAGCAAGCAGAGACATCACACATAGATTATAACGGAAAGTTCAGTTACTGCTGTAGAATGTACAGATTCGGTCTTATGAAAACAGTGCTTTGAATGCCTTTTCTGACAAGCAAGAAAATGTTGTCAAACATTTCATTCATCAAATGTTATCTTCACTATACAAGAAAAGTATTCTAAGTCCTGACAAGGCCCAGGAAGCAGAAAATGAAATGAAACAGAACAACTTTGCTGCCTGTCCAGAGGAAAAAATCAATAAAAATGACCACTGAAAAAGAGAAAATTCCTCTTTATGCAAATATAGGTCTTCCATTTTGAAGCTGATAAGTTAAACGGCTCCATTCATGTTGAATTTTAAAAGGCACAGCTGAAGAATATGGGTGACATTTTCCACAGCGTGTACCTGTTTTAGAACTGTAAACCTTGGGTTTAGGTGGTTTAGATGCCTATGAGTGACATGTTCAGGATGGAGACACTAGAAGTCGTGGATGTGCACCAGAAAGTGCAGTTTCAGATCGACCAGATCTTCTGAACCTGGGTGGAATCCAGGTAAGGGGGTTTGTATGAATGAAAATAAATGAAGAACAAAACTCTGTCTGAGGTTACTGCCTTCGGCAGCCTGCTCCACCTCGAGTGCACGGGCAGCTGCTCTCCTTGTAAATCAGGGCTCGGCACTGCGGTGTTGCTAAGCAAACTGGAACCGGAGACGGCTTCCTCCCGACCAGGGGCTCCGCTGCGCCACGGACGGGCAGCCGGCTCCGAAAGGGAGCAGCCGTCCGTGCAGGGCAGCCTGGCAGAGAGCCGGGGGCAGTGGCAGCCTGGTCTGACCCGTGACCTCCATGCTTGGACCTGCCGCCTGTGACTCATGGTGAAGCCTGGCCTTCTTTCCCGAATGTGTTTTTCTAGCACTTTTTTCTTTCTATTTTCACTTCCATTTTTCATTCCACTGGAGAATGAAATGCTTTATCCAGCTCAAAAGTTTACATTTTTGTTTTGGTAGAAATTCTACACGCATGCACACAAAGGGTACACAAAAGTACTTTTTAAATTTGTGTTAATTTAACCAGCAAAATGACTGTATGAATTAACTATGCAGCCTGACTCTTAATTGACTCTGACACTTTACTGGTAAGTCTTAGGTTTACCTTGGATATTTCCAATTTAAATTATTTAAAATTAATACGTGACCCATTTTGCTGGCCCCAGCTTAAATTCCTGTGCATCTTTATCAAGACTATTTATTGCTATGGCACGAAGCAGGGAGGGAGGGGAAAAGGCTGGCGCCCGGGTGATCCGTTCTCCAGCAGCATGTGGGAGAAACAGGTTCTCTTCCAACCCTCTTGTTCCCCAGGCTGTCATGGGCACCGAGTGCTGCAGAGATAGCAGCAGCAGCTTCTCCAGCTGATTAACCAGAGACAGTGACAGACTTTAACAGGAGTGCTACCCAGCACTCCAGAGCCAGAAGAATAGTTGCCTCAAAATAGAAGCAGATGGGTCTGCGCAAAATGATGGGACTTTGGAATTCAAAAAAGTGTGTTAGTGGGGAGGGAAAGAGGGAATTGTGTATCTCATTTTAAAAGAGGTTTTTAATATGTACACTCTGTCTCTTACTATCTTTTCCAGCAGGAAGATAAGGAGGTCAGGCTGTGCTAAAATATAATGAGCTGTGGTAAACCATCATTTTAAAATACGTTGAAATCTTTAATAGCAACAGTAGAAGATATTTACAAAAGTACCACATTATAGATAATTTATACAGGGATAATTATCCTGGTAATAAATCTAAATAGGAACAAGCATGTTTTTTCTTTCATATTGTGGACAAGTCAAGTGGAGTGTGTGAAAAACAGAGAAACGTCCTATTTTACAAATCAGGTCTGAGTATGGAGCTGAATTTGAAATTTCTCATTGAGATTTCCTGAGTCTAATAGGACTTTGCTGGTGTAAGGATCAAACTCTGAAGTCGGCAAGTCTTCATCTCCACCAGCTTTTACACCAGGGTAACTCCTTAGATCTCAGTGAAATTGCTCTGGATTTATGCTAGAAACATAGATAAACAGAATTATCCTCAAAAGATGGCTTCCCATTTACTGTAAAAAAACCCTAAGGATTAGAACTTTATTTATTGATCTGATCTCAATGTGGCAAATCTGCGTCCTAAGGGCTTGTTGCAGGGCTTTAGGATTGTTTTACACTGCTCTGAGATGGAAGTCACTTGTTCCCCCACTATATAACAGCTGTGACGTAGCATCTTCCAAAACACTGAAAATTACACTTATAGGATTCAGCTCATCTTCGATTACAGATCTCTAAAAGTTCACACTATATTAGAAAACAACATGGGACCAGACCCATTCTCCAACCCTGGGCTAACTTTTTCACGTCCACATGATTAAACTCTCTCAGCCCTCAAAAGCAGACTGACCGCGTTTAATACGTTTATTGAGGATGTGTCAGGCCCATGCTGAGCCCTGAACTGTGTGTGGGCACTGTCTGGGAGAGTGCTGGGATGCCGCTGACGGTGCTCACAATTTGACCATATGGATGGTCACGCACCGGTGCGCAGGGCTGTGTGAGAGCCTGCCTCCGTTTAGTACTGTAAAAATAGTCTTGGTGTCTAAGCCTGTCTGCTGCCTCTTAAATGCCCTTCTGAGATGAATTGACACCTACAGATGCCCATTTCTCCTCATTTAGTTTAGACAACGTCTATGGTGACTAACTCAGACCTAAATTTTAACTTTGCATGCGTAAAGTGAAGTGAAGCGTCTGCTAACCAGAGTGTTTCAGGTACAGCATATACATGAATGAAGAAAGAAAAGGAGGGCAGGTTTCTTACTGCATTTAGTGTCTGGTAAAGCTGAATCTTTGTGTAAAGAAATAAAGAGTGAAAATAAGGGAGCCTCTGCCACGTGTAGATCGATGCAGAAGCAAGCACTCACTGAGCCAGGAGAGATGCTGACACCATGCTTTTCTCCTGTCTGCTCTGTAAGCAGTATAAACAGTAATAGACATTGTATCATCTCAAATTGCCTCGTCGAACGTAATGCTGATTTTAGACTTGGTTTGAGCCTCCTAACTACCGTGGAGCAGGGAATATTTACTCTCATCTTAGAAGATTTTACCTGGCAAGGCAGAGCGAACAGCAGTCAATACCATTAGGGTGAGCAAGACCCTTCTGCACTCCCAGCAATTCTTCAGGGCATCATCCCCGCAGAGCCCTGGGGATCTCAGAATCAAGTGGAAAAACAGAGTAATGGGCATGTCAGTGCAGACTGATTAATCATCAGTCAAGTCAGAGTTTGGGGGACACACAGACACTTATCCTAATGTAAGGAGAGCAAGCCCCCACTTACTGCCCTTGTTACCTAATGCTTGACATGGCCTCAGTACTCACCCAGACCTGGCAGAGACCCAGAGAGAGATGCTGATATTCAAAGCTGCAGTTGCTGATTCCTTGAGTGTCCCTTGATGCATCTGATTAAAGCAAATGATCGATACTAAACTTTGAGAAAAACTAGTGTGGGGATGTTACGGATGACAGCCCATGAATAAATAACTCTGATAATGGCATTTGTCTTACTATAAAGCTCATTCATAATTTAGCAAGAATAATGCCCATTAAAGAACACCTAGAATCACTGACAAAATAAAGAGTTGATTGGTTTCTGTCTTCTGGGAACTCTCTCATAATAAGCTCAGTATGGAAAACTGGCTACGAACTCTATATAGTGATTATAAAAGTATCTACTCTCCAGGTTGCCTCCTCCTCATTTAGTCTTTCTTCAGCACTTCTTGGACGTCTGCTTTTGATACATGTGCTCTAACTTGGAAAGGAAAAATGTTGAGAGAGGGCCTGTCTCTTTCACAAAAATGAGGAAGAATTTCACCCAACCTCCACTGAAGTCATTAGAAACTGATTTGGGTCCCAAAGTAAATATCATGGGACCCTTAGAGTAAATACTGCTCCTTATTAAGCAAATCAGTGTTGCTGTATGCTAAATTTAAAGGAAGAAATAGCCCAGTTATGTCGGAGGAGTTATGTACTTTAATAAAATGTAGCTTGAATATTCATAACGTACAGTTATGTAACGCCTATAAAATGTTTCCTGCCCCACCACCACAAAAACGGTTTGCAGATGTCTTTTAATCTAGAAATACTGTCTGTCTAAGGCAAGAGGAGAATGCCAATACCAGAGCCTTGCTCTAACAAAATACAAGTGGTTTGTATTTTCGCATAAGGATTGTGCATATGCACTGGCACATCTGCTCACTGTGCGGTCCCGCAGCCTGGAATGGATAACGCTGACTTCGGGGATTAATGCCAGCCTCACTTGAGTAACAAACACTTGTACTCTAACAGCCTTTGCAGCACTAAAACAGGATACGCTTCTTTGGACGTCGCGTCAAAACGCAAAGTACCATCCGATCCTGCCCTCACTGGGTGACCACCTGTTTCTATTTAACGTCTTCTATTTAACAAGTATAGTATGATGGTGATGGAGCCAGAGTGTTTCAGAAGCATCCTGGAACAATACTCCATGTGGAAAATTATGGTGTCCCGTAGTGCTTCACATCTACCTCAACTATATTAAACACTACATAAAACAATACGAATTCCAGACGTTCTCTCTAGATATTGTAAGTATGCTACGCCAGTATTTATGAGAACAAAAACATGCCAAGGCTTTAAATCCATGATTCTAAATAGAAACTTTGGGTTTCACGCAAGACTGAGCTCTCAGCGTACTGCTCCCCTCCCCAAACATGCCTCAACCTTGAACGTGACCACAAATGTCACCACTGTCACTTCTCTTGAGTTAAAATACAGAAAAGCAGGAAGGTATATAGCAGTGCACTCCAGAGCTTTGCTTTTAGAGACCGAGCAGTTCGGATATTGAAATCCAGTGACTTCCTACAGATCAGCTCATCTGATGCCTCTGCACCCAGGCCCTGGCAGTGCCTCTTCTGCCTCTCATGCCTGTGGGTGAACACCAGAGAACAGCCATTGTTAACTGGCACTTCTTTAGCAATCAGGGCAGGAAGAGAAATGGTTTCAGAGGCCTGAAGCCAGAGGCCTGAAGCCAGAGGCCGGGGAGATGTGTGAGAGGGGAGGGGAGGCTGCGCGGCTCCCCTCAGGCCCACCAGCAGCAAGGTTTACCAAGAACTCAAACAACACCCACTGTTTGCACTGCTATCCCCTTGCACTATCATCCCTTACATTCCTGAGATTTCCCCCTCTCCTTCCAGGCCATTTCAGTCTCTTTTACCTGCTTAGGTTTGTGGGAGAGCAAAGACTGGGGCACTGAGGTACCAGGACAGATGGATGGAGCAAAAGAGGATCCAGGGCGGAGGATAAAAGCTGTTTGACCTGGAAGGAAAAGTATTCCTGTGGTTCTGTCCCCCTGGATAGAGTTATGCCAGAACAGGAAACCACCTGGCGCAACGTGAGGGAAACCACCTCAGGGCAACTGCCCGCTCAAACACACCCATAGAAACACACACACGTAGCTATTCTGGGTGGAAAGGATGCAGATTGGAGTCCCTTGAGCTCAGAGAGTTTCACCTCAAGCCAAGGGGTTATGTCATGTGGACAGTTTTCTTGTGATTTTTCTTTTCCCCAGTGGCAGATGGGTTTTTCCTGGAATAATACACGTGTACTTCCGTGCACTGAATTACACTTTTCTCCTGTGGCTGTCTAGAGTGAAGTGTGGAGGACTGAAGCACGCTAATGCGAAGAGCTCGCACTGCGTATGCCATATGAGCCGTACCGGGGAGATTTTAGTCTCCAAGGATAGCAGCCCAACATACTTAATGAACACTGTTACTTTCTGTTATTTCCTGTAAGAGAAAGTGGAGAGAGACGATTCACTAAGGAAATCTGCATAATTAGGGTCCATCATTTCCTAGATGGGAACATCACAGTCAAAGCAGAACATTTTCCCCCACCCTTTTAGCAATTCTTCTCAAGTAGCTGTTAGCTCCTCCACCTCTGGGAAGGGTGAAGGGAGAGCTAATGCCAAAGAAACCTTCACCAGGAGAACTGCTTCCCCCTTGCTCAAACTGCCACTGCTCCCCCAGCATTCTAACTCCATGTATTTTCTGCTTGGGAAGTGTTCGTTTCAATTTCATTTTCTTTTATTGTGTGTGGCTTTTATGTTAATTTACAAATCATATACTAACCCCAAATTGAATTTTGGTCTGGCAGCTCAGGAGCAGTATGGTGGTCTGCCGAGGCCTGGTCTTTGCCAGGATCTGCCCGATGCCATGGGAATGGCACAGACTGCCATCGGATCAGTCCTTGAGAACAACAGTCTCAAACTCCTGCTTTGGCCAACCTCATATTTTGCTCTGCGTCTTTCCCAGCAGACAGGGTCACCACTGTGTGCCATTCATGTGGAAGAGACTATCCAGCCAGTGGTCATGGAGTGGGGAAAAGGGAGGGAAAGCGGATGTTGAATAGTTCAAAATGGAGAGGGAGAGATGTTAGAAATGTACAATCACAATTTATATGTTTTGTATTACTTTACCAGAAGTTAGTGGCATACATTTATTAACACTAAAATAATTTCTAGATAGTCCACTGCTACCAAAAATGGGAGGTCCCTCTCTACTCCACCTTTCCCAACTGCAAAACACTAGCTCCTATGTATGGCTGGCTGTGGCATACATCTGGATGGCCCTTCTCCCTTTCCTGTGCTGGTTTAACTCACTACTCGGGCAGAAAAACTAATTCAAGGAGAGTGGAGAAGGGAAAGGGAGAAGGTAAGATTCCTGTTGGCTCGGTGAGTTAAAGCAGCCCAGGGACACATCTGGAAAATGACAGAGCAAGTGTAAAGGAGAAAGTAGAGCCTTAGTGTTAGGAACAGGGGAGGGAAAGGGAGTGGAGAGGAGATCAACATTTCAATAGCAGCAAACTCTTTTACAGCCTCAGTTGCTCTTAGGACAGGACTTTCCTTTGTATCAGCATGAAGGTAAGTAATATCAGTCTAAGCCAACTCGAAGTCAGAGCATCACCACAGTGCGTTTGCTTTTAAAACCATTTCAACATAAAAATCCCCTATAAGCAAAGGCTGCGGGTGAGAGAGGGGGGAAGACTTACAAATGTGCAAATCAGGCCTGAGTTTACCTTCATTCAGAGTCTCTGAGCAGCTTAGCAGCATCAGGGCTGGAATGCCTCACTCGAGGATGTCTGCTGGAGTGCTCGACCTTCAAAACTTTTTCCAAGGTTTTTCTCAGTTGGGCGTTTGCATTTATGTCTTATTCTCTCATTCTGCTATTGTTTTTCTTATTCTGCAAACTGAGGAAAGGCTTGGAACTTGGATTGCTCGATACGTTTAATATAGTTTTTTACCTTTTAATGGGCTTTTAAAATAAAGTATATGACAAGTGAACAACATAAAAATCTTCAAAAGAAAATCCTGCAAGTAGTACACTTTATGTAGAGTTGATCAAATTAGGAAATCAAACAGATTTTCTAAAAATTGTTCTTGTGACAACAGATGATCATAATCTCAGCTTTGTGGTAAAGTGCATGGACTGTATACTTTCCAGTTCCTTTTATTTTTTTCCTCTCTTTTGATTGCTAACATATTGAATTATTTTTTCTCCAATCTTCATACACCTTTCTCTGATTAGTCACTCAATATATTATCTAAAGAATGATTTCACACAGCACCACACTCAAGTCCAGCAAAAGTGGGAAGTTTCATAAATCATGTGAGAAAGCCTTTCCTTGTAAGTCTCTAAGACTTAATCAGTCTGGATAAGTTTTGTATACAGTCCTAAGCACCTCATTTTTTGCACTAAGCCTTCAAAAGTTAGAAATCAGCCCCTCTGCATTCCACCTTTTGAAATGAGGATAATTACCCTCAGCTCCACAGTAGCTGGAAACCTTAAAGCTACATCTAAAACCTGTGCTGCATCTAAAGACAGAAAGAAATGTTTTGGCTTTTTTTTTTTCTTTCAGTACTGTTAATGCTGTTACTGCTTTGTAGATCAATAGTAACTTTTCCTAAACAATAGTGTACTTTGTAAATCAAGATCCTGGTTTGGGCAATAATAAACGGTCAGCTTATGTTAGCTATTTTGTGATGTGATTAGTTTATTATAAAGTATTCACCAGGCCATGTCTGTGGGGAGGGGTGGATTGCCAAAAGGGATAACAAATGGCAGTCTGCCACTCACAGAGACCACAGACCTCACTGCTTTGCCCAAAAAAGCGACGGCCTGAGATTTCTTATCTCTTCTAAAGTTTCACACTAAATCGAAGACCTCGACAAGAACTTCCTGTCCCTTCACCTAAAAGCCGCTGGAAACTTGTGGCCTTCAAAGGTGAGATTTGAATATCAGCTCTCCCCTAGTGCCACTTTGCAATACAAAGGAACCTCTGAGCTTTAATTGTCAGACAAAAGAGACTGTCTTAACCTACACAGTCCCTTTAATTAGGGTCTGCATGTGTATACATCAGTGACCTTTAATGGCAGGCCATTAGCACCTTTAAACATTACACCCTGATTTGTTTGGAGTCTGTGTACAGAGAAGGTCTCTTTAATCTGAGGGAAAAGATAATAAGATCCATTGCCTGGGAACAGAAGTCTGCAGAATTTTGTACCTGCTCGTTTCACATTGAGGACACCTTGCCACTGCAATACCTTCCTCTTGGAGGCTAAAGCCCCTAAGTGTTGACAAAGTTAAACCAGTAACGAGTGGTAAATAGCAGGAAAGGAGTGTAAACTGTAGAGGGATATATGTCTGGCCACAGGACTGTTTATGGCTCAGTTAACAGACCTCAGCTGAATCGCTGTAACTAGCCCTCCCCTGGGGCTCCATCACACTATATGGGCTGGATTCTTTCTCCTGCCCGTGGCTACTTGATCCCCATGCCTCTCCTCCCTGCCCAGTGGTACCACCACAAGCGCTTGTTGGGCTGCAGACTGAAGTGAGCAAGAGAAATAACTCGGGGGGGGGGGGGAGGAAATAACAACAAAACCCAGTCTAGACTTCTTATCAGGTGGACTAAACTGGATTCATTCATTGATCTGGTTCATGGCAAGACCCCATCAACCACTGAACCCACAGAAACAGGGAGAGGGCCCTTGCGGTACACAGTGAGGAATAAGTGCTGGGGGTAAAGTGTGGCAGTATTGCTGCCAAGCACTTAACCTTGGCTTTAATATGTTGTTTTGCAAGGTGACGTAGTCTAGTTTTAACATTGAAGTTATCAGCTTAGTAATATGGAAAAACTGAAGTACAAAAACCAGTAAAAGGGTAAAAGATTAGTCTCAGTTCTCTGGCCAGGCCTCCTTCTGGTAGAGGATTTCCATTGCCTGCAGCTTTCCAGCCAGAAACCCCTACCTCTGGTCATTGACAAACTCTAAGTAAGCATTAGCTTCCGTGTTCCTGGTGACCATGACCATGATCATTGTAACCAATAATGTTTTCCAGGCCTTTGACTAGGAAGTTGTTTAATGGTCCATTTAAAGGGAAGTGATCTGAAACCAAAATTGGTATGAATAAATTCTGTAACGCTGTAGTAGCAAACTTACTCCTGATTCATTAGCAGCAAATTTGTCACTTTCAAATGCAGTATTTTTTATTATGCTTATATGTGGTCCCCTTCTGATTCACCTAATGATCCCCCTAATAATTTCCCCACCACTGTGCACACTTTCAGGACAGGCCTATCTGGTCACCTTCTGGTCTCTACCACTCTGACGTCCCAGAGGCTGTCTGTCATTTCCCACCTTATAGGCTAGCACAGAAGCACATTTTTCCATTTCCACAGACATTCCAGTGATGGAGACTGTGAGATCTCACCCATGCCTTTACCTCTCTGATCACTGTGAGTGTCCCATCTGTCCCCTCAGGTTGCCTCATAAAGATTTCAAACTCAGTGCTTAGGAGAAAAACAAAGGCCTGGCAGGCCTGAAAACATGGAGACTGACAAGCCTATTGCACTCCAGGTAGATGCCAGAAGCCCTTGGTCAAGGACTTTGAGAAGTACAGAGGTGGATGAGAGATACTAATCATCATTCCAGTGCAGAAGGTACCACAACCACTTTCAAACAGGAAGCTGATATGGTCTGCGAAGGCATCACCTGAAGTCATATTTTGCTGCAGATTCTGCAGCATTTATATTGATGCCATTTATATTCTTGTGGTTGGATGTGACAAAATGTTCCACTACCTTCCTTTTGCTTCGTATTTTCTTTTCTCCTTGTCTCCTCCTCACATAAAGGCTGTTGGCCAGACCTGCATACAAAACTCTCCTCCCTTCTCCCAGACTTATTATCTGTCTTAGGCAGACACCCAAGTCCCTTCAGACTTCAAAGTTTTCAGCATGTATGCCAGGAACCAACCATTCTTCCTGCACTCCTTCTCCTCTCAACCTCCCCATGACTTCCCCAGGCAGCTAAACTCCAAAACAGAGTTTTCAGTTATCCAGAACCCAATTGTTTATCATAGCAATACCCACCAGGGCTCCTGGAGGAGTCACGACAATGAGAATCATCCTTCTCATTTACTACCGTAAGCACTGGAGAGAGCAAACATAGGCCAGTGCCTGAACGCACATGTGCTGCTGACCCTTCCCCTGCCAAAGCCCAAAATAACTCTTTTAGGAGAGTAAAAACACAGTAAGTTGCCAGTTACTGCAGATAAGCATTTGCAATCTGACAGTGCTGGGTCATGTTTGCTTGGGAGATAAGGTGGAGGCTGAGACACAGGAAGCACTCAGGCCAAGCTGTAATGTTTGTGAGGATGCCTGGCCTGTCCCCAGTTCCTGAATTAGTAACATCCCTTTTATAACCCTGCAAGAGCTCTGGTGGCACCAGTCTAACTAATACAGGGCAAATCTTTGCAAAGATGCCCTTTTACCACAGAGGATGTGTCATTTGTAATCGGAATTATCTGCGGTCCTATACAACCTGTGTGACGCTGCTACAGTCAGCCTGCCTACACCCCCTCTGTTAAGAATCCATCACCACCTGGAAACTCTCCCTTCTTTTCCTCCCATGCAACACCACTGTTCTCAAAGCAATGTGCATCCTACACTGAGAAATGTCTGGGGCCTCAAGGTGGCTATCCAGAACAGCAGATGTTATGGCAGAAAAGAACTCCCAGACGTGAAATCTCTCAAGAAGGAATATCTGTGAATATGACAAACTGGAAATGGCTGGGAGATCAAGAACTTCACTCACAGGCTGCTGAAAGAGTACAGGAAAATATCTGTGTGTTACACTTCTTACTTTTCAGAGCTGACTACTTAAAGCATATTGGTGATCACAGCCACTGAGCACCTTGCTAACCTTGAGCCAAATAAAACCAGTATCCAACAAGAGCTTGTAGGCTCCCAGCATCACAACCTATATTTTCCAGAGAGATCTAATGGGGTTTCACCAGAGGGAGCAGCAAAGCTTAGAGAAGAACCACGAGTCTCTGGATTTTCATTAGCTGAGCTCATTCAGCTGACATGGTAAACCATAATAAGGTAGTTAGAGAGGCCCAAGAGGATGCTCTGCACCCAACTAGAGGCTAAAATTGCGGAGTAAAATAATTATGTATTTTACACTGTGTTGTGAAGGAAGATTTAGTAGTCCTACCTTCAATAAACAAAATGTCCTTACCTTGGCTACAACCTCTTAAGATCATTTCAGCCATATACGATGATGTACTACACCACTGGCAAGACCACAGCTTCTCTATGGCAGGCAGGGATGACAGCAGCCCCCGGCTATCTCACTTCTAAACATGTTTGAAGAATTGCTTTTTCAACATTCAGGGTCTTGGCACTTGCAGCAGGTGAAGGGGGTTTTTGCCTCCATGCATCCATCACTGATACATTCCAAAGCCCAACCAGTTGGAACTAATGCTATTCTGCATTTGAGCTAAATTGTACCCACTTCTCTTTGCTCTTGAATGGGCATTTAAATCCTTTTTGTATTTGTGTTACACCTATGTTTTAAAGCCCTGCCCAAGTATTCATTGTCTGGTTTTGTTCTAGACAAAAGTAATTTTCTTGTGACTCAGAAGGTTTATTGCTCATTTCACCCAGCACCTACAGAAATCAATTGATGAATGGGGTTTCCATGCAGTGGCCTGTCCATGTGTGGTACACAGACCAAAGGTACTTGGATTGCTGGCAATCAAAGGAGTTCGTCTACAGCAGACACAAATTTCACATGGGGAAAGACTGGTAATAAAAAATTATGATTAACGAGGGAGGTAGAATAACAAAAGTCATCCACAACCAATAGAGATGTGTGCCAAACTCTTTATAATTTATTGGCCATTTTTTTGACAGGCAAAGACGTTACTTTTTTTTTTTTTTTAATGTCTGCCCACATTTGTTAATGGGAAACATTGTGGCTTTCAGAAAGCTTGTGCTGCTTGGCTGATGTTGCCAGCAAGTCTGTGGGGCCTTGGCCTTAACTCCATACCTAAAGGAGCTCTTCTTAACCATGATGCTCACCACCAATGTTGGTGACTGTAAAGAGGGTTACTCTGCCAAATGCAGACGTTCACAGTGACTGTTACCCAGGTTGCCCTTAATAGTGGGTACCTGGTCAATATGTCTAGTTCTTATGGAAGCCTGGCGTGAGTGGTTGGGCTGCAGATGTCTGCTCTGTGGATAACTAAGGTTAAGTGAGATGAATCTGAACATGGTTGTTTGCAGTACAATCTCTTCCAACAATTCCACCTTTATTTTCTGCATCCTGAACAGGCCAGAGAGAGTATCAATGCACACCATCTTCATTAAGTGTCTGTTTACATTCTCGTCTTTGGGCAGATTGTTATCACCCTCCCAGAAAAGGATGCAAATGTCTGGTAAACTGAGTGTTTTGGAAATCTCCATCTTGGCCCCTTAATCTTGGAGATTTCTGATTAGCCACCTCCAAATATCCCATAAACACTGAGGAAAATATCCCATATTGCAGTGAAAAAGATAAGGCACAATTCGTGGGAATTTTCCTTCAATTTGAACAGATTTTAGTTCACAGCCAATGCCTTCAAATGGAATTGCAATTGGACAGCTGTCCATTTCCATGATATTTGCTAGTCTGGGACATGGCTGGAAAGGATCTTAGATATTTGATTTAGTGGGTAACTACTGCTTTGACTAATTTGGCTATTTGAACTCGCCAGATGCAAATGTGGACATTTCGGAAAGCACCTGCTGTCTCCAGGGATATTTGTGAAAATGAGGTGCTGTCTCTCTTGAGGCTTATCTTGGCAAACAGAACTTGGTAAACCAAAGCCAAATATTGCAAAACATCTCTTACTCTTTTACATGTCTGCTTTAAAAAAAGAAATAATAAATGTCTGTGAGACCAAATAGATCCTAATTAAGTTAAATCAACTGAAGGGCACAGGGAGAGAAAAGGAGAAAAGAATATTTCAAACAAGCTATTTTTGGTTTTGCCTTCACAAAACTCTTTTTCTTTCTCTCTCTTTGTTTATATGGCTGGGCTCAGCCTCAGCTGAAACAGCTGATTCCAATAAAGAAGTACTGGCAGCTTTAAGACCTGCTTTCCCCCTTGAATCTAAGAGAAAAACAGAAAAGAGTTTGCAAACTTTTCCAAGTGGACCTGGAGGGGCTCACTTTCTAGAATTTGAATGTCTGGCAAAAGAACTCATGCTAATTATAACATCTCAATGCTCTCAGCTTCCCAAACCCTTTCCTGGACTTTCCCCAGAGCAGGAGAAGGAATGTGCAAGACTTCTATTGCCAGTGAATGGTAAACTCAGGAGCCCCCATTTCTTCCCTTTCTCCAGCTGAACCCACACCTGCCTTGGACAGGTCCGTCTATAACAGCTGTGAAATGCATGTTTCATCCTTGTAGCTTGGAATTGCTATGGTGTGAGACCACAGCAAATTGAAAGCCTGTATCCTGCTAAGACAATTTGTCAGTCTTCATTTGCAGCAAGCTGTGTGGCAATGCCACTGCTAGTTAAAGGGTCAGTATGACTTTCATTTCAGATTACCTGTTCTTTTTGAGGGCCTCTGTGCATTCCCACTTGGGGGATGTAGAATTCCTTTTGCAACAGACCTGCCTTGAAAAGCTAAGCGCATAATAGAGTGCTTAAGAATGCATGCAAGGATGCCTTGATTACCTGCTCCTTATTAGGGACTCTGTCTTCCCAATGGCTGCATCTCTGCAGCGAAGAACAGCTGGAAATCCGCTGTATATTTTCAGACTAAACCTTTCCTTTGCTTAGGCAGACTGATTACGAGAAAATAGCTAAATGTTTTTGGCTCCTTAAATATTCTCCATAACGATGCATTATAAAGGACATGATTTTTGAATCTAGCCAAACATCACATGCGTTCGTTGTGAGAGGAGCATGAGGGATCCTCATGCATATGTCTCTGGAAAGCTGGGTACAACAGTGATACAGTATGATGCTGGGAACAGATGAGCGTCCCCCCAGGGACTCTGATTTGGTCTGAGACTGAGATGTCCTGAGGAAGAATTACACAGCTGGCCTCACTTCTTTTTCCTAATGTATCTGTAGCACATCATCCTGTGCAATCCCTTGGATGTCACGATGTACCCGTATGCCAAGAGAACCAGCAACTGCCCACCTAGAGCTGCTTTTCACAGCAGAACAGCAGAACCTTTCTGTACAGCAGAATAGCAGAAGCTACAACCTGTTTCAGAAAGCTTATCTTATAAAAGAGTCTATTTTTCAAGCAAGAATTTTACAATCCTTTCAATAATTTAATTATTATTTTCATTTAAATGTTCTGCCTTCCATCAAGACCTAGTAGTTTATTTCTGATGTTCTATTTCCCCTCTGAACATTATTTTCTGCCCATTTATTTCTCAAGTTTCCTCTTTTTTTTTCTTCTTTCTGTATCTGTAATGTCTTACTTATACGTTTAATGAAAACAACAAAAAAGCATGGAAAATGAATATATAGCAAATCATGTTTCAGCTACCATCTCAGACAGGAAATGGAGAAATCAAATAAAATGGTATTACCTTCTGGGCCCTGATAATAGGTCTATATCTTTGCATGTATTCTTCACCTTTTTTGCTGTTCCTACCTTCTGATATTTGTTTGTAATTTGTGCCCCGGACTCCTAATACATTATTCAAACAATGAGTATCTCCTAATTTCCACTATCTTTTCTGATAACCTTGAGCCTCTTTTTATCTCAAAAACTAAGTGAATGAGCCTGTTTTATTTTTAAATGCTGTTTGCTGAGCCTCAGCTAAGCTTCAGGTTTGAAATACTCAGACTTACTGGAACCGTAGGTTTGAATACAAGCAGGTTAATCTTTCCGACACACATAACTGAAGTGCAACAGTGTTGCACAGGAAATAAATTATTTCTGAAAAGCACTCCCGAAATGACAGGCTTTGCATGGGCACCTTAAAATCGGGTTTTCTTAGAGGCCTTCTCTTCTCAGAGAAGATGGGTAAGTTCTGAAGACAGACCCCTTCACAAACCATAATCTTTGACCGGCAGGCTCCTTTTTCTTATTAGAGCTTAGAAGATATATTGTGGGTCTGCAAAGATTTCTGCTGCTTCAGTACAACACAAAGAAAAAAGTAGTCTCTCAAGGGAGAAATTAAGCTAGTTAGTGTATCGTAAATCCAAACCAACACTCTAAACTCCACCCAAAAATCAATAAGCAATCAACACAGATCACAGGGTACCCAAAATATAATCATCTCGACATTCCTCCAGTGAACAGCTGGAATCCTTTTCTCTGTACCAACCAAATTATTCCAACAGATTTAAGAAGCAGAGTTTACATAAATCATTGTAGTGCAGGTTTGCACCTATGTATGAAGATTGCACCTTCCTGTCCTCACACGAAGATAAGAAAGTTGTTCCAGCTCCTTTTAAGATAATAAAGGAATGACTGAGAATAAAATCAGACTATTCACTGGTAAAACAAAAACAAATGGTTGACAAACACCTGCAATCCAACAGAAAGATAGATTCTTCATAATAATCCCAGTTTTTTTAATTTTATCTAGTTTAGGCACTGTAACAGGATGCCAAACTGGCTACGGTGGGACTGGGTCTAGACCATTCATTGCTCTATAGGGAAATCCTCAAAGAAGACCAAAGACAGACCAACCAGCTTTTATTTGGGAAAAGAAAAAAATAATAATACAACTTTTCAAATAAGGAAAATTAAGTAACCAAGGACAAATTAATAAGACTTCTTTTTGTACACAATCTCTCTCTTCATCCACTACATCCTTGCTTCCAGGGAACTCATTACCATGGAATAGTAACAAACTTCCCTGTACCCTTGTGTTCCTAGGAAACTTATTTCCGTCTTCTCTGAGGCCTGGCTGGCTTCTCTCAGCACCATGCCACAAGCCTCCGGCTCCCTGTTCCTTTGCCAGGTTCGTCCTGCACTTTCTCCATCACATTGTGTCCAAATGTGCTCATAGGCCTGATGGGGAGGAACCATCTCCCCTTTCCCCAAGCCCCATATCACCCAGCCACTGTCTTCAGCAAAGATATATATAATAGTGAAGAATAATACATATTATAATAATATACAATATTATATATTATTATTATAATATAATAAAAATACGTAGAACACAAGTCTCAATTAACTTCCATATATCCATGTGGCAGTCCCAGCCAGACCCAGGAACAAGGATTTAACTGTGCCATCTGGAGCAGAGAAGAGAAAAGATAACGCTAACTTGTGTCTGGGCATTGAAGGCAAGCTAACCAGGTGTTCCTACCAGCACCTTCAGTAGCTTGTTTTCAAGCCGAACAAGAGAAATAGAGCAGGAAAAACTCTACCAAGAAAGTAGTTCTCAGAGGAGAGAAACCACCTGTCTGACATGACTCACTAGTGCTTTCTCTGGGTAAAGAATAAGAGCAGACCGGTGCATACCACTCAGGTTTATAGGTATTTTAACAGCATCACATGAACAGCCAAGCGGATATGCTAAGTGCTCTGACTTCATCCATCAGAAGAAGAAAAGTCATCTGCCAGCTAAACAATGTCAGTCTTCACATTGTGGTCTGACAGGAAGCTTTGATTACACGTATATATGTATATTATATATGTATACGTGAGTGTGTACACAGATAAAACGTGCAATTTTCATTTCACTGTGACCCTGTCAATAAGCTTCATAAAAAATGAAAGAGCTAACAAAAACCAAAGCTTGCCAACCCTCCCACCCATGTCTCATTAACACAAGCCATATCACTGCTGTTTAAAGCAAAGACGCTGGCCTGGGCTCTTGAAGTAACTATTCCATTTGCACAGGATCTGGTGCCTCCTGTTAGGATTTAATAGCTGTGAAACTCACTTTTTCAGCCTCCCAGTCATGGCCCAAATGTCACCAATCTCTTTGCTACTACACAGAGCATGACAAGGACAAAAACGAAGCAGAAATATTGTAGCGTTTCTGCTGGGAAGATTTTGCACTAGCTCCACAGAGACGATGTCCATCTGAAAGCAGTCTGACTTTTCTCACAAGTATCTCATGTCAGTCGTGGAGTGGAGCCAGGTAGGATTTTCCTCCTAGATATCTGTAACCTAAAGCAACTGGGGGATTTGGTAAATCCTATGGGCAAGAATTCTCTTCTTTGCTTCCAACGTTGTGCTCATATTAGAGTTTTTACCACATTTTTGCAGCAATCGGGTAGCTTTTGCTTGACAACCCTCCAGTGAGGGCTCTGCCTGCTTTCTGGGCCTGCTCTGGAACTGCTCTGAATGATCCCAATCAATGTGATCTCCAAGGGCAAAGCCATCTTGGAGTCAGCTCGAGGTCTGAATCCATCAATAGAGTGCCCATGGGAGGATAAATTATCTTCCTTAGGGTTCAAACATGACTTTCATCTGTCTTTTAGAACAAGCCATCAAAACAGGACTTCAGTGCTGACAGTAGAGCCGTGACCAAATTTCTGATTACCAGCCCAAAGGGAAAAATACGCCAGTATCCAAACCTGATCTTAGGTCAAACAATTCAAAAACTCCTCAGACCCCAAACAACAGCTAACTCGCACCATCGGCTGCCAGAAGCAATGAAATAGAAAGCTTCCCTACCCATACCCCCCTTCTCCGGTGGCTTCCCTTCTGCAGAAACTGACTGAGTCCCTAGCCACCTGTCAAGTCATGCCTTACCTCCTGTACTCTTGGCATCTTGCTTTTTTCTTCCTACATGTCACTCGTGTGCCAGCAGAGCTGGCCACCCAACAACTTCTGCTGTGAGTCATCCCTCTGAAAAACACTGCAGAAGATTCCCAATTCTTCCAACCATTTTAAAGAGCACTTCAGTAGTTTTTACAGTTGGTGGTATTTTTTTTAAAGTCATGACCTTTTTTTTGTCTGTTGCTAATCTGCAAAGAAGGTTAAAAACTCTGTGAATATATACACTGCTGAAAGTTATATTGGTGGTGTATGTTTAAGTTATCACAAAGACCCGTGAGAGGAGAAAGTGTCTCAACTTCTAATTGCGAAAGCAAAAATCTTCAGAAGGGGAGCAGCAGGGAAGATCAAGGAATTTGGCAGTGTATATATTCTGGAAACAAATGATTTTCATTTCTTTCAAGGGTGAATAAAAAACGAAATATTAAAGGAGAGAGAAAAAAAACCCTTTTACAATAACTTTAGAGGTTATACCTCATCCTGATGTTTCAGTAATCAAATACTTTATCAAGCAAAAAGAGATTTTAATTTGCTATTTTAAAAGCTCCCCAGCTGGAAACAGTCTAATCTCTAAAGGAAGGAGTGCCAGATGCACAGGACAAGAACAGTAAAAGCTCTAACCCAGCAGTCTTCCTCTTATCTTCACTGGTAAGAGGAAATGAATGAGTCAGCAGATCAGAGAGGGAGAAATCGAGTGTGTCGCTCCAGTAGTTCTAAAACATATGAACCCAAGAAAGTGTCTGAGTTATCAGGCAAACTTTTAATGTTAATAAAGAATCTCATTGGAAGTCAATGGAAGAATTTCAAGTTTGACAGCGTAATAAGCCAGAGTTTCTTTGTACCAGTCATTATTTTGTATCTTGGTTTAGTAATAATACCTAGTTCTCACATAGCATTTGTCATCATTTGATCAGAAACTGCTTTATCAAGGAGTTCAGTATTTTTACTGCTATTAAATTGAAGTAAAAATAATCTAAAAAAAGAAGTGAATGTTGTTTGATAAGACATTTCAAGAGCTACAGGACAGTGCCATGTGATCAAGACCAAAAGAAAAAACACACATTAGTTACCATATTTGCCTTTTATTGCTTAGATTGTGCTGTTCTCACAAGGATAAGCATGTTAATTAAGATTGTAATGTGTTTCTTAAATGGCAGTAAAGTCTCAAATACTATAAGATTAATTTAGTTTTGAAAAAAATGTTTAAAAAGAAAAACATTCAAGGAGAGAAATAACCAAACCCTGTTTAAAGTAAAATTCCAAATGTTTCAGAAAATTTTAGATAAATATTCCATACCTTCTGTACATCAATTCCATTTCCTCTAACCACCAATTTGATTGTAAAGCTGCAAATCTCACAAATTCTCACAAGATTTCAAATATTATTTGCTTTCACACAATTTGGAATGTTCTCAAAGTACAAGTCTTTAAAAATACTTCAGTATTTCCACTTGTGGTCATAGATACATGTCGTGATTAAAAAAAATTTTCCACTTTGGATTAAAGATATTGACTAAACCGCATTAAGCCTGCTAGGAGAGTTGAATTTTTAACCCCCCTTGTATTTATTTAACTTTTCATGGGTAGAATCTACTTAATATATTTCTGATGACCTGTATATCAAAGGTACTTAGAATAAAACCAAATAAGGGCTCTTACCATTTTCCTGTTTCCCCACAGTAAATGACTTGGGAGACTTAATAGTTGACCAACTATGACAATCTAAACATTGTAGGACGTTCTTTCCATTCTTAATTTCATATTTTAAATGCCACTCTCTACAAGAAAAAAAAAATGTTATGGAAGATAAAAAATGAACAGTCCAAATTTAAAAGGTGGCTTCGTGAGGCATGCAGAATTTCCAGCTTGCTTTGGTAGCCTGTAAGAAGCCGAAATTCGAGACCAGTAGTTTTCATTTTGCTATGTACTGGTTAGACAAGTGTGGCTGTAGCATTTGGAGCATGTGAATTGCTTTTTCTGAGGAGCTCTGACATACTGCGCACATGAGATAAGATATCCCAGACCCTGCTGTTACACAACCAAGCCTCAGAGATGTAGATTGAAATTCTCCTGCTCTGCAGAGGTCTGCCAAGCAAAAGCCACGGGCTTTTCCAGGACAGTTTTTTCAAGTGCATGTAGGGGAATCTGTTACCTACAAAAATATGAGCATTTATATCTCACTGGTTTCAACCTTTTGTCCAAGTTCTGGTAGTGATCACAGTAGTATGCACTGTGATTGCATTGACATTGCACTCTCTGAGCATGGATTCCTTTCTAGTTTCACTATAATCACGCTGTGCAGATACATTTCCTTTTCATAATGAAAATATATAGGCCCCCTGCCTCCACGGTGCTCACCAGGCCGTAAGGGTGGCCATGAAGGATAGTGGATGCTGCCTCCCCACACCCCTGCTCCTTTCTTTGCTGCATTTGCTTGACTTTCACTCTCACTGGCAAAGTCAAATGCGGAAAGCGTGGACCCGTTAAGAGATTATTCCCAAAATCTTAGACTGAGAGTCATCAATAAGCACGCCTGGAGAACCACTTTAAAATAGCAGCTCCTGGACATGCCATCGCCAGTAGCTAATTCTCATTCAAATGAAACAATGTGAATGAGGCTCTCGACTGCTTTATTAGGAGTAGAATCACTCAGGCATGGCTTTCAGCTTTGGTGCAAAATGAGCTTTCTCTAACCAAATGGCTTGCTTTAGCAGGGTAAAGTGACCACCTGCTATTCTTTGAGCTGCAACCAAAGCACAAGGAGCACTTTTTTATTTTAACTAGCTTACAGCCTGAGTTGCATATCCCCATGGATATTAATCAGCAAATTTAGAGCTGTAGTGCTACAAAAAACCTAACATTTTAAATTTATTTTTGCAAAGTACAGGGTCAAAGTGAACATTAATCTTTAACGGGATGAAAATATGTCATTTCCTTGTGGGAATTAAAAAGTAGACATAATCTATAACTGATTTATAAAGTAGACAATAAGGCAGTCAGCTTTATCCAGGAATAAAATATTTGGCATTTTAGAGGAGTATTTTCTATGAATTATTCGAAACACAGATAGAACTATGCCTCTGCTGCAAAATTATTTCCTGGCATTTGTCAAAGCTCTTTTCCACTAATTAACTAAATATCTTTAATCAGTGATTTCTGTGTTTATTTATTAAATAGACCACAATACTTTGTAAGCCATGTTGCCAGGTTGTCTTTTATTTTAAAGAAATCATGTTTAGAAACTAAATACAGAATTATTTAGAAACTAAATACAGAATTAGAATACATGCCTCTGAATTTCAGGGTGCCATCCAGGTATTAGTAGAAATTACTTATCTCGGTATTTATATATTACTCTTCTGCTACCTGTGGTGGGATTCCCACTCTGGAATTCAGCATATTCTCTCTTAGATGATCTCTCTACAAAACATGAAATTTCTTTAAAATACCTGACATTTAAGTGCCTTACACAATTGTTTGATTGGTCAGTGCTTATCTATAGTTTGATCTCCTTAAAGGGAATCAGGCAAGAAAGTTTAAGAGTATCTGTAAAGAAGCAGAACATCAGTCCTGACAGGTACTAGGGACACTCTTTTTAACTTTAATTGTATTATGCAAATATAAAACTAGAGTGGTAGCGCCAGTTACTTTTCCTCATCTTAATTATGGTTTAGATGGAATGATGGATTCAGGATGTGCTAACGAGATTAAAAACTTATGAGTTGTTTTGTATTAAGATAATACTTCAAAAGTTCAGAATGTTGCAGAAAAATACACACTCCTGCACAGAAATCACTACGTCCTTTTCAACAAATAATAGACACTTCTGGGTAAAGACAAATCTACTGTTCAACAAGTCACAGTGCTGCTACATAGCAGAATGAGAAAAGTGGGGGCCCCAACTCACCCTCCTATGAACAAAAACCTGCTTTTATGCCCCTTTAGTGCTGCTTCTTTGCCTTCCTCTAAATAAGGTTCAGGTCCAGATGTTCATAGCTCACCACTGCTGTGGGGCTTCTGGTGGGACTTGAGCTGGAGAATGGGATTTATTCTCAGGGTAGTAACATTAACAACATTTTCTCTGACTCTTTTGTTTCGTATAAATGGTTGAGAAAGTAAACATAGGTGTCAAGGTGGCCCACCTAGAGAGGGGTGGGGGACTGCAGGGGCTCCACAGGGCAGGCAGGAAAAGACCTGGCAGCTGGGGCCCATCCCACCAGCCCAGCCAGGGAGCAAAACAGCCTCCTTGGGGATGGGGATGGCCAAGGCTGGGCAGGACATCGGCCCACAGGGGCTCGCTGTGGCGGGAGACCAAGCAGGGCACAGCTGTGGCAGGGCTTGAGATGGCGTCCCATGGCTGGGGCAAGGACTGATGGCCTCAGGCTGGGTTGAGGTGGGACCAGGGGAGAAGACACTAAGGCCCGTGGATGCCCTCAAGGCCCTTATGGTATGCAAGATTGCTTGTTACAGAAAACAAAGGGATTTAAAATTATAACAGTTGTCTTTAGAACAAATATTTCTGGTGGAGCATCATCAGCAAGGAGATGAGGGGGTGAAATTCTTAACTAGCTGGCTCTGCTTTGTGCCAGCTATAAGACAGCGAGGAGTGTTTCCAGGCATCCCCTTCTAGAGGAAGGAGTCACAGACTAGAGACACTCTCACGTGCTGACTGTCTTCAACCAGAATTTGGAGAAACGCTTCAGAAAACAGATAAAGAACCTTAGTGCACATTAGAAAGTACACATCTTCAAGCTGAGGAATGACTGCATGGGCAGAAATTTTTCAAAAGCAAGGGCGTACCTATTCAGTTCAATACGTATATTTCCATCGTTATGTGGTATTATTAACTAATGAACAGCTTCTGTTCTGCTACACCTTATTTTTTAAATAAGCAGGATACTTTTCAAGCTTTTCGGTAGGTCACTCAAAGTGTTCTTGATAGCTTTTCTCCTTTTTAAAAAATTCTAAAAATTGGTCAACTTAAAGAGAGAAACTTTTTTCTACAAATCTTGTTTTGCTCAATCTTCAATTTACCTTTTTCACTGTTGTTGAGTGTTAGGTTGATGCATTCAGAGAACTGCCCACAGTGGTTGTGTCTCATAAAAATATGATTATAACCCATGACTGTTTACCTGGAACAAAACTTACTTTTTTTGTGCCCACTTCCCTGCTTTCATTGCCATTGAATTTTCTATTGAGATGTTAAGTTATTCTCTAGCTGTTCATGACAGTGAGATCTTTTTGTAGCTCTTCAGAGTCAACTTCAAAACAGACTATGCCAAAATGTCTGTACAATGTAGAGACTTAACAGTGACTGACAACACATTCATCCTCATTTTCAGATCCAGACTATGCTGAACTTACATATGTCCCAGTACTGATCTTAAGAAGATTTTGGGGTATCTAACTGTTTTCCATTTCTCCATTTTATAAATAAGTCATTTGTTTCTAACCTTCTTTGATCATCCATTAATCCATAAGAAAAATTCCTCTGTTATCCCATGAGTGCTTAGTTTCTTTAAAAGAGATTTTGTCAAATGCTTTTTGAAAATCCACACGTATTATATCCTTTGGATCAGCCATATCCACATGTGCATTTATTCTCTTCTCAACTATAATAAAACTATGTCTTTCATCAAAAGCCTATTCCCAAATATGTCATATTCCTCACTGCATTGGTAAATTTATTCATTATGATGTTTTTTAATTTCTACTGTTTTGTGGAAATCAGATTTACTGATTCATATTTCCCAGGATCATGAGTGCAGCTTTTCTTCAAAGTCTGATGCCATGTTTCCCATCTGCTTTCCTCTGACAATAAGACAGATGTAAACAATAATCACAAGTGTCAATTAGCCATTCAACAATTTTATATTTACCTTTTTTTAGAATTCTAGAGAAAAAGCTACTAAGTTCTAGTGATTTGTTATTCTTAAGTGTATTAACTTATTTTAAAACTCTTTCATTGACACATCAGTCTGAAATGTTTCCTCAGGCTCATTCCCTATAAAGAATGACTGTGATATGGCAATGATTCAGTCAACCTTTCTGCAGTCGTTATATATTACATAAATATTCCTATCATTTCTTAACCATATCTTGGAACTACACTAGCTTTCTTATTCTGATAGGTTTGAATAAGAAGCAGCTTCTGTATCACTAAAGATTAGTTTCTCCAAATCTTTTTGGCATGTTTTCTGTGATTTCGGTTTTAACTTGTCGAGGATTATGGTCCTTTCTAGTCTTCTTTCCCAGACATCATTTCTGCTTTTTGGTTTTGAGATATGTTCCAGACTTCACCCATACGCTTGTACTTTCTTTTTCCTTTACTCTAGCTTTCACCTTCATTTTTAAATTAGCTCCCTTTTAAAACATTCTCTTTAGTTGCCTTTTTTAAAACTTCCACATTACTTAGAAATGTAGGAGATGGGGTAGAACTCTTTCTTTCTCACATGTGGAATTTGAATACATACAATTTCTCCAAGAGAAAGGAGATCCTTCAGGGGTTTTACCTGAACAGAGAACACACCAGCAACAGGTTTATTCTTTATGTCTTCAGATACGAATGGAATACCTTTAAACAAGGCTTTAATACATTTATGGAAATGAATTAACAGTAGGTGGCCTTAAAATCTTGCTAAAAAAACTCGAATCTCTGAGCTGTAACTTAAGAGTCAAGCTTTAAGATAGTGGGACCTTACTCATTCCTAATTTTCCCATTCACCTAAGCCTACTTAAATAATCAGGGTTTTATAGCTTTCTGTGTAATTTATAGCCTGATAGTTCACATGTGATAAAACTGTAGAATTAATATAACTAACAGATATAATGGATTCTCTGATTAATAGGTTCCCTATATCTCTGGCAATATTTAGCACACAGCAAATAATATACTGCTTTTTAATTAGCACTACTGAGAGAGAATTTTTTCCATTTCAAATTATTATGGTTATTTTTCATATAATTTTTAGGAATGAAAACTTCAAAAGGTTGAGCAATCTTGTTTTGCAAGGACCATAAGATTTCCTGAGAGTGTCCGAGTTTTTTCCTGGTTCTTCAACTGCCTCTTCTCTTCCTTTGGTCTTCTGTCATACATCTCTTTCAAGGGAGATTGTCTCAATCCCACAAAGATTCTCTTTTCTGCCTTTGAGCGCTTATCTATGTTCTTTTGTCATATTTTTGACTTTGTCTTTGACCTTCCAACCAGCTGGGTCTATTAGTGGAATTCTAAATTCAATAAGCATTTTGGCTGACTCATGTAGGTTCTTCCAGTCCCTTCCTACCCTCTTTTGAGGCTTCTCTTTTACCCTTAACCGCATACTCCTTCAGCCAAATCCCATTGAGCTTCTAATTTTTGTCCCACCAAACTGTCTGTGCGACAGTAACAGATGTTGCAAAGTCTGCATAATAACATTGAATCTGTATATTTTTTGCCCTACATCACTTAGTGCATATGACGTTGGACATCAGCAGCCAGCCAAGAGATGATTCGCTTTTTGGCTAAGGCCTTCAACAGAGGGGTCAAATATCAAGAGAAATGTTTGGGGTGGAGGGTAAGTCAATTGTGGGAGGTAGAGTCAGAAAGTGATTCTTAGCAGGGCAGTGATAGAAGCTGGAGGTTAAAATTTCCACTTCAACTTACACTTGTGGTTTTTCCAAACTAATTTATCCCTCTCTAATTAATACTAAGAAATAGTCATGAGCAACATTAGAGTGCCACCACTTAAGATAATGCTAGTATTCCCTCAATACAAATCTATAAAAATTCACTCTCAGTCAGAGGTGCTTAGCCTTTTGTGCTGCAAAATGCAACATTTGCAACTCTGACAGCCTAAGGGTTGAGTTTAATTTGCATAAAATTTTAAATACAATTACATGCACTTGTCCTGCAAATAAACGGTAAAATCCAATACTTGTTATTAAGACTTAACTGAAAATAGTAGTGAAGGTTGTATTTAATGACAAAAGAAAAAAGACAAGACAGAGAGAAAGTTATGCTACGTATAAACCTTATGCAATGTTCTTTCACTGAATATTTTATTTACAAATGAATTCTGGCTAATCTGAGGATGATTCCATAAGGAGCATACACTATTCCATTCCAGATCAAATCTAAAATGTGCCTGGTATGTTACTAGAGGTCGATGGTTTTTCAATACTATTCACCAATTCTATAAAAGTTCTTCTTTAAGTGACAATTCCTTCCAGGAAAATACAACAAACAAAAAAAAACGATCCAACAAACAAACCAAAAAAATCAAAGGCATGAAAAAAAGAAATAAGTTGTCTTTTTAATTTTTTTACTAACTCTTTCCTTCTTTCCCTCTCTTACCTTCTTCCTCCTTTATTTGAAACAGCACTTAGACAGTTGCAATTTCAGTATGAAAGCATATGGATATTCCTGGGTAACCAAACGAATAGTGAGAAGAAAAAACAGCATCTCAGAAAAGCAAAGTTCATTACAGCACCCTGTAGTGAGAGCTGTCAGGACCATGCACTAAGAGCTGTATGTGAATGGCTCTTCTGAACATAAATTTTTTCATTCTACAGAGAAAGGCCACTTTCCAGAAAGATGCTCACAACATGGATTTGTACTAGAGCTTAGTCTGCAAACAGGTCTACAGGAATGTACCTTAATGGCTGATGAGCTTTGTGATAGAAATGTAATACAGATGGAAGCTATGCTGTGCCCCATAACACACTGCTTTACACATTTGATGAACCCTTAACAGAGGTGGAGGTATTGACATCCTAAGGAAACCCCAGTGCTGCTTTGAAGAAGGTTGGTTGTGCTTGATGACCAGTGATTGGTGCTTGCTATAGCATAGATATCCCTGTCAGATAAGTCTGTTTCCGAAAGATTTGGGGTGGATCACTCAGAATGTTCCCCAAAAATAAGGATGTGACCTGCTTTCTCGGTGGAACAGTTTTTCTTATCCCTTTCCACACATTTCCTCATGGGAAAAGGCAGTCAAAAAAAACATAGTGTCTTCAAGCTTCATGTTCTTCATACCCCTTGGTTTTGCTCTACATCCAATTTTAAGATATAGATGTATATTTACTTCCATGTAGGTAAATATACCTGTGGAGTGTCAGTACAATATATCTGTACAGTGCTGCCAAAATGCTCATAATAACAGTACTGTTTTATCTGTCTCAGATAGCCTATGAATTTAGTCATGGCCTTTATTGTCTTTAGCTGATAAATGGCCTCTTCCATTAATATTGCTTTCATTACATCAAGAATCCAAGGCTTAACCCATAACATTGACATTGTCATACAGAGGAGAGGTATTTCAATTTTAGCAGGCAACAAAGGTAGTGATTTTGTTGGTGGGACTAATTAAATGTTTGTTATATTTATGTTGCAACTGATGCATCATGGTCTGGAGATAATTTCTGGAGCCAGTCAGTTTTACTTAATGTTCCTTAAAAACAGTCAAGGGCATCCATAGCTTAAGACTGGCATTTATTTTTTTGTGTGTGGGTAGAAATCTAAGTAAGGTAAATTCTCTTCTTCTGTCAGTGTAAATCTAGAGTAATTTCATTGAAACCAGAAAAGTGAGTTAGATTTGTACCAGCAGAGTAAAGGCAAATTCAGACCTCATAATTTCTTCATTTCTATTCCCAATGCCATGCTATGAACTTGAAGAAGATAGACGTGTCTCTGTTTTCCTTAGTGGTAGCTGACAGCATCTTCATAAGCATGTGCATCTCCATGAACATTTCCATGCTTCAGGTAAGAAGATGTCCATATTAGCACTGGAACTTGAAATTACCACAGTGTGCTAAGTTATCATTCTAAAATATTCCACTGGTTCAGTAGTCACAAAGGTTTTGACAGGAAAAAGTTACAATTCTTCAAAAATTTTGTTAGCGATTTTTGAGGTTTTTTAATCTACATTTTGGCAGATGCAGGAACTGTTCAAACCCACCTATGTCCTTTCTTTCCAGCTGGAAATTTTGCTCAAGGGGACTGTTAGGGCTGTGCACACAATCAGATTAAAAACAAGATTTCCCAACATCCAGCAATCAAGTTAGAGCAGCGACAGAGCAGTATGGAAATCCTGGCTACGTCCACGGCACACATGGAGATCAAGAGGGCAGCACATGCACAGTAGGAATGGCCCGTCCAGATAGCACCATACCTCTTGCAAATGTACAGACTAGTGGTGGGAGCACATGAGCATAAATCACATAGATCAGCTTATGTACTTCATTCTGTCTGAGAGAACCTGGAAAAGGGTATGCCAGCCAGTCCTTATCTGCATTCCCCTTGCCAAGGAGGCAAAGCAATGGACTCTCACTGGGAACTGATTCTCTTTCTCTCTAATACAAAGCACAGGCAGTTTCCACTAGGGATACAACCTTTTCCATCTGAATACTCGCAGACTGGAGCATGGAATGTGGGAGACTGTTCAGTGCCTTTCTCAGATGGAGATTATTCAGACTCCTATTTCTCACCTCCCAGAAGGGTGTCCTAACCACAGAACTAGAAATGAGAAGCCTCTGAGATCCTTAAAGCAACAGCCATGCTGTAGCTGTATTAAAGCAAGCCCACATCTGTCTCCATGAACAACAACCGCTGCGATCAGACTGTTCAGCACAGTTTGACAAGGTGCCCAGATTTCAAAATTTAGATTTACAAATGCCTTCTGAGGCATCATCAGGATTTCTATGCTTCTCAGGGACTTAGGGGAGCCCCTTAGGTCCCTGGATATCACTAGGCATCCAGTTCCCTGCTCCAGCTGATGTGGCTGCTTGTGTGCGTGTGTCAGTCTCGTATGTCTGCACAACTTACCCTGTTCTGGAGAGTGAGATGGGGTCTGGTATTGAATATGCATCAGGGACACATGGATCTGAGCCCATGGCAACCTTCACAGGAGTCCTGTGGAGCAGACAGAGAGGCTGTCAGGCTGACACAGCCGAGTGCCTTGCATATTATAATCTGTTTCTTCCAGTCTCCAGCTGCCTCTGTTACCGACGGTGTTTGCCACTGGGGTTTAGATTTGTGACCGACTCCCCCTACTCCACCCCACCTTAGTCTTCAAATCTGTATTTATGCAGTCAGTTTAGTAAAACTGCATTAAATAGCACCACTGCACCTCACACTTTCACCATTCCTTCACGTCTGTAATAGTTTAACTGGGGTCAATAACATTTTTAAATGACTTGCAGCAAATGTGGTAAGTACTTAAACAATAGACTCCATCAGTTCCAGGGAAGCTGTTTTATTCTACTAAGTCAATTATCAGTGGTTTTAAAAGTCCCTAAATAAGTAGTTGTCTGACAAATCATAATGGCTCCTTCTGTTACTCTATGCCAACTCATATACTGCTACAGAATAATTTGTCTTACTCTTTTGTTTAGGATTTGAAAAACAATCATATTGAAAGGAAACAGAAGAAAAATTATAAAGATAATGGAATAAGAAAACAAAAGCAATTCTGGGAAAAATAAACTTCCTACTCTAAATATTGCTGAGATCTTTTAGCAGTGTATTTTGCCATACGAGCAATGGATTTACCAAAGCTCTCAGTTCTCTGGCAATCGTATTAGTGTGCCACAGTTGCATTGGCTGAAATCATCTGCCCCTTATCCCCACCAGATTGGTGTTCACTGCCAGCCCCTTTCACAACTGATGCTGAGCCTTAGGGAAACCACCTGGTTGCCTGTGCTGTGAGGGAAAAACCTCACTTCTTAGATCTCTTTTATGCCAAAAGCGTTGAGACTAGAGGTAACACTGCCAAAAAAAAAAAATTAAAAAAAAAATTTGCAGTTTTATTAACGGGTTCCCTTCAGGTGTGCTGTACCCTTTCACTTTCCGTAATTGCTTTAGGGACCGGGCTTTGCTGAGTGTTCACAGAAGCCAGACTTCAGGTCAGATGTGCAAATGGCTGTGGCGCTTTGATTGTCCAAGGTTAGCTTGTAGGCTGCCCAGTCAAGGCAAGAAAGCAATACTACAAGACCAGTTGTGACTATCCAAACCAGGCAGCATACACGTTAAGAAAAACCTGTATGATCACTTGCCAGACATTCTTTGGATAACGTCTGCAAATCTACAGGATCCCTACAGATGTCATGGACTATGGACAGGCAGACAGTCTCCGAGATAGCAGCAACCAGAGTTGTCTGCAGCTTGAGGGATGAGGGCCAAGGGAGGGGAACGCTGAGCAATGCAGAGGCCGCAGCAATGTGCTCCTTGTAGCCTATGGCAGCAATAGAATGAATAGATGAAAGTCTCTGAAGTGTTTCCATGCGCTGTCCCAGATACAGGAAATTTCACAAATAATGGATGGAGAAGCTGATTACATGCACAGCCAAGGCCAAATTTTAAGATGGCAAGAAGCCACTGATTCCCACCTGTAGCAAGAAGAGTTGGAAGAGTGAGGGTTTATTCCCTTCCATTGACCATCCAAAGTGTCTGGGACTAATGCGTAAGAGAAACTCAGTCATTTAATGAACTGAGGCACATGCTCTCTTTTGTCTCCTTCTCCCAATCATCCGCATTATTTCAGCCCTGCATGTATCCAGTTTGAGCCACTGCATCTACAGACAGTATCTGCAGGCAGTGTGAAAACGTTGTGGTAGAACTAGTGCACAATGAGGTATCCATTTGGGTGAGGATCCCCATGCTTCCAAATACTGTTTGTATGGACTTCTACTATCTGCCTTTTAGTTCACGAACACCTGCTCATTCCATGAACTTAGAGGTGGTATAGTAACTACTGTAAAAGAAATTATAAAATAAACTGAGATGGACACGTGGAGGCCCCTTTCCAAGCAGAAATCCATTTCCAGTGGAATAATACATAAAAAAAAATCAGTGCAATATATAACCACAAATCTTCAAAGAATAATTTAAGCTGGCTTTACCTGTGCTTTTTGCTGAGCGGAGAAAAGCAGCCAAAAATTTGGCCCAGTGTTTTTGCTTAGCTTATACTTCATATGCAGTTTGCTGTTTGCCTTCATACCATAAAAGCATTTTCAGAAGAGCCTTTCCATCTCTGTGCATGATTATATTCCTACTATCCCATGTTTGGTCAATTGCTATACACAAATCCAAACATTTCTAGCAATTCCTGGGTCATTTTTGGAGAAGTTCTTGAAAAAACATGCATTTATGGGTTTGCTTTCTTTGTCCTCAGAAATTTTCCCTCTTTCTGTGTGTATTGTGATAGGGGAAAACTGAAGGAAATAATCTGTCTCCTTCATTAGAATTCGAAAACAAAGTTTCTTTGATGCTTTGCTCATTATTTTTATAAATAGCCATAAAATAGTGCATTCTTTATCCATAATTTAACAGATCACTATGTTTATTTCCCTGTCCTTTTTTTTTACCCTGCAAACTGCAGATAAGGAGTCACTCATATGTGGCATAAAGCTCTTTTTAAAAAAAATTAGTCATGGTGAGTAATAGTTGGAATCTTTCAAACTTCTGGCTATTCAGCTACTAGATGATTGAGATGCAGAATCAAAAATTCATAAGAAATATCGAAAACCTTTTGTCAGACTGAGAAAACCAAAGGAGTATGAAGTTGTATTATCTCAGGCACAGCGAGATGAGAAACGGTAGCATCCTCCAAATGAGAGATTTTAAAAGGTTTAGCCAACAGTACTCAATGAACACTGCTTTTTCTTAAGGCAAAATTATCTGAAATAGTTTGGGAACACTGCCTAAGGTTACCTTTCAGGGCAAAAAAAGAGGGGATATTATATATTATTACTGTTGTTGTTTTAAATACATTTGACCACATGCCATCGAAGCAGATGATAATGGATTTTTTTAGCAGGAACATGTTTTCCATGCGTAATAAGTAATGATGAAAAATGCATATGAAAAGGAGTAGTCCAGTGATAGGAGACTATTTGTGGGTTTTCTTACTGTAATGAGAAATGGACTTTTATGACTTCTCTGAATGTATTGAGGAAGGCTATTTTTGTCTACCTGGCTGTTGCAGTCCAAGTAACCTCTATGTGAGAGGCTGTGCTAATGCCATGTAGATCTCAAAACACCACTCTCTGGAAGAATAATTCAAATTTACCTTGGAGATATCTGAGACATCCCTCTCTTCTAATTTTTTCTGAGTGGACTTGCCAGCCAGACTGAGTTGTATGTAGTCTATAAGAACTGTCGTCCATTGGTAACTAAACAGGCTAACACCTTAGATGTCCTCCTATCTTTTTGCCAAGACTCAAAACATGGCTTTTATTCTAAGATGAAAAATGCTTCCTGCGAGAACATTTGAACCACTAGCAGGAGACCAGACAACTTGCTGTGCTTTCTGCAAGTTTTTTGTTTCAATCATTGGGATGTCTTTCACAGAAAGGTGTTGAAGTCCTCAGAGCTATGTCTCATGAAACTAATCTTGTGTCAGAGGAAATCTGAGAGAAAGAGAAATCTGTGTCAAAAAAAATCAGAAGAAACTGCAGATTTATATCTTCTGTGCCTCACAGGAAGCCCCCCAAGACACAATCCTTGGTGGTGCCCCCTGAATTTCCTTGTTTGGAACCTCTTCATACCTCTGTTAGCAGCTTCTCTCTGCATTGTACACAGCCTTTCTTTCTTAGTCCACCTCACTTTTAATATTCTGCTCACTGCTTCTCCTATTGGTTCCTCGGTAATATCACCATTTCTAAATCTGCTTTCAGGATTTTACCTCTCCATCACATTCTTTACCCCATCCACCTTGTTCTTTTTTTTTTCAAGGTGCTTGTATCATTCTTATTGTCCAGGACTCACCCATCCAAATCTTCCCTACTATTTGCATGGCCCTTTCTTCTTAGGCGTACAGCCATCTTCCAGCTCCTAATTAGGTCCAGTATTTTAAGAGCATGAACCCTCTTCTCCCTGTGTCATCACTTACCTCTCGTGCTTGTCCTTCCATCCTCGTGCTGCTCTGCATACATTGGCTGGGCAGCTGCAGAAAAGATTAAATGGCCATTCACTTCCTTGCCTAGGGGCAGAATTTATTAGACCTCAGAAGGCTTGATTCTCTTGAGACAGTTCAAGACACAGGGCCACGTTCTCAAGAAATGGGTTTTATGGGCCAGACTACACAAAAGCAGTGTTCAGGCAGGCGGTGTGGGAGGATCAGAGAAGCAGCGTCTCTCACCTCCCACAGCTGGGTGCTTGCAGTGCGAAGCAGAGGGATTGCAGTCTCTTGCTTCCCATCTCTGCTCGCCTCGTAGCAGAAGAGGTACAGGTTTCTCTAACTGTCCAAACTGTTTATGAAGCTGTATTGTACCCCTCCGGAAAGCATAACACCAAAAGTATCAGCTTTTCTTTGTAGGACAGTGCGATTTTCTGCATTCCTCTGGCAGGCAGTGCTGCGAATAGCCTTGACTTACCTAGTGAAAGCATGATATTTCTGTATGCAAACCAATGTTTTAGAGTTCCTGTGGCTGAAAGTCTGGTATCTGAAGTCTAGTACGGATGGAGAAAAATATGACCCTAAACTAATGTTCAAATTTAGATTAATATTTCCCCAAGCACTCTTTCCATTAGTGCTAATACAGGAATGCATAGATCATAAATTGTCCTTTCAGTCTGTGACAATTCTAAATTTAGTGCCAGTGTTAATTAAGCAAGAGAAAATTAGGCAAAGCAACAGATTTGGGGAACAGGCAGTGGAAGGGGAGAGCTGGGTCATCAGTTTGAGGACTTTGGGTGGTAATAATTTCGTGCAAAAACAATCATGAGGATAGACCTGAATACGTCAGTGCTTTTAATAATTTGTAGCATTTAAGGACAGTAGATTATTTTTGGATTATTTAGATTCCACATGAGTAGAGAATAATCTCGATTTACCCTTCTTCTGGCCTTTTCTGTGTTGACAGAAAGAGTTCATTTGTTACTCTGACATACGTGCTAATTACTATACCCATATGTACATACTGCACTTTTTATTGACTACTGTGTGAGAGAGATTTCGGTGGGGTTAACAAATGTCAAAAATCTTACGTAAACATTTTCTTGTCTTTTCTTTCATATAATAGAGGAGTCTGGTTAATAAACCCAAAATCAGTATAGGGTCACAATGTGTTTGGCTTTAAAATTGAAGTTAGGGTAAGTAATTACAAAGGGCCCACTGTGTTCCTTATTTAGTTGCATATAACACAGAACTGAATGGGATGATTAATAATCATGTTCTACACTGAAAGAATGTAATTTATAATAGTTTATGTAAATACAGCAGCAGTATTAGTTGTTCATTTACCATTGCCATGTTAGCACGTATGGGAATTCTAGCATTTTTAGAAAGCAACAAAGCCAAGATCCTCACAGGAGTTCTGTGCTTAAATACCTTTGAGAATGTGGGCCCAAGGTACTAAAATAGCTTAGCATTATTGAATGTTTAGTTAAAATTAGACAGAATACTGGCATGTGTAGCAATGTTTGCTAAGAAGTCTAGGTTATACTGAGCTATGTTGGCAGTGAAGGAAGACGGGAGAGAATTAAAAGCTTTTACAAGATCACTGAACTAAAAAAGAGCAAAATAAATAAAAATTAATCATCAGCATAGCATAAATTACATTTTAAAAATGAAAATAACTCAGAATCTAGTACAGGATGGTCTTTTAATTAATTAATTAATGTCAAAATTTCAATATAAATTATGATGAATTATTTTTTTTAATCAGCGTGATCTATGAGAGGCCTGGGAGAAAATGAGTTCTCTCCAGCTTTGCCATAGCCCATGGCGCACTCTCACGACAGTAGTGAATTGGTACTTACCTGCAGCCTTTGATCAGCAATGAAATCATCGCTAATGATGCTCTGTCATGTTTGTGATAGTAAGCTATGTCATGAATTTAGAGCACACCAGATGCATCTCTCTCACCTTCTGCATGGATGCTCTTATTACACACAGGTTCACTGAGGCTAGAAAGGTTTTGGCTCCTAAGTATCTTAGTGAATCCAGCGGTTAATGAGCACTACATGCAAGGTAGCTACTCCCTTTTGAGGGAAGAGTAAAATTTGCTTCACCGTGCCCTTATGAAGACCTGGTGCTAAATAGAAAGTATTCTATAATTTTCACTTTGGAATACAGTGTGATTGGTCTTTTATGAAGATGATCAGGTCCTGGGTTGTACTATGCATTAAATTCATTATGCTTTTTACTGCTATTCATAGATGTTCCTGTTCAGGAAAAATAGCAGGTTTAAATCTATTTGTGTTTGAGACCATATTAAACTCTTAAACGTGGTGCATAAATGGTGTGCTAAACAGGGTTGCCTTCTTGAATGAAAAGCCCTTGGTAACTAATTGACCAGGTAATTAATGGAAAGTGCTCATATTCCATACAGCAAAGGCTGGATCATGCACCGCCGCAGCCAGTGGGAGTTCTGCCACTGACTTCGGTGGGAGTGCAGAACGAGGCTGTTTTGTTCCTCATTCAGTTTGGTTAATAAGATTTGTGCTGCAGGCCCTTTTCACCAAAATGCTGGCAGGCTTCTTATAGTATTGCTGGAAACTAGACCCTACACAAATTACTAAGGCCTTTTGTATTTTAATGTCTTTTTTGTAATGATATTCAGTCCTTCGGGGCAGCTGCCTAAGAGAGACATTTGTCAACTTCACTTTGTTTTTAGGACAGATGAGCCAGAGCCAAAACCATAGACCTGAATAACTTGAAACTCCAGAGGAGTTTGGATCCAGATTTGAGCCCCGCGATTTGAGGCCCTCGCTAATTAGTGGACCCAAATTTCAGCCTCTCATGGTGTGCTCTGCATTAACCACAAACTGGGCTTGCGCTTACAAAGAGGCTCAACGTTTGCTGCCAGCGTCATCAGTGCAGTAACCCAGCGGTAAGAATACCAAAACCAGCTGAGCAACGTCGAAACGAAAGGCACAGCGTCCTGGCTCTGACACTGTCCTACAGCTATTGCCTATAAAAGAGCACAGAAGCAGGGCAAGCACGTAGTGATACTTCCCCGGCACAGCCTCCTCATCTTCAGCAGCACACTGGGGTGGAGTCTTTGTGTTGGCAGAGAGAATTTTCTTTGTTAGCACCAGCCACTCCTTTCTGAATTATCTGTCACTGCTCCTGCTCCTCTTGCTCCCGAGGCAAAGAGCTAGAAGGGAAAGCTTGTGAAATCCCGGCGCTGCTCTATATGCACGTGAGAGAGCTGAGAAGGGCAGGCCTGAAATATGGGTCATGGGGAAGAAGGTAGCGAGGCAGAGGAGTGGCTGCAGAAAGTCTGTGCTTGGAAGGACTCAAATCCTGGGCTCTAGGATACCCACGATGGCTTTTCGCAAGAGTGTAACTACAACCAGTTAGAAAATGGCTGAAGTTAAATCAGTACGGCATTCTACCTTAGATAAAGCCATAATTCATAAATGCAATTCTGCATTTTTAGGAGAAATTACATGCACACAAACCAAAAAGTAGTGATAGTAAGGGCAAAGTGATCAAAATGTTGCCTGCAAAATGCATGTGCAAAACTAATTAACTTATAGATGGCATTTGTCCATATCCCCCATGTGATGCACTGAGAATCTCACTGGTATTGTAGAATGCAAATGCTTTGAAAAGAAATTGCCCAAGGGACTGAATGTCTTTCCTTTACATTGTTTTTAAAAGGAAGAGTTTCTCGCACTGTGTTTATTTGCTGCTAAGATACTGTTACACTAGCACCATCGCAGCCTGTTTCTCACTGCAGTATCCCATAAATTAGATGGTTGCAGGGAGTATTAAGAATGTACATACGCTGCCTGACTAGAGCAATTTTATCTGAATAATGTTTCATGACCTTTCTTGCAACAAGGTCCTGACTAGAAAAGCATAGATTTACCAGGCAGCCTGGCTGTACTGAAAGATTGTAATTACCGTTCCATTTTATCAGTATTAGCAGAGAGAATTCCTGTCTGACATCTCCTCTCCAAACACAAATGAAAAGTTGGGAAGCTGTGTGACTCAAATAATGAAGTTCATTAAATCCAGGTACCTGTTTCAAATCCAACAATTGTGGAAATGATGGAAGAGCCATCGCCATCAAGATGACTTTCCAACAGGCTCAATGAGATGGTTTTGTGGCCACAGTCCAATTCTTAATGGAGAAGAGTCCACATTACAAAAAGCAACACACAACTGGCAGTAATTGATACTCTTTTGGCACTCAACAGAGATGCGAAGTATTGAATGAGCATGAAGAATGGACTAACCTTTCACCTCCCCGCTATTCCAGGTCAGGGATGAGACATCTGATAGAGCCACATAGGAAGCTTGGGCTGCTGCTCTCTGTGCTGCCCTGTGCTGTACCCAAACAAAGGACTTCTTTCTTAGCAAGCATCAGGCTGACACTTCTCCTGAACTCTAAATTCATGTGAAAAATTTGGAGGCTTTGGAAGTTAGTGTTTAATCTCAGGATTCTGCCTAAAGAGTACAAGCTACTGCTTTGCATAAAGCTGTGTCTTTCTGATTGCCAGCTGCATTAAAAACTATTACACTAATTCCCTGTTATATATATGCCTATATAATGTGTATGTACATGCGTAGCAAGAGTAAACGTATTAGTTATTCATGTATGTGTATACATCATAGGAGAAGTAAAGCCTTTAGCTAAGATTGGCTAATGCTCCTTTGTAAGAACTTACTTTCAATTAGTTATACAGTTTGCCAAAATTTAACTGTTACAGCTTAAATTTTCCATGGTGGGTGTCTGACTCTAACTGAATTGGTTTTGGAAAGTTTTCACTAAAATGGCTCAGATAATTCCAAGTTAGTAAAAATACATCCTTTTAGTAACATTAAGAACTCTTGTGACTATCATGTTGAGAGACTCTAGCATGTCTGAGCTTCGGAGCTAAAGTTTGAAACTCCATAAGGAAATTGCTTTGATGTGAAGACTTATCTTCCGTCACTCCTGTGGAAATCTGATCCAGCTGTAATCTCCTAAAAAACTAAATTCTCATGCGCTCATGTTCTGTTAAAATGTAAGTTCTCCAAAGGCTTTATTTGCAGTAAGCATGCTGTCTTCTCATACAACTATGACATCTTGTGCACAGTGTATATTTGCCTTCTCTGTAGAGAATACCCGCACATATACATACACACATACATATATAAATATTTAGCTAGTCCAAGGCCGCTCACAATGTCATTCATACACATTGCATAAATCAGGCGTGATAGCCCTATAGACCCATCTATCAGCAGTGTTCAGAGTTCAGCTCTTCTCAAGGACAATGTAGATTATTTTAGTTAAAGCAATGAGGAGAGAAAACACTTGCAACAAGGATCGGGAAGCACTTGCATCATGGATCAATGTGCTTAAGTCTATTCTTAAGACTCCTCTTCATCTCACAGTGAACCCATACGACAGATGTCAAATATCTAGTGTCTTAAACAGGACATGCTTAAAACAAGCCGGGGGCTGCCCTGATAGGTCTGTATGACTGCAGCAGCCAACCGCTTTGACCTGAACTTTGCTAAACCCTCTGGGTGAATCAGATATTGCTCACAGGGTGCTTTACAAACAAGTTTAAGGAACCGCATAGTAAAAACATGAGCAGTAAACATATAGAAGGGTCATTAACTTCCGAAATATTCAAAAGTGAGGAAGTGCTTGAATTAACATTGTCCTTTCAAGAACCCCAGTGTGAGGGAGTGAGTTAGAAATCTACACTTTTGTAAGCACTGAAAATGAGAACTAGAAGTCAAAGCATCTCAAAGGGGTCTCACCCTCTGATCATGATATAAACACACAGGAGGAGGTGTAAAGATTTTTCTGGTGACAGGGGTTTGAGTAGCGTGTATTAAAAACAAAAGGCTTAAAGACATCACAAAAGGAATTTAGTCAGATTAAAAAACCATCAACATCTCATTCCTCTTCTGTGAGCTCTCCGAGTCCAGTACATTAAATAATCTGAGGGCCAAATGGAAAAATAAGTTTAACACATGTAATCAAAGGTTTGTTTAAATGCATACTCAGGGGAAGGACAAATTAAGGCTATGCAGACTACCTGAAATCTAGTATTTCCTCAGTTTTAAATCCTTGTCTCTGTAAAAAGGGTTGGACAAGATGATCTCCAGAGGCCCCTTTCAACCTCAACCATTCTGGAGCCCTAACATTCTCTTAATATAGTTTTTGGTATGATAGAGACATGTGTTTAATCTCTAGATGGCCCCCCAAAAAGGGCCATCTAGAGAGACTATGTACAAAACCTAATGTTTTCTTCCCTTTCTATGCCATATTTCGAATTCCATTATGCAAGCTAACACTCAGGTTGCAAGCACTTTCCCACTTTGCCAGACAAATGACTACGATGAAAGGACACCTGTAGGCATATACAGAAGCCAAGAACATGCTGTACATCTATTATTTATTTAGTTCTCTTCTTTAGATTTTGTTTATCAAGAAAAAAAAAACAGGTAGAAAGAGGGAATAAAAGTTCATCTGCTATACAGCTGCAGTAAGAAAAAGCATAGAAAAGAACTAATTTTGTTACCTTGGCAAATAAAATAAGAATGTTCTCCAGTCTGCAGTCTGTGCAAAGTAAGTCCCACAGGAATTATGCAAGCACGTTCTCATTACGATAGTTATGATTTAGATTGCATTACAAAAGTAAAAACAATCATTCAAATAGGCTTGGGTGCAGTGATTTGGAGAGAAGCTGCCACTCTGCCAAATAGAAAAAGAGAGTGAAGGGGTGGGTCAAGGGAAGAAACAAATCTTGCCAAAATGAACTCATGTGAGGGTGAAGCCAAAATGCCCAGAGGTACAGATTAAATGTTCTTATGAATGTCCCAAATGTGTGTAAGCAAAGTGCCCAAAAAAGGTTTTGAACTGAAAGCTCAGGCTTCTGCTGGAAACACCCGGAAACACACAGATTAGATGTTGTTTGAAGAAAAGGATTCTGGTTTGGTTGTCTTGAATGAGCATTTGAAAATCACACTTATTCTGAACAGAGCACATTTTAATGCAACAGAAATGTTTCCAGGCTTTTTTCAGTAACTGAAAATCAGTTCCTAAGTAATTCCATAGCATGAGAGGCAGAGTACCACAGAATTTGCTTCCTTTTTGTTCCAGTTGTTCTCCGTTTGGGTTTTTTTTATTTTGATGTCTCCACCGGCCATTTTAAAAAATGGAATCATTCAGATAATTCTTTATTGGCCCTGACTTTAATGAAAAATTCACAGGAGAAAAAAGTTCTTATCTTAAACATAGCTGCTGACTTCCGATATCTCATTTTTCTCTCACAATAATCCCAGTGTTCAGAGTAGGTATTGTATTTATCATCTTTGTATGGAGCTGAATTTCACTTCACTTTTCTTTATGGTCTTATCACATCGTTTACAAACACTTTATCTCTGTAACTGAAAATAAATGAAATCCTAGGCTTTCGATGAAATGCCGTGATGAAATGGATGGTCCAAAAATCTATATTTAGATGACTGACTCCTGTTTGTAGAAGACATGATAAATGTTTCATGCATATAAACTGAAGGATGATGGATTTAATGATCATAGTCTAACGGGGAAATGTTATTTTGGAATAATTAAGTGTTCTGTCATTTGCAAGTCTAAATAGTCCGTTGTTAGATTGTGCTTTTGTCTGTCAACAAACCATTCCATTTTGCGAGGGTTATTTATCATTAAAACAATTGATGCAATGGAAACACACCACCAGTATGTGTTGTTAACAACACATTTTGTGAGACCTTGATTTGGATCCATATTTCAGGGACGGTTAATTGACATATGTTTCTGTCTTACAGAAGAAATATATGACAAGAACCATTGAAGGATTAAAGGTAGCTTTCTTATTTGAAGTGTGACATGTGAATTGCATTTGTTGTCCTTCCTAGAAATATTTTCAGAGTTATCTGGGTTTTTTTCAGTTTCAAAGTTTCAAATTTCAAAGTTATCAAGTATATCAAAGAAATATATTCAAAGTTATCAAAATATCTTGATTTTAAAACTCACATGTGCAAACAGATTACACTAAGGTGTACATGGTATGTGCAGACCATGGTTTGTAACTGCTGGCTCTTATAGCTGTCCTGGACACCTCAGATGGTATCTCAAATGGACATCTCTGTTTAGACAGGTTAGTCTTGCCATGAGGAATACCTCATGGGAAGTACAGGCTGCCTATTCTGTTTTATGATTTTTAATATCTGCATCAAAAAGTGCAATCAAGACAGTTACAGTAGTCTGATTTCCCCTGTTGTGCACACACAATTTTTATTGACTTTGTGTACAGAACAGAGTACGAGTGTCTTTTTTGTTGACATTCAAACAAAAGCAAATAGTAAGGAATATAAGTGTTGGAAAGTAACAGAAAAGGGGAATTATTTTGACAAAAAAAAAACCATCAGCAGCTATACATTTGGGTGTGTGAGAATAGTGTCTGATATTTAATATCTGAATGATTGTCACAGCATGGGAATGTATAAACAAAAGATTCAGTTTTATTTTAATCACAAACACTATTTCCCGGGTAGTGTGATATTTATAAACACTAAACCACTTCATGTATCTTCTTGTTTCCTGATTCTAATAGCCAGCTACTTTTTACCACTCGATCCCAAACTAGTTTTAAAAGCATTTGATATCTTTTCTTCATGTTATAGATTAAGGACTGGAGCATATGAAGGTGAGGTGATTTGCCCAAGATCACTGACAAAATTTAACCGAGGGCCTCGATCTCCTGACTCCCCACTCAGTGGTCTGATCAGTGGTGGCTCTGTGAAATGTCCTGTCACACCAGTTTCTGTACTTTGCCAGATATGGAAGCCTTTTATCACAACTCTCAGAAGTAACAGTTTCTCCTTTTTACCGGCCAGTAAATTACCTTTGCCACGAGTCTCTACTCTCTGCATTTGTATATCCACAAGACTTGTGAGCCCTATTAGTCAAGAAGAAATCTCAGCATGCACAAGTGTGGAAGCTGTGAAACAGATATATCCGATCACCAATGATTTGCCCTGGGCGGTCAGAAGAAGAGAAGTACTGAAAGTATTCCCGTAAGTCTGGAGCTGGGATCAATGGTTCAGATCTCGACAAAACTGGCTGATATGTTGTGGCATACATATATAAGTCTCAGAACTCTTTAGAGATCCTTCTAGCACTTTTCCCCATGAGAGAGTCTTCTGCGTCACTGCTTTCCAGGTCATTTTCTTAATCCTGGGTGTAGACAGTGAAGAATGTCTTCAGCAGACCCTTGAGAAAAGGAAAAGGGGAGGCAAGGGGGAAGCACATCTACTCTAAGAGAACTTTGAGTAGAAGATTATAGAAGGGGTTGGTTTTTTTCTTTTTTAAGAATAAACCTTTTTTGGTGTTTTTGTACTGAATGACTTTTTATTAGTCATAAAATATGCTAAACCCTGATACTAATCATAAGTCTTGATTTAATAAATGGGTGGCATTTATCAGGCAGGCCTAGGTTACATTTTGTTTCTTAAAAAGCATTTTGGCACAATTTTTTTTAATTATTCCGCAAATGTATGTAAGGCTAGCAATTATTTAGACGCATTGTACTGATGAGACAGATACCCTGGAGCTTCAACACTGCTTTCAGTACATAATTTTATTGCAATATAATTCTCCATTTATCTTTTTTGCCATAATATCCATACCTCGTTAATATCAATTTTTTATTTATGGGAATAATCTATTCAATTCTATGCTCCATAGCCTAATTACATAGCAAAGATAAACTTCGTCCCTTTTGGAGCAGGCTTCCCTGAAAGCCTGGATTTCAACTCCGTAAAGCCAGGACTATAGAAATCAGACATGCTTTGGATGGCATCACCCTGAACTCAGAGCCGTTATCTTGAAATTAAAGCCAGTAAGGGAGGCTGCTCCAATTGTCAACAAGCACAGTTCCTTAATGACAATAGTGTAGGATAAAGAGCTAGCGGGACAACGTCTGATCTGTCCCCTCAGCCCACCCTGGTTATGCTGAGGCTGCTCAGCCTTGATCGTCTTAGAATGCGAGCCTTTGTGCCCACCTTCCAGCCAATGGGAGAAATTGCCACTTGCAAAGGAAAAATAATTTCTAGTCTTTCAAGCAAAAACTGCTGAAGTATTGCTATTATTTCACTCATTGCTAGTACTCCAAGACCAATCACAATTTAGTTAAAGTAGATGAGGCCCAGAAGAGCCCTGAGGACCTCAGCCTGTGCAGATATGAGCCCATAAACATCAAGGCAAACAAATAACCTTTGAGTTCCATTAGTCACAGAAATTAAGAGACTGAAATGCTCAAGCACTTGCAGAATCAGACATTTTGCTGGTAGATTCCTCTAAATACGGCATAAAGAATAGGTCAGGAGGACTGATTTCAGTATTAAGTCTATTTTTTCATTCCTTAAACAGTGAAAGGCTTACCAGCAAACCCATGAAAATTATTTTCGTGGCACACAGTGAATACTTTGAATATATCAAGTCAAGGTTTCAGTTAAATGTGTGCACATGGCATCAAGGTTAGCAATTTATCAGAGAATTTTTACCTAATTTGATGTAATTGATGTTAAAGCCTTTTTTCCTTTGCCTAAATATGCTGTTTGTGTATTCCTTTTAAATGAGGATAAGAATAAACGGATTTGTAGAAGATGTTTTTAATTGATTCCAAAGGGAATACCTACCATGGAATCTGCTGACGAGTTCTGTGTGGCTCTACACTGCAATCATTCAGCATCTATATTTTTAATGACAAGATGCTACAATGCTTAAAAAACTGAATTTAAATTATAAGCACAGATAATTAATGTCTGGTCTCTCCTAATGTCTTATCAATAACCACCAAGCCTCCAGCTAAGGCAGGGACCTCTGCATTGTCTTAGAGACCCAAATTGCATAAAAAGCCAATGGGAGTACAGCTTCTATCAAGCTCTTTGAGAGCTTCAGTCAGACACTGCGTGTTAGATCTTTGATTTTCAGTTACAGGCTGAAGATATCAGCACAATTTATACAACACGCTGTTTTATCATTTGCCACCCCTGGTTATTTGGGCATTTGTTCTTCCTCAGCTTTCACACAGGTTGATATTCTTTCAAAATTAAATAGGACTAATCCTTTGGCCAGCTTCATGGTAGTCATCCTCTTTGTGTGAAAAATCCCACTAACTCCAGAAGAACTAATTGTGTGACTGAAGGTTGCTCAGAATTAATAATGATCAGGCTTGGCACTTGTAGTGTGATTTAAGGCTACCTTCAGGCAATAGGAAGCAAGACCCTTGGGATGCTGCTGGCATTGATTCACTGTGTAACGACTGGGCAAGAAGTTTAACAACATAACTTTAAAACAAAACCAGCAATGGTGTTATGCACCACATAGCTGTGGCATGATTTAATGAATGCTCCATATTACATTCTGTAGAATCATCTGTACCAACTGTATTTTATTAAGATATGAATGCGTAAGCAGGAATGTAGCTTACAGGATACATTCAGTAATCCATCACTTCTCTTTGGCAATGACTTCAGCAAGAGTGACTTCTCTTCAGCAGGGACTTAGAAGTATTTCTCCTAGTTTTGGCTACTACACTCCAAAAGGGCTGTGGACTAATTGCAACAGAGGTGCAGAAAATATGCACTATCAGGAAAGATTGACAGAAGAGGGGACATACAGCTTAAGGCACAGAAGATTGAGGTGCAACACACTAACAAGCTTCAGGTGAAAGTGAAAAGGAGACTAAAGCTACATGCAAGTAAACAATGACCTAGTGATATAAAAAACAGGGACGTGCAACAGATTTCTTGGGGATAATGTGTTATATCACTGGACTTCTTGAAGGAGAAGACACCTGCCAGCAAAGGCAAGTATAGTCAATGTGGCCTGTGGGCAGGGACAGAGTAAATGAAACTTCACATTGCTTTGCAGTCCTACAATTCTACAGCTCTGTGATTGAAAGGTGTTACATAAATGTAAATTGCTTTTGTATTACTACATTTTCACTGACCCTTATCAGGTAGATAAAATTACCGGAGATATAGGCATCATCTGTACGTGGAATCTGTAAAAAAAGTCCTATGCACTATTCCGTTGCTATGCCAGGATCCCACCTATCACTGAAAGATATATTGTGGCTAAAGAGTACCCAGAAAAACATAATGACTCTATGTCGGTAGCTTAGAAAGTAGGGCAAAATATTCTGCTACTTCCACCTCGGCAAGGACAGATGGAGATGCACTCTGTCCATGCAGGCATGAGCAGAATAGAAGTGACCTGAAGCAGAAGGCCTGTTCAGACTGTCTGGCTATGAGGTCCCGGTGAAATAACAGTTCACTTCTTATTTAACTCCTTATCTCCAAAATGTTTCCAAGACCTCAAGTATTAGTCAGGTGAAAATCAGACAGAGTCTGCCTTTAAAGGGTGAGCAGATGGGCACATCTGTTTGTTTGACAGGAAAACGTATATGTTGCTTGACCCGGCAAACATTTCTTGGTGCAGTGGAAGAACTGCGCAAAATATCTCAGACAGTAACTGAAAAGTGTCACCCAGATATAGCTCAATAATTCGTATATGATGGTACAAAGCCCACAACAAAATGGGTTTGATAGTTCTAACTCAGTTAAAGGAAGATTGTTCAGCTTGATAACTCTGAAATTAGCTGTGCTACCTGTGGTAAATGACGCTGTCTTGCAGTGTTACTCATGGGAGCTGTTCCTCTTTTTTTTTCTTTTCTGTGGAACAAGTTGTATGAGAATAAGCTTTGATGGAAGCAAACCAGAGACGGCATTTTCAGAAAGCCCCATCAGGGATTTTCTGTTTGTTCCTTCTCCCCATCCCTGATGATGATTTTAGAAGGTAATTGGGCACCTTTCTTGCCAAAGTGATACTGCAGAAGTTAGCTTTTACTGGCTCAGGCCTAGCACCATGCCTCCAGTCTTAGCTTTCAGAATCATATAATGAAGTCAGTTTCAATCTAAATCTGAATTTAAAAAAAAATAAAAATCTATTCCTAACCATCATAATTCCAAGAGAGTGTCTGATACTTGCAGTGAGATCTGCTGATACCCTCAATATCAGTAGCGTCTTTGCCTAGCATCAGGTGTTGGCACAGAAGATGAAGATATCTAGCCCTGTATCCATGAGAGCAGATAATCTTTACCCTCCTTATCCTTGAGCTAGTACTGGTCAATCTGGTATAACACAGCTCTGATTTCTGTTGGAAATATTAGCTCCAGTCCTAAAAGCTGTATAATTACATTAGCATTGTTCCATGCCTGAGGTAATAAGCTCTGCCTCACTGCTGCGTGACCAGCCGAAGCTCAGCGCCGCTACGACTGCTGCACCCAAAGTGGTATCCGGCACTGGCACAGCAATAAAAGCCTCACCCAGAAGACTTTTTACAATTTTCTGTTGGTGCCACATTTTGACCAACAAAAGAAACACGCCGGGAAGTTTTGGAAGTCCAGAGTACCTAACTCTGCCTGTAAAATCAGTAGAAACTATAACATCGCTGAAAATCAGATCCAGTGCCCATATCATGAGGGCATCTGGAATGCTAGTCACGCAAGTCTTGCTTACTCACAGCACTGTCTCCGGATATTTTTACAAAATCTACATTCTCAGCAATAAAATATGTGTTGCTATGGGGCATCTGTTTATGTTTTTATGTGAACTGATAATTACACTGGAGTTCCTTCTGTCTGCAAAAATGGTAGGGTTTTTCAGTGAGCCTACAAACAATTATCAGTTAAATGTAAGGATGCTCCTGATTTTATATGAGAAAAAACAAATACATGGGATAAATCAGTGCAAGCAGTTATCCAGGCAATTGCAAGTATGAATCATATGTTTGGCACACGTGACAAAATACAGTTTTGTCCTTTTATAACCTTGTAAGTTAATTTCTCTGAGCTCAAGACCGTATTACCATATTCACCTGTCAGCTCTCAGAACTCACAGCAAACTATCCCAGGCTGGGTGGATCTCAGCCTGCATTTCTTCCAGCAACAAATGCCAGGAAAGTGCTAGAAATGTGACGTCATTCAAAACAGATAGGTAGATGGGTAGATTTTATATGTTTGAGACAATTCTATTATGACATTCCCAAACCTCAAAGACTGCAAAAATAGAATATTTATTACAAATAAAAGAGCAAAACGAAAGTAAAATAACTCATGCACTGCAAGCAATAACTCTGTGAGGCAAAATCTACAGGAATAAAGAGTCTCTTACGGTCCAGCTGATTAATTTGTTTTTTGATCTTTTTGCCCCAAAGACACCCCAGCACTACCATAGATACTGATGCAGATGCTGTTTGCTAACTGTCCCCTCGCTTACATTCTTTTGGTGAACCCAGTCATGCTGCTTCGTCTGAAATTTGTCTGCTCACCCCTCTAAGTTCTCTGAAAATGCTACCAATGGTCTCAGAGTTATATGAGCAATTTGTGATCCTGGATTTTTGTCCCTGTGTCGTGGAGAGTCCCTCTGAAACTGAACGAGGATAACGTCTTTTCTTCAGAGATGACTTCCAAATTTTATTTCAACCTTCCCCAGGTTCCTGCCTTAAAAAAAAAAAAAAAATCATGGATTTATAACCTAGTTATTCTGGTTAGAGGTTTCAATTTGTGTCCAGTTCATTTTTCCCTTAAAAAAATATAGGGTTCATGTTTTCTTACAGCTTCCCAACTTTGTTCTGTTCTGTGTCCGATGTAATTGCTGACAGATTAATGCCCATCTGTCACAGTTCCACACTGTTCATTTTTAGTGAAAATATTCTGTACTTACTCTTCTGGGTGTTACAACCTGAAAAGAACCAAATCCAAATCCGTAATAATAACATTACCAGAATTAGATAGATATCAATGACAAGTCAAGGAAGTATTACATATGCATATACATATGTGCTTTGAAACACCATGGCTGGGCAGAGTAAATTACCAAAGGCTCTAGGATAAGGGTGTGTGTAACAGAAAGCAACCAGAAAGCTGGGGAGACTTTGGAAATACAGGAATAGGAGGGGTCCAGAGACCCAGCACACAGACCCATGGATGGTCGTTGATACAGAGGTGTAGCAGCCTAATGAAGCTGCCCATGCACCAGTACACGTTAGGGGCTGACCTGCTGGAAAGCAGCTCTGCAGAGAGACATGGGAATCCTGTTGGACAAGTTGACCATAAACCAGCAATGTGCCCTTGTGGCCTGGGGTGCATTAAAAAGAACGTGGCCAGCAGGTCAAGGGAGGTCATCCTCCCCCTCTGCTCTGCTCTGGTGAGGCCACGCCTGGAGCACTGTATCCAGATCTGGGCTCCCTAGTTCAAGAAAGACAAAGAAATACTGGAAAGAGTCCAGCAGAGGCTGTGAAGATCATCAAGGGAATAGAGCACCTCTCTTATGAGGAAAGGCTGAGAGACCTGGGTCTGTTTAGCCTGGAGAAGAGAATACTGAGAGGGGATCTCATCAATCCTTATAAATATCTAAAGGGCGGATGTTAAGAGTGCGGGGACAGACTCTTTTCAGTGGTGCCCAACGAAAGGACAAGAGGCAAAGGGCACAAACAGGAACACAGGAAATTCCATCTGAACATAAGGAAAAACTTCTTTCCTTTGAGGGTGGCAGAGCACTGGAACAGGCTGCCCAGAGAGGTGGTGGAGTCTCCTTCTCGGGAGATATTAAAAACCCACCTGGAGGCGTTCCTGTCCTACCTGCTCCAGGTGAACCTGCTTTGGCAAGAGGGTTGGACTAGAAGATCTCCAGAGGTCCCTTCCAACCTCTACCATTCTGTGAGTCTGATTCTGTAACTCTGTGATAATGGATAGCATAGGTAGAGTATCTTTAAAATCTACCTATAGCACAGACACAAAAGCAATTGGTTGCCTTTATTCCGTACTTCAGAATCAGGTGTGCAGAACATATGGCACAGATCCTATCCTGAACTCCCGCCTTAGTGCTATGGTAGTAGCACAATAGTACTAAGTACTATGGTAATACTGTCTTACTACCATAAACATAACTGTGTTTTAGTACCTGATTGTGCATGACTGATCTAGTTACCTACTTGTGAGGACTGGCTGTTAATTCTGCAAGCAGCAATTGGTGGAGGATGTAGACAACCCAGGAAATTGAGTACTAATGAAAATCTGCTCATGATCTAACTGCAATTCCACCCCAACAGCCTAAATACCTAGCTGAAACATTTGTCTTTTCACCTTCACCATTTGGTAATAACAGTTTTAAGTATCCAAACAGCCCATGTAATCAAGAATCAGTTAGCCAAGAGGTAGTAATAAGACCTGTAACAGAACAAAATTATCAATGGATTGAGAGGATCACAACCTTTGTCTTGTCGTCTCTAGGATACGGGAAAATGAATTCTCAACTAGAATCACAGATCTCACAATGAGGTTCAAATCCGTGGACAGAGGATGCTTTCCATGTGTCATTCCAAAATGCAGAATGAATTCTTAATGTCTAAGTATTAATATGAAATGAGAAATTTAGTTACAAGCATCCAATGAGTCCAAAAGATGAGCCACTTGCGTATTGCAGTGCACAGGAGAAGAAACCAGAGGTAGGATAGAAGACACTGAAAATAGAAACAAACAAAAAAACACCCAAAGAAACAAAAAATGGAATAAAAGAATAAAAAAAAAAAGTTGAGTAAAAGAAGCTGAAGATTAAACAAAGGAAGATTAAATAAAATTAGAACCAAAGCCCAGGAGATGAACTTCGGGAGTCGAAACAGAAGATAGACGAAAATAAACTCAGGTCATGTAACACAAAAGGATTCTGAGCAGCAGAAATGCTGAGGTTTCTAGAAAAAGGAACATAATATAGAAAAAAAAAAAGTAACCAATTCCCATAAGAGGAAGCAAGAGCTAAACCAAAAATTAAGTGAAGCCCAGGCTACTTTTCAAGTTGTGCTGGAGGATAAAAAGAGGAATCAGAGGAGAAATCTGATCACGTGCTGTGTTACCAGGAAATATGACAGTTTAAAAACATTTTAAAAAATACCAACTTTAAAAAATAAGCAACAGCTGTACAAGTGGAGAATAACTTAATTTGAATGGAGATGTCTGGTATGACCCAAATTTTGCAGGACTGAATGAGAGCCCACAAGAACATAATGCACTCTCTTCATTAAGAAGAGAATGCAAATTAGTAACATTACAACAAGTACAAGAAATGGTAAGACTACTGACCACCAAATTAATTTCCAAACCAAGGACAAATGCACAAATCACTGTTGAAACAGAATTTGACACTAATCACGTTAGAACAACCAAAAAAGGGCTTAGGATCCTTAAATAGGAAAAACATACAAATTGGCTAGTAGCACTGGAGGAATATCCAGGACTAAACAGTGAAGACTAACTTTAATTGATCAAGCAGCCCCAACAAAATTTGTCTAGGTTTTACTTACTCAAAATGCAAAGTAATACAAAAGGTAAAAGTCTTTTAAGGTAGGGAACTTGACAGGTTTGACAGTTCATTTAAGGTGCTGGTAAATTGTTGGTAAGTTGTTTCACACTGCAGAACAAAGAGCAAATTAAAATAGCCAAGGGATATGCACAAGTAAAGAAATTTTTGGGGACTGCAGCCAGGTTAGTGATTGAGAACATTGGGGAATACTTATAAAGAGAGTTTCAAACTACCCATATACGAAGGGCTAAACCAGGCTGAGAAGATGACTAAGCCCAGTAAATCCAGCAACAATGAAGTTGGAGAATTTTGTAGATATTATTTGAAGAGATGAAGAAAATTTATAAGAAGGATGTGATACTTAAAAACCTACCAGGCTAATAAAGCGGAGTGGGGGCGGGGGGGGGAACTATTCAAGTAGCAACCTTCTCTAATCAGTGACTAAAGGGTCAAAAATATTAACAGGTAAACAGGATCATGGATATGACTGTAATAGAAACAACCGTGTATCCAGCAACCAGGGTGAAAATGTTAGCCTGGTCCTAAAAGATACGACAGACAAAAGCACGGGATGGCAAGAGAAACAGGAAAGTAATAAAGTGAGGAACTGATTGATTGTTATTCTTGAAGGGATGTGAAGGCCTACATAATTGAAGCCACCATGCAAAGCTAAAAGATTTTTCAAGTTTAAAGAGTTGCATACTGCACAAATCAACTTAAATATTCCTTTGAACCCAAATTTTTGAATTATCAGCTGGAACATATTTTGGGCTAAACCCATGCAGACAATGTATTAAAAAATATATGAGTAGAATGGAAAGATAGAGACCTAAGTACTTTATTGAGAAGTGTAAGGGTAGTGAGTGGCACATTAAATAGTATAGAACTCAGATCCATACTTAATGTATTGGCAGTTATCATTGATGGGCAATGACACGATGAAAACATTCCTACAGAGAAATGGAAGTTTGCACATTTTAGAACATGACAAAGGAGACCCATCTTCTTTCTAACATCCCTTTCTTCGTGAGTGTAACAGAAACAGCAGAAGAATCCATCTGGATTATGGCCCAACCTGTGTGATGTGCTGGTATGCAAAACTTGTTACAAAATATAATTTTCCAAGGCTTAAAAGAAGTGAAAATGCAGAAATGTCTGCTTTGGTAAATTTTATTTCAGATGGTTGCACACCCTTACATGCAGCTTTACAGCATTATGATTGGGAAAGAGGACAGTTTGTGTAGTGTTATATCGTGAATATTTTAAAATACGTATGTATAAGTTAATGGCCTCACATTTGTCTTAAGAAAATACTAAGAAATGGTAGAAGCTATAAATTGCCTAACTCTGGAGATATACTGGTAATCAAAACACTACAAACCTGTATGATATGCAAGCATGTACCAATTTAGTAGAAAGATGCTTTTGTTTTCAAGGAGGTAATCAAGTAGCTTTAGAGATGTCCAACAATTGTTCTCCTGCTTCAGGAAAACAGCAGCAAATATCCATCAGCATGAAGGATCACTCAATGCAAAAGTTATCTTTTTCAGTCTGGAAAAAGCACACACTTTATGTACTTTGTCATGTGGTATCTTGGCAGTTAGACCACACTTTGTAATTGAAAACCAAACTTTATCCAAAGATGTTTGGTGCTCTGTGCACTCAGTCAGATGGATTCAAGTGCATAATCAAACATACAATTCTGCCATTACAGTAATTGAAAACAACACACAAGCTTTAGGCTGGTTTCAAAATACTCCAACAAAGCCAATGGATGGAAGAAATTATGGAAAAAAATCTTATACCTATGTCTACAGTGAAATATTCAATAACAGAATTCCAGCAAAATTAAAAGATTGAACAAACCAGCAAAATGTCACTACATGGGCATCACAACTTGAAACAAAGTATGGCGATTTTTTATGCTTTTATATAATTTACAGTTCTACAGCATCTAAACTATTACATGTATTATTTCATCCACTTATTCTATTGTTAATAATACAGGCTGGGATCCTGCTATATATCATTATAATACGTAACTGTTTATCAAAAACGCTTGCATATTTCAGCAAGGTTATTTGCAAATAATTATCAAAAAGTCAGTACCTGGTGAGGCAACATCCAAGCATTCAAAATACACTGTCCTGTCAGCAGGCACGGAGCAATAACCAGCCAACGCAGATCAGGGAGCGTACTGTTTACCCCACTGAATCAAAAGATCACAGTTACCTGAATATGTCCCTGTAAAGGGAGAGATGGTTGTAACCTGAACAGAACCAAATTCAACCCCTTTAACACTGCAATAATGAGATAAATACCTCTAAATAAATAAAATTAATTTGTTGTATATGTGTATGCTTCGAAACACCATGGTTGGGCAGAGCAAGTTACTGGTGTCTCTAGGATAAGGACATACGTAGCAGAAAGCAATCACAAGGCTGCAACAAGAGACCCCCGAGAAAACCAGGGAGCAGAGACCTTGGAAGTACAGGAAGAGGAGGGGGCCAGGGAACCAGCAGACAGACAACGTGGACGGTCAGTGATACAGACGTGTAACAGCGGAATGAAGCTGCTACAGACATGTAACATCGGAATGAAGCTGCCTATAACTGGTAGCATACGTGGGGTGTTCTTAAGGTGTATTTATTAAGACTGCCACAAAGGCAACAGGTTGCCCTTACCCTGTCCTTCAGAGTCATGCATGCCTACCACATGGGTGAGTACTGTCTGTGTAGTACCTTTAAAGGGACCTGTGCTTTGGTGCTTGGTCTAATGTTTTGTTAATTCTATTTAGCTGGTTTGGTTGTATGCTTTTGAGGACTAGCCATTAAATTTAAATGCATGGGAGATGACTGGCTGAGGAGACAGATTAAAACTTTGCTTTTTTGTCCTTTGTCTTTGAAGTTCGCAGTTTTTGAGTCTGTGTAGGTCAAGAAATTCAGAGTTCTAAGTATGACTGTTAACCTCAGAAGGCTGGTCACCACAAGACAAGGACAAATTTGAACGGTTCAGAGGGCAATACAAATGAAAACACATTGCTTTAGTTGTGGTGAGGCCATTGGCTTTGGCACTGTTCATTTAAGAGTAATTTGTCATCCGTGTTAGGAACACCGTTGCTGGAGAATTTAATGTGATTGCAGGGATGTCTTAAAACAACTCCCAATATAAAATGGAATCAAAGAAACTTGTGGAGCTCTTCAGTAGAGAGAAATCCCTACTGAGTTGTATAGAAGTGTGTTATAAATGAATATGGAGTGTCTGAGCTGTGACCAAATACCCATTGCTAGCCAACTTTATTTTGTGGTGGATTAATCTTTCTTCTTCCAAAGCTCAGCATTCATAAATTGTTCTGGAAAACATCAAAGTTATTTGAAAAGGTCTATAGCAGTATAAATTTCTCTATGCAAAATGGCTGTTTAACAAGATTGCCTCCTTGAACTTTTCACATGATTGTGACAGCCACTTTCATTTACTAATGGAAGTTTTATAGCGGATTTTCCCACTACTCCCACATATGTGTTTACTATTATTTTATGGAGAATACTTTACAAATTGGGTCTCTGAAACAAAGGAAGAGACATTTGGTGACATTCCCAGACTTCTATGTGGCTTGTTAGCAGGGCTGCCCAAGAGACAGCATGCAGGAGAACCCCAACTCACATGGGCTGCAACGTTGGGCTGCACCTAATGGTCCCATCTACATGGAGGTTAATTCAACAGTCATTATGGTCATTGCTGAGGAACTCCTTTGTGTTAGCCCTGCTTAGATTCAAATTAGGAAGAACAGAAGGTTCATGAGGAATTTTTGCTCGTTATTCATGGTGTAGGCAGCAAAAGGATCATGTGTGTATAGTTAAGTTCTACAGGGATAGTGATCATTTCAGTGAAAAAGGAAAAGAGAGGTTTAAGGAGTGAGTGTTTAGGAAAGCATCTGAGGCTTCATGTATCCAACATCCATCATACCGTAGCTGGATGAGTTTTGGAACTGACTATTTTCTCATCTCATCATGCACAGAAAGCATTCACTTGGTATTTTAGGAAATGCCTCATGTATTCCATCTGGAGAATCCCTGGGTAATTTTACGTTAAATGGTTGAATTCCCTCAGGGCAAGAAGTAAAGATGTTTTCAATTGCTTGATGAGGGAGAAGAGAGTAGAACGGAAGAAAAAATATCTGGAGAAGAGAAGAGACAGCTAAGTGTAGAGTAGCGTTTAGAGAAGCAGAAAAGAAGTGTGAATAACAAAAGTGAAGGAATGATTTGTTTACCTTTTATTTTTCCAAGTTATATGTCTCAGCAAAGTCTCTGTTCCAAAAGACAAACCTCAAGTTTGCCTGATTTGCCATTTTTCATTTTATGAAGGTTTTTCTTTTTTTTTTAGAGAAAGACAGTAATATTTCTCCTAGCAAGTAAAGATTATTTTTTTTTCTCCAACAAGTTGTAAGTGTGAATTAAAACAAAATTGTGACATGCTTTGATTTTACACTTTGTTGAAAAGTCTCATCTTTAAAGGCAGGCATCTTCTTTCTGAATAGTAAAAAAAAAATAATATATTTACAAATATCTTTTTTTTTAGCAGAAAAAGTAGCTTTTGTTCTCGGTGAAGTTCTAAAATTTCAGAGAAGCCTTAATTTTTCTTATCAGCCCAAAAGAATATTTTGCACTTTCCTAAATGTGACATGATGAACAATTCTTAACTTTTGAGGCTGGGTCATGCTTCTGAACCAGGGTCATCCAAGGTCAAGGCACTATCCTCAGCAGTGACAGTGTGAAGCTTATGATGAATCTTTTCTACACATGGGATAAAGGCATTAGACTGCATTTTTCTTCCAGATGTACTCATTAAATTACACAAAAATTAGTGGGAAAAAATCAGTCTTGAGACACACAGAATGTCATGGCTCTAATTGAGATGTCTTGTGCTTACTTCAAGATTGAATTTGATATAGTGGTTCTACATTGTTGGCTAAATACTGTTTTGATTCTGGCTATGTGGTTTCATAGCAGCAACCTTCACTTTAATGCATACTGGCATCGCTGAAATTAAATTTAATTCATAAAAGAATGATAATTTTTAAAACTTTTGATTTCTTTTTGTTTCTGTATAAATACTAACATTGACAGTTTTAAGCACATAGTATGCACAGCAGGAACCAAGCAACTAAATATGCAGTCCTACCTCCAGACCCTTAAATTGCCTACTGTTGAGGCACATCATCTACATCAAAAGGACAGAATTCCGGGAGAGTATGTCCTCATTCGTTACTGTGGCAAGTGAGGAGATGCACGATCAGATTACAACTACACTATGTAAATAGAAAGGATCAGAATAGGACCTCAAAGACATATATTCTACGCTTCTCAAGTAAAAGAGTTCCTAAATGTTATGCAAAATAATATGTGGCATTTAATCTTCTAAGAGATGTAAAGGAAATGTCTTCTACTTTATACATTTAAAGGGAAAAGTCTTTTGTTCATCACATTGGACAGAACTTTTATCCTTAAACTGTCAAGATGATAAAGGCATCAGCATACATTTAAATTCCTTACCTCAAAAGATGGTAAATGATGTATGCAAAAGAAAACCAGTGTGCGCGAGAATTTTCTTTACACAGAGTTTGTACTGTGGAAGAAAGTGAATGTAAAAAAATAGGTGTGTTTTTTTAAGCTAATGCTAATGCACGATGAGGTCAAGTGACAAGCAAATCCACCCAACCACAAGCTTTTTTTTTTTAATAAGAGAAAGGGGCTTTTTTTTGAGATAGAAGATTATTTTTTTTCTTTGCTTTTGCTCATATTGATGGACTGTGAATGTCAAGAATAGATTGATCCACAGAGGCCAGTAAAAGTTAGAAATAATTTAATTAGAGTTGTCCAAATCTGAACTATCTTTTAATCCGATTATATACTTATTTCTTGAGGGAGAGTGTGTGCGTATCTATATTTGCTATAGAAAGACACTTTTTTGTAACCTAAAAGAATTCAGTTATCAACTCTTTTTTAAAAAGCAGAATGTGTCAAGAAAAAAAAATCCCTGAGCATTTTTCTATAGCTAAAAATTAGAATATGTTTATATTAGTTTATATTACAAATTAATTGTATGTGTGTGTGTGTGTGTGTGTATTATGTTTACATTACATAAAATAGTCTTGTTGAGCCCAAGTAAGCAGAGACACTGTTGGTCAGATGTGCCATGTGAGGATCTATTTTAGTGCTGCACTACCTGCCTTACGTAGCTCGTGTGATTCATCATAAAGAAGGACACACTCCGGGACATTTAAAGAGATGTAATTTTGTGTAACTGTCCTGATATTAAATGGACAAAATGCTTTCTGTGAAGAGCAAGAATGTCATCCATCAAAGATTTTTAATCCCAGCTTTGCCATGGTCATCCTTTTAGGGTTTTAAGGGTACAAAATGTACAATAACTGTCAGCACAAAAACTGAGGTGACCCTTAACAACTGTGAAAGCCAATGAGGCATCATATGAAGGTGAATACGCTGCAAATGAGAGCAGAGAGGCTGGGAAGCAAATGGTAGTATCCATTGAAGGGCAGCACAATCTGCATTACAGAGTCCTGAGCTGCAGAAAAAGGTCTTCTTCTCACCACCTCAAAACAGTAATGCTCCAGAGAGGTTTCTGAGGACATCTCTCACCCTCAGATGAGGAAATATTGCAGCCCTTACTAGCATAGTAGAACAGGATTTGCCTGAAAAGTGTTCAGTAGAAATCTTGAGGTAAAGTAGATCTGGGTATAGAAAGCACAGGAGTGTGAGTCCCTTCCTCTCCCTAAGTCTATTTGTGGCACCAAAACAGAAACAAAGGGGGTTTTTTAAGACACTGAGTTATATTTTTTAAAATGTCCCTCCCTTTCATTTCTTGAATACAGAGACAGAAATAGCAGGGCTGAAATTCTGTGAGAAAGGCCATCCTTGCACTTCTGGGAAATACCATCGTTATCTCTATAAAGTCTGCTGCTCTGAGATTTGGAGATGTTTTGCTGACTGCAGAGATCTGGACGTTCTTCAGATAAGGCATTGAAAGTTTGTCTCATTACTGGACGCAAACCTCCACTCTAAGGTCCACCCATTAACAGGTTGGACTGTTGAAGTATATTGAAGTACAACTATTTTACAAATCCAGTAGGGCCTCCTTGACATGAATGTTTGCAACACTGCTTTCAAAACATCTATAAATATGGATGGAGTGGTGATGTTAGCCAGCATGATTAAGATGGTCTCTAAATCAATGCTACCACTGAGTTGCCCACAAATAGTACAGAAATTATTTTATTTTGATAAAGAGAATATCGGAGATAAAAAGCCCTGTGCACTGAGTGCTGTGCCTCCTGAGCTTTTACTTTTTTACCTTAGATGAGCAACTGATACAAGCAGCGATTAAGGTCTTACTTTAAGCAAGAACTTAAGTTCCATGTGCTCAAGTGCTTTGACAAGTAGGAATGAGGCTACTCATATACTTAAAGATTTGTCTTACTACTACACAAAGAATTCAAAATTTGAAATTGTATCCATGCAAATCCCACCCTCATATAACAGTTTCACAAATCAAGAAACGCACTGTGGTTTTTGGAGCTTGCCGCATCCTGGAAAACAGAAAACATATTCTTCTGTCTCACTGGTTATTTCACTGGGTAATTGAATTTCTTGACAAGTATTGGGCAGACCATGCATTCCTAATGAAAAATATGCCAGCATGATAACAACTGGTTTTACCTTGAATGTTTCCCTGGATAGTGATTTTTTTCTAAGCTGCTAATAATATGGCTCACTCTCCCAGAGGGGTAAAAAATACTTTCCTAGGAGCTGTGTTAGTCCATGCTGAATGAGGGCCCTAAGAACAACCCCAGTGAGAAGTCGCACGAAAGCTTTTTTAGTAAAGAAAAAAAAAAAAAAAGAAAGAAAAAAGGCTGGCCTAAAAGAGTTTACACAGCTGTGAGTGATAAAATATAGCAGCCATGGCAACCCACTCTCCAGTATTCTGATAATGCATCAGAAATGAGGCTATTAGAATTATTAATTCACATTAGTGGCTATTAAAATTACTACCTGCAGATTCACAGCCTGAAAATCCTTTTCTATTTCTAAGAGAAGGTTCAATTGCAGAAGGAACCTTTTTGCTAAATAGGTGCACCGTATTGTATGCTAGACCTTATGGGAAGTCCAACAGATAATAAAGCTCACATTGAGCTTTATGTAGCTGCTTTGTAATGCAAGGGTAGCAGATGTAATACTTCATTCTTTTAATGATGGCAAAGAACCAATACAGCCCCAATAGCAGTAACAATAACTGGACTCTTACTGGTTCCCTGGAAGCTAATGCTAGAAATCCAACTTACTGTAGGGCATTTCATTAAATAGCAAGTGACATACAAAATATCCTACTTTGGTAGGTAATAAACAAAGCCAACAGAAATCAGCAGAAAAACTGAGCCAGACCCATAGAAAGGTTTTGTAGAGATGCTGCGGTGAGACTCGGGGAGTCCTGTAGAGATTTGGCTACATCCTTTCCATCCCCCATTAACTTAACTCAAAATGCAATTGCATGCTGTTTTAAGTAAAAGAAGAAACACTATTACACCAAGGCCACAGCGGGAAATAATCATGGGGAACAGCAACATGGCAGAGAAAGAACATTTTATTTATGGAAATGAGCAGAAAAAGTAACACACAAGCTAGAAGCAGCCAAATAGGTACCAGTAAAAATAACAAACAAGCAAAGAACATGAGCTTGGATGACAACCAGTTTTTAGGAATTCACATCACAGTCTATCTCCTTTAAGATCCCATGTACCAAAAATGGATATGACATCCAGTGTTCTTTCTAAAAATTATTGTTCTCAGAAAGAGAAGAGGAAAACAAGAGTGACTGCAAAATGAAATTTAGCACGTCCCCACAGGCTAGAGACAGCAAATGATGTAGGCATATACAATGGGCCTTGAGTAGCCTTTACACTAAATGCTATTCTGAATTTTCTCCCCCTGGTTGCCACCTAAGTCAAGAACAGCCTGAATTCCTTAGGGACTTTTTATTTTTTTATTCTTTTTTACAGGGTTCCCTCAGTGCCTACAGACATTTCTTTCTCCTTCCTGCAAAACTCTACCAGTAATGCCAACAGGTATCTGGAAGCAGATATTTATCCACCTAAGCTTCCTTTGGAGCATGGAATCAGGTTCTCAAAAATACAGACATTCTTCAAACACAGTGGCAATTACATTCCTAACAAATAAAAAGGTGGTACTAGTTAAGGTCATGAATAAGAAGACCTGGGATTGATTTCTTCCTGGGGATGGTTCAAACTGACAAACACTGTGTGTCCTGATGGCAAGCTCCCCAACACTCTTCAGGCTATGCCTAGAAAAGTTTGTTTAATTTAGCTGTGCCACAAAAAACACCAACTGTGCGTGCTCTTATAATGTTAAGAAGGTGAACTCAGAAATTTGGTTTAGTCCAGTTTGGCCAGCAAAATCAAAGAACTTTTAGCCCATTGGGCATGCCAGAAAGTGTTACTGATGATCTTCATAAGAGATGATCAAGTAGCAAAACTATTTGTCAGTGACTTTATTTGTAAAATTGCCAAAGACTACGATTTTGTGGTATCAGTACCCTGCCCTTTTCCCATTTTTCCTCAGGCATTCAGACAAACATTGGTGGATATGGTATTATTCATACAAATAACAGTATCCCTCCACAAGCAAAGGGCTTCATGCATGAACAGAAGTATTTGTTGTTTCTTTTTCACTACTTGCTGTTCATCAGCTCAAGTTCATGTCAGCAGGATGACTCATGTGCTTCTGTTTAGCGCGTGCTTAATGCTCAGCTGAGTGAAACAGAGTCCGCTGTGGCCTCCAGATGGGCCAACTTACCAATGAGGAGGGGAGAGGAGAAGAGCTTATGCCCCATGGACAGCCGCTACACGAGCAACTAGCTGAGCTGCCACGGAGGATGTCCAACACTGCTCCACACGATGGGGAGCACTCTCCCACATAGAGCCATACCTTCTTAGCTCACAGAAGTGTTGGGGAAATATTTTTGCCTAAGAGACTTTATGAGACTTGCTGTCTCATAAAAAACGAAAGGTCTGGCAGAAGTGGTTTGGTTTTGAGATGTTGTGACAGAGCCCTGACCAGGTCTCATAGGCATACCTGCCCACCAAGCCTCTGTTGGCAGTCTCCTTTGTTTCCTGGCATTGCAGCTGCCCAGCTTCTCCATAGCCACTGTGGGGCGTGGAGAGCCTCAGCATGACCCCACAGGAGCAGGGCCCTTCGCGAAATATCTTTTCTTTCCTCCTTTTGAAACCTATGATTATTTTTTTCTTTTTCCAAATTACAGATGGAAAAACATATTAAAATATTAAAATCTTCTACAAGGCAAAATCATCTTTCTCTGTACAGTTTGTGTGTAATGGACTAACAAGCAGTTATTTTTCCCTGCATCAGAAAGGAGATTTTTAGGAAACATTTAAAGTGAGAGACAAGAAACTTTGCAGGGTCTGGCTGGGGAGATCACATGAATCAGAACAGGCAGTAGAAAATTATAAAGTCAAGAGTAGGCAAAAAACACAAGTGGAGACCCCAAAAAGCAGGCTGAAGGGGACAGAAGAAATAATGGAGGTGACACAGCATTTCCCTTTTTCTTCCCACACGCCATGAGTACATTTCCAGAGATCACCAGTGTGACATGATGAGCCCCCTAAAAATGCACCAAAGGACATAGCCCAGAAAGCAGCCCTGCACTGGAAGAAGAGGAACAGTCAAAGTATGAAAATACATTATTATTCCTTACAAAAGTGTCCAGAGTTTAAAGAAAAAGTTGAGTTTTGCAGTAAAATTCAGGTGCACAAATGCTGAAGGGTACGTGATGAAATTCTTCAGTGGGTCGAGGGAGACCAACTGGACGAATGCACAGGTCGCTCCAGCCATGATTCCTGGGAGATGCTGCCCATGCCCCGCACGTCGCTGCCCCAGAGCGGCTCTGCAGAGGAAGCGAACACTTCCACAGCAAAACAGGCTTTCCCCAGGAAACTATTTCTGCTAACAGTGTCATCTGACAAAGACAGTTTAAAATCATTTGCTTCTTTCTATTTTAACATTTTCTGTGTGTTTTCCTTCAGAACATCCTTTTTGAAGTCACCACAAAGGCGCAGCTTTCCTACATTGCCCATTGACTAAATGGCTGCTGCTACTTTTAGTCGTTTTGATTTTAACTTAATCTCATATTAAAATCTAAATGAGGGATGATTTCAATTTCTTCTTGGAGGCTGGAAGGAACAGCAATGTGGGACTGTACCAGCTGCAGCTTTAGAGCTTTATTTGGAAGGCTACAAGGACACACTTTATTTCCTTATGGATCTCAAAGGCCTGGACTAATTAGTACTTATTAGAAAACAAATTAGAAATGCATTTTATTTCTCCATATGGTGAAAACAGGAGCTACAGTAAAGAGATAGGATATCAGAAGAGCTGAGATAGTGATTTGCAATGCATAATTTATTTGACTAATTTTGCCTTTTTTTATGCCTATGCATTGTCTATGAACAGGTAACAAGTTCCTTGAATGTATCCATTGTAAAAAAACAATTCTTCAAATAATTTTTCCTTTGTAGTTTGTCTGTGAACAATTCATTGCATGTATTTGATCACTAAAATCCAAAGTTGCAGTGCCAAAAAATGACAGATATGTAAGTGATAATGTTTTATTTGATAATGTGGATACTACTATGACCTTTTTTATGTGAGTGTGCTTGATTTGATTTTTTAGGTTTTTGCCAGTATAAATTCTTCAAAATTAACTTAAAACTACTTGATTGCCAGTAAAATTGCTACTGAAGTGAAAACAGGCACTACCAGCATTAAGCAGAATTCACAGGAGCTTAGACCTTATCCTCACGGTTTTGTGAATGTTTCTCCCATGATGTACTTTATGTATGTAGGAGGTGACCCTGGCAGGTGAGTAAACACAGTTAAAGTAATTTGATTTTTAAAAGTTAATGAATACCCAGAGAAAAAAGAGAAGTGATCCCAGTAGCTACTGTCAGAGACACCTTATGGCAACTCTGTCATAACTGATACATTATTTCTGTGTTTGTAAAAGACAAAAGCTTTAACTACTTTGAGGCTGAAATAAAGAACGAGCTGTTCGTAACACCTTGAGTACATTAGAAACAGGAACAGTGATCACTTTGATGATCTCCTTCTGATACTGTTGAGCAACAGGATGACTCCAGCACTAACGCCTGCAGAACACCATCACACACAGGCTACGTCCTGGTGATGCTGGACGTCAAAGCATCTCAAATCCATGGCTCTTACCTCCCTTTCCTGAGCAGCACGTAGTGGCCACCAAGATAAACCCATGCTTTGCAGACCAAATCTTGACCTTGGGACTAGTTAATGTATAGAAAGGTGTTCTTTTCCACATGGCCAAAGCTCAGGTCTTTAATTTCTGAATAGACTACTATTCAATAGGCTTGTATATGAACTGTTTCTAGCAACCTGCCAACCACATTTGTTATGAAAGTCATGTCGTGTGGAAGTCAGTATTGCCAATGCGCTAGATGTGCTTTCATCATGCTCGCCTACAAACCAGGGTGCCTCAGGGGAGCAAGGACAGAAATGCCAGATTTGTTCATCCCAAACAATTTCTCCCATTTGTCTGCTCTGGGCAATTTAAAACAGAGAAAATTACGCACAGATAGAAGCGAATAGAAGTAATTATGTCTATATGCATGCTGACCATGCAATTGCATGAACAATTGATTCCAGATACTCCTTTTATAGCCCCTACACCTGGCTGACTCTAAGCTGTCATCTTTAGACCCCGGTACATGGAGGGCACATGCAGCCTAGTCCCATTAGTAAGACATCTAAACCCCTTGGAAACAACCCTGTACCCTTCATACTACTAAATGCTCCAAGAAAAGGCATTCTATACATTCTACTTGTAGAAAGAAATGTAAAAAGAATCTGTGTAAGCATGACAATTTGGGGGAATTGATTTTATCCCTGGATTAAATGGTTTTGTTCGCTATTTGTAGATTCCAGTCAGACATAATCTATTTTATTCCACTGAGAGGAAAAGCACAGGAGATCTGTTATCTTCCTTAAAATGTTTTTTGGCTAGAAAATGCCCCTAATTTGTATGATGCATTACTCCATCGATGTTATAGAACTATATGCTTAATTTATACAAACTGTAAGTATGCATGGATAATACGTAGTTTTTCAAATCATGAAAGACTTTTTGACTTGTTTTTCTCCGTTGATTTCCTTTACTGACAGGACAGAGCTTACCCTTCAACCACCTCTTTTAACAGCACTTTGCTAATCTATAGGTAGTTTATAAACTCTGTTCTCTCTTTGAAAACGTTTTCTCCAATATGTTCCGCATTCAGATCTGTATTTCAAAGTGCCACTTTAATCCTTTTTATCTTTCTGATAAGTTAGAGTATTGGTCATTACTTGGTTATTCTGGTCACATTTCACTGTTCTTCACTGAATCTCAATAGAGAAAGAATGCTTTAGGCAAAATGAACTCTGAACTTTTGTGTCATCAAAATCTTAATGTAAGTATATTGAATACAGCCTGAACAGCTTAACCTAAAATCATAAGGAATACATTCACATTATAAAGTTTGCCCCGGCACACAAATGGAAGTTTTTGAGAAGGAGAAATTCCATTTCTCAGTGTTACTTCTTATGACCCTGGGTACTAACTAAATCTAATAATAAAAAAAATTTGAAAATATTTATATAAAATCCAAGAATGGCAATGCAGAGAAGATAACAATAAGAACTTCCTACTACCTCCTATACAAACCATAATGCTTTTTACTGTCCATAAACTATTAAATGATTTGGCTTTCTACAATTACAAAGCTAGGACATTGTCTTCATGTGCCACATTTGAATACTTACAGGTCATGATGACACCATAAAAGTTAATGTGCATACTCTTTTTTAAATACCATTACTACTCCAAGGAAGCAGTGCCTATCATAAAATTGTGTTTAAATTAAAAAGAGATATTAGCATGAGTTAAAGTGTCCTTTTCTCTTTCATTCTCTTAATGCTTCATCCCTGGGGGTTTGTCAGAAAACTACTTGTTTTCTAAAATAGCTATTTCTGACATAGGTACTTTGTCGCATACTTTTCACATATATCCCCACATCGTTATTACATTAAATCACCATTTCTGTAGCGGATTTTGTCTTCTCCGCTTCACCTTCTGCATTAGTTATCAAACCTGCTGCTCCCTTCTGGTACAGACCAATTTCTGACAGCTTAATACTCAAATTATTATCTTAAAATTCCTAAAATGCAGCTCCACCATGGCTTAGCCACTTTTGCTGCTTTTAAAATTGCTACTTATTAATGTTAATCATGTTAGAATGCGGGGTTTTCTTAACTAGTATAAGAGCTTAAGTTTTTAATCTGAGTCTTTTTTTTCACTCACGAATTTCCAGAAAATTGCTAGGATTAAAATACCATAAAGATTTTCTTTCAACTCCTGTGAGCCTTTAGCCCATATTGCTTAGGAGAGAATCTTTTATGCCATTCAAAGGACATATGTGCAGACTGATGTAAAGCATGATGTGTAGTACATGTGTGTCCACTCCATCGGGACATTTGCACATCTTGCATGCTGCAGTCAATAAAAATGTAGGAACTGAGGGAATTGTGTTACAAGCAACTGTTTCTTCCCTTCAACTTCATCCTGTATCGATGTCGTCACCCATCTTTTATTCACCTTTTGAGTGTCACCCTAGGTGAAATGCATAAGGCTTTTAAGCTGTACAGATCCCAAAGGGTAGTGAAAGCAGGGTTTCCATTCAGAAGAATAAAGGTGACCCTACAGGGGAAGCCAAGCCAACCTACCTCATTGCAATTAATTACCTGGCAGAAAAGAGATGGACAAACGAACTCTTCACCCTCAATGCTCTCCAAGACAAGCAATGCCTCCATCTGTGGTCACACAGCTGGGACTGGAAGAGATAAATGTGACCTCTTCTCTGGTAATATGTCAGCCACTTTAAGCAGCAGCTGTTTTGAAGTTTGAGGAAAGACTTCATTTTGCAACCTGGATTTTGGAACCCAGTTGAGCACAAATGATCAGGTATTTCTGTTTCCTTATGAGAACTAAACATGGTCTCTTTGCAAAACTATATAGACATTGTTCTTTAAAAATGCATGTCTCAGTATGTGCAATTCTGTTATTATCACATTGCTGAACAATCTCCTTTCTAAGGGTCTCCAAGAAGAAAGATGAGACTAGATGAACCGGTCTGGAACCTTAATCTGTCCTTCATCCTTTTTTTTCAGGTTAATTTGAGTTAGGAGAATAGCACAGAGACTATTCTAGTCTCACTAACTGTTGGTTTCTCCCTAGTAATGGGCAAAATCTCAGATGTCTGTTTTAATTTCTTAGATCAGTCAGCAGGCTTTGATACCCATGGTCCTTGGTTGTGATAAACAGCATAGCTTTTACGCTATCACTCACTTGAGTGATTTTGTTCTTTCCTCTCCAAATGTCAACTCCAGTTCCCACTGAACTCAACTACAAAACTGCTTCAGGCTTCAACTAAAACAGGTTTGGGCCCCAGGAGATGAAAGAAAGTGATTTTGATCAATTGCTCATCTGCCCAAAGAACACTTTCACACAGGTTCTGCCAGGCTATATTTTAGCGCCCCTCCTCTATGTGATGCTGAGAGAGATAATAACACAATTTGGGTTGTTGTGCTATCAAGATGCAGATGACACGCAGCTCTATGCCTCATTTTCATCAAACCCAGATGGTGCGGCATCTTTGCTTTGCCTGTGCCTGGCAGAGATTAATACTTAGATAAGGGCAAGCCGACAGAAGCTTAATTTGGACAAGATGGAGGAGGTGCTATTGTGTAAGGGAAAAGAGGCATGATCTTACTTCTTTTCCCTTCCCATCTGGGAGGATTTTGACCTGGACTGTGTTTGGATTCCTATTGCTATTTGAAATAGCAGGTGGCTTTGAAGGGCCCAAGTCAGTATTTCATATCTTCTTCAGTTAGACATCTATCACATTTCTTCTTGGCTTCAGACAGTGCCACCTCCAATCCATGCCTTTGTAAATTCTAGACTTAATTATTGTGATGTGCTCTATATGGGGCTACAGATGAGGACCAACTGGAAACAATAGTGCGTGTTGAAACCAGCTGCTTGCCTGGCTGGCAATGGGAGCCATTGAGCACATACTAGATAGCTTCCCTGGCAAAAAATCTGTCTCCCTCCCCACCGAAGGGATGGTTCCCTCCCTATTGAATCTGGCTCCTACACTGAATTAGTGTTAAATGACCTGGGTCCTATCTTCTTGAGAAAACATTTCCTGCCAAGTGAACTCTCAAAGCAATTTCTGACAATATAATGTTAGAGCTCTAGAATTAAACAAATAGGAGGCAGTAGCAATGCTTTTAAAACAAACAGCTCTCAGCTTCAAAATTGGCTTCCCCAACTATTCCAACAGAGACCAAATGTGTTAAGCTTGGCACAGTAAATGACCCTTCACTTTTCCCTAGCTTTGGATTATCACCATGCTTATCACAAAGGACTGGTTTGGGAACCTCATAGTAATTGCATCTGCATTCATGAGCTTTTTAACATCATCATTAATATTGCAGTAGAGTTATGGGCTCCCCATGAAATTACACTAAACTGACACCAAGAACTCAATCTAAACAGACTTGAACTTTGGATTCTTATTTTAAAGATTCCATCCGTGACCCATTGCTCCTCAAAATGTGTGGTTCAGATAAGCACTCCCAGGATTCAATATTTTTCTGACCTGCCTCTTGGGTCAGCAAAAGTGGTTTGGAAAGCTCATGAGAGTAGCCTTATTTATTACATTTCAGCACTTCTTTTTCTACTCGTAGCTAAAACCAGGACCTACAGAGAGGAATTCTTAGGACATTAAAAAACTCCTTTCGAATTCCAGAAGGACTTTATGTTTAGTCCTAAGATGGGAAAAGCTTGTCACTTCTTATTGCAGCCAAATCATCCATTACAGGGGAAAGTTTAAGTAGAATACTGCAGTAAGAAGTTGTACTACTGCGTATTTAATGCAGAATACTGAAAAATCTTTTCTTTTGTTACCTGTATCCATGTCAGATAATGCTATTCTCCATCAGTAGTAAAACTGACAAAATGGTATAAGATCCTGAGGACTAAGCTATCACTTTATGAGAGTAACAATGGCAGAATCTGTTTTTTATGATAATAGACCAAGAATCAAATTCCTTCCTCTGTTGCTCCAGCTGACCAATTCAGACCTCGTTATTCGAATACAATATCTCTATCTCAAATACTCTAAGTAAATGGGATTTAGAAGTAATTTATAATTCTTGGAAGGGAAGATATTTCATTATTTCCTATATAGACTACATATACCAACAACAATTTAAATTTCTAAAGATATGCAGGTGCTTGGATAGAAAAAGGAGACATTTTGATTCCTTGGTCTCTACTTTGCTTAATTGGATTTTACTGAGCATTTTAAATCGGCTGAGACTTTTGATCAACTGCACATCCACCGTCACTTCCAAGAGCTTTCACAACACTACAGACCTGAATATCTATCTGACAGACATATTTTTGAATCTACTAACAGTTCCTTACTAAGATATTTTCATCAAAAATGTAAAACCTTATAAAAAATTCAAATGTTTTGGTTCAGTTGAAGCCCTCAGCTAGAATAATGTCATCTCATGTCTATATGGCATGGTGTTGTTTTTATTTGGGGGCCTTTAACGCTACAGTGATAGTGATTTCAAAGGTTCTAGCTCCTTTTTAAGAGATAACTGCACTATTCTTGATTTTGATCTGTCACCACCTTGACACAGTACAATATTCCAGGTTTCTTGTTTTGAGTAAATGTATTTTTTTTATCATTGCAGCTTGATAAAACAGAAGCCCATTTTGAACAATAAAGCATAAGTAATGTATTTCTATTTTTATATGTTTTCTTGGATATGATTGCAATTTATGAGAAAAACCACTATAATTATGAATGCAAATGATTTCACAGTTACTGCAACAGATTTTGTTTATATATGTTAAACTATGCTGAGAAAGAGCCGGCTTTGATCTGGGAAACTCATTAATGTCTTTGCAAAACAGCAATCAGAACATGGTGTACAGCATCGATACTGACCACGGTTCACCATGATGTGACTCAAACCACATCAACTTTGAAATTCAGACACCTTTTTGTGTCAACACAGAGGTGAATCATAGGGAAGATAATAAGTTTTTTTTTAATTAAATTGTTTAAAAATTGTGTTTCTAGCCTGGTACTAGGACTGTAATTTATTAAAGCAATAGAACCATGTTTTCTACCAAGGAAAGGCAGAAGTTCCAGTGAAGACTGACAGTGCATATCCATTTCCTGTGAAATTAGAAAGGGTGTGTGTGCAAGTTTGAGCATTCAGCCCTTGATGTCCACTCTGCATTCTTCTTTGTAGTGGTTTGGACTATTACCCTTACATCTCTTCAAGATGAAGCTTGGGTTCATCCTGGGGCTAGCTTCCACCAAGGAGCAGCGTGGACGAGGCCATACCATGTGTAATTGTTTCCATCTGTCACCATCCTCCAACATTAACCCAGAAGATCTCGTACTCTCACATGCAACCCAAAATATTCACACAACGCTCTGGGGCATGTGTATACTCTCCACATCACACTTACTAAAATCCCACTCTTGAGGCTGTAAGGCAGTTTCCTCATTAGCAGCCTGGCTTATGGACCCACTCTTGACGACAAGCGTTGTTAACACCATGTCAACAAATGTCTGAGGAGTACTGTGGAGCCAGCCTGGGCCTCGCAGAGAGAGCAACACTCCTTTCAGCATGCAAAAAGAAAGCCCAGGAGGGGAGGGCCAGCCAGATGCCCCAAAAGAAACATCAGGATATTGCACCATCCACAGGCCACATGGGTAGCACCTCTCAAGTTCAAAAAACAACAGTTACGCTGAGAATATCCCAAAGGCAATGTCTAAAAGACATTCCTGGCCTTCACCTTGCACAGTTTCCTGATATCTATCCATACTCCAGTGTTTAACTCATTCATAGTTGGCCCAAGTGAGCTTTGAAGGATCTAGCTATGCCTTACACAAGGCATAGGGAATATTTGTGGGTGATCCAGTATACAGGGGCAAGATGAGCACCCCACTGGACAGGTCCAAGACCTGGAAGAGGAAGGCAGGAGATATGGCATGAGAAGGGTCATCTCCCACTGCCTTCAATGTTTTCCCAGAACTCACCATCACATAGATGGGCTTCTACTGTGAGGTGGAAAGATACACATGCCCCTCTTACAGCAAATGTGACAACCACTCCTGGATGTGGTGGAGGCACAGTAATACAGGGCGGTGCCCCTCTGTCCCTCCCAAAGGCACCCTCCTCCCTCCCAGTAGGGCATTTGAAACTGTAACAGACACTGGACCCACTCCCCATTGCCAAAGAGCAGCTCATGCTGATGAATGCTGAAACACTTCCTAGACCTTCTGCTAGCCAGAACAGTTGGAAGCCCTGTGCACCCTGGCCTGGCAAGACAGAGAAATTTGGGCTATCACCTAGTAGCTGAATAATAGGAGTCTGAATGGGAGAGGGATGATGAATCTTTTGCATGTCCTCATGCTCGAGACCCTCCCAGAAACCCTGCCTGGAGTATCTGCAGGGCCTGATCCCTAGGTATCAGCCCAGGGACTGCTCTCCACACTGGGGAGCTAAGCAACAGGTTGTAGTACATAGGTTCACCCTTCACTTTGATTGCTTCCTCTCCGCACAAAAAAACATGTTCCGCCAAAAAGTAGCCCTTCATTTTGGTTATCTCTTACTTTGATAGTTTTCCATTTGCTGGACAGCACCAGTTTTGCAAAGATGTAACTGTCTGCCCAGCTACTAAAACTATGTGCTAGTTGATGAAACGGTTCAGGGATTGTGCTCTGGCCTGATGGCAACTTAACCTAGTCTCATTTATGCAGGACAGCTTTGCCCAGACTTCCAATGGGGAATGGTCCCTGGCCCATGCTGACTCCCAGACTTCAACCAGGCGTTGCCTGCAAGCACTAGCTTGCACTGACCAAAAACGTACTGAAATCACGTTGGCAATTATCAGCTGTGCTCAGGTCCACACTGCACCTTAATTAGTTTATCAGTCTAACTATGTAATTCACCAAAATATCAAGCTATTTCAAGTTGATGTAAGTGGGGATTGGAATGACTATAAGTTAAAGAGCAACACTCTTTCCTTGTTCTATCCTTTAGAAAAATAAACTTCTCTTTGGACTCAAAAATAGGTTGACAACTGAAAAAAAAATCCTAATCTGTTTTAATATATATTAAGTTAAATTTCATTAAGAGAAAAATTTCCAAGTAAGCAAGCAACAGAGTCTCCCAGAAAAACTGACTTATTTCAATGAGTATTTCTCAGGTAAATCTTCTGATTAGTTGCCAAGGAATTGTTTCTTTCCAATGTTTGTAATACCTTCCTCTTCAATGAGAGCTGATTATGGCTGGCAGCATTGTCATCCTGGGGCAGTAGGTCAATAGGTTAATATCTTGGCTAAAGGACCTGAGCGTGCTTTACTTGGCAACGCCACAGCGTGCTGCCAGAATGCAGCAGCAGATGATAATAGTGAGCTTAACTTCCCCAGTTACACTCCGCTTCGCCAAGGGAAGCATTCCACACAAATAACCCCAGCCTCCTTTAAATACCTTCTACTCTTCTTCTGCTGGGTTTTGGCTTCTACCTGCAGTCTTGCCACCATGTCTAGAGACAGTAAACTTTTAAGCTACATTTTTATTTTTGAAACCATTCAGTGTATAAAATGTTCAGATTTCACCTGCAAAGGTGTGGGCCTTTGGAAGGATGAGCACCATTTCACCTCTGGTCTTTCTTAGCCATAAAAAAGATCACATTTAAAAGCAAAAATTGTTTGCCAACACTGTCTCATCATGAGCTTCATTTTTTTTTCTCCAAATACCACATTTACATAATTAAGAACCATTCATACACTTTGGTTTTAAATTTTAATCCACATTAAACTCTGCAAAATAGAGCGTCTATATCTTACTTGAATGGAAACCTGAAGAGATTCTGAATATACTGATGAATGCAAAATGTATCACGTTGATACTGATTGCATGAGGATCATATACGTATGCCACAAAATTATCTTGTAAGACAAAAATAAAGGCAGTAAACATAAAAGAGTCATTTTCAATAAATCCAGCAAGTTCCCATCACTCTCAAAAATTATATTTTAATTATATTCAGGGAGTGATACTGCGTATGTCAAAAAATCAATTTCATTAATTTTCTAACGTTTCATCCAGATACTGTATCACAAAGGTCTGGCAGTCCTTTTCTAATTATGGGTAATTGGGTGAAAGAACATTTGAATTTACATTAACACGTGAACTTTCTGCATGAAGGATACAGAGCTTTCCAGCAAGATGCTCAGCGTTTTACTAAGGAGCTGAAAAAACATCAGCTCCTATTCTGTGTTGTATGGCAGCTGAGGTTACACACTCTTCTATAAGATTGCTCCATATCTTGCAGGATTAATTTGAAGTGGGTTCTTGGCCATTGGTCACAGCATGGTATTTTCTGCCTAGCTGAAATCATCTTCATTCCAGTCAATAAAAACCAAGCACCTTTTTGGATTCACTACATGCAGTTACCAAGCCGTTAAAGTGGGCTTTGACCTTTTTCCAGTCTATATGTGGTACCTGGTTTTTGTCTGTTTATTACTCATTAAGGTCTTTGAAGAATTTGCCCCAAAGGAGGAGAAAATAATTGAAGGTTTTATGATACGCTATGGCATGATGAACAAGCCGCGAAGGAAATCTCAAAAACAACATAACATAGAAATATCAGGGAGTTTTCATTCAAATACAAATCTCACCAGAATAAATCAATGACTGTTACTAATCAGAGTCTGAAATAACCTTAAAAAACAAAGGTGTGCATAAGATTATAACTGCAGGGATGAAAAAGGAGACAAAGTCATGCTTATAAATTCTACAATGGTGATAAAGAAGCTTCAAGACAGTAAAGCCAAGGGAGCAGTTGAAAACAAAAAAGCAATGTCTCCGGATAGATTTAGAAAAACACTGAATTTAATTTTTTTTTTCACAGCAAACAAGATGTTCTCTGGCAAATGGTATGAATCCTTTGTCAAGGCTGTCCAGATGGCCTTTGCGAATAAAATACTGCACACAGCAGTGACATACTTGTTGGACAGATAACTTACAAATTTGGAAACAGCCTGTTGGAGAGCTTCTTCATTAAACTAATAATGTTTCTGGTTATTTGGTTACAAGAAGCCAAGGGCCTGGTGACAATTTCACAAAAAGGAAAGTTTTAGCTGCTATGACAACCTGGACAACTGTGTTTCTCCTCCTGACAACCTGCCTGAATTATATAAAATCATGAACCCACTATGAAAACTAGATTCCAGAAAGGTATCTAAGAAATGTAAAACCATACCTGGGAGATTACAAGAATCTAACAAAATGATTCTGTTACCCTTTTCATGAAATAAGATTGAGAAGATTGTGAGATGTGTTGAAAACTGCTTTGGTTATTGTTTAGAAGCATCTTTTAGAAAACTTTTTTTTCCACAAAGTAGATAATAACTGTTAAGTCGACTTTCCTCAAAACAGGAGTTCTTCAGTTGACCTTATTGGCAACTAAATGGTCCCAATAGAGGTAAAAATGCAGTAGAAAAGACAGGGCAGAAGAAAAAGACAAACTCAACAAATTTCCAAGGATGCTGAAGCCTTTTAAAACACAATTTCCTATTCAGTCAGCCCTTGTTTGGGCTCTCTTTTACTTTCTTTTTCTTTTTCTAGTTACATACCAGAAAGCCTACCAGTACAATTTTCTATGACTGACATTGAGTTTCTCTGCCATCCCTCTACTGCACCCTACAAATTCAGATTTTAAAAAATTTTCCCCCCATGTTCCATAGACAAAATGTCTTTCTGTTTAAACCGCATCTTCTTGATGATGTAACAAAACAAAGTATTACTCTGTGGGTTTGTTTTTTTCAAAGCAGTTTTATAAGACACAACATTTCAGAGTAATTTTTCTACAAACATAACAATAAGGAGAAAATAATAAAAGAAACCAACATTCTAAAAATGAACCCACTAGACCAGACCAGTTATATTTCTTGCTTGCCACTTTCAAGCCCCAGTATGAAACAAAATTACCCGTACAGAGCCTAACAGCTCCTTCCAGATCTCAGTCCATATTCTTAAGGTGCAAGACCAACAACAGCAGACATATAAACTAATTATATTTAATTTTTTTTGAATAATACTCCTACCACTATATGTAATCACCTGAATAAAGATCTGTGTGTTAGGGGTTGCTTCCATCTCCTCCAATGAAGCTAACTGACTGGGGGTAATCCATTGCCTAAGAGTTAATCCCTTTGAATACGATTCCCTGAATTTCTAGTTAATCCACTATAGTCTACAAATAGGTTCTCCATTTCATGTATAACATCACAGTATGCCAATGTAAATGTTCTCCAGTTAATAAATAACCCAAACAAGCATTTAGCTGAAAAGCCATTTAACATCAGCTGTAATAAGTGACAAAGAAAATTATGATAGAGAACATCTCTTGAAGAAGATGAGAGATGACTGAGAAAGGGAATCTGATCTGTAATGAATGCAGTACGGCTGCTTGTTTACAGTGATTGCTGCATTGTAGCTAAAGGGGGTGCGTGACAACCATGCAGTGTCGCTGCGACAGCTTCCATTTCCCTAATAACATCGCGCACCCTTCCTAATATTATTCTATCAGATGTAACACATATAAAGTAGTGCATATAATTTTCAATAATATGATATAATCATACAGGCCCACGCAGAGGAATAGATTACATGAGCAGGACACTCATTTTCCAGCCAAAAACAGAGCAAGACAAGAAATACAAAGACACATCTAACACTATTTCCACCTACTACTTAATGATTATAGACCTTCAGTCTGGCAAAGCCTTATTTTGAAAGGAACTGTTATTTTGGCTTTTTGCGGCAGTTATCTTAGTGTAAACACAGGCATTGATATACCCATTGTGCAACCAAATGGAAACAACTGAAGTTGATAAAGACAAGTTTATAATCTTATGGTCCATTATCATCATACAGGGCCTGCTTTTCTCCTTTGAAGTCAGTGGGATTTTGTCATTGCCATCAATGGAAATATAATCAGATTCTTAGTCCATATGGGTAGACTTGCTACATATTACTTCCCTCATCACAGAAACAGCTACTTCAGAACCCCTTGAGTTGATCAGACATTATTATTAAGGACACTACCATAAATCATATGCTGTATATGTCCCCCACTTCCTATTTCAGATAAAAAACAGATTACACTGAGAATATACAAACATTACTGAAGAAAAGGAGTGGGGCAATCTGGAAGAACATGGTGACCATGCTTAGATTTTGGCAGCTGTAGCAACGCAAGCAGAAGAGGAATTAGGCCTAGGATAGACCTGACGAGCTTGTTGGCAAATTGGAAATGGGAGTAGAATGATATGTGTGATGATCTGCCTTTGACACAAATGAAAACATTTGACTTTTGATAATCAGGTAACCAGCTAATAAAGCCTTGGGCTGTGCTAATTTGTTGGAGTGGAATGTGTTTAGACAGGATGATGAACATGTTTTGATAAGGCATTTGTGAGATGGCACAGTTGTGATTCCAAGGAGTTTGGTAAGATATTTGTAAGTCACTCTAACCCTAACAATGTAGTCAGTGTGGAGATGATGTAAATGCAAATGAATCTGATCTCTAACCAATGGAGTATAGCATCTGGGTGTATTTTGCAATACATAGCCATATGTAAATTTAAATTATGTATAAATCAGATGGCATGGTTTATAAAAATACATGTATTTGCCGTGGTTCTTTGGAGAAGGGTAAAATGTGCAGTGAAAGAAGAGTCATTTAGACACATGTGGCTGTGTGTGGAAAAGAGGTGTAACGTGAGAGGACAAGGTAAAAAAGCATTGGGTGTGAGAGACTGAGTAGGAGGATAAAAGATGTAGGAGATAAAAGGGTTGAGAGAGGAGAGATATAGACAAGGGAAAATGTATGTCTGATCTTCAAGATAAGGGTAAATAGCTTTGGTTCAGTACAGTAAGCAACAGGAAGCCAGGTAGTGATTCATATGGCCAAAGCAACAGGAGAGGAGATGACACAGAAGCCTAATTTTGGAGAGATTATTGGAGAAGATAAGTGAAAGAAAAGGAAAACATTAGAGGGAAGGTTATAAATGAGCACCAGACTATATGAGAAGCTATTAGTAGATACTAGTCATAAAGCAAGTATATTTCTATTCTCCACTAAATATTTGTAGGAAGTCTCCATTTTCAGGCATTTAATATTATGGATGGGTGTAATTTGTTGTGTTTCTTTTTCAAAATACTGAATAAAGGTGTCTTCAGCCACCGATTAATCATTTGCCAAACTTAGTTTTTAATTAAATGCATTACCGTGCTATATGAGTGCATAAAGGAGTAAACATCAAAGTTGCTCTGTTCTGCTATTGTTAAAATGTGAAAACTGTTTTTTTCCTTTGGAATTTTAAGTTTTATATTACATGATTTAGCCCAAGGCAAATATTTTTTATGGCTGAATTATAAAGTTCTTGAGAAACAGGTTTATAACAGAAGTGCAGACAAACTTCAAAAAAGCATCATAAGCACCAAGTCGAATTACGAAGGAAAGATGGGCCTGAACCCAAACCCCAGAGCTAGCCACTCCATTAACTTTTACATACACTGGATTCAGATTCAGTCTTTGTAAAACTAACTCATCCTTGCCATAAAAATCCCATTACTGATGTGAAAATGGAGAGCTGAACAAATGTGTAAGCAGTTGCAGGATCAGGACCTAAAATACCGTGACTAAAATGTGAGAAGTGGATTATAAAAAGAGACTTCTGAATGTTTCATTTGATGCCAGTTTATATTCAAGATGATTAAAGATTAAACATTTTCAGATACATATATGTAAACCAAGGATAGAATGCCTTCACTCATCATTCCAGGGCAATTCATACACGGAAGAAACCTGCTCCAGTACTTGGGAAACAGAGAGAAAAAGATAGTTAGAAAAACTAGACTAATTCCATTCACATTATGATAGGAAAGGATGTGAATGTACCAGAGTCTGCTCTATTTCCTAGGCCTAGAGAATTCACAGAATCACAGAATGATAGGGGTTGGAAGGGACCTCTGGAGATCATCTAGTCCAACCCCCCTGCCAGAGCAGGGTCACCTAGAGCAGGTTGCACAGGAACGCGTCCAGGTGGGTTTTGAATGTCTCCAGAGACAGAGACTCCACCACCTCTCTGGGCAGCCTGTTCCATTGCTCTGCCACCCTCAAAGTAAAGAAGTTCCTCCTCATGTTTAGGTGGAACTTCCTATGCTCAAGTTTGTGACCATTACCTCTTGTCCTGTCCCTGGGCACCACTGAAAAGAGCCTGGCCCCATCCTCCTGACACCCACCCTTTAAGTATTTATAAGTGTTGATAAGGACCCCCCTCAGTCTTCTTTTTTCCAGACTGAAAAAACCCAAGTCCCTCAGCCTTTCTTCATAAGAGAGGTGTTCCACTCCCCTAATCATCTTTGTAGCCCTTTGCTGTACCCTCTCCAGCAGTTCCCTGTCCTTGAACCGGGGAGCCCAGAACTGGACACAGTACTCCAGGTGTGGCCTCACCAAGGCAGAGTAGAGGGGGAGGATGACCTCCCTCGACCTGCTGGCCACACTCTTCTTTATGCACCCCAGGATGCCATTGGCCTTTTTGGCCACGAGGGCACATTGCTGGCTTATGGTCATCCTGTTGTCTAACAGGATTCCCAGGTCTCTTTCCACAGAGCTGCTCTCTAGCAGGTCAGCCCCCAACCTGTACTGGCGCATGGGGTTATTACTCCCTGCAGGGATGTGGCACCCTACACTTGCCCTTGTTGAACCTCATTAGGTTCCTCTCTGCCCAAATCTCCAATCTGTCCAGGTCTCGCTGTACGGCAGCACAGCCTTCTGGTGTGTCAGCCACCCCTCCCAGCTTTGTGTCATCAGCAAACAAGCTCTACCCCTTCGTCCAGGTCATTGATGAATATATTGAACAGGACTGGACCCAGTACTGGGGAACAACAGGAAAAAAAATTCGCAGTGTGAAATCCAAAATGCCCATGGAGTACTGAAGAAGGCCAGAAAACCTCCTCCATGGGCCACATTAGCCACAAGAGGCCATTCCTGTTCAGCTGTCTTTGCAGCCTGGTGCACATCTCACCCTGTGAAAGAGGAGGAGACACTGTTTGAGACATGACCATGCTGAAATAAACCTTGATATATGGATTAGTGGTTACAAGGTAGACTGAGGTGATAAAAGCAACCTTCATCATTAGTCTTACAATTTATCACTTTGTACCATCTTCACTAATGTACATGTTCTGTCTGCATTTAAGTGTTTAATTTTTCTTTCAGAGAATGGAATGTCTTTAAAATATACTAGCTACTAATACGATGTGCCTGCATCTGTGGAAAGTGACTTGTTAATCTGATAGGAAAACAAATGGAAAAAAACACCACTGTTGGTTGGTTGGTTTGGATCATCTTTATGGCATACAACTGAGAATGAGTATTTCCGTCCTGCAGATTCATGGAAATTACCTGACAGACAATGCTAATCCCAAAGGAAGAGAGGCATCATCGTCATGTGCTAAGTGTAATTTTTGATATACACGCTCTATGGGTATCTGCTTACTACTTTTCACTTACAGAATTAATCTTGGTTTCTAAGACTGGCTTTTTAAAACAAACATGTATGCATATGCTTCCACAACCCCCCAGTAAGCTACCATCAGCAGGTAATTTCTGTTTTCAGAAATAGATGTACTTTATTTTAAAACCTATATTGTCTCTCAGTCAGTTGCAGACTACGACGTGCTTCAGGACAGAACCAATTTATCTCAAGGACTGTCCAGCAGCATGAGAGTTTTAATAATCAGAGAGCACTGTTAACTCTCCTCTTCCTCCTTGTTCTGGGAACTTCTCTAAAAGAAAAAAAATAAGGGGGCTTAATGTGGTACCCATAAAATATACATCCAAATCAATCAAGGAAATGCATAAGTATTGCATATGATGATCCAGGGACTGCCTAAAGACGGGGAAATGAGACTGAACCCAATAACTCAGTCTGACTACATCCAGCCTGCCTGATTCCCAGCCTGCCTGCAGACACAGGCAAGGGTAGGAGTAGGGGCAAGGGCAGGAGCAGAGGCAGGAAAGAATGATGTGTACAGACAGTATAACGGGAATAAACCGTGCTTTAGTGCCTGATATTACAGAACTGCAACCAGGGAAGAGAAGGGGAATGTCTGGTGAAAACTCAGAAAGCAGTGATGAGAGAGTGTGCAGTATGAAACCAGCAGACAGATTTCCTACTGACTTAATCTCCAGACTTCAGCTGACCTTAAAGTCGGGGCTTCAAAAGGGCAGCGAGGGAGAGTGAGAGTGGAAGGCTTAAACTCGGGACTGGAGACAAAGGGATGGAGGAGGCTGGATCTGTGTATGATTTCTGAACACAGATGTAACACATTTGTAGTTAATCTGTGTGGCTGCAGACTTACAACTATGTTTGAAAACTATTTCAAACATAGTTACATCTTCAGAGTGGACAGGGAGTTACTGCTGCGGCTGCACTGGGAGGATGACCCTGCCCCCAGCAAAGCCCACTCTTTTCCCTCTGCATCCTTCAGAAAGATGTAGAGTAGGTCCTCTGATGGGCCTTTTTCCTGATGAAGCGTTAACAGAGTTTGCCTCGGCTGTGCACCAGTAACAAATTGTTTTCAAACTCTGCTCTGGGAGATGAGAGTGGCTGACATCCACCGTTGGCCGCAGGTCATTTTCCTAGCGCAGACCCATCTTTGGGGACCATTTAACACTGTGTTTCAGCTTTCAGCCTTAGAGCTCTTCCTCTAAGCCCTACCCCAGCGACACTGCATTGCCTCCACACACAGGGAGCTCAAAGCACTTCACATAAAAGAAGCTGTGGGATTCAGCTAGGTAATCACTCTCCCGGTGCAGGGTCAGCCTGTCAGGCGGGGCAATGGGGCAAGGAAGGGACAAGCCCCATAGCTGGCGAGCACCAGACCGTGCAATCAAAGCAGCAGGATTCAGAGCCCACTCTGTCCCCGCTTTGTGCCTGTCCCCTGGTGCCAGCAGGGAAGGGATCGCTCAGAAGGAGACACACAGTTCCCAGTGGGGATTTCATGCCACCTGGGAAGCAGAGCCAGACCCAGGGGACGCCAGCAGCTGCTCAACCCCACAAGAGGCTTCATGAGAGAAGAACAGATTGGGGTATCAAAGCAGCAAGAAAAGCTGAGACAAGTGGCAATGACAGCCAGGGTGGGCAAGAAGGGGCGTGGGAGGAGGGTTGGGAGGCAGAGGGTGCAGGAAGCGCCCCGCCCCCCCCACACCCCGAGATGCAGAAATGCAAAGGTACAAGGGTCTGGCTGAGCCTGGCACCTGGGGATCCCCTCACAGAGGTCCCCACAGCTCAGCCCACACCAGCGTGGCCAGCAGCCCGTAGGGGATGGTGGTGTCGCACTGGGGGACCGCAGGGACAAGCGCGGGGCCGGGTGCTTGGCTGCACACTCGCACGAAACAAAAAGAGAGGGTTGGTGGGTGGCGGTTGCGGGGTGGGGGGGGGAAAGGCGGCAAAGGGGGAGGCCCGGAGGGGACGGGGCAGGGTGCCCGCGGGGCAGCGCGGAGGGAGGGAGCCGGGAGGTGGGCAGGGTGCGTGTGTCTGCCTGTCTGCGTGGGGGCCGGGGCGGCGGGGGCGGCCGGGCAGGGCACGGCAGGGCAGGGCCGGGCAGGGCGGCGGGGGACCGCGGAGGGGCCCGCGGGGGCGGCGGGGCGCAGGTGGGTGCCTCCGCCTGGATCGGCTCTACCTGCCGTGGCGGGGGGGACACCGCCCCTCGTCCCCCCTCTCCCCCTCCGCGTCCCCCCGAGCCAGCCCCCGCCCCGGCTGGGTGTCAGGGATGGGGCTTTGCCGTGTTTGTTTGTTGGTTCTTCCGCGCTGCCGATGTCTTGGGGGGCTGAGGAGGAGGAGGAGGAGAAGGAGGAGGAGGGCGGGGAGGGGGAGGGGACTGGGGCTTGGGAGACGGCGGCTCCTCGGCCTCTCTTATTGCCGCTGAGTTGCGCTCCTCTTCCTCAGGCTGCGAGCAGGAGCCGCCCGAGCGCTTCCCCCTTCCCCGGCCGGCCGGGAGTCCCTGCGGCGGCAGCGCGCCCGCACGCCTCCCGCCGGGGCAGGTGAGTGCGGGGCGCCGGGCACCGCCGCCCCGGGGCTACCGGCCCCGCGGGAGCCGCGGCCGCGGGAGAGCGGGGCAGGCGGTGCGGGGGGGGACGCAGTTTGCCAAACTCCAGCGCCCGGCTGGTCCCCGCTCACCGCCGCTTTCCCTTCCTTCTCTCCTCTCCGCAGAGCACCCCCGCCCCGTCCCCCGGAGCCCGCCCCGGCAGAGCGCTCCCGAGGTGCCAGCAGCCACCAGGATTTTTGTCTGTCTTGTTTGTGTGTTTGGTTTTTTTTTTGTTGTTGTTGTTTATTTTTTTCCCCCCTCGTTTTCATTTGGCTTTCTAGTCTCGCTGGGAATGGCAGGGGCAGCGGCGCCTGGAGAAGGAACAAGTGTGGGGAAAGGGAGAGGGAGCCGGAGCTAAATGACAGGATGCGGGCGACTTGAGGCACGGAAAGAAGCCAGCCTCTGCCCCCGGGACTGCCCTTGCGCACCGTGCTTTCTGCTCCTGACTCCGACTGGAGGATTTAAGACCTAGGAAGAGTTGTGCGTGGAGGGCGTTTTTTATTATTTTTTTTTTCCTCGTTTCCCTGCTGTCGGAAGGGAAAATGGATTGGGGACTTCTCCTGCACTGTGCAGCCCTCACCTTCACCCTCGCCAGGGCTCTGCGAAGCGGTGAGTGTCACAGGGGACGGCGGGTCTCATCCTAGGCAGGCAGCTGCGGGGCTGGGCTCTGGGGCGGGGGGGGACACGACGGTGGGGCCGGCACCAACCTGAGCCCGGCTGGGGGGAACTTTCTGCCGGAGGAGGGAGGCGGCGCGGTCCTCGCCCGCCCAGGCATGGCCTTCCGACTTTATTTTCCGCTCTTTCGGGTTGTTGTAGAAAGCAGGCTACTCGTTCTCACTAGATCAGGACAGCCAATTATCTTAATAATGTTTCCTCCCATAGGCAATTAAATAAGTCTCGCCTTCGATATCTGAAAGATGATGAACACTTTAAAGAGAAGGCTTTATCTCTCCCCCCTTTCTTTTTCCAAAGCATAAGATTTCAGATTATCGTGCCTTTTACTATCTGTGTGTGTACCTACAGATAGTCTTCAAACAGAGAGCTCTCTAGACTACCCCTTTCCCAAGTCTGCAGTTTACGTGCAACTTGCACGGTGCCAAGAGAGAGCTTCTCTGTGAAGGCTCAAGACTCCCTTCCAAGAGAGAAATCCCATAACAAATGACTGATGTAGCTAGTGTACTATCAGGCAGCCCTTGAAAACACAACTAATTAAAAGCAGCGTGCTCCTCCTTCCCTGAACAATGCCAGGGCACTGTGAATATTTCACTGCATGATGCATTTTTAAAGACGGTCTAATTGTGGGACTGCTTGACGTTTAGCTCTTGCACATGAAACAGCTTGTGTGAGTTTTCCTTTCCCGACAATCCTGAGCAATTATTATTAACTAATTATCAAATATTTACTTTTGCCTGACTGGGTTTTCAATCAAAGTAATTAAAAGAAGAGAGCACCCTCCGCTTACGCTAGTATATTGTTTTAATAAGGGACTGCAAGTGGAGTGTCATGGAAGAGAGAGTATTAAAATCGCGTGGTTTATGATGGAAGTTAATCTCTTTCCCAATATGTTTTGAGGAGGCTGCTTAATTTAATCAGGATGAGCTGCCTTCTCCACTGCCGTGGCGCAGGAGTGAAGGCGCTAGAGGCGTGTGCCAAGCCTGACTTGGGGATGCTACGAGAGGTGCACTTTGCTCACCCCCTAGCCCAGGTGAGGGGTGCGGGCAGCCCCTCCCCGGCTCCCACATAAACCAGGACTGCCCCTAGCCCTGCACCCGCAGAGGACTGGCGGCGGGGGGGTTGGGGGGCAGATGGTGCTCTTCTTGATCATTTCTCCCCATTAAAAGAAGGGGAGTAGGGCAGGTTGCTGGGCAGAAGGCTCCACCATGAGTGGTTAATGTGGTGGCCCTGCTGGAGTCACCAAGGCCATTAACCTCCTCTGTAACCTACCAGACCTACTAATGGCACCTTCACCTACAGGCAGTAGTAGTGTCCACTAAATTAATTCATTAACCCTATTTAGAACTAATGGTCCAAAGTCATTAGAAACTGCTCTTCTTAATCAAGTGTGAGAGAGATTGCACAGAGCCAGGGAGTCTAGCAGACCGCATTATCTTATTACACTGTCACTTTCCCAGAAGTCGCAGATTAAGGAGCACTGGTGGTAGTGAGTCCACCGCAGCGTCCTCTGAAGTGACTCTGTCAAGTGACTAGAAGCAGCACTGCTTTATTTCAGGCATTTAACAGATGCCAGACTCTGCCATGTTGTTTGCAGGGCTGGAGTGGGCTTAATGAGACAGGATCACTTTCCGAGTGTGCTTACACAGGGAGGAAAAGGCAAGATTCCCTGAGAGCCCCAGACAGCGGATTAGCAAGATCACCAGTGACAGCTTTTGAGTTTTGAGCTGCAACGCCTTTTGTTCTGACCAGAGGAAAATAGCCTGTTTTTGCAAAGGCAAAGCAGAAGTAAATAATAAGATCACCTTTTTGAGCAACAAGCTTAGCAGTGTCTCTGTTTTGACCATACGGCTGAGTACGTATCATCCCCTTCCCTCCTAATTTATGGCAAATAATTTCTATAAAGAGTGTAGCTTTATGCATTTTTGATGTGTGCTTCCTCATTCATTTCCATTTGACCTGTTTTTCCTACAATAAGGTCCCGTACATTTATAAATTCATGCTGAGAGCAAGGAATGCCATTTTGCTTTTGCAGGGAATGTATTAGATACAGTGCTGCAGCCTGTATATGCTATTATTGGGATGTAGTGATATATAGTCTTGCTTTTTAGTGTGGACATTCTTCCTGTCTGTAGCTCGCTGTCATATTTTATTGCTCTAAATTAAACAATCAACGTGTGGAGAAAGTTTTCCTCTCTGAATATCTACAGAAAGAAATCCATAGTAGTAAAAAAGTGGTAACACAAACCTGCACTGGACAGTGAAGTGAGTGACCGTGTAGGCTGGATTTCCTGGCCCTTTTTATTTTTCCTATAAACCTTAAAATGCAACCCTGACAATGCTCGCTAAAGGAGCAAGATGTAGCATACCACATTTCACAGTCACACTTTGTGATTGTGGAAACTTTTGCAACTATTTTGCTATTAGACATAAATCTTTGTTGTTGTTCGGGGGGAGGAAGGGACAGAGGGAAGAGGAAAGGATGTTGTTCTGCTCCATTACTTTGATGCAGTCTCCAAGCATGAACAAACTTCCTTGAAGGAATAAATAGTGGATGATTTCTGCTTCACTAAAACCACTTTGTTCTCTGCTAGCCTGGGTTTGAAGAGCACAGATAGTTTCGACCCGCCTAGATTTATGGACTGATAAAACAAAGGGAGGGTCTGCTGCGAATGAGCTTGGATCCACCAAGACAATCCCAGTGGTCAGTGACACAGACCAGGCTTATCCCATAGCTGGACAGGGGGTCAAATGGCATCCTTTTAGCTCTCCTCCCAGCTTTCCTTAACACTTCATACTTAAGGAAGATTATACTTTTAGGAGATAATTGAGTCTTGGACACCCTTCTGAGCCAACATTAACACTCTTGTGAGGATGCAAGGTTTTAACACTGTAAGGGGCACAGTTTGCTCAGGACGGGGGGCTTTTTAAAAGGATATTGTTTAGAAATGGGGTATCTTCTGATACCTGCTGCCTGTGCAGCTGCTGGACTTAAGGATGGACAGGGAGAGGCAGGCCTCTTTCCTTCAGTAACAGAGATGCCTTTGCATTAAAGGCATAAGGATGCAGCAAAAGTTTGCTTGAAGAAGGCTGCAACCCCCTCCTCCCCCCAGCGTTCCCACGGTGGTCAGCTGTTTCGTCGCTGCGGGCTGAACCCGGGTGCTTGCCAAGGAGGGGGAACTGAAAAAAAAAAACCAAACGCCAATCTGTTTGCTTCCCCTTGCAGATAAGTGTGGCGACACGATCAAAATTGTAAACCCCGGGTACCTCACCTCTCCCGGCTACCCCCAGTCCTATCACCCCAGCCAAAAATGCGAGTGGCTGATCCAGGCGCCGGAGCCCTACCAGCGCATCATGATCAACTTCAACCCCCACTTCGACCTGGAGGACCGCGACTGCAAGTAAGTGCGGGCGCCGCGCTGCGGAGCGCCAGGGCGCCACCTGCCGGCCCGCCGCCACGCCGCCGCCACGCTCTCCGCGGGGCTCCGCGGCGCTCCGCGCTCCTCCGCTTTGCCGGGGCGACACGCAGGAGGCGCTCAGCGGAGCATCCTTCGGGGCGGGGAGGGGCGGGGGGGAAGGAGGTTTAGAGGTTTAGAAAGATCTTTGCAACTTTTTGAGCTTTATAAAGTGTATTCGAGTTCTGCCTGCCTGACCGGGGAGGCAAGTGGATGGTGGTGATGATGCTTGTTATGGGGGTGCGATTAGGGTGAGGCACCGTGGCGCATTTGTTGGCCTGCTTGCTTCTTTTTTAGTAAGTTCCCAGAGTTTTAAAATTAGTTCCCTTTCATTTTGTATCCCCACAGCTACAAACAGTCTTTGGCAGAAACAGGCAATTTATAAATTGCCAAATCCTCTTAACACAGAGTTAGTCTGGCATTTATTTAAGGGGCAGTGGACTTCAGGACCGAGTCATATTTCCCCCTTTCTCCCTTTGCTGCTGATTTATAGCCAGTAGCTCTTCTTTCCCCTCCTCCTGCGCTACTGTAATGCCCCGAGAGGAGGAAGGGGATAGCTGAGGCTCCCTTTGCTCCCCTGTCCTGGCATTCCCTTTGACCATCTATTTCCAAGAGTGAGAAGGGGAGTCAGACCCTCCCCAGAAGCTGTTCTCTCCACTTTGCCCCCAAATCTGTAAACCACATAGCTTGCACAAGGCAACACATGGTCAGATCATTCCCCTCTTCAACGTGCCCTCTAAATTCAGCCTACTTGTTTCATGAAGACAATATTTTAGTGATTCATTATTTAAAATTTCCCTGAGTATCATGGATTTTTCATCCCCTTCTGACAACTGCAAGAGAGAGTTATTGTTCATTAATGCTACCAGTCAAGATTTTCTCTGCATGTCAGAAAGAGATTAAATTCAATAGCCATTGGTGTTTGGCATTTAATGGGACTATTTGAGATTGTACAGGATTTGGTCCTGTGAAATGATGCTCAGCATCATCAGAAGTGGTTGTAACAGACCATGAGGTTAGAGTGTTGGACTTAGAGAAAGAAAGCGACTGTACTAAAACACTTAATTTTTACCATGTGCATCTTTGCTCTTATTACTTACTAGATTGATTACTTAGATCACAATTATTTATTTGCCTTGAAGTTTCCCTAATGAAGTTCTTTAATGATGCGGTGTGGTGCTTAGTTGCTTTTTTGTTGTTATTTATAACCTCTTATACATCAGCATTTCAGTACCATAGTTGAGTGATAGTGCAGGAAAACCCTATGCTCATAAAACTGAACTGACTCTTCGTTAAAATGAGTTTTTACTGTGGTGCTGGAGCTGCAGCTCATATTCACACCATATGTTCACACGCTGACTTCCCATTCTTTAATTTTTAATTTGTTGTACTCAGGCAATGGTTCACTTCCCTGTGTCTTCTTGATACAAGTTTTGCTTTCGTTCTGTGGGACAGTGCTGATGCTTTAAAATGTTTGTCTGTCTCTCTTTGTCTCTCATATAGAGATTAGGAAATTAAATGAAGCATATTTCAGTGTCAAATCCTTTTTGTTCCTTGCTAGAATACATGTTTTTCCAACGCTGTAAAACCAACATGGTCTTTGACAGCAGTAAAGTGGTGTACAGCATACAATTATTTGAAGAACAAGTAATCTTTGTGGCATAGTGTTGTGCTGAACAGTGCTAGACTGAGCTGAACTGGGTCCAGGGAAGGGATTGACTCCCTCCCTCTGTCGCTCCCTTCTCAATATTCATTGTCCACTCTCCCCCCTGCATTATTTCTTCCTCTGAAAGGGGGCCCAGTGCAGTAATGAGATGGTAGTGGGTGGAAGGCAGTCTCTAAACAGGGTTGTTTGCACTGTCTTTGCAGTGTGCGATGGTGACGACTTTACCGCTATTTGGTCTATGCTGAAATGCTTGTCTTCTAGGCTATGCTAAAGTACTCAGCTGCTGCTTCACTTATATTTAAAATTGTTCTTTTTAACTTGAGAGGGACTGTATTTGTGCCAAAAAACTTAGGACTACAATGATAGAAAATGATTTCAGCAACAGGAATTTGTCAGCAGTCTCTGTGGTTTGAAATTTCAGTGTCTACTTACAAAATTCACATTCCTTGTACCAAATATTGGGTACAACAGGAGATTAATGCAATAAAAGATATCACAAGATTTTTTGGTTTTGCAGCTGAGTACATTTTGATTTCCTAATATACTTAGTTTATTAGCAGCTCAGTCTGCAATCTAGAAATGTGCAATTTAGGTTACACTCCAGTTTATTGAAAGGTTTAGCACTGGAAATTAATAAGCACTTAAATATGAAATGCAGATAGAAAATGAGAGATAGGGGAATTCATGTCTGGGAACAAAAAATGCCCCATACAATTAGAGTAGACTAGAGGAGAAGATTAGCTTGCTGGCCTAGCTCCCAAAATCCTCTTTATAATGCTGTTCATTGCATCTTAGACCTTAGTTAGTGCTGAAAACAACTTTAATAACAAGGACCCCCTGAGCCCAGGGAGGGAAACAATATGACTTTGGAAAGGTTACCTTCTCGTTCTGTAGTGCCAACAAGAAAATCAAGAGACCTTATCTAACTTTTTTTAATATTACTCTATATAAGGGCTAGATGTATTGAAATGTAAAACTGGTGAAAGGTTAATTCTCTGAGGAGAATCAAAAGCAGCAAATCTAAGTATTGGCTGTACGGAAGCTGTTCCCAGTTAGTCTCTTTGTATGTTAGGGTTTGGAATTAATTTTAAAAATATGCCCTTGATTTACCTACTTATTATGCGATGCTTTAATGAATAAGTATTTCTCAAATGACTCCTAATAAAATTCATATATATATGGTTTTCTGACAATCATAACCGTTTGAGTTGTTTTAAATTTCAAGCAAACATGGTGAAAATTCCTGTTTCTCTGGAGGCATTCCAAAGGACTCAACTTTCGCAGTTTTGAAGAATAAAGATACGCAAATAATTAAAAATACGCTCACACAAGTTAGGTTCATCTAATAAAAAAATCTAGCCAAAACTACTGAACCAGCATAATGGAAATACTGGGTCTCGACGGGAAGTATACAATCATGTCAACCACAGATTGTTATCAAGGACATACATAATGAAAAAATACACAGTCTCTTTTTAACTTTTAACTTTAATGAGTGTTATGCCTCCTCCTCAGGAGCCCAAGAAACAGAAATTATGCTTGTACTTTAAGAGAAAAGTAGTTTCTGTTTGCCCTTTTGCCTTTTCTCAAGCAAGTCCCGATAATAGCCATGCATTTTTGGAGTCAGGAACGCGCTTAAGATGAATAGAAGAGACAAAACATATGGCTGCATATTAGTTAAAATGCTCCAGTGTTTGTTGCATGTGGTAAATGCTTTTCAGCACTTTGTGCAAGCTGTACAAGTCTCGTGTTGGTGAAGTATCCTACTGTGTAAATGTAGCCATCTTGAATCTAGTAAAACTTTATACCTAGATAATAAACAAGAATGTCACTGATACAGTACTTTGAATTTATGGAACTTTTCCGGTTTCCCAGCAATGCACACTATCAGCATGATAATTTATAATGGTTTGTGACAAATGTTGCTGAGCAAAGAGGTGTGTGGTTACATTCAGATCAGATGTCATTATCTAGGGAGCAATAAAAATTTCACAGACACTAGGTTAAAAACATTAAGAAAATGAATGTGAAGCTTCAGAAGAAAAGGGCTTAAGAAAGGTGGAGGGTTGGGTAGAGAAAGCCCAATAGTGGTTTGCTTACTGACAAATTATTGACTTTGTTGCCAGACTTGACTGTATTGTTTTACAAGGTTTTCATAGATACACCACACAGCACAATTGTTTTATCGGCCATCATTTATAGACCTAGAGAATAAATATCATCCTTGACAATTATAGAGTGTATACACAACACTGTCAAATCGCTTAGAATGGAAAAATTGCCCATTTTGGAAACATTTGAGTTGTAGAAGGAGAAATGTCATAGATAATTATTCTTTATATTGCATTTACCAGGGATTAGTTACACTGATGAGATTAGAGCTGTATAGAATTTGCAGTCAGTTATAGAATACAGAGCAAAAAATACCTGTGTTTGTTTATACAGAAGAAAACAGCTCCTCCAGATCCTTGAGTAAGGAAAAAAGCATAGCTATCCAGACCTACAGAGTGAAACTGTAGCCCCACAGAACTCCTATAGACCTTAATGATGTTAGAAATTCATCCATCCTTTTTATTTCTAAATAATGTCAATGGATTTATGCTATAAATCTGTAGGTATAACAAACTGAGTCTGGTAAAATAAACAGGAGCAAGGCAAGCCACGGCTCAGCCTTTCTTTAGTTTCTGCAAAGTTTAAGCTTTCATTCATTTGCTTTTGTCTAAATCCTGGTTCCTATTCTTGCACCCAGCGAGGTCTGCTTTGTGCTGACTTTGTGCCTTGTGGCACCCCCCGCCCTCTTGTGCCGGGGCGGTTTGAGCCCTCTGGGTTGAGCTGATGGGAGTAAGAGAGTGCACGTCCTACGTCCTACCCGTCTAAAGGAGAACCACCTGGAAAGGAGATGGCTGGGCTGCCCGTCAAGCCTTGCCTGTCAGAAGGGTCCTGTCAATGGCTGCACACGACAGCTGCTTTCTGACTGCCCAGAGGTGTGGCCGGAGCCTGTCTCTGGCCTCGCCATCCCTGAACTGCTCCCACAGACTGCACCAGGGACATCTCGGGTGTAATGGAGGGTCTGGGCCCAATGCATGCCTGTTGGAAGTGATGGGAATATTGCCCTCCGCTTCCATAGAGCTGTCTCTTGTTGTTCTTTAAGGCTGTGAGGAGGGGTGCAGCGCAGGCCCTGTAGGACTAGTTTGTGACCGTATCAGTCGTTTTGATGGCAAATGACAGTCAGAGCTTCCTAATTCCCTCTCCCTCCGCGGCTGTTGAGCGCGGCAGGCAGTGAGGTGCCAGCAGCTGACATGGCAGGGTAGGCAGCCCAGCTAGCAAAGGAACAGATTCATTCAGGCCTGTGACAGGCAGGGACCATATTTGCCCATGATTGAGCGGAGAAGTCTGAAGGAGCCAAGGCCTCTGTGCTTTCAAACAGAAATACGGTTTTAGTGGCCTGGCCCCGCTCCTCTGGGTGTCAGCACTGGGCTTTCAGCTACCTCAGGAGGAGGTACCCGGGAGAGGTGGAAAGGCCCCCCCACACCTGCTGAGGGCAGCTGGAGGAAGGGCTACGCTCCTGTGTTTGCCCCAGTTTCAATTAACGAGATCGCCCAGCCCACACACCTTGAGCCACCCCACTGCGCGCTTCCCTGCAGGAGGCAGCCTCTCTGCCCGAGCCAGGCTCCACACAGCCACGGGCGGGACGTGGGGCCCAGCACCCACCCGCTGAGAAGGCCGTACCCGGGCCAAAGGGGCGGCTTCTCCACCTCCTTGTCTCCCTCAAAAATCTGTCCCTCAAGAGCTGTTTGCGGTTACAGAGAGATCATTTGGGATGAAGGGGACCGTCTTTCATTCTGTCCCCCAAACAAGAAACAAGTATCTTTGGCATAGTCTAGGATGAGTCATTGCAGTAGATTTGAGGGACATACGACGTGTCATGTTTGTGGGTGCACTTCGAGGGCATTTCTCTATTTAATGTAAAGCACATGAAAGACTTTCTGAGGGAGCATGCTGCTGGACCCCAGAGAGCCCTGCTGGTGACCACCGCTGTTTGATACCCTCTGGAAGGCTACAGTTAACCGCGCCAAGGAAAGGAGTCAGCCCAGAGCCCGTGCAGCATCAGGGAAGCAAAAAACACTTGTTGGAGTAGACATGGAGCACATTGCAACACAGACATGCTCAAAAATCATGCTTTTTCTTAACTTAAAGGTTCTGGATCATGAAAGTATGTACAAGTATGTGCTATTTGCTACAGGATTTAGCACATATTTGCACACAAGTATCAGATGCAAGTATCTAAAGATAATGCTGTTATTTTATTGTGCTTAGGAGACTAAATAAGAGTTGAAGGAAGCTGGAAATTATATTGTTTTTCTGATTACACAGTGTAATAAAATGACTCTCTTGTTGTTTATCCAAGCAGTTAACTCTTGTGAAAGTCTCTATTGCCAAACTGTTTAACAATTCTTTGTCTGAGAGTAGCGGTTTGAATTTTCTCGGGAAAAGGTATTAGGGAAACCATGACCAAGCAGCCTGGTCACAGCTACAGGGTCTGTGCTTGCCTGCGTTTTGGGGCTGAGAGGTTGGATGCAGAGTCTGGTTTGCGCTCTATGCATATGGGTGCATTCCCTGGCACGGTAGAGTCTTGACTTGGGTCTCTGTACAGTAGCACATTAAAATTATAATAACAATCATATGCAGGTGTTTCTATTAATCCAGAAAGTTAAGTGAATTGTAGGGAGAATTCTGTCTTGATGTGCTACAAGCAGATGCCCTTCAGACAGGAGAAAATTTGAGGGTCAAATATGGATTCCCATGAGCCTAATTCTTCATCCTTTCTGTGGACAGAGATAGTCAAATTCAGAACAGAGGGCTGAGTCCTTTCTAAATTGAAATCCAGAGTCGTTGGCATTAGCCCCATGAAACACTCAATGTGTTTTCAGTCAACCCCACCCTGCTCTCCTCTCCACCCCCCTCTCCAGCGCTAATGTAATTAAAACAAAAACCTGTGTGTCGCTGAAAATTAATTTCTTAATTATAGCTTATTGCAAGCTATAACATTGGATCATAATTCAATAATTATGATATAGAGATTTTTATACAGCTGATGTAAAACCAAATTCAATTATTTTCTTTTGTAGTATTTCCAAAGAATGAAATTATGTCTGAAAACAGGAGTTGCGTGCACTCACATGTTTATGTCTAGACACATATATCACACAGGACTACTTGGATATAGGCATATGTGTTACATGCACCTCTTTAAGACTTTGCATTATATACACATGTTTATACATACAGTATAGATTTCCTAGTTTATGTAAAAGTTCCTAAAGTAAATCTACTAATTAAAGCGCTAATACCCATCTTAAGGCTGATAATTAGGTATAAAGAGAAAAAGAGACAGGATTAGTGTTCAGATCATGTTCCAAATGCCTCTTAATTGGGTGTTTGTAATCAATCCTGATTGCAAGAGGCAATGGTTTGGCAGAATAAAGAATGAAAAAGGCTTAGCCCTACTATTTTCCTGTTAGTTGACTTGGCCGTAGTATTTAGGTCAGGATCCAGTGTCAAACAAGGTAATTTTGTCAGCCTTAGCGATCCTCATAAAACATTTAAAAATCTTTTCTAATGCTATTTTTTCAAGCTAAATAATCTCTCAAGCTAGAGAGTTATTTTTATCCAGAATCTTAAAAACTGTTTTCAAGTGAACCACAGGAAAGACTTTGTTCTCCTGGCCTCCATCCACCACTGACTTCTGAAATCAGGTCTGGGTTCACTGTGGGTCTTTCATTGCATTGACCTTGGCACTTTTCTCACTAAGCCACAGTTTTCCATCACAAAACCACACAGCTTGGTATAATGATTATTTCTTTATCCCAAGTAACCAAACAATTTTTTAAACAGGGTGACAGATTTCCCTCTTGCACTGTGGGAAACAAGCACCTGGCCATTTCCAAATAGAGTTTTAATGAACTTCCTGAAGGAGATTTGAAAGAAGTTTAATAAGTCACCTGCCAACTTTTTGGGAGCGTAGGTCATTTGCTTTTCTGTAGGAATTCATGAAAATGTGAGAATAACCTCCTTCTCAAGTCCTAAACTTCCATGGAGGAAATTGATTTTCATGGGCAATATCTAAGTTTTTTAAAAACGTAACCTCAAAAAATCAAATTTCTGATTGTTTCTCACACATAAAGTACTGTGAAACTCTGTGATCCACAAAGCTGGTTGTGAGCTGTGTGATCTTTATAATAATTCATTTAAACAGGAAAGGATTGTGCATATTTAGGCTCATCTTGCATGTTAATAGCATTACAAGTATTTTACGTAATGCTATAAAATGAAGAATTTAGATGGCTCAAAAGGACCATTGAGAAAATATCTCCATATGTGGAAGAGACACCCATTTGACGTGGTGATTTCTTCCAGAAGAAACTATGCACATCCCAGAAGCACAATAACCAGCTGTTGTATAGGAGAAACTGGGCGGTTGTCTGCTGCCTTCCATGCTGGTGTGGAGCTACAGTGGCCACATGCCCCGTGTCTCCCCTAAATACAGATGGGCCAAGCCTCAAACTGAATGAGAGCCTGGATTAATCCCTTCCTTATGCTCCCAGCAGCTTGGGCTCCATTGCACATTTGCACTGTGGGCTGCTCTGTGTCCCTGTGTGAATACGCAGCCCATCAGAGCTGTGGGGTGGGAGGGGGTTTGGAGCACCCCGCTGCAGGGGGGGGACACACTCTGCCCTCACAGCTCAGCCCTGTGCTGGGGACATGCCCTGTTGCTTTTTGTGTTGGAAAAGAAGATACAGATAGTTCTTTTTCTTTTTTTTCACAACACTCCTTCTTAAATTGGAAGTTGGTAACTTTGAGAAAAATAGAGATCTGTTCACACCCGTGTGATTATTCTGCCTCAAGCTCTGAGAAATGCTCCCTCACAGCCAAAGTTTTGCTCATCTTATTCACATAAACAGTCCCGCTGAAGTCAATTAAAACAACAGACTCACTTGTGCAGGGCTAATAGCTAGGACATGCATTTATGGCACTATACAAATTAATAGTTACTTTTTATAACAGTGGATTTCAGATGCTTGCAGAGTAATTTACAATGCAGTGGAAAATTCAGCTTCCTTCTTTTTTGTCCTCTCAATTCACAAATCACCATAAATAAGTTATCATTTCTTCTCCAGAATCTTAGCTCATAATAGTGAAGGTTTGGGACAAGCTGCAAGTGCATGAGTAAAAATCAAAGTTGGCCTTGTTGTAGGATCTTGTGCCAATCTGTCATTAAGCCAGACAACTTCTACCGACTTTCCTCTGATGTATTCATCTGTAACAAGGGGCGCCGATCAGCAATTTAGAAAAGCTTTAGCTTGATCACCATGCAGAAACATAGGCTACGCTGCCTATTTCCATAGCGATCACTCCACTTTGCCAGATGCAAAATGAGAGGCTTACATCCCTCGTGCTAAAAAGCCTTCTTAGAGGAAATCCTAGGCTGTCGCTCCATTTGAGTAGCTTCAGTTAAGTCTGGAAAAATATGCAAAGGTAGCTCTTAAATAAAAGCTCTTTTTTTCTGTTTCACAGCCATCTCCATAATCTGTTTTGGAGATTGAGGCATAAGATGTATTAACATGGCAGGCATATGTTCTGATCGCTGAGTGTTTTTTGACATTCCCACAAAACCCTTGAGACTTTGTGTCACAATTCTATAAACTTTATCTATTTGTACATTCATATCTGGGCTTAATCCCAAAACTTCTTTACATACATTTACAGCAAACAGTTTAGGTTCATCTCCTTGTGTTTCAGATGGCAAGCAGTTAGAGCAGGTACACATTTTAACTACTCTATATAGTCTAACATTCTAATGCATTTCAAAAATTTTCTGTTGTGTTTCAATAGCGCATACACTATATAATGCAGGTATTTAAAATGGATACGGGGTGACATTGAGCTGCGAAGCAAGTGAAGACAGCTCCACTGATGCCAATAGTGTTGCACCTGCTAATAGCTCGAACACAAAATACCATAAGCATATCGTATTATGTTCCTTACTGGTTTCCATTTTCATTTATCCTCCACAGCTATACTAGATGATGGCCTTCAAACAGTATAATAGTCTTCTTTATCTCATTTCTTTGACATCATTTTTAAGTTCCTTATTACTCTTGAACAGTGTAGCTAATAGTGCCCAAATTGCCTCTCATTCTTCTCATCATAGCATGTCATTATTCAAAAAACCAGTGCTCTTCAGCCTTTCCCACACAAATAGCTCTCCCCCAAACTAAACTTAAAACTTACTTCCAAGAGCCAGGCTCACATTTCCCAGGCGATTAGGGTCCTTCGACTGGCTGTTACATTTTTACTTTGCACATGTTTACACTTTTTAATTAACCATACCTGTGTACTCCTCGAGACTTGAATCTTTGTCTTCTAAAGCCTAGTCTTCATACACTGATTTTTGTATTGATTTAATGATTTCAATTAAGGTTTTGTTCGTGTATAGTTAAAACAATTCAGTACACACTGGGGGATACATGTATTCTAGTATAAAGATGTCTTATGTCAGTACTTTTTCAGAAATAAACCTTGCTAGTGTCGGTAGTTTGTAGCAGGGACTGTACTGCTTTATAATGCTTTCTAAACTGGTTTAACTAAAGTGGCTGGAAAAGCAATGTATAGACCTACTTCTTTGTTACTAGTCACAAATGCTAAAGAGGTTTTTGGATACTGTATTTGCTAAAGTTGTTAGCAAAAAAAAAAAAATAGATTTCCTTATTGATTGCAAGTTGCAAATTGCAATATATATATATATATATATATATGCTGATATCGGTGGACTTACTGACATGTCCATTTTCTCCCAGCTTTTAGTCTTTGAACAAAAGCTTAGGCAAAGTGTCTAAGCTAAGCGATTCCTCTGCCTGCTGTAACTTATGCTTTCCAGGAAGGTTTTTTTTGACCTTGCCTCACTAGGCAGCTAGATAAATTACTGTGATGTGACCTTCAAGCACCTCGCTTACTCCATGGAAATTGTCCATATGCACACTCTCACCCCGTGATATTCCATATGACGTGAAAGGTAGTTTATCCCTTTTCTTAGTTATTCCGCCCTCCACCCTTGACATTACAAAGTAAAAACATGCTCATAGGTGTAACCACAGCTCAGCTGATGCTCTGAAATCAAACTCTGAGTGCTCTGAAAATAAACATCTGATCACCGGGTAACTTTTGCATGTCCCCATATGCTCAGCATAGAAAGGAAAATATATCCTTCCTTGCCACATCCCAGCTTCAGCTCTTTCTCATCTGAAAAATATGAGATAATTTTGATTTAAATATGTAAAGAAAGGAAGCTGTTTTCCGTGGGCCATATTCTTAATTCATCCAAAGATCGTTCTACTGAAGTTAGTGGAGCACCAGTGATTTATATCGGCTGAGTGAGGAGCTGACTCTACATTTCTACAGTTCCCTAGAAATTCTCAGAAGAAAGGCCAGTATTGTAGCTGAAATGGCATTAACTCAGAGTGAAGTCAGTTAAAGTTTTGCCATTCAGCAAGATCAGACTTAAATACTCCTGCAGAACGTGTAGGAGCTTCTTAAAAGTAGGTGGCATAAAGACCAGAGTCCTTCTGTCATGTGTACAAACCTTTCTTTCCACTAACGGCTTTAAAGAAGCACACGGGATTGGGTGCTGGGGCACTGTGGCTGTTTACAGTGCTAACGCTCTCCTACTGCTTGGTCTTGGGCCAGTTAATCATCATCTTTGTCCCTCAGTTTTCTCAGAGATGATAATATTTCTCTGGTTTGCAAATATCTGAGGACGCGCTTATTAGTGTTTGTGAAGTCCTTAGAGACTGCTGGGTGGAAATGTAGTGCAGTATAATAGTTATTTGCCATTGTTTTGTATTTGTTCATCTTCTAGCTGTTAATTTTTTTTTAACAATATACTGCTGTGTAAAAATGCATGTGGCAATCTTTTGACTTTCAGAGAGAAGTGTTATCCAAACAAAAATAAAGAATAGGACTCATGCTCACAAGAGACACATTATCCGTGATGAGAAGAATCTATAACAGACACAGCACTAACTCAAAACTGAGCACCAAACAGCATCCAAATGCAAGCAATTTCAAATGTGTGCATACTGCCAGTACAAAACCAGGCCATTCTGCAAACGCAGCGTCCCCAAGGAGTAGTGAACCTAGCAGCAGCAACGCTAATGGCCGTCTTCTCATGTGCAGCGAGGGAAAGCAGCACTTTAGAGCCGCCTTGGGCAGCTGTTAAGTTATTCATTCTTAACTTACTTCTATAAAGCTGTTATTGGGTGGAAGCAGATGATACAAAGATTTTGGGCCTGCTCCGTCTGCTGTGGGGGGAGTATTCCCCATCCTTGCACATAGGGTCAAATTCTGGCTTACTTCAAGTCAATGGCAAAATTTCTCCCCGATCTTGCTGAAAAAAATTATTTTAGGCTCCAGAAAACCCTTTTTTGAAGAGCATTTTTCTGCTGCCAGCGTATCTTGTAGAATTTTCCTCAGTTTGGACATTACTTTCTTTCCAGTGCACACAATGCTTGTAGGGGAGCAAAGAGGCCCATGAGTTTTCAAATGTATTTTTACTGCTAGATCAATGATGAAATAAAAAAAAAATACCCAATTTTCTGTTGTTAGAGTATACCTAATCCGTGAAGTACGGTGCTAGGTCATCTACCTTGTTTCTTAACCTCCTTTCAGAACATTTCAGGCTGTTTTGTGGCTTGTTCCAGCTGATGTCTCATCCTTCCCTATCTACATTCTAAAAGCGATATGAAAGCTCACACTCTCCTGAGCAAAATACAGTAGTTTTCTTTCTCAATATTGTCCACTCCAAATTTTGGACATTGTAAATCAGGCCTCAAAAAATTGTGAAACTTTATAAAAATCCTTGTATCTCAAAAATTACTGTTGATTTCTTTTTCATTTTCCATCTCGTATATTTTTGAGGATTTCCTCTGTGATAGTAACAGCCAGAAAATTCCAGCACCTTAAATGAGAAGTTCGGCAATACCTTGATATCAGCAGCTAATGCTTTAAAACCTGCAACCAAATTTCATGATACTCCTGATAAAAATCATGAGAGCTGGCAATGTTGGATTCTTGCTAAAGTCCCGACTTCCTGATGCTGTTTTTGTTCTCAGTCACAGCCCTGAAACCCGTCCCACTCAAGTGATAGATTTATACAAGAAAAGTAGAATCAAAAGAAGATGGAAGTATTAATTTATATTGATTTCACTGTTATGTTTCTTCACCCCTCACTGCATGATCAAAACTTTCAGAAAGCAAAATTAATCACAGCCAAAAAAAACTCTCTGAGTTTACCACCCTTTTCTCTGAGTATACATAAAATAGCATTAGGAGTCCTACTGTTATGGAGGCTAAATGCTTGGTCTCAAAGCCAACTTACACCAATGAGAAGAAAATTGATTGAAAGCCATTAAATACAAGGACATGACTTTTGGCTCAGGAAGACCCTGATCTGCAAGTTGCTGGCATATCTGGGACAAAGATCACACCAGCCGCTGCAGGATCCTTACACTGTCCCACTGCTATCCCCTGGCAGGCATGCTGGTGATAAATGAGGTGGACGGACACAGAAAAAACTTTCTTATGCGCTATTCTTTTACGTCTTGTGCAGGCTTCTGTTTTCAGGGGTTCATTCTCTTTCAAATATTACACAAAAATACTGTGCAAAACGGCTAACATTGTTGACAGTAAGGGTCCCATCCTCCACCTAACTATACCATTTTTATGTCTGCATGTTCCTAGTGAAGTCAGTGAAGTTGTGACGGACTGCTTTGTATTTCCTTTATGGTTTGGATCCTTCCCTGCTGAAGTTACAATAACTGCAGTAGGTGTAATCTGATGTGCACAAGCTGAGAAGTGGCCATATAGCTCTAAACTCAGGGGCTGTTCTGAGGACACAACTAATTTTCAAAACATTTTTATAAACTCAAGGAAATCTTAATGTCTTTATTCTGTTATTACTTTAAAATAATAATCCCAAACTGACCTGGGAGCTATTACTCAGTGAGCACTGGCCCCTTGGAAGGTTTCAACTTGACAAGTTTAGCCATTTTTTGAGCGCACAGAGGAAGTCATTAAGGCACATCAGGCTGCTGATTGCTATTAAATTCTGCAGAGAGTTCTGTGTAAAAATCAATGCCATAACAGGGCTACAAGAATCTAAGAGGCAGGAAAAGCATTTCTTTACCCTCTGGTAACTCAAAAATGGATTAATAGATTTTGTGAAACCTCAAAAAAAAAATTACCTATGAGCTAGGGGCCAAATGTAAACCTCTGTGACGAAATAATACAGCCCAGAAAGCTCCGAGCACGTGAAAATGGGATTATAATGGAACCGTCACTGCTGTAACCTCAACTGTATGTTTCTGTGCTGGAGAAATCTCACACATCTGCACATATACGCATGTACATGCTTATTTATTGTATCCCAAGGAACACCGGTTTTGCTGTATCGCCACTAAGGAACCTGGAGGGAAAATGCATTTTTAGTAAAGTGTGACCTTATATAGCTTTTGCCAGAAAAGTACTACAAGAATTTTCCAGATGAGTTCAGTCCCGGCATCAGCGAAAGTTTTCCTTAGATGGCTGGTGAGTTTTGCTCGTGTGGGAACTGCACTGAAAAATGTGACACAGCTTGCTACTGGTTGAAGAATTTTGTAGAAAAAATATTTTTCGTGGGAAAAACTAGTTTAAATCACATTAGGAAGTTTTATTGTAAACATGTAGTATATAAACCAGGCAAAGCCCATTATCTGGCTCAGAGGCCAATTGCCATGGAATGGCTTAAATTCAAGCTGTCCAGTTCTCTTCCTTTCAAAAGCAGAGTGGCAGCATTCAATTAATTTTTTTGGCATGAATTTTGCTCAATTTTTGATGATAAAATGTTGAAACATCTTTTTAATTTTATTATTTTTCTTTGATTCTCATATGAAATAAAATTTTACTGAGCTGTACTAAATTTGCTTCATTCTCTCATAGGATCATTTGGGTTGGAAGGGACCTCAGGAAATCATCTCATCCAACTCAAAGGAATTACATTTTATATAATACAAAAGCTAAAATGAAGCAATCCATGTAAAACCAAATGTTTCCATAAAACCAAAGAAGATCTAGCTAGGATGTTTCAGAACCTTTATTTCATAGCCTATCCCAGCCTTTCTGCTCAAGTAAATACTAGTTTCTCACCAGCTCTTCTTGTTCATTTTCAAATTCTAGATTTCATGTTTTTGTTGAAAAGAAGGTTCCCTTCTGTTTTTCCATTTTAAAATACATGGAAATATCATGTGGATTTGACCCACCCTAGGAGGAGGGCTGAGGGATAGGGCCACAAGCATGTCCCTACATGGTGGCTGCAGGGCCCCACTAGGTCATGATCTGATGTCTCAGCTAAGCCCAGAAAAGACCTTTTTAAAGAAAGAGCATGAGGGTGAGCCATCTCAGTATCAGGGCTCAGGGCAGGCAGAACTTAGGACCAAAATAGCCCACTTTGGTCCAGAAGGAAGTAATTTTTGCAAAAATTCACCAAGGCTGCAGGTGTCTGACAGCTTCCACCCTCTCCTGGGGAGCCACCACTGTGCATCCCCCAGAGTCCATGGTGAGAGCATGTTGTCGTGGCTGCCGCCAGCATGGCAAACACACCCAGAGGTTCTGGGCCCAAGACTGAAACCTGGAGAAAAGGATCAAAAATAAGCTTTCTGTTAAGGACCGTATCAAGCACATGCAATGAAAACCCTCGTAACGAGTGAGTTGTTAAAGCCTGTTTTAGTGCCTATGGTCTGGATTGGCTGCAGCAAGGGGGCAGATTGCAGACCGTTTCCCCAGCACGGTGCTGAGGATGGAGGCTCCTATACGCTCATTGTAGCAGGGGAAAATCCACTTTTCTTGCATGGATAATTTGGAAGTTATGAATCAGCCTGTTGTTTTTATTTCAGCGGAGTACAGACAACAGTTGTGTAATATGAGGCTGCTGCCTGCCTGTCAGGCAGCCGTAGTTTTTTACCCTGCAGCCTCTTTTAATGTGCATTCTTGGTGAATTCTGAAGAGAAGCAGTCACAACTGTGCGCTCAGACGTTAGAGCAGATCTCATACCCTAGTCATTGAGCCGGGGACTTCACTCATGCATCACCCTGTGTTTGACGTGTCCATTAAGAATCCTGACCCAGTAACCAGAAAACTGAATTGGTGTCTAAGTTAAAAGGCACTGTAAAAATATGCTCTTGAATCATCTCGTTTTGAACAGAGATTAATATTTTCTTGCAGTGTGTCTACTTTTCCCAGGTGTTAAATAGACCGTTTGCTGTCTGCTGGTTTTTAGGGTTTTTTAAAGTAGGTGTTAAAGGCTATTCCAGCCTAACTCAACAGGGTTTAAAGCGTGAGAGACAGTTATCTGCAGAAAAATGCCCATCTCTCTCAAATAATTAGCAATTATCTGTCAGAAAAGCTTCAGAACTGTCTACAGTAAGAAAAACACTTTTCATCTTCAGCTTTTTTTGTCTCCCTCTTTCCCCCTCCTCTTCACCTCCCTCCCACCTTTCCCCCAGCATTTTCTGAGCAGTCTTTGCCAAAGGAAACACTGATGAAAGTAACTTTCGGTGGCTGAGCAGTTCCCTCTGTCACCTCCTCCCTGTCCGCCCCCTAGATTGCAACAGACATCTGCCTTTGTACACACCATGTCAGAGTCCAGCGGAGACATTTCATCTTCATTGTTTCTCCAAAATAAATAAAAGCCGCACAGACGATGCGAACTGGCTTTAGGCATCCCATTGCTAATAATGGAGCTATGTTGGTAATTGCTAATAATGATGCAGTGTTTCAGCATGGGAACACTGTTCTAGCTGTAAAGTGGATCTGGCCTGAATAAAGTGACACAGATGGTAACATTATTGCATATTTCTTTGTAGTGGAAGTTGAAATTTTACTGTGGGAAAAAAAAAACATTCCTACATTTCCTTCCAGTTATTTCTTTAATATTAGCAGCACTGGCATGCTTGATCTGTGAACTGTGTCAGTGCCACCTAAGGAACTTGAAGAGGAGTTTGCGAAGTGAGGAGAAGCAATTGTTTCCACTTAGCAAAGGAAGCACTTAGATGCTGTTTGACAGAATTGCATTTGCCTCCCTTGGTAGGGATGACCCATTTTGATCACACGCAACAGCCAAACAACAAACAGCCAATTTGCAGTAAATCAGACTTTAAACATCTCTGTAGCTGCTAGCTGAAAGACTGGTTCTGGAGTCCTCTCTCATGAACCAGAGCTCCCACATCTGTACCTCAGTCGTTCGGGAGTGCTTCGTTGCCTTTTTGCAGGCTGCAAACAGCGGGAATACATGCTTTGTGGGCCGGCTCCCGGGTTTCAGCTTCCTTTGATGCACACAAAGTACGTGCTCCTCTGGGAATGCCCAGCATCCTCTGTGCTTACGTGCACAACCACTTCAGCACCCTGTTGAGCCAAAACCGGTGGAAGCACACACTGATACTTTGGCCTGACTGCAACATGTTTCCTTTGAAAGGTGTTTGTAAAGCTGTGGCAGCATGTCAAAGATAAGAGAGGCAGGAATTGCTCATATTTGCCAAGCGCCTGCCTTTGTTGGCTCCGTCCGCAAGAGCAGCTACCCTCACTTTTGAACTCCCCGAACTTGCTGCATGTTCATCCACAAAAAATGGCTAGCTCACCCAGACCTAGAGTGTCAGGGCCAGAGTTGTCCTTCCTGCAAGATTAGGTCACAGCATTAGATCAAAGTCCTCCTATGCCATTTTACACCACGTGGATGCAACAACCAGCCAAGTTTCAAGTCCCAAGTGCAGGTGTCTAGTAACTGTGCGATGCACACATGAAAGTTAGAGCCAGAAGCCAAACTTACAAGCTAAATTTCATCTTTTTCCCCAACATCACACCTTTCTTATCCACCCTTATAACTGCATTCCCAATTTAAATTTCAGAAGATTGTTGCTAATGTCTAAAACTTTCCCACCTGTCTTTCCTTTTCAATTTTCTCTCTTCATCTGGCAATACAAACTGAGCTTAATAATGCCCTTTTAAACAGTTGAGAAAGGGCAGTCCACCAAGGAGGCCTCTTCCTGGCAAAAGAAGTGGTGCACAGTATTAACTGCTGTGTAGAGGGAACATGTAGCAGAAAGCAGTGTTGGCATGTGCATAGGAAATAAACACTGTGTATTTGCTGCAGTTGCCGTGTAGCTGGAAGTGCAAGGCATGAGCAGGAGGGACAAGCAACTGCCATTTAGAAATTATTATGAGGAAAAATAGTGAGAAAGTGCAGAAAGAGCACCTAATTTCACCTAATTCATCCTTCCAAAAGCTGGATGTCTCATCTAAACTGGATATCTGAGTTTCTCCTGTGGTTTATGGGGAGGGAGATACCTCCAGCAAAAACATATCCCACCTTAAAACTGATCACCAAGATAAATCATTCTTTCAAGGTGCCTCTGTCTCTCTCCCCAGACTACCAAGGGATAACTATCTCAGCATATGTCGCTGGGTTTTAGACAGCTACTGTAAGGTGAAATAAATTCCACCCGAAGTCCTCAGGAATGGCTGCCCGAAGTGGACAGGAAAGCTGGCAGACTTAGATAGCTGCAGAAGCTCCTTTCTGTCATAGTGGACACAGAGCTGATTGCCAGGGTTGGTACAGTATTGCCCATGTCAATGAGGTAAAAAAAAATCTTGCAACGCTTTGGAAATTGTTTGCCATGTCACAGGCTTAAGGCTTAATGCTCAACAAGCTGTATAATTGGGTTACAAGTGAAAATGAAAACAGAAAATGAGCACAAGACCCTTATGTTCTGTTCATATAGAAGTAAACATTTTCTTCAAGAACTGAAACTGTTGACTTAAAATATATCACATGGTGATGTACTTACAGTGTAAAATTGCTTTTGTTTGGGCAGTGTTACCTGCAGCTTCTGTGGCTTGGCTCAAAGCCCTTTTGAATCTCGCTGGGGCAGGCTGACAGACCTGGTCTGTGGCATTCAAAGTCACTCCTGCAGAGCACATGCGCCTCAGGAGCCCACTGGTCAGCAGTTAGAGATCTCCTGTAGCAAAGAAGATACTTGATAGGACATAAAGATATGAGCAACATCCCTGAAATGGAAGGCAATGGAAAGGAAAATACCAGAGTATAGTGCACACAATATAGACTGCCTAATTCAGCAAACCCAATTAATTTACTTGAGCTTACTCAATCTTCTCTCAGCACACACTCAGCCCTGTTTAACATATGCTCGAACCCCACATTATTTAATGTAGCCAACAGGTGCTTGCAATTAGGCACATGCTTAGTAACGTGACTGAATTAAGGCCCAAATATTCCTGCTTCGACACATGAACATGACTGTTTCTATTAAGATGGAGCATTGCACGCTAGGATTTGTAATCACTGCAGACCACACCGCGTGGATGATGAGGCACTATGAAATGCTTCTATTTGGAAGACTATTCACATGCTTCCATTTAGGTCTGAGCTCAAAACCTTTCCTTAATCAGGGTCAAAGTAATGATTGTGTCTTAGACCAAGTTATGAAGCCCAGATCCTGAAGTTCTGGATGCTGCAAAACTCCCACAGACTTGAAACATGCAAATTGGATGCCGTTCATAGACTCCTGGCAGATTGTCAGGGCAGTGTCCTAAGTTTCTGATGTTTTGCTAAATTGTAATAAGTCGTCCTGTGGTTTAAAATTCAGGAAAAATAGAGGACACTGCATTTTCACTTACAGACTGATTTGTTGTCTCTACCTTATGTAGCTAAAATAGGGTGGACTTAAGCAGCAATAGGTTAAGCAGTAATGACGCCAGTGTTTTCTTTTGCTGAGACTTTAGCCAAGCAAAGGATGCAATGCTAATCTAGACTTGTTTCTCTTTTTCCTTAAATAATATTTTTATTGAGCAAGAAGCGGATGCCAGAATGGCCTTTTGATCAGCTAAAAACAACAGTGTCTCTAAGGGAATCTTTCCTGTTTATTGTATGCTGCTGCATTTGAAAAATGCTAGCCTACAGTAGAGCTAGACTCCTTAGCATACAAGAAGCAGGGCAAAACAGGATGAGGCCAAAATGGGAACTGTATATCACAGGAACTTGGAAAGGCAGGAAGTAACAAAAGAAGTAGAAATTCTTGATTAAAAGTATAATTGTACCCGCTTGTGCAAGAGGATAATGACTTTCAAATGTCAGCCTTTGTGCCTGTTCATAATGATAAAGCTATTAAACCGTATGTACTGTTCTTAATTCCATTTCTCATGGCAAGTCATTTAGGATCCACAACTGTTCTGTCCACTGAAATCTAAAGTATTTCTTCAGCAGTATATTCAAGCAATAGATTAGAAGGAGTGCTAACTAGAGCAGTGCCAGCCAGGACTGCTGCACAATAGTTTAAAATGTGTTGGAGATTCTGTTATTAGCCCTAATTTCAAGGATTTAAACAGTCACTCCCAGGATAAAAGTCAGCCAAGGAGTGAATGTTTAAACCTAATTTGTTAAAATAAAATGACTTGTTTTTTGTAGTTTAGAAGTTTTATGTGTAAAAAGGAATAAGGTCTTTAAACATTTTTTTGCAGATCTGTAACTGAAAAGTAAATCTATTTCAAAAGTTAACTCAAGAAGAAATGAACTTTTAAAGCAGTAAATGGCTTTGTTACTTCAGAAAATTAGTTATAGCAGAGATAGTCACAAACAAGTTACCAAGTTTTAAAACCAATGCTGCACAATTGAGCTTGGTCCAGCTCTGCGTTGCTAATGGAAAAACCCCATTTGCTTCAGTGGTAATTAGATCAAATGCTAACTTCCTCATCAGGAAGTTAGATTCTGTAAGAAAAAGTAAGAGCTCAGTTTTGCAATCACAACACTTGGTAAAATGTTCGCCTATAACATCAGTAAAGTTGCCTCCAAAGACAGGAAGACAAATAATGTGCTGGTGTCACCGTGGGTGCTTTAGCCTTCCCCAGCATTTCGGTCAGTGTCAGTGCTTCTGATCCCAGGACGTGGGATGGTGTTGCTCTCAGACTGAAGCTGGTAATAACATGTTTTATAATTATAGGCACATGCCAACAGAAAAGCTATAGCATAAATTGTCGTTACCAGATGGTTCAATGTTTCGGGCGGGAAGATGTTAGAGAGAATTCTGCATCAGCTTCCGCAAGTCCTACCCAGCAGGTGATATTTATGGACTGTTTATAAGATTTTCACATATGGCATTCTGAAGAGGTTTGTAACTTTTATACTCTGCCATCCAGTTTATTTATTTTACAAAAATCCCACTCCAAAGGTCAGCTATGTTCTGTCTGTCACAGCAACTCCAGGCCTAGGGAAAAATACTGAACTTAATCTCAGCATGGAGTAGTTAAACAAATGTGCTTTTAAACATGGTAGAGGTGGTTTTGTGTCTTGTTCTCATATATCTTAGACCCTGTGTCTGTTGGCTTTAGGCATCATTTAAATGAGAGCACTGTTTAGCACCTCTTTCACATTCAAATGATATATTTGTGTTCTTTTGCGTGGAAATGTCTGTATATTTTCAACACTGCTCAATTCATGTGAATGCAGACAGGAACAAACCAAAGAGACAAAGATTATGTCAAAGTGGGTGAACAATACTGAAGTGATCATGATACATCTATTCTTTTCAAAATCTTCAGAAGAAACCTTCCTTTCCTTTCCCACCTTCCAAGCAGTGCAGGGAAGCTCATTTCAAACCCTTCCAGCGTGACACTCTGCTCTTGGTATTGGATTCCTGTCTCTGAGCCTCCTCCTCTGCTCCATCTGACTCCGGCGTGGAGGCCAAACCCAGTACTGACTTCCCTGCTTACCTGACAGCAAAACAGAATACCTTCTCTTTTTCTTACTACACCTTATCCATATACCTGAATAGATCCCATGCTAAGTAATGAATCGCTGGTGAAATTCAAGTGGTGCAAATGCCGCTGCTCTCATCTGGTCAATTAATTTTGCCGGTGCAAAACACACTTGCACACAGGGAAACCACAGATCAGCTTTTTGAATCGTATCCTAAACGTCACTGTAGCTGGGAGGCATTAGTACCTCAAAGTTATATTTACTGTAGAAGACCGATGATAAAATTTCAACAACTGATTGAATAGTTGAATCTCTGATTCACAAAAGCAATGTGATTACAGGGTAACTATTATTTATACAATGTCTGATTTGTGATATATGTATATAATCAATTGCAAATTATGTGCTTTTCAAACATCTGCTGTAGTTTATTGTGAGTCTATTAGAGGATATCTAATACCCAGTAAGAAATGATGTGTAAGAAATCCATCACCTCTTTTCTGACAGGAGGGCCTTGTAGCGCAAACAGATGCTGTCTATCGTCTTTGTTATATCGACCCTCTGGGTTTGAGGATCTGAGGCTTTCTGCTGAACCATCATGAAAATACCTTCATGATATGCCATAATAATCCTCTTTTCTGAACAAGAGTACAAAGCAGCTATATAGTATGCAAAAATGGGCACAGCTGTAAACCAGGCATTAGTTCAAAGTCATGAAATAGCGCTGTTAGAAAAATAACAAAATCCATGTTTTTGAGTCAAAAACACAAAATTGTGATTTTCATCATCTGGTAATATCACAAGCACTATTTCTTTTAGGAATACTACCCAGGAGTATAGATCCCCTTTGCTCTTAGGAGTCTGATGTACAAACTTCGGGAGCAGGATGTGCAGTTGCTTGTTGGATGCATAGGGAGGTTTGCGATTTCTGGTCTTGCACAAGTTTTGTCAAACCACCACAATTTACGAATTCCACATTCTTCACTGGAGGAAGAACACTTGAAACCACATTTCAGCTGCAAGGTATAAAAGCAGCTATTAAATATACCTACTGCTACACGTTTATAGGTGTACTAAGGAGGACTTGCCTTGGGGTACCCCTCAGCGGGTTAAATTGCACCCACTTAAATTAATAGAACCGTGTCAGTTTTCAACTTCGGCGGAGCTGGAGCAGCAGGACAGGACACCATGCAGGTCCTGCAAGCAGGACCAGAAAAGCTCTGTGAGAAGGACTGGAACATATTTTCAAATTGCAGATTTCAAATTGCTGTTTGAGAGCCGAGATTCTTCAATCAGTAACAGCTCTTCTCCTCCTGAAAATATGTGGCTCTACCAGCAGACCCTGCATACTGCCCTGCCCTCTGTTAGCAAGGTCTGCAGAGTTTCACAAAATGCCAGAGGAGAGTGCAATTGCAGAGTGATGGTTTTTTGGGTTCCCTGTTGTGTAAAGGTGTCTGCCACGGTCCTGTGCCCAGGATGGCTGCTGGTGGCTCCCTTGGAGCTCCTGGTCTCAGACACGTGGCAGACAGTCATAGGCCCGTTTTTCCCTTTTCTTTTCGTCTCAGCCTGGAAAAAGTTCTATTATCTCTGTGAGAATTTAACTTATGCAGAGACCGTGGGATCAGGACCGTGGCTTACTCTGTTATACCTAATTAACCCTGGGAATTCATTTCCACAACACAGAACCAGGCCAAGAATATAGGTAGCTTTACGAAAGAAAATGAAGGATTTACAATGAAGACGTGGAATATCTACAATTACATTTCATATGATACGAAATAATTAAGGGATATAAGCCATAATGGTTCATCCAAGTTCTAACAGATGGGGATACGATGAAATTTCCCCATGGGAAAGTGATTTTGTAATTGTAGAGGTGGGTGTATTCCATTTACTTCTGTATTTATTTTAGCTGTGTGTTTATATTTGTATAAACATTAAGGAAAAGCATCAATCTATAACCTCTGGGTATTTTTACCATTTCTTTAAAATACAGAAGTAATTGCTGCATACTTCTTAAAGCATAAAAGGGAAAAAAAAATTAAAACCCTCATTTTTCCCCACCCACACATTTCTCTTCACTTCATATATCCCAGCCCTCAGATTGCCCCTCCCTCTGCAGAAGCCTGGGAAAAGATTCACAAGCACATGTGAAAAATGATAGTTTCACATGGCTGTAGTAGGTTCACATCCTTATTATGTAAATGAGTGGTTTTGGTTTGGGCGTCTCTTTTGTGGTTTTTGTGCAGATGGTTAAATACTTAAACACAGTGGGCCAAATTGTTCCTACTGGAATTTCACTGGCTTTGGCTAAACTACACCAGGAATCGAAATAGGCCGTGGAACCGAAATCTGCTTTTGCATATAATGAAATAGCCAAATGGGTAACGGGATTGCTGCACAGTAGCAGAAAGGAAAAAGCAACCATGAACCCTTTGTCGGTTCAGTAATTAATGAAGTACCTGGTGATGGATAGATCTGAGAAACCTCGCTTTGCTCCTGTGATCTACACTTCCTCCAGACAGGTAAGCGCAGAGCCGTGTGTGCTGGAGACTGATTAATTAGCCCAAGCCAGTTGTAAAATCTTTAGGAAACAAGTGGTGTCTGTTTTCTTTTGCACAGGATGCCAAGAGATGTATTTAAAGTGTGAGAGTCAAAGGTCAGCTTGACATCACGTACTCTAAGAAAGAGCCCTCGCTTGGATCCCTGTTTCATGTTAGAAATACTGTCTGCGAGCCGTGAAGCTATTGTACTTGATAAGAGAAGGAGTGGGATTAATCTGCAGCAAGGAAAATTTAGGTTAAATATTATGAAAAATGTTGTAACTGTGAGATCACTTAAGCAAAGTAGCAGGCTGTCAAGGGAGACAGTCAAGGCTGGAAGTGACACTTTTCTATCAGAGCTGGTTTGGAGAATAATTAATAAGCATTTCTCTTTGAGCAGGGGGAGGGGTGCCAGGCTCCGCTAGAAGTCTCTGCCAAACCAAATGAGCCTACGAATCTCACAGACACGCTGTGAGTTAATGCCTATGTACAGATAAAATGGAGCTCTCTGAAAGGACTTTTCCAGCCTCTTCTCAGCTTGTGTTACATATTCTAAATGTAAATTGAATGCAAATACTTTGAGCTGTTCGCCACAAAGCAGTTTACAATCTCCTACACTAAATCTGACCCACTGGAAATTTAAGGGGCCATAGTAATGGTTCATATATTTCTTTCAAAACTAATTGGGTTACAACAGCGAAAAAGTCTGCCCCAATCTCTATGATTTCTTCTGCCTGTTTCATATTTATTTTCACAAATTTCTGGTTATAGTGTAATATTTCTAAGTTTTCAACTGGTCTCTTCCACTATCAAAGTTAATGAATGTGTTAACATTGCATTCAGTGAGAAAATGCGTAAGCTAGATGCGTGGCTCAAGTTCTAAATATTCTGCTAAGGTTTTTATCTTCAGATTGTTCAGGCTTATCCGCTTGCACTGAACCAGCGATAATAAGGTATCTTTCTTTCTGTCTTTGCTCTGGAAAGATAAAATTTGTCATTTCCTAGCATTATATCCAAGTGCAGCAAATTGCAAAACAAATGCATTACCTCTACATTATTTTGGGGGTGCAGTGTGTGTTAAATTCATTTTCAAAATCAGATTACAGGAGGTTAAATCTCATTCCCTAATTTGTGCCAACGAAATTGGCAAATCATCTTAACAAAGGGCCAAAGAATTATTGCCTTGATAATAATAGAAAATTTGAACTTGGCAGTTTTATAGATTGGCCCATGTCTAAAAAGCCTTAGTAAAGGTTGCTCTGCACCATCTCCAGTGGAGTGGTACTTCATAAAAGCAAACATTCATTTTGCCCACTAAAGGGGGTCTTGGCAAAGTAAAGGAGGGCATAGGCAACATGAAATTTAATCCATAGCTTTCCATCTACTGCACCCTACAGAGCCACAACCCAGGGAACCAGAAGAAAGAGATCAAAAGGCTTTAAAAATGTCAGGCAACAGGATCTTATTTAAATTATTAGGTGAGATGCCCTCTTGTTTTTAACAATAGCAAAACATACCACATAGTCTGTTTTGCTCTCTCCGTTTTATGCTGGTTTTGACAGGCTGATGCAAATTGCATATAGAAATTGTATTTCTGCTTTCCAGCATCTCTTTGGACAACATTTGAAAACATGTTTTTGTAAAACAATGTAATATTCAAAGGTATTCGAATCATGTAGAAGCTGGAGGATTTGTAACAGGTTCTTAACCAGTATTGACTGAAATAAAAGTAATTTGATGAAAAACCAGAAACCTGCGGCTGATAAGCACTTAGGGAATATAAGAAGGTTTATCTGTAATTCTGTTAAGTGATTCAACTTTAAGAATTACGCGTTTCCAATTCACATACATATGCTAAAAGTGTTTTTGAGTTTCCAACAATTGAAATCGTTAAAACCACATACATAAGAAGAGATTTTTTTCTTGTTATTTATGTTGGCTTTATTGCAGAAAGATAGATACTGTCCCAACCTGATGTCATACTGCAGAACAGTAAAACCTTTCTCAAGCTCTGTGTGTGACTTCTATGCTGCTAAAGCATTGTGCACATGAGCAGTCTCACTGACATCAGCAAAAGCAGGGCTGCACAATCTAATTCTTAAAATATGTCATGTACATATCAATTCTCGATGCTGGCATTTTTATCTCAGATTTTGTAAGGTGAAGCATATGGCCTGAATATGAGACTGGCTGAATATTAAACTGCTCTAGCTTACTGAGTAATTCACGTTTCTAAATCATATGAGTAGTGGATAGTGCTGATTTAATAAAGCACCAATCAGACAAGACTGATGTGCTTAAAATGAAAGAAATACAAATAAAAGGTCATCAATATACACATGATTAATGATCACACTTAAAAGCAGTTTTCACCATGCCTCCTAATCATGGATTTGCGTGTTTGTGTGTCTACATGTATGAAGGGGGGGCTGAAACGAGGGAAAAAAGATCTCTGCACCATTCTGTCTTCCTTACTTACGTTAATACCTTTGGGATTCTTTTACAGAATAACACAGATTTTGCAGATTAAGGAAAACAGGATGGGCTATTTTTAGGATTCAATTCATATGAAGCCATTTTCACTTACCTTTTAACAACTTCCTGATCTTTTTCTCACAAACTGTGTTGGCTGAAGGTAGATGGGCAGGGGACTGCAAAATTGAAGTGAGTGGGACTTGCATCCTTAGGGACTAAAAGCATCAAGAGACAAAACACATGTTGGAGAGGAGCAAGCTTAAATTCTGGGTGTAAAGGGCACTGGTCATACTGGATGACAGGCATTTCACATTCGGAATGACTTGCCATAGTGAGGTGTTTGCTAATGTGCTCGCTTCCTCTCGCATTGCCCCAGGTATCTGAGACAGTTCCTAGATGCAAACAGAGGGAGAGTCATTTATAACGTGACAGACTCATGCTAAGGCTGGCAGGGAATACTGTTAACCTCACAAGCCTTGATGTGACTGAAGAGGCTCGAGATCTGTATGGGAGACAAGTCTGAAAATTAACAGCCTCATTAATCAAATCACAATGTTTTGACAACTTCATGGTGTGTATGTAATCTATCCTGTATACAATTTGGCTAGGGCTTTTATGCAATGAAATGTTTTTTGCAATAATTTTATGTGAAAAGAGTCCACCCCACAGCACAATTACTGGATTTTATGCTGGTTATCAAAGGGTGAAAATGCATAATCATCTGAGATTCGAATAGAAAATACTGCCAGGATTATGAAGGAGGTAGCACATCTCCTTGTTTCCTATTCTGGTTAACTGACTGAAGTATAATCACCATCGTAATTTAGAAAGTCTGGGGGAAAGACGTCCAGCCTCTCACACCTGAGCTCAGGTACAGGAAATACCCCTCTTCAAAGAAGAAATCCTTTGAATCCATTTGCCCAATGTGTTTAGTCAAGAGTGAAGAAGTGTGGATAACCTGCTGGGGCACCCTGCCAGGACACACCAGAGAGTCTCCCTTAGATAACCAGTTCTCCAGAGCAGCAGGATGCTCAGCACAGGGTAATTCAGACCTATTCTGGTTCCCTCAGATGTCAGACAATTATTTTCTGCTTAAAAACAGACTCTCCCCCAAATTTTTTGTTCTTCAGACTCCTTGTAAGTACCCATTTTAAGGAGCTTAGGGATATGCAGTAGCCTCTTTCCACACCTAGGGATTTGTGCAGAAGGCTTATTAATACTTTGGAGTATTAATTGTGTAAATCCCTGCACATCTAGACAAGACTACATCCATGAGTATTTCTGGGTTATAAAGAAATGTTTTTACTTGTTATAATGTGCTTAGTAGAACAAGGTTTGATGTAGTGGTAAGAGTAGCAAAATGCCATGTTTCACTATGAACATTTTGAAACAGAAGCTCACAAAAAAAACACACAGTATTTGAAGTCTCTTTGTCCTTCTTGTTCATTGTCCATCTGCAAAGGTAAAAATTTTAAATCAAAGCTAAAAGGGTTAGGAGTAATAATGCAGAGCTGTCAACTAAATATGTCAATTTCAAAAGACTTATTAAATCACAAATTTAATGACAGTATCACTAGTACTGTAGCCATCTCAGTTCATCCAATGCCTTCAAACTCTTTCAGCGAAATATCAATATCTGACTTTCCAGACTGGGAAACTGAGGCACAGGGAAGTTTACTGACAGTTGGCCTCACTGAATAGCGATGGCATAGGAACAGAGCCTGTGCTTTCAGCCTCCCAGTCCAGTCTCTGCCCACTTTCTCCCATCATTTCCCATCTCCCTAAACTACCTCAGCCCCATCGTACTGAGGGCCGTCTAGGCTCACATTTGCTTGCATATGAAGCATGAAATCTCAACTCTTTCTTTAATGTCCTGGCTTTATGGCCCTGTTAGCTACTGTGTGAGCAGTACGGAGCTGTAACAGCACAGAAAGTTTACAGGTGACTAAACAGGACACTGGGCAGCATGGCCATCCTGCCCGATTCCCTTCCAGTGCTCCTGCCCTCCCAGCCAGTGGCTCTCATTAAAGCAGGATGACTCCCAGCTTCCAACCTGCCGCATGTTGGACATATGCATCCGTGCTGCAGTCAAAGACGTGACTGCGGCATCCATAATGGTTCCAAATCCTTACCCACTTAGTGACAAAGCTGCGGTGGCATAGGTTTTATTGTCCCCAGTAGGAACGTTCAGCACTGAACAGAGTCTATGACATTATTAGTACCTCAGCCAGTTAAATAAAAATAGTTCAGACATGTGTCCCTGCGTTGTAATCACATCTCCAAATGCAAGAATAGCAATTTTCAGTAGAGTTTATCACTGCTCTGAGCAACACTGTTAACAAGCAATATTGTTATTTTCCCAGAGCATAATGCTGCATAGAAACCTTACTCAGGTTCTTTCCAGCTGATACATCCTTTTGTTGCTGGCATGAGAGGCTGTTCCATCATCCTTATCCCTGTGGGGAAAAAAAGAGACAATCCTTCATCAGTTCTTCTCTTATCCCTCTGCTAGTTCTGATTTTTGTGAATTCCCGTGTGGAATTTTCACGGGAGAAGGGGCAAAGGTTTGATATATGTCTCAAAGTTGCTTGGCTGGGTTGGTTCCTACATTAGACGTGTGGGAATCAAGCAAGGGCAGAGGATACTTTGTGGTATCTGTTTGAGGGGAAATGTGCAGCAGTTGAGGAAAAGCTGAAATACGGGCTGTTATATGCCAAGTACATGAAAATTCAACTCACTGGAGCTGTTTCAGGAATCTGTTCATCTCAACATGTGTCGGTACTGTGAGTCAGGCAGGATTTTGCCTCAGCAATGGTCTGTTAGTCTCCTAACATCCCTTTGTTCAGAGGGGGAGAAAGGACTGGCTTTACAGCGCCCCTGAGACCAAATCCAGGTTAAAGCTAATGAGGAATGCGTACGTTTAATTTGTTAAAGGGTTTTTTCTGCATGTTTCAGGAAAGAGGGGGGATTATTACCATTTCACCCCTGTAATAAAAAACAGGATCCTGTATCTTGGAAATGTTTACAATGCAACAAAATGAGGTTATGTTACATTGTAAAATTTTAAAGGGGACTATGTGCTGACACCTAGCCTGGGCGGCATGGAACACATGAGCTGTTCAGACAGGAAGGGTTTGTATTTAAAAATTATGAAAATCACGTTTCAGTTTGAGAAAAACAAGTGCTCTTCACAAAAAGCTTGAGATTCCTGCAACTGCGTGTCCTCCCCCTGCCAGGTACCAGCTGTTTGTATTCAGAGTAGGGGATGAACACAGTGCGTGTGTCATCTGGCTCGAAGCTGGGTGTGATGTTGGTTATTTGGGTACCTTAGCGCTGAGGGAGCAAAACCGCAGGTTTCCCTTCCATCAGCATGCTACGAGGTGTCAGCGTCGGGCTGTACGGCTGGCAGAGGGAGGACGGCTCCAGCGGTGCCCCGTGCGACCTGCCGTGCGCCCCGGGAGCTGCACCCCCGCAGGCACAGCACGGGAGGGTTTGCAACAGAAGGATGGAGGCTACGCTGCCAAAAGGAGTCCCCAGTTCCTTCTGAGCAAGCCAGACATCTCTGTGAGCCAGCTCAGGGGGCTCAAAGTGAGGAAAGGGATGGGGCATTATCTCATTTCCTTCCCAGACTTCCTACTACTGTTTTGGGCAATTTATACCTTTAAGAATGCATAAGGCAAACAAAGCTTGTTCTCCCTAGTGTGCGAAAGGCTGCATTATTAAACCGCAAAGGAAAGCGTGGTGTTATCTCGCTCAGATTCTCTGCACGTACAAGAGAATCCGGCCCAAATATATTTCATGGCTTGTCTGTCTGGGTTAGCGTGCTGCTTGCCATGAGTGAGGGAGAGGAAAGAATCAATGCCTGATACCACAGGGTCTTATACAGATTGTTCTTGTATGCTTATCACTACTAAGTAGACAAACAAAAGTAAAAGCATTAATAGATACCTGACTAGAAGTGTAAACGAAACAAAAGCCATCAAATCAGGATTTTATCCATTTAATTGCAGAGTAGGTGTTTTCATCAGCCATGTAATGATTTATTGCCTTTCAAGGCTTATTTATTGTAATTGATTAATGAAGACTTATAGCAGCACTCTCTTAGGGGTAACACAAGGAAAGAAGGTGCAACACCATTTATATTTGCAATTCATTGAGTTACTACAGATCCCCTTGATATATCAGGTAAGACATTATTGTAGCTCCATGTCAGACTGTCCACTTCCCTGAGTAGAAAGCAAGGACAGAAGCCTGACCCATGAAATGCAGAAGACAAATCAACATCATTATCCGATGCTTTCTTGGACCTAGTAACAGCCCTTTCCTGAAGACTGTGTTTTTCTGGATCACAGTTGTCAAAGCAGCTAGCACAAGGTTGAGAGGGGGTGGTTCTAGGAGAACATTACTGCTGACCTCAAAAGCAGCAATTTCTGTGTGAGTGTGTTAGTCCTGACTTAGGTTTTGCACTGCTCTGATTCCAAAGGCAGGGGTCATCTCACAGCCATGCGGCTCCAAGCAAGATTTAGCCTTCACTAAGTATAGGTCCAAATGCTCAGCAGATTTAAGACAGTGTATCTCAAGAAGTTGCACTGATGAGGGAGGAAAAGGAAGTGTAAAGAAGACAAACTCGGTCCCATCTAATGAATACTTCCTTGACATTTGTGCAGCTCCCGCTGGGGATTTGAGCTGGTGCGCATGTATGCGGTATGGTCCCAATTACTGAAGCCCACGAGCTGTGTATGTGTTTGTGTTGCGTGTATGTTCATTACCCTGCTTGCTTTCACAAGTAAGTATTTAGTACCAGACGAAAACTACGCAAAATTCTTTAGCAGACACTTGTGAGTTCTGGCAGGTTTTCAACTTAGTTTTCCATTTTAAAATAGCATAGGCCGATCCGCCTCTGATGCAACTCCACTAAACTCTGTAAATTTGTACCAGGGATGATGCTGATCTGCTGTGCACGTTTTCCTTCCTGTAAGTCATTATCACATGCCTCTCTTTCTAAGAAAGACATTTTTATGAGAGGTGGATCACTGGGGTGGGTTTTTTTGTATGGCTGGTTTGCCCCATGCTCCAGCTATAATAATGCAGTTTCACTAGGCGCTGGGTCATACGGCTGACCTCAGCTAACAAGCTGTTCCTGTTTTTAGGCTACTGGGAATGTTTATTGGCCACTGTTTTCCTCCATTCTAAACACATAGTTATTTCTCAAGACCCATATAAATCATAAGGTCACAAAACTCATAAAAACTGTGACATTTTCTGTGATATAGGGTACAAACGAACTAACTTCAGGCTTAGCAGCTTTAAACATCCATGGTATATTTTATCATAATATAAATACATTCATTGAAGTTATATATACTTTTCAGTTCAAGGATACACACAATAAAATAGTAATAAAATTGCTCAATAGGACAAACTTTTATATACTGATGTTTCAGATTGGTACAGTTTAACTGTGAGCTCTATTACAAAAACAATGTACTGTAACTCTGTATAAGTTTAACAGAAATACCGATCTGTTTGCAATAAATGTTAAGTATTCACGTACTTTATAAGAAAATGATGCTGAGGATGCTATTGAATTTCCTAATGTAGATTTCAAGAGCCGAAACTCATGGGGAGGTCTGTACTAACATGCTGGATTGACACACTGATGTGTGCAAAACCCAACTACACCTATAAGGAAACATACTAAGTTATCAATAGGAGTTTTATTCATAATGTCTGTACTGAAATTGGACAACAAATTAATAGAAAAGCATTAGTAGCAATTACTATAATTACATTTGCATAGAGGTTTCCACTCTGCTTCCCTGTTCTCATTTGCTGTAGCTGGTTTGAAATGCACAGCTCCCAGGCTGAAAGTTTCCTAGGCTGCTCCTCTGTTTGAGAATGAACTTTGGAAAGAAACCGCTAAAAAAGATTCAGGTCCTTTTTTTTGTGCAAAGAGTATAAAAATATATACACAGAAACTCGCACACATACGTGCATACACATGTCCCTGTTGCAAAACAGAAGAAGAAGAACCGTGGGAGTTTTTCAGGCAGCTCTTCAGCCACACTTACTTACATCAGGAGGCTGAAATTTGAAAGCACCGTCCACAAGGAAATGTTCCTTGCGCTGTTCTTGTGAAATATCACTTAGATTTCACAAAGCCAGGGCTGCTTTAAAGTTGCCGGCTATGCATATTACTCATGCTGCTTAAGGGTTGTTTGTTGAAGTGGCAATGTACACAACCAAATGATTTTGTGCTGAGATAACGGCCCGCCAGGAAACACGCAGACATGGTAAGTGGGTTGATCTCCGAACTACAAATGCTTCTCATTCAGCTTTGTGTGCCTCCTGTGCCAAAGAGCCCTTCTAGATGCTATGGCCAGGCACTTTGTCTTTCCAAGTCTGTATTGTATGAAAGAAGTAAGGAGAGGTGGTTTTCAGCTTTAAGTGTTACAACAGACTGCTAAAGGTCTTCTCAGCATTATGAGAATATTTAGCTAGTGATGCCACACAATTCACACACTTTAAGACTCCATTTTCAATCCAGGAAAGCCTTGAAAGTTTTCATCACCTTTCTATAATTCAAACTTTTTTCCTTGGTGATAGTTTAAGAGAGTCTGCCCCCCTCCTCCCCTAAAACAAAGCACAGGAAAAGCCATAATACGTGTACATGATTAAACACTGACAAGTCAAAAGTTTCAACAACAAAGCTGTATTTTTTCCGATAACTCTGCTTGTTTGTATGTGCGGCTATATACAGGTTTTACGTACAGTCTCAGCAAAAATCAATCCACTCATTTACATGTGTCACACTTTCAGGCCCGGAAGACCCATAGCAATCATTGATATCAATACAGACTAGGTATGTGAAAACACTAATCCCACAGTGGATTTTTCACTTGGCCAACAGTCTGTCCAAAGGGAATGTGATGCAAAAATCAGAACAAAGGGAACAACACTGAGAAATATTGAGTTCCAAGTGCCTAACGCTGCATCCTTAATACTCTCTTAATATAGTTCCTAACTGGAAATAAATGAAAATACTCATCATTTTACTGCATTTACAGAGCTTCAGGACACAGTTGCCATGGAAGAAAATTGCCATAACTTGTGTTCTCAAGCTGATTCTTATGTCTGCAATTTCCTTTCTCCTTTAGCCTCTTTTGGTTTTGTTAATTGTGGGTGTTGCTCAGAGAGGTTGTAGACAGCCCACAAGGGACAAATATTTGAGTTTCAAAAGCGTGGAACTTATTTTATGTTCTGAACTTTCACAGTTTCTGTGAAAAGCTAACATCTACCTAATACTTTTAAAAGTCAAGTTCCTAAGGTTATGATTAATATACCACAGAGATCCCAACAGGATAATTACAAATTAATCAGCAGTTCAGAATTCCCAAGCGGAGTGCTATAAGGTTGCCATCACTTTAAACATTCCTTTTCTACTTTCATGGAAAGAAAAAGAAATCAGAAATTATTCTGGTCTTCGTTTGATACAACTCTGTTCTTTAGGCATTCGAGGAAGAAAACTTGAAGCTTCTATAACTTACCAATTAGGCAGGCTTTTTAGTGAAGTCAGCACTGTACGCTAACAGCACTAATCCAACCACGAGTCATTAAACTAGTTAGGCACATGAAAACAATGTTTAATGGATATAGAGACATACAGATAGTGTTGGACTCCTTGCAGCAGTGTGAGTGCGTGTGTATGCCTGAGTCTTTGTATGCAAGCAATTTAGTCTAGTTCTCCTACAGAAATCACACAAACGTATTTGTGAAACTGTGTGAGACTTTGCAGCCCCTTCTTCCAGTCATTCTATGGCTTAAGAACACTTCCAAGTTTTGAGCCTCTGTTAAGGAGCTTTATTCAAAACCCAGAGAAGCCATTAGGAATCTTTCTGTTATTTCAGGAGGAGCTAGACTGGGCTCTTATATTTAAAACCAGCTATCTAGGCTTTGTTCCTTGCTGTTCGCAAAATTTCTGGGAGACTGTTGGCACTCAGTCTCTCTCTTCTGTCTCCACATATGTAAAATGAGAATGACAACTTTACCTCAGAGGAATGTTGCAAAGCTTCACTTATAAACAGATTGGCATACTTGGATGAAGTTGCTCAACTAACGAGAAGTTTTCTGATTGATGGGCGTCTCCTGGGAGGTCATACAAACGAAAACAAAACTCTTAATTGAGTTTTTCAAAATAATATTTTTTGGCTTACGAGCACCTACTCTTACGCAAGATGACTGCTTCTGCCATCTTTTTTCTATCTCCTGTCACCTGGAATATCTTTCCGAATCTAACCATGTCAAATTAGTGGCTAAATACCAAACAAAGCCAAGGCATAAACCTCACACCTGAAATGTCCATATGAAAGAATATAAAGTTTAAGGTATAGTGAGTAATATGAAAATTACTTTTAATTTTCTTTTTCCAGTTTCTTAAGCCCTTAGCTGGCTCAATGTAGATAAAGTAACTATGAAAGAACCAGTAAAAATTAGACTGCATTTTATTTTGTGAAGAGCACTGGAAAGTTGGCAAGAGGTAAGATTTTGCAGTGAAATGGGGAGGTGAACAAGTTGTAAATGACTCTAATATCTTCCAGATGGCATATTTTACTCGGGAACTGAGTTTAGAGTAATTAGAGGCATGTGAATTTCCTATAAATACTAAACTTCACCCGTATGACACTAGAAAGCTCCTTCGTCTCTGAAGTCTTTAAACTGCTAAGTGTTTCTTTTTCCCCCACTTAAAGTGGAAGTCATGGATTTGTAAATTTGTCTTATTTGACAGACAGAAACCTTTTTCCATGAAAAGATAGCATTTTTGTATGCCAGAAAGTTATGAACTGAAGTTCCTTGCTGAAGAGGTTTAAAATTGAATGTTTCTTCCCAGAAGAGGTTTTCATTTTTATATACTGGGATCATTATATTATAATTTATTACTGTATGTGGCAAGCAGTGAAATCAGTGGAGTTTGCCCTGACTTCAAGATCAGACCTTTTCGTTGGTAAAATGATTTTTACAGATAGATATGCTGAAGACCTTAGCAGATGAATTTTGCTTTTACTTCCCCTAGGACATTGCAAAATGGCAAAACCTGCCCCACAACCTCGGATTCTTCTTCGCTTTCTGTATGACATTGTTACATTCATTCGCAGAATGAATCCTGGTGTTCACATTTCTGTTGAAGAGTTTTCCAGGTTTTATTTGGTGTAAATAGAATAGAACTAAATAAATACAAGGTAAAATATTCTGTCACCACTTGCACCCTCTTTGGCCATATATCAGTGTAAACTGGCTTAGATCCATTGACATAAGGGGGCTAATCTCATTTGCAGCAGCTAAAGATCTGTCTACTGTTCTCAGTGGAGCTGTATAGATAAAAGTGCAGATATAATCTTGCTTATTTCGTTCAGATCTTCAGTTCTGCCAGTCCCAGGTATTCAAAAGGCAGGAGCCAAACAACCAGAAGCATGTGATAAGATGAAGGATAATCAGATTTTAAAATAGTAGTGATTCTTTTTATTACTTCTGGGTTTTGAAGTTTTATTGGTTAAGGTATGTTGTATTTCAGATTCCTTTGTTCAGCAGAGAATTAAAAGCTTAATTTTAAAATGAAAGGGCAAATCCCAAAGCATTAGGTGATTCCAGAAACCAGTGTAATAACAAAACTGTTGCTACCGTTAGTCACAATCGAACTGGTACAGTGGGTAACTGTAGATCTTCATCAATGTCTTTGTTACATCTTTTGTCTTTTTCACTACAACATTGTCTTGTACTAAAATAGACCCTCACTAGTTCATTCTTAATGGAGACCCACTGTCAGTTAATGGCATTAGTAAATTACTGAACAGTGGCCAAATCCCAATGGCCTTATTCCCAGAAATCTCTTAGGTTGACAGGACCTTTGTATGAGTAACTTCAGTGAATTTTGGCCCTGGGTGAAGACCATAAAAACATCAGCTCACAAAAGACCAACGGAAACAAAGGCCCCCCAGACTGACAGGGATTTCAGTAAATTACAAATCGTTAATCGATTGCAAATTGCGTAATTAAATATCCAGCACTTTAGAGAACTGTGGGATTCAGATGATATGTTGTCTCCCGTAGAGGGCTTCATCTGCACCATGAATCCAGTACAAGCAAAACCAGTTTAAAAGCTTCCTTCCATGGGCACTCGCTCCCACCTCCCCCTTTCTCATGGTGTTTGCTCTGCCTGGCTGGTGGTAATTCAGCTGTATGTGTGTCCACACTCGGCGAAATGATCTGTTGGGCTTTTTAATTGATTTGAGAGAGAGACAGACCGAGAGAAAGGGAGAAAGAAAGAAGGAAGGCAGGAAAGAATAAAAAAAAGGTCCCTTCACTCATTCTGTCAAAGATAGATCCACACCAACAGTTGACTTGGCAGGATGGAGGAGGACTTCTCCTTTGGGAAGACCACAGTGTGTGATGGGAGCGAGAAACCAGGCAGGAATGCACCATGCAGGACCCCATGGCACCAAGCACGCTCGGAAGGGGATAAAAAAAGCCAAAAAACCCTGCAGTTCCTTGCAGTTCCCATGCATCCCAGTTCTCAAGGAGTGCCTGTGCCCTGCTTAGGCCTGGTGGCTAGCTGCCGACGCAGCCGTCATGCCGGATCCTCTGAGACCCACATGGTGCCTTAATCTCCATCAAGTTGTGTTTTGAGGGCCACAAATGGAGAGTTATATCCTCTCCATGTGGATACCTGCATGCACAGTCCAACTGCCAGGGAAGGCTGACGTGTCTCCATGGGAGGGGGCTGCCCCTCCAACACCCATGAGATGGGTCACTTTGCCCAGGTGGGGCACAGGAGGCCCTGGAGAGCAATCAGGCTGCACAGAGGCTTGGATGGAGAGCAACCCGACAGATGCTGAGGTTACAGGCAGAAAAACAGCCCATTCGGGGCTGTGCTTAATTTTTTTATTTTTAACACCGTGTACTTCTTTTTCTTGTTGCTAATAAACTGGGATTAAGGTTGGTGTCTCTCGAGTGCCTGCAGTTCTTAAGCTTTTAGCTCTGGGATACAGATTGCCTTGTGCCACAAGCACCGCAGTAAATCCCACACCGCTAACCCTCAGTCACTAACGGGGCACAAATCCATGGCGCAGAACAACTCGGAACTCTTTATTTAGATTTCCTCTTGCAATGCCTTCTGTTCAGCTAAAATGGAGCCTTACAAGGAATTAAAAAAAAAATCTTTATAAAATAAAGGCAAAAGAAAGATGCATACTAAGAAGCAAATTCTCAGAACCAAAGGTAGTCTGACCAGGGTGGATAATTTGTGTTGGGGAGACATTTAGCAGCTTGGTGGACGTGGAATCAGAGCGATGAAAGAAACAGAGGTAGAAAATCTTTTCATTCTAACAGGTGAATAACCAAAATACTCATAACCACCCTATAGATGCATACCATAGTAGGCTGCAGAAAAATATGGCATATTCAGATGTAAATTATATTTGTATATGCTTCACTGATTGTTTCATAAGGTAAAATGGCAGATATTTAGATTTCAGCTTAGTTCTGCATACGTCTTGGGAAGGAATTTTTTTAGGCAAAAGGCGTAATATCTCACTGCCCTAATAATAGGAAAATGTGTCGAAGTGGAGCGTAGCTTGGCAGAGGGCTGGCTCCAGCAGCAGGCAGGGCTTCCCAGACTTTTCACTTCACTTCCTGCAGTACAAGGTGCTATGGTGCACTTCAGGGGTCTCCAGCACGTTCAGAACTGAAACCAGACATAAGCACTGTTATCACCTACTAGAAACTGGAAATAGAAAATTCACCAAAATCTGTATTCTGCAGCTGTTTATGTTTTTCATTGCCTGGTGCTCATTTTATAGGTATTGCTTGGCCTTTTCCTTGGACCCATAACTTACGCTTTCCAAAATAAGAGCAAGTTTTTTGCAATGCCAGCAAGAATTCATAGAGGAATTCTAGAGTCCCTCATCTTTCCAGTGGGAATCTGTCCCAGACATTGTTCTACTGAACGATAAAATTAGGACCGTCTAGTAATGGCATGCTCAGGCCCGGGCTGGGAGGAGCGGGGGGAGCGTGCGAGCCCTGCAGTGCGTTTCAGCAGGCTCCCACCCGAGAGCCACGCACGGCCCTCGGTGCAAGGTGCAAACAGAACGTGATCAAAAATGAGATATCCAGAAAGAGTCAGACAAGCAAAAAGGGACCGCCATGAACATACCCACCAATTACCCCCAGCGTCTCCTGTTTCTGCACATGAACTCCTGCTCTCGTCTTTCACCTGAAACCGCACTCCATGGTTAGCGCCATGTTTATATTTACATCTATGTGCCATAAACCCTAAAGGACTATAACATTACGAGAAATATTTGCCACACCATTGGCAGCAGTAACTGAGCGAAGAATTGCCAAGTGGGAAATCCAAATTTGCAAACTCAGTATCCTGGGCTGCGCGCCAATACTGTCTGGGCGCTGCGGAGGTGACACATTCAGTCTCCTCACAGGGGTGCCACTGTGCCAACTGCATCCCTGGCACAGCATCTTCTCCTGACAAACTTATGGAGAAGAACTGCTACCAAGTCCAGAGGGAGATGCAAGCTGCTTTCTGAGCTTCCTTGGCAGCAGCTCCATTTGCAAGTTGTGACTGTACTTTCTCCTATTTACAAGAACAGTTGTTTGTGATACACTGTGGCCTCTGGTAGGATTTTGAAAAGTGCAAAAATGACAGAAGGACATTGGTTTTCAAGTATGAACTAGTAAAATCCAGAGTAATTTCATTTCCCTCAGAAAAAAATAATATAGATGCTCACTTATAGCAGCCCAGATATCAGATGCTGCCACCAGCGTGGGACAATCCAAATCTATTTGTTAGCTGACAAGTGAAAGACATGATTCTTAGAATATGAAGGTTGTAGGGCTGATCTCTAAAGTTTCCCCTGTTCAAATCGCACTTCGTACCTATTGTCTTACAGCCAAACTTCTTTTCCGTCTGTCAGTAATTTTTCAAAGCAAAGAAAAAAAAATTGAAAAATCCTCCAGTCTTCCACAGGGCTGCATGACCTATAACTTGCAAAATCCATTAGAAGACAGCCTTTTAGTAACCAAATTGTGTCATTTACAATTGCACAGCAGCCAGAAAGAGCACCATAAATTACAATTCTGTCACTATAAGGGACAAAAGAAAGGTGTGGGCAGGCTATTGCTATAAAGGAGGAAACCTGGGCGAGTGATAGAATTTAATTTGAATAATTTTTGCTGAATGTACTTCATATAATAGTAAAATTGGTACTTACAGGTTAATTATTTGTTTGGCTGTATCCAAAATACTTAGTAAGACTGTAAAAGATTGTTTATTTTTAAGACGTAGCAGAGTAAAAATACTGAATTCAAACCTTTGGGTTTTTTTTTTTCTTTTTTATACATGAAGTAAAAAAGCATGTAAAAATTTGCTTAGCATTTTTAGTTAAAATTTTTCACGTTATTTAATAATTCAGAAATAGGGTTCTTCTTGATATTCATTTGAAAAATTACCTACTGTGGAGGCCTGAGCAATGAATGGTGCCTGGGCAACCAGTGAAATAAAGTCATCATGGAGAGAAGAGCAAAGACTGTCACTCAGATGCTGTCGGTTTATGTGGTTACTCTTTCTCTTTAACAAGCAATTAATTATTCAGAGAAAGGTTGTCTTGTTAAAAATTCTCAACATTCATTTTTTCCCGGAAGTATAAAAACTAGCAGCCTGCATTCCTGAGTGCTTCCAATAGGTTTTGCAGGGAACCCAGAGCTGGTATTCTTAAGGACATTTCTAAAGGAAAAAAAAAAATAAACCCACAAACCAAAAAAACCCAATTCTGAGGTCCTTTTACAACTCTCCTCTCAAATTTCAAATCCTGTTATACATATGTCATAAAGAAATTACAGAAAGAAGTCTTAATTTTTAAAAACTGCAGGTTATGTAAAGTATCTGTAACAGTGTCTCAGAAATGCACTTTTCCACTTTGTGTTTCCACCAATCTGCAACGGGGCAGCGAAGCTAACTAGCTGAGCAATTGCTACTGGAAAAATCAAATACATAGGAGGAAACGCAGTTAACACAATATTTCACATATGTTAATGCTTACAGTTCCATCAGTGTCAGCTTTATTTTCTACTTGATATACACCAAAGCTGGCACAGAATTTTAACTGATGAGGTAATGTCATTTTTAATTTAAGGAGACTTAAGCCGTCCACTTTAACTAGTGATATCATCTTTGCAGTTGTCTCGCGGGGCTTCATGTAAACATAAGTAATGTGCCCTGGACGGTTTGGAGCAGGGTTGTTAAAAATGACATTGGTCATCATGAAGACATTTTTTTCCTTTGATCTCTTTAAAAATGTCAGGCACACTTTATTGTCCTGTCACTTTTAGCTCTTCCTTGTATATTAATATGCTCGGAAATTTTCAGGGAACATAACAGTAGAATAAAGGTCTAAACCAATTAATGGCAACAATTTTAATGTCGGTCGTGGTAGGATAATGAAAAGTAAATGAGATTGTCTGGCTAACAGCAACTTGTTAAATAAACCGGCAGCAGGGCTGAGACACGAAGACGCAGGGGCAGAGAAAAGCCTTTTGCCGCAGTCCAAAAGAGGCTCAGAGCACAATCCAGGCTCCAAATGCCACCACCTTTTCGTAAAAGATTAAACTGATTCTACAAATTGCGTCTGCTCCTCCTTCCCGTCCGGGGTCGAGTGAAATCATCTGCTAATAAAACTTAAAAGCAGACCTGTCTCCGCACCTGCAGCTTCTGCCTCCCCATGGCTTGTATTCTGCCTTCTCTCTGCTGTCTGGGTGCACGGAGCTGCTGGGCTCTCCTCCGCCCCCCGCAACCCAACCCGCCCCACCAAGCCCTGCACATTGGCATCTCTGGTGACAGGGCTGAGGAGCCCCAACATGACTGCTCCTCCCAGACAAACCTTTACCATCAATCATTACTGCGTTAGTATATGCTTTCCCTTATAAATGGAAATTCCTCCTTATCAGTTCCTCCTTAGGAATGAAGCAAGGAACCAGGGGAGGGTTTAGGCCAGCCTGTTCAGTAATCACGCGCTCTACAAGTACGAATATTATAATGTGCACTTCTTGATTCAAATACCTAAGCAAAGATGATTTCTAATGAAACAAGTTCTGTCTGAGAAAAACCAAGTGCTGTGACTGGCGGGTGGACTTTGTGATTTGCTCAAAACTATTTGTCCAGCTAACAAGGAAAATAACAGATTTTTCTACCGCTGATCTGAAACATGGTGGAGTTTTGAATAAAATCGGATGTTTAGGGATTTATTTATTATTCTGTGGACATATGTTTGGAGGACAGCATATGGAAATCAAAGTATTGTTCATAAAGAGCTCCAGCCAAAAAGACATTTTTGAATTCATAACAGAACTTCACAGTTTGAAAAGAATGCTATGCATTATGTATTGATAACAACACTACACAGACAAAGGAACACAATTTAATAATACAGAATTGTGCTCATGAGATTTCCTTTTTTTTTGTTAATTGGTTACTTTAGCTGACATTGTCTGCAAGCATAATGGACACCATTCTTCCTAATAGTTCCATGTTGCCAGATGATGTCTACAGACATAATGTAGTCCATTTTAATTATTTCATTTTGCTTACATCTTTCAGCATAATGCATTTTCCAAGCAAGCTAGCATTTTTCTTGATTATCTATGTTGTGTTATGGTTTCTAAATTAATTAGGTCTCCTTCTTTCCTGGAAGTTAAAAGTTTCTTCCTTCCATTTATCTACCAGGTATGATTATGTTGAAGTGATTGATGGAGATAATGCTGAAGGACGCTTATGGGGAAAGTACTGTGGAAAAATTGCTCCCCCTCCTTTAGTGTCTTCAGGACCATATCTTTTTATTAAATTTGTTTCCGACTATGAGACACACGGAGCAGGATTTTCTATACGCTATGAAGTTTTCAAAAGAGGTGAGAAACGATTCATTGTTATATAGTTCATAACCTGTGATTTTTTGCTTTCATTCACCGTAATTCTTTGGGATGGAGGGAATACATGAAAATGCTTGAAAGGGAAAATGGTATCAGGCTTGTCATTCTAAGGCGGGGCATGTATTAGTGGGTGTAAATCATTATGAATCAAATGGGTCAGCTGCATCTGAGGATTGACTCCTCTGGGTGTAATGTGATAGTCTTCATCAGCTGTTTGTTTTGACCTTCTTAAAACCATTAGCTTTCTTCCTTTTTTTTTTTTTTTGGTGATAATAATTACTGTATGATTTACAATGTTACTGCCTTAACACCATTGTAACCTTCTGAGTCCCTGACTTATTTTGGTTAGTGTTTTGTTCTGCGTTCCCGAGAGATGGCTGTGGGTTCAGAAAGGGCCAGAGTACACGTGGGCAGCAGATGATGGGGTTGGTTTTTTTTTGCTTTCACAAATCATGTTTGGGAGGTAAAGGAGAGGAGAAGCTCACACTGTTCACAGGCATGACCTGCTGGATGCTTGTTACCAGGGGCTCAGTGCCGGTGAGCACAGGTAGCTCTGTGTGGGGCACAGAGAAAGCCCAGAAGAACAAATAGTCCAGAATTAACCAGACCTATAGACAGTCCCTCTTTCAAAACTGTCTTTCCGAGTCAGAATCTAGAAGGGGAGTAAGATCTCTTTTTTTGGCATACACCTTCCCTATACCTGGATGGAGATAAATAATTCCTATATTCCATGCCTGGATAATACAGGACCAAAGCTCATAATATATAAAAAGGCAATAAGCTTAACTTTATAGAAAAGAAAAAAAAAAAAAAAAGACTTCACCATCAATGTTTAGGGTCATATTTACAGAAGCAGCTCAAAACTCCAGATTTACGATGCACACCACTCCCAGACAGTGCCCCATTTTCAGAACCAGTTCAAGTCCCTTTTACGCACCTAAACCAGAGCTGGCTTTTCAGCTGCGTTCAGCACGCGCGCTTGGTGGCAGCTGTACTGTTAATGAGGAGAAGCACGGTAGTGAAGTCTCTTTTCTATTGCATGCTCTTGCTGCTGCGCACAGTGCTAATTGGGGCCACAGACCTCTTGTTCACCATCTTCCCTGTCTGTAAATCCACTCTTGGATCCCAGAAATTCTTTTGGTGACCTGCAGGGTCACATTTTTTGAAAGAACTCAGCATCCAAATGACACCAAGCTTTCCTGAAAAAATATCTCTATTTATTTTGGTGTCTTTAGGAGGCTAAATTCTTGAAACTGTGTCCCGAAGTTTCTCAGTGCTTATATGTACAGTACCATCTTTTGTAAAGAACAAGGCTGAAATACAAGAACAAGTGAAAGAACGACCTGTGAAACAATCTATTTTAGCAACTGAGCGTTTGCAGGAAAAAAGCTTTTATTTATTTCCTAACAGTGTAGTGGCAACTCAGAGCTCTGACAGGAATGTTGTGTTTATTTCCTTGTGTGGTCATTTACATCTCTCAGTGATACACATTAACCATGTTAAGATGGCATTATGAATGTGATTTTATATGCACAGAAGTCAGAAAACTCAGAATTATGGCTCCCAAAGCAACTTTAACTCTAGTTCATTCCACATAAACTGTATATTAAGGCAGGAAAGTTATCACCAGGTACAGTGTTAGAAATGCTGTGTGTACACAAAGGATACAAGTTATAGTTGCTGTGGGAACCCAGCCCTTTTTAACTTTTGAGTTAATGCATATATGCTATTCCAAATTTACATTTTAATTTCTGTACCGAATAAAGCTGACCAGTTTACCCTGTTACGCAGGTGAAGCTCAGTTGCTCGCACCAGACTAATATGCTTCATTATAGCATATTCACAACTTAGCTCATCATTTTCCAGGTATAAGAAGTATTAAAATGATCCCAAGCCCAAGGTCCTGTGGTGCTGACCTGAAGGCTGATCTGCATTCCAGCACACAGTATATTTTTGCCCATTATTCCTGTGAGAGCATCCTTATTTTTTGAAAAGAAAAACTGCATTACACTACCTGTGTCCTAAGCTGAATTCTAAACCTGAAGCTTAAAATGCCAAACACCATGGAAATTGTAAGGAGAGACCAGCATATGTAATGACTGCGATAGATGGGCTTTGAGAGTAGGAACTGCTTTTACTTCTCATCCAGCTCCTTAGCCAGAAAAACACTGAAGAAGTTGAATTCCAGACTAAAACCTTAAAGCCATATTGCCCAATGTTTAGCCCATCTGAAATGTCCATCATTTTGGCTCGGGCAGCCAGCCTGTCTGAGGATGGATGAGTAGTCTATTCACTAGAAGAGGATCTACGCGGTTCACACTCAACATTCCTAACTGTAGTCGAGTAAATTTATGGTGTAAACTGAAAGAAAAGACAGTGTCAACCAGGAAGACAAATGCTTTTCTGGCTCAGTGACACCTGCAGAAAGCAAGTGAAATTATCTCCAGTGCCATCTCTTTCTCTTTCTTTGCTCTCTCTTTTGCCTCCTCTCTCTCTTTCCTTCAGTTCAACTCTCTTCCTTTATTTCATTCACATGCCCGCATGTAGTTTCTCCACCTCACAAGTACCTATTCTGTCCAGTCTCTGCTGAAACCTTTCCTGGCAATTTTCCGTGAACATCACCCCACGGCGCTCCTCATAGCCTTAGTCCTTCCTGGAGTTCCTTCCTTCACAGTGTCAATAAAGGGTCAAAATCTGCGGAGGGCACTTCAGTGAGGCAGCTCTTCTGAAAACAGTTTTTGTTTCTTGCACCAGATTGACTTGAACATGTTTAAAATAAAGCAAGCTGGTATTGAGATACCATGTGTGAGCGTAAGGAGCCTGACGATTGTGCACTCACAGAGCCAGGATCTGGCTGTATTTAATAAAGCAATAATGATTCTGGCTTGCATTTTATATTGCATCTTTTATTGGATTCCAAGAGGAGTACAGAGCACTTTATGCTATGAATGGCATAGCAAAGCTATTTTATCCTGGAACAGCAGCTACTGGTGGGAGTGAGGAGCAACACCAGAATATAACCCTCCTATACATGACAAGGAGACGAGGGAATGACAGGGAGAGAAGAGAAAATATCCAACTAATGTGTAAGGGGGCGATTTAATTATAGGCAAAATGTAATTTCCCAAATTGGAATGGGTCAGGTTACGTGACCATTAATATCTACATCTTCCAAAATATGCCATGAAGTGCTCTGAATATTGATGTGGTAGCTCAAGCGTTTCCTCTCAGTGTCTGTTGAAGGACAAAAATACCTGAACCGACTAAATTCATTTAGACCTCTCTCTCGCATGCTGAATTTAGCTGGGAGGTGGCCAAATCTGTGGGGGGTAATATGTTTGGCACATTCACAAGGAAAACATGTTCTATGGTGAAATAAGAGTATTCATATATGCAACCAGCCAGACTGTTTTCCTTCAATGATCTGTGTTAAGCATTGGAAATCTTCTAAGGCTCCTGACTACAGTCTCTAAGGATGCAGGGCATCCTCATCCAAATTGAAACCTCGCGCACACTCATCCTCCACCACAACTCTGTCGCCTGTGCCCTGCCTATACTCCCTGTCCGAAGACCTTCATCTCAGCCATCCTACCCAAACTCCCCAGGCCAGCTGCTAACCACCAGTGCCCCAAATCCTGTAAATCACTTTCCATTAAATCGAGAGCGTCGAAAGTCAGAGAGGGAGGGGTACCTGTGCTGACCCCATGGGAGGATGTGTAGGTAGTGCCTGCGGCTGACTCTCAGCACACCTGCAGATGTGGGATCCACGGAGACGATTCCTAAGGGACCTAAATAAAGGAGAAATGTGACCTGTCAACAAGAGAGGAGCTCCAGTTTTAGTCCCCTGTATTCACAAAGGCAAATCCAGTGATCTGGCCTTTTATACCCTTGCTTCTTTACTGCCACTTTCCTGCTCCACCAAAAGCAGTGTTTGGAGCATCCCATTATGCCACGGTGGGGACATTGGGGAAAGCTGGTGTGTCAACATTGACATTAGGTGACTTCTAGCAACACGGCCTGTAATCACACAGTTTATCATGCCTGCACTAACAGCAACATTTTACTGGTGCACCTGTGTCAACACCACTCAGAATGAGTCACTCACCCTTGGTACATGTACGAATTACCTTTCACATTTAGTTTGTCAAGGAGGCATAGGTCACATCTGGCAGAGTTACTGAGTCAGTGCTCCAGGAATCTGAAACCACTACTCCCTCTACTGAATTCACTCACCCGCTTTTGTAAAAAATTCTATTTCACCAATAAAAGCCTGTCAGCCATAAGATTTAAAGATTTGAGCTTGAAGGGGCTATAATTATTTCTCTAGGGCTCTGTCGAGATTTCTGCAGCTTACACTTTCATTGTTCCCACATGACTTTGTATTTGTCATAATTTTTTCTAGAGCTGGTACAAGTTTTCATATTGTTCCATACAAATTGAAAATTGGAGATCAGACAGTATATGCGAATTGCGCTTTAAAACCTGACTATCAATAATAGGAACAAGCTGGCTGAATGATTAATACAGCGATTAAAATGAGGTGTTTCATTGAAAAGCCACCTTTGCTGCTGGAGAGACAATACGACCTAATTGGTTTTCCAGCTAACTACTTTGTTTAGTAGCATAGTGTTAACCCAGGTGATTTTTCTCTTTCTCTTACAGGACCTGAATGTTCCAGAAACTTTACTTCATCGAGTGGAGTGATAAAGTCCCCTGGATTCCCTGAAAAATATCCCAATAGCCTTGAATGCACTTACATTATCTTTGCACCAAAGATGTCAGAGATTATACTGGAATTTGAAAGCTTTGAGCTAGAACCTGATTCAAATACTCCAGGGGGAGTGTTCTGTCGCTATGACCGATTGGAAATCTGGGATGGATTCCCTGATGGTAAGAGAAAAATGGACTGTGATATGCATAACCATTACTCTGAAGTGGGCTGCAGAAGGCATATTCTCATTTTTTTAAATGTCAGAGTAGAGAGGTTCTTGCTAGATTTATGTGAAAAGAGTCGAATTAAAGAGAAATGGGGAAAATGCTCTGTAAATTCATTCAGTAAAGCATATCACAGTGTGAATGATTTTTTTTATGAAATATGTTTAAATTTGAACAGTTGGCTTGGGGAAAACCTCTATTTTTAGAGGGAATATGTGATGGATGTCCTACACTAAAATAAATTAAATATGAAGCCTTATAGTGGATCCTCAAACTTTCACAGCTAACACGGGTATTGTCCAGAGATTTCCAACAACTTGCACAAACTGGACTTCAGGTACTAACCTTGCAGCTTGAGGAGGAACCAGGGTACAGACCAGGTGTCAAAGCAGAGAATTTCTTTACCGGGGAAAATGCGGTGTCTATACAATTGAAATCATAGTGACGAAATGATTACCCAGGTCAGTAAACAGTCGTTGAGTTATTCATTCAAGTGGCTTCGGTGACCAGGCACTGCAGGGTTTCCTCCGCTATAGTGCTCTCTCTTCCAGCAGTATAAGCAAATCCAAAGGTTTTAGTTTAATTTGTTAATTTGTAATCTCTGATTAGCTGGGCACATGTGTCAGGGTGGGTGTGTTGGGTACCCTTCTGGAACTTACTTCTCTGCCATCCCAGTAATTTTCCACTTAGTTGTTGACCACACGTGACCTTGTGCAAATTCACTGTGTGCATAGCTAGATATTAGCTAAGCCTATAGAGCCAGCGAGCCCTCATTTCACCCTCCACCCAGCCTCATAGCCCTGCTTTACACTGAGACTGAAGAACGGAATAGCTGCATGGTTTCTCTATGTTTTTTCATATATGGCAATGTGTCTGAAAGATGCAAGCCCCCTCCAGGCAGGGCAGCCATGTACCAGTTCTCCAAGGACTCCAGCTCGATAAGCTGCAGCTCCAGCCTAAAAGGGACTGTTCAAGCTGAATGCCGAAACTTTAGGGTGCCCAGACACCTACAAACTGTGCAAACAGCTGTGTAAAAGTGTTTGTTTGTGATGCCTTTTTCACTGTTTCTACGTATGGCATAAGCTGATAAAGAGAAGCATCTTGAAGCTGTCCTTTTTCTTCTTAATTTTGCAACTTGTAGCAAAATTCAGTGGCTGAGAATTTATGTTGTATGTGTCGGGCACTAATTACAGCTATTTCAGTTTTCCACTGGTGTGATAACCCATATTAATAGATATTTTCTTTGCTTTTATGAACAGAAGTGGCAGTTTCTGCAAACTGCTAATCCTACATTAATATTTCATTTAAATGAAAACGTATAACTTAAGGAACATATCTTAATAACACATTTAAACTTGCCTGTTTTCATACGTAAATCCCCAATATAATTTTAATTAAAGCTTTTATTAATGCTACAGTAAATAGGTATGTGCTTTTTAACGTATATTTGTTTTTCCTTTTTGTTTTATGCTTAATGGGTTTATCATGGCTCTTTTCAATCCACTCCAATAAATAGTGAAGAAAGAGCCATAACAGTAGCCGAAAAACTGTGTAGTATTTAATGCCTCAGTTAGAAACACTGTATTGTAACACTACAATAATGATGTCTGGAACATTTAATAATAGGTTTATTTGTGTATAGGCCAAATCTTTCCAAGCTGAATTCCTGTAGAACTTGCATTTAAACTGACATGTGAAAAGATGATCCAATCAATCAATTTATGTGTAATATTACCAAAAAGAAATGCATTATTGTTAGTGTCAGAGGGTTTCAAAGCGGTAATTTCCTGGTTCAAGAAAGTGACTGAGCCACACTGAAGAGCAATTAACAACAGGCATTACCAGCCTTCCAATTCCCGCACAAACTGTCTAAAGCCAAAATGATCCTGACATCCAATAAGGGTGTTTACATGTTTGTAAATATTCCACTGAATTTGTAGACTAGAAAGGAATGTTTCCTAGATACAAACTACTGGAGGCTGCGTCCGCTGTAGGGAAATGTTTGCTGCATCATTTCACTGTGGGACGATCCTTAGCCAGCAGTCAGTCTCTCTTGCTCAGCTTAACACAGCGAAGGCAGAGAGGACGTGATTGCTTCTCTGTAAATGCATCACAGGATGGGTCCCTGGGAGAAAGAAGAAATATTTTAACTGAAGAGCAAAGCTGACACAGGAAACCGCCGGCCACAAACTGAAGATAGAAATGAAAAGTTTCTAGATATCAAAAAGAGAGCATCCAGATAATCTTGCAAAAAAATAAAAGGAGAAAGGAAAGCAAAATAAATCTGACTTGCGTGCACATGGAAGCAATAAATTTCTGAAAAATATTAGACAGTACCATTTCCTTTGATGAAGGGGGGTTCACCTAGGGTGAGTCTTTCAGCCATTTGTCCATTTCCCTTTAATCCAAGAAAAAGTATTTTGATGCTGCATCTACACTATTAACTGACATGGGGCCAAGGCATGGTTGTGTGTATTTCTTAATTGCTGGCATGCTCCCTTGCACAATTTTAGCTCATGTCAGCTTGCGCTTTGCCCAGCAATTCCTAAACATGGCTTAGAAGACAGCAAAAGCCGGGGTTCATTCCCAACAGGCAGGTTGGACACGACCATCCTGCTTCAGAGGGAAGAGCCCTATGGGAACGAGCTGTGTCACGCTCTTAGTCTGGTGCCAGGATCAGTCTCAGGCCGCTGGCCGCAGGTCTGGAGGGTGGTCCCTGGCCTGCACTGTTTACTAATGCAGATATAGCCATAAAAAGGGAAGCTATTTTGCTTTGTTGTACTGCATTGCTGCTCACAAGCCCACTTGTGTTAGAGGTTAAAGCCCCCATTGCACTAATCCAGTAGAAGGATTTTTTACATGTTTGGAAAAATGTATATCCTTCAGTTCAAACCTTTGTTCCACAGCAACACAGCTGTGGTTTGCCGGGATGATGGCGGTATTTTAGTAGGACACAGAGACAGTTTGATGTAAAATAGTTGCGGACACAACCAGGGCAGAATTAGGTGGACACCCCCCTGAACATGCTGCTCTCACCCAGCTCTGGAAACCAGGCGTCGGTGTTGGAACCAGGCACTGTCAGCCCCCCCGTTCTCAGCAGAGAACAGCACTCCGCTCTGATCTTTCGCAGACATCTACTTTAGGGCACAGTTAATGGACCTCTGGAGGTTCTTATCTCATTGACTGTACTGGGAGCTATGGATTAGTAACTCAGACATAAACTTTAGATACCGAAGTTAGAGCAGATGAAACCCAACATAAGTGGAAAATGTTTTCACTGTAGAATTTGATCAGCTACAGTCGCTAGAGAACGGCAGCAAATCACTTTGCTGTTTTCTACAGCTGTGATTCTTCTTTTCCTTCCTCCTCAGAAAGCAGAAAAACAAGAGAAATGTTCTCTTAAACAAATTGTAACAATGATGTTTAAAAGAATATGTCAAAATCATTATGCTTCCATTTACATTTTGCTTCTACATAATTGCCGATTTTCTGATGGAAAACAATTTTCTATTAAACAATTTGCCAGCAACTGTAGCAGTCATTCACAGAGGCGTTAATGCTGAAACGCTCTGTCATGATCACAGAGTCCTCAGCCTACCTGGTTGTTCATTTAGTGGACTGAATCTGGCAAGTACTATCTGCTGAGTACTTGGATCTTGATTCTGCAAAACACGTGCTTATCCTTGAAGCATGTGAGCAGTTAGATTGACTTCAAAAGGAATTTACTGAGGACACTTCTGGGTCTGAAGTTAAACACTAGTGTAAGTGTTTTGCTGGTTCAGGAGGGGAATGGTAGGCATTCAGGAATGCCTCAAACTGGCATTTTGTTTCTGCATAGCTGCATGCCAAGGGCCCCCTTTGGTCTCTTCTTTAAAACAAAGCAACAAGTGAAACAAACCCTGATGGAGAATATTTGGGAACTACAGACGCACGTTGCAAATATTGTGCAGAAAAGGGGCCATGGTTTGAAGGAGGTAACAGGTGGAGTTAGAGCAGGAAAGTGAGTATGTCACAGAATAGAAATATGTGATTTTGCATGAATAAACGAGACACCAAAAACATCCTTGCCCAAGGCACAAATATACCTCAGCCAGCCTCAGCTGAGAAGAGTCCATTGATGACTTTGAAGAAAAATAGCCCACTCAAAACCAGGACTAGCTTAAGTGATGAATTGCACATATTCATCATGCAGCTCTCTTTGAAGCTCTATAGACTGTCTACTAGGGGCTCAAAAGTAATTTAAAGAAGTTTACATATGGTTTGAGAACCGCAGGCTAAGCATTGCTGCTTCAGTCAATACCACAAGAGCTTCCACTGAATTACAGAGCAAAACAGAATGCTTTACTTCAGTCGTTAACATCAGTGCAAATGAAGGTTGCTATTAATCTAGGTGTGTTGCTCCTCTGTTGTGATTGCTTTCTACACTCTTGTGAGAAGCTGTTAAGATATAAGAGTATACACAAGCCCAGCGTAGGTGACTACTGGACTGGGAGGATGGGATTCATGTTTCAGTTCTTTTCTCTTTAGCACCCTAAATTGTGTGCAAATGTTCTGTCAATAACAATCATGTGATGCTGTAAAAATACTGTTCGCAGCACACCAACACACTTTTAAAGACCAGCTTTAAAATTCAGTAAAATGGCTAGCTAACATAAAATTTCCTTTAATATTTTAGAAGTTTGATATACCATTTTTTTTTGCTTGTGTTTTGTTTAGTTTTTTTTTAACTGATTTCCAAAAGCCAAGATTTCAACCGGATGTGCAAATGTGTATTTCAATAAGTCTCAAAATTTCCTGGTATGGATACTCTTTGTCCAGAAGGGCAAACAATAGAAAAGAAAAGAACAATTAGTAAGGATAAGGTTTCTGCTTAGTCTGAAACCACCAGCCATATTCTATATGTTCCACACTCAGACCTTCAAATGTACATATTAAGAGTAATCAAGGATTTATTCAAGTTCTAGAATTAGACTCTGCATTTTGGTAAAAGTTTGCAAAACAGGTTTCTTAGTTGCCCTTCTGTCTTTTACCTTGAAAGTTACTCAGTTTTCCACTATATCATACTATGCCAGTGGAAAGAGGTCCCAGAAATAACTACAGCATGGGCAGTCAAGTGAAGTAGCTGGCTCACCAAGGTGTCTCTGTTCTGCGGATGATGTAGAAGTGTCCTTAAGTGAGGAAATTTCCAAGTGACTCATATTTGGAGTAAACCTTCCTGGGGGATGTTGACAAAGCAATGTGATGGTCTACAGGTAGAGGCTGCAAAGAGCTTTCTGGGACTAATGACTTTTCAGCACCTGCCCCCCTAAAATTCCCATTTGGAACTGTATATGTTCTTTTATGAAAGTCCATCTCAGTTCATAAGGAAGGGTCAGGAAGATGGTTTAAAAAAAAGCAGTGGCATAGTCTGCCTAAGCAGACAGCAGTATCAGCCCCTGAATGACTGCTCAGATGGTGTTCCCCACACAGCATTTATTTGATGTGGTGACAACTGAAACATTTGTCATTGAAAAGTTTTCAAGACTTGAAAGGAAGAAGGAACTTTGTGTTAGCTATTTATGTAAGAAGAACAAGAATCTCTATTTCATCCATTTCTGCTGAGATCAATACCGTATTAGCTCAGTAGGCTAAGGTTTACACGTTGTGCAAAAAAAATTCAATACCTCTTTGTGTCATGTTCTACAAGTTTTTGGCTCTTTCATCTACACAGCTAGCAAAGGGAATAGTACTGTGATAGCAGGGCCAATCTGTAGAAGACCAAAATGCAGAATCACTAAATATGTCTTAAAAATTATAAACCAGTGAGTCATGGGGAATCTTAAAGCCTGTCTGCTTTAAACAAAGTTCTCTTCTGTTTGTCATTTCAAAGAGGCTTCCCTACAGGAAATGGGAGGAGGGAGGCTCAGAGTGCCATAACGTGGTTGGCCTTACCCTCCTTATTTTCTTGCAGTTCAGAGCAACATCAGCAGCCATAATGTTGAAAGGCCATCACGGCAAAGAGCAGGATCAGAACTGTTTGCACATAGAAAATGCAATGAAAAAAAAACCAACAAACCTGCAGCAATTGGAGTGGGGGCATTATTTTGTGGTTTTATAAAGACACTAATGGTAACAGTCTCAAACAACTTTCTCACTCCATATAATAAAACCGTAAAGCTTTAGTGATTTCTAGGACGAGGAAGAATTCAACTCATATCCTCTGTAGGGTGTTTCATTCTATCGATACTGCATTGACCAGCCCTGGTGGAAAAGGGCTGAACTGGCAGGTATTTTAAATGCCATGGGATTGCCAAGGCAACTGAAGACTAACTATGGCCAGAATACGGATAGAAAAGCACATGCTGGCAGCAAGAGCTATAACATCTGAGCTCCCTCTTTCTGGCAACTCTAGGGCCTTACAGAAATGTGTAGCTTACATAATAAAGTTATTCCAAGCTGGAACTGTTTTACTTGTTGGAAAATGCCAATAAATGACTACAAAATTATGTTAGCTGAGGATTTTCATTGAACTGTGAATAATTAGGATATATAAACATTTTATATTTTAAACCGAAAGTGAAATGGACTTCCTAGAGAAATGACAAGGTGTTAATTTAAGCCTGGAAAGCCAGTGGTGTAAGCATTAGAATGACGTCTTATGATTATTTTCATGATTGACTCCATGGATGGGTTTTAGCATTATCTTTTCTTATTGTTTGTAAGCACAGATGTACCACTATTCAACAGCCTGGGGACCTATCTGTAGGGAATGCTCAAGTGCTAGAAGGCTACATATGTTGGTTGTGAATTGAGTAGCTTAATTAAGGAAAAAGATTATCTCACTGCACGGGAAATCCAGAAAAATATCGGAAACTGGTTTATACATTATTAACACTGAGGCAGATCATGTGTGTGTGTTTATGTGTGTGTTCTGTGGCATGGAGATATACTTAAGAAATCCTTGCTCTTTTGAAAGGATTAAGATTTTCCTCCTGAATTCTTTTACAGCGTTCTTTAATATTGAGCATATGGGCAAAAGATCCGTGAGGGTGTGCTGAAAGCCTAAGTAGGAGGGGATAAAGAGTCATTGGTCATAGCCCCAATATGACTGCAAAAATGTTTTTTCCAAGTTCACTATAAAATTAACAGATTATCTGCAGTATTGAGCATAAATCTTGGAAGGTGATGTTTGAACTCCTATTCCCAGAGCGTCTTGTAGACTGAGTGGGCAAATCAGGACATTCGGATTTCCTTGTCATAAATAGGTGCTTCAATCACACTTTGGAAAATACTTCTGGTGTTTTGTACCTGTAATTTTGTGCATGGTTGCCCTCTCTGCACAGTTTAAAGGACACTTTTTGAAATCCTGGTTCTTTACATTTTCAGAGGTTTATGGAGGGCTGTCTGGAGCATTTTAGAAGTAAGATTACTAGGGCAGGATAAGCCATTTATTGTTCGCCACTAAGTTATTGATGATATTGTGATTTTGAACTGTTGTAGAGGTTCACTATTTCCTGCTGAGGGACTCTCTTTAAGTCGCTATTGTAGTGGCATCTATTGTTGTAGTAGAACTGGTAGTTTACTATTATATCCTGTCTCTTTGCAGTTGGCCCGCACATAGGGCGTTATTGTGGGCAGAACAACCCAGGACGTGTCCGGTCTTCAACAGGGATTCTTTCAATGGCATTTTACACCGACAGTGCAATAGCAAAAGAGGGATTCTCAGCAAACTACAGCGTGTCGCAGAGCAGTGTATCAGAAGGTCAGTATTTATCTATCCCGCAGAGCTTCTTGGAAAATATTCTCTGTTATGTCTTCTTGCACACCAGGTGTTGCATGAAACTTTAAAGAAACCTTAAATAAATAAGGTGGTGGGGAAGGGTTGGTTCTGTTTTGCCTTTTTTTTTTTTTTGCTTTCTTTTTTTTTTTAAAAAAAAAAAACAGCTGCCCTTTGAAAAGCAGTGCAAGAAGCAGAATTCTGCTTACAGTTTTATTCTGCAGTATTGCCAGGAAGTTGGGATAATTATTGTGAAAAACTGTGCTGACCAAGGAAATGCAGGAATGCAGAGCAATTGAACACTCGCATTAAAACAATGAAACATGAACAATGAATGCACTATCCAAAGCCTTCTTTTATTACATGGAATAAGCTTTGATGATCGATTTCTTGAATAAAAAGAACCCATTTAATATATGTGCTCTTGTTAAAGCATTTCATAAGCTATCTAAGCTTTGTTCTCTGTCTCGTATTTTTTTCCCAGTTGCCTCATTTTCGTGCTTACCCTTTGGACAGAGAATGAAACAAAGTGAGGGAGATGCAGGAAAATAACAGGCTGTGTTACACCATGTCCTTGCCGATTTCCTTACTTTGCTCGATGATAAAGCAAACACTTTAAAGCAAACTCTTTCCTTTCTGCGACTTACTGAGTTTTGAGCAGATTCACTCAGATCTGATGTACTTGTTTAGTCAAAGAAGGAACAAAATAAAAATGAGTAAACTGAAATTATCCCTGCTACTCCCCACCTCTCCTCTGCCCCTTGGCCCTTTAATAGCTTTCTCGTATGTGCATAGCCAGGAAGAGGGAATGGGACGTAGCCCGGCCTCTGCGGATGGGAAGCATCTCCTCTGTCTCTCTCAGATTGTATCTCCAGCTAGTTTGCCTTCTCCTTATGTAGGTGCTGCTCCTACCCCTTCATTAGCTGACACAGGCAACTTGGGTTCCCATGTCCACCAGCTGCACAGTCATCCTCCTGGGGCTGTAGAGCATCATCACACTGGAGGCAGAATTAATAATATCTGTTATGCTGGGATGCCTTCAGCTCTTAAACACAGGACAACAGAACAGGAGAAGTTAGGGTGTGTGAAAACCCTTTTGGATGATAAGGGGAAACATTTTCTATGATGCAGGCTTAGACAGAGAAGTGATTTCTCTCACTTAATTTCAGCCACCCTTGCTCTTTGTGTTGTCACTATAGAGAGGGTCACCTCCAGAGGACAACTCAGCCTGCTTATTCCAGACACGTGAGGTGTCCTCAGGAGGAACTTGTCCCCTCAGTAGACTACAGGGAAAGGCCACATGTCTAGATCAAACTAGACACCTACCTTTTAGATATTTTAATGTGACTCCCACCTACCATGTCTGGAGTTCTTTGTAGTGGCCTATGGCTGTCCTCCTGGCTGTCCTTCTGACTCCAGGCAGCAGTTAATTTACTTACCCTAAAGTAGTTCAGTTCCAGTACTTCACCCAAGGCCCCTAATGTATTGAAGCAGCACAGAAATAGGGGAAAGGGTGGTGTGCCACGGGAAATGCAGTTTGGCAACAAGTTTGATAATTCAGTTATGGGGCACCCTAACTGCAACTCCTATATGGTACCCTGGTAGCATTTCTGAATATAAGCTTTTGGGTCACAGATAAAAGGTTTTAAACATTTTTTTCAGAATATTTTCATTTTCATTGAAAAATTAGAACTTTTTTCCCAGCTCATAGATTTTGAAACCTTCAGCTCAGCACCTAACCCTCTGTTAGGGATACACCAGCTCCACAGAAGGTGTAATAAAAAAGAGTGGGTACACAAATGTCAGGGATTCGACTTCACATACTGGTATTTTACCTTAAACTGCTAATGAAGAAATTAATTATATTAATATACTATGAAGTCCCTGAACAGAAGCATAGGCACATGTTATTTTCTCCTGCCCTTGCAATGGGATTGGTAAACCTCTGGCAGCAGGGTGCATGAGCAGCTGGGTGTGAGGTTCTGTCTAAAGCCACCCTCCTGTCTTGCTTTGGTGGGGGTTGGAGCTCTTCTTTTTGAAGAGTGAGAGAAGAATTTAGTCTCCATGCTCTATCGGCCTTTAAACTCACTATAGTGATTGGGTTGTCAATAGATTCTAAATTGTCTTGGTAATTTTTATGTAAACAAAAAGAGATTGGATGGAGATGCTCAACTCCTTTAAAATACATTATGTTATAAAAGAGGTGGTAATTCCCTTAGGTCAATACTCCTCTGGCCTGGATTCAGATTTTGCTGATCTGTTTCTTTCCAGTGTCCAGGATCAAAAGAGAGTGGCTCAAGTTTTAATAATATTTTTAAAACATTTTATACTTTTTGCCCTGGAGTAAATAGTTTTAAAATAAAATTATTTTATACAGTCATCTGGTTTGTCTTTCCTGGCTTTGTGCATAATTATGAGTTGAACATACGTTGCTTTATATTATGAATCCACAGAATTGCCTGTGCTACCCTAGAAAAGAGAATTCTATTGTCCTGTATTGAAATGGCTACAATGCTGGGCTAAAAATATTTGTATAGCTTTATTATTGCAGGAATTGCCATGGCAACTCGAATGACAGTATTAAGAATGACACCATAAGCCCAATACTGCCTCACTTAAAGTTGCTAAAGAATTCAAAGTCACATAAAAATAAATTCTTTAGATATTCATATTCAAAGCAGGAAAATGTTCTCATTATTCAAAGTCTAAATCAAAAAGCTGACCATAATAATGATGGTAATTTATTTTTCTTCAGATTTCCAGTGCATGGAACCACTAGGTATGGAGTCAGGAGAAATTCACTCTGATCAAATCACTGTCTCCTCCCAGTACAGCACTATCTGGTCTTCAGAAAGGTCCCGGCTAAATTACCCTGAAAATGGATGGACCCCAGGGGAAGATTCTATCAGAGAATGGATACAGGTAAAAAGATAACGTTTTAAAGATATTATTAATAATACCCTGCAGAGTTTATTGAATGTGGAGAATGCAAAAGAAAGAAAAAAAAATAACACAGTAAAGTACTTCTACATAATCTAAGAGTCATTGCAAGTGAATAGCTCACATTCCCTATTAGACACACAAAAAAAGACTGACTCCCAAAGGTATAAAAAAAAGAAAAGGTCAGGAAGATTAATTCCTCTGGTTCCCACATCTATTGTTTTTTCAGTCTTCTGGGCACAAATAACAGAGATTTTGGTTTAGTGGAAAAGTCAATATTAGTTTAACATGCACTTAAAGTGGAATGTCCCAGTAAACTGAGCATGTGCTACGTCTCTAGCTGATTACAGTTAAGCATTAATACCGCATGGTGTTTTCATGCACTCAGATTTCACCTCAGAAGACCTATGTTCCTTCTAGAATATGTTACACATGAAACAAGTTCAGTGGTCCCTGTCTAGTGGCTATTCTTCCACATCCTTAAATACAACATTCATTAGCGAGACTGGCTGCCCTGGCTTTGCTCTGTTATTACAGGAGAAGTCATGCAGACATTTGTCGCCACGAAGAGACTCCTTGAATTCAGTCAGTGTGCTTGGGCTTCTTGTTTGCTATGTGTTATCAGGCCCATAGCTCAATGGTGCATGATTCCTGAACAGGTTAAAATTATTCATATGAAGTGCTGTATACAAATAATCTATACTAGCAGGCAAGTATTAGTATCATTATGTGAAAAAAGCACTGATTTGTCTCAATTGTAGGTTGACTTACACTTCTTAGTTGTAACCCAGTTTCTATTTCTGTTGGCAAAAGCTAAGAGAAAGGCTTGATCATATTAGATCAATATTACTAATATTGAAAACTTGTTCATATATTTGAAACATTCCTCCTGCTTCTGTTGTTTTGTATAGGAAATTACTAACTGACATATAAAAACAATGCCTTATTAGCCGGCCATACAAATGTTCACATTGGTGTTTCCTGTGAGGTTTGCTGTCTGCAAGAAAGCTTAAAAACATGTTGAGTAGTAGTTAGTAAAGGGAAGAAAAGGGGGGGGAAATCTTTCATTTCTGATCCTTGGCACACAATGGGACTCTCAGGTGTCCTGCTTAGGGGCCCCTACACATCCTGAGCTCTTGGCAACTTGTTAATCATGTATGATGAACCTAATCAGACTTTAGAGTGGCACAAAAAAACTGTTGATCCTTTTTCCTTACTTAGGAATAAATGTTAAAATCTCCCCAGCCTTATCTAAGTGCAAGGCTTGTTATTAATCATTGCCGCTTGCAATCCATGGAATGCATGTAGAAAAAGGGTGGAATGCATCAGAATCAAATTCCATGTGTTTCATCTGGTCGGAGGGCCGCCGCTTTTTCTTTATTTCCTTCTTTTCTGCTGTCACTTATGCATTTATGACTGGATAATCAAAACAAGAGAGCTGGTCAAATCTCATTCATGTGTTCTGTGTGCTTATTAACTTTATTAAGTTATGATGACTACGTACATATATATACCTAGCTTAATCCTTTCACTCAGAACTAGATCTTTCTGAGAAAAAGTTTCAAAGGACTTTTTCTTACCATTAACTTTTTTAAATAACAAACACATAACAGAATCCAAGCTACTCTGGGGTTTGTGCTTAAAACAACTCAGGATACCTCAGGCCTCCTGCCCATGAATTTCTCAACCTCCTTTGCCTTCTGCCATAACCCAGGGTTCTCAGGGGGTGGAACAACCACTGAGCATGATTTTTAGCGGCTTTACACTGCCTCCAGCTACCACATCAGGCAAGAAGTTGGTGGTTATTTGTATGCTGTACTGCTCAGGCCACAGGTCTTCACCGAGCCCCTGGTTTGAAATAGGTAGCATGAACCATTTCCCTGAGCAATCTAGCTCTAGGGCATCTCCTCCACCACCCAGGGCCCATGTGGAGGGACCAACACCCCTAAGGCAGACTTCATGGCAGAGCAACTGGGATGTAGCAGCCTTTGCTGCGAAGCTGGGGCTTGTTTGCAAGACTGAGCCTACAAAGTCTTGCTTGGAGATTCGTTGCATCAAATGGGCATGCTTAACACATGTTGCAGAAGACTTGTTAATCACTTCTACCATTCAGCCTATGTAGCAGAAGCAACCGAGCTAGTTTGGAGAGTATGCCATCCCCTGGCTTTTCACAAGGTACAACGGTTTAACTCGTCTTTGGTTCTATTATTTGTGTCATTCTTATACGGATTTATTATTGTTTAATTAAATACTATCATAGTTTATTCAAACTTCCAAATGTGCTCTAAATGTTTTCCTGTTAAACTTTATTGACAATCTTGAGATGGGTGCTAAGCGCTTCGGACTATCAGGCACCTCAGTAACGGGGTCCTTACACATGTGAACCCCTACCTTCTACAAAGGCTTGATGCCATTGGCAGTAAGCACATGTTGCAAGTTTGTACCTGGATAAAATATTGAAATCCTGTGTTTCCTCTGTACAAATATCCCCAGGAACAGATGTTCCGCTCCATAAGAGCTTACAGACAAACAATCAAGGACACGCAGCTAATAAAATACTCCGAAACTACCCGTTAAAAAAAAATCGTAGTAGTTTATAAAAGGAGGAAGACACTTGGATATGAATGACTGAGGTCACTTTGTTCTGTTTTGTTCTGTATGCTATTGTAAACTAGTCATTTATTTGAAGTATTTGTTTTTATGCACTACAGCATAAATAGGTTTTTGTTGCACAGTGCAAGAACTCTAGAAAATATTCAACAGCAAAAAACAGTCTGAAGGATATAGCAATGCTGAACTTGGAACTTTTAAAGTGAAACTTTCTGCCTATATGCCCTTGTCTGAGAGAGAAAGATTTTGTGTGTATCAGTATTCATTAATCTTTTCACGATTGCAGGTTTCCATACCTGCACACACGCTGCAGCTGGTTAATAGTGATGTCTGCCTTCAAACTGCTAATATGCATATGCAACTACGGCATGTATATGAGATAGGTACAATCATACATGGGCAAAGCAGCTTGAAAATTCAGCTTCAAATACTACTTTCCTTAGTGTATAATATTTTTTTTGTATAGGGGAAATATTATAGTTCTCCTTTCCCTTCCTTTTACCCCTCCCTTCAAGGTTAATGTTTTTACTAAGACAAAAGAAACAGAAAACCTCAGTTAAGTATCAGCAAAGGGAGATTTGTATCTATAGAGGACGTCTAGAGGGCATGCGATATGATTGTCTCCTTTGAGGTGTTGACGTCTTTCGGACCATTTCGCTCAAAATAATTAGGAAAATAGTGTTGGCTGGTTGTTAGTAATGGATTTGCATGAATTCCATCTGTGGATGTGAAACCCATTCTTTGGTGGAAAAACTACATTGCTTCTTTGTGGCTGACAAGGTACTAATTCCTGAGTTCATCTGAATGCCGCCTGCTTAGCGGGCTCTGCTAAGCAAAAGCTGCCTGAACGTTCCTTTCCTTAGTTTTTTGGAAATAAATGTCAAAGCTTAGATTCAAAATATCCATAGCACAGTCACACCATCAGTCTGCACCGTACTTTCTCCATTTTATTTTTACCCTCAGACACACTTTTGAAAATTGCTCAACTAACTTGAGATTTGGAGTGACTCCATAATCAGAAACAGAGTCACTCCAGATTGAATTTCTTCTTTAAAAAAACATTAATAAAGTCTGTGGATTTTCTAATATGAATGGAATAAAGATATGCAAGAGCCAAGGGCTGCCAAAAATGAGCATGAAGTTAGTTTATTGTCATATGGGATGTTATTACCTTCTCAACCTTAAGCTCAGCCTACTTGTTTATTACACTTACGTTTCACACACTTGACTACGCTTCAGTGTGAAATAGCATAATTTAAAATAAAAAATAAAAACAGCCCTTTAATTTAATCAAGAGCAGGGAACTGCCATTGCAACATAAGTCATTGTCCCTCATTAACGTATCCTTTCACAGGAAAAATAGTATAGTGTTTCCATTTCTGTAATCTGAACAACAAACATGTTAATAGGTATCAATTACCAGCCAGTTTCAGTACTCAGAACCAGTAAGAAGGCCAGTGCGAGGGTTTCACATCTGGTTTTAGTGAAACTGTTCCTGTCTGTGGTATTTAAAATTTAAAGAACTCCTGTTATTGTGCAATTGGGAATCCTAGGGGAGTACAATGTTAATGAAATCCATAACGTGCAGGGATTTTATGATTGCATTTTCAAGGCATTCCTTCAAAAGGGACGACTGATTTCTGCCATGGCAGCAGTAATTGTATTTTTACAGAGTAGATTTAATGTTCGCATCTAAGAACAGCGGTTACGTTTACACTCATCTGAAAAAGTAACATGCAAAATTTTTATATTTAGGGAACTTTTTGCGTCTTGTTTCTGAAGCCTTTGAGCAGGAGCCATGGGGCAAGCTTGTGCCTTGGGGACGCCCCGACGGGTGGTGGCCAACAGCCCCCTGGGGCAGGGCAGGGGCGGGGAGCTCCGGGAGGAGCACCCCAAGGCAGAGGTGCCACCAGCCGAAGACACTTGAGACCCATGTGCGTGTGGTTTTGCGGAGAGACTGATTGCCTATTACCGGGGTCACTGGGAACCTCTGCTATCATCAATCCTCATAACGGTGTGCATTTTCAAACCTGCAAGGAGCAACACCTTCTGGGTACTTTTGCTGCAGAATCTGTATGTTTTCTATCAAAATGTTTCTTCTAATGCATAGAACACAAATCTTTACACTCCCACGAAGCTGGATGGTAGTTTCTGGGTGGCACAATTTTTCTCTCATCCTGAAACACTGAGTGAGACCTCCAGCTTGCCCAGAAAGCAAAGTATGTTTGTTAATAACACGGGATCTTCAGTTCATATTATGGCCGGGGTTGGACAAAACCATAAATCCAGCTTTAAGAATCCTACTATCAGATCAAAACTTTGCAGCCATAAAACAAAAAAGCACTACTCTGGTATAAACACACTCTGCCAGTTCAAATTCATTCCAAAAAGGTTAACAGGAGGTTAACATAAATAGACATTATACTCTGGATTGGGTATTATCTGTCATTCTGCAGCTGACATAAGGCCATATACTAAGATGAACTCCCTATTGTGTGTCCTGGCTAATATGACATAAATGGCTAATCCAGCCCAAATTTGTGCTGCGGGGTTTCTGAGCAGGGCACAGATGTGGTATCACATGGAAATGGCCAGAGTCAGAGGGTTGCAGAGGGACCAGGTCTGGTCGCTCCCTCTGGGCTCTGCCTGCCCACCTCCACCTCATCCCCCACCCATCCCTTTGGCACCTACGACTCTTGCAGAGTAATTCTCTAGACCGGGCAGCCCGAGGAATATCAGCTGATCTGGTGCACGGTTCTCCCTCGGCATCTTGCAGCATTTAGGGATCTGGAGAAAGGCCAGAGAGAGGTAAGAATAGGCCCCCGCAAGAAGCAACCTGGGAGATCCCCCTCGCCTCCACTGATTGAAATATCAGTTGTTTATTTAACATTAACTCTCCCGTTCAAGGAAAATATACTTCCATTGATTTAAAACACTTCTATGTATACACTACTTCTCCAGAATGAGAGGGACCTCTGAGGTGGAATTTTCCTTCCACATTTGTCTTCATTCCTTTACATTTGCAGTAACCTACGTTCTTCATTATTTGTTCCTTTGTAAGTGAAACCCAGAAGCATGCATTGCTGAGGTGAACTGGTATATAGATTAGTACAGATTTATTCCTGTAGCACTTCTGAAAATAATTGCAGTTCATCATTTGGTGTCTCGACCTTTCATCTGTGTCATAGCTTATTTCCTTATCAGGTATTCCCTTACAAATGTAGTCGGTATTTATATATGCTGCTGCACAGCACATTTGTTTCATTAACAGGTTTATTCTTACATCAGGCAGCTGTTTAGGTTGACTTTACCAAGCCAGCTTATCTAAATATTTCACATGAAAGCCCAAGGAAGTGCAAGTCAACAATGCCTGTTATTTTTATTCTTATTATTTCTGTTTCTTTTGGAGTTTGGTATCGCAGTGAAGTGCATCATATTACTGCACAGAATAACATGAAACCTGGGAAACCTCAGCCTCCCAGTTCTCCTAGCCTTTGAAGGACTGCCTGAGAGCTGAAGTTCAGAGGCTTTGTGGCAGGGCTTGCCCATCATTAGGGAGCACACTGACATGAAAGCACAAAATCTGTCAGTCCTTTGTCTTCTCTACCGCTTTAGAATACAAGTCATGTATTTGGTTCATGACATTTTACAGTTCATAACTGCACTCCAGAAATTACAAAAAGCAGAGTTAGCTTTGTGTGGAAAAGTGTTACAGTTATCTTACAGTCTTAACATACTTTGCACATGGGCAAAGAATGACAAAAGAATATTCCTTTCTGGAAATCACAGCCAGTACAGACTGTGACACAGCGCAGAACCGGGGTTAATTGACCCAGCAGGATACATTCGTACCTTTATTTACTGTGACATGCGAATAAATGGTAGAGTTTCACAAAGGCAAGTACTGAAATTAGACAAGAGGGAGAGGGAGAAATAAAAGGGCCCTACAAAGTATGAAGGTTTTTTTGATTATTCAAAGTGCTTTAAGAGCTATTTTAGTACCAGAAAGTTCCCAGCCATAGATTTATCACTCTGGGGAGGCTGAAGGGATGCTCAGAGAACTGTGCAAAACCATTGGCAGCCTTATTGCTCCAGAAGTGCAGGTGCAAAATGCAGTTTAGAAGAAAATTCTCTCTACCTCCCCCTGACATGTTTCAACATCAGCCCTAATGCAGAGGGGAGTCCTGCGTGGCTTCGAGCAATCCTGCGTGCAACATATGGAGGAGCAGCAGAAGCGGAGCCCCTCCGAGCCTCCGCTACCAGCCTAATCATTATAATAGTTTCAGTTCTTTCAGGGGATCCATTATGCCGAGATCTGAGTAGTTTGTATATAACTCTGTAATTACCTATGCATCCACTTCCCAGTCCAGCCCTACATCCCCTCAACGGCTGTAAGACAGATGGCCCTTTAGAGCTGAGATGGCGAATTAAAAATGTGTCCAGCAAAAGCACTGATTCAGCATCTACTAAAATAATTTTGTAAATTTATCTCACTTTCACTGTTTGGTTCCAGGAGGCAAAGAAGTTAAAACTTTTAAAAATGTTTTTAAACTGAGTACCACAGTTTGCTGGGTTTTTTTAAATCACATCTTTCTTTTCTGCTTTCTTTCACAGAAATTAAAGCCACTTAAAAACCTCTGTATAAAATTATTCTTCTCTTTTTTTTTTTTCCATATTCACGTGTCTGGCTTTACTCAAAACATTTATTATTATTTGCTGGTTTTTCAAACTGCCATCAAGCCAAAAAATCAGTTGTTTGTGCCATTCTGCTTGGTAGGGGAGCTCTCTCCCAGCCGGCTTGCAGACCCTGCGGGGGCTGAGCAGCCTTGCCCACCCAGCTACCAGGCACTGCAACACATCTGCTCCACCGCAGCCAGGACTTTCTGCAGATGGGAAGGAAGGGATCTCAGAAGGAGATTTTTCGGAGTCCAGCAGAAATAAATTAGTCTACAAGACTAGGCAGGTGTCAAACTGCGGGTGAGGTAGAGCTCAAGGCTAGAAGTTCAGTGACTAAGGGTAGTGGCTCGAAACACAGGGTAGGAACGCACAGCTGAGGCATGTTATAATAAGCAGAGTTGTTACTGAGCTAAAGGTCCCTGTTCTCCCGGGGCCGACCCTCGGTTGGAGATGATAGGTGTACTGCTGAGTGCTTCACAGAGACGATTGTGCATTTTTATTCACTCTTTCCGCACCTGCACAGTAGTATGAAGCTGAAGAGTTCATGAGTCCTACGGGCCCTTCCCCATCCCAGCATCCGTGCTCCAGATTTTCTGTTGCTGAGCTACTATTTGCCTCCACTATCCTTGTGTCATCCTGCTTTTCTGTCCCACTTTCATTCTGTTCTGCCCATTAGGTGACATTTTCACAGCAGTAGCAAAATAGGTAAAGTAGAAAGATAAATGAGATTTCTTCCAAGTGGTAAATACATGCCCTTCAGAAAGCAATTTGTCTTCTTCCCACAAAAAAAAAAAAAAAAAGAAAAGGAAAAAAAAAGAAAGACAAAAAAAGGTATATTTCAACAGGCAAATACTTCCATTTTTGCTTTACCTCTGATATTTTCATTCAAGTTTTTAAAAGACTCATTAAAAAGGCATGAGTGAACTTCATGGCTGTTTGATAAACAAAACCTACTAGCAGAGAAAATGCAGTTGGCCAGACATTAAGCTAAGGTTTGGTTCCTCTGTTTTCAGGAACTGGCTTCTCATCAGAGCAGCACTGTTTACACGTAACTTCCACCAGCCAGCTGTACCTGTGTAGTCTGCTCCTCCTCTTCGTTGCAGCCTCCTGTGTTGAGCACTTTAGGCCAAACCCATTTCTGGTGCGGATCCTCTGCAGCTGCTGAAAAGATCGATTTGTTCTATCACATATAAAACCAGGGTGTATTTTAACTGGTCTTATTTAGGGTATAGCTTATTGTACTATAGACTTAGGCAGCTTTCTGCCTGAATACAGAGAGGAGCAGGCTCCTCCATTGCAAATCCTATTTAATTCAAGCTCTGGGCTGAAGGGCTGACATAGCACAGAATAATTTTAAAATGCTCTTATCAGGCCATAAAAATTAACTGTCCATAGGAGTGTTCCCCCCTTTCATGATACGCTTAACTAAGAAAACACATCCTGTGTTTATTTTTAAAAGCCACACCGCTTAAAAATCAATAGCTTTGCTCTTTACATAGCTGGAGATAGGGCAACTTTTCAAGAGCCCAGGTGGGGCTACACAAACCAGGCACCATTCTTTGGTCAAGAAAACCCTGGGAATGTAATCCCCACGGCTGGAGTTTGAGCAGGCTTTGTCGAGAGAAGGGCAGAGCTGGAGTGCAACCAGTCTCACTGGTTTGCTTTAGCACCGGGGGGCAAGTTGTCTCAGTAGTCACTAGCCTGCACCATCACTTCTGCTGTCCCCCTTCCTCCTCCGAAGGAGGGGACAAGAGTGCATCTCCCAAACCACAGCCTCGGAAGCATTTCATCTGTATGTGTGCATTTCCTCAGAGCTATGAGGGACGTACCAAGGAAAAAGCAAAATGATCTTTGCCTGTGTCGTCTTTGCCTCTCGTTTTTCACCGTACATTTGCAGTACCCTCACCACACCGTCTAACTGCAGCTACTTGACATTTTTCTAGAAGGTAGCAGAAACTCATATTTTAAAAAAGCAGTGACTTGCTTGGTGACCCAGTAGTAAATTAAAATCATCATACACAATGCGTATGAAATAGAAAATCGAATTTTGGTGCAACAAAACTGACAGTTCCATTTAACAGAGAATAAATGAATGCAGACTCCTGTGGATGACTGACTGATTTAAAGAGACTGTGCCGATTTTCCAAGATGAGAAAGATGATCACAAGAAAATACATATAGTTCTATACAACACAGGTTATACGCCTATTCCAATTGCCAGTGAAATTACGTTTAAAAAGTATTAAATCATAGACACTGGCAGTTTTTCCCCATTTTGTTGCTATTTTTAATAGAAAAACCCAAAGCCTGAACTTTCAAAAATATCTGAGTGTAACAAATTCCAGTGATCTCAGTGAAACTTTCTCTGAACACAGTGATTGCACAGTCAGATCTATCTACACCATCAAGGTGTGCTGTCTGAGACAGGAGAGGTTTAATCCTGCATATTATATCATCCCCTCGCCGGCTTCCTACCCAATTAACGTAGGTATGCTGCCAAACAGGAAGAAGCAGAGGTTATTTCTGAGTGCTTACGTATGTGTAATATTGTAGCTAAATTCAAAAGACCAAAATGTATTATAAATCAAGCCCTGCTGCCTGTACCCTGTGATTCCAACAGGACAGCAGCTGGCAAAAAAATGCTACAGAAGAACTTTTTAGGCAAAAATTAGTGTTTTCCACCCAAAGCCCGGTTATTCACATGTGAAGCAGTCTGATAGAGAAGCTTTGGCTTACTTGTTTCCCATTTGTGCATTAGTTGCTCAGTACACTTGGGCGAAAAAAAAGTCCTACAATTATGTCCTTCTCTCAGAAAAGAGTGGTTCTGCAAGTATTGCTATAGAGTTTCCTTTTTCTATAGTTTCTAACACAAACTGGGGAAGGTTACATTCAAACTGCACTAAATAGTTGTCTTCATTCCAGATCAGAGGATTAAGCTCAGGTTTAAAATTAAATGTAAATTACAAATGAGTATTCAGAAAACGTTAATTAAAAGTATTACGTTCCTGACTCATTTATTGCTCAGCAAGGGTTCCTAAGTATCTTAGCTGGAGAAAGGGGCCATTCACATTCCTCCTTTTTTGACCAAGTCATTGTACATGTCTTAGGTTATCCATTTGCAAGTTAATGTAGTGCCGAAGCGAAGGTTCTCATTTTAAAGAAGTAATATTTCACAGCAAGATATGCTCCTGCAAGATGTAAAACAATCTTTTTCTAAAGCACTGGGAGTTAATCAGCCTTTCTCTTCATGGCTACAGGGAGGGTTCGAATGGCATAAGATGCTGATTACTTAGATCCCAGAGTCTATAGAAATCCCAATACGATTACATTTTCCTCCCTTTGTTATCAGAGTTTATTGTGTCTTGGTGTTCAGGTTTTAAGTAGTTTCCAAGTAAAAAAATAAATTAAGAAGAAGGTATTTTCTGAGTCTTCTGAATAACGATCGTGTTACATCAGAGCGCCACATGAATGCGTTAAGGTGGAGCTTGCAAATGAATAGCAGAAGGATCGTTCCCTATCACTGCATGTGCACTGGATGCGTTTCATACAACACAGCGCGCCCATTTCAGGGGAGCGTTGCATCGCCCTCGCTTTTAAACCAAACTCCTTCAAAGACTCGCACTAAAAATGTCACGCAGAGCTAATGTGTACCAGTGGCAATGCTTCTCCCGGCCCACTCGCAGCATTTCTCTTTCACATTTGATCTTTATAGTTTCCATACTGGAGCGATTTGGTTTGCTGAATTCTGGAAATGTCTCAAGTTGAAATGCTAGTGTATTAACCTGCTGTACTGAGTCTCTTTTGTTTCTCTTTACCAGAGTGCTGCTTGCCAATTTTTACAACTACAGCAGATTTTACTATTCAAACAGAACCAGATGGAACACCAGTTCAAAGAACATGTCAGAATTAAATATTTCTTTTTTAATTAGTTGCTTCTGATTTATGCAAAAAAAAATTAACATAAGAGTGGGAGAATGTGCCATGAATCCAGATGCAACACAGCCCACACAAGCATTATCTTTGCTCTGTCAGAGACACAGAGGCCTTTTCTTTCATTTTTTCTTGTCTTTTCTTTTTTTTTCTTTTTGTTTCTGGATTTCATTTTTCCTACACTTTCTGCGTCTTTCCTTCTTGAACCAGCCGCACAATGACGACTGAAGTTCTCTTATGTTTGTCAGTCATACTTTTTGATCATTATCTTAAATTTTCTCTTGTAGAAACTGGCTGATCTGCCTCTAAAAAAAATTACTGTACTCAATACTACAATCCTAGCCTTGGTATCTCAGTGTGACGGCATCCTTTGAGTCTATTCTTTGTTTTCAGTTGAGGGAATCTTTACACTTACGTTTTTTCTGCTGCAGAAAAAGATTTGGGCAGAAGGTGAAGATTGTGAGGAATATTTCAACTGCTAAAGAAAGTTCATTTCCTTTTTGCTGCCAAGTATTCCTATTCCTTTGGCACGAATGTTTGCTCGTCTTCTCTTTCATGCTTCCCCATTTTTGCCAAGTCACATAAGCATCGGTTCAGTAAAGCACATGGACTAAGGACAGTCGTTAGGCACAGACTAGAAGTTGAGCATGTGATTAGCTGCTTTCTCTCCGGGGGCTTTCAGGATGTTGCTGTCAAGGTCAATGAGAAAGACTGAGAATCATAGACTTCAGTGACTCAGGAGAGATCTTACTAACAGCGATATTTTCTCCTCACTTTCTTCACGGAGCTGGCACAAATATCACAGAGAATTTTGCACAAAGATCTGAGATGGTTTACAGGCTTAACTATTTTGACTTAAACCCGGGATGAATATTTACTCCCTGTCATTAATCAAGGAGTTGTGCTTTTGTAATGACTACTCATTTCAAGGGCGAAGACTTCTGGATGTAATTTTCAAGCCAAATTAATGAAACTATTTTCAGAATTTCTACTACAGCCTGTGCCATTTTTACTTAGCATGACAGTCTTCTTTACTTAAAGCTCAATAAATAAAGGAATTAAGTGACAGTTATATATACATCATGGGAGAGCATGATTGGTCAAATCAGCAGCAATACCTAATAAAAAAGATTAACTCTTGCTTAATTAAATATTTGACAGGAGAACAGTGAAGCGTCACAACAGTTAATCTGACCCAGAGCACTGTATGCTATCTAGGGAAGTGACACAGTTCTCTAAAAATATTTACTTTGGTACACTGTGTCAAGTGATGGATTATACAGCTTTTCAAGCCACAAGAGATGCCCACAACAAAAAGCTTCCTGTTGTTAATCAAACTCCAGCACTTTGTCCTTTATTTTCTCAGGCTGTTGAACAGACCTACAGTAGGAGTGTTAAAAGCTGGTAAAACTGCTCCCTTGCTACAGCTCCCTCAATGACTGTATTTTATTTAGCAAGGCAGATTTTCATTCTGAAAATAAGGTCTTCCATCCTATGACATGGTTATGTATGACGACAGGAAGCAGCAATATTCATTTCAAGTCGTGCATCTTGTATGTTGTTCCTTATCCAGCGGTTTGCTAAGCTTTCCTACATGATATATTGTGCAGAGCTAAATGTTATTCTTTTTCCCTCTCCTCAACTGGTGTCTAATAAAATGCATATGCCACCCCTTGCATATCTATGTCTTAAAAATGTGTCACCCACCCACATTTTTTTGGAGACAGTAAGACAGCAATAAAAATGTTTTTCCTGGATGCTAAAAGATATTGCAGAATAAATAGAGAGGAAGTAATTCGTATGTAGAAACAGCTAGCGTCTTGCAATATGCATTCACAGGAAAGAAATTGATTTTAGAAGTAGGAACAACTGGGGCTTTTTTTACATGAACATTTCTCTCCTGGAAAAAAATACACGCTTGAGATGTTCCTCGTTTCTTGTAAGTTAGGGGCCAATTCCTATAGGCAAGTCCGCTCCCACTCTTGTAGTTACCAATAAAGGCGGTCACATTGCAACACAGGCAATTATCAAAGGCTGTGGTTTTGGATAAGGCCCTAAGGCATCATTTTCCAGAAGAGATATGCTTTTTAATCTGAATGAAAGTGAGAAAAATTGGGAAAAAAAAGAACTAGCAACATACTGCAGTTAGTCAAAGCTGAAACTCTGGTCATGGAAATGAAATGTCAAGATTTCAGGTTTGGAGACAGCTGCCTGTCTCGGATCACAGCCCTACAGCATGCAATAACTTAGAAAATCACTTGCATCCTCTAAAATAAATACCAGATGTTTGTTTATCATATGTGCAGAAAGTTAAACGTCAAATAATTACAGGGAAATGCATTTGATGTTCGTCTTCAAAAGTACTGTATTTCATCACCACTTCTCTCCACAGTTCATTTTAACGTGAAACACAAGTTCTTGAAACAAAAAGGCACAAGATACCCAAAACAAAAAGCTAGTTGTTAAATATTTGTATTACTATCACAGCTGGAGGAGACTAGATCTGAGAAAAATGGGTTACCTCTGGTTACGTTAACACTTGGAGACCTCCCTGGAGAGGACATACTAAGCTGACTGGAAATTACACAGACAGTTGGACTCTATAAACATAAGCCTCCAAAAAGCATGCGAACTCTGATCTGTTTGGTGACACAGCTGTACCAGAGCTGCTGTCCTTCACAACGGTTCCTCTGGACAGCATCGTATGGAAGAGCTGGGTCTTAACACAGCTGCATCTTGGTACCTTCAGGCTCCAGTTGTTAATAGCACTTGATGTGGTTAAACATCAACTCTGAGCAGTCCCTGTGACATTTAGAATGTGTATTTTATGCACAATTTTGCATTTTACAGAAGGTAAACTTTCAAAAGACATTGGAAAGCAAACAAAATACGTCACAAAGTGATTAATGAAGGTGAGCTTAACAGCCCCTTAAGATGTGTCATGCAGTTTCCAAGGTAGTCTTCTACATAATTTATTTCTATCACCTTACTTAGAGAAGAAGATTGGTACATTTACAGCTTGATTTACAAAGATACTTAGGCACCACAGAGGGGTGCTCAGTGTTGCAATTCCATTTGTGCACACCTGGAGAGGAGCGTTTCCTCTCCAGAGGCCGCTGCAGAGACGTGTCAAAGGGAGGAAAATGCCTTAAGCTCTGCCTCTCTCCTGGACCTCTGCACTGACGCAGAGTTAGTACTAAAAACTCCAACTGTTCCACTTCTCCGCTGTTTAGCCCCACCTTCCTTGTTTGCACTGCTCCTTTCTCACAAAACACTGATGGAGAAAGGTTATTCTTTTTTCCTGTATCAGCTTGTGAGCAAACACCTCCCAGCATGCGGCAGGTTGGGGGTTACAGCTTGTTTTTGCGAGGGGTTTAAAGCTGTGGCACGCAGCTGAACGCTCGACCCATCAGCTTCTAGGGCTCCAGGAGAGGACTGCTGTTGACGTAGTTCCAGTTTTCAAGAACCAAGTAAAGATTTGCTGATCCAGAGAGGGCACATCTATGTGAAGAGATGTTCTCCCTAACAAGAGATACCTCCTGTACCGTATTACGTAGTTACTGGAGCCAGGGGCACTAATGAGGTTGCCTCTTCCCTACCTATAGGCAATAAATTAGAGGTCTTCGCAGAGCCTCTCACAGTGAGCTGCTAACTTCTGGCAGGAGAATTTCTGCCTGCCTTTTGAATTCTGCCGGGTTTTAGGCATGAAGACAGATGTCTATATCATTTGTGTATCCCACTGGGCAGTGGGATAGATGCTGTAGGATATTCAGTGCCTCAGGAGTTAAGGGGGTGTATTGAATACCAACCAGCATTTGGGACCAAGCAAAATTTGGGGGCCTGAAGTTCTTTGATGGGACAAGCCTGAGTCGCCTGAACGGTCAGTGACTGGTAGCTGCAATTGTTAGCTCAGGCATCAACTAATCAAACCTTCTCCTAAGGCCCCGATATTAAATTTTAACTTGGCTTCAAATGCCTAGAACTCTTGTAATAGGCCATTGCTTGACTTTATTCACAATGAAGTACTTACTGTATATTAAAAAGCCCCTACTAGAATCATTTCAAATCAGTTGGAACGGTGCAGGCTTGGGACCCTAATCATTTCAAAACTGAAGAGCTGTTTCAGATTGTAAGAGAAGCAGATCATTTAAATAACTTAGCTCTGCACTCCCTCAGACTTCCAGATTTTCAAGTGCACTTCAGCCTGGAAGTGAATGTGGTATTGGACATAACTCCGTGCAGCACACTTTACAATCAGCGGAGTACAGTTTGGAGAGCATTTGAAGTTAGGCTGAGATTGCTCAGCGCAATGATGCCCAGATTCCCCCATTAACTTTCAGATTGCAACAATCTAACATCTGAGACTCTCCAGTTACTTTAAATCACTTGATTGTTTTTGTAAGGCGGTGCTGGGATTTTTTTTTTTTTAAGACTGGATTTTTTTTATCAGGACAAAACAAAATGTTACAGTATTTCACCCCTAAAGACAAGGGCTGAAATGTTACATATGGACTTTACCAGCCTTAAAAACTGGGGCAGGGGCTTTGCCCTGAAAGCTCGTTCTATCTGTCACGCACAAGGCCGCTATTCTTGTGTTGGAAGACTTCAAAATGCCTTGCCTATGACATGGGCATTGAGAGAGCAGCCAGCCTGTCCTCAATAGCACTTCCTTCAGCCTTTTGAGAGAGAATGCAGAGTATGTTGATTTAACCGCTCCAGCGCCTTTGGATATATGACATACATCCAGGAAAAAGGATGCCTGTGGGACACAGGGGACATATATTCTGCATCCTGTGTACTTTGGAAATAATGAAAAAGCCTGAGACATTCATGGGACATTCACTTGAGAAGGGTTAATTCAACCTATTATTATCCTACTAAAGTCTGGACAACTGAAGTTTAGGGGAATAAATTACTCTGATTAATATATTGTGAATAATGTCGTTTTATATTCAAATTAAATGGTTTGCTCTAGGAAACAAATAGAAGGTTCTAGCCGCAGAGAAAAAGGGTGATGAAATTGATTTCAATTGGTTTGTTGTTATGGCTAAAGAAAGGCTGGGAGGAAATGGCAGGTGTTTCAAAGCTGTGGTCACCAACCTGGCTGTGAGAAAGCTTTGTGCCGATTTCAGGCATTTGGCAGCTGGGCTTGTGCACCGGGACGAAGGTTTCTTTTGCCAGTAGAACTGACCTGAGTAGCCGCAGTCCTGCACCCTACATCATCCTCCCAACCATGCCGATACTTCTTCTGTGATGCCACATGATGAACTAGATGAGGAAGCAGATCTGGATGACAAATAAATAGCTGGGGGAGAGGAAGGTTAACACAAATCACTTGTCCATTTGGTTGCAATATAACTTCATGAGAGAGGGAGAAAGGGAGAGAATGAGTGTAGAAGAGAGAAGGCCTCTAACGTGCATTTATGTGCACACCATAGCATTCATTTCCCCAGCAAGTTCAAAATGCCATTATTTTCTAATGATTAAAGTTTACTATGTTTGGCAGTTGGAACAGAATTATTGCACTTGTGATAATGCTTCTTTCTGTTTTCTTCAAACACGTCATACGGTACAAGCAACTCATTTACCTTTTTCCCAACAAAATCACACAGTGATTCATAATTATCTTGTGAATAACTAATACACCACGGGATTCTATTCTCCCCTTCTGTTTGCAAGTGGTGAGCTCCTGGGTTTTTGCAGAATTCTTGTCATCATTCCCTAAGTGCGCAACTTTGATACTGTACTATTAAATTTCATGCCGTTTCTAACACTGCAGTCCTCAGGGTTGTTCAGTTCTCACCGCGTGACTCTCCTCTGTATTGACAATGCCTTGCAGCTTTGTGTCCTCAGCGAATTTCATTAGAATCTACGCAAGGTAGTTCATGAAAGTATTAAGTAACATTGTTCACCAGACTGCTCCTTGAGGACAGTAACTTCTCTGCAGTCTGGTGGTTCCCACTCCCACTGATGGGGTCTCTGGTTCCTCCCCCGTAGAGGAAAGATAATTCTCTGGCATGTAAATAGCCCTTCTGGCTAATTAGGCACATGTTCCCATCTCCTGCGATGACACTGTTTACAGAAGAGGAGATTATTGCTATGTTATTATCAACAATATGTTGCAGTTTCCTTTATATAAAATCCTTCTTATCTTTGTAAAACATGGCGGGGTGGAGGGGGTATCACCTCTGCATTACTGTTATGCTCTGAACTGATTGTCCTCACGTCCCAATTCCTTCCTTACCACAGGTAGATTTAGGCCTTCTCCGCTTTGTTTCTGGAATTGGGACCCAAGGAGCCATCTCAAAAGAAACAAAGAAAGAATATTACCTGAAAACATACCGTGTTGATGTCAGCTCCAATGGAGAGGACTGGATTACACTGAAAGAAGGAAACAAGCCTGTTGTAAGTCTTTTCTCTTTTACCTCTCTTCAGCCATGAAATAGGCTGTTGAACTGTCTAGTTACTCTCAGTGGTTAAAAAAGAAAAAAAAGAGAGGAAATAAGGTATCACAGGTTTAATCAGTATAATTAAGGCTTAAAATATCCCAAATCCAAAAGATAGGTATTGTCTCAGTAGTAATGGGCCACAGAAATTGTTTATCCAAAGCCTAGAGTAGCTGAAAAGGGTGCAAGGTGCTGCCCCACCTGTTGTACCCACAGTGTTTGAGTGGTTTGGGTCTTTTCCCTGAAGTGTGTTGCTGTTTCCCAGTTTGCTGGAGATCTTCTATGTGACCTCAAGAAAAACTTATGGGGAACCTTTTAAAAAATACGTAGGTCCCATATCAGCAGTGAAGCTCTGGATATGCAGTGTGTCAGCGCCTCAGCTCCGTGTGCATAGCCGTGCTGTCTGGCAGGAGTGCTGGCAAGTCACTAGTAGTTTGTTAGACTTCCAACGATCTCAGTGACAGGGTACATGCAGACAGATAATTAGGCACATCTTTCCATCCTTATAGATTTTTATCACCTTTCCATTTATCGCAAGATTTCCTCTCTGTGACCTCCCAATGAAACAGCTTTAGACACTCATAAGAAAAAACCTTCATTATCCGCTACCATGAGCATAAAGCTCGTTACTGAGAAGTCAATTCTGCTCCAGCTCTCACATGAATAGTCCCAGTGAGGCTGTGCCTCCCTTCCCACCTCACTCAGGATGTGCCCGGGAGCAGCATCCCCAGAGGCTGCCGGGGGCTGATGCAACTGGAAATGTTCTGCAGTACCTCCCTTCAAAATAACCTTTTTGTGACCCTTTTGTGAAGACCCAGAAGAGCTGTGTAATATTAAACTCTATCAGTGTAACCATCTCTAGCTCTAAATATTTGGTTACTGGTTTGTCCCTGATTCATCTGTAAGTGCTATGCCAAGACCACTACATTTATCTAATCAAAATGGTAGCAGTGTTTAACACATACATCTTTCTTCTCTGAAGCACTTTGTGAAACAATAAAAAATGAATCCCGAAAGCTGCTCTTTGACAGGCATTATCCTGGTTCCAAGAAGGAACTTTAGAAGGTCAAATGCCACAATGTGGGCACTGTGTAATGATATATAAAGGTACAATAACTGACTCGCCCAAAGTCACAAGAGGAGCCAGCGCTGTGGCTGGTACGAGGCACAGGGTTTCCTGGCTCTGGTTCCTGTCATCTGAACAAATGCCTCTTTCAAAATCAGACCATGCCTGATTTTCATTACCAGCTTCAATTTGTAAACTCTCCAAGAGTATATTTTACATGAGTTTCTATTGTACATGCTGTCCTTCATTATGAGAACACTTCTTAAACCTGTGTTATTTGTTCAAAGGGTTTATAAAAAAATCAGGTTTCTAAAATGGCAATATTTTGCTGTTGATCAGAACAAGAAAAAACTGCACGCAAGTCTCCCTCTGATATCGTTTTTCAAATGAAAAGTTAAGGAGACTTGGCTACTGAAGGAACAACAAAAGTAGGTAGCCGCAGATCTCTTCAAGGCAGCCCGAGACGGGCGTTGCACTAACCACGTGTAAGGAGTTGGGCACTTTTGAGAAAGATTCCTTTTCTCTGTGAGATGCAGACCTTGAGAAAACTACAGCAGGATCTCCAGGAGAAAAAAAAAGTTGCTGAAAAGAAACATAGCTCCATTTAAAATCTCTTGCTAGATATGAAACTCCTATATTAAATTACTTGAGATGTAACTGAGCCTAATGAGTTGACAGCTGGGCGCTGCTGGCCTCCGCTCCAAATTAGTGCAGTTATTGCAAGTAACAAACAGGAAAGCAGACACTGTATGTAAGAAAAGGGAGAATCTCCCATAAAAGGAGAGGGGTTTGTATCCATGGAAAACAACAGGAAATTGGTCCTCTCTACGTGAGGAAGAAGCAGGAAACTGAATCACCTTCTTTGCACTAGAACACTGCAAGGTTTCGGCTCTGCTAGGAAGGAGCGCGGCTGCAGGATCCTCAACATGAAAGCACAGCACAATCCTGTCCCTTCTTGTGGAAGTCTCATTGTTCATCTAATTTGACTGTTAGCCTCAGGGGACGCAGAGAAAATCTTAGAGCATGCTATATAGATTTTAAATAGACTTCCATCTCAGTATGCAAGGAGAAAGAAAGTCTGAGTACTTGTTAAAAAGGATTTAAAAGCAGAATGTTAACAAAGCAAGGCTTGCACGATACACTCTGCAAAACTCCTAAGGCCAAGGACAGCAAAATATTATATGTTTTTATCCTAACGCCACATAGGATTTGTATGTGGTCTAATTGAAATCCAAATCTTTAATTTGGGCCTGAGGTTCTGTAGCTTTTTGCATCATTTTGCAAGTGTACGAGGAATAAAACTGCCCTAATGGGGCATTGAGGGATTCTTCCGGGACACGGCAGTCCTTGGGTGACAAAGGCCAGTGTATGTCATTCCTATATGTGTGCGTATAGATCTGGGCATTAGGAACACCTCAAAATAGTCAGGGAGTGGAGAGACCCTTGTTGCATTCAGGTGAGCTCCTGCTCTCAAGATGGCCCTGAGCTCTCCTGGTCTGCTCTGCAGCATTGTGGTGTGTTATGGGACTCTGCTGGTGGCAAGTATTTTTTAGTATCATTGAACACCTTACATCTTCTTTTTTCCTCCTCAAGGAAAGCTCATCTGTCTGCAAAAATAGTGTTAGGAGTTTAATGAAATAGTTCCCCATGCAAGTCTTTTGTCTCACCCCCCCCCTGCAAATAGCCCTGGTTAGACCTTGTATCGTAACTACTGTAAAACAGATTTATAAACACCATTTGAGAGAAAGCCTAACAAATATATACTTTTTCTTTCCACACAAAGGTGTTTCAAGGGAATAGCAATCCCACTGAGGTTGTTTACAGACCTTTTGCCAAACCAGTTTTAACACGGTTTGTGCGAATTAGACCTGTGTCTTGGGAAAATGGAGTATCGCTGAGATTTGAAGTTTATGGCTGCAAGATAACAGGTAGGTCTTGGGAAGGATTTTAAAACCAAGGGGATTTATTGTGCCTGTACTGTGGCTTTTATTTTTATGAGTGAAATGCATCTTCACGATTTCCACTGTGGTCCGAATGTAGAAATGTTAAGAAAATAAAAGAAAATAAAACAAGACAGCTCAAACACCCAGTGTTATCTGAATGTTGTTCTGGCATTATCTTTTAGGTGCTCAGCTTTAAGAAGTGAAAAAAAAAAAAGGTTTAATTACTTTTCTTGCAATTATTTTACAGTTCCATGCAAAATACCTGAGACACACAGATCTTGCTTTTCCTTCCTAACCCTCCAGTCCCTCTCTCTCATGCTTGCTATTTGTAGTCAGTTCTCAGCAGGCTTCCCAAGGAACAAACATATATAACTAGGTTTAAAAGTATTGCAAGGTCATCTGAAGCCTGTTCAAGCAACTGGACATATACAGTCAGTTGACTGATAGATCCGTATTGGAATGTAATTCCTTTATATCACACAGTTACCTATCAAAAGAACTATCCAAAGCACTTTCTGAAGTAACGGCAAAAGACATTCATTTTCATCAAAATACTATCTTGGGGGGGGGGGGGGGGGAGCTGATTTTTCTAAAAAAATACCTAGAGTCATTTTATAGCACTTAATGCAGTTCATTGACGCTAAAGTTTAATAGTTCTAGGGATATATTTTTTTTCTCCTTAAGGTGTTTCTTTGGTCTCGAAAATGTTTCTCAGGACTCGTTCCCATACAGCAGGAAAATACTATTACTGATTACTGTCTTACAGAATTCCAGGTTATTCTATGAAATCTTTTCAGATTAAATGAAGGTAATATCAGCAGAACTGCTTTTACATTATATATTGGAAATTTTTATTCCTTGTTAGCAGCTTTTCCTACTTCTAATTTATATTTATCTGGGACCATAAAAAAAGCAACTATTTAGCTTCTGTGACATTTGACAAAGCCCGAGAGAGCAAAGAAATGCAATAGGAAAATCTCAAGTACAGCAATAAATTAAGTTTTATAGAATGTATAAAAGATTTACATTTCCAATGTCACCAACATTAAGTAATCTGCAACCAAGTTTTGGCTGATTTTGGAAGTTTTCTCTAGGGAAATATTCACAAATTCAGATGTGACCCTGCACTCCTTGCCTTAGCAAGAAGAATAGAAAACAAGAATAGAATAGGATTTTCTGATCCTTTTGGTTCCCATCAAGCCAGAAATACTTGTAGTATTTTGGTACTTCCTGCCAAAACTAGGATGTGCAGGTTTGAACAAATGAAAATTATATACAAATCCAAAGAGATTATTTTGGATATAAGAAAGAAATAAGTACTTGCATTTGCTAGTTGAATTGACTGATATGTCCTGTTTCTGTTTTGGTGCTTGTTCAGATTAACTATTTTTATTTTTTCTTTTCTCCGTAGATTATCCTTGCTCTGGGATGCTGGGTATGGTGTCTGGGCTCATTTCTGACTCTCAGATTACTGCATCTACTCAAGTTGATCGAAACTGGATCCCAGAAAATGCTCGCCTCATAACAAGCCGTTCAGGTTGGGCACTGCCACCAACTACTCATCCATATACGAATGAATGGCTTCAAATAGACCTTGGTGAAGAAAAAATAGTGAGGGGCATAATTGTCCAAGGAGGCAAGCACCGAGAAAACAAAGTGTTCATGAAAAAATTCAAAATCGGCTACAGCAACAACGGATCAGATTGGAAAATGATCATGGATTCCAGCAAGAAAAAGATAAAGGTAAGGAGGAAAGCTCTGCACTAAAAAAAAAAAATTGCATTAAAAAAAAATGTTTGCATTAAATTTATAGGCATCTATCTCTGACCTTAGAAGTGGCACACAGTTGGGATGAAGCCAAGGACTCCTAGGGCAGCAACCCTGAAGGGATGCTGTAGGAACTGTCTGAGGGCAGGAGCTGGCTGTAGGACATTCACCTGTCTCTGCAGCAAAGGTTTTGTTTATTCAACAGCTAGATCAGACTTGATTTCTGACAAGGGTGGTGTGCCTCTGTGGCCCGTAGGTTACTGCAAAATCCCATGCAATGGTGATATACAACACTGCCAAAAAGGTAGAATTTCCTCTGCAGTTTTTCCACTGACAGTGAACAAACCAATTTGAGACACTGAATTACTTTCCTTTTGCTTCTTTTTTGTCTGAGCTGTAGATTGAGAATGGTGTTATTTAACTCAGTGGGGTACCTGTTGGACTTCTGAGCTGCCTGTAGGCTGCTTTGAGAGCTTTACAGGCTCTCTGTAATGGTCTGATCCAAGTCCCTCTGAAAGAAAGTGATGGAGTTATCCCATCCCAAGTGAAAAGTACTATTCCACTGTCACAGGCGAAGTGTCTTGGAGGTTGCTTGGCAATAAAGGGCAGCTGGTTCATAGGTTCAAACCGAAACTGCAAGAAATTTACAGAGGAGGGCCAAATGAATTGGGTTGGGTTAGACACCAAGGGTTAGACACCAAGGAAAAGAAAATGAACGTGGCCCAGAAAAGTTTCTGGGAATATACCTGTTTTTGTTTGTCTTTAAATGTATGCTTTTCAGGACATAAATTGCACTGAGTGTTTAGCTTATTTACCCCAAATCCCATCCGTTAAGTCTTCCATCCCATTTTGCTATTGTTTCTCACAAAGTGCCTTTTTGCCTCAAAAAGCACAACCCTTTTTTAGTCCTCCTGCCCTGTTCCTCAAGGAAAGCAGTGGGGGCACAGTCCTGTTCACGAACTGGTGTTGCAGTACCGGGATGATCAGGGAACCATATACCAAAATATGACCTCAAAAGGCAAATCAGTGCGGTGCTTGGCAGATGGGAATCCTGAGAGTTGCTCCGTATCTCATCTGCGTTAGTCTGAAAATTAGATGTAAAAGCTGTTTTGCTATATATACTCATCCATTGGACAAACCTGTGTTTCCTTAAAGGAAAAGCTGAGTGGGCCCGTGGATGTAGCTTTTCCAGGCACATTTGGTAAATATTGGACTTCATTCTCTCCTGTTTTAATCTCACTGAATATGTCTGCATTTTCTCACTTCTCATCACTTTTCATCATTTGTTTGGGGGATTAAAACTAAATGAATTCAGCCTTTGCAGTCAGCTCCTTTCTCTTGTTACCATGAGTTTTGACTTCATCATAAAGTGTGAAGAGAGTGTAAATCAACAATGGGATCTAACCATTTTCTTTCTAAAATAGATGTTGTTTTGACATGTACTTCTACACTGTGGCTCAACGAGGGAAAAAAATAATGCCATATGCTTTCAAAGCAGTGCGCCGTCTGCTGCATGGCTTTCTGTTTTCTAATACAAGCACTTGCCATCATTGTCAGAAGTTAGCAGTTTGACAAGAAAACTAGTGCGCTAACTAACGCACTGAGCCCATCCTCAGCTTTCATCCAGAAATTAACTTTCAAGATTAATGGAATGGAGAGGGCTGGAATGCAAATCTCTTGTGGCATAATTATAATCCTTCCCAAAAATTCAAGACATTTAAAAAAATTCCTTCCAAAGCACAAGTTTTCTTTAAAGAGAGTCAGATAAATCCCATGATTTGGGAGTCTGAGGGATTTAAAATGTTAATACTGGAATGTAGTATTTTTAAATGTAAGTGGAGCTGGATGGGACAGCATGCTATAATGAGTCACAGCAGGAATGTGGATTAGAAACAGCCCTGTTATATGAAATGAAACACATCGTTTCACTTGGTTAAAGTCTTGACTTTCAATAAACAAACAACTGCATTTCAGGAAAAGAAAGAGCAGTGACAAGCTAAATATAACAACAAAATATGTCCAAAGGATGAAACATCACCTTGTTTCTCAACATGATCTTGTCATCCGTGCCTGCAGCTCCTTTCACTAGGACTACCATAACTCCTTCCTTTTTGGCTGACCCAGTTTCTGCTATTTTTGAATGTGCGGACTTTTCCCCCTTTAGTCTAGCTCAAGCACTCAAAGGAGTGCACATCACAAATCCTCAAATGACCACACAGAACGCCATTTTCATTTCAAGATCCAACTTGTATTTCTTGTCCGTAGTCTTACTCGAGCTTACTCCATAAAGTCATCTTTCTCTTTCATACTTCTTTCCTCCTTCCCCTTTGTTGAGGTTTTTTACACCTCCTCTCATAATTTCCGGTACAAGAAACTTCTGGATATCCTGCCATTTGGAACAACCTTTGTAAATTTTTCTGCAATGCTTATTTTGCTTTTAAAAGATATTAGGAAGAATTGTTTTCCTCTCACCGGTTTAGCTTCTTTTTTGTTTAGGTATTATTTATTATAATTTTTCTTTGTAATGAAGTAAAGCAATTTGTGACATCGCCTGTATAAAAGACACTCACAAGGTGAAGTTTTACTGTATACTCCTCTCTCCTCCCCCACAAAGAATATCGGTACGTGTTTTAAATGAACAGTCAAAATTGAATCACAGGCAGCTCTGCACTACAAAGGACAATGATTCAATATAATTATGATTCAATATAATTCTAGATGCCTATTGAATTCTAATGTCTATGTGTCAGTACTCCAGTACTGATGTCTTTTATAAAACAGTTTTCATTATTATATGTTGCTATTAAGACTACTATTAAAAAGGAAGCAAGGATTCCTCAGATACATGTGTCTGTCTACTTCTTACGCATAAAATGGCATTCATTCTTTCTCATACGGTAGGTAGCTTTTCTGATCATTTGCACTATATTGCTATTCAAATATAATAATATGTAATTCCATGTTAATTAGATCTGACAAGCCATCTACATGTGAATTCCTGACAACTGTCTTCCAAGCACTGGCAGAACAGCAGGTCAGCCAGTGCCCCTTGAAGCCACCTTGGAGGTACAATCTCCCCTAGGAAGTAGGAGCAGATGCATTAACATTGAAATTATTTTTTTAATTTAGTTGGTTATAGCCTCCAATCATCATCAGCTTTTGAGACTGGCACTCTATCCATCGGCCAGAAAGGGTTGTAGACCATTGGTTCATAATAGAATCATAGAATTGCCTAGGTTGGAAAGGACCTTTCAGATCATCGAGTCCAACCATCAACCAAACACTGACAAAAACCATTACTAAACCATATCTCTAAGCACTATGTCTACCTGTCTTTTAAATACCTCCAGGGATGGTGCCTCTACCACTTCCCTAGGCAGCCTGTTCCAATGCTTGATAACCCTTTCAGTGTAAAAATTTTTCCTAATATCCATCCTAAACCTTCCCTGGCACAACTTAAGGCCGTTTCCTCTTGTCCTATCGCCTGTTAGCAACCCTCACCTCTCTACAACCTCCTCTCAGGGAGTTGTAGAGAGCGATAAGGTCTCCCCTTAAGGTTCCCCCTGCCCTGTGGGGAAACCTGGGGTGCACAACACGAGGTATACAGTAAAAAAAACCAAGGCTTTTAGGACTGCACTGAAAATACAAGTAGCAATCAGGTTTACCTATACTGGTTTTGTGCCTTGGGAAATGCAGCCTGCTTTTCCCATGGCCTCTTTTTTCTCTGCCCCAGATCAATAGGAGGAGTTCATTGTGGGCTGGGTTTTGTTCTCATCCAAAATGAAGGGCATCTGGTGTATTCTTCCTGAAGAAGGCTATAGGCTTTGCAGCTATGAGTTGGAAGTATCTTTATAATAGCACTTCTAATCCCAAATTTGAACACTAGTTCAAAGAAGATGTTTTTTAATGTTTTACCCTTTAACTAGTTCATAGAAAAGAAGAGATTGAAATGCTTTATTCCTACTTCTTGTTATATAAATTTTCATATTTTGTACTTTAGAGTGTTCTGTACATGATATTCCGAAGTAATTTGTTACCGTGAAATAGGGTAAAAATAACTCCTTTTGCCTGTCTTGGGTTATAAAGTCTTCATGGCAAGGACTGTTTCTTTCCGCAGTTAATTCATTCCAAGGTCCGATCATCTCTATGGAGGCACCTGAGGTGTTGCTATAAGTACAAATTGTAACTTGTTCTATATGCAAAAGATCACTGACAAGAGAAGCCGAAGGTATCAAACAAATAGCATTGAGAGCTGCTTTATGGCTGAAGAACTCTGAGTGCAACTCAGAGAAGAGATTTTTGTCTGAAATGTACATTTGCTGACCTGCCTTGCCCGTTGGATTATATTGCGGTTTTGTCGGGAAGCAGCTTTCTTCTTTCTTTCTTTCTTTTTATTCTTATTCAATAGCAGGCTCACTGGAAGAACTCTTGCAGCTACTGTTCCTGGAGTTTAATTTATGCCTTTTGAAATAACTACAACTTGTGAAACTCTGTCACTGGGGGAAATCAGATTGAAATTTTCTCTTGAATAGTCGGATTATTATTGTAACCACTTAAAAGGTGACAGGATCTTCACCTCAGCCATTTTTTTTCCCTGAGAAGTGTTGAAAATGTCACCCAGTTAAACCCCAGATCAGAGTGTCATTTAAAAACATGTCTCATTAAACACTCAGCTCTTGTTATGACCCTGACGGATTGGTTGCTACTGAGTTTATGAAAAATGAAATGCATTACTTTTCCGAGAACCTTTAACTATGTATTTTCCATTCTCATTTAGGACAGGAATGCCTGACACTTATTAAGCAGTTAGAATCTGGCCTGCTGCTCATCTAATTCAAAGACTAGAGAATGAAGGAAAAAAGATGATTGTTGAAATAGCTTTTTTTTTTCTTTTTTTAACAAGTAGCATTTGCCATGCTTTGCAGACTTTTGAAGGCAACACCAACTACGACACGCCTGAACTGCGGACTTTTGAACCTTTATCGACAAGATTCATCCGCGTCTACCCAGAGAGAGCCACACACGGAGGACTGGGGCTGAGAATGGAGCTGCTGGGCTGTGAACTTGAAGGTAATTGCTCTGCTAGAGACGAATGCACTTTATTATTTTCATAAATACATTCTCCACTTGGACTGCTGCTGAACACTGCTGTGTCTGTACAGGCAGCACGTCAGACTCTCGCTTCCGTGACTGCCATTAGTGCTGTTTCTTGGCCTAATCAGTTCCTTCTCTGCAGACATTTGAATATGCCCAAGGCACAAATATTATTCTTTCTCCCATTCCTTTGTTGAATCACAGTGATATTCTCCACATGGTTTTCTGTTCCCTTAAGCAGCCTTATGATTATACTTTCGAGAAGCATAGAGCTATTAGGAGACAATAAAGACAGGAACTTAAATTTTATGTTACCATGATACAACCCTGGAAGAGATGTTTTCTGAGAATGCAGAGGGAGTTTTACACTAAATATAGCAATTATGTCCCTTGCTCCATCAAAGTACGTGAAAGTCACACCAGACGCTATGGCGGGCAATGATTACTTGGCTGGACAGTGTCTGTGCTGTTCCTTTTTGGGGGTAAAGAGGGCCTCTTTGTTCCTTACCAAGCTTTAATTTTGCAAGAGTATGTGGGAGATGAAAGACCAGGAAAAGCAAAGTTTAGACATTTATCCTTGGACTGTGACATGAAGTCAAGCTTTGATTCTTGTTACATAAACAATAATTATTTAACTTCATAGATAACTACAGATAACACTACGGGAATTTCACAGCTTTATCTGGTGGATGATGGTGTAGTGGCGTGGCTCATAAACCACACAGCTTAACAATACACAGAATAACAAACCATGTTATTCAGGGTTTCATATGATACCTTGTATAGAAGTAGCTGAACAGGCTCCCAAGATGAATGGAACCGACTGCTCTGCCTTCATTTCTTTCTCACGATTTCTCCCCCAAGGTGGAAGAGTGGGAGGCATTTGCTGTGAGAACTGATGAGTTCTGTGTTGTTTTTTTAGTGAAGGCCAGATTGAATAAGTATGCTTTTTACTTAGCCCGGAAAGTGGGGAGGTTGGAAATACTCCTTAGTTCCTGCAGGAAGTCCTCATTTCCTGTGGGAATATTTAGTTCCTGCAGACTATTGTGCTACTTGGTCAGAAAAAAGAAAACACAGCACCTGCCTTATGTAAACTCACAACCTGTGGGCAAAGTCCTTCAGCCACAGGGCTCCTGTAGACACCTAGACATCAAGAAGTGAGTCCATGGACCACCTTAGAAGAACACATTGCTCAGTGGTATGGAGGAGCCAAAGAGGAGACTGATCAGGCTAAACGTCTTTGCTTTTAGGCAAACCGCAACAGCGGTTTTTCCCTGGGACACATCTTCTTGCATTTGTCTCTCTGATATGGTGTACTTTTGAAGGGTGCTCACCTGTAGGTCACCCATGGACAGGTGAGGTCAATTCCCATTTACCCGTGGGAGAAGCATAATAAGAAAACTTTTGTTGTATAATTGTATCTTAAGGAGGGAGTTGAATGAAGAGAAGTCACTTGAGATTTACTGAGCAAGAAAGGAGTTGCGATGAAAAAAGAAGCATGGAGGTAGGCACAGACAGTAATAGAAATTCAGCTCTCCAGCAGTAATGAGCAAGGGGAAGTTTTGTGTGCTCGAAGCATCCCAGGGGGCTTTATATGAAATGATGGCAGAGATGTAGGCAAGCTTGAGGCTATACAGGGGCATGAAGATCAAGGTAAGAAACTTAACTGGATGTAGAAAGCTAGAGGGAGCTCCCAGAGGGGTTTTTTAAGCGATGTGGGGAACAGACGCTCTGCATAATTCATAATAGGTACAGAACTGTTTCTTTAACTAGGGATAGATTGTACCCATAAAGCATAGGTCAGGGTCCTAAAGAGCCACATTTTATCCTAGAATATAGCTACTTCAGAAACCACCACCCCTCCTGACATCTTCAGGCCAAGAAGTCAGTGCATAGGATCTTATGCAGCCAGCAGGCTCTGGGGGCATTAGAAGGGCAAAGAAGAATCTGAGAAAGGGATCCATTATTGCATAGCTTATAATGAGAGTAAAAGATTGTTAATGGAAATAACAGTAGGTGAGAATAGACAAAAGCCTGGATCACATTCCCAGAGTGGTTATCTTAAGCCAGGGAACTATACACGCAGCATAAAACATAAACCTAAACATAACACCAAGTATCCTGATTTTCCAGGTGTGGTATGTTTTGCAGATACTGCGGTATAGATGCATTTTCTGTCACCTTGCACAAATCTCAAGCTTTTAACTGTAATAACAAAGGTCAGATTTTTAGTGGTTATGCAGCAGCTACCGGAAAGTCATCCCCAATGAGAAGCAGGCAGGTGGCCGGGAGGAATGACTGACATCACTGATGTCTTATTTATTTATAACTTCAACAAAAACAAAAGAAACCCCTTCCAGATCTCCTCACTGAGCACAGAGTGATTCTACATCACGCTGCCTTCCTGCCACTGTTACCAGGACTCTGCTCAGACATTTCCTCTCTCGCATGTGCTCTGCAGAGAGGTTTCTTCAGAATTACCACCTTGAGCATCACCCCTCCTGCTCCCCTGTACAGGCCCACTCACAGGCACTTTTGCCTGCAATAAAATGATGGGGTTTCTACCCCACATCCTGCCCCAAGACTCCCATTCTGCCTTGCCAGGCTTTCACTCTGTTGGTAGGAACAACAAACACTCATCAGCCAGTGAATAGAGAGTCTGGGGCTTTGCTGCCCAGCTCCGCTCAGCCCTTGAGCTCAGATACAGCAGAGTGCCTTATTGCAAGGAGGCAGAGCAGATACGTCCCGTTGCAAAGAAATACTAACCTCCAAAGTAGAGTTGATTCGTTCCTCAGATACAACACGTGAAGACAGTGTATGGTGCTCATCAAAATGTTACTGCCAATTGTTGCATGCTGATTCTCCAGCATGTGTTTTAACCGAATGACTGGGTTTGTTTCAGCTCCTACCACTGTCCCTACCGTTTCCGAAGGCAAACCTGTGGATGAGTGTGATGACGACCAGGCAAACTGTCACAGTGGCACAGGTGATGACTACCAACTGACAGGTGCAGAAACCATCTTCATTCCATTGCAGCTTCATTTTAGCTCATATCCATCATCAGTTACCAGCTAAATGTTTGAACTGATTTAATCACTCAGCATAAATGGACATTGGTATGCAGTTCGTATTGTCAGTGCTGTCAAAACACAGGCATCTGCCTTTTACGTATGACAATACTTTTGATTGTTTTCTCAGATATGTAATTTTTGAAGCAAATAATAGTGACTAGCTGGAAGAGAGGGCATTTTTTGTTGAGCAGGAATTGTGTCTAATCCAATGTCCTAATCAAACTTTCTCTTATTAAGAAAAAAATCTGGACAAACCTTTTGAGGTTTATTGTCTGAGATTGAAGAACTCAAAATGAAATATTGTTTAGGTTCAAGATGCATATACGCTTCCATACCTAAAATTTAGCATAGGACTCAAATCTCAACCCCAAACCTTTCCCAAACAGAAACAGAACAGATTTGTTTCACCAAAACATACTCACACATACACCACCAGAAAGACTTCCATGAGCTTCCCCACCAACACTTCATTAGAGCCACAGAGGGGCTGAAGTTCTCCAAGCTTCCATCACTAGCAGAAAAATAGGAGGGAGAGACATAACATAGTCTGGATCTGGAAGGGCAGAAGCTTGCTAATTTTCTTAGTCTCCCACTTTTGCACAGAACCACTGTCCTTCTGAGAGACCTGACACTGCACCACTATGTTTTTGATCCCTTCTTGGAGGTCACTTGCTCCGCTAGGCTCTGGGCCTGTTTGATGAGATCTTCCTGTAGCAGATCTATACATCTACAGTAATTGAGCTTATTTTTGGACACAGTGACACAAGTTATTTCATCACTGCTCCCTGGTTTGCTTATCTAATAAATGTTTATCGCTTCTTATATCCATGATATAAAATAGCATTAAAATCTGGCAATAGCTGTCCAAGAGGACATTGGGAAACCTTAGGCAAGAGATTGGCTTTTTGGAAGCAGCCAAGTAGAACATCCAACAGCAAATACACATGAAAGTGCAGTTTCAGAGTCAAACTTCTGAGCTTTGCCAATGTCTCCTGTAAATGCATGTTGAAAATCATAAATTGAAAAACAATTCTTGAATGGAAAAGGCACTGCACCGTCACTGTCACTGCTTTTCCAATCAGTGCCCCAGTCGCAGCTTATTCTTTTTGAAAACAGCCATGCAAGGAGTCTGATAAAATAGTCTGTATTGTGCTAAGGTAGCTCAGAAAGCTTCCAATGTTACTAAACATTGTAATTTATTTTTTTTCTGAAAGGAAAAAGCAACGTCAGGAAACCCTGGGGCTTCCTGGAAAGCCCTAAACTGCGGGCTGGCTTGCAAAGCCCAACAGATAGAGACATACTTCATGTAGATGGAGGCTGTGTGAGGGGCAGGAGGCAGATCTGTGCACGCACCTTCCCTGTTCACTCACTCATGCTCCCTGCACTTCAGGGAGCTCAGGACTGCAGCCCACATGTCCCTGAGGGAAAGCTTATTGAGCAGAGAAAACTCCCTCTGGCAATTTTTGCAGGTTGTGCTTAGGGAGCAGTTTATAATCTCTAAGACAAGGGAACAGCCACCAGCCTTCCTGAGCACCAGCTCTTTTGGGAAACTGAACCTATTTCAGTACTAAAATTGAAAATTACTATGCTGCCCTTCAACAAAAGTGCAGACACTTGAGTATAATTTATCACTATACCACCTAGGAACCCTGAGCAGTGCATGCCCAGTTGTTCTGGACACTGTAGAAACATTGCACGGTACCTACGACGTTACTTATAATACTAAAATCCACAGAAGCGATTTTACCAATAATTTCATCATAAACATTCTTTCCTTCCTCCAAAATCCATAGAAGGAAAGTATGTAAATCTCGCGGCCCATTAAGAATAGCAGGAGAGTGCAGGGGGGGTGTCATCAGTGCTTTACCCTCTTGTATCCACTCCCAGCTCCAGTGTGGCGCCCGCATTCTCATGGGTATGACTGTTAGAGTCACTTCTCTGAACATATGTATCACAACAAAGCCTCCCTTGCAATTAACTGTAATTGTGCTGTAGGCCAGATTCCTTCCTGCTCTATTTGGACCCCATACAGAGCTACTCTATTTGCGTGGCTTATAGCATTTCCCATCAGATCATTCTCACAAACATAAAGCTGATATAGCGTGGGCATTCATTCTCATTGGAAGTCATCATAGTCATCCTTTCTATAATGCTTTAAGCACTTGCTTGCTGGAGAAAAGAAAAGCCATTGACTGGTAATCAGCACCCCACTGCGCATTTATAATTGTGCTAATTTACTTTTTGTTTCCTTTATCAATATGAGGCTGAGGCTTGCTTTAAAAAGTCAAGTATTTTAAAAATATCAATTAGTGAGCTTAGGAGAGGGCCATGACCCCACTCACCTCTTGTTCATCTGCTTGAAGGAGTCGACAAAGAGGAAGTCCTTAATTCCTCTTGTTCTTTGAGACAGAAGTTAAACCTGCCTTAGACTATAGCCTAAAGTCAGGCGATTCCCATGCACCTCACAAGGCAGCTATGAAACAATGCACAAGGAGGCCCCAGCGTGGCAGGGGCTGGAGGACCTCACATCCCTGCTATGAGAAACGACACGTCATGGGTGAATGCACAAACTGGGGACTGTTAGGAAATGCTACAGAGTTCAGTTACTCACTTCCCACGAGATTCAGAGCAAATGAGTGTCTATACAACTAGGATGGCCACAAGGGCGTGGTGAGGATTGATTAGTTGGTGCTTGCAAGGGCTCCAAAATACACGACTTCATTTAATGATGAGTTCTTGTTTTCTTTTTTGATAAAGGAAACCAGATCTTTAATGTCATATTTTCATGCTTAAGCTCACATACTCAGTTACCTACATGACTAATAAAGACGGTAATATTTCAGATTTATATATAGGATATTCCTAATGACTGCTGTGTCCTTTGTGGTGTCCCATGTATCATGATATGCATAATTTCTTTTCCAGGTGGCACTACAGTGCTGAATACAGAAAAGCCAACGGTAATAGACAATACATTACAACCAGGTAAAAAAAAAATATTTTTTTTCTTATTAAAACCATAATAAATGCCATAAACAAATTTCATGCCAGAGATGAAATAATGAATTGCAGCACTTCCTGACTTCCCATTCCCTAAAAGTCTCTGAAGTAAAGAAGCATCTGGTCTCTCAGCTCTGTACAGTAAATATTTTATTCCTTTCATCCACATGTAGACACAGCAGAGAACAAGATTTCCTTCTGCATCAGCAAATGCCAAATGCTGACAAAATTAAACTAACTTAATCACACAGTGCACTCTGTTAAATGTGGCATGTCAGTGACATAAAGTGTGTTTGCAAACTCCGGGAAAACAAAAACAGAGCCACACAGGCCCACTCACTATTTATATCCATGGTTTTACAAAACTAATACAAGTAAAGTTTGCCAGTTTTCTCCACCAGAGAGCTGGCAGTTTTACAATACTGTTTTCTAGCAAGTTTTCTCAAAATGGGGTTACATAAACGGCTACCGTGAACTTGAAGAGGGAAAAACAAGTTGTCACTGGCAGCAGGTCCTTTTTACTTAATCAATACAATAACTGGCAGCTTTAAAAATCCTTAGCTTGCTGCTTCCACAGCTTTCATACCATTTTTTTAATATCCTGTACAATTTACTGGGAGAGGGGGAGATGATAGATTTGGGCAGAAAACCCAAACTTCAAAAGCTATGAGCACCAGTTTAAAATCCTTTGCATTAATAATTGTGGAGCAGTAAAGAGGTCAGTTTTCAGCTACTCCCATTTCCTCCATTAAAGTACAGTCAGGCACAGTCTTGCAAGTGATTTATTAGTGGGGTGGGTAAGTGTTTATCATTGTTTCCTCAACCATGTGACACAATCCCCTTCTGCTTCAAGTAAAAGAAAGGGACTAATAATGCCACAGTTTCCTAAAGGGCACTGTCGGTGTCAACCTGATTAAGTGATAAAGCTGACTTATCTCGGACGTTGTTCCCACTCTCAGCCTCTGCATTCTGATATTGCAGAGGTGAATGCTTTTACTCCCCTCAAAATTCATCTCCAGGGTAATTCGGTTGGCTTAGTCAGCATACGCTGTTTCTAGCTCTGCCCTGCTTGGGGCAGAGGGAGATTGTGGAGTACCAGTGCCATGAGAAACACGGCGGCAGGCTGGCCCACCCTCGCGGGACATCCTTCCACACTGCTCTTCCACAGGCAGCGCTGCCGAAGGGCTGGAGGGCTGCTGGGGATCCCACAGTTCGGGAAGGGGTAGGGGATGCAAAGGAAGAAAGGATGCTGTGCAGTGGCTTTGGAGTAAAATATTTTAATCTTTAAGTCTGGAATGATCTTTTAGCTTTCTATTTTGGTGAAATGAAGGCTTTTTTACAGTTTTTTAACTATTTTCTTGTGTTTAAACAAATTGCAAATTCATGAAGTGCCTCTGCACAGTGCAATTTCCCTCCCTCCTCCCCAGTGCCAGTTGCATTTGCAGGTTGTGTTTAATCCCTTTGGCTTGGGTGTGACTTTCCAGTAATAGATTGTTTCTGCCAGAGATTAAGATATCCTCATTTTCTCTCCTTATTTCCCTCCTGCACCACCTTCGCTTACTCCGTGATGAGCCAAGTTTTTTCTCTAATAAAGGAGTTTCTGAGGTTCCCTTCAGAGCATGCCAATGTTACTTCCCTGCATTGTGCTGGTAGGAACTGTTTCCTTCCGGGGAATAAGGGACAAGTTCACATCCCAAACTCTAGGCTCCCACATGGCAGCACATTACAAAGATCATAGATAGAGATCAGTCAGATGCTCATAAATAATAAGTTTTCCAGAATCTCCAGTTTAAGACATAAAGGTTTCCAGCTGCTTCATAATCCCTCACTGAAAACCAGCCAGAACACACCCAAAAAGGGGCAGACAGACATTCCCCCCAACATGAGGAAACCCCTCCTGGCACGAAGGTGGTGTAAGTGTTTCCTTCTGCTGAAGGGACACGGGTGGACATAGCTGGCACGATGAAGCACATCAGAGCAAGGGGCCACACAGCAGGGAGCGAGAGTCTGCTACCGCAGCCGTGAATAACGTAGTTTAAACTGGCCTTGTTACAGAGCTGCTCGGGGCCCCCCCAGCCCTCAGCCGGCTGAGGATAAGTGCACTCCAGCTCTTTCAGCTACTCTCAAGCGGAACAAAGTATGACTTTAACACACCAAGGACTGAGCCTTCAGCTTCAGACTTAATTCCCTTTAAGGGCTGTTTTACCTTAAGATGTTAATACACCTTGAGGTAACTCGTGAACTCCAAGCCAAAAAGCTGTTCCAGATCAGTGGCAGGATGCAGGGTCCAGCGCGTAACCCTGCACGAGCTATACCATGCCAGGGCTGGCCACAGCAGCTTGTGCCACAGTGATTCAGGACAGAGATTTACCAGCCCTTTCAAGTAGCAGCACCTGCCGTGGTGCAGGTGCTCCTGCAATAGGTGCTAACGCCACGTATTGCTGTCCTCCTGCCCACACTCAAGCCTGCAAACACCCCTAATCTTGTTATCCCAGACTAACATGCTTGTGTGTGTCAAAGCCTGAGATTATCCTATTCCAACCGGCTTTCATACGCTATGGAAACAGTTAAGAGCAAATAGCTGGAAAGCCTCCATGTATAAACAAGCTTTCCATCAAGAAGACTTTTACAGTTCATTTCAAGGCGACTGAATTGTAAAAAAAGAAAAAAGAATTGTGGTTTCAAACTGCTAAAAATGTTTAAAGGTTTGGATTTTTTTTTAAGAGAGGATCTAGTTTCCTCCTCAAACTTAAAAAGATGACTTTAACAAATCTGTCTGTCAAGGTAAATACCTTTCAGGTCTCAGTCCTAAGACTCACCAACATCTAGTCTTTTTGAACATATCTTTTTGAATTCCAAAGGACTATTTGAGATGCTTGACTCTTAGCTATTTACATACAGAGCAAGCTGTTCATTTACATTATGTGCTCTCCTCATGTAAGATCAGTCCTTTGTAAAGCAGACTGTTCAAGAAGCGAAGTATCTTGTTTTTCACATATGTAATAGCTATTTCAGAAAAATATAACTAAGAAATCCTGAGGTTAAAAATCTATGCTAAGAAATCATTTAAAAGTAGAATAGGTCCGATTCTCATTTACAGTGGGACAACTTTGCATCAATAAAGGAATATTAAAGCAGTTAAATTATCATTTACTATCATTTAAGGTAACTTTGTGCTGCCAGCAGAAGTGGTATAAAAGGGTGGAATGCAAATAAGGATCAGACCCAAGATACTACTTTGAAGTGGTCCAAATCATGTTTGTAATTTCCCATTTTAATGTTGATCTACCCTTTGGCAAGAGCCTCCTATAGAGAATTTTCATAGCGTCTTTAATGCCATCATGCTCCTTCTTGCTTCTTGTTGGAGGAGTTATAAAAATATGTCAAAGTCTGTGGGCCACGAAAGATTAATGGACTTGCAAGAGACTCACTCAACTAGATTTTCAAATGACTTTCTTGTTCATGTGCAGTAATGGTTCCAGCTGTGAGCAAGATGTGGTCAAGTACAGCTGTTGGTTATTCTTTGAGAGGATAAATCTGTTTTAATTCAGTATCACGTACCCTACGTTTTGAAAAAGGCATATGGGATTTCGTCACACCTCCCTCTCAGATTCTCATCTGAACTGCTGCTATTTGGTTACATAATAGCTGGCTTTCTTCATCCTCTCAATACGTGCAAACCCGGAGATCCATCACCTATTGGCAGGAGAATTATCCTGGCAGGGGAATGGGCCAGTCCTGCAGAGGGGGCCCACCAAATGCTACTCGTCCCTACTTCCCTTCCTTCCAGCAGAGCTGCCAAGCTACAGTTCAAGGACAAAGATTGCCTGTAGCTTACTGTGAGCTACTGTATCAGCCCCCTGGGGCCTTTAATAGAAATGTTGAACTATTCTGTCTTTCACTGGGGCAGATCCATTGTCCATACGACTAATGAACCTATCCTGATGCTACAAGTGTCTGATATTAATTGGCTAGCTGGTCTATTTTTTCTTTTTATGGGTCCCTGGGAGAAGCATTGGAAGAGACATAAGAACAGACGATAAGAGATGGCATGTTTAAGGAGCCCATAAAATAAGAGCACTCTGAAATGCCTTGCCTTTGACCTTCAATGCTGGTGCTGCGATTGTCTAAGGAATATATTAACACAAACACTTTTAAGAAAACAATATGAACCTAGCAAGAAACAGCTAACTGAGAGCAGGTTACTGGTCAAATCCTGCTCAATTTCAGGGGTTTCTCATTAACTTCTGCATGGAACAGAAGTTCATTTTTATGCTACACCATGCTGTCTGTGAGACCAAAGCCGAGGAACACAGGCATGGCCAAAGCATATCAGACTTAGGCTCTTTGCCAATTTCCTGGGCTATATATTTCAAACGAAAGTGCAAGAAATTCTTTATTAGATGGTGCTGTGAAATTTAGCTCTGCTTTGAAACTCTCCTTCTAATCCGAATGTTCAGAGTTGGCTTCAGACCATGAAGCAAAAGGATTGTGTCACTCCCTGCACTTCAGAATTACAATTAAATTCTGGATATTTTCCTTATCCATTTCAGTGTCCAGTTCTCTTTGAATTGTGTTCAGCCTTAGCAGCATTAGAGGGAAGCAAGTATCGCTCATCTCATATGAGAATTTTTTCCTTTGATCTGTATTGAACTTCAGTGGATATCTCATAGTTCTCAGGCTATGAAATGGAGAAAACAGAACATTGTAATCTTCCTTCTCTGGATTCTTCACCCATTTACATACTTCTCCTGTGTCTTCTGCTATTTATTTTTATTCAGAGTTGAACAATACCAGTCCTTTCAGTCTCTTTGTGCTATGTGCTCATTTATGCTGTGTGATATCTTCAGATGGATGTGATCTATCTACCACTGTTCTCCTTTCTTGTGGTTTGAATACCACACAGGCTATCACAAGCTTTGCATGATATAATCCTTCGGGATTAATAAGATTAATTTTGTTTTACGTTTTCTAAGACCTTTTCTAAAGTTCTGTTTCATGGTTCTGATGTCAAAACCATGCAATATAGCTCTCCCTAGGCCTCCTTGACAATGGAAGGCTATTTTTCACGAACTTAAAACCCTTTAATTCATTTCAATGTCACTCTATTTCTTTAAAAACTCCCCTTGATTTTCCGATGTCCCCTTTTGGGCAAGACGTCTTTGATCATGGCCCCATTGTCTAGAAGAAAAACCCTGTATACGGAAGAAAGAAACATAATGGATTGCCTTTCTGCACCCATGTGCATGCAGGCTGAGTTCTGCTTCTTCAACATTTTGAGCCCCAAAGAGAGATTATTCACCATCATCTGGCCCTTTCCTAGAAAGCATTAGGGTCCTCCAGGAAACATGTTTTCTCCACATTGAATTCCTGTGCCAGACATTATCTGTTTAATTCATTTGTTCCCAGCGAGGATGCCGTATTCGTGACAATGTGGAGCAGACCCCTCTGGAGGCCAGCGGGAGGGAGGGGGGAGGCAGGCGGGATGGGGCAGATGAAAGGAAGGAGCGAAGAATGAGGGCTCAGTGGGGAGAGATGCCTTCAGCACGGCTAAGGTACTGACAGGCAGAGGAGAGGGGCAGGAGCTGCTGTACGCTCAGACCTCTCTGCTGACAGAAAGAAATTTTCTAGGGGCCAGAGGGGAAAGGGCAGAGTGGCTGCAATGCAGGAATCCAATGAGTTGAGTTAAAACTGTGTCTGGGAGCAAGGACTTGCCAAACAAGGACACAGCAGACAAGGAGAGAATGATAGATGAACCTTTTTTATATCCATTCTGTCTCAACCTACTCACCTGAGGTTTTCTCTGTGTTGATAAAATGATTATTCTAGTTTACTTTCCATTAAAATCTGGGTTGTGAGTTCAAAAGCCGTTCCCTGGGCATCTCACTACGTGGAGTTCTTTGCCTTTTCAGACTGGAAGAGCTCCACCTCAGAGGTCTGGCCAGCCACAGGTCCCAACACACTTCCATATTCCTCCATATTTTCCCACAATAAGCAAAACACATTCTAGGGGTTGCATTATCTTTCCTGGCCTTTTTTTTTAATAATGGGCAAGAAACACAATTCTTCCCCCAGAGCTGATATTGATGGGAGCACAGAGTCCTTTGTTCTTAGTTCATACTTGCACAAAGCATCTCATTAAATTAAACCTAAGTTATTCCTTTAATAAGGTGTGAGTCATGCCTGAGAAAAGACTTCAGGATTTGGTCACACTGCAGTGGGAAGAGTATTACTCTACTGGGAGTTGACATTGCTCAAGGTGAGGTAAAGGTTCATACCAATGGGGTAGGAACCAAAAGCCCAAAAGATTTCAAACTGATTCTGAAAATAAGAAATGCAAGAGATTTATGTGCTATCTTTGTATAATCTTTCCATTCAAATTCCAAGTCCTATTGAAGAAAATAAGCTACCACGTATTAAACCTTTGGGCAGAATTGAAGAGGAGCTGAAAACAAGATATGATCTCATCCTGACCATAATACCGGACTTCTCTTGTTTTACGTGGAGCCTGTTTTGAAGCTTATTTTGAGTTCATTTGGCAATCAGCCACATTTGTCCCTTCTCTGTCTCAATTTGTCCATTTCAATGCTGCCATCTTGTGGACCTACTTAACTGTCTGGAAGATGCTGAAATAAATTCCTTACTGAAGCCACACACTATACATTTCACCAGAAATCCTTTCCTGCCAAGGACATTCTATTAGTGTTTCTGCCCTTTCTTATTTTTGTCCAAATCTTATCGTGAGTTGTTGCAAAACTTTGCACAGTTATGGTACAAATAGATATTATCAACCAGCAAATATTTCTGATAAGTAAGCCAGAGCTTTCCTTTTTGAGTCATATATGTTACAGTGCAGTTACCAGCCAATGTGGGCAAATCAGAAGAATTAATCTAACCACAAAAAAATCCCAAAATATGGGTCATCAAGAGACAAGAAACAACCACATCATTTACTAGAAATAGTCATTCTTCATCTGTTTCCCAGCAGGGCTGCTCTTGCTATAGCTTCTCAGAGTTTCAAGTACGAACGGCTCTGTTAATGGTCAAATGCATGCATTTGATTTTGAAGTACAAAATCTGAATTATGCAATTCATAATCACATTTTTTTCCTCCTTTTCCATCTTACCCTGCAGAGCTGCCACTGTACAACTTCAACTGTGCCTTTGGCTGGGGATCCCAAAAGACTTTGTGCCACTGGGAGCACGACAACCAGGTGGATTTAAAGTGGGCGATCCTGACGAGCAAAACTGGGCCGATTCAAGACCACACAGGTAATCATGAGTTCATGATTTAGCTGCTTTACATGGGTAAATGTTGTTCTGTTTAATACCAACATGCCTTCCAAAACCAGAGGAGAATGAATTATACCTAAAATATGTAGAGTCTCAAAGATGATTTTCTAGGCAACCTAACCCATTATATGTAGTCACAACTGCCCATAATTGGCCTTTCTGTTGGGGAATAAAGATCATTTGTTGTCAGGAGCTGAAGATACCCCCTTCTCCTGACTCGCCTTTAGATAACCACCATCTAGGGTAGAAAAAAATCAGAATGACCAAGTATTCTGCAAAAATGTCTTGCCAAGTGATACAGTCATAAACAAATCTCACATTGTTCCTGCTCATAGTTACAGGGATTGCCCACCACAGAAAGGTGTTTTAAGTGAAACTTCCCAGATGGATGTATTTCCATGCCCTCCTCCTCTCCAGCAGGAGTTGGAGATCATAGCCATCCCTTCGCTCACTCACAATTTTTCCAGAAATATCACCCTGGGAAATTGATTGGTTGGTTTTGTAGGATCTAACTCATGGCTCTGCATAATTAGGCAATAAATATGCTGCTGGCTAGTGGCAAAGGGAGGGCGCTGCGTGACCTGCACAGCCTCTCACTTTAGTGTTCTCTCTTGCATACGTGCAGATTAATCAAATGTGTTGAGATGAATCCCCCTTCCCACTTCTGCAACCCCTTTGCCTAATGAGAATGACAAGGAAATTAGACAAAATTGGACTTTTTACATTCTGAGACACTTTCAATTGAATCTTAAGACAAGTACAGTAGTTTCAGGGAAAAAAAAACTTATAATACTTTGACTATAAATGGCATTGTACAAATAAATGGCATCAAATTAACTAAATGCAGTTAGCTGAAGTGAAGGCTGTAATGGTGGAAAAATTGATGTAGAGTAGAGTGAAATGGCTCAGTAGGATCTGACATTGAAAGGAGGTTAAAAGCTATGTTAGCCACAGACTGACAAAATCTAAAAGGCATGCATAAGTAAAGCTCTAATTAAGACAATGAAGACAGAGTTCCTGACCCAGCACTGCAATAATATTCTGGAAATGAGAGCTATCTGCACTTTGCCACCAAGGATTATAGAGAGACTGAACCTGTCTTCAATCAAGAGATGAAGAAATGATATTCTTCAAATGAGATTCTGTTGTTTCCGCTGGGCCCTGCTAGTGCAGAAGACTTATTTGTTCCAGTTGCTGCAGCTTCATTAGGTCTTACAGGCAACGCCTTTTGCTCCTTACTGCACTAACTTTCAATATTTTCCCAAATTTTCCTTCCACTCTAAGGGCACCCTCACCTGCCAGGTCTGCCATTCACTGGCCAGCAGGTACAGAATGGGGGGGGTGAACCCAGACCACAAGCAGTCTGAATGTACTGCCATCCCAAACAAGCCCCTCAGTGTCACCACTACACAGCAAGGCCACCCTATATTACAGGAGAATCACAATGAGCAGTTCCCAGGCAAATCTTGCTCTCAGCTGCACTTGTATAAAACTGAAAAAACTCCACAGACGTGGTCTTCAGCAGCAATTGCTTTAAGACAGTAGGATATGCTGTATGTCACTTCAAATTATACATGTTATGATTAAATATGGCCAGAGTTAGGTCTTCCAACTGAGACAGTCATCCTAATGCTGTGATTATTTTTCTTTTTTCCTCCCTTTGGATTTTCCTATCACCATTCTTTGATGAGATTTACACATGTTGTGCTGCCCTCAGCACAGAAGCAAAGTTGGAAAGAATGTATAGGCACTGCTGCTGAAGAAGTTGGACAAGATGTTACTGCAGTAAGATTAAAAAAAGAAAGAAAGAAAAAAAAAAGGCTAAATTTTTTTGGCAATTCAATATCATCTTCCCTTACAAAATTCTTTCAAAGACCAGATACTTGCATATGCATATTGGCCAGGATACCTCTGACTGCCCACAGAAAAATCCAAATAAAATAGAACATCCTTGTCTCCTGTTAGAAGAAATATTCCCCTTTCTCATTTATTAGGTCTGCTCCTTCCAACCACTGGGTTTAACCCACTCCTCTTTATTCCTCGTTCACCTTTTACTACCCTGCCCTTCTTATACTTCCCAGAGTAGCAATGCTCCTCTTCCATTCTTCATTGATGCAGGACTATACTGTTACAATCCAGCAAGTCTCAATTATACATTAGTTCAAATGAAATTCAACAATATCATGTATAAGCAAAGACCAATGCTGATAAAACATCACCCTTCCAAAAGATCTTATTTCACCTCTTTTTACTTTTCTTTTGTTTAAGCATTGGTATATACAGAGATATATACACTTATTTCAGCATTTGAGAAATAGTATTTCATATTTTTATTTTTCTCCTTCCAACTTGCAAAATAACTTTATACCAATACCAGTAAATGCTGTCCCCATCCATTTGTGTGAGCGTGTCACACATGCAATCTATTCTTACACACACCAGGATGAACTTCATATTTTTCCACCATAATTCTCTGCAAAGAAGCTGTGCAGAAGCTGACTGGAATGGATGCCTGGCTGGTGTAAATCAGAAGCACTTCCCTGTAGTCAGTATCTTGCTTGACAATTTTCTGTTACCAAACTAATCACACTCCCACGTGCTTCTCTCCCAGTATGATTAAGCAAGTCATTTTCCAAGTTAAGGATATTAGGTGTTCACATTTCAAAGTGTATAAATACATTATGCTTTTCAGAAAATAATTCAGCCGTAATCTTACTCTTTTGGGAAATGGCTATATACAGAGCCCAATATATTATTACAAAAATTAAAGCAATAACTCTGGCACTGTTTGTGACAATGCTCAGACTCTGTTTAGGAGCACCGTTTAGATCTCAGTTCCTGATCTCTGACCATGCCTGTTCAAAGCTATTTTATCCTCCAGTGTTCTTCCCATTCTAATCTTGCCTTCTTGAGCACAGATTACTTGAAATAGAGATTAAAAATAGCTCTTTGCACAATTAGTGTAGAGTAGGCCCCAGGGATTTCTGTCTAGCCTGCTGAACTAGGGCTGGCTCTCTTCAGGAGGTGCACGCTGACTGATGGAGTATATGCTGTTGCACCAAACACGCTTTTGCCTCCTTCCCTGAGCAAAAGCAAATGCCTTTTGTGTGCCGTGTAGTGAACATGTTGTTACAGTTCACTCTCGGCAAAAAGCATCCCAGTGAACAGCAGAGGAGGCTGCTAGAAGAAATCATAGAATCATAGACTGGTTTAGGTTGGAAGGGACCTTTAAAGGCCATCTAGTCCAACCCCTCTGCCATGAGCGGGGACATCTCCAACTAGATCACATTGCTCAGAGCCCCGTCCAACCTGGCCTTGAATGTTTCCAGGGATGGGGCATCTACCACCTCTCTGGGCAACCTGTGCCAGTGTTTTACTACCCTCATTGTAAAAAATTTCTTTGTTATATATAAGTCTGAATCTCCCCTCTTTTAGTTTAAAACCATTACCCCTTGTCCTATCGCTACACTCCCTGATAAAGAGTCCCTCCCCGTCTTTCCTGTAGGCCCCCTTTAATGCCTGAAAGGCCACAATAAGGTCTCTCTGGAGCTTCCTCTTCTCCAGACTGAACAACCCCAACTCTCTCAGCCCTGTCCTCACAGGAGAGGTGCTCCAGCCCTCTGATCATTTTTGTGTCCCTCTCCTTAGAGCAAATCAGCTTTCCCAGAGCTCCCAAACCAATGCCCTGTGACTCTCTTGGTTGTGAGGCCTGACCCATCGGCATGGAAAGAAAGCAAAATGATCATGGGTGGTTGGGGCTTCTTAGGTAAACAAAAAAAAATGAGAACTGGTGGCCATTCCTAACGCAGTCCTTCTGTCACAGTAGGAGATGGCAATTTCATTTACTCGCAAGCTGACGAAAGCCAGAAAGGCAAAGTCGCCCGACTGCTGAGCCCCGTGATTTACTCGCAGAACTCTGCCCACTGCATGACTTTCTGGTACCACATGTCCGGCGCACATGTCGGCACCCTGAAGATCAAACTGAGGTACCAAAAGCCGGATGAATATGACCAGGTGCTGTGGACCCTGAGCGGGCACCAGGCAGACTGCTGGAAGGAAGGACGTGTTCTTCTTCACAAGTCTGTGAAACACTATCAGGTGAGCTTGGCTGCTCCTCGCCGAACTAAGAGACAAGGCCCGTAAGACCTTGCTGGTCATGTTTTGAACACCGTAGCAGAAGACGTCACTGAAGGATTTATGTAGACAGTATTATACCTACAGATGAGGTGTTGTTGCTGTGACAGTAATAATAGAGGCATATTTCATGGTATCTCAGATGACAGTGATACAAGTAATTTGTTATTGAAGGCCAAATAAATACTTTAGAAATCATTTTTCATCTGTCACAAAACTGCATCCTTGCCACAGTTTTGCTGCTGATGTAAAAGTATTTAATGAAGTTATGACAGTATATACATTCACATTTGCATATATAAGTTCATAAAGGCACGCAGTGCAGATTGGCAGGCCACAATCAACTACACATAGATGTGGCATCCTGACAGGTGAAGATGTGTGTTAACAACTAATTAAGATATCCTGAATGCTGCAATTGTGTGTTAATGTGAAAACAATGTGAACATTATTTTATTTTGCCAGGTGGTTATTGAGGGAGAAATTGGAAAAGGAACTGGAGGAATTGCTGTGGATGATATTAAAATTGACAATCACGTAGCACAAGAGGATTGCCGAAGTAAGTATGAGTAGCAAGAACATATAGGAATCTCATTTAAAACATTATTTATTTTGTTTTGATATCTGCTTTTATCTGTGAGAAAGGGATAGATAATTATTGGTATACAGGAAGTTTTGCACTGAAAACATCCCGATCTAGCCCATAGCTTTATTCATAGTAAGTGCCACTGGTGTCATCTCAGTACTGCAGAAACTGCAGTCTTTTGGATCAGGACTGGCATCCTACTGAAATGGGTCACAGCATGTTCACATTCTCACATCTCTCCCTGTATTTTATATTGCTGCCCTCTTTAAATTTCTCCGCTTTTCCTAATGCTCTTCCCTGTTTTAACTAACACCGCTCAAAATCCAATTTTATTTCTTCACCCTTTTTAGATCACTTACTACTGAGCCTATTTGAATTCTATTTGGAATGACCATGTCAAACCCTTATAGGATACACAGATAGGGTGAAATGGCCGCTGCTCTGTCCTCTCCTGTCCTGTAATTCTGACTTTGCTGTGACTCATTTGCTGTAGTCATCGGCTCTCAGACATGTGGGACACAAAGTAATGTTAGAACATGGCCTTTTCCACATCTAAGCCCAGCTATTCCTGAGATGCTATTTGAGTCCTTTTATTTCTGGCCAGTCTTGTGTTATTCCAGTCACTGCCGATCACATGTACATTGCCTACTGCACGTAATTTGGCAGCAGCAACCCCAGATAAACACGAGCAACTGAACCCTGTCCTTCATGATGGAAGTGAAGCAATGACTTTTATGTAGGAGAGGGAATAGAACTGAGAACCCTTAGCATTAGGAAGATAAACTTAAGCTACGCGAGTTGGCAACACAGCTGAGACTAATTACAGAGGGTGTTCCTCACCTTTTGTAGCTGATATCCTTTTGAGGGTAACATAACAGACTTCAGCTACATAGTAATTTCACTGCAGGATGAGAAAACTGCACAATCTCTTTTTATCACACAGTCTATCTTCTGGGGTTCATCATGTGCCAGTTGCCAGGCACAGTTACCAGGACAGAGACAGCTACCAGTGACGGTTCCCAGGAAAGAGAGGCAGGATGCACTGCTTGGTCCTCCTCCAGTGTCCTCAGTGCCAAGAAGGGTGCTGGGACCACAGTGATGGTATTTACCTGACTCCAAAATGAGAAAGTAACTCCTTTCCTACCTCCACGTGTTTTGGTTGTTCAAACCAAGTGCTGAGCACAGATTTTGGCCTGTGGGAGCTAAAGCCAAAAGCCCTGAAGCCCAAACAGAAGTGGTCTCACTGCAGTCAGTGAAACTATTCTTGTGATTAGCTGTGCCTACGCTGATGAAGTGTTATGGAATTGGGCTCCAAAATTGTAAATACAATGAATGAGATGCTAATTCATCACACTGATTTCTCTTTCCCGGGCATGGAAAACCCCTGCTGATAACTAAAACCATGCCAAGACTGGGCGGAGAGGAGTTTTTAAATCTTTCTTTTTTCTCCATTAATTTTCAGAGCCCATCATAATGAACAGTTCTGTCAAGCTGACATAATGATGCTCTGACACAGGAAAATCTGCTCTACCATTATTGCCAGCATGATAGTCAATCAGTGTTTGTAACCCTAATAATCAATGTCAATTCTCTTTGCTTCATTAGAATCAACTGATGTGGAGAACGAAATAGATGAAGAAGAAGACCCAGAAAGTAATCAAACAGGTAAAAACTGTATTATTGTTAAAAATGAATGAATTTTAAAGTGTATTTTCATGTGAATTTGTGTATTCTATTTATTTATTCATAGAGTAGTTCTCTAACTGCATATTGTATTAAGGTGTTTTGATTTATCTAGATCAGATGCTAAGAAGGCTTACGTTTATTTGAAGGATGTAATGGTTTTATTCTTCAATGTCATATAATCTTATGGACTTTGTGTTATTTATACCTATTTCAAACATTCCAAATTTTGTATACATAATTTGTTACATTGTATACATATATATGCATGCACACTATAGCTCCTTAATATTTTGTTCTCTAGAAGGCTTATCCACAGCTGAAGAAACAGCTATTATTATATCTTACAATTTATGACTCGCGCAGTGTCTAGGTAATTAGGCTCAAAACTCTTCAGGCTAATTGTTTCACAGACCTGGCTGAAAATGTCATTTTATGACCAGTCTACCAAAGCATTATCATTTTCAATGATGATAGCTCTAAATGGATCATTAAATGGATCATAATTGTCATATTGTCCCAATAATAAAATATACTTGCATTTTTCAGACAATGAGCTTAATTTTTTTCTGTTACAGTCAATGGGATTGCTATCATTGATTTCAGTGAAAGCAGGGTTTGTCCAAAAAGAGTTTTGGCTTTTCCTACAACGATTAGCAGGGTTTGCAAGCTTATTGGATTTCTTTCATAAACTGAAAGGGTTGAAGGAAAGCATTATGATACCCAGTGAATATTTTACACAAGGGAGCAGAGCTCTCTTCTGTGTCAGTTCGGTCACTATTGCCATTTCAAGGTCCAGTCCTGAAGTCAGTGAAGTGGAGATGGATGCAAAATGGCTGGAGATTCCCAACCGATGTCTAAGGCTATAAACATTCACACTAAACTGAATAAGATTAAATTAACATTTTTGAGCTAAATACTGCAAGCTGGAAAAATATAATCAAAAGGTCTGGTTATTCATTCCAGAGACTCCCACGTAATCCAAGACAGAATCAGACCCCTGCTAACATGCAGCAGGCTCAAGGATTGGAGAACAGTGTGAAAAAAATCAAAAACTATTTGGGCTGCATTATTGTTTTCAGTCATTTATGACTACCTCCAAGAAGCTAGGTTTTTAAATTATCATAGAATCATAGAATCATTCAGGTTGGAAATGACCGTTGGGATCATCGAGTCCAACCATCAACCCCGCTCTACAAAGTTCTCCCTTACACCATATCCCTTAACACCACATCTAAACGAGTCTTAAACACATCCAGGGATGGTGACTCCACCACCTCCCTGGGCAGCCTATTCCAGTGTCTGACCACTCTTTCTGTGAAGAATTTTTTCCTAATGTCCAGTCTAAACCTACCCTGTTAACAACTTATGTCAAAAACTTGATGTCCTTTCTCCAAATTTCCAACTCATCAAACAAAGTTCTAACTAGAATCAGTTCTGAAAATTTTGCAATCCTTTACTCCATTTCAGGGTTTACACCTCCATACCATACAGGCGAGGACTATGATGATAACATCTCCAGGAAACCAGGCAACGTCCTGAAGACCCTAGATCCAATCCTTATTACCATCATAGCCATGAGTGCACTCGGAGTGCTTTTAGGAGCCATCTGTGGAGTTGTCCTGTACTGTGCTTGTTGGCACAATGGGATGTCAGAGAGGAACTTGTCTGCACTGGAGAATTACAATTTTGAACTGGTCGATGGTGTAAAACTGAAAAAAGATAAACTAAACACACAGAATTCATACTCGGAAGCATGAAGGTGTAAAGCGACTGGAGAAGTTTCAGAGAATCGGGATGGAAGGACATAGCTCGGTCGTGCTGGGGAACTGTTGATCTTCTTTTACTGTACAGGCTGAAAAGTGCATTGATGACACTGAGCCAAGCTTTTCTCAGGAGCTTCAATGAGTGTGTAACCGACAAACATGGACAACAATCTGTGTTAACAATCTGAATCATGTACAGTCTGCTTATTCTGTTGGGTTTATTTGAAATAATCAAATGCTGGTGTTGAGACCAAGTATGATTGACTTATAGTTCATTTTGTCTTTCTTTCTCTCCCTCTCTTTTTTTTTCCGTTAACGGATAATTTTGGTTTTACTGTGCAAAATCCAAGATGCTGTCACAAAATGTATTCAGTGGGGTCCTTTGGATGGACATGCTGTCTGTAGCTCAGTGCCCAGAAATTATTGGAGTAACAGCAATTTAGTGGACTCCTGCACCTGTATTTGTGTATAATTGCTCGTGTTGTGCATAGGCAAAAGAAGGGTTAGGATGTTTTTGAAAGTACTGCTGCATCAGTACCGGTATAGTGTGTCAGCTCTGTTTACGAAGCAATACAGTCAAATTTTATTGATGTTTTTCAGTGTTGTACTAAATTTTGTGCTTGTGAACTCCATAAAAGAGTATGTGCCATCATCAGAAACAACTGGTAACCGAGTGTACTGCCTAAAAACTAAACAAAAAAGTCCTTGGCACTGGCTAGTGTATGTCCTCTCAAGTGCCTTTTTGTTTGTACTGCTTCTCATTGTGTTAACATTAACTACAGCTCTGCTTCTCAGCAGTTATGCCCTAGTCTTTAATCATATTCTGATGGCTCACTGACTGAAAGAAAAGTATATTTTAGTGTAAGTAAGTAGCCTCAGCAAGGCAAGGGCTAATCAGATTTGACAACCTGGCTCGATTGTTCTGCTTTCTGTATTTCAACTTCATGTCTCTTGACCCTTTTGTATAAAGCTGCAATATCCCCTTTTATTGTTCTTTCATATAGAATGTATTTTCAAATGTAAAATCTCTCTCCCTTTCTCTTCTCTTTCTATTTCTCTTTCTCTCTCCGAGTAGAATTGCATAAGCATTTGCCATTGCCAAGGAAAGAAAACTGCAGCTTTAACTTGCTGGTAATGGCAAAGGATTTTATTAGAGTTTGTGTTAAAAAATAAGGGAAAATTCTTAACTTTACCCTCCAAAGTCGAACTTTGGGTTTCTTCTTAACAGCATAAAGTGACAGTATCTTTTTTCCTGAAGTCATGAAACATATCTTTTATCCTGAACAGCTTGCCTGTTAATTACACTAGGGAAAACGATTCCCTTACTGAAAAGATTGCCTTTAAAATGAGAAACTTTCCTCCTCCTGCCCCTACCTGAACCCAGAGTTCTGTTCTCTGAGTAAACGTGTATTTTCATGCTAATCAATGCTAATTGGGCTTACGCATGGGTACTGAGGGGGGAATAAAATCCCACAGTGTATGTAGGGTATGTTCTTACCATCCTGTTACATCCAATTGGCATTTCATACCAGAAGTGCAGATAGTGACAGATTCACTGAGCTGAGTAGTGTAAGCTGTCAGAAAAATGTGTTTGACAATTACGTGGCAATTTTTTAATATTTTAGGACAAATATTATTGGACAAATAATATTCAACAGCCTATGCACCTGGTCCAACAGGGTAAAAAGAAACAGGAGTTTGTTTTCCGCAGGGGTCCGCAGGAGGAGGCGAGGGGCTGGCGGGGTCGCTCCCCCCTGCAGGTGCGAGGGGACCCCCCTGTGTTTTCTGTGGTGACCCACCGCAGCACAGCCATAACTGGGGAGGCAGCGCAATAAGGCGGTTTTAACCTTCCCCTGGGTATCTACCAACCAGCAGATAAAACCAGTGCAAACATCGGGAAGGGAACATCCTGCAAAGTGCTGAACTCATGCTTTTCCTCACTGAATTTCCCGAGTAGCGTCGGGGAAGCGATTGTGACTTTCTGAGTTACTCTTTTCCAAAATTGCTTTTGTAGTAGAGCAATGAAGTATCCTGTCCAAGATTAGGACTAAAGAAGGGCTAATTCAGCCTTGAATTACTACAGGAACAGAATCCACCCCTATTTATCAATTACATGTTTTGAAGCATATCATTTCACCAATACGAGCCATAGGACAGAAAAACATATAGAAAATCCGCCAGTAACCTAGAAATGGAAGAAAAGGGAGGGGGACTAGAGGTAAAAATATGAGTTTGGAAACTGAAAATATTTTAAAGGAAGACCCAATAGAAAATGCAGTGGGCAGTTGTTACTTCAAAGGAGTCCTAAAGGCAGAGATTATAAGGAATACTCAAACACCCATTTAGATGCCTTAAATTGGAAGAGTTACCTCCCCAGGCTCTAGATCCTGGGTCCTCCAGAAGGTAAGACAGAGCACCTAAGGCCTGAAAGTTAGGCCTATAAGTTAGTCCATGAAATGTCCCAAGTGGCAAACTCACTTTGGCAGAGGCAGAATTTTCATTTGTATTCAACAGTGTAATTTGACCATAACGGTATCGCAGCAGCTAGTTAATTAACCCAAAGAAAAAATGAATTTTTCAAAACTATTTTCAGCGTACCACCACCATGTGATTCCGGTGTTAGCGTCTGTTCTCCTTAGCTGAAAAACTTCTTGTCCACTAACCTGACTGCGAGTTACATGCATATATTGCCTTGAAGAGCAAATCCCATTGGGGAGCCCAAGCCCAAAACCTTTTGAAATATTCCTATGGATTTCAATAGATTCTGGACCAGCTCTTGGTCTTGATCTATTTGAACAGTAAAGCTGGTGGCTGGTGATTTTTTTTCTTCTTTTAACATGCTGAGAATAGTGAACGTAAAAAGAAATATATCTCCTTTGTGGTCTTCAGACCTTACTATGATAATGAGGATCTAGCACTGAAGATTTGATTTCTCTGAAGGTAACAGAATGAAAGTTGCCCTTCAATAAAGGAAAAATGATACTGCAACTTTACATTGAAAAGTATCTTGCACTGATAAATATATTTAAAAAAATTATATGTTTATAAAGTTATTAATTTGTAAAGGCAGTGTTACAAAATGTTCAGTTTATATTGTTTTAGATTGTTTCATAATTTTTAAAGTGTAAAATAACATATTTTTTTCTTTATTGAAAAACTATAAAATTCTTCTGTAGTAAAATGATTTCATTTTACTGGTATATTATTGCTTCATGTTTTGTACCATCATAAAACTTTGTGCAAATTTTTTTTACAGAAATTTTTATTTTCTATGACAATATGACACTTGTAAATTGTTGTTTCAAAATGAACAGCGAAGCCTTAACTTTAAATGACATTTGTATTCTCAGACACTGAGTAGCATAAAAAAAAATCACATAGAACTGAACTGTAACTTAAATTTCCAAACTATGACTACTACATTCCAAAGAAACAGTTGAATTAAACATTTTCATAAAATATCCCATACCTGATGTATTTTATTATACTAAAATGGATTAGTTTTATTAAATGGATGGTTTTATTTAGCATCTTGCAACAAGCACAATGTTTTAATCATCGTTAAATTTGTTGGTAGGCACCTCCAACAAAGAGTCACCATTGTGGGACCATTCACGGTTTAGGATGGAGGGATTCACCCTCTGCCTGCTCAGTTCTCTCTCCCTGCTGGAAGACACTCCCACTACATACCTAATTTTTAACTGAACAGCAGGGATTTAAGAGGACAAATCTGCCACCACTGCCCTTAGGTTGTAATTCACCTCGCTGCCGTGGGAAGCCCGAGCCGCACACACTTTGTAGGCCATACGCGCACCTTATGGCTTGCTCTTAGAGGAGTAATGTCCACTTTTGACAAGTTGCTCCACTACATCTCTGCTCCAGGAATAAGGTTTGTACTGATGAGCTTCCTGCGAATTTCCGCTGAAGTTGTCAGGACTTACCCAACCATGGCCAAATCTCCCGATGCAGAGCACAAGTTGCTGAAGGGAGCAAATGCTGCAAGGGCAGCCCATTGGGCTTAAGTCAGCGTTCAGGTGGCTGCTGAGCTCATCTGTGGAACATACAATCATGCGTAGGGAGCCCGTCAAGAAATCTGCGTCCAGACCAGAAGCTTTAGATTGCACATTTCCTGTTTTGTGCAGTACTTACCTGTTGTTTCTTTTTAATACAGCGCAGTCTGCACATTAAAGTTTGTCAAATCCTTTCTTTATGTCGCACACACGAACAATGCACATACTGTCAGCATGTCGCTAGGTTGAGTACTCATGGATAAACATTTTACTTCAGCTACTTTACTACTCCTGGGAAAAATATTGTACTTATTACCACATATTTGATGATTTTTATACTTGAAGAGAAATTATCACATCTTGTCTCCTCGAGAGAGCAGCTTTGTGGGCACCTGTTTAAAATACGAGATGGAACTACGATGCATGTGAGCAAAACTTGTTGTGGTCAGGGTAGGGACTGCCCTCCAAAGACAGTTATGAAGGTTGTTGTCCATATAATCACTAAATCCCAGTTCCTCGGAAATTTACATCATTGCACTCTGTTTGCTTCTACAACAACCAGCCAGGGGGCTCTTTGAGGGAAAATAAGTGGCAATGGAATTAATTAGTGCAAAGAAGAAAACTATAAAGTGAATCCATTGAGGATGAAGTTCAGAAAAGGGAGACAAGTATTTTAAGTTAAGAAAATTGTCTTTCTTTCATTTAAGGGAAATTAATTAGCCTAGAAGCTAACAACTACTTGGCGTTAAACCTTCAGTTTTTCACACTAAATAGACTGCATAAAGGAAAGACAAAAATCATGCAATGGGATCTGAATTACATTTCAGAACATAACTTGTAAACTTGAAAGAAAAAGAAGAGCCGATGGAAATAGCAGATGGGTCAGCTACAGACAACTAGTGCCAGCAGTGCATAACTCTGAGGCTCAAATATTAGGGTCATGGTCTGTAAAAAGGGTCTTTGGCAGGTAGAGACAAGCAAACCCTATTATTATTTCACCAATCAAACATACCAGCCCTGAGACAGCAGCCACATTGCCACAGTGCTGAGCCCAACCCCATTTCCTTGCCTTTTGGCAGGATGTAAAATGAAATTACACAGCAAAGGCAGAGGTACAGGAGAGGCAGGGGCCACACAGTTCATATACGGTTGGGTAAGGTCCACTGGCATCGTGGCAATGACAGCAGCGCCGACCTGTACAAACCTGCCCTGGACCACAGCTTCCAGTCCCAGTGGAGATGAAGGCTCCTCAGTCCTCCTAAACTACATTTTATGAGGCATATAAGGACTTAACAGGTGCATACCAGTATAGCTCAAAAATTGACCCTTGTAAGTCTTTTCTTATGTACAATTAGTCCATTTCTAAGGTAATTCCCCTAACCCGCTTTCCCAAAGTCAAATGTTGAAGTCGGTTTTGATTTTCCGATCATGGCATCTAGACATTAGATTCCAGAAGTAATTCCCTTCCGATTGCTTAATTGTCCTGTCCTTTGGAATGCATTATGCCTAACAGCATATTGGTTCAAACAACATTAATTTATTAGAGCTTTAATTTCTTCTTTATAGCATTTTATGCCTCAAGTCACCCATAACCACGATTTTATTTACAAGTGTTTGTTAAATTATAACTGAGTGTATGTAAATTTTTTTCCATGGGATACTTTGTATAGCTATTTTATTTGCTGATTAGTCCTCCTATAGACCCTAATTGCTTTTCTACAGTAGGTCAGTTCTCTATATACGCTTCTATTTTCATAGCTACACACAATCAAACTCTAATCTTATCATCTCAGGACTGATGGTGTCTCAACATTTATAACCGAAAATCTCATTAAAAAATCTTCTGGCATTTTTCACAGATGGATGGAGTCTTATCATGTTTCCAAACCTAATTCCACCTGCAATAATCATATTCCCCTATTTAAATTTACATTGTTTTTATTCATCTCTCAGACATTTGATTCATGTCGCTGACATTGTACAGCATCACTGTGCACCATGCGCTGTGTTTTATTACAGAGAGTTATGTTTCCATAATGGGTGAGGTGAGTCCGATGGAAAAAGGAATTGCAGTCTTTCTGGAGCACTGTTGGTACCAGGCAGAGAGGTCAGGCGGTGCTCTCAAGGGGAGAAGGTAGGGAGGAGGTTTGACAGGGTTTGTCAGGTGTTGCCATGACAAAGACTGAGGGCTTTAATGACGAGAGGCTGGAGGATGAAGGGCTTGCCTGAGGAAACAAGGATTTCAAGTGACATGAGCTGCAAAGGGAATTATCAGAAAACTCCCATGTTCAGTTCTTTCGGTTTTCCCTCACAAAGAAAGCCCTTCACCATTCTCAAAAAACGTTTTCTGCATCACAGATGTCTCTGGCAGCTGTCATGCCCTTTTACACCCTCAGGCATGGAAGAAGGGAGCAGGGGTACCAACCCATCTGTTAGCTGAACCTAAATGGTGGATTTCTACACCCAAAGACACAACAGGTGTGGATGTGTCTTTGAAGACCCAGGCAGCATCTTAGAACTCTAAGATTGGCATTCTTCATGCATCATTTTCATCTTGAGCTCTTTTATTTCCTTTCCTCTGTAACATCTTGGTTTGGACCATTTGTTTCAGAAGTAAATTGCCTGGCCTGAACTGTTTTTTATGATTTTCTACTGTTAATGTATTTTTCCTTACTGTAATTTATGCTTCCCTCACTTCTCAAATACTTTTAGAAACCTCTCCCTATGCGTTACTAAGGCATGCATAGCATGGAATAGCCACACCCGGTGCCTCACATACTCTTCGACAGAAGAGAGAAGAGCCCACCTCGTCCCACCCCTCCTCTTCCACATCCCTGCCAGGGCTGTGTTCTCCATGTTAGGGACCCAGACACTATGCCCTTAATACATAATCTACCTTTCAGGGAGCCTCAATGTTTTCTACATTAGGCCTGATACCTTTGTGTTAATTCGTTAATTAAATATTGATACCAGTCTTCCTACCAAATATTTACTTACCAGTCTCTTAACTGTTATCATACCAGAGTGGGTCACTCTCATTTTGCCTTTTGAGACTACTAACTAGATCCCAGTGTTTTACCTTTCTCCTGCTTTAACCTTCTAATCTGACTCTGTTTCCCATAGTTCTATCAGCAAGGAAAAAAAAAAGGAGAAACTCTAAAATTAAGGCATAGCGGTGTCTGCTTTCTATCTATGTGACTAAACAAACCTATTGAATATGTAAAAAAAATGAAATTTCTCTTTATTCTGAAATGTGTTTTTGTGAACTGAAGAGGAAAGGCACCAGACTGGTTGGAGGTGGTATTTGAGATGTCTGGGAAGCAGTAAGGAGACAGCCACTGGAGCCTTCTGAAAACCATGCTGTAACATCTGGAAAGGCTTAACAACTCCGCAAAATGATGGGAGCACAGGATTATCGATGTAGACAGGCTGTGAAGGTATTGGTTTACCCCAAACACCGTTGACAAAACGGAAGAAAAGCGGGAAAATATTTAGCATTTAGAGTAGATCAGAAAGGACCTCCTTATTCTACGTTCTGGTAGTTTCTTTTTTAATCAGTCCTCAGAAGATGGGAGGCAAAGCAAGGAATGAACTCAACTACAACTCAGTCCCAACTACAGCTCATGTTGACTAATTCATGTCCTACAGTTATCATGCAGCTCTGAGACTGAGGCAAGAAGGTGGTTTGCCACCACCCTTTGTGTGAAAGATCTCAACCATCAACACCAACTCCTTTGCATGGTTACATGCATCCAAACGGTTACACGCAGGAAGCGATACCACTTTGTACCCATTGCCCACTTATTCAAATGTATTTTTTTTCTTGTGGTAGGCCATGTTATCTTCCTTTTGCATTTCTTTGGCTTTGCTTTTTCTTAAGACAAGGCCTGCCAAATAAGCCATGCTTGCACAGAGTCTCTGTCTTGCACGGTGCGGGGCACCCCAGTTCCTATTTATCAGCTTAGGAAGCCCAGTGTGGAACCAGACCTCCCATTTGCCCAGCCAATGCTGCTCCAACCCCCAGTCCCTTGTGGCCTGCTGGTTGTTTTGCATCACTATCTTGTTTGCAATAAGAGGTCGTTGAAAGTTCACTTGAAATCTAGACTCTCATTTCAATGCCATAATCTGCAGGCGACTAAGGATCATCTTTACTACTTTTAACAAGTCTTTTCACAATCTATTCCCTTTTCTTCGTGCATACTGAGGTCTTAAAGTGGTCAACTTAAATCCATATATCTTGATAAAGTGGCTGAATTACTGCCGCTGAATGGTAGGCCATTATCTACAATTAGTTTATGGTTTTTAATAGCTGTTATTGCAAAAGATGGATTTCTCTATAGGATAAGTGTCCTACCAAAGATCCTGTTAGTACTCTTGCTTATGAAAAGTTAAGTGGTAGCTGCTTTCTGTAAAAGATCAGGTTACTCTCCAAGCTGAAATAAACTGGTACCAGATTATTACTATGGGTAATAAATAGGTTATGTGCATTATGAGGACTATTTGGTTCGTCTTTGCTATGTACTGTATGTAATAATGTAAAAGTGCACAGCACTATATAGACAAACAGACTGAAGAAATGCTGTGAAGTTGTCACTATCTAGTTTAAGAGAAAAATACCAAACATCTGTCAGTCACAAGCGGACGTAGAAACCTACCTCAAAGTAGCAGCTTTTCCTTCTCTGTTTATAGAAGTATGGTGGTTAGAACAGTTAGAATAAGTGTGTGCCAGTTCATTGGAGAACACTGTGGATTTATGAATCTCCTTGAGGAAGTGCCTTCTGATGAAGGACACAAAGGAGCAGAGAGTAGAGGCAGAGTAGATGGGGTCATGAACTTCATTTTACTTCTCATCATGAGTAATAGTGCTAAACTGATAGTCAGTCAGATCCCTCATTTTCTTTAATTTAACACTATTCTTCTTGCTCCTTGCATTACTGACCCCACATTATAACTGAACCGTGTGTTTTATTACAATGCTAAGCACTGCTTTAAATGCACATGAGAAGATTTCAGTGCTTTTTATACTGCACAATTATGTGTGGTCTTTTCACATAGAGAACCATCTCAGAGCTAACAACTTGTATTATTTTAATCAAGTCTCATTTCACACAGGTTGTGAACTGTAATAGAGATTGCCATTTCTTCCGGGCTTCAAATATATTGCACAACTCAGCACAAGTCTGACCTTTATGGTTCCATATTGGCACATACTTGCCGAAGGCACTTCATTAGACACCAATGGCAGTAGAGCTTTCAGCTTTTTTATTAGCTTTCTTTAAAGCTGCTACTGATTGCCAATATATGCATTTTAACCAATAACACGTTGTGTGTGTATTGAATGCATATCTCCTGAGATGCAACCATGATTCTACAACAGAAGGTGAAAAAGCACTAGAAGTACTACAATAGAGGGTTTGCCTAAAGGTAAAGATCTGTGTGATTATTAGACATCTGAAGGTCTTAGTCAGGTTTGGGGATTCCTTGTGACAGTGTAATGCACTTAGAAATACAAAGACCATCTCTACAGGCAAAAGTATTTTCAGGCTGCTCCCACATTGCTCTTCTAGATCACTTCCTAGCTCAGATTTTGCAGACTAAAGAGAAAGTTTTCGATATTCGGCAAATATTTCCCCCCACTACTTTATGCATACAGTATTTTTTGAGCTAAAGGAATTTGTATTTAATGTTTATATTGTGATAGTGCCTACAGGATTACAAAATTGTGGTTCTGTAGTGCAAAATAACATGAAAAGATACAGAAAATGTACACTCCTGCCTCACAGACAGGAACTGTAATGTGGCTGCTGTGAGCATAGATGGTTCTGAACTCAGTGTCTTCGTCAAGCACCTTTATTGCCAGCTCTGTCTCTTGTATTTTCCAGAGCTGTTGCTGGGGTTTTTTATGATCAATACATCAAAAGTGTGGAATGCTACTACAAATGTGATCGAATAGACTTCAAGGGTAGCGTTCAGCTTATCTACCACTGGCTAAGTTGGACATCATCTCCAAATTGTGAGTTATATCCACTGTTTCAGACAACTACCTCAGGATGGGGTGAATTTTACTCTTACAGTATCAGTTTCTCTTGTCAATAGAATAGTCTAAATTAATAGTTCAGATTTAAAGGCCAAGATTTTGGATGGCTAAAATGAAATAAATAAAATTTCCTAACTATTTCTAGTTATGAAAAAAATAGTGGTGGTTTTGTTCGGTTTCCCAAAGATCTGAAATACTTTTATTTTTGTCACAGTTGGTTTTGACACCTGAAAGTACTGGTCCACCTGCTAACCAGCTAGCAGGGGCAGAGCTTAACCATTTAGGTTATAGCAGGACTTTCAAAACCCACTAGTTCAATTTCAGTAGTGGAGGCAAATACGTAGTGTGTGTGCAAGTGGGTACAACGATTGCTCCTTTATCATTGTGTCATCCACTGCTGCCTACAGAATTACAACAAGCCTTGAAGAAGTCTTATCCAACCCTGATACTTAGCCAGACTTGGGTCTGGTCATGTCTTTATTCAGAGTCTAGAACTAAGAATTAAACCTGGATTTTTATAGGTTTGTTAAATTTTCTTCTCAAATTGGTTTTGCTCTGGCTGCTACAAACTAATTATACTGTATTCCTATGGTGCTGCAGCTTAGTGTGATCATTGCCTAACTCACAGTTATCTATTCATTTTCTCACTTTCTCATCTTGTGTTTTGGTTTCATTCCGATCTACATGTACAGCTTCATGCAAAGCGGGGCTTTTTTTCTTAGAGATTTGATCTACCTACAATTTTATTCTCCGGTACTCCTTCTGACTCCACGAATAAAAAGCATACATTTCAGAAGTGCAGCTCTTCTTGCTCTCTAGGAAGTCTCAAACTTCTGCAACTTATAGCTGTATTTCATAACTTCCCATGCATTTCAAACCATTATTTTAGATGGATTATTAAGTATTTTTCTCAGCAAGAAACATGCTTATGTCTATGACAGGAAGCACGAAGGATGACCAAAATCACTGTCTGCTTTTGATACAGAAGGAGTCCTAGTGAACATATTAATGAAACCTGACAGTACCTTGAAATGATGTGAAAGAAACTATCAGAAATGTTAGTAAGCATTATTATAGATATTGGTATTGACACCACTGTGCTTGCAGTGAACCTCAAGATCTTTTCTGATTACCTTTTCTTAGGAAAACTCGTATTTCTTACCTGAATATGCATTTTAACAAAAGGGTCATGGCATTTCTTCCTTCTTTTTTGCATTTATGTGGGCAAATGGGACATGCCCCAGTATGTGCCATGTAAATTATCATCTTGGTGAAGTTTGTTCTGATTTCTTAGTGCTTGCTACACGAAAGAGACAGAGGCATCCATATTATCTCCATGTTACTCTTCAATATATTTGGGAACCTCCATGTTTCGGAGGGCTTTGATTGTCATCTCTTCCAAGACCATTTTCTATTTCTCCATCTTCACTGAGCAGAATGAAGACAACGATTTGCTGAATCTCTCTTCAATCATTCTGAAAAAAATACCTTTTTTCTTTTATGATTATTGCCTCAGGTCAGTGCAAGTTCTAAAACAAATATAAATGCATACAAGAGACAGCTGTGATCCCTCAGGTGCGTATGTTATCAAACGGCTGGAAGATATTGTACAAACAAAATGTGCAAATGATAGAGAAATGGGAAATGGCTCATCATTTCCAAGTCCTTTAAACAGAAGTAATCAGACATCCCAAAATCTTCTAAGCTATGCTGAGGCTGGGGAAAGCACTGAGAAATCAAAATGTCCCTGCTCCTCCGGCTCATGGTGGAGCCAGACTCAATTCTATAGGCCTTACTCAAGTGAAACAGCCCAGAAAATCAGGGGGAGCTTTGCATGAAGGAGAAATGTTCAGGGCCACTGTCCACTGTTGCCAGCTGAAAAATAATGCCAGTCTTTTAGAGGACCATTAGCAGACAAGCAACAAGTGCCATAGCAAAAGCAGACTGCAGAAAAACTTGAAAAATGCAAAATAAATTTTAACCAACCGCAGAAGCAGAGGAAACTGGTCATTAGTAATTCAAACAAACTTTCAAATATGAAATAATCATTATCATCTTTTGCACAGAACACAATTTTATCTTTTATCATTACAGCTTAGATATACCTCCCGGTGGTGAAACTGTTTTTTACATTAAATGCAGTATAGTAGTTGATGCTACCATATGAAAACCGGGACAAGTTCATAATATACATTCAAAATGTAAGAAACCCCCAGATGGCAAGTTTGAAACAACTACTGTTGCTAACAAATATATAAGGCCACTTTTTATATAACCTCATAAAGTTAGTAGCCCCTCATTCCTCAAGCAGTTGAAGTAACTTCAGATCTCTTGACATGTTGTTTAGCGCATAACTGCACGCAGATACTGGTTCACCTTAGGCACCTAATTCACAGAACTCATTAAATGTCCAGTTTAGCTGTTCCAAATTACTGTCTGTGAGAGCTTACTTCTCTCAATACAAAAGAAACTTTAGAACACAAGTCTTCTCCTCTCCCCCAAATCGGTTCCAATGCTCAACTCTTCTGCTGTAAATTACTATTCAGTGTAAGCCAAAGTCTCAAGAATTTACTGGCTTGTTTGCTATTGGCAAGCACGTTGTGATCATTCAGCAGTTTTTCAGGTTTTTTTAAACTCTTCTGCTCTTAATTTCACTGGAAAGAATGAAACCAGAGGTGATTGATTAACATGCACATAGGATCTGTTCAAGATTTTTGACCCAAGAACCTGGTGGCGATCACATGCAGCCGCATAAATAAGTAATACTTTAAAATACATCTGTATGATTTGGCATCATCTCAATATTCCACACACAACAAAACTATATGACTGCAAAATGTATTTGACGGCCATTAGTAGTGACAGGACTTGTCTTTTTAAATTCCATCTCATCTCTAGAGTAATTGAATTCTGGTGCAGCTGCTGGAAGCTCAAGTTCTACTCTCCAATACATCATTATCATTTGATTGTAAAGACTTCACTCCTTTGCAAACGCTGAAGAGCAACACAGGACCAACTCTGAGAATGAATATTCCAAAGATCATGGATATTTTTAGACCTTTAAAACAAGCTATCCCTGTGGACTGAGTAAAAACATATCTTGTCAGCCTATCAAGATGAAATGATCCCCTGAAGCAGGGGTTTGGCACTGTGAGAACATTTTTAAAGCTTGGTTTGAAACCTGCTCGAACACCAGTTCAAGTGTATTGAAAGAGTTCCTGAAGAGCACTTAAAATACTACATATTTTATATGTGACCCTACATTCTACATGGAAAGAATGATTACATAAAAGTGAAGTAGTCCATTAAGCAAAGAGTGTGACTGCAGTCTTCTAACGTAAGTCTTCGTCTCTGTATGGATGATGGTTTCCATTGTTTTCTTTAGCTTGTGATATAGAACCAGTTGTCACCAACGCTGTTGCCTTTTCAATGAAACAGAGCATTTGGCTGTGGCAGATTGTCCAGCTTTTTCTAACTATTCAAAGTACAGGTTCAGCTGTCTCTTTTCTGAAGACTTTGCACTGAAGACCTAACAAGAAAATACACAGCTTAGTCATACTACTGCCTTCAGCACTTAATTAAAGAGGGTGCTACTATAAAAGTGGATTTAATCCCAGTGTTTTAATTAAATTCTAGCTTGGCACAAGTCCACCTCTCTGGATTCAGTTGTGTACAGTTCCCTTTCCTTCTTTCTCCAGACGTTACCGTTGCCTGCTCCCATTGAACCGCTGCAGTGATTCTCCCATTGCACTTCAGCGCAAATAAAGGCAGTCCTCAAACACAGAAAGCCTCTTGCATAAAAGGGATGTAACATCAAAGCTACTATTTAAGACTAAAGTGTCGCACCGTTTACATGTTCAAATTGTCTGAAGCAGGCAGTTGTGTTCACACTCTGATTCTGAGTGCGATGGTGTAGCCATGCACGGAGCTCAGTGCAGACTACTAAAATTAGTTTGGAAAGGCATCATCTGTACCACGAGCAAGAGCCAAGTTATCACTTCAGAATTGTACTGGACAAGCTTCTACAAACTGCAGTGACTTCATTATGAATTACAGAGGGGACAGAGATTTCCCACTCGGAGTGGCAGAGAGGGTGAAGTCAAAATCCTGAAGGTATTGAAGGTGGGCAGTATTTTGCAGCTTCGTTTCACTCATCGTTGAAAATCTTAACTAGTTAAACACAAAAGCTTTCAGAGAACTAGATTTCCTGGGGGCAGGGTTGTAATAAGGAAATTACAAAATGTCTGCTATTAAAATTCCTATGTCAGTAGTCTATAGGTGGTAAACCTCCTCGTAGTGGAGAGGAACTGAGTATGACCCAAGGTCATAGTTCGGTTGATCTTATGGTGGAAAGGGTTCTGAATCACGTGGGTAAGTGTAGTCACCAGGCTATCATTCTTTCACCAAAAAGAAAACAAAGCAGCACAAAATGGAGGTCTCATTTTGTTCCACTGCATACAATGAATTTTAAACCCTGACATTATTCTTGAAACAAAAACTTTGTTCATTTGCTGCCTCTTGCCACAGAGTTGCTCAGGCATATCATGGGGAAGAGGAGAGGATGAGGGTGGAAGGAAGCAAGGAAAGAGGCTTGGAAGCAGGAGACTTGAAAGGAGCAAGTTAACACCCTTCCTGCTAAACACCAGAGAAAGAGATCAAGTGCTGAGTCACAGCAGTGGGATTCATCTTCATCCTCTTGTCATCCAAAAGCGATGTCTAAGCCAGCCGTCCAGTTTTCTTCAGTGAGTAGAGATGGGCACCTCCAGATGGCAATTCAGCTCCCAATTCTTGGATGTGTATCTTAGGAAAAGACAAATCCCCAATGTGCTCCAGCAGTCATGTAGCTACATGCCACCACTGACTCAAGGCTTCTTAGTTAATTAGAGTTGAAATGTCAACATATGCATCGCTCACCACTGCCACAGCCTTAATCCTCTCTCACATCTGACTGTTACTGCTCATCTTTTTATTCCCTTCTTCAGGCGTAGGAAACAAGTGTTGAAAGATATTTGAACTTCTAGAGAGGATACTGCTGGTAAGGAGAAAGCACAGACCATGTGATTCATTATATTTTAGAACTACTGAAAAACAGACTAGTCTCAGCACGGATACCGGTCTGTACCAGTATGATGGCTTTGTTTCGCCTTAGGTGGCATATGTGAAATATTGAGACTACACCCCCTCCCCACATGAAAGCAAATACCAAGAAGTGCACATGTTTACCAGCCTGAAAGTTGTGCCACATAATACCGTTACGACCTGTCAGGCACTTGCCAGTTTCACTCTCTGAAAAGAGCATTTTGCCACTCTCGGTTTGCCTACCCATTCTGCCGTTAAAAAGAAGACGTTTTGCCAGAAAAAGAACATTAGTGCCCAAGAAGGAGATATTAAGGGAGAAAAAAAAAAAGACAAGACATTTCTTACTGAACACGATTGCATAATTAAGGAGTAACCCATACCACAATGTGCATTGTTAGGCTTGTTGAACTTACGTGACTCTGGCACATTATGAAACTAAATGCATTCAGTTACCTGGCAGGAGGCAAATGCCTAACTCAAAGTTGCATGTGCCCAGATTCATCTTTACAGGAAATTATAAAACAGCCAGAGGCGCGTTTTGGTTTGTTGTTTTAATTTAGGGTTCGCAAAAACTGATAGATCCACAAGTTTTCATACTGAGCAAATTCTGGAGATCAGAAAGCGCCTTGTAAACTCATCTAAATCTCAAGTGCGCAATAACCCCATGCTGTTAGTAAACACCCTGATCTCAGTATTCAAGCAGGTGGTCCAGGGAGTGGTTAGCTCGCTGCTCCCTTCTGCACAGAGCCACTGAAGGCATCTTCCCAAAGGTGAAGCAATGACCCATGTCTGTGTTTTTGCCATACTTCTCTCTTTCATGACTTATAATTTTAAGAAAAACCGATGCCACTGGCAGGCAATTTTCTTTTCCTCAGTGAGGCAGTTCCCTCCTCTATATCATGTTGTAGACATCTTGGTACTTTGTTAGTTACTTTATTGTTGTGATTAGTCTTCAACCTCTTGGAAGGCTGGAAGACGGGCTGACTGCCCTTAGAGATAAATTATTTAGAAGTATTTTTATGCTCTAAGCTCCTCTAATGTTAGTTAGACTACTAGTTCGGTTACACTGATATGGGGATATGTCACAAAAGAGAAATTGATAGCCCCAATCAAATGAGGACCAAAGAAGACTCTGCGATATTTCATCCACCAAAACCAAGGAACAAGTTAGAAACACTAGACATGAATCCTGTCAAACTTTCATTGGTCATTCTTCCCTTGCTCTTGGAATAACTATACAATTTTTCCACTCCTTCCCTGCCTACCAGTCCCACCATGTCTGCAGGAGACTCGAGTTTGGCCCCACACCTTTTGTGGCAGTACCAGTGCTGCAAGAGGATCTAGGAATAAGAGGAGCCCCAGAGCACAGAGGCCGTGCTAGCTGCGCATGAAGATGAAAGCACTTCTTGAAGTGCAAATAGCCTCCACTCTTTCAGAGCTAACCTCCCACAGTGGCGCCTTTGCTTTGCGTCTCCAGCACTTCGGGACCACAGTACAGGGTGGCCAGACAACTCTCCGTGATCCACACACATCTTGCCGGCACCCCCAGCCTGCTCTCATTTTCTTACATCAGATGTGTCAGAGCCAGGGGGAGAACAGCAGGTCAAACCACAGGACGGGGAAGGCTGCAGCTGGTAAGGAGGCCCCTTTGCTCGTGGCATCCTGCTGGAAGCGGGAGGGATGATTCACGCATGGTTGCCTCTCGCCAGCTCCAGGAGCTCCATGAGACATGCAAGGAGACAGCAGATTGCAAAACATGCCTGTGCCATGCGGCACCCGGAGGGAGGCAATGTGTGGCACCGCGGATGCTGGAGGTTCTGCCTGCTGCCTGCTGCCACAGCCACTGCTGGACCCAGCAGGCACCAGCAGGGATCTACAGCAGAGGTGGTGGGCTGGCAGCTGTGAGGTGTGATCGCCCAGGCTGTCTGGAGAGGTGGGAGTTTGAGAGAGACGGTGAGGGGTTCGGGTTGTCAGGAGCCAGAGGGGGCTTGCGGCAGGGTCTGGGGGGAGGTCTGGGTTAGGGCGGTGGGACTCACAGGGTGGCTGAGGGAGACACTGGGGAGGTAGAGGCTCTCAGCCAGATGAAAATTTTGGATTGCGGCTTGTAGGACCTGGCAATCTGGGCACCCCTGTCATAAGCTTTAGAGGCACTTTGGGTTCTGTCTTTCCCAAATGAGTACTTGTAAGTCGCCTTGATGTTAATGAGAATTACACGCACACATCAGGGAAAGAATAGTCCCTCTACAATGGGCATGTGACAGCTAAAGTGCATCAGTCAGCAGGGAAACAAAAGAGGTCATAATTTATGTAAAAGGTTCATTTTTAATGTAAATTCTGCCCCCAAATGCTCTGCTTACCAGCCTGAATCTGTGGTATTTGGCAGTGGAAAATGAAAGGGGTGAAAAACTCACTGCTGGCAGGTAAATGCATAATGTGATAGATTGATTTAAAATCCTTGTCATCTTTCTTTTTCACCTGCATACATAACGATCCTCTGTTAGTCATTAGGGCTCCTTGTACCTTCAGTGCTCTGAAAAAATATTGGCTTTGAAATGATACTTCATTGTTAAGGAATTTTTGTCAGCTAGCTCCATTTATCGATGTATCAAAGCCATTTTACAAGAGATAGGCTCCACTTTGGCACCGATAGCGCATACATTACGTGCCTTGTGAGGACTTGCATCTCATTCCAGCACTGAGTGGAAGTGCCAAGTGCCACCGCAGTACATAATGAGACATGTCACCCGGCGTTGGGGACAGCAAGGAGACGTGAATGAATCGGCCCCGATGTTTTCTCTCGGCCAGAGATGAGAGGAGCAGGGACTTGAGGGGTCGCAGCAGACACATGCTTTAGGGTGCGACTCTGCACAGAGGAGCTGAGGACTCTGCTGTCAGAGCCCGGGGGTGGGGGTAACATATGCCATCAAGCTGCATTTTCCTGTTGATCTATTTACACCTCCTCCCCAGACAGCAAGAGCCAAGCCAGGAAACAGTCTTTTCTCCAGCCATATGTGTGTCTGCAACAAGGGGTATTTTCAGCATACCGGTGATAACTGGGGGTGTCACGCTGTTTTGTGAGCAAAATTTTGTAGCATAAGCCAAACCACAGAAAGACTACTACCAAGTAACTACCTCCAAAGCTGTTCAGGCTGTCTTGTGAATTAAATCATTTTTCTTTGTCCTTTTGTTTAGATCTTTACCTTGTGTTGCCAAGCAACTGCACAGGGAAAGTTAATGGCAAAGCTCCCCTATTAAACCAGGCAGGTAGGAGATCTTTGAACTGAGGTGATTCGGCGTGGAAAAGACAAGGACTGAGAGAAGAGGGCCCATGGCCGTTTGGATCTTTTTTTTTATTTTCCATGCATCCTAGAAACAGAGGATGCTGCAGCAGAGATAGCCAAAGACAGGGCTTTCCTGTGCATAGTTTATTACCATGTCAGTTCAAGGAAACTGAACCCGAGTGCAGGCTACGCACTGAGAGATGTCAAAAAGAAAATATTGCACCAGTGATTTCCACTCCGAATTATCCTACCAACAGGATTTCTCCCTCAAAATGGAAATCTTGACCCAATTCACTGCCACTCAGACACTCGTAGCTTAAGCCTCTACAGCCCAAGAAGGAATCTCTGCCTCCATTAAATCAGACAGAAGTTACAAAGGATGCCACAGCTTCCTCCCAGCAATACCTACAGCATGTTCCAGGTGAGAAAATTGAAACCCACGGGATCCCCGTGAACTAGGATGTATTTTTCAGGCTGATGGTTCATAGCTTAAATAGAAAAAGAGGGGCCCAAGACACAAGGAAACTGCTGCCTCATACTGGCTCCCACACTCACTTTGCACAACTCACTGAACACAGTCCCAGGACTCGAGGAGTCCTGACCATTAGGCACTTCTACACACCACCATCAAAGTCCCCTGGTCCTTTCCATTCATTGCCTATTAATGATCCTAGTTTTCCAGTTATACCACATAACATCCATGCCTCTCAAGGCCAGGATTTCAAAGGACTGGTATTACTTCTAATTACATGCTTCATTTTGTAAACTCTTGGCTTTAGATGGTATTAATTAGACTGGCCTAGTTAGTAGTATTTTCAATTCATGATTTTACCATGCCTTGTACATTTGGCATTTCTCCCAGGAGCTCAGCTGCTGGATGCAGGACGCTGCAGGGGGACACTTCCAGCTCTCTTGGCAGAGAAGACACCCTGGGGAAGCTGAAGCTTTTGTACCCAAAAACTCAGAAAAGCACCAAAAAAGTATTAGTTATAAACAAGCCTCTTGAGTTTTTAAACCGATCAAGTCAGTCCAATGACATTAGAGGTCCTTTTTGACTTTTTTTAATACCAGTAACACTAAGTTGATTTAGTGTGAACTCGTACATTTAAACCCTGGTCTAGACAGAGTCAAGATAGAGGAATTCATCTCCAAAAGCTATATGTGCTACTTCTGCTTCTTTTAATCTCTGAAGGCCAATAAATGCATCAGTAGGAATATACAAGAGTTGTGCATGGAAGCCAGACTCAATAGGAATGGTTTAGTGGCTGCTGGGTATATATGGGAACCACCAGGAGCATGGAAAAAGACATGGGAAAGGGAGAGAACTGCTGAAGGCTCATGGGATGAACTTAGCAGTCCCAAATGGAGCACGAGGGAAGCTGTGCTTCATAAGGGTACAGAGATGGAAAAAAACTCTCTCTCTAACTGGTAAACCTACTTTGAAGTGAACATTATTCTATGTTCATCATTATCCATGTTTGCACAAAATTACTATTGCAGATGAAAAACTGTTATCATGTTAAATAGAAACTGCAATCGAGACTAGATTTTGTCACACAGTAGTATGGGTGCAGTTGTGACAGTTGTGCTGAGGCTTGGCTAAAAATATTCCTACCGTATTTTGCAAAGTTTTACAGGCTGATCTGACCTGGCAGTTCCTGTGTTTCTACCTAGTCTAGTATCCTGTCTCCGAGAAATGCTAACACCAGCAGCTTCAGATGAAACCGCTCACAGTCAGGTGGCACAGTCTACCTTATAAAAATATTACTTAGAGCCACAACAGAAAAAGATTGATTACTGAAGACAAACTAGTTCAACTGTGAACAAAAGCCCCATATGCCATAATAGCATACTATTTACAGCTCATATGCATTAAAACTCAAAAACTTTTTATCACTTACAGCATCACGGACTTTTAGCAGCTGTAGAACTGTACACAGAGACAACCGTCCTATACTGAGCTGCCGACTCTCTCTCACTACCTTTTTCTGAACACAGAAAAGGTTAAGTTATTTAACCTGGCAAGGCAAATTTGGTTGTGAGCTATAAGAAACAGGAAATGCTCCTGTAGGTTTAAAATCAAGGAGATCCAAATTTAGGATCTCAGCTAAAACTACAGAAAGCCATCAATGTGCCAACTTTCTAATGTAATTGTGCACAGCCCAACTCACATTACTAATATGGTCTACAATTTCCCAAAAATTTTGTCTGAAATTATCAAATATTTTATTCTAGTTTGATAATGTTTGATTTTATTATTTTGTAATTGAAAGTATCTGTGTGCATATATATCAAATATTACTGACAGGCCCGTAGTTCTCTTACTTCTACACAGGAAATTACACTGTAGATTTTTCTTCTAAGATCTCTGATAAGGTTCACATGTATGTGTGTATATGCACATATATATATATGCACAGGTACATAGTTGTTAAATCCTGTGGTTTTTACACTTGTATTTCTGTGTGAAAAGATGGGTTCACACCGGACAAGCCTCTTCATCAGGAAAGAAAATAAGTTTCTCTTTGCAAGCATTCTGCTTCTTCAGACTCACCTAACCACCATTAAAGCCTTCCTGGTTCTTTACTAACCTACCTTAATTAATATTAGTTATATATTAATAAGAATTTTTTGTGGCAGACAGAGCAACTCTAGACAGACCATAGATAGATCAAATTGGAACTTTAATTGTCTTTAAAACATGAGAAGTATAAATTCTATATAACGCTATTGAAGCTAAGAGGTCTAGGAGTACTGCGTCCAGCTCTGGAGTCCTCAACACAAGAAGGACATGGACCTGTTGGAACGGGTCCAGGGGAGGGCCACAAAGATGATCAGAGCACTGGAGCACCTCTGCTGTGACGACAGGCTGAGAGGGTTGGGGTTGTCCAGCCTGGAGAAGAGAAGGCTCCAGGGAGACCTTATAGCAGCCTTCCAGTACCTAAAGGGGGCCTATAGGAAGGATGGGGAGGGACTCTTGATCAGGGGGTGTTATGATAGGACTAAAGGTAATGGCCTCAAACTGAAAGAAGGTAGATTTAGATTGGATATCAGGAAGAAATTCTTTACTGTAAGGATGGTGAGGCACTGGAACAGGTTGCCCAGGGAAGCTGTCAATGCCCCATCCCTGGAGGTGTTCAAGGCCAGGCTGGATGGGGCTTTGAGCAGCCTGGTCTAGTGGGAGGTGCTCCTGCCCAGGGCATGGGGGGTTGGAACTAGATGATCTTTAAGGTCCCTTCCAACCCTAACAATTCTATGATTCTATGGTTCTGTGTGAGTATGTTGCACTGGTCTTTGTCCTTCCCAAGAGCCGTGAGATAACACACTGACAGGAAATCACCAGGTAAATATATACAGAGAGCTCAAGGGAAGTGCCACAAGAGTTTCATGTTAATTACTCTCCTTCATCCCACACACTAGTTCTTAATGGACAAACAGATCAATGTGGGTGACCACGTTTCAGGTACATGTAGATTGTTCACCTAGAAGCACCAAAGATCTCCTCTGAAGATGTCAAACTTAGCCTGAGAGAGGCCACTGCACAAGGGCTATCTGCCAGCTGCCACAAGAGTGTGGAGAAGACCACAGGCCACCTCCAAAGAAATTTCTGGAATAAAACAGAAAAAAGAAGTCCTTGCAAAGGCTGCCACACTCCTACTTTGCTCCCAAGCTGGCAGGCAGCAACTGGCAGCCCATGTTGCTGGAATTCTGAGCTGCAGAGCCTTCTGGTGCTTAGAAGGTAAGAACAGCTACAGAGCTTGTCGTAAAAACAAGATGCATGTTCTAAGGTTTTACACTGAACAATGACGTGCATAGATCAATGACTGTATTGCACTCTCCGAGGCCAAGCACATTGCCAGACCGTACTGGAAACTCATGGTATCCTCTGATGAATAAGATACCTTCTTCATTTAGCATTCAGAGATGAGACTTCAGGGTGTGAGGAGCTACTGGGAAGCACAGGGATGAGCTATGGAAGAGTGTCTGTAGCCATGTGGGCCACCTTTGTGTGTCTGCAAAGAAGGATTTTATCCACCTCCGAGAAATGCTGGGCAAACAGCTGAGCACTCAGTCGCCCCTGACATTTCCCCACTGGTTTCTCATGCTAATATATTTAAATTTATCAGCGAGCACTGATTTTGCTATTTCAACCTCCCAGTTATCTTTGTACCATTTGTTTTTTCCCAAGAAAGGTAGTTGGCTAATCCAAAACACCGTAGCCAGGAAATCAAGAGCTTTTTTTTCTGTTCCCAGTTCTGGCACTGCCTCCCTCCATCGGCATCGTCTCAGGGCTCTCACCCTCCCCGCGCATACAGAAGATTGTAACACTCACACAATTGGAGGAACTTGCTGGTTACATTTGACCAACCCCATATAAATACCAGAAGTTTTAAGAGCAAGGAACTCTTTATATGCCATATGGCATTGATATTAATATATCAATAAATTCCTCCCTAACTGCAACAGATGCTCAAGTCAGTAGTTTCACTGTACAATACAATGCACTGTTGTGTCCTTTTCTGTGAGCAAGAATAAGCCAGATGCTTTTCCACATCATATTGGCAGAAATATGGTGCTATGCAGCCAGAGAAAGCAAACTTTATCGCCACTACAGATGAGCCTCTACAGAACTGATTTTTAAATCTTGCTGTCTTAAAGCTGATTAATTTTGACAAAAGATTTACCTACTGATAGCTATCCAGATGATCAAATACTGCTGTATCTGAGACTGATGTATCATCAAGGAATATGAAACTCCCCTAATGTCACAATTATATTTTTCTTATTTCTTTTATAATACCATTAGACAAAGGAAACAAATGAGTGATTTTCATTTTTCGTCCATTAACTATTTTTTTGCTTTTTTATCATCTCTATTCACTCTCATTTATCTTTCTTCTCATTTCCTCAGAGAGCAAACAGTGCTAGCCTGCTTCCCTGCTTCCCTCATTAAATATAATTTTAATTATTTTTACTTCACCCTTACCCATTAGTTGTCTAAAGTTCTCTTCCAGCTGCATATATTAACACCTCACTATTCTAATCATTCTCTGTTGCAAATATCATCACCTAATTTTGGCACCCGAATCTTTGCTCTTTGATCCTTTAATTGGCATCTACGGTTGAATTCCTGCGGGGCTATGCTCTTTCACTACTCCCCTCCCCAGCAATTCACATCACCAGCTTCTACGTCTCCCTGCCTGACTATATTTCAGAGTTTGCTTTCACAAATGGCTTCAGCCATGTGAAGAGTATGTGGCCACCAAAAGGAGTTATCCCGCCACCCCAGCATCCCTGGGTGCATGTTCCTACAGCATTGCTGGCACTGGCATTACCACTCGTCAGCCAAACCACGACTGTTCTTTCAGTTCTTTGTCCTTTTTTCGGTAGGGTAAATTTTCTGGCAGATGAGTTAATGCCTGCTCAAGGCAGACAGCAGGGCTACAAGCCGAGAGAGCAAGGCAGGACTGCTTCTTTTGGCCACAGGGCACGCGGATGAGTTTACAACATGCATGAAACTGCTGTCTGGTAAGCACAAAAACCGCACAGTGACAGGGGGGAAATGTGCCTTTAGATTCTCGCCAGCTACCACTTTTCTGTTTTAATCACAATCACAGTCTTATGCGGGCAGCGCACTACCCTTTGGAGGAGGGGGTTGCTCTTTGCTTCACTGTTGAACTTCACCAGGCCTTCAGTTCCGCCAAAAGTAAAACACATGGCAAGAAAACGGATGGGTCTTGCAATCCTTAGTCATCGACTTCAACAGGAGTTTGTCTGGAGGGGAAGAGGGAAAACCGTTAACGAATAGGTCTAAAAATAAATGCAAGAGTTTCCTGACATTGTTTTCTGGTCTTCTGTATTCCCCTTATGAGGGAAAAAGAACAGTGGGATTCAAACTGCATTTTACTTTATTGTTAAAATTCAGAACCCGAGAAAATATGTAAGTAATAGCAGGACTCAGAAATAAGAGCGGGTCTTGATTGTAGCCATGATGACCTTCACTGCTGTTGTTTCTGGGGTTTGTGAGAGAGAAAATAAATCACTCACCATTACCAATACCCCATCAAATTATTTGTTACAAGTTTAGGTATCCAAAGACTTAACACTTAAAGGATTATTTTTCCTCCAAAAACTAAACCACTTTTATAAAGGAAACCAGTGTGCTATATTTATAGGTAACATCTTAAACTCCTACATGTCAGAGAATATAATGAAAGCTCTAATTGTTTCTTTCAGTATCTTCAGGGAACCTGTCAGAAATTCTCTCACATCTGCAGCAGCCAAATACACAACTTTTGTAGTGATATATCTATCTATGTCACAGGACGGGCTTAAAAAAGAAGCAGCACTATTGATCTTTCAGAAATCTATACAAAAACTATTTAGGTTCATCTGTCTTGGATACCATAATTATAGAGCACAGCTCTGGCTGTAGATTCCTTGATACATGCTGAAAGCTAGCAGTTTGAGTATTTATTTTCTCCTTTGGAGTATCTCATTGCAAACTGCTCTAAAGAAGTTGAGAGAAATCCACAAGTTTTCCTAATGGTTTACAAAAGTGAAAAAGGCAATTTATTAGGGTTATTTTTCCTGTTCCACAAGATCTATATAAGAGGCAAGTTCCACTGGGGTCTGGAGGTACCTGGTGCCTGTTGTACTGATGTAGCAATCACTTGGGAGGTACTACGGTGAAATGACTAAACCAGACAGAGAAGGTGCTGGGCCAGTTGATAGCTCCCAAACTTGGGATGACACAGCTACAACTGCCGATGGGCTAATTTCTACAACAAACCTGGGCTGCTTTGTTTGAGTCATTAGAGTAGCAGGAAATTCACTTCTGCTGCATCAGCTCTCAAAAGAAAATGTCTACAACTAAAAGCAATACCAAAACGAATACAATAGAACCAGCAGGATGCACTTATGTACTGGTTTTGCCTGGAATGGAGTTAATTTTCTTCATACCAGCCTGTATGGTGCTATGTTTTGGATCTGTGACCAAAATAGCGTTGACAACAGTTGGATGCTTTAGCTATTGCCGAGCAGTGCTTAGACAGCATCAAGGCTTTCTCTGTTTCTCACCCTGCCCTGCCAGGGCACAAGAGGTTGGCAGGGGACACAGCTGGGACAGAAGACCCCAACTGACCGAAGGGATATCCCACAACATATGACACTGTGCTCAGCAATAAAAGCTGGGGGAAACAAGAAGGAAATGGCGGGACATTTGAGTTATGGCATGTGTCTTCCCAAGTAACGTGTTGGAGCCCTGCTTTCCTAAACACCTGCCTGCTGATGGGAAGCAGCGAATGAATTCCTTATTTTGCTTTGCTTGTGCATGCAGCTTTGCTTTACCTATTAAGCTGTCTTTAGCTTGACCAACGAGTTTTCTCACTTTTGCCCCTCTGATGCTCTCCCCCACCCTACTGCAGGGGAGTCAGCGAGTGCCTGTGTGGGGCTGAGCTACCTACCATGCCTACCAGGGTTAACCTATAAGAACTTATTCCACTTTTTTTGCTGTCCCAGTCAGCCTTGACTTCATTTCACTGAGTTTAAGATCCCAAAGCATCATTGGCTTACCTCATATGACCTTCAGTATGCAGACATAAAGTCTAATTCACTCACAACCCTAGGTCATAGACATTTGCTTGACTAAAGGTCTCCAGCGTGAGGAACAAGAGCTAGTTTAACTGGTATAATTTGCTGCAGGGACGGCTCCTCACCTGGTTCGCTGCTTCCCAGGTGCTCATCCTAGCCCTTTGCCCCTGCAACACCCACAGCTGCTCCGACTGTTCCCCACGGCATTTTGCTACACCTTGCACATCTGGCTGGGATCCTGCATCTTTTTGGCCTGGGTGAGCAGCTCTCCATCACCACCCTGGCTTCTGTTAGGCAGGAATTACAGATGGCCAGGGCCACAGTGCTGTGCTACCTGCCACTCTTTTACCCTTTAGTTCCTGCCCATCGATTCACACTGCTCTTGTTTGTTAGGGGGCAGAGCGCCTTGAACACAAGATGAAGATGCTATCGGCATTGTTTCTGTGTATGTATCCTGTTTTGGTCCCTTTTTCTTGTAGGTTCTGCCCTCCCTGTGACTTCTCCATGACCTTACCACTTGCTCTGTGTGAGTGCCTCTGGTTATTTTGCATCTATGCTCAGATGCTTTCCTGTTATTGCTTTACCTTGATCTGCTGCATGTGCTCCCAGCAGACAAAATACAAGTGGGAGAAGGCTGAAGCTGTAGTCAAAATTCATTGATTTGGAAGTATAGCATATCTACCTGAGGGATAGGGGAATGAAAAAGACCTCAAAACAAAAAAAGTGTACTAGATATAAGACAGTGTGTCCACAGTTTCCCATTTTTCTTCTGATGTATTTTAACGTGATGGTTCAGCTTAGAGAGCCAATTTGGGTGCTGTCCTTCACCACTCTGTTCAGTGAGCATTAGCTCAGCAAGATGGCTAAATATTATCTAAACTGTTATTAGAGACAACTTTGGAAAATATTCATCTAATGACCTAGGGCTGACACCATTTTTTTGAATTTTCGCTCTCCATCTCCCCAGCTCACAGCCTTTGTTTTGCTGGAGGGTAGCGTGTTCCTGGCTGGCTGTTGAAGCTGCTGCACCCTCGATGGGAGGCAGAAGACAGAGAGGAGCCAGCCAGGCCAGGAGGCAGCTGTCTCCTCTACATCAAAGACAAGCTTGATTTCTGAACCATGACGTGCTCTTGGGACAGTGAAATTTTTACAGCCAGGACAAAGCACACAACAGGAGCTTTTACAGTCAGGATGGAGCTGAGAACAGAATATTTTTGGATGCTGAGCATTGACTACAGACATTCTTCTTCGTGAGAAAAGACCAGTCTGAAGTCTGATTCATTATATAAAAATAAAAGTTATACACAAATATACAATTGGGGAGTATTTGCTATAAAGCTATGAATGTAGTTTAAAGCTGGAATGGACCGCTGTGATCATCTAATTTAATCTCCTACAGGGCGTTAACTATTGGAATTCCCTAAAATCTTGATATAAAAAAAAATCGTTTCACAAAATTTATTACAAGCCTGTGACTAATAATCCTCCTTACTAATAAATTGTACTTTTATCAGTGAAAATTGTGATAAAATGTTGTAGTTCTGTAGTTAATGTAACACAGTAAAACACTGGTTCCTTTTCTCATAAAACATTGAATTTACAGGTTAAAATTCATATCAAATTGTAAATATGGAAATAGAGATTTTCATTGTTGTGACAGCCTTTAAAAATTGTCAAATACATATAGTGTTGGCATTACTGAAAAGCTGTGTAGAAACCTGGTTTGTATCCAAAGTCAGTTAATCTCTTTCCAAAACGCATTATAAATAAGAATTGATTTGGTAACATTTTAAAATTGTATTATCAAGAAAGCTGGGTCTAAACGTACCATTTTAACTTGATTTGCCATTTCTCATTATCATTTTACTATTTATTTTGTACCATTTTTCAATTGAATGACTTAAGTATTGCCCTTGAGATGCTCCTATTTATAGCATATCTTAGAATTTATTAGGTTCACAAAAATTCAGTCGATGATGTTGACCTTTACAAGAAAGAATCACTCAGACTCCTTAATTCCATTTCACTGCATTGCAGTGCTAGCTATCTTTCTCCATTTTATCTAAATTTTACTTATTAATTTCACTATCCTAAGGCTGCCTCATGCCGGAGGACATTTTCAAGCTTCAGTTTTTCATAGCTTCTTTATTAAATGCAAATTTTCTTCTTTTGTAGTTTTCCTTTTCATTGAAAACTTGGGATAACAGACAAATAAACTATCTAAGAAAAAAAGAATGCTAGTTAGTGAGCTCCCATTGTAAGGTATATACTCTGCAGACAGAGAAGCCTTACCTTCCACAAAAGCATGGCCAAGTCCAGACCAGGGCTAAGAATCAAACTGAAGGATGACAATCCCGGTCACCTTACAGTAATGTGGGTTATCTACTTCGAAATTAATAGAAAGACCAGGAGCATTAGAAATACCAGCATACAAAAAAAAAAAATCATGCAAAACTGAATGAACTTAGTAGATTACGAAGAGGTTAAATAAAATGTCAGCACAGGGAGGAACATACATCACTGAAAAATTTCAGCATATCAAGTAGATAGTGTGACTACTGACTCACAGAAAAGAAGGTGATGGCAGGTTAATTAACCACATTTCATGTAGCTGTAGAAAGATCACAAAAGGAGCAGAGACTCAGAAAGGGCAGTAAAAGCTGCTATATTTTAACTTTCAAAGCCGGAATTGGCATGGATTTTGTTTGTAATTGCTGTCACTAACTGCTGGCTCTTTCATTCTGGTGTTCAGGAGTATGTGCCCAATGAGCAATGCCTCAACACAGAGGTTCATTTAAAAACTCAAGAGAAGCTAGAAGGACAGCGAGCCCAAACAGAATCATAATATTTACTCAACCAGAGCCAAATTCAAACGCAAAAGCTCCAATGCACTGACATAACATGCAGAAGACGCAGGTAATTACCATGGTCATAAGGTGATTTTGCCACAAAGAAGGGTCAGGAGAGCTCATAGTTCCAAGCTTTCTTCTCACTTTCTTATGATTATGAAAAATTTGGCAAAATAGCTTCCTTTTTGCAAACGTAACATTCTTTCTATCTGGCAGGGCATCTCTGCTACCCAGGGTCACCCCATAATCTCGGCTGCTGGGAGAGCCACTGGAGCGGGAGAGCATCCCAGCCCAGCTGAGGCATCACGATGCAAATGGAGTGATGTCCAGATCCAGAGCCTGGAAAACTCTCCTCCTTTCCCATTCAGACAGTCAAACCTACCAGTTACAGCACGCATTTGCAGAGAAATGGACGCTACCTTACGGACCCTGGGGGGACTTGTAACCATGCCTACAGTGTGTGGTACTCTGGGAGAAATCCAGCAATAGTGATGATCGCAATTACAGTACCCAGTGGTAATAGCGAATCAGTTTACCACTATACAAGATAGGGATAAAAAATAAGGAGCATTTAATTTTGTAATACAAAGATTAAAAGGTCTGCTATAATAAAATTGCAATAGAAAAATACAAGGCAGGAATATACCCTTCTATGTTATATTTATCAATCAAAATGTCCCCAGTTGCTTGTGCACAGGAGCTAGCTTGCAAGGCTGGACTCTTCGCCTTCTCACCCTGAGGGCAGGGTTTTTCCGGGAAGGACAACACATCTGCTGTTATGGTTATGCCTGTCACCTTTACCATGCTGGGAAAAGCTCCTTCTTTTCTATCAGGGTTTGCCACTTAGTTTTCTGTGACAAGTCACGTGGCAAAGTGAAAAACTAGGTTATTATCCTTTCCATTCTTCCTTGATGTTTCCATGAGTCACATATCCATTGGATCCCTCTGCTACTTTTCCCATGAGGGGTATTTTTAGGTGGGGGGAGGGTGAAAAGGAAAGGAGTGTGAAATTTGTCATCTCATAGAGAAAAGTCTCTGGAGTGCGCTATTTATGGGACACATCTACCTTCTCACTGACCTTGCCTCCTTTGCACATTTATATATCCATTAGAATTTATTAACTATGAATACATTAGGCTCCAGGTGCATAACAAAGTGTCCAGAAAACGTATTTTAATAAAATATCCAAACAGCACGTCCAGATAATGCCTGCAATGTCCCCATATGTCTCACTACACACGCCACACAACTTAGTATGTCCTGGTAATATGACCTGCAATAGGTATCATCAGCTACATTCATTACCATTTAAGATAGGACAAAAAGGCAAGCTACTATTCTTTTCAGTTTTCTAACTGCGCTATTTGATACTCAAGAGCATAATATTTTAATTAAGGGTGTTTTTTCCCCATTATGGAAATAATTTTGAAGCAACTTTCCTCCTGGTTGCTTAAGGAGGTTCATTACAATGCAATGCAATTTACCCAGCTGGACAGGTCTGCAGGTGGCCAGAAACCCATTAGAGAGGTATCTACCTACTACAGGGGAAACTAATATTCAGGAGACAGGAAATCTCACAGGGACTTCGATTTTGCCAGGCATTAACACAGTTGACTGGGTAGCAGGTGGCTGGAAGCATAAATTTCCCTGTATCTTATTTATTAGGGCTCCCTTGCCTCCCTTCTTCTAGAATTATAACATGCTCTTGGCATTGATAAACCCCAGCAAGGGCACACTGTAAAGACACAAGTAGCAAAGTCTTGATAAATATTTTTTATCTATTTGACCTAAACTATTTGAGCCAAACTGGAGCCTTACATAGATTATTTTTTTCTTTTCTGAGCAGAAAATAAAGTATTCCTATGATGCAAACCTCCTCATTTAGAAATAATATATAACTGCCTGTCTTCCTGAACAGACCATGAGTCAAAGAGGAATTACATTCTTCTGTCACAGCTCCAAACCTCCTTTCAGCCAACTCTCTGCTTGGAAAGCTCTCCATCAACTTTTTTCCTACACCATAATCTCTCTTTCCTCTGTGGCTTTTTCCCCTCTCCACGTTTCCATGATGTTTTCTCTCCCACTAAAGCCCTAGCCCCAGTGCTCATTCCTGTGAAAATTATTTGAGCCATGAAGCTCAGTTTTCGTTCAACATATGCCTGTGTGCTGTTTATATGTTTCAGTTATCTAGTGCCCCAAAGGAGCTCATCTGTAGTTTATGCTTCCCTGGAAGGAAAGCTCATCGCCAAACTCACCAGCTCTAAAGGGGTTTACTTCTGTGTATAATGAGAACATAGAAAAGAAGAATGTTTTCTGTTCGTTCTGTGAGGAAAAGCACAGAAAACTCTCTCATGAGTGCTTCAGGGCTAGTTATTCAAATTCCCGAGAATATTCTGAAAATTTCAGCATTAATTCACAAATAGCAAAGCCCGTACGATTGCGCTGCATCACATACACAGTAGCTTGTGGACCAGCGCTCACCACACCCTCAGTTTCACAGTACACCCACCTCTTCTGCTCAGAGCAAAGCAGAAACGCTACATTTAGGCATTTCCATGGGTCATTCAGGACAACCTCATATTCCCTCTCCAGTCCCATGACCACACGTGCCGCATGTGGATGGCTGTGGATTTGTGTAGGATGTGATGGGCTGATCAGAAGAGCCCCGTGCTGCAAGGATCCCTGCTGGATGACAGGGATCTGTGTGCCACGGGCGTCCCGTGTCCCAGGCTCTGACACCCCACTACCTCCCATACTGTCGAAAGAGGTCCTGCAGAGGCCCAGGGGCATATATGGAGAACTTATCCATGTATCCATCTTTCAAGCCCAAAACTTTTTGGAAAATACATTGCCTTATGCAAATTAAAGAAATATTTCTCCCTGCCCACTCCCTGCTAACACCCACACATCTTTTCCTGGAACTCATAGTATCCACGTAAGCAATAGATCCAGAAAGTTGGTATAGTTACTGTAAGTGGTTTGGAGAATGGAAGTAGGTCTTATGTCTGCTTCTAAGAAATTTCATTAATAAGTAAAGATATCCATAAATATTCTGAATAAAACAGGGGCAAGAAAGACATGCATTTCAGGCACTTACGCTAAAGCAGGAAAAGCAAGAAAAGATTTCTTTTCGCAGACTTTTCTTGTAAATTATATGGGAGAAGTGCATAAATCTTTTTTGACCTGGTTTAGCCATACACTGTGTTTTCCTGTTAAAATATTCACATACAATTAAGTATCCACAGGCAGACAGACAGGAGCAGAGATTGTGGAGATGTAGGAGGAGTCTGCCACGGACACAGACTCCTTCTCCTCCCAATACAAATTACAAAAATCTCTAAAATGCTCAATGTAAATTTAATCTGTTGAAAACTGTCTTTAACTTATTGTCATTGCCTTTGTCCTTTCTCCCAAATCATTCCAACTTTTCTCTGTTCAAGTTGGCACACAGAAAACAAATCATTAGAGTTATTTTTCTTTTTCTCAGCCCTTTACTACCACACACTGTTACTAGACAAATCCTGCTGGCTTTATTCACACAGATCTCATCTTAATGGCAGTCTAAGGCCTTTTAAAACGAGCCGTTAAATAATAAATTCAACCACAAATATATAACCATTGCAATAAATTCACATTAGACATTCAGACACTATGGCAATAAGAGGTTAGATGACTAGAAAGACACTCTTAAAGCCACTTAAAACAATTACAAAGGAAATGCTATCGGCTGTGTTTTCCCTTTAAAAAAACAAAAACAAAAACAAAACAAACAAAAAAATCCAATGAAACAATGCACTGTTTCTTCAGCACCTTCAGTTCTTTGCCTTACTTCCACGTGGAATGGAAAAGGGCCATTTTGCAACTTCTTGACCCCAAAGAAAGTGTCTACATCAACTTCAGGGACTCCTGGGTTTGGCCCCAAACTATTTTTTTCATAGCTGTGTTGTGTAAATGAGGCCCATTTCTCCTTTGGAGTACATGGGGCAAACATGTCTGTGGAGATCTGCCCTGACCCTGTGTAACAGGGTTCAGCCATGAGAAGGGATCACCACGGCGTGACTATGGGCAGCTCTGGGCTGGTGTTTCTCAGCATATTAGAACTGCCCAGCCCAGAAGTTCCCTCTGCTCAAAACACACCAGAGGGAGAACAACTTCTTTGGACCACGTTGTGTTCAGAGCCAAAGACCACTTGTGTTTTCTCCCAAGAGTCACTGGACACAACGTGCGGTCAGGACTGATGGCAGGTCCAAAGGCTTTCTTTCACTCTTTCCCCTGCCATGTCTTGTGTTTCCCACTGTACAGTGGCTCTGCACAGGTAGGTGAGAGGGAACCTCACTCAGACTGTTCTGGAGGCTTATGGTAAAAGCACTAGCCTGGGAAGCAGTAGATGTTTCTTAGCAAACGCCCTGCTTCTTAGCAGTGTCCTGAGCAGTTCCAAGGTAAGCAAGTGCCATCACATCCTCAGCAATTGGGCACCTATCCTCGAAAAAACCAATGTACTTAATTCCAAATCATGAAGACACCAACTCCAAATGGAGCCAAGTGTCAGGCACCTCTTCACCATCAGATACATTCTAAGACGTAGTGTTTGATGTTGGCTAGTCTTAGAGCACTGTGTTCCACATGCAGGAGCCTTACATCAACATACATAAGATACTAAGCTCCCTATTTAAACAATTGAAAAAGCATTTTTCGTGCTCTAGATAGGTCTTCAAGGGTGCTCTGTCTCTGCAGTGAGTGCAGAAACCTACACACCTAATTTTGGCAGTCTGAATTCCCTCTGCCAAGACTAAACACTCACAAGGTTTTTCACTGCCTAAATAGTGATGGCAGGTGATCAGAATCTGGCCTAATACCACATAAAAGTCCCTGGGGCTGAATCATCCCAAAAAATGTGTTCATCTTAATTATCTGGTAGGAAAAACAACATTGCTTATGATGTTGACCCTTTGTAGAGTGAAGTTGATGCAAGCTATACATTTTACTTGTTTCCTCTCTAATATGTTTTGTCTTGATTTTTTTTAAGTCTTTCTATTGCTTTTTCCCCCCTTTGCATTTAGGCAAAAGTATTGTTTACTGTCTCATTAAGCTCAACTGAGAACAATCAAAAGCTCCATTAGACCACACTGACAATATATGGCTTTAATTATTTTTTCATAGAAAACTCTCACACTGGAGCAGATTAACAGAGTGGCTGTGACATCTTGCTACAAATTCTTACGTGGGAGTGTGCGTGGTGGGAACAGGGCCTAGAGAGGGCTGATGGAGAGGTAGGAGAAGGCAGAACCATTCTTTGGGTTTTTTTTTAAGGAGGAGAATCTTGGTGAAATACTTCTGTATGCCACATATGCTAAAAGCACTTCCATCTTTAACATCATCTGGTTAGAATTATACATTCAGCATGCACTAAAATCTAAATCAGGTCATTAGTTACTTCTTGAGATGATAATCATACTTTTATTACAACTTTTAAGAAGTTTTGAGCTGATAGATTTTCATAACACTTTATTTGTAAGCCATATTCTGCTGTTCCTGTATTTGCTGTTTAGCCTGTCTTATGGCACAGTAAAAAGTCCTGCCATCTGGCAGAACAATCACAACCTTCCAAATTAGAACATAATTCTATACTTTCTTGGTTTGTTTCCTTGGCAAAGATTTGTCCCAAAATATGAATTCACCTTACAAGCTAGAAAATATTGCCTAAGATATTTAGAGTCAGAAAAACTTTGGTACAAAGCGTCTCTTTTTACCAACTCATGCTGCTTCTAAAAGCAGGGAAAAATAGGCCTCAGCATCCTTAATGGTCTTGGCTTTCACTTCATCAAGGCTTTTTGGTTGAAACATTCAATATTATTGATATGAGAATTCTTGTGCTGGCAAGATGATTTTCCTCTTTCAAGGGATCATAAAATAGTGTTATGCGTTGAGAGGATCTTTATTCATATCCTACATAGTAGAGCTTATTCCACTGGCAAGCTTGCTGAAGTCTAAATCTTAGCCTTACTTTTCCATCTCTAAGATATTTGCCATTACTTCATCTCCAAAGAACTACGGTTTTTTTCTCCAATCTCCCCTAAACACACTTAAAGAAAAGGCTTGCATCCTCCAGTAAGCCAGTGTAAGGGCGTATGTGCAACTGGTGTACACCCCCCCAGAGAAGCCAGCAGAGTCTGGATGAAGTCTGCAGGTGGGAGGAGGACAACCCCACTCAGTTTTCCTACAGGCAAGAGGCTGCTGCCCGTGGAGGCATAGGGCAGCTTTGCAGGGGTCTGTGAAAGGCCAACTGGAAAGATCTTCACTCCTTCAGCTTCCTCAAAATTTCCCAATATTTTTTAAAATAGCCAGCGAGGTCCTGTGAATTGGCATGACACCATTGACTTTCTGTCAATTTAGGGAGGAGTTCAGATCCATTGTTTCCATCCCAGACTCCACTTCCTTAAAACAAATAGTCGGTGTATAGTGAGTGTATAAACATGCACAGAACTCCAGAAATTTCCAAAATTGCAATTCAATTGTTCTATTGTGTTCTCTTGTTCTCAGGTGCCCTTAGCCTTCGTCAGTGAAACCCTGATGATGACGAGCAGAAAACTTAATCACCTTGAAATTAAGGTTTCAGTCTCAGTGTTACCTAGCAATGCGTGCATTGAAAGCACTATGTTTTAAAAGCCATTTGAAAGCACGGGAAGGTTGCCAGCTATTCAAATATTGTCATAGTTCTTATTTTTCTCCAGCTCCCCTGATAGGCGCTCAGAAATGAGACCAGCCTTCCAAGGGGGAAAGACAGCTGGAATCAAGACATCTCCATTTATATATCCTGAAACTTTCAAAGCAAAGAGCTGTAACTGGCTTTGGTTTGGGCGTGTGGGTGCCCTCATTTCACACCAGGGAATAAGCACCTCCCTCCACTCTCCGCTGCCTGGAGGAGGCAGGTTCCTATTGAATCAGAGGGGACGGGAGCCCTGCAGACCCAGCTTTTGTAACAAGGAGGTTTGTCAGGGTGTCTCTGATATGCCTGCAAGATTGTCATAGCGACTACACTGTGTTTACTGTGGATTTCTGCCTCCTGGTCCTCACTGTGAAGGCTCAACCTCAAGGAAGATGGAAGGCCAGGAAAGAGTGGTAATCCTTGAAGGATTCACCTGAAAGCCCCAATTCATCTTTTTCACCATCACTGCATAGATCTACCTGTTTGCTCCAAGCCTGTTACATCTCTCCAAAGTAAATCCTTTTCTCAAACACCTCTTTGCTGCCAACTGCACCATTGCAGCAGGGTGACTGCTGATGGACAAAGGGCACCAGCTGTCATCTCGGCTGGTGTCCTCTACTCGCTGGTTGGTTGTATATCCCTTCGCTGTGTCCTACCACCGCTTCTGCAGTCTACCACCAATTCTGCAGACTTTGGGGCAGGGCCTGTCATTTCATACTGGGGCTACTACGATGGGGTCCTGCTCCAAGATGGAGGCTGCTAAGCTCTAACATAATAAAAATAAATAAATGAGACTCGGGGCAGCCTTTATCCTGCTTCACATTACAGGGCTCAGAAGATCTTTATCATATGGTTTGTTCTATTTATGTTTGTCCAAGAGAGAAACTTAGTTCTCATGCAAATGTGACTGGCCATGATAACTCATCTGGAGAGGTTTAGTGCTCTTTTTCTTGGAAACGCTCTCCATTTTAACGTCCTGCATTCTCTTCTGTGGACGCATCTTCAGAGCTGGACAGATAAAATAGGGAACGAAGGATCTCTGAGACCAAACAATGTGGAAGGTCAGAGGAAAGAGTAAATAACCTCACAGATATTTACCCTTCCCCTGCTGTCCCAGGATGGAGCGGCCCCTCTCTTCAGAGCGACAACAAAACTCCTCTGCACAACCCTCTCTCTTGGCATTCTCCCTTCCACCACTGCTAATAATCCTCTAGATGCTGCCTTAAAGAACCTGCTTATTTGAGCTAAAACTCCATGTTTGTGCTGAAACACAGAAGTACCTCATTAAATTTTCTTAGATAAATTGTTTAGGCTAAGTAATTCTCTCCTTTCCTCCCCTTGTGTTGCCAGTCTATTGTTTATAGCCAGCATTCCAGGCTGCGTGTGATGAAAATGCTGATGTGTTTCCTGAGTTACAGACCCAAGCTTTATCTCATCTTTCATTTAGGAAACTGGCTGCTTTATCATTTTATGCTGCTGTGTGCAATGTTTATTTTTTCCCCATTATTAACATTGTATAGGAGGATGTGCCCAGCCCCATCAGCTGTTAGTTGTATTGTGCATACCATACACACACCTCTCAAAAAAAACCCAAACATATAATATAATAGTTTGGGGAAATTATACACAGAGTTCACAAATCCCCTCTGACTGGGGACAGCTTCTGGGTAACAGTGTCAATGTATAACACTGTCATGACTGTGGAGTTTGCTGGTATTCGCTGCTGTATTTTACTTCTATTTTCCAATCAAAATCCAAGGGATGTGACAAGGAAAACTCCTGCCCTTTGCACAGACTTAATGATCATCACCTATTCATCTGGATTCCTCTTAGAAAGAAATAACTCCTCCTTAGGTTTTCCTCTGTTTCAATTCCAGGGCAGAAATTTCTAAGCGGTGACTCGTCCGATGGATCATGAAGGCAGAAAAGGGGACTGGAGGTTACACTTGAATCTTTGACTAGCTATTCTGGTCAATAGCAAACTAATTGGAAAAGTCAGAGACATGGTTCATGATTTATGAAGAAGCTATATTTAAGAGAAAAAGAATCCTGAATTTCCGATAGGATTTTGATTTAAATCCAAAGAATGCACAAGTGGTTAGGAAAAGGAGGCAGATACTTATTCTTTTGTCTGCAAGAGATATCTCTTGGGCTAGTTCAAGTGCATTGATTTTTTTTAATCAATTTTTGCAAAGCTTGTTTAACTTTTTGCTTTAACTACTGAAAGAGGTAAGTACTGTGAGAAAAAGGTACTACAGTATTAGAAAGAGGATCAGCAGATGTCGTAGGGGTGAAAAGCAACTGAATTAAAAGATGTCATTGCTGCGAAGGTGTAAAATTTCCTGTTTGGGGCTGTGTGCTGCCCACGAGGATAGCATCTACATCTGAAACATTCTCACATGTGGTAGTCACCACAATTATTTTCAGTTACTGTTTTTATCAAGTATAATGGATTCGTTGCATGTGCACAGTGGATTGCCCTGGATTTCTGAAGGATCCCAAAAATAAGGTTATCATACACTCTTAGTGTCAAGCAGTTTAATTATTTCGTAGTGGTTCTATCAACTGCTGTTCTTGAACCACTTCTCTTACAATAAGCATTTTAATAATAAGCATTCTAATAATAAGCATTTTCACGCTGAACTTTACCTACAACCATATAATACCCAGAAAACGAGTTACCAGTTCAGTCTTTCTTTCTACATTGTTTACATTTGCTTATGCTGATCTTCCTTTGGAAAGAATCATCTCTCCAAAATAATTTACATTTACCTAAACTGGAACAAAGGGGCCTGATAAAAATATGGCCTGCCAAAATCCAGCTTGAACTTAGACTGCTCAGGTCTGCTTCCTTCCCTCCCCACACCCAGTAGTATTTTATTTCTCTAATTCAAATATTTTCAGTTCCATTTAATGTTCCCTTTCTCAACACCTCACTTCCTCATTAATGCACAGAACAATGTATGGTTTCAAATGTTTGCCCTGTGGTCATCCACAAAACTCACATAAGCAACGCCAGAGCTAACTGATGATCTCCAAGGCTTAGTTGTCTGAGACTTGGGCCATGTGGATCCAATTTTCTGAGTTTTCACAGACTTTTCTTTATAACCTTGGCAAAGTTCAAACCACCTTGGTGTTACTGCATTCCCTGCAAGTTTCTCAGCTCTCCAGCCACATTTTGTTTACACCATTTAAAATTAGTCTCTTACTAACCATTACACCCATCTCAAGGTATTCAGATTAGTTATTTTTGGATCAATAAAAACAGACATACTGGAAGTGAGACATAGTAAACCAGAAAAGTTTATAAAGATGAAGTATGTAGACCGCTCTCCTCATTGTGAGGATGGTATGTCCTGCAGGGCCCCTGAACAGGAGGCCCATGCAGTACCGAAACAGGATCTGAACTACGCCGAATCTATATTCAGAGTTACACTATACCCAGCTGCAGCACAGGGGCATTCAGTTCATTTGCTTTAAGCCAAATTTCTGTTCTTTAAGCTCAGGGACTGTCACAGCATTGATGTGATCCTTGTTATATCCCTGTGCAACCCGCAGGTGATATTTAAATCACGGTATCTATCTATAATCTGAAAGAACCGATTCAGCGCTCTCCCCTCCCACCGTTCCCTTTCTTCCTTCCCTTTCCCAGCCTGGTGCCAGCAGCACAGAGGCCACCGAGGCTCCACGGCCTCACACCTTGCGAGCGTTTTGCAGGAAGAAAGGCGGGCGATGGTCTTACAAGCGCAGGACGTGGGACATCCGTCCCGGGGGAACTCAGGAATCCTTCTCAGAAAGTCTGCTTCATATGAGGAACACTAGATGGCACACAACAACCGCTGTATTACTTCTTTTTTGGTTCAGAAACCAACCATTGGCTTCAAAGCATCAGCCTGGAATGTGACTGAAGGACTGAGCACAAAACATGAGTCTAAGTACACTATAAAAACCCCCTGGGAAGATAACCTTCCCAATAAAACCTCACCCCGCTTCCTCCATCAGAATTATTTTTCTATTTATAGCTCTGCCTAACTTGGCAGCTTCAGAAAGTAAACACAGATTTTATTTAGAGGCTTGTTGAGAAGCAAGGGAATACTGTCATTTTGGTACAATATAAAATAATAGAGTGGCACGCACAGTAAAGCCCACTTGGATCAGCAACCTCTACAATTCAAAAGACAACTGCTGGGACAAGATTCAAGTGATATAATAACCGATCACATGGATTCTGTTAAAGGCTCTGTGCTTCGCTTTGTAAGTAAAATCAAGTACTCACTTCCACTCTTTATATACCAATAAGAATTTTTTCCTTGTCCTAAGAGACCTAAAAGCCCAGGGAAACACACATTTTGCTATTCCACCTTCTTATGCTTTATCGTATCAGTGTTTAGCATACTTCTGTTTTAATTCTGGGGGGAAAAACACCCAATAAACATTCTTTTGGTCAAAAGAATCCTTTACATTCTGTTGTTCATAAAAACACAGCATATAACAAGGACAAGCATTTACAGGACTTTTCACACTTCGTTTCCAGAACATGGAAGCAATCAGTTCCTGGTGCCACTTCACAGATTCATCCCATCAGCATAAAGTGGTACAACTTCTGTGCATGGGTGAGGTTATATTTAACTGAAAAGATGTGAACTTTCAACTTCCTGTGAACTGCTAGTAATTGGCATGGCTTCTTTAGAAAACAAAATGATGTCCATGATTACCTGATAGAGGTCCAACCCTAAACTCACCTAAGCAGGAAGTTGTAAATGCCAATTTACTGGCAGAAGGGTGTGAATCCTTCCTTGCTTGTATGAATAAAAACTAGCTGATGTAGGCATGGAGATTCCCCTCCTCCTCAGAAGTGGGCTAGAAAGAGACCTAGTGGCTCCCTAGGAGGGGACTTCTGCAAAAGCAACCTCAAGCTGTAGAGTCAAGACCAGTATAAAGCATCCATGAGGTTGAGAGATGACTCATCCAGGGAGAAAGGACCTTCAGTGCAAACCAGAGTCCCTGGCAGAGATGAGCATTGGGTTTTTTTGTTTTAACTTTCATTTCCGTTCATGTATTTTTGCATGTTTTGCATTTCATGCAAAACTGTGTTTTCAATTGTGTAAATAAGTAGTTTTATTTGGTTTTAACTTACTCTGCTTTGTGTCAAGAATAACTTCTGAGTAACTGGCTGAACCATACAGTATTCCAGTCCTCTGGGATAATAATCCTAAAGAAACAGGGTCCTGGGTATCTCTCCCCTGCTTCTCCTCTTTGCCTCATATAATAAGGCATGTTTCCACATAGTTGCAGGGACCAGTTTGAGATGGAAAAGTAGATGCCTTGGGAGAGGAATTTATGCCTGCAAGTATCATCAACCTAGAAAGCTCTCCAGCATTAGGTAAAAAAGAGGGGGAGGGAGCACAGAAAAATTCATGAGATTTTTAAAGGACATGTAATAGTAATTATTGATATCTTATTTTTCAGTTTTAAACTAAACTTTCCTACCAAACATTCCTGCCAGTTTGAGTTAAGTAATATCTGCTTCAAGGATGCTGTGGTAAGAAAACTGATGAAAAATTTTTAGTACTGTGTAAATCCATATTCTGGCTTACAGGAAATACGCTTCCAAAAACACTATCGCAAAGTTGTGCGTGTGTGTTGACAATTTGCTGTAACAGCTGCATATAATTAAGGGATGGAAAGGAGCTAAGTATATGTAAACAGTTGTCCCATCTTTTTTAAAAAGTCATAAATTGTTATGTTACTTGGAAGTGTAGTTGCTAATTCTATGTTTGTTGCTTGAAATGAATGGCATTTTTATTGGATTTGTTATTTATACAAAAGATTTTGTGCAAGATAATTTGCTAAAGTTAAGCGATCTACATATCCGCTTTTTCTGTATTTGTTTCACCTCTGTACCGTGCTATAAATTCATCTCATAAAATCCTCAGTTCTTCAGAAACAGATTTTTAATGGCATCACACGGGAACTTAATATCAGCAAATTAACAGAGAGCAATTGCAAGCTTCCTAACAGTATGGGAATGGTTGAACACACCTGCCCCAAGTGCAAGGACAGGGAGTCAGAAACAACCTCAGGGGCCCAGGGTCCTGTGTTTGGGACCAGTTGAGTGACAATCCAGCTCTACAACTTTCAGAGCTACACTAGTACCTCCACATGTTGACCTGTTGTACCGGACTGATGGGAAATAACTGAAATAAGGAAGAGCCATTCCTTTACAAAGGCATTGAGGTCTCAGGGTCAGGTGTCTACCAGCCTGTCTGAAAATGCCCTTGGGGTCTACCTGCATCTTTAACATATACACACCTAACTACTTTTCACTAACATTCTATGGTAATTCTTGAAAATTCGTCTTACAGTAACCTATATTTTAATAAAACTACACAGAAATTAAATGTTGATATTTTTACTACCATTTTATCTAACCATATCCTATTATTCTACTCTATGTTTTATTCTATCTACTGTACAAGAAGAAGTAAAAAACGTGACTTGGTCACAGTCCAGAGGAAACAAGCGCAGATCGGAAGCAGGAGCAGTAGGACCTAGGCTGTAAACTGGCAACAGACTTCAGGCTGTAAATTGCAGACACTAAAAGAACATGCAAGGGCTGGGGTGGATTCGCCATCAGTTGAGGCTTTCAAGCGAAGAGTGAAAAGCTCTCTGAAAGATAGGCTTTATTCAAGCAGGCATTTATGCAAGGCTTGTGTTATGCAGGAGATAAACTAGATGATCTCAAGGATCCCTTATGGCTTTAGAGCCTATGAATAAAGAGCCTCTTTCACTGTAACAGACTCAGCATTTCAGCCAGTTCGGACCCAACGTGGTGTGTTAGCAAGACTGCTACAAAGCAAGAATTGTGTCAGAGACTTCTAATGCTGCGAAGGCCCCTGCAGAACACAATGGGGGACAAGTGTGTGAAAGAAGCTCTTTCAGTGCCCCATCAGGTCAGTTGTTTGAGAACAAAGCAGTGCTGAGTAAAGAATTACAGTACCTTTGTTCTAGTCTCATAAAATGAATCCGTTTCATTGACATACCCGTGGACCCATTAAATGTGATATTATGGCTGCACAAACATGAAGTCTTCCATAATTGGTGAGAGTTATATAGGTCTTCTGTTTTGCCATTTCATGTCATCATTACTGTTTGGGGGATAAGGGGGGAATTCAGAACGCAGTTGGCCATGGTTTACAAGAGAATCTTTCAGACTCAAAAGTCGAGCAGAAAAGTGATTTGTTTTTTAAAGGGTAAAAGAGAAATACTGACAGGTTGTCCTCTTTGAATTCCAAATGAGAGAAAAATCGCTCCACTAATACAAGCTCACAGGTATTAGTGTCTAGACAACAGAAGAGCTGGGTTATAAAAAAAGATGACATCCGGCAAATGAAGACGCTTTGTTTCTTATTATAAAAATGAAAACAGTTTCATAGATGTAATCTGCAACAAGTTGATTTTAGGAAGCACTTTTAACAGTAACTATGATATCTTAAATGGTGAATGCAAATTGAAGAAACTCCAGGTATGTCTTGACTGTAGCTTCTGTAGTATTTTTAGCTAAAACGCAGATGTGTGTAAACTAGCTCTTCCCCATCTACTTCAGATATTACAAAGAACATAACCATGACACCACAGAGCTCAACTCCAGTTAACCACAGAGCCTTCCTAGGTGTGTACTGCAAACCATTCTAAGTTTCATTTGGCCATTTCTATAGAGTTATCTGTAACCACGCTAATTTCCATTGGAAGCCAGCTCAGATCATTTTTCAGTTAACACTAGGTACAGCAGCTACTGAAACACAGGCATAGTTGAAGTGGCTGGGGATGAAATACAAAATATCCTGAACAAAATAACTCTGAGCTGGAAGAGAGAAGAGTACATGTCCAACAGGAAAGCTGTTACAAGTCTTATTTAAAATATTTATTAAAGATTTAGAAGAGGGATAAACAGTACATTTTGAAATAAAAATTATACTAATTTAGAACGGGTTGCATATCTTCAGCTCACATAAATCACCAGTTATTTCTGGAATGTAAAAAATATCTCAAGCAGAAATATTTGCTCTCACAATCCATTCTCAAAACCCAAATTCTTGTCTTGTTTACTGGAGTAAACTTCAGTTCAAAGGTTACTTCTTGATGTCCTTCAAAAATAAGCATATTAGATATGTCCTTATTGGTGTAGCTTAGCTTTATGGGTGTTTACGTTTCTCCCATTCATTAACATTAGGGATAAAGGCCAAAGTCCTTAGTTCAGCAAGGCAAAAGCCAGGGAGAAGCAGAAGAGGAATGGTGCCAGTTCAGGCTGGATTTTAAGCATGCATTCTTTCTCTCTTCACCATTTTTTTTTCCCCTCTTGCTGACAGTGCCACACCATTTCATGAGTAAGAGCTTCCTCTTTGTTACTGCACCCTCATTTCCTGCTGCTTCCATCCTGTAAGATTCCTTCAGGATTTTCAAAGTGTTTTTCCACTCAGGCTGTGATGGTGGGGGAGACGACGTGGAAGAAGAAATAGAAAAGGAAGTAAGAGAGAAAGAGATGAGAAGGTATGGAAATAGAAAAGGCAGGTATGAACGAAATTAAGAAGATCAGAAGAAAGGACATGAATAAACGAAAGAACAAGCAGAGTGGTGAACAGCAAAGTAGAAGCAAAGGGAGGCTCTACTGCTTCCCATCATTTCTGAATGATGGTCCATGGAATGAAAAAAATAAAACACTCTAATATCCATTATTAGTAAGAAAATTAAAAGAGGTAATTTCTCCAAAATCTACCTGAGCTGGTAGTGTCATATGATGCAAACAAATCCTCCGAACCCCGATGCTACACTGGCAGCTAAACAAGAAAAACTGTCCTTTTGCATGCAAAGGTTCTAAGGTGGATTTAGTGAGTAACTAAGGCATACAGCTGTGAGCACAGGTCTTAAGAAAGCCTCATAGTATACAATTTCACATCTTAAAAATAGATAACTTTATAGTGTACATTTCTGATCCCTCAATGAAAAAAATTGAACGGTTACCTGGACTACAATTCATATAAGATTGTCATAGCAAGCAGGACAGAGATCACTACTGATCTCACATCTTCATCTCAACAGTACAGACTTCATACAGCTTCAAGTATGTTCCATGAATAAGTTATGGGGTTGAGATATTCCAGTTACATTTTTTAAAAATAGAAAACCAGACTTTCTGTACATGAGAAACTAAATGTCCAAAACTAAAATAATGTGCCCCCAAGCAGTTTTCTGTACAGCTTCTGTACGTAACTCCCATAACAAGACAGCAAACATGGGTTTGGGGCTTGTTTTGCGCTGTCCTGTAATCATCCCATTTGAGAAGGCTTCTCATTTTCCTAGAAAGGGTCTAGGAGGCCAAGCCACAAACATTTTCAAGAGTCAATCCTTTTCAGGCAAGTTACTCAAAAAAATTAAGGGGAAGGGCAGTTCCTGCTCTACTCACAGATCAGGTTAGTCAGGCCGACAAGTCCATTCTAGTAGCACGTAAGGATGCCTGAACATGCACTAGAAACCTGTGTACTGAATCCTGGGCTGGTAAGCACTCTTCAAAACTGTGCCCTGCCTCTCTCTTTCACCACTATTTAAAGAAAAGCACAAGATAATATCTCTGCCACTTTTTAGAAGAGGACAAAGGCATTGACTGGAACAGCTGAAACTGATGGGTGTATTCCATCAGCAATTAAGCCCCCCAGAGCTCCAGATAAACCATCTGAATACCCAGGGCTGCGCTACCTACACACTTACTCAGTGGGTACAAGCTGAAGCTGGGTCTCTTCACGCAGGCCTTATTCTGCAGCCAGATCAGCAGCTCTGCAGAGCCCTCCAGCCTCTGGATTTCCACCGCACTGTGCCTCCAGGGCCCATTCCTACAGATACAGCTGCAGGATCAGAGCCTTAAGCTGTAATTCTCTCAGGGCATGGATGGTGCCTTCCTTTTAGTCTTATTTTCTGTCTGTAGACTGCCATCACATAAATAACACCAATAACAAATTTGATTCTTGATAGAGAATTTCAGTCAAGGCTCTTGGGTCATCTTTTCCATCCTTCTACTGTGTGCTTCCACCCGGAGTATTCCAGAGGTCTCTGTAAATGATGAGGCATAAGGGTTTTATTTCTGGAGTCTCTTCTACAAAGCAGTAAACCTGAGAATTTTTTCCCTTGTACTTGTCCAAAAATATTTTTGCTCTATTTTAGTTATTCTTGATTCTAGTATAAGCTCTTGGATACTCCTAGAAAATTCCTCTCCCTCCTTGATGTCAGTGCCCTTTGAATACTTGTAGGCACTAATCGTCCTCCCTCTGTTTTCTAGTCAAATTCTGTATATTTAGTTTGTTTACTTTTCTTATACAGTTTGCAACAAAAACTCAGCAGAGGCACAGAAATTTCTTCAGAAAATGAAGTGCCTACAAATTTTACAAAAACAGGCAGAGGAGAGAAATCTGTCAAATCTCCTCACAGAGGCAAAGGCTGCAAGATCAGCTGGTGTCCTGTTAGGCAGCAGAAAATGTTATTGGAAGCAAATCTACAGGAAAAGGGAATATGCTATTGTTCGACAGCAGAAGAGGCTTCAACAAGGCCTTGTCCTTGTATACCCAAAAATGTAAGAATGATTGCACCACAGCCACTTAATCTATTGCTGTGTCTCCAGCAATGATCAATAACCTCGGTAAGAACCAGAGCAAGCAGACACTGCTGCTTCCCCAGAAGTCTCGCTCCAGAGCCGTGTGGCCCAGGGTCACAGTTCCTGTTCCTGCTGTTACCAGGGAAAGGATGCTGGCAAGCTCCAGCGAGCCAATACCTGCATCACAATTTTTAAGAAGGGACAGAAAAGCAGAACTCGGCTTACAAGCTCTATTAAAAATGTTATTTAAGCTAAAATTAGCCCAAGGTCATGCTAAAAGATAGTATCTCCTATCTCCGTGCTTCGTACCATAGCAAAGGCAAAGGAGTTTAAGCTAAAGCAAATTAGAAGATTACTTCTGCAATCAAGTTTTATCAAAAAAAATCTGCATTATTGAATGTGAAATTGTCTGCCTGGAATAGTTTTTAATTGGCAGGCCTTAGCCAAAGCCAGGGTTTCTGAGGAAGCCTAGCGGATGCGGGATGGACAACAGCTTTACAGCCCTGTCGTCAGCTACAGCTCTGAGCGGGGAGACAGGCAGCTCCAGCAACTTCTGCCTCACCAAAATGTTTTGAGACCAAGCTGGAAAAAACATGATTTTTTTTTTTTAATAGATGTGCTGCAAATGGAAAGTCTTCTTTCTAATCAGTTGCAGTAAACTCAGTTGAGGCTATCTCAGTACTGATGTACATCTCTCCACTACTGAACTCAATTTAGCGTGGTGACAAAGAAGAATACTAGAGTTTCAGATCTATTGGCACTATTTCAATTTTCAGGAAACTATGGGAGGAACATTTTTCCTTTCTTCCTGCCCAAGAAAACAAGAGAGAGGAGGACAGCCTACTGCCAGCCATGCCTTTTCCCTGCTCTCTGGTAGAGGATTAGTGTCTCTGTATACTAAATCTAGGTATTTTTAATTCTCTTTAAAAAGGTGCTACCTCTTTTTTTTTCTAACTATTTGTGTGTGAAGAATTCTGACTTGTTTTAATGAAATCCAATTTTGAAACTATTTTGGCAACATTTTGTGGAAAAAAAAATCATAGCATAACCGCTCACTTAACAGTGTTAAAATGAGACAATCCCACATGAAGCAATGCTGCCCTGCCTTGCAGCAGTATTACCCAGAGGAAAAGCACACCACACCTATTGTACAGTTTCTATCTTCAGAAGCTTCTGCCAGGACCTTTAGGGTGCTGTTTTCTTTCACCGCCTATACAAGTGAGTAACACAAAAAATAAGAAACTAGTTCTGTATTATTAAAATAGAAAAATAACATAAAATTGTTATTTAAGGTATTAGAAAAAAAAATAAGTTTTGTCATGTGAAATACAATTCTTCTATAGCATCTGCATTTTCCATTTTTGTTCTTTATGCTGCTATTACATTAAAAATATACTCTGGTAAAGATACCAAACCTCGCAGGGAACTCTAGATTTAGAACCTCAGAAGAAAATGAGCCCAGCATTTGCAAAAACAGCTGCTCAGGATATCTTGCAAAATCAAAACCATGCTCGATTTTGACTAATTTCCCTTTTCAGTACTGCAATTTAAATCAGTCTATGAGGCCAAAGGACTCCAGACTACATGGGTTTACCCAACTATTACAACCAAACTGGCAATTTCTGATAGTCACTCGTTGTGGTTAAAGTTCACGGACTTGTAAAGGAGCTAAAAAAAAAATCCTCTGCACAGTAGAAATGTGAAGGGAAAGACTTGGAAGTCTGTCAGGGAGGAAACCGCTGGATTTACACTTTAATAGATCCAGTGGTTACAATAGAGACGTGGATGAGGATTACAGCTGGAAACAGAGCTGACACCCCCTCGGTTTCCATGGCGTTTCCACCAAGTCCTACTATTTATTCAGAAGCTATTTTCCGGGAAAACAGCCAGCCAGCCTGCAAAAGTGTTTTCAAGAAAATATTTTTCAAAAGATGGCGGAACAACAGAATAATCAGTCCACAGATAGCAGGTAGCTAGGGTTACCTGATTTGCGTGTTTGAATAATTTCAAGCTGATGGTAGTCCATTAAAAAGTAGTATATAGGTAATATTTCTACTTTGTACGGCCAAAATATATTTCTACACTATTTGCTCAACTTTTACCCCAGTTTAATATGGAAACATGAAAGATTTTTCATCCCATCACTAGAATCAGGTGTATGTATGCGTGCCCCACTGTGTTTGGACCCTTTAGTGCATTTCCAGCAAATGCGGAAAGAGATGAGACATGAATATTTTTGGTTGCCTGAGGAATACTTTTCACAGAAGAATGTGTCTTGAACTACCAAATGGCTTTTTTTTTTTGCTTTTTAAGGGATGCCTTTCTTCCTTCTGTGCCCTCAGATCTACTCAGATGGATTTTTAGTTACAGCTGCTTCTGTCTGGCATTGTGAAAGCCTTGTCCAAAGCCAAAAGTTGAACAGGGAAAGGGGCAGCACAAGAGCAGACATCAGGAGAGATGAGATTTGGCCAGCAGCACCAGTAGCCAAAAAGGTGGTGGTAACTGAGGGGCTGGGAAAGAGCTCTAGCAGAGGCGTGATGCTTTGGGCGGCCAGAGATGGACCAAGGCTGACAGCCGGCAGCCTGGGATGAAAGTTTGTATGGAGGCTGACCTGGAGTGGGGAGAGGTTTGGGCATGGGGTTATAGGGCACTAGGAGTAGAAAAAGGGTTGTGAAACAAAAAAAAAGCAGTCATCATAGGACGTTTCCTTGCTGAGATAACTCAATCCAGGGGTCTAATACCAGGAAAACGGCGTAAGCACAGGACTGCTGCGCGATGCCAGCAGCAGCACACCACCATCCTTCGCGCTGTCAGAAATAGGGCGCTGCAACCATAAATACAGCAGTCTGCGTGCTGCTGCCCAAAGACCCCCATGGGAGAAGAGAAGAACAATTTAGTTGCTCAATATATGTTGATATCAAATTGAAATGTTACCATAGCTCATTTTAAAAAGCAAGGAAACCATGAGGCTGCAAACGCTCAGCGGAACAGCCCACACTAGTTTCTCACGAACTCACGTGCTCACCAAGGTTCCTGTCTTCTCTGGAAAAATCATGAGTAGTGGTGGCATCTGAGAGCCATGTGGTAGCAGTTAGAGCAGTTATCTATCTAAAATCCAGTGTGACAAACCTTGCTTATTTCTAGAACTAATAGGAACACCAGTGGGATATGAAACACGGGAACTTAAATGCTGATACGAGACATATCAGTCTTCTCAGCGAACGTTGTAACAACACTGCTAAAGAAATGAAAAGGAGAACTATTTTTGTCCTGAATGTAGCCCATAAGATTTAGCCTACAAAGTTTTAAGAAATCACTAAATAGCTATTTCATCTAGATGAGTTATTTAAACATTCTGAATCAATACTAAAAGCAGATAATATAGACAGTTACCACTCTGGTACAGTTTAAAATAGAAGCTTTTTTAATGCAAAAGAGAAACTGGTTGCTTCCTAGTAGAGGATGAAAGCAGAAAACTTGAAAATCTTTATAAATCATACACACACACACATATATATATGTTTCTATATGCATGTATGTATGCGTACAGACATAAACACATCAAGGTTTAGCTTCCATTCACACAATAATCAATCCACCTCTTTTCCCTCACTTCAAGAAATGTAAAACCATAAAATTTTGTCTTTTGTTTACCAGTACTGGAAAGAAAGGAAGCTGACAGGGGGTGACATCTAAAATTTAAGGAGCCAGATGCAAGAATTCACATTCCTGCCTCAGACAGAAAAGCACTCTGTGCCACTGGGGGGACACGCTATCACTGGATATAAGCTTGGGATATTAAACTTTAAATACCACGTGCTGTCAGAAGCCAGTCAATGAACTCCTACATGAAATTAACTGCATATTGTGTAGCGTGGTGGATGAAACCTCCTCTGTCATATAGCAGATCATTTAATACAACGGTCTTGGGATTTCCTTTTAGACATGAATTATGTGTAAATAGGCGCCTAAGCGCTATTTTGCTTCTCGCACCAGTCTATCCATCATAATTCCTCCTCCAGTGATCAAAAGACTAAATCAAATTTCAGAGTACTGCAGAGTCAAACCATTTTGAGTGCCAAAAATACACAATTATCTCACAACCGAGCATTTCTTTTACTAGGTGATTCAATAATTTATGTGAAAAGAGAAAATTATTAAAATGATCTAGTGAAAAAAAAAGTCTGTTAAATTAGCTCATTTTTATGTATTCCATGAAAAAACTTCTTTCCAGAAATACCACAGTTCTCTTAAGCTAATAAGTCCAGTAAGAAAAAGAGAGTAAGGTGACACAACAAGCTCAGTATATGGATTTGTCAGTGCTGTGTCATTTGGTTGTACTCCAGCAACTGAATCAGAGCAAAGGACAAACTTTCTGTTGCAGGTGAAGTGTCATAAGGAAGCCTGGACCTTTTCCCACAGGTGAATCAAGTTCCTGTTTGCACTTGGAAGTCAAGGCTGTTCCTAAGAGTATGACTGAACTGAAAATGTCCTAACAAGAATAACCACCTTCATTTTCACTTCAGTCTTGCCCTTTCCCAACAAAAAAATGAAAAAAACCTGCACACAAACAATACACTACTTGTATTCAGTTTATCTCCACTAAAAAGGACAAGGTCTAACAGATTAAACAGTTACAGAAACACCCAGGGGCTGCCTGGTATAAAATTAAATTTTAAATAAGGTAGAATAAACAAGTGACTCGAAAGCCTTAAACATTTTGTATAAATAACCTGTGATGCTATCCAGAATCAGCTGAGCTGGAGGCATCATCTGCCCCAACCATGAGTCAGCTTGAGCCAGTTCAGTGTACTTTTATGGTACTATCACAGTCAGAAAATACAACTCTCGGTAGCACAAAAGAAGTCTCTGAAATATGGAACAAGTATTTGGTGAGAAGGCATTCTCTGCTATAAGCTGGCAATGAAATTAGTGGAATAAATAAAATGCCAGCATACTTAACATTTCTGTCTCTTTATTTTTAGCCCAAACAGGGGACTGAAATCAAGGCATAAAACCACGTGCTCTTAAGGCCAAACAATTTGAAACTCTTTGTGAACTGTTCCTTCTGCACAGCAATTCTCCGACCGTGCAAAGACGCACTATGGCAATATGGATTCAGTAAAGAGGGAATGCTTCCAGCTGTTTGCGTCCCTCCCACTCCCAGTATGCATAACATCCTGGCTGGTAGAAGTTATATTTGCGTTTAAACATGATAAGACTGATTTATATTAGAGGAATGTTTCTGATCAATCATTCGTGCTGAATAGCCAGTGACTAAGTGGAAATGCTTCACAGAGAGCACTGCCGAATAAGAACTGAGTAAGAAGTTTATAAAACTTCAGGACGTGGCCAACAGTCTCTAATCTACTTAGCAGACAGCATGCAACTTCCTGTAACCGCTTAAACTGGGCACACACACATTTCTCCCAGTACTCACAAGAGTCCCAGAATTCATAATTATGGAACATAAAAGGTAGGGAGGGTTCGTCACACTTAACCTTGCCAATGAAAAGTTAGCTGCTAAGTACAGACTGATTATTACAGTCAATGGGGAGAGATATGAGACTTTTCAGTCACTTATCTTCAGGCAGCATGAATCACTCTGTCCACTGACTATGGTATCAGCCTAGAAACTAATTAGATGCCTCTGGGTGAGATAGATCCCACTGAAAGTTTCGTGCTGTCTGCTTGTAGGATGGATCACCGGCTGATGTTCTTTGTCAAACTGTCAATAGCTGAGGGTCCAGTGGAGCTACGGAAACCCCCAGAGGCAAGATCTGCTCCTAGCTCTCTGCCAAGTTTGCAACCCAGTGGCCTGAGTACAACCGATGTGCTCGTGAGGGCTCCCTGCAGAATAGTTTTATAATGCACAAACAAATATTTACACCAGTAAAACATTTTTCCTTTGATATTTGAAAAATAATAAAAGAAAGTGATTGAATTTAAAATAAAGTGTTAGTCTTTCAGGATGTTTTCATAAAAAAAAGCTTAAAATGAGGGGGGGGTGGACAAAAAGGCTACACTATTTTTAAAATTACCTGTGTTGCCAGTAATGTCGGAAGATGTTAAATTATTAAAGTGGATATGTTCCAAAGCTAGTTTACTATTAATCACGAGTTTTAAACTCACTATGTTGTATCTGCTTAGACAATGAAATTACACAGGCCAATTTTAATTTAGGGTTCACATGTTATCTCAGTGCTATAGCATCTGAGAGAATTATTTAAATTAAATAGTATCTTCTTTTGGTTTTATAGCTTTTTAAAATATTACAATTGCGGTAACTTATTTTAAGGTACTAGGAAATTTAGTACTGTGACCTCAGCAATGTCCCTGTAAACCTACAAAACTAATGTGGAAGTATTTCTGCCTTCAGTCAAGGCCAAATTTCTGTTTATAATCCCCTTTCATCTATTATACAGCTTTGCTCTATTTATGCACCAGGCTGAAGACATCTAAGAAAATCATCTTCCTGAAGTTGTATGTCTGTCTTTGGAAAGCAAAAATGGACCTGCCATTTCCAATAGCATAAAACTAAAATACAAAAAAAAAAAAAAAATAAATTGTAAAATAATTCCTGCAGCCTCCCATCCTTGGGGCAAAGTTGCAATGTTCAGCACTTAGCTGGCCTTTGAGCCATTTGAGGTATCTGTGGCCTTTCTTATCACAGTGTAGTAAATCAGGCTACTTTATGAAACTGGACTACCTCAGTTCATGTGTATTCGATAGAAACTTATTCGCGTTTCACATTTTCCAAAGCTTTGTCTATAGCAAGTACACCGCAGTCTGGAAAAGCAGTGGATGGGCAGGGTTTTCTTGGAACCTGCCCGTCCATCTTCAGAGGAAATGTGGGACATAACTGCCCTTGAAATTTGTCTTTCCCAAAGGGGAATGGGGAACAGATCAGCACAGCTAGAACAGGTAAGCATGAAGGTGTAACTGTGGCTGGTGAGAGGGAGAACTCGGAGCCCACACTGTGGACCAGGATGAGGGGACTATTCAAAGCAGATGAGGAAATCTGGAGGGTCACGAAGGAAAACAGGGGGGAGGAAAAGGAAAGACAGGGTAAGATGGAAGATGGGTCACAGGGGGAACAAGTTTTTCTGTGATATTTGTACTAGCTGAGCAAAGAGAATTAGGATTCACATTTACCAGTTTGAAGACAGTTTAATTTTAGCTAAACCTCAGCTACAGCAGAAAGGCAATGCCACATATTCAAGTATGTGGTTACAGAAAACACCACAGATCCTGAGTAAGCTGTGAAGCAAAGGGCTGAAAGCCAAACACTTTTCCATGGGACATCCATGATGGCTTATATGTGGATTATCCTTTTAAATACTCTTTTAACACGAACTGGACTGATAAATTTACCTTCTTGCGATGTCTTGCCTCATTCTTTTTGAGCTTTTCTAAGAATTTGTTATGAATCTTTCCATTATGTATTAGTTCATTGACAACGACCTTTTCACTTTCATTCCTTGCTGGTTCATTACACCCAGCTGAAATCAGAATGGAACTTTGCATTTGTAACAGTTATAACATCAGCTGTGGCCAGAATATCCTACTGCCAAGGGTACTAGCGAACTAGAATACTCCTCACTGTCCTTTCACACCTAGGATTTAATTAATGATGTATTTCATTTAAGAGCCTGCACCTGCAGACTGAGAAACTGAATTCTCTTGATGAGCCCTCTCAGTTACAGAGTTTACTATTGCAAAATACTGCAACTGCTGGCAGAGTCATAAAGAAGAGAAGAAAAGCTGGGTGAATAGCACAAGGGAAAGTCAGAATTGCTTTGTATTAGCTTCTGCTTAGATGACAAGGTAGTGGGATAAATCAATACTCGGGCAAAACTGCTATTAACGTCCAGACATAACCTCTTAAGAACAAGAAAATTTATGACACTTGTGTTAGAATGAGGACAATATATGGAGATTGCTGAGACTGTGCAAGCAGGAGATTTTGGCTGTAAATCACTGGCATCTTCATCCAAACATCATTACTGACAAAGCACTTTAGATGTAAGTCTAGGAAATTAAAAAAAAAAAAAAAGAGTCAGTAAAGGAAATTATTTGAAGAAATACAATAATGAGAGTAAGTCTGGGTATGCAGAAACGGGGCAGATAAATTGGGGGTTCCAGAACAATGTCAATATAGGACTCCACCTTCTACTTGACAGAAATACTGTTATAAAAATTATGTTCTGCCTTTTTTGCCATTGTTTTCCATTAGAACAGCCAATCACTTTATACAATAGTGATTGTATTTGCCCAAGTCTCCTTTCTCAGAGGCAGCATTTCTATTTATTTCCTTCAGACTTTATTTGTCCCGTTTCTTGCCTTGTGGTCTTGCTTTAAATCTTCCGTTTTCCACATAGCTCCTCTTTCCCGTATATACCAGTGAACATAAAATCTGTCCTTACTCCTGCTCTCATGACACAAAGGCTCTCACTGCTAGTAGGTTGTTCCCCTGTCCTACTTTTTCTGCAGCAGATATCAAAATCCTCCTCTCTCATTCGTGTCCCTCCTCTCCTCTACAAAAGTCTAAATTTCAGTAATTGCATGCAGCCATAACTACTGCATTGAGCTTAAAATATTGCAGCATGTCCCTCACGGCAAAATTAAGGCAGAAGAATTCTGCAAAGGAAAACTCTCACCGCCCTCCTTGAACACTTCGTTGGGGGCAGTGGAATTCATTTTTCCCCCAAATGAGCACGAGCTGCTTCTCCAAGCAGTGGGAATCCCCTGAGGAGGAGGGAATGGAATATGTAGGCACGTGATCTCAGAGCCTCACAGAACAAAAGCAGCACATGGTAAGAATTAACTAACTGCTGAATCTCAGAAAGTTATTGTACATTCAAAATTATCATCCTTTGGGGATATTTCTAATCTCCCATAGGCATCTTTTCTTGGGTAATTAAACACTAAAATATCTTCAAGCCTGAAGTTTTTAAATCAAGTTCTCTAGAAAACATGCTTTAGTTCAAGCAACATAGGGAGCTGGTGCAGAAGTTCTCTGCCCTGTGTTATCATTATCACAAGTGTTTCCTTTGAACATCAATCTGAAAGACTTCATTCTCCTCCCTTAACTCCTGCTCACTTCCTTACCTTGGAACACAGGAGGAACCTGTGCTTCATGCCTAAGGATGAAAAAGGATTCCTACCTTGCTTACAGAGAGTCAAAATATCTTACAGAATTCCTGCATAAACCAATGATCTTCACAATAACAAAGGAGTCCCACAAAACAGCTTTGGAAGAACTATATCCATATGACAAACAAGAAGGAACATGTATGCTAATGGCAGCAGGGAAAACATGGGACTGTAACAGCAACAGCTTAGCTTATCCAAACGCGTGCACAAAAAGAGAAGAGGGCAGCTTTGCAGGTGAAGTAAACACAGAAAAAGAGTCAGAGGAAGTCAGAAGGACCACAAGCTGTAACGAAAGCTGCCCTTCAGCCCCTCCACCCTAACAGCCTGCTCTGTGCCCGTGGCATGGATGGCATGGGCCAGTCCCACTGCAGGGGCCACACGGTCCAGCTGACCTCTCCTTTCTTGCTTGCCTGGCAGCCAAAAGGGAACAAGTTGCTTTTTAAACACTGGTGAGCTGAAGGAAGGGCTTGGTGGACTTTGACCTTTCTAGGCTCATGCTAGACCCAGGGCTGTTGAACAAAGTAGAGATACAAGTATCAATCATAAACCAGGTGTTAAAGTACCAACCTGATTGCGGCTAAGTGCCAACTGTTCCTCCCATGAACAGCAGGCATGTGCAGCAGGACATTCAGTGCCATGTGGTAGGCAACCTTGGAGAGCACACCTTTGCCAACAATCTACCGCAATCTTCCAGCTGGACGTATCTGTGACTTACTTCACTCCAGCCCTTGTGTGTGGCAGGACAACCTCGCTCCAATGTAAACGTAACGCTCCAGAATGGGCACATTGTATGCGGCTGACAAGCTGCCAGATTTGCTCACTGCCTGCCTCCAGAGAAGTGCTGCTTATTGTTCACGAGAAGAGGAGACAACCAGGGGCTGATATCGAAAGCAATTACAACCATTTAGCGCCATCACTTCCTGTACTGAGTGACCCTATCTTCTAACAATACTTTCTGTATTAATCTTGTGTCCACATCTAACATCTCCATCCTCTACGTTGGAAGGCATAGCCCAGTCCTGACAAGCTGCCAGCAAGTCCTCAGCGCTAGCTCTGCCCCTCAGTGACTGCACAGCCGCTGCTGCAATAAAATAATGGCAGCAGCTGCTGCTGCTCTGCTCCAGGCCAGGAGAACCCCGGAGAACCTGGAGCTGCCACAGCCGGCGCAGCCCAGGTGGTCACAGCCTGCTGCGGTCCCAGGAGACCTGCCTTCTGTTTCTGGCTCCGTCACTAACCCTGGGAAAATGACTTTGGCTTTCTGTTTTCTCTCCCACCCTTTATCTGTCTTTTGTATTTAGACTACGATTTTTCACCTCGTGTTTATGATTTGGTTTTATTTAGTTTGGAAAGAAAAATCGTAGGTAGGGAAGGAGCATTTTGAAGAGGGAGGGGAAGAAGAGGGGAAGAAAGAGACTCTGCTCTCAGTAACAAAGTGTGTTGGGAAAGAGAAGCCATACAGATAAATTAACACTGCCTGAGGGAGATGTGGGCGAGATATGTAGTACAGTATGAAGAAGTAAAGGGGAAAAGACCTGTCTTAAAAGGTGGTGAAGTTATGAAGCAGCCCAGTGGGGTGCTCTGATGGAAGGCATTTGGAGGCTAATGCGCAAACCATGGCACTCCTCATTGTGGCCCCAGTTGCAAAGTATCTCCCTTTAAACCCTTTGCAAGCTTCAGAAGCAGAGGAGGAGATGGTGGGGAACAGGGTGACAGCCCCGCTGGCTGTGTGGGCTTTAGTGACTCAGAGCTCAGTGGCTTGGCAGTGACATGTGGCGACTGGGAACCTGCAGCCAAGGAAATACCCTGATAACTGGGCAGGATCTGCGGCAGCTTCTCCTACCAACCGGCTCCTGCTTACCAGGAGGCAGTGGTCCCCGAGGCAGGGGAATGACCACGCACTCCTGAGGTTACCAGCCAGGCACTGGGAGGGATCGCAGCGTGGCTGCTGGGCTTATGCAGCTGGCTTCTTTACACACCCAACACTGGACACACCAAAACCTGCTTTGGGATTCCTGGGTGGTTCTGTAACAGTTATAATAAAACCCGTATCTGCTAGGCAAGCTGTAGCTACAGATTGATTCTTCCACAACACAACCTGGTCATGCAGATAATATGTATTTATATTATATATGTGTATATATATAAAAATGACTCACTGACAAAAGGCCAAAGATTCTCAGACTGTGACCACTGGTGCTCCACCAACCACTTCTGCGATTCCGGGCCCCTCTTTTGCTAGTGGCTTAGATTAAAAGATAGCCAGACAGAATGAAAATACATCTTTCAATGGGCTTTTAAAGCAAAACTTTGGTAGGTATAAAAGATAATGCCACGTAATTAAATCAGCTGCACCTACTAAGTAACATAATTTGCAAAATATACCATAAACACTTTGAAAGCAATAACCAAAATACTAAAATATTTATTTTTCTGCTTACTTGTGTGAATTTCTCAATAATACAATATGCAAATAATCAGAAACCAAAGTACTTTACTATTTCTGCTAATATCTGCTGGCCTGTGATGGTATATTCTACAAGACAGAAATTTACTTCCTATATTGTTCACAGAAAATTAACATACGTTACACATAAAACAAAAGGCATCGCTACCAAATGACAGTCCTTATTGTCTTCTAAATATAACCTGAGTATTAAATACACATAAAAAACAGGAAAAATGCTGCATTAATTTAATATAATTAAGCTAATTAATTAAAATTAAGTTTAACTGAAGTATTATGACTCTGATATTTTCCAATTACTATATGGGTTTGAAATATGCAAGTACTTGGAGAAGGAAGAGTTGAAAACTTATATCCAAATCTCGTAACAAAGACCCACAATCTCTCAAAATCACAGAAAAAATCAATAGTGAAGACAACAGCAAATCCAGCAGTATCAAAAAAATCAGCATATATATTAAGTGAATAGATATCATTCACAGTCCTGTCTCCAGCGCCATTTTCTCACCTGTTTTCTGTAAGATGCAAGGATACGGATTCTCAGAAACAGTACCCAAGCCTAACAGTGACCCACACACTCCCTACCTGCCTGCTCCAGCCATAAAAACCTGGGGTTTTTGAGCCCTTCTTTGCAAAAACGTTCACTCATTCTCCCAGATGTCATATATACTGCAGTATGGAGATGCTACATTCAACATTTTGACATCATCTGCAATTGTGTCTGCTGGCTCAGACACCTCCAGCACTTTTTTCTGACATCTTTAGTACTTCAGAAGTGTTGGAAAATAACGAATGGCATTCATGCACATCTGTACTCTCCAAAGGAGTCCAGAAAGCAGCCAAATAATTCCATGATTTTTTTTCAGCCATTTGGAGATTTTTTTCCTCCCAATTTCCCATCACATAGCACAGCCAGCCACTGGCAACTTGGCACCACATGTCTGAGCTGAGCGTTGGGTAGTACTTGAAGCACCAGTTTGTTAAGCAGTTTTATTTACTCCTCATAGCCCCAGCAATCCCAGGCACACTTTTGCCACTGCTTGTTTGCAGTCCACCATAGTGGACTTCTGCTCACCATTTGCATATTCTGGCAAAAAGTGCTTTTTTCCCTGCAGTAAGGAAGCAGGGAAGAATACCTTGGCTAAAACTCATTTTTCTCCACTAGTACTTAAATTTCTTACATTTTTGGCAGATCACTACCCTTCCAGCATTTGCTTTTATTTTGCACGGCATATATTTCTACCATTTAAAAACGCTGGGTTTATAGTAGCTTCTTTCCCTGTTCCTGTCAGTATTAATATTATACGCTAATTTACCTGTTGCAACATACGGTCTCTGGCTTCCTTATCTCTGATAGTCAAAGTTATTTCTCTTCCACTTCATTTGTCCAGTGTTTACTTTTGATGAAGCTGCTTGGAGCAGCAGTCTATCATTTCAATCTCATTTTCTAACACCATTTTAAAAGTTTTAAAATTATAGTTGTACCAGCATTCAAAGCTTCCGCTAATGCAGCGATGTTAATAGACTACACCCCAAAAAACTGCACTGCCCACATGGAACACAGGGTTGAATCACAGGGTGTGCTTGAGTACGGCAGAAACACCATTAATTTTTTTATTTTGAAGTGCAGCTGGAAACAAAGCAGGATAAAAATTGTTCTCAATTTGCAGCACCCCTCTTTTAGTCAATCATACCAATGTAAGAACGGGCAAAATAAGAACTCCAGTGGCCACACATTTTATGACTGTGAGCTGTGCATTCATAGTTTGGGTTCCCATCGCTCCTTACCTCAAAAAAGTGACAAATGCTATGTTTTGGGGTTTTTAACGAGTAGATCCTCCAAGAACCTACTTTAAGGAGCACTAAACGCCAAGGGCACGCATCAGCAGACTCCGGCCAAGGGACTTGGGGTGGATCCGCTTTTTAGCTTGGACTACCAGTCTCACGCCGAGCTCCCCCATCGCTTACTGACTCCCACCGCTTTTGGGGACCTTTGCGAGCAGTAGGGGCGGGCGCTGCCCGCCTTCCCCGGCCACCCCGCTGTCCCCACGCATGTCCCGGCCCCGCGGGGGCTGTGGAGCGGGGCGACGGGCGGCCGGGGCACCAATAAACCCCACCAAATAAGGCGCTGGCGGTCGCCGCGAAAGGAGGTTGGGGACAAGCGGGGGACGAGCCCCTCTCGCCCCTCCCGGGGCAGGGAGAGCCTTTCCCTCCCTCCGTCCGTCCCTACCCCGCCGCAGCGGACCCGCCTCCCCCGCCCGGGCTTGACGGCAGCGGGGAGGAATGTGTTTCCGGGGCGGGGAAAGCGCGGCCGAGCGCGGACCTTCCCCTCCCCCGCCGCACGGGGCTCCCCCTCAGCAGCTCGGAGACGAGGCGGAGGCGGCGGGCAGACGGACGGACTGAGGGGGAGCGAGGCCGGGCGTCCCGCCGCGCCCAGCCTAGCTCAGCCCGCTCCCGGGACGCCGGGGAGCTTCAGTCAGACAGGCGGGCCGGAGCGCGCCCCCTGCCCGGAGCCCGCCGTGCCGCGGCCATGGCCGAGGTAGCGGGGAGGACGGGGAGGGGGTTGGAGCCGGCCGGGGAGCGGACAGAGCGGTGCCCGCCCGGCCCGCGGGGCCTCGTCTCGGGCGTGTCCAGAGGGCGGCGAGAGCGACTTCCCGCTGCCCGCCCGGCAGCAGCCGGGAGCCGCCACCGCCCCGGGGCGCGGGTCCCTCAGCGCCCGTCCCGGGCCGACAAGGGGGAGTCTCGCCTCGCCTCGCGCCTGCCGGGGCGGTGTGCTTGTCCCGGGCGGGCGGGCGGGAAGGTGTCGGGCCCAGCCCGCGGCTTCCTGTGGCGGCGGGACGGCGGCCTCGGGCCTCCCGTGCCGGTAGGGGCCGGCCAGGCCTTTGTCCGCCCGGAGCCCGGCCCTGCCCTGCCCGGGCAGCGCCCACGGCCGGGCCGCCCCGACCCTTCCCTCACAGCGAAGGTGGGCGCCGGTGCCCCGCTCGGAGCTGCCATGTGCCGTCCGCTGCCTCCCGCCCGGCGGTGCCCGGGGAAGGGGCAGCGCTGGGTGAAGTTTGGGGCGGCTTCCCCGGGAGGGCGGGCCGCCCCCTCAGAGCCCGGGCCGGCTGAGCCGGGCGGGGGGGGAAGGCTCGTCTCCCGCGGGAAGCGGGCGCTGGGAAGGGGAAGGAGTTGCAGGAATGAGGCAGTGCAAGAACTTGGATATCTAGATTTTTGACCCGCAGATATCTGCTGAAAGTGACCATTAAGAGCGGGGTGCGGGCACCGTTTGAATGACGGCACGATCGTAGTGCGGGGTTTTGACTGCTCGGTGCGTTCAAATTCGTGCGCTTTTTGCTCTGAGCCTTTATAGCTTGCTGTAGGCTTGTGTCGGGGTGGAAGTGGGGATGTGAGGCCTCTGAGTGTGAAATGCTTCACGTGGAGATTTCTGAAATAACTTACAGTGATAGGAGCACGGTGTTTTGTCCCATGTTACTGCCTTCCTATGCCGATGGTTGGAAGGAAACATGAAGTGATATGAAATTCCTTCTGACTCACTGTTTAGCCCATGTCAGATGTCTTTATCTTATGGAATAAGTGTCTGACTGCCTGTTAGACTCATCAGGTAGTCTTTGTGACTGTTTTTCCTGATGGGAAAAAAAAAAAGTTGATCAGTGTTCTTGGTTCCTTCTGCATTTGTCTTTGGTATAATACAACAGTCCATTCATGCCAACACATGTGCACGTACCTGTTGGGTGGAAATGTTGATTTTTCTGGTAGATTTGCCATTGGTGCTACAGTCGTGTTCATGCCAAGACACACAAACCTTTAGGTTGTCTCTATTCGTAGTAGTGGAACTGCTCACGGCTAATGCTGCATTTGTGCTTAAGTACTGAAATGGAGCAGGATTTTATGTATGTGAAAACAGATTTAGATAATCTGTACTGTCGGTGCATTAATCATTTGGTAGGTGATGGTGATAGGGTGAGAAAAATATTTTTTTCTATTATGAAATGAGTATGACTTGGTAGCAGCTTTTTTTTTAAGAAATGTTTTACTACTAAAAAGATGTAAATTAGGCAAAATTAAACAAGACTTTAAAAGTAGCGAAGACGTTCATTGTCCACATCCATCCCAGTGATGAAATTGATGATTCATTCTCCTGTCAGAAAAAATATCACTTGCCTCTGGCAAATGATTAAGTAGCATTTTGTAAGCCTGCCTAAGGCTATATTTATAAGGGTTGCAAAAACAGTGAGCCATTGGCAATAGGTAGGCAAGATGAGGCAAGTTTAGGATGCGAACACCTTCAACTTTTGTCCTTTTTCAAAGATGTTTCAGCTGAAAGGTGCAAACCTGACAGGCGTGCAGAACGAAATCTTACCTTGATTAAAGTTGAAGTTGGTAAATGCTGTATCTGTTTGCCAGCCTCGTCATAAATGAACCAGACTTATTTCAAAATGAAATGTCAGCAGGTAAAAATCTGGTGTTCTTTGTGTGTGCAGCCAGCTCTGTACATTTGGTCAACCGACCTGCATCATGTTCCTGGGTATGCCCACCCTTGTGAAGGACTGATTCGGAGGGATGCGAGCTTCTCTTAAAATACGTATCAATTTGTGATGCGAGTGCAGAATTTCAGTGTTTTGTCTTGAGTTTCAAGTGACTCAAGTGGGTAATCTTCTACCACTTCCTTTGGGAAGTGATTCCCACAGCTGAAAACAAACTGTCAGGAAACTTTTCCTGCTGTTCTTTCTTCCTGATTCATGATTTTATTCCTCTGCTCTTAACCATCCTCCCTGTAGCTCTCTTAAGGTAGCTCTGTTATGGTGCAGTTTTGAAAAGAGCTTGTTTGCTATAGCAAGGCTCAGGAAGTAGATAACTTGCGTAGCAGAAACGCAAGCTTGGGGAGAGCGATGCAAACATGGGGTGGACACGTGCTATGTTCTCCATTGCCCTGAATATAATTCCCTCGTTGCCACTGGTATGAGTGCTCTTCAGTTGTTTGTAAATAGTTGTCATGCCTACCTTTCCACCCAGTCTTGATTTAGTCGGGTGATGTGATGCACACTTAGCTGGTGGTTCTCCCAGCCCTCTGATCAGCCTGCTGCAGGCTTCCTGGCTGTCCGTGGCTCTTGGTTACGTGGCCTTCAGAAATGGTTCCAATTGCAATTGTGGCAGGACTGCAGTTAAACAGGCTGTTGAAGTATCTCCTCTTGATGGGACTCGTTCTGTAAGCCACCATCAAAGGCTGTAGCTCTGGAACAGGCTCCATACACATAGAAGTTTCCTTCTAGCGGACATGCATGCAAAGTCCCTGCTGTTCCTCTCCTGCCTGCGGGCCAGGGGGCCTGGGCTTCTTCAGTACAGACCTGCATGTGGTGCCTTCAGTCGTGTCACTATACAGGTAGGGAGCAGAGGTGTGAGCTGCGCTGCCCTCTGTTCCCTGTTAGTTCAGAGGAAGCGTCATACCCACCATGTGCCTTGGGGAGTGGGTTTTTCAGGGGAAAGAGTAGAGGCTGCATGGAACTTTGCTGGCGATTGGTATACCCTACCTCCTCTTCCTCCCCACCCCTTTCCAAATATATTTTGTACCCCTTCTGTGTGAGAGAGACTATTATAATCAGTCAGATGTTGCAAAACTGAAGTTAAAACAGGCAGGGGTTTTCTTAATTGTTATTAACTGTGGCAAGCTAGCTAGCTTTAAGATTGCTCATGCCTCCTCACATGGCACTTGGAAGAGAGATTGGTTAGATCCAGAAAAGAGAGAATTCAGGCTTGGCAGTAGCAGAGCCTATTCTGCCCTCATTTGCTTTTCTAGAACTTCGAGTGATTTATTTTTTCCATCTTTTTTTTTAGGATGGCCAATCCCCTTGGCATCCTTTTAATTCTTACGAGCTGCAGTCAGCCCTCTCAGAGGGAATCCTTGAGACTGCCTTTTTTTCTTTTTTTTTTAAGCTTCTCAGGATCTATTGGTAGAGCTCATAAAGCAATTACTTAAATTAAATAATTCTTAAAAATGTAATTAAGGCAATATGTAGTTAGATTTATTTTGGAAGTGTCATTAAAAAGTACTTGCCAGTGTGTGTACTGATGATTTTTAAGTCATCTGCTACGTTTTGTGCCTTGTAGAAAGTTCCCTGTCTCCCAGCATCAGAAAACTCAGAGTTAAGCCTGTGTTTTCCTACCTCTTGCAGAGCTTCTGTCTGTTTTTATATTGCTGATTCTACAAATTGTTCCCACTTGCTCTACTTGCCTTGGTTTGAAGGCACTTACTCTAGTAGTAGTTTTCTTGTTAGCAGTTTTAACGTTCCTGGTTAGACAACTTGAGATTTTTCAGGCTTCTGTTCTGGTGTGTGTGCATGGGTGTTTTTTATACAAACACATGCATCTCAAGGCTTTACAGGAAAATGAGTTTTTGGTGTAGGGGAGAGTTAGCTATTGTTTCTGAAGAGGTTGGTTGTTTGTTTTTCAAGAGGGAGTGTCACAAAATTATGAACAAATGAATGGATGAACAAATTCTGTGGCTCTGTCTCCTGGACAGACACTGGCAGTATCTTGGCCTGATTTAAGGCTCCTTCTGTGTCAAAAAATTTAATTTTTTTTGTTAGTTCTAATGGTAAATAATGTTGACACTTATGTTGGCCGATACCATCTGCTTTTTTCTGTGTAGTTAGTTCCTCCTCACTCTGTGTTGCTCGGTTCCGTTGTGTATTCTGTTGCCAACTTTCTGAGAAGGATGATGTTACTTGTCATGCAGTAACCGCAGTGGGCCACAATATTGACCAGTATCTGTCAGCTGCCATGGTTATGTAGTTTCTGGGGTGGCCTACAAAGTCATTTTTGTGTTTACCCACAGATGGGAAGACAAGTTCTACTTTTTTCTTTTTTTTCTTTTTTTCTAATTTGTCCTGCATAGGCATGGCCCAGTAACCTAAACTGTTGAAACTGTAAGTCAGGATAAATCTGCGACGAGATCTTTCTTTAAACTTTCTTCTCTCCCACCATATGGATTGGTGGTGAAAGCACCAGTAAAAAGTATATACAGCTTCATTGTAAGAAACTGTCATGTGCTTTAGCTGTGTTCATAACAGGCTGTATGAGTTTCTAACCCGATCTAAGATGTGCGTAGGCTTGCTGAATAGCTTGTACTGGGAACGTTACAGAAAGAAAATGAAAATTCTAGCTTCTGTGAGTGAAAAATGAGACACTGGACACCTGGTTATGCATCACTAAATAGTACAGTTGTCTTTTTCAGTACTAAGGTGTTCTTATTAGCAGAATGTTGTTATTAAACATCCTGTATTTTTGTAATAACCACCTTATTTTACTTTTTTATTCTTAGAATAATCAGAGTGGTTAGTGGACTTCCCAGGCTATCATACTCTCCCATTAACAGATTGAAGATGTTCACAGAGATGGTAAAGTCACTAAATTAGTACATAATTTGCACATAACCAAGCACATGGTAGGGAAAGTAGCCTGATGAGACTATAATATTAATGTTTTATTTGGGGAAAGGTAATAGGATTCCTACTTGACCTGTAAGCCTCTTTAATATTAGAGTGATATTTTTGTCTATATCTTTCTCAATTTCTCTTAACAGTCATCTGCAAAAAGGGTTATGAAATATGCTTTCTGTCTTAGAAGCAGTTTCATGTGCTTTGTTTCTTTCCCAACAGCAGCAGCAAAATATCATTAGTATTATTGTGGTTTTTATTACAGTGTGAAGTTTGAGTAACAAAATTGAGGCTGGAATCTTAACTTTGTTATTGCTAGTAAGAGCTAAGAAGATACTGGTGTTTTCTTGCCGTTCTTTTCTTTATCCCACAGAAAAACATCTTGTGTATCTTTGATAAATTAATGCAGTTCTCACGCTCTGCCAGCAAATAATTAGTTTTCTGTTTATAGTCATTTTCTCTAAACTTCTAATTTGTAAGACCATGTTTAAGTGCAGATTCTTCTCAAAATGCTCATAAACGAAAACATATTCAATATCTAGTGCCAGTATTTTCTTCCCCAAAATGATCAACATAATTTTTGCAGTTCATCTATTTCTGATTTGTGTTTTGTACAAGATCGGTTACGCTTAACTTAGTCCTAGTTTTGACTTAGCTTAGTTTTAATTTCTGCTCTTGGTACATCCTAGTTCATAAGCAGGAAGGACAGACATTGTTTATATGGATTCTTATTGTGTTAAGCTATAAATATCTGTGTAGAATACATGCTACGTACAAGTACTCACATGCAGTTAATTTTTCTGTTATGGCTATTAACAAATACATTTTTTACATTTAGAGCTGTTCAGCTAAAGGCACTTTTGGTGTGGAAGCTGAACGGAAAAAGTGAAAGCTTTCTTCTTCTTTTCTCGTCCTTTGTGGTAGAATGAAAAACAATAATTATATATTGGGCTGAACTGAAACACTGAACCTACCCTCATGCAAAGATGACTGATTTGTGGTTATTTACAAAAGAAGAAAAATAATTGCATTAGATTAATTTAGAAAGAGTCAGTATTTCACTTAGGAAATGGTGATATTGTGAGTCAAAGGTAGTATCTTGGATATTAATGCGTACTTCGTCCCTGAGGTTGTGGTTTCGAAAAACAAACCTGAGACCGGGATGTCTGGTTTGGCATAGCCTTGACCTTGAATTAAGTACTGAGATAAGGATGTGGGGGCCATTCCCTATTGCAAAGGAAAAAGGAGGATAAGCTGCCACTGTAGGGTTTGTTCATTTTCTTTGGTGGAATTATAGTTCAGTGTGTCTTAACGTGGTGCTAACCTCGGGCATTGGCACTGAGAGTTGTGTTTGCCTTTTGTGTAGCTAGCTGCTCCACGAAGCCGTTTGATCTGTCCTCATCTGGTCTGTGTCTTTGTAGGCTGGCACGACCCACGAGGAGTCATCTGTGGCCTTCTGCTGCCATAAAGCAGAAGATCACAGGATGCTGTCCCAGCGAGTTGTGGGGTAACCTGAGTGTCAGGAGCATATCAGGGACCGTAGGGGGTCATTTGAAGGACCCGACATTCTGGTAGCTTGGCCGGCATCCTCTGCAGATTCAGTCGCTCAAGTATTAAATTGGGCAACATCCAAGCTCTGCCTAGACCCTCAGTTGTCTGGTTTTCCAAGTCTTAGGTAAAAGGGTTTTGTGTGAAGATGAGTACAGCTAAAGGGAAAGCCTATTTCTGAAGTGGAGATGAATGCAAAATAACATAATCTTTTTGATGTTAAATAAAAAGCACTCTCCCAGGGATCAGAAGATGACACATGTTAGTAGTTGGTTATCATTAAATTGGAATTAAATTTTGCATTGGGGTGACTTCTCTTGTTATTACTGCATCTGTGGTAGTGGAGTGTCTGAAGACATTGTGCTTGTCCAGTCAGCAAGTGAAATGCTTCCTCTTCTGATAACAAAAAGGAGAAATGAGGAAATCTTTGGTAGCATCATCCACAAGATTGACAAGGGTAAGCAAGGTTGATTATGTGCTGCCAGTGTTCTGGCTGTTGATTTTTTTTTTTTTTTTATTTTTATTACACTGATATTTTATTTTTTAGTTTTGGTGGGCATAGGATAAAGTCAGGAATTACCTTCTCCGAGGTTCCCTTTGTATGTTTGCAAGGTTGTATTTAGTGTATGTTAACGTGCTTGCTTTCTGGTGCTAGCTAAAGATTGTCCTGATGCTGAAAGGCATACTGTAGCCCATCTGCACAAAATACAAGGCTTGACCATTTTTGAAATGTCACTATGCTGGTTTTATGTCAGAGTAGATTAAAAATCTGTCTTTCAGTTGTGCATGAATGTAACCTACACACATTTCCGAAACATCTGTAAGTGCAACATTTTAGGAGGTAACATTTGCTCTTTGCTTTTACTGTACAGTTCAAAAATGGGGAATATTTTTTTGTGATGTTTTTGTCATTTCTATGCAAATACAAATCTGTGTGAGAAATTAGTGTTCAAGAATTTCAGTGTAATTTTTCCTGGGTGTGGACTTGAGCATAAAAAAGGAAACAGCGAATTTCCTTTTTTGGAAGAACGTACTACACGTATCGGCTATAGGTTGTTTAAAATGCATCATAAAATTGATAAACAGTGATAAATGTTATTTTTTTGTATGATTGTGTTACCTCCCTCTGCTACAGATGTTGTTTACGTAACTTTTCAAAGGCTAGACTAATATGTTATGTAGCCATGTTGCTGGTATCACCAGTTTCAGTGAAAAACTCAATTTTAGCATTAAAGAGTAACTGTAGTGTGTAAAATTTCTGCCAGCATTTTTATCACTGCCAGCTGACCAATCTGGAGAGTGGTTAGGTAGTAATGAAAAAGCTTGCACAGATACTGTCTCTTTTTGGCACATAATTCACAATACAGTTTCACTTCCTAAATGAATAATGTCTGTATTTAATATGATTAACATTTGCTTGTTGCTGGAAGCAATTTTAATACTGTGCCTCTGCAGAGTTTTAAAAAAAAAAAAAAAGCGCGCACTCATTAGCGATAACTCAACATTCCATAGTAGACAAGTGATTTTCAAATTTACCTGAATTACGTATTTTGTAAAATGTTCCAGTGGCCGTTGAACCATGAATTCAACTGAAAATGTGTTTTATTTTCATAGGAATGTGTCTCTGCAGCAATTTATACCAATGTAGGTCTTAACTGTCCCTTCTACCTGTAGCTGTGCAGTCTTGCTGTCCTCCTTGCATCAGTGGTGGAAGTCATAAGGTTGTACAGTAAGTCATTGAAGTAGCTGATCTGGTTGACATGCTTTAGACCAAGGGGAGGAATAGGAAAATGTGCAGCTAATAGCGAGAAGAGTGTGGGACTGTGGTAGTCCAGAGATAAGTTGGTATAAACTGCTGTGGCACCTCACAGCATCTGCTTGTACATACTTCAGTACTCTCTTGACTTGAGTAATCCATCTTAGCTTGCTAGATCAGGTGAGAAATAACTCAGCAAGGAGTTATTGCTCAGCTTGTTCCACTGTCTTAGTTAGGAGGTGCAAGTATCGTCCGCAGTTGGCACCAGATAGATGAAGGGTGCAGACTGGGAGATTTTAGGGCCTGTTGAGCTGTCTCTGTTCAGTAGTGGCAAACTGGTAGCAAATCTGCTTGGCTGCTTTGGGAAACCTCATCTTTTTATTATCTTTTGCAGTCCTCTTAGAAGCAGCCTGTGGACTCCAGGCTTAAAATCCAACTCTGGAAAGCAGCAGAAGTGTATTAATAGGCAGGTTTTTCAGGCAGGTACTGCTTTTTTATAAAGTACTTCATGATGGGTCCATTGGTTTTTTTGTTTTGTTTTTTTTTTTTAAAAAGAAAAAAAAAAAAGATTTATTTTAAGGTTGAAGTAATTTTTTTCCTGAGATTGGTGAGCTTTTTGCAAGTGCTCAAACTTCAGGATTAAAATCTGAATAAAGTCCACTGTTTCACTGTGTGCTTGTACCTAGCCAGTTATCACTGCCATTGAGTTAATAATCATCATGAGATAGATAGATATAAATATATATATCACATAAATATGTAAAATAAAATATATATGGAATTAAATATATATAAAACAATCTCATAGGTATATACAGATTTATAAGGCTGTATGTATTTCTGTGGCATGACCAATTTTTCATTATTTCTTCATGTGCGTTTTCCTTACCACTTGCCTGATGTTACCTACTTACCCCCACCATCACTCCCCAAAAAAAACGCCCAAAAAACGACCCACAAACCAAAACCTTCAGTGTTTTGTTTTTCACTTGTCTTAATTTTTTGGCCAACTAATTTATTCTGTTAACCTATTGGAAAAATATAAAAGTGACATCAGAATAGCTCCCCAAACTGGCTGGCTGTGTTACAGAGCATTCACAAACAGTTCACCCAAGGCCAGCTGAGGAGGAAGGTGGGCCTGTGACAGTCTGGATTTAGGCTGGTTTAGAGCACGGTGCAATTTCGGAGGTCAGTCAGTCTGACAGCCACCTCCCGCTTTATAGAAGTTGTTTCCTCATCACCTCTCTGTCTGTTTGGAGGTCTGTTTCAGCTCGCTGAGGCTTAAAGAAAGCGGGTTTCGATGTGGAGGGGAAGGGGGTGACTCAAGTTCTTGCTCTGCCAGCCCAGTAAGTGGAGCTGGCTTGGCATGGTGGTGGGGCAGGTCCACGAGTGGGAGCGCAGGGGCAGAGGTTGCTGTTTCGGAGGCGAGGATGCTGTAGCGCTGCTGCTCCTTTCAGCAGCAGTTTGCTTTCATCTTGGTTTTGGTTGCTGAAGCTGTACCCTGAGTGTTAATGATAGCTACTGGTGGGTGAACACTGCCATGTAACGACGGAGTTTCCGCTCAGTTTACCCTTTGCGGTGTGCCAGCTTATGGCTTCCTGCAGTACCTGCAGCAATAGCCAGCAAGACATTTGCAACTGTTTTCTCTTAAGGAAATAGATGAGCGAGACACTGTATTAACTGGAATTCTTGAGCTTTTTCCTTAAGAATGTACATGCTTCCGTTCTGCTTTTCCTTTAAAAGAAAAGCTTGAGTTAAAGCAAGTTTAGCCAGATGTTGTGACAGTTGTGGACAGCACAGCCTCAGAAGCATCAGTTAGAGTCAACTGCGTAAGAGCTATATTTATATGTTTAACTAAACTTTTTGTGTCCCCCTGTGTGGATGAATGTGAGGTTTAAGTTGCACAAAATTGAATAGTCTCTTTATGGGAGTAGTAAGTGGTGCAGAGTGTGTGGGGAATTTAATACTACCACAAGGAACAGACACCCGTGTTTTCTACTAGACTGGCTGAAATCATTATGTGACATTGCTAATTGTAATTTGTCTGAGATGGAAATTCTAAACTTAGCCAAGAAGTCTTGTGGGCTAGCAAGACCTATGTAAACAAGCTAAATAGTCAATTCACACTCTCCACCACCAAGAAAAGGTGTCACATTTAAGAAAGAGGAGAAATGAAATTATCATGGCAAAAATAACTGATGGGTCTAAAAGCATTTGAAAATTGATGAAACAACAGAGATTTATTTTTTTTTCTCTTGCTTTGATCACAGTTGCATAAAGAGGTGCTTATAATAATGAAAACCCTGAAATATTTGTTACAGAAAAATGCCCACTTGATAACAGTGAGATTGAGTACAGTGAGAATTCTTACAAATTCATGGAGGCAACATGCTTCGAGTCATTAATGCTGTAATAGGCTTGAACTACTGGAAACTTCTGTTGGCAAAAATATGGAAAACAGGTATTTTTGACAGTGGTAGTTTTAATGGGGGGGGGGGAATCAATTGTTTTGGTTCTTAACCAAAACTTACCTACATGTCCTTAACCTTAACTTACGTGTCCTCATTATATATTTATCCTTAAAGAGGAAGCTTTCAAGGTGCACATGTATCAAAGCTGCTGTAGATACAGAAAATAGTTTCAACCACAGTATTGGTACCCATGGGCTTGGTTTGTTAGCTGTTTAGCCTTGGAGAGGTGCTGTCTTTGGTGTGCACTTGCATGCTAGCATAAGCCATCTATGAATAGGTTTTATTATTTTATCCTTGCTTAAAATTCTAGGAGCTTCATAATGTCCTTGTAGGAATCCCAGCTTTATGTGGGCAAGATGCACTAACACGGGATTTCTTTGTGAAAGAGAGGAGTGCAGGCGTGTGGTGGTGGGATGTTCTGCTTTTTTAGTCCATGCTTTAGTAAGCACAATAGTTTGAGAGGTCTAGGGTAGCAAGAAGTAGTTACAAACGGGCTTTTCAGAAAAAGATGCAAAAGTTTTAGCTGAAACTAGGTGTAAGCCATAGGTAAAATACAGTAAAAGCATATTGCTGGTGTTTTAATTAGATGTAGCTGCAGGCCTCTGCCTGCTCCGTTTGAAAATATGCAGAACTGTATTTTTCTCCTAATTTAACATTGAACATTAAGCACAATACACTTCTTTGTTAGTCTAGTTTTCCAAAATACAGTTGTCACGTGGATAATTGCCTGTTAAAATATCTAAATAAACCTACGTGGAAAAAATAATATTCTCATATGAGAAAGAGCACCTCTCTTGGCTTTTAAAGGGTTTCCTATATGTGGTTGTCATACACAGGTTGGTTGTTCACAAGAGCTGTGTCTAAGCACTACTTGCCTTTCAAGCATCAAGATGCTTTCCAAAGCAACTCCTAAACTGTGGAATCTTGTGTTCAAATTATGATTCCGCAGGTCAAGAAAACATTACACAAGTAGTCGCTTTGTTAGCATTAGGGCCAAATGAGGGACAAGAATGGTTAATACAGTAAAGTGTTCTTCTTAAATTATTAATTGTTGGTCGTATGGTGGTACTAAGGAGGTCTACTCATGAATTATAAATCTTCCGTGCATGGGGTGTGTACATACGCTATTTGAAAAAAGGTCGCTACTTCAAAAGTAGTGCTGACTAACCAGTGTCAGTCCTGCCTGCACCGCAGTGCTCCCTGAAAGGTGTCAGAACAAAGGGAAGAGATCAAGGTTGCACTTGGGGTTTGCTGACTTGATAGGTGAAGGCTCTTTGTCAGTGGCAGCATCTTCACATCGTCCCTGCGCATCTTTTTCTCATTCTTTTACTTTCTGTCACCATTGTCAGCGTGAAATCTGGATTTGTGTGACTCTCTAAAGAAGACAAAGACAAATTTAGTAGGCTTTAGCAGCATTAATATTCTTTACAATTTACTACACAACTTGTTTTTGCTTGTAATGAGTATTACTTAGGTTTGCAGCCAGTTGCAGGAGCCTGTCATCAAGGCGCTCTTCTGTGTCTGAATGTGAACGTCTGTTTCCTTTCACTTTCCTGCAGGTTAGGGTGTTTGGCGAGAGAGAAATAAAGCTCATACTCCAAATCATGGTCCCAAGACTCCCTTTGCTTTTATCCATTGACAATGCGCTGTAAAATCTGTGTGTGTGTATATATATATATATATATATATTTTACAGGGAACAGGATCTTGAACCCCACTTACATCTTTCTTCTGCCTCCTGCCACCTGAGTGCTGCAGTAGATAAACAAGAGTCAAAAATTTATCAGCTCATTTTCTGTCTCCATGCCTTTCATTCTTGGTTGCATAGCAGCTTTGGTTTAGTAAGAGTGGTGGAGAGTGCTCTTATTAGTATATCCTGTAGGCTGATAGAGCATTCCCAGGAAATTAATTCAAACCCTTTGGGCCTGAGGAGGGACTGGAGCCCAATTATCTTACTTCTTGGGTATGCCTCAGTGCTGTAAAATATCTGGGAACCATTGCCACCCTCTGTCATACAAACTGTATCACAACTGAATTTATCACATTTCATCTTTCTCAAGGTGGAGAGGTGTCAAATATCAGAAAACTTTATCATCTGCAGTTGTTCTGAAATCAGTACCTCTTTTTTCCTGATAATAGAGGAAAATTAGGTGTTCTATCAAAAAGAATCTCCATCTTCACCCCCCTCCCTGCAGCCAGGCACCTAACTTGGGTGGATTTCCACCCAAGTGGATGGAAATTACTGGATTCCACTCAAATTCAAATCAAGACCAAAAAGTATTTTTCAGAAAAATACCTAATTGCTTTTCATTCCCCTATTTAGAACTGTCATTAAGTTGAGGGCTCCTGTGAGATTCAGGAACAAATATCAATGAATTCTATACAAAAAGAATAATATGGTCAAACCGTGTGAGTGCTTGTGAAGTTCGCTGCTCTGTCTTGAAGCAGCTGTGTGCTATATAAACTAACAAACACGCCATACTCTGGGGACACAAGCAGATACCATGAACAGCCTTCCAGATGTGTTCTCATGAGCTGCGGCCTCAGCCTCCTCATACTTGTACATGGACACTTTCATGTATTCTGCTGAAGAAGTGGTGCGGTGCAGGAGCCCATGCTGAGTTTTCAGTAGTGGTTTCAGACCCGCAAGTCTATTTTAGAACCTAACGCTTATTGATTTTTCCCATTGAATCCAGTCATTTTTGGTGGATTTTAAGCGACTTGATCTCCTGAAAAAAATTTTTAGAGCTGTAAGTATGAATAAACTATGGGTAGTAATGCACTATAACTGAGAGTCTTAGCAAACCAGTTGAGTTATTGTGTATGTCTGCCTTCCTAAGCATAGGAGGGGGGCACAGTAGTTACCATGCAGAATCTGTAGAATTCTGATATGTTTCCCTGTGGTTCTGACATGCAGAAATGTATATACCCATATTTTTTTTTTTATTCCCACCCCTGCAGGGGGATCTTCTGAACTAACCAGTAATGTACACTAATTGTGGCAGATAATCTGAGAGAACTGTACTGAAGGAGCTAGTCTCCCTAACCTAAGCAGAAAATTAGTTTTCTGTCCTAACTGGTTTATTATGGTTATATATTAACTTGTGATGCCCCACTAAAACAGAGTGGTTATGGAAGTGCTTATCATGAGTATTTGGTGACTATGCTTGTTTTATTCCATTAATTTAGAGATAATAACTGACAGAAACTTAAGTCCCATGTGAAACACTGCTGATTCTTTTATCCTGTAGTGCCACAGTAGCTGAAGTGGTTATGCCTTAAAGCTTTTTCAGGACACAATTTGAGTAAGCAGTCTTGATGAGATGAATTTTTTGTGTGAAAGCTGTTTCAGTGCTAAAGAATTTCTTATTTTGCACATTAATCTGAATTAATATCCCGTTCTTTCCATATTACTGCACACAGTTCAAAACCTGCTCCATTAACATCTGCGAAGTTGCCAGGGGGAGAAAGAACATTGTGGTCTTGATGAGCCATGTTGTTGGTAGGCTAGTAGACAGGCTGTGGAAAGCAAGCTTACTCCTGGCATTTTGATTTGGATTGGGGTGCTGCAAAGTCCTGCTCTTGAGACTGTACTTTTGTTTCCATCAAGTTCACTTCCCCTACATGGGGATACTCCGCTAGCTTGTCTCTGATGGTGCAAGATCAGGAGCTGGACCTCCCTGAAGGGCAGCCATCACAGGGCTCGTCCACATTCAGGGAACAAGCAGTGTCGCAGGGTGAGTTACGGTTTTAGTTCCTTGATTCAAATTTCTTGCTTTTCAGACACCTGTGTTTACCCCAAATCTCCACCTCCATGAAGAAGAATGCATCAAGTAGTTTCGTGATATGGTGGTCCTGGAATTTACTGTGCAATCAGTGTATCCCAGCTATCATTCAGTATTACAGTAACATTTGCATTGATTAAGTAGATAAGATAGCTGTTGAGGTCACAAATGAAGAATTACCTATTTAAGATTCATTGGAAAATCTACACCACAAACTTGAAGTTTTGATTAAAAGTTAACTCCTTTGTGTGAAACATTTTAATTTCTGTAGCTGTGCCTTTGAGCCATATACTTCTCTCAAGACAGAGCAGCAAGATACCATTTTACCACTTTCTTTTGTAGTGAGTTGCTGCTTTGTAGCAAGTTGTTGTACAAGCAGACATGCTTAGAGTTGCTGCATGCCCAGGCAAATTTGGGTTTGTAATTAACAGTGGCAGTTCTGGCTCTCGGGAGTGCTGGTGGAGGTCTGTAGTGTCTGTGTAATTGCTGTCCCATGTCACTGGGGTTGTTTGGTTTCTCCAGTTAAAAAAATTGGTGTCCCCCCCCATTTTTTTCAGAAACGTGAATGGGATTCGTCTTGCCAATCCATAAAATTCATGCTGAAAAGCGTGGCCCTTGACTAAAGCCACTAAACCTTCTGGAGTGAGGGGAAAAAGGAACTTTTTTAGCAGGGTAGCCATCAAGTCCTGAAACAGGCATCTCCAGAGACTATTTAATTCTGCTTATTTTAGAAACATGTCTCTTCCTGCTCTTTTTATAGCCAGAGCCTTGATGACTGGGGGTGGGGGCTGGCTGTGTGAGCACTGTAGTCCAGCGTACGGCCGGGGACTGTGGCTGAGAAGCAGTATCCTTTGCCTTTTTTAATTTTATTTTTCCCCACTAGTTTTTTTTTTTCTCCGTCCCCATCTCATCACCTCTGCCATGCCAGGACAAGCATTTTTGTACCCAGGTGGCTAAAACTAGCCACTTTCTTTGTTGGATTAGTGTTTCAGCCAGACCTTTTCCTCTCTTCAGCATTCCTCGGTGGCTGCGCTGATGCTGGCACTGTTCAGAAAGGAAAGCAGTAGGAATAATCAACCAGGAGGTTGATTAACATGGGTGAATAATCAACAAGGAGGATGAGGCAGCTCTCTTAAGTGACTTTCCATCCTTTACACTAGATGAAAGTGTCTGTAAACATAATCTCAGCTCTAGGAGGGATCAGTTCCATACAGCATTTCTGAATCAAGCTTTAAACCTGTGACAACACAGCTGATGCAAAGAGGTGTCAGTCTGCGGGATTCAAAGAGATGTCGGTCTGCGGGATGCATGAACGCTAGTCCAAAAGTGTGAGTTGCTTATTCATTTCTAGGTTTGTAATTATAGTGGTGTGTGGGGATGTGAATAAGTAGGCTGTCTGGTTATTGCCTCAAAAAAGGTGGCTTCTGCACAACTCCTCAACTCTTGCTGTGTATTTCAGTGTTTCCCTTGAGGTCTGAAGTGTGGTTATGTATTTCGGCAGAAAGCTTTGCAGCAAGGCACACTTCAGTACACAGCAGGGGCAGATGCCTTGTAGTGTTTTCCTGTGCTTGGCATTGGCTTGGTGGACGCTGGAGTACTAGGGTGGATGAGGATGGAGCTGCTGGGCTGAGTAGAACAGAACTGCAGTGGCCGAATGGCTTGTTGCCAACGTTGCCTTAATATCGGTATAAATTGTGGCCTGTGTCAGGTGTGGTGAAATGCTAAGCTGAAGAGTGGGGGGAGGAGAGCAGCATAGCCATCCATATTTTATTTCAAATGAATTAATGTTTCTATACCTCTTATCCTTTTCACTTGAACCCATTTGCCCACTTAATTTTCTGCACAGATGCTATTGCTGTTCTGATAAATAAATTAAAAAAGCTGAAAAAGGCTTTAGTGCTGTGGATGAGTAAATTTAATTTCTAAGTACCATGAAGATTAGCAGAATACAAAGGTGCTAAATATTTGATTTGCAAATTCAAAATTAGTCTCATTATGGAGAAATTAATCCTTCCTTTTTCCTGTTGTCACTTAATGAGTCTCTCATTTAAAATTAGAAGCTCCAGAGATTTCCATCAAAGCTGGTTTTATAAAGAAAAATTTCTCTTCAAGCATCACTGTTTGTAGAGACAGTTAGCAAAAATACTTGGAAAGCAACAAGTCCAAACATTGAAGGTTATATCCATGTTTGTCTTCCTAAAATATTTAACAAAAATAGAGTACGGTTCACAAATGTGTAGAAACAATTTTAAAATCAGTTTTTCAACAGCACACCATTTGCAGCCTTTTAAAAAGGATCCAACTGGTGATACAGTTGTTAAAGAGATTCCAGTTCTTGGCAAGCTTACCTTTTGTAAGCTTTGAGCTGCTTTTTTTCATGGGGAAAAAAGAAATCACTTTTTCAAGGATTCTGGGATATTTTTCAAGTATTTAATTAAAACAGGGAGAACAAGTATAATAGAAAATATGTAAATGTTGCGCAAAAAAATTAATTTATTTCTTGTAACAATGAGTTCTTTTCTGTTCTCGTCGTCTGTGGCTGAATACTGGCACGGGACTTAGTTCCCACTCCACCAGTGGTTTCCTGGCTGTCTAGTGTAGTTAGGCGTTATTTGTTTTGGTTTATTCCCTTAATAGAAAGATCTGCAAGAGGGCAATGCACAGCACTAACCGGTGACTTGCAGGAGGATGTGTTTGACACGGCTGTGACCAGGCTGCTGCAGGGCTCGGGAGCTGGTTTGGAGTGTGAAAGAACAATCAGAATTGAATCCAGATTAGCAAATCTTTACTTGAGTTTTTCCAAAACTCAGCAGATGGAAAAGGTCTTAAGTGGTGGAGGTAAAGGAAGTGAGCTTGTGTGTGTCGGCGGGCAGGCGGCTGGCTTTGGGAGAGGCATTGCCTCAGCCATATATGGAAGAGGACATTTTCCTTGTTAACTTTACGGGGAATCTGTGCCCAGAACTACATTCATCATGCGGATGCATTTCCACAGGAACGGTTTCTCTTCCAAATGGTCTTAGTCATAGTTTTAGCACTGTGTCACATCTTTGCTGACTTATTTAGATAGTCTGCATGGGCTTGCTGTGCATCCGCTGCTAGTCTGCCCTAAAAAGGTGAACTGTTTATAATTTTCTTGTTTTAGCTAACAGAAATGACAGTACTAAACTGATGCCAGCAGCCTCTTTTTTTTCTTACGAAAAGCCCACCCCGTTCTGGGCTGTACTTAAAGCAAAGCTTCTTCTAGAGGAACAAAATATCCCTTCATTTATGGGAAGTAAGGTTTGTTAAACACAGAACACATCTACCATAAAACCAGAAAAGAAGGAACCTAAAAATTGAGCGACCTGGTGAGGCTTTCCCCTCCAGACTCCTGCTCCAAAAGGTGTGCTCCTATGCCATGTAACCTTACGTTTTCTCTAACCTAGATTCAGTCCCTTTGTCTGTCTTCCACCTGCTCGCGCTTGTTGGATTATGGTTCCCCTCTGCTCAAGGTTCATGGTTGCTCGAGTTTGCTTACAGAGGCTTCATACAAGAGTGTTCATGAAAGAGAGGTTTTGGGAATGAAGGACTGATCACCTCTGCAGGGATGGGCAGAGGGAAAAATTGGAGTAAGATATGTAATGCTCAAAAGTTCAGTAAGGTATAATTCACAGTTCAGTATCTCTTTGTTTTGGGGTTTTTTTTTTTAATCAGTAATTTCTTATATGCATATACCTAACATCTAGCGAAGTCGTTCCACAGCAAATTCTCTTAATTCTGCGTCTAAACTCCCTCCCCCCACCCTCTGGCTACAGCATCCACTGCGGAGAAGAGTGGGCCAAAATGATTTATCAGAAAAATATGAACCATCTAATACTGTTGTTGGATACAATTTGTTAGCAAACGGTTGGCTTCTGTTTGAAACCTTCTCCAGCAGATTTTAGAGCATCTATCCCTTTGTTAGGTCTGGCTGAATGTGCAAAGTAATGATTATGAATGACCCTAAACCAGTGTGGGAACAGGAAAATTCAACTTCTGTGCTAATTCAAGCATTGCTCACTTTGCTGCTAATTTATATGAATAATGGCACGTCTTCTAGAAAATGACAGGTTCATTTTAAGACTCTGCCAAATTCACTTTTCCTTGGCTATATTGCAAGATATTTTTTAGAACAAAAAGGTATTAAGAATATTGATGTTTCCGGGATGACTAGAAAGGCTTTAATTAGCAATAACATTTTAGGGTGACCAAGAAAATTGGCAGCCAGGGTCCAAGTTCTCAGAATTCTTGTAATGAGGAAAAGAGAAATGGAATTTAAGATAGTACCAAAATTTCAAAGACATGACAACTGACCCTGGCTGACTACCTGCTATTAGAGTAGGAGAAGATTTAGAAAAATATGGTCTATTTGAAACCTATTTTTAGAATGTAATCCTAACCCTGGAGTACTAAGTGAAGTCTCACCACTAATTAGGGTAAAAAGCAAGTCAGTAGCCCTAAATTGTGGTTTATAAGCACTCAAATCTTGTCTCATAAAACATATAGATTATATAGTTTGTACACATTTATTTTTTTGCCAGGCTTTCATTAAGATTTATAGCACTGAACAAAGAGTAGAGCGTTTTTTCCTTTAATAAGAATGGTACCCATTAATTTTTTCTTGTCTAAAGAAGAAAAATGGGGCTGAGTTTATATCAAGGATGCTTTATGTTACATATTTTGAGAGGAAATTTCTAGTTTGGAGTATAAGTTAGGCTGTAAAATGCCCTTTGAAGATTCAGAGGAAAATATTTTGGAAAGGGCCTTGAAGTTTATCTTAAAACAGAGACCGGAATAGAGAAGCTTCATTTCCATCTTGCATTTCTGGGTTTTTTTTTTTTTATTATTTTTTAAGAAGCTTTTATTTATTTATATTTTTAATAAGATTTTTTGGTAAGATGTTAACAGAATGTTAGCATAATAATATAGGTTTGGGTTTTTCCCCCGACCTCCCTTGACTGAACAGTATTTCCTAATTTCTCATAGCTTGCTGGTTTATCTAACATAAGAGTGTTTCAAAATAATTTAAGAAGCAGCAGCTACTCTGTTTGATGTCTTATAAATACAAAGTTTATCCCGCAAACATGATTGTGTTAGAGCAAAACTCTGACTGGTACAGCAAAGATCATTTGATTTGCATCTGTTCCATGTTCCTTATCTTCTCTGAAACACAGTTACATATCTGCAGTTTCATGCAACTTTTTTTGTTTGTTTACTCATTATGATAAATCATACAATCTGGTCTTCTGTTTATGTATTTCAGACTAATTTAAAATTGCTCATATGGGCTGGCGTCCTCTGTTGCTTGCTACAGAATGGATTTGCTCAGCAAGGTAAGTCACTTGATTTTATTGCAGTAGTTTAATGTTGCTTTGAAACTATATATATTTAGCAGTTATTTATGTAGATAAATATATCATTGATAGACAATTAGTAATGGCAGTGTGTCAATTATATCGTGTTAATAACCTGTTTGTAGTTAGAAATTAGCTTACAAAGCCAGAATGAAACAAACTAAAATTCTGTTGTTGTTAGCACCTTTTTATGAATGAAGTGACTGATCTGTGTTCTTTGCCAGGTGGAAGTGACTGCATAAAAGCTAATGCAAAATCATGTGGTGAATGTATACAAGCGGGACCAAACTGTGGTTGGTGTAAAAAAACTGTAAGTGTTGCAAAATTCCTTTTAAGGTTTGTTTTTCCCCTTGCTTTCAAATTTTAGTAAGTACTTGAAGTGTGTAGAAATGCCTATTTTCATTAATTCGATACTTATTTGTACAATGGCTTTTCACAATGTGTTTACTTCTCTTTTTCTAAATCTCAAGTGTATACAGACCCTACAGGCTGTCTCATAGTTACTTAAAATCATTCAGCATGGAATCTGGCTGGGTATGCTTGATTATATTCTTCCAGTGACATTAGAGTAAGTGGTAATTTTAGACATAGGTGGAGTAGGGGAAGAGATTTAAGGTTTTCTCTTATAAAAGAAAGATGTTCAAATTTTGGTTTTCTGTTGTTGGTAGATTTGTGGGGTAGGAGAGTGGTTTGTGTGGGTGGGTTGTTTGTTTCAATATGAAACATAAAAAGAGTACTTATGTAATTAAAAATTAAATTCAGGAAATACAAAATGTAAGATTATCTTAAATTGTGTGACTTAACCAGTATCTGCTGAAGTGTCGTCTTCAGGCTAGAAACAGAAGAAAATGCTTGCTACAGCTCTTCTTTGGTTTGTTAATGAAAACTGGGAAATTTTCCTGTTTCTTGCTAGAAGATGATAATGCATATTTATTTCCGTATAGTACATACGTGCTATCCCCCAAACCAGCTTGTAAACTTTAAACACTTAATTAAACAGACTTTAAAATTTGGCCTTGAGCTGTCAGAGTCATTGTAGGTTCTAGTCATCAAGAATGGACAAGTTTTAAGATAAATTTATTTATATGCATATTTTTGGGTAGGGATCAGAATTGCAAAATTTCTCAGTTGGAAACCTTATTTATTCATATTTGAGGGTAGAGCTTCTTTTAGGTTGGAGGTAATGGTAATTTGTTTTTCAGAACAAAGTTACCTATTGGTTTTGCTTATGGATCTTACTTTTGGAATTGAATTTTCCCAAAATAAGAGTTGTCATCTGTCTTTCCCCTGCTCTGTCAGCATATTGCCATTATTTTGTTGTGGAGTACCAGGGTACACTTACATAATCTTTAATTAAAGCCTTTCCAAAAAAAAAAAAAGTGGAAAAAAAAAAAAGTTAAAAGGGAAGGTAGTTGCCAAGTAGGCTGTACAAATAGGTTCATGTTATTGGCAGCGACATGAAGATGAGAGCTTTTTCCATCTGCTGTCACTTTTAGAGTAGCCGATTTAAAAGGGTGTCCTGCTTCTGTCAGAGGTGACATTGGGAATTTTTTTCTTTCATCTTTCTTACATCTTATACACAGATTATTTAAGTAGATGCAAACTCCTGGACTAAAAAGTGGTCACTGATCTATTTAGTACAATTTAACATACTTCAGGATTGTGTGTTTTATTACTGAACTTTAAAAAAAAAAAAAAAAGAAGAAAAAGATGAAGTTATTGTGGGAAGAGTATAACAAATTGCAGATAGCTGTAAACTTGGGACTCTCTTGCCTGTGTTTTCTAGGACTTTTTGCAAGAAGGAGAACCAACATCTGCCCGATGTGATGACTTGGCAGCACTAAAGAGTAAAGGCTGTCCTATGGAAGATATAGAGAATCCCAGAGGTAGCAAACAGGTGCTTGAAAATAGAGAAGTAACGAATCGTAAGAAAGGTGCTGCAGAGAAGCTGAAACCAGAGGCCATTACACAGATCCAGCCGCAAAAATTAGTACTGAAACTAAGAGTCGGTAAGGACAGTTTCATTCTTTACATCTGCTTTTTTTGTTTTGAATGTGTAACCATTTTGTTGCAGGAACTACTATTGTTCAGGTAACCTGAATGATAGCAGCAGAGCCGTTCAGGTCAGCCCCGGGTTTAGATGCTCCAAATCCTTCGACATCAGAGTGAGATGACATGCTTCTGTTGGCAAAACTCAGGGTTTGGACTTACAATAGCAACAAACAGTAACTTGCCTTTATCTCGCTGCCTTTTCTCAGCCCGTATTGAATACAAAGTACCTTGAAATACTCTGTTCAGAACTGATTTTCCTTTTATAAACCTATTTAAACAATGTTTTGTAAAAACTAAACACTGATATTTTTTTGAGTCATCTTAGGTGCAAATAGATATGGAAAACTTACACTATTCGGTCTTACGGGAACCTTGTTAAAATTATCGCAACTGTCAAGATTTGAAACTGCAGCAACAGAGAGGCTTGACTTTGGCAGGCTAGTATTTTCTATGGGGAAATAAAATACCTTGGAAGTATAAAGTTGGACATCTGAAAGAAATACTACTTGAAATTTTTTTCATCATTTTCTTTGATGTTAAGCATTTCAATTAACAGGAGGAAAAGATCGCTCATCTTGAGTTCAAAACCTCCATCGATATTTCAAAGAATTTCCTTAAAAAGGCTTTTTTCTTGTCAGTGCAGTTGTGAATTTTTAATGGCTTCTGTTTGTTGTTTGATCTCTGAAACAGGGGAACCCCAAACATTTTCATTAAAATTCAAGAGAGCTGAAGACTACCCCATTGACCTTTATTATCTTATGGACCTCTCCTATTCTATGAAAGATGATTTAGAGAATGTGAAAAGTCTCGGAACAGCTCTGATGGTAGAAATGGGAAAAATAACTTCAGACTTTCGAATTGGTAAGAAAGATTTGCCTATTCTAAATAATTAAAAAAAATAAAAATCAAGTTTCTTTGTTTTTTTTATGTGATTATGGATGAAGAGTAATTTTTTAAAATTAGCAGTATTATGGCAGATATTCTAATACATAGAACCTATTGAGGAACATAAGTGTACTTGGTGTTGATGGAGAAGGTGGAATGTGAACAGGTATGAGAGCTATTTCTTACGTCAGTTCAGCTGTAGTACATTTGTATTCTGTTGTATCGTGATATAAATCAGAGAACTCCATTCTTCAATTTACAGATTATTTTTTTTTTTTATTGTTCTGTCTTAGGCTTTGGCTCTTTTGTGGAGAAAACTGTGATGCCATATATAAGTACAACACCAGCCAAACTCATAAATCCTTGTACAGGTGACCAGAACTGTACAAGTCCATTTAGCTATAAAAATGTGCTCAGCCTTACTAGTGAAGGAAACAAATTCAATGAACTTGTAGGTAAACAGCAAATTTCTGGGAATTTAGATTCTCCTGAAGGTGGATTTGATGCAATAATGCAGGTTGCAGTTTGTGGGGTAAGTGTGTATTGATTTTCTTTACTATTAGGTGAAATTGTTTGAATATAGCCTTAGTGTTTTATGATGGCTGACATCATGAACATGTCATCTCATGCTAGCAAGACAAGGCAGACTGGGCAGACTGCATGGATGTATGCGTTTGTCTTTTGTAGAGACCTCTAGTGAGCAAATGAAGCTGGGAAATGTGAAGGTCATGTTCACAGCAGATAAATGCATTCCAAGGACAATGTTTTTAAGGGTTGCTGTAAAAGAAGAGTCAAATTCTGCTCATAAGTGTATGAAATCCTGAATAAGCAACTATTCTCAAATCATTTCAAAGCTTTATATGCTGTTGTTTCAGAATAGTTTGGTGAATTGTAACTTCTACTAGCTTCTCAGACAGAAGTAGGTGGAAACCTGATTTTTGTTTATGTTTGAAGATCTGATCTAGGTACTGCATTTTTCTGTGATGTTTTCATAGTCTTGACAGACCATTCTATGCACTTGCACAGCATGGACTCCCAAAAAAGTCATATCCAAGTTCAGTGCTTTGTTACCATATTATTATGCAGTTGATCAATAGAGTCAGGACTTTCTGAAACAATATGGAGTCTTATTTTAAATAACTGCAGTGTCAAACATAAGCCTTCTGGGGTTTTTGTTGTTTTTTATTTTTTGTGGTAACTGGTATTTATATGACCTTTTTCTGTGGCCTTCTCCCCTTAAATTAACTGAGGCTTCAACTCTGGAAAAATTAAGAAAAAAAATAGAAAAGGGTGGGTTACAGAATTAGGCCCTGAAGTCATTGGTCACAACGCTCGTGGTACAGCAAAATAGGACAGTCCTCTGGCAAGCTTTGTGCTGAGTACAAATCTGGACTAGATTGGCAAAGCCTAATGATTCTTCAGAGCCTAACACCGGGCAAGACGTAATCTTTAAATTCAAGATTGCGGCAGTATTCTACACACTGATGATGTCCTCCGTGCTTGCGCTGTGTGGTGGTGACATAGAAGTGGGCTTGGGGGCATCAAAGAGCGGGACTGATGTGCCCAATGTCTAAAACCCTATTGCTCTTCAGATACTCTGAGAACTGAACAAACCAAAGTACATCTCAAAAAGAGCGTTTCTTGCCTTTGGTGAAAGTCCTACAGCAGATGTTTTAAAGCAGACGTTTAATTCAATGCACGTGCTTTTAAGGTTTGAGTAAATGATATGATTTCCAGTGTGGCACTTTTGCAGTATGGCTTCTCCTAAGTCTGTCTACTTTTTCATGTATTTATCCTTCAACTGTTGGTCCTATTGCTATAGAATAAATTGGTGCAAAATACCAAAAACCCTTTTGTTTGTCTCCCAAGGAACAAATTGGTTGGAGAAATGTTACAAGACTATTAGTGTTTTCCACGGATGCTGGATTTCACTTTGCAGGAGATGGTAAACTTGGTGGAATCGTTTTACCAAATGATGGGAAATGTCACCTGGAAAATAATTCATACACAATGAGCCACTATTATGTAAGTCTTTACATCATCTTCTAGAGAAATTAGTATTTTGTGATGCTTAAGCTCAAAACCAACCCAGCTCATTAGGTCATCTGGTATAGTTTCAGATCGCTAGATCTTTTGAACTTGACCCATTTACCTCTGTTTTACATCAAGTAACTTTAGCTTAACTAAAGCAAATGCGCAAGAATTAATCCAGTCTTGATTGGTAAATTTTGAGAAATGACAGCTTTCACACTATGATTTGTGTTGTTGAATTTTAACCTTTTTAATAATAATCCTGCCTGTCCACTGGCAAACTGTGGTGAATCTGTCCCATTATTTTATCATTTCACTAGTCATTGCGTTCAGCAGTGTTTTACTACTGTTAAATAATAGTGTAAAATAGAGAGATCCTTGTCAGGTTTGTAATACTGCTTGAAATTTTATGATGCAAAATTTATGCTAAAAGTATGCTTAACAACATTGACTTCATGGTTTATTGATGGGTAGATCAGACAGAAGGTGAAAAGAAAAACATTTACTGGATGGGGCAAACACAATAAGCTTTACAAATTTTATGTGTTCATATATTCCTAAAATTGAGTATTGCTCAATAAAAACCTAAACTAAATTCAGTTTTATTTAATCTTTTCTTTATGAAACAGTGCAGAAGGTAGTGGTTTTCACTGAGATAAGTAAGTCTCATGGAAAACTACCAAAGGTAATTTTCTGACAACATTGAGATGAGGGATTTAACCTGGAGACTTTAAATGGCAGGGAATACAATAATGTTATTGTGGAAAAAAACCCACCTACCTTCATGGGGCGTGTATGGAATCTTCAATATGTGTTTGTTTTCAGAGGTTGTTTTCATTTAGAACTGTGATGTAAGCTTGCTAGTTAGAAGTCTTACCTATGTTTCTAGAGGTGATTTGTATTTATGATGCCGAAGTCTTTCTGATTGTTTTCTAGTATGTGTCCCAAATTTGAATTCCATTTTATGCTTGATTTTTATAGGATTATCCCTCTATTGCTCATCTGGTACAGAAGCTCAGTGAGAACAACATTCAGACAATCTTTGCTGTTACTGAAGAATTTCAGGCAGTTTATAAGGTAAAGATAAATAACGCATATTTCTGATCTCTCTACTTTTTTCCCTCAAACACAAAGATTGACTCAGATTTGCTTTGAAACCCTTAACATTGCTTGATTTGAAATTAAAATGAGTATGGAAGTAAGTGATTGTGGAAGTTATATTTTCCTAGTCACATTTTTATTATTAAGCCTTTTTTCACTTGTTCAAATGGATACTGAGTGCGTGTGTAATTTCCAAGGAGAAAGTGCCCTCGTCCTCGCCCCTCTTTATAGGTAGGAGGGAGTGGAGAATATATTTGCAGTGCTACTTCTTACGAACGTTTTTACAGCTACATAGCTGTGGGGGGTGTGGACACTGAATCAAGAAACACACTTATAAAAGAGCATATTTTGGCCTTTGTGGTCTGTTTATATTCCTGATGTTTAAACTTAACTAAACTGCTGGATGTGATTGTGAAATAGGAAATGACTGTGTAAAGAAGATGCATATTTTCCTCGTTTTAACCTAACAAGGTATTTTTCTTTTTTTAGCAATACTCAAATTGTAGCTTTTTTCTTTTTCATTGGAAATCTCTTCTATCTGCCTGTTTTTAATGCACTAGGAGTGTGGTGCTGCTTCTTTAAGGTCTTGAAGGTATATTGTATGTGGTCAACTTGTGCAAAAGAAGGTCTTAGTATTCTATTACCAAATTTAACATGAAAATGCAGAGGAAAAGAAAAAACTCGATATTTGTTTATACTAGTAGTCCTGTGTATAACCTCAAAAATCATGAATATCCCTGGCAGCACTTCAGCCTTCTTTTTTGAAGTGCTTGATCTTGAGTAGTTAATCCACTAAAGCATTATATCACCATACAGATATTTATAGTACAAATTATACTTTGTTTGTTAGTAAGACTGTAATTTTCCTTTTACTTTTGTAAATATTGAAAGGAATTGAAAAATCTGATACCAAAATCAGCAGTGGGAACGTTGTCTTCAAACTCCAGCAATGTGATTCAGTTGATCGTTGATGCATACAATGTAAGTTCAGATTTTATTTGGATTTTATTTATTTTTCTTGCTTTTAAGTTGTTATGATTTTTTCAGGCAGATACTCCAAGGTGGATTTTATTTTTTTTTTTCTACAAAATAGGAAGTCAGTACGCCAAACTAGAAGTATACTGCTGTTGCAGTAAAACCACATTACACATACAGACACTGGCAATAAGAGATTAGATGACTAGAAAGATGTACTCGTAAAGCCACTTAAAACAACGCTACAGAGAAAAGTATCATCCGTGTTTTCCCTTTAAAAAAATAAACCCCACAACCAAAACCCTGCTGTTTCTTCAGCACCTTCAGTTCTTGCCTTCTTTCTGTGTGGACGAGAAAAGGCCCATTTTGCAACCTCTTGACCCCAAAGAAAATGTCTACACCAACTTCAGGGACCTCAGGGGATTTGCCCCAAAATATTTTCTTCATAGCTGTGTTGTGTTAATAAGCCCCACTTCTCCTTTGGAGTACATGGGGCAAACAAGGGCCTCCAAAGTCCGTAGAGACATGCCCTCACCCTGTGTCGCAGGGTTTTCAGCCATGAGATGGGGTCACCACAGCATGACTATGGGCAGCCCTGGGCTGGTGTTTCTTGATATATTGGAACTTAAATAGTTCCAGTGTGCCCATGGGATTGGTGCTTAGACTGTGTATAGTTGCATAATATCTTTTCTTCAGAAAAATGCTTATGCGACTCAACTCAAAGTTTAGCTAACAACTGTTGTTTTAGTCCCTTTCTTCAGAGGTTATCCTGGAAAACACTAAGCTACCAAAAGGAGTGACAATCAGTTATAAGTCCTTCTGCAAGAATGGAGTGAATGACACACAAGAAGATGGAAGGAAATGTTCTAACATTTCAATCGGAGATGAGGTACCTTACAGTACATCTGCTCCTGATCAAATGTAAAATTCACTTAAAATGTCCAACACTCAGTATTTTTTTTATAATACAGACAAAACTCTTTTTAGTAACGTGGACTCCATTTATTTTTCTTTTCAGGTTAGATTTGAGATTAACGTAACAGCTAATGAATGTCCAAAGAAAGGACAAAATGAAACAATTAAAATTAAACCACTGGGCTTCACTGAAGAAGTAGAAATTAATCTCCAGTTCATCTGTGAATGTCAGTGTCAAGGTGAAGGAGAACCTAATAGTCCAGCCTGCCACGAAGGAAATGGAACATTTGAATGTGGTGCATGCAGGTAAATAAAAAGACATTTTGTTTATTTTTGCAAAAGAGAAATATGAGTAAGACCTTTGTTTCCTTAATTAGGGTTTTCTTGGGTTTACTATTTTTTCAGTGAAAGGACAAGAATTACTGTTACAGACCTATTTATTTTAGGATATTTTGACAGATTGCCTTATTTCTGCAAATAATCCCTATGCTGGAATTCATAGTATTGATCATTAGATTGACACTATTGTGCAAGTCAGAATTCAAATTTGGCCTTGAGTCAATCCTTTAGAGCATATAAGTCTTACTGCTTTTTATGTTTCCTCATTTAATTTTGAGGTCCATGTAATACGGCAAAACTATGGATTTATGGGACAAAATGAATGGTATTACTTTGATATTTTTGCAAGTGTTCATACTCATCTAACTGTATCCTTCCAATTTAAGGTCTGTTGATTTACAGAAAATAAAAGGCTTTCTAGTGTTCTGGTAGGAGCTCCTACCCAGGTTGGAACCAATTGTTTCATAGCAGGAAAGAGTAAAAAGTCATTAAAAAAACCACCTTTTATTTTGGATGACATCCTAGTCTCTTCTTCCTGCTTTAATTCTAACTTTCTGGCATCTTGTTACAATGCTTCTTCTAATCTATAGATTTTCTAATCTATAAATCTTTCGGAATACATATAATTTTTTGTGTACTTACGCCTTTGAAATGTCCGTTATTGTGCAGCACAGGGATTAGATTACACCTGTATTCCTTATTACACATTCGAAAATTAAGTAAAATGATACTGGACTTTCTGGAATTGCACACAATGAATGCAGAGGAAAATCCTAGAGTGTTAGTGGAGTCTGGTTGAAGATCAATCTAGTAAGTTAAGGTTTCGGAAGGTTCAAGAAACCTACAGCAAAAATGAAAACCATTTCCTCTTGGAAACCCTTGAGACAAGAGTGGTAAGAGCAGAGGAATTAAGATCTTCTCTAGGAAAACAAGATTCAGGACTTTGGAAAACAATATTGGTTCCCACTCAGTGAACTGTAACTGAAATAAAATGTAGAATTCTCATTCCTTATGGTTTAATATGTGACTTATAAAAAATAAAACAGAAGATACTGACTTCGCTCTTAGAGGACTTTTGGAGTAGGAGTGACTAACATCTGCCTGGTGCAGTTGTTGGTGGTTAATGGGGTGTTCGAAAGACTGAGGTATGGCCTAACTGCTTAGTATTCTGTAAATTGAGGAATTAAGCCACTTTGGATCCAGTATTTATGGTCCGTCGCTCCATTTTGGAGTCAGTTTATGATGTTCCCTTTGTATAAGGAGAACGGATTTTTCCCAGTTTTGTGTAGAAAGACGTCTTAAATTTGGTATTGCTGTCATTGGTGACCCCATGATATCACATGGAGAACAGACCCGTGGATAAGAACAGCCTTTTGCTTTTGCAACAATATCAGTTTCCTGATGGAACCGTTGTCTCTGACTGATGCCCCACAACAGTTTGTCAGTCGTTGCTGCGAACAAGAACAAACTCCATTTGTTCATCAATACTTTAGCCTTGAAAATGAGAAGTGCTGATTCCTGAAGATTTCAGCTCAGCAGCTCTGAAGATCATCTACTTTCCTGCCTAATTGCTGTTCATGGGAAATCTTTTCATTGAAAGATGACAGCAGCTACAGTGAACAGTCACTGTCACTTAAAAATAATTACTGTTCTGTCACGTGAGAGAGGGATTAATAGTGGTTATGTGGCAATTTAGTTAGAGGTGGTGACAGTTTCTCGCCTGGAACGAGTAATCGTCATAGGAACAACTTACGTTTTGCTCTGGCAAAAGTCAAAAAAGTTTGCTCTGGCAGCTTCAAGAATGGCTACGTAGATGTCAGCTGGAAATCTCATTTGAAGTTTAACTCAGAATATTCCTTGAGAGAATAGTCGCTTTTGCTCCTTTTCTTTGTGCTATTTTTGCAGTGTTTTTATTGTGTGAGTTTAAACTTTATATCTTCAGTTGTGTTTTTCCCTTGCAGGTGTAATGAAGGACGTATTGGAAGACTATGTGAATGTAGTACAGATGAAGTAAATAGTGAGGATATGGATGCGTACTGCAGGAGGGAGAACAGTACAGAAATATGCAGTAACAATGGAGAGTGCATTTGTGGACAATGTGTATGCAAGAAAAGAGAAAACACCAATGAAGTGTATTCCGGCAAATACTGTGAATGTGATAACTTCAACTGTGATCGATCAAATGGTTTGATTTGTGGAGGTGAGAAACTACTTCAGAGCTTTCCGCAGGCAAAACTGGCCAGCAGTTTACAAATCTGTCAGCTCTGCCCTGCAGAGTAGTGATACTTAGCTTATAGATCATAGCTACTTCATAACAGAGATGAAAATATCCACAAATATAGTGATTGAAAAAGTCTATTAATAAAACAGCTCTCTGATCACAAACATATAGTGTGTTAATACACATTACACCTTCCTTGAATCACAGCTCTAAGAAGGATGTAAAGTGAACTTGACTTCTGCTGTTTATTACAGAATTCCCCCCAGGTATTATAGTAAACAATGCTGAGACAACTGGCCTGAGATTGTAATGTTATACTGGCTCAGTGTAACCACTGCGTCAATAAAAAGAGATAATGACCTCAGCTTACTTGTAATAGTGAGTGTTTGACTTGGTGCTTGACAAGATACCAGTGAGATGCTATCATGAGACTATTCTGAAAGGTAAGTGAAGATGAGAACATGCAAGAAATCCAGAAAATCACCTTAAGTGCTTGAAACAAGACTCTGATGGCAGTTAATTCCCAAAATCAAAATCAGTTTAGAAACTACTCCAGCAGCCAGTGTCTAAATTATTTCACTGCATGTATTTTTGTTCTATAATTTCCCTGAGCTTCCCTTGCACATGGAAGTACCTGGTAGGAGTGTAACTACTACCTCAATTTTGACTGTGATACAAAAATAAAACAAAGAAGCCACTGAGGTTAAACTGAATTATGAGAATACCTCCTCTGATTTGCTCAGAATGCACTGTTGCTTGCCAGCTCCACAAAGGATAGGAGCAGTGGTGGTGGTGTTCCAAAATAAATATGGTGACAGAGAAGTATTGACCTGAACACTTTATTCTCAATAGAGAAGGAGGTATGTAGCCAAGAATCTTTCCATTTCATCCAAATCACCCTTCTGGAGATACAGGTGTCCTTATTTCCGGTGTAGGGAATGTAAGGAGCATGAAGTTTGGTGGGGTGGATGAGGTCAGAAGTACAGCAGCTTGAATGGTGGTGTTGCAGGAAACCAAAAGTGTTTCATTTTTCTGTGCGGTGAAGTCTAAGTTAGCGCATTCCTCATCTCTTCAGGTCTTCCTTTATAAACTTTGATAGTGATAGATATGAAAGCTGTAGTGCATCTGCATACATATACAATTGTGAACTGAAGCATTGCTGTAACGCTCTCCACCCAGCAGAGATGGCCATCATGTTATACCGTGCTTCATCAGCTTTCCCTAGTCTTATTATTTTGCTTATGAAAGGAAATCCAAATGTAGGAGAATAGGAAAAGGGGAGAAACACCTGTAAGTAGTTTTCCAAGGAGATTAAATTTATTTTGTAGCTCGTAATTCATCAGTGTCTTCATTATCTCACCACCAGAGTTTTCTTTTCCCTGTGTTTATCCTGAGACGGTGAACATTTATTTCTTACTGTCACAAATTTTGTTTTGTATTAGACTTCATTTCACTGTAATATCTTTTCAATGTGCAGGAAACGGGATCTGCAAATGCAGAGTGTGTGAGTGTTTCCCCAACTTCACTGGCAGCGCGTGCGATTGTTCTTTGGATACTTCGCCGTGTATGGCATCTAATGGGCAGATTTGCAATGGAAGAGGAACCTGCGAATGTGGGACCTGTAACTGTACAGATCCCAAATTCCAAGGCCCCACATGCGAAATGTGTCAGACTTGCCTTGGTGTCTGTGCAGAGCACAAGTACGTACCTAGAAAACCAAGTCACAGCTTCTGTGTATTGGAGTTTGTGATATTTACATGTGCAGAATTTTTAAAATTAGGCTTTTGATACTCCTTTATTCTACGCTGAAATGTAGGGACATCATATCACATCATCCCTTTAGACAGGAAAAGTTGTTGGGTGCGAATCAATAATTACAAACAAAACATTATTAATGCAGTATTTTGCTTCCAGGTAGGCTAATTATTTCTTAAATTCTTTCCCTGACATTTCTTTTTAAGCATAGAAATGTGTACATTATGTTAAATCAGTTTTAACCATTCAGATTGATTTGAGCAGGTCACAGCTTTTCCTTACTTTGTGTGTGATTATCGACAGCCAGCCTTCTGCAGAGCTGGAGGGAATGTAGGTCTGTAATGTGACAGGCTGTAAAGTCCCATCATCTTGCTCTTTTGAAATTAATGTAACAAAGTATACATATGCTGTGCAATTTCCAGAATAGTTAAAACTTCAGCTAAGCTTTTTGCTTAAAATTCTTATCTGAAACGCAGTTGAAAAAATCAAACTATCCTAACAGTTGAAAACTAAACCTAGATTTTTATGGACTAGTGAAATATTTATCCCTGCCTTTGGAAATCCAGGTTTTTGGAAAACAAGCATTTTCTGTGTGGAAACTTTGAAATAAGTTTATGATTAGTGTGGGGCTGATTCATGGCTTTGTGCAGCTGACTCTAAGGTTTTCTCTCAGCACAGTCTTTTTAGTATAAAAGTCCTGCTCAGTCTCCTTTGTCAGTGAGTTATTCAGAGTGATACCCTACTGTACAGCTTGGCAGTCAGTTTGTTCTTTTTAACCTGTCTGTGTCTCAGATGCGGTTTCACTGAAAATATTCTGTTCCTACACTGCCTTCTCTGAGAGTATTTGTTTTCCAGGAGGAGGGGTTGAAAAAGTTTTAGCCTTATTTCCTTCTGGAGATTTAGGTTGGGGTTGTTGCTTGTTTGGTGGGTTTTTTTTCTGTCCTTGAAGCTTGTGGGTCATCTGGGGAGAAAGTATTAAAGGGGGCTTTTGTTAATCATAAGGTATATAAATGTTCTGACTGGTAAAAAGCTCTGTCTTGCTTTATTTTTCCTGGCCGTTACGGCAAAAGGGTTGGTTTTGTTCGGGTTTTTTCCATATTTTCTCCTTTGTTTCTTTAGATTCCATGCTAGAAATCTCTCATGAACATATTAAAAAGCATTGCTTCTGATTTGTACTTCCACAGGGACTGCGTTCAATGCAGAGCTTTCGATAAGGGAGAAAAGAAGGAAACGTGTTCTCAGGAATGTATGCATTTCAACATGACACGGGTAGAAAGTCGAGACAAATTGCCGCAGCCTGGACAGCCCGATCCGTTGTCTCATTGCAAAGAGAAGGATGTTGACGACTGCTGGTTCTACTTCACATATTCTGTCAACTCAAACGGTGAAGCCAATGTCCACGTGGTAGAAACCCCAGGTATGGACACGACGTTCCCTACTCTGCTTTTGTCTTTGTTAATTTGTGCAGTTGTCATGTACTACGAAGTAGCTATGATTGATTTGCCTGAGTTAGGTGCATTCGGGAATCGGTGCTTATTCCCTTGAGTGAGAGTTGTGGATGTCTGGAAATCGAGTGGCTTTAGAAAAACATAAAGTCTCTCTAGATCTAGTTTTTTCAAACCTTTAGGCTGACAGAAATAGGTTTCGTTTTTTAAAAACAAAAATTCAATCAGATAAGCATATTTATTAAAGCATTTCATGTTTCCACTTGACATACTTTGACTTGTTTTACCTGTCCTGTAGCAAGTCCTAGAGATCTAAATTTTGATAACTTTTTTTGGCTGGACTTCTGCTACAGGTTAGAAACAGTGGTGTCTGTGGGAGTTTGCTGGTTTGGGGTTCTTTTTTTTTCCTTTTTTGAATAATATGGGACCAGTCACGCACAAAAAAACCCCCACAAAATTGTGTACTGTGCTGCAAACTGCTTAAGTAATTTCAAGCAGGGAGCCTTTGCTGGATCACATCACAACACTGGATGTTGCATCTAACAGTGCAAAAATTCTGGTTTTGTACACTAGCAGTGTGTGGTCTGCGGATTTTTATAAGCCTGAACAAAATACACACTTTACTTGTGTGTTGGAAAGTTTAGTTCTGTATTCTGCTCAAGGAACTTTCAGAATTGATCATTTTGGGTGATCATCACTTAACACGGACCAGTGGTTAGCGGCCCTTAAAAATAAATACCACTTCCATTCAGAATGTTTTAAATTCTCTAAAAATGTAGTCCAAAGTGTAGAGGAGGACCTTGAGCCCCATCTTCCTTTAGGACAAGTCAACACATGCCCTACACTTTTTGGGGTCTGACCTTCTCTTCGTGGATAAACTTCTGTTGTCTTAGTTAAGAGCTGAATTGAGCCTCCCATGCACCAGGAGGCACCTTAAATTTTGTGCCGTACAAGTGCCACAGGAACAAGCTCTGTTCAGTAGAGCTGTACTCAGTGGAGCAGACACTTGTTCCTTACTGGTTCCCAAGGAATTCCTGTCATGTTCCTTCCTATTTCCCTCGCTCCTGCAGAGGCAGCTACATGATGAGGAGTCTGCAGCTGGGGGGAAGCAATGTTCCTATTTACAGCACAGGAGTTGCATTTATTTGCTTCTGACTCCGTCAGTCTGTGCATTGAGCTCTGCAAAAGCCCTTGTTCCGTTTGTGATTATTGAGAATTTTATATTAATAGAAGAGTTGGGTTTTATTTGGGGGGTTTATTAGTTCTATGTCAGTCACCTTAAATCATTTTGCATCTGTATTACTCTTTTCAAACATGTATTTCACTTATTTTGAAAGTACATGATATTTTTATCCAAAGATGTGCTTTTTAAAAAAAAAATTTATTCCAGCAGAGATCAATTCCCAAGATGAGGAAATACCCTAATAAAAAAATCAGTCTCAGAAGCAGAATCGTTACTTATCTCTATATATTAGCTCCTAACAATAACAGCCATCTGAGGTAAAATGAGGAACACCCTTTTTCTGTAACGCTGTTGATAAGAGTATGCGGGGGCTGTTTTGCTAATCTCTATTTGTACTCCAGTCGGTTTATCCCTCCGGCATCAGCTTTGACTTGGAGCTCTTGCGTGTTTAAAATAAAATTTGCTAGTTATTCTACTCCAATACTCTAGATGAGTAGCTTAAGGGGTTAGCAGTGTGTAGACTTCATCATCAGAATGCGAATTGTTCTATGGCTAAGATTAAACACAAATTAGAAGGATAAAAGTAAGATGGAATGTTACAGGATGTACACATTCCAAAACTTCCATTATTTGAAGGGAAAATAGTATTGGCATATCTCCGATATTCAAAATACTGGCTTCCGTACAAAATAAAATTTTAAAAGCATCTGGATATGCATTACCTTTAGCATTTTGTAAAATCATGCTTCTCTTGCTTTGTTCCCTAGAATGCCCCAGCGGCCCTGACATCATTCCCATTGTAGCTGGTGTGGTTGCTGGAATTGTTCTTATTGGACTTGCATTATTATTGATTTGGAAACTACTAATGATCATTCATGACAGAAGAGAATTTGCTAAATTTGAAAAGGAGAAGATGAACGCCAAGTGGGATACGGTAAGTCAGGAGGCTTTTATCTGTTTAGAAACTATAGTAGTTGAGGAAGAACACAAAACTTTTGTTCACGTGCCTTGAATATTTCAGATTTTATTCCTGCTTTTTGGCCTACGGAGGAACAGAAAGATCTTTATTTTAAGCTGACTTTAAAACATGTTATGTGTTACCACTAGTAAAAAAACAAACAAACAAAAGGAAAACAACCAGAAAACCCAACTCTATTTCGAGAAGAGAGTTCTCTTCTCTTGGGTTAGAAAAGCTAGTAACTTCAGTTGAAATAAAATTTCAGAGAGAAAATGTGATGGTGACAGAATAGTTCAGCTTCGCAGTTCTGCCACACTTTACAGCACATTATTAAATGTTTAATAGAAGATGAGAGTCACTTTTGTATAAAATGAAGAAGAAAACTTTACACTTGTGAAAGAGATCTTGCAAATATTCATACCGGTTTAGTTGGGAGATTTCAATAACTGGTCACAAAATCAGGGCTGGTTCTGGTTTGTTGGAATCTTCCCAACCCCTTGTCACCAGAAAAACAAGGCTATGGTCTATAGGCTTGCATAGGCCATAGGGTCACTGCCTCTGGGAAATTTTAGGAATCTGCTAATCAAAAACCCTTCGCTATACTTCTGTAGAAGTCAAGACCAACGTATGCTTGATGAGAATAATTTTTAAAAAAATCTCATAAGAAGGCTTTTGGTTTTAGTTAAGCAAATTAATTAATTCTACGCTGGAAAAAGTATTACTAACACTTCTCTTTACATATAGCATGATTTTTTCAGTGATAGTTGAGAATGTTACTCTTTTTTTTTTTTTTTCTCCTGTTGAATTATTCGCCATTGACCATTTCTTTTACTTCAGCAAGAAAATCCAATATACAAGAGCCCTATTAACAATTTCAAGAATCCAAACTATGGACGTAAAGCTGGTCTCTAAGTCTCAGTTTGTATCTTCTTTCATTTTCTTCCTTTTTTTTTTTCCTTTGCATGTCACTTCAAACTCACTGTGTGTCACAGTCAGTTAATCACAGTTTGAGTCTTGCCTGGTTTCTCTAGTGCTGCTTTGATTCTGGTGTTTTAAAGAATGCAGCTTGAAAATTTTTAACTTGTTTTGACAGCAAGATTGCTTGCTTACTAATACCACTGGTACTGGCTTAGACTATTAAACAAGTGATTTTTTTTTAAAATTGGAGGTGGGGGGGGAAGCAGAGCAGGAGGGGGGATAAGTGTGTGTATATATAATAGAACAGCTGTTAGGATTGAAAAAGCTCTTTGGATTGTGGAGAGACACAGTGTTCAGGGGAGGGTTTGTCTTCTGTTTCCTCAAATCAGCAGTCAGTTTGCTTAAAGTTGATATGTTTGCAAAGCTAGTTTAGATATTCCTCCGATATCCCAGCCTATAAATATCACTGTTTTTATTAGAATAACTGGGAACGTTCAGAGTAGCCTTACAGATATTATTTTTTTAACTGCTTTGGTTTATTAACCTAGTATAGAACTAGCTTGCATTTAAAGTGTGAAATGCATATACTCTACTGATTTGATAGTTAAATATGCATCTTGATTTTTTTCATCCCCATTCCTATTGGAACTGGCAATATCACGGTCCTTGTAGCCCAGCCAGCCTAGGGGTCTCCATAGAAAAAAACATTACTAAGAGAGGAGGAATGTTCTTGTCCCCTCCAGGTGCATTTTTCCCTGGTTTCTTAGTCTCTCCAAAACTCTGCCTGAACACCTCATTTCTGTTTGGAAATGCTGACTTTAGTAACAGTAGTGTCCAGAAGACCAAGTCAGTAAACCAGAAGCGATGGGTATCTTCTGTAGACTTTGAGGTTGCACTTTTTTGAATGTTTTAGGTGTTCTCCTCCTTCCCTGGGATCCTCAGCTGCTGGGGAAGGAGTGGAAAAGGGAGGATGAGATGGGGAATGGATGTCAGAAGAGCATTGAGAGATAAGTAGAGAGATCAGATTAGAGGGAGGGGAATGAAGAAGTCGGAAGGCAGCACGTCCCTTTAAATATCCAAGGACTTTTTTCAGGAGCCAGTGGAAAGGAAGGATCTGTATCTATAATGTTATTCTGTCTGCTGCCTCCCTTTTTCAGATTTGTGCTCAAAAGATTTTTGTAAAGGAAAAACGAGGGGAGAAAGCAGGAATTAAGAGTATTTAAGCTCTTATGTGTCCTCACTGTCACAACATTTTCAAATAATTTGTCTAGCATCCTGAGCCCTTCCTTGATGAAATATACTTTCCTTTTCTCTTTGCAATCATTTCACTTTCCAGTGTGTCCAAAATTGATTGTAAAAACGTTTGTTTTGCTTGCCACACCAACCACATTCACCTCCTTCCCATTTTTCTTCTCAGAGTCGGTTATTCTGGGGAGGAAATGGGATTTTTTTTCTTCCTTTCTAACATGTCACATCTGGTTAAGTCTCTGCTACCTTCCCTTCTGCTATTACTTGTGTACTTTCTGTTGCATGCAGGACAAGCATCTAACAAACCATATGGTGTGTAACTTCCATTCTGTCTTCTCGTCTCTACTCCATGACTCTTTCAGGACGTAATGTCCTCAGTGCTGCCATTTCTCCTCTTCTTGCAGAAAGCTTTCCTCTTCTGTAAATGGAGGGATTGACTTCTGCCTCTTTGTTTCATGCACGGCGAAGATTAAAAATATGAGAGAGTGTGTTTTTTTTAAACGTGACCGTACCATTTTTGGTATTCATACAAATATCAGAACTTTGGGAAGAGGGGGAGGTGGGTTTACCTTTATTGGCCACCTAAAAGGAGGAGATCAGTATTGGCAGAATAGATGACCCACAAGAAGTAAAATAAGAAAATCCTCCTTTCCCTTGTAACTAAGCTTTTCCTGAGTCTTTTGATTGTTGAAGTAACCTTTCATTTAGGTGAAGAAAGAGTTGTCTTGTATTGCCAAGGCAAGAAAGTCATCTGAAATCCCGTTACAAGAAAATTCCGCTGCAGTGGGTTCCCTCCAGGTGTATACCTATGCAATAAACCTGTGTGCCATTTGTGTGACCCTTGCCTCTTTTCAGCAGTGGTCACGCGCACACGTGGGCTTGGCTACTGCAGTGAGCGAACTGCAGCACCGCAAAGCTTGTCATGGACCGAGTGCCCAGCACAGACCAGTCCCGGTCCATGATGTTGTGAATGACTTGTCGCCACAGTGTCCATGCAGCTAGGTCGAACCGAGTTCAATTTGTCCTTGGCCTGCAGCATCGCTACTGTCTTAGTGTCCTTTCACTGCCTGCCTGGTTTTAATTTGTGCCATTAAGAAAGTATTTACTTAATAGCAGGCGAGCTGCTTTCATCTAGTCTTCCAGTCGTGGTAGATGACGCCCTCTGTCGTCTGTGTTGCCCTTAACCTTGGCCTTTGCTTCATCCTCTGATGCAACTGCCGCATTTATGGGTTGACAGATGATTTATGTTACTGTAAAATAATGATGGATATTGAGAGCTGAAAAGAGTAAGAACTGGCTCTTGAACAATAAGTTTAGATAATCTGGAGTGCAGTTTCTTGCAGTGATTTAGGACTTAAACACACTATAAAGGTAGCTTCAGTGACTGTTGAAACAGTAAGTCCATGGAGAAAAAAGGAATAAGAAGTTTAATCAAACATCCTATATAATAGGTTCATCTTTAGGCAACATTAGACTGAAGTGTCATCCTCTGAATAGCCCAGTCTAGTTGAAAATGAGTACTGTTGCAAGAACATAGCTCTCTGTTCTCTGCTGAAGGTACTTTTAAAAAATATCTCTATCTTGATTTTAATGTACTTCACTCAGTCTTGTATATGGCTATTGTTTGTTGGTTTTTATTTCGGTTTAAGTGTGCATGGTGTTTTCATTTATAGGGGCATGTGGCAAACGTGTTTTCCCTAACTGCATGCTTAAACCAGTGTATTCTATGCAGTGGCATAAAGAAAACAGGTTTATTTAATTACAGTGGTATTTGTCTAAGACAGCAGATTTGGAATACCACGTTTCAGTGGCCAGTTAAAAATCTGGAATGCTGCTAATCTCTGAAAGCTCATACCATGTGCCAGCTGTGAAAGGCCCTAAGCGAGGCGAGAGTCGTGTTGGACTAGTGGACATTTATTTACCTCTTCCATGTTAGTTTTAATGATAAGGTATCTGTAGAAGACCTCACCGAGCCAGGGCTGAGACACAGTGATGGAGCGTGGCTGGAAGGGGCAGGGCTGTCGCTGCCAGACAGGAGATAGCAGGGAAGAAGTTGCCAGTCCATTGGGTGCCTACGTTTACAGGGAGCCTCGAGAGCTGTTCAGCTGATCAAATGCAAGGTTGGGTTAAGCTGAATAGTTCTCTGTGTGTTGACTAAATCTCCATTATTTGTAATGGGAACTGAGACACTCCAGTGAAGTGGGGAGACACCTAGTTAAGTGCCTTATTTAGTGACCTAAATCCTACTGTGTGCTTCTGAGAGTTCTTGGAAACATAAAGTGCAAGTACAAGGGAAAACGGTACAGTGTTTCGGTTTCTTTGTAAATAGGGCTTGTGCTCAGTAAAGAGCATGTAAATTTCAAATTCTGTTTTCTCTTGAAAAAGCATTATAGCAAAAAAATTACAATCTTATTATGCAAATTGCATTTTAAACCTGATTCCAAATTCAGATTCATCGTATGAGTGGCACGCTGCAAATTTCCAAGTTTTAGTTCTAACATTTAGACAGATTCCTACACTATCTGATAAAAGTTACCTCTCTTTTACAAATGAGAAAATGTAAACGTACACCTCCCTGTTTGTGCTGGGGGGGACTGTTCTGTAAAATGTGGAAGGTTAAAAGCAGAGGATAACAAGTGTTACCTTGCCATGCCTTGCCATTGAAAAGCTGTGCAATGTCTCCTAGCCTGCATGTCATGCAGCCTCTTCAGCTTAAAGACTTACTCTGCATCATAAACTTTACTGATGTAGATTTATATTTTTAAGAATTCTCCATTAAAACTTGTTGAGGAAACAAACAATGTACATTGCCAGGAACTTTGAGGCATAATGAGATACTTCAGTTACAGTTTAAATCCCTCATCCCTGGATGATTTTCCAGTTTCATTTGCATCTTACTATTGCAAAGCTTTTTATTAAAAACATTGTGAGAGGGGGTAACTTTGCATTGATTAATTTGTCTGGCTGAGAATTAGCCACAATATTGTATGTCCATGATTAAAAAATAAAATAAAATAAAAAATCTTAACTCCCCATCCCTTTCCAAACCAGTAGCTGATATACTTTTAAGCGAGATAGAGTTGGCCTGGGAATTGGTTGAAGGGTCTTTTGCTGTTACTATGAGTTTGTGAAGTATAGCCAGCACTGGACACCCAGTTCCTCCTTCACCTCGAGCCAGATGGCATTGGCTCAGATCTTGAGAAGAGTGAGCAGAGAACCTTGACTTCCATTGTCCAGCAGTCCCAGTTCTGGCTGGACTGGAGAGAGACTAGGCTGGAGTGTCTCAGATCTAGGGGAAACTGGATGTGCCTCTTTGCTCTATGCGTGCACAGAAGCCGGCTTTAAGGAGAAACAAACACCCTTTTTCTCTGAAAGGAACCACGACAGAAAGGTGGTACACCAGCTACCAGTTACTTGCCCCATACCAGGCCTTGCAAATAGAAGGCAACAAACTTCCAGGAATTGTGATATGAAAATTTCACACCAAGTTGGTTCCTTGCTTGCCTTGTCATCTTTTGGCACATCCTGTGGTATTCCCAGTTGATTTTCCAGGTTTATGACCCTGAAAAAACAGATGCACCTGGTGTTTGTGTGTCCAGGGGGAGGATTTCCTTTAATTGACTGTAGGAAAAGTTGTTTTAACCTGAAATATTTAAAATGCTATGTAATTTAATAGAGTAGAATTTAATTAATATGGTTACACAGGCCATCTCAGGCTGGGGGGAACCTCAAAGGGAGAGAGGTTCCCTTCCTGCTGCTGAAGGCCAGGTGCGGTTCTGGGCAGAACGGCGCTCAGGCCGACATCTGCGCTGCATTTGCGTATGCACAGAAGAGCTTCCTGCTGGTAAAACAGTATTTATTTAGGCTGAAGTTCAGGTTGTGATCGGAGCACAGTACTGCAGATCCAGCTGTACTGGTAGAGTCCCAGCGGTAGCTCTTTCTCCTACTAAGATTTACCTATTAATTTTAAGTTCAAGCTGTTCATCTTAGGTGTGCAAGGATGCCATAAATGGAGTAAATTTTACTGAGATAAAAGGAAACCTGGGAACAAAGGAAGCTTAAAATAAGCTGAATTTAGAGGTTCTCAAAACTTAGCAAGAGAGATGTAAGAGGTTGTTCTGTAGGCATTTCTCATATCAGTAGAAATAATGTTTTTATTACAGCATTTGCACCAGTACTGAGGTTTCCTAGTTTTAACTGTACACTTTGCACATATGAGGATTGGGGGGGACCTGCAGGAATAAAATCAGAATGACAAGTACTGAATGTTCGATATAAATATTGAATGTGTATTATCAAAATATTACAAGCCTTTCCACTTTGTTTCTAGAATTAAATTCTAATACAAGATAAGCTATTTAAATGTTTATTATAGCAGAACATGGTCTGTGGGCAGTCATGGTTTCAAACGATGTTGTTTGCAATTCTGTTCTTCAAAAAAATATTACAGCCTGCAGACCTCCAAGTTGATGGCTCAGCCCTGAGGTCACCACACAAGGTTCAGCCGCTTTGAAGGAAATCTGTGGTGTAAACTGAACAGGATTGTGCCCTAACCCTTTGCTTTATTAGCTGAGCATGCCTTTGTTCAAGTAGCTAGAGGGAAGACTAGTTTGACTTGAGCTGTTTGTGTGTACAAACAAAACATTAATGGATAATTTCTTAAGCTAATTTCTTAGGCTAATTGTTACACTTCTCACAAAGACAGTGCTTTGTTCATGTCTTTAAATGTTAATATAAATATTTTTCTTTTTCTAGGGTGAAAATCCTATTTACAAGAGTGCAGTGACAACTGTGGTCAATCCTAAATACGAGGGAAAATGAACACTGCTTGTATAACTTCACAACACTGTATGCAGCGTAGCAATTTTTGTAGTCACAGTAAGATAGATTTAGGGCAAACTGCAGTGATTTTACTAATTCATTACATATAGGTTTGTTTTCCTGTGCAGGTTTTGAAAATGTACCATATGTAATTTTTTTTATTTTTATTTTTTTTGCAAATAAAAGTAATCAGTGCCAGGGGTCTGACAAAAAAACTTGAGACTGTGTAGCCTATTCAGCTAAGGTCACATGGTGCCTTTTTGACCTTTTTCCACTCCCGTGCTGTGAATCCAGGTCTTCTGCAGGATGCGATACTGCTATGGCATGACTGGGAGGGAAATGGTTAAAGCAATCAGCATGAGGGCTCTGCCTAGCCATTTAGTATTAAACTTTTTTAGCTTTACAGGGAAATCAGGGCTTGAGTTTGCAGATATAATTAAACTCATGTAGCATGGAGCGGGTGGTTAATTGGTCTTCTACTTGCTAGACATATGATTAAGTATATGGTAAGTTGAGTAAGTTGGAAGTGAGCCGTATAAAAGACTGAAAAGTGTGTGCATACTTATTTTTAATTTTTAGATTGCTTATTGCCAGGTTATGGTTAAAATGAAAGCATTTGAGAAGAATGTTAAGAAGGAAAAAATAGCTTTAAAATACGTGCCATTACTGAAAAAGTTGCTGACTGGTAACTTGCTTCGTCTTTCTTTGTAAATTCAAGCCCTGGGTGGCAGTATCATGAAGTACCTTACCAAGACATCCTCAAACACGTAAGGGCCTTACGTCATACTGTGTCTTTATTCTATAGTGTTTCCTTGGTTTAAAGCCTGGTGCTTTGTCACCCTTCTAATCTTTGTAACGTATTTGGTTGCGATTCTTTTTGTAATATTTTTGTATCAACACAAGCTTTTTTTTTTTTCCTTTTTTAGGGCAGTCTTAGCTGTAAATTTGCCTTTACCCTGTAGCTAAGATTGCATAGTTTGTCATGTGACATGAGTCACACATCATTCTTGACATGTGCCATGTATATTTGCCTTTGACCATTCAAACTGCATCATAGTCATATTCTTGTTTTAAGTGCCTTTTTATTTTAACAGATGTTCACTTTTTACAGTGCTATTACTGAAGTTATTTATTAAATAAAAGTACCTTAAAATACTTACATCTCGACTCTCTTTCTTGTAGAAGTTGATACTATTCAAAAAAACTGAGAACTGTGTTTGGGCAAGAGGTAATAGACATTGTAATAATACCAGATATGTCCTTTAGATCAAATCTGAGACAAGTTCAGCAGAAGTGATCTTGGGTAACAAATGTTAGCTGTGGTATAACATGCACAAAGGCCAGGGGGCAGCACAGTGCTCCGTGGTACATATGGTGGCCAGTGATGTAAAGCCCCAGGCTTTCATTTGCATGTGTGATAAACAAGTTCTGTAGTTTAATAACTGTTCCAGCAGGTGAAATATCTGGTTAATATTTTTTTCACAACCCATGACAAATGTGGAAAAACTACTGCATTTTGTAGGAAAAGAAAGTCTTCCAAATTTTTTAAGGGTATAATGTTCTAGATAGATTATCAAAACCACTTTGTAATTAAATACGTTCCTAAAGTATATTCATGGAATCTGTATGATTCTGTTTTTTTCTGGGAAGCTACTGGGGATGTGTTCTAAAAGTCCCTTTTAACCTCCATGTGAGGGCAGAAGGAGCCTGGCTTCCATGAAGTGGGACGGGGGCATTAATGGAGAGGTTGGGCTCTGTGTGTGCGTGTGTGTCTGTCTCCATCTCTCTCTGAAGGAAGCAATGGGAGACAAGAGGATCCAAGGGCCAGTTATGAGGTAGACTTGATTGTCTAGGGCCAGTTACTGGGAGGGACCTGTAATGGGGTGGGTGGGCAGGTGGGTGTTGGTGTGCAAGGGGGGGAGATTTGCAGCAACCGCTGGAGCAGGGCAGGCATGGGTGATGGCAGCGGGGGAGAGCGGAGATCCAAGGGGCAGCTGCTGGATAGACTGTGTAAGCCCAGCCACGGGAGGGATGGATGCTGTAGGTATGTCTGTATTTCCACTAACGAGCTTCCATTCTTGTGAGCTGGGAAGGGGAGGAGGCCATCGGTCCTGTTTGTATTTCTGTGAGTGCTGTTTTCTGTGATGCTCTGTGTGTGTGTGTATGCATGCTCTGTGTACCTGCTGTGTGTGTGTGCACGTGCTTACTGGGAATACATGCTTAGGCTCACTGCAGGTTGGACCTGGAGACACGGAGCTGCTGCAGCCTTGCTTCTCTTGAGCTACCAGATCTGGTAACAGGTACATTTTCTGCTGGTTAGTGCAAATCCTTCATAACAATGTCCACGGTACCGCTCTGGATTAGTTCTTATGTTGTGAATGCGCAGTCTTCTGTTGCCTTTCCAACTAAGGGAACCTGAGAATGCCATCTAGCCTGACCATGAGATAAGAAACCAGTGGGAGCTCCACCTGCATGTACCTGTGTTGTCGGTTTCTCTTGATACTGACTTTACAGAATTGTGACTTGACTGGGGCCACAATGCATAAGATTTTGTTTTGGACATTTGAGTACTTGCCTCCCTTCCTACTGCTTTGGTCACTTCCCTAACAATACTGAGGATTTGCAATAGCTCCATAAGAAAAGACGCAGAAATTTTTTCTAAATACATTCTGTATTACTTGTCCGTGAAAAATGTCTTCGTTGGCCACAAGGCAGGTTAAAAAGAAAGGATAATTTCTGACCTTTACGGCTGTTGTTTTTTCAGTATTCTAGAAAGATTAATCCCATATTTCTGTTTCAGACTACATCAGTCTCCTTCAGATCTGTCTTTTTACCTCTCAGTCTTTCCCCGGCTGCACAGAACACTGGAATCCTGAACTAAGTGGAATTCATTCATACAGGTAGCGGGATGCTGACCTTAAGGAATCCTGATCCCTAGACAGTGTTACCAGTCCTCCTAAATTAAGCAAATTTTTAATTACGTGTGCATTAACCTAATTCTGTCCACTCATCTATGTTACATGTTCAGCAGTTTCTTTAACAAGTCTGCCAACCTACTAAAGCATTTTGAAATCAGACGACTTTTCCATAGAGAGATGCTCCTGAAGGCTTTGAATTCAAGTGGCCTGTTACGGAGAGCTTTTTTTAAATCCTTGTTTAAACTGGATTTCTAGTAGCCACTTCCAGCCAGATGGAACCTGCTTAATATCTCCAAGTGAACAGTTGCTTAAATGAGAGAGAACAGCTGCCATCCCACAGTATCAGATTCAAGATACTATAAGTGTCACGGAATGTATGATTTGCTGTAAAGCAGGATTAGATGTTCTAGCTAAGAGAGATACTGTAGTTCAAATATGGTAAAATTTCAGTGCTGGAAAACAGAAGTAGTTGTGAATCCTTCCTGGCTTATAAATACTGGCCTCAGCTACTTACCCCGAATTCTGCAAGTTGCTGAAGCAGTGAACTCCTGCTAAAATACCTCAGACACGTAGACTCAAAAGGTTCTGATCCCACGCAAGCCAGATGTAAGATCCCAGCAGTATATCTGTTTTAAAAGAATTACAGTTAGTATAACCATGGTCTAGCTATCATTAATCCATCAATTCCCCCAATTCCCATCCAGTAACTAAAGTTAAGCTAGAATTGCTTTATGGCAGTTGTTAATAAAATGAAGTCTCTTATCCTGGATTGAAAAGGCAAAAATACAAGGCAGCTAAAGAAAATAATTCTCTGTAACCACGTAGTTTATTAAGTAACATCCATGAACTAACTTTGCCACAGTACATTGAGCCTCTTGCCTTAAACTACCTCTGCGCTGCTTGAAGACTAGTATAAAGCACAAACTGAAACAGCCTCTTAGCACAGTCTCGAGCACCTATATGTGAAGAAATCTAGGCCGATAAATATATACTTCCTTTGGGATTCTGCTTTTTTTTCTGGTTTTTTTCCTTTTCTGCACAATCGCATTGCTCTACAATATGACCGCTTTTTCTTTTCCATAAGAAATACAAACTCACTCGCAGAGCAGTACAGGATGTGAATAGGAAAATAACCCCAACCTACTACTTTTTAAAGCAAAACTCTTTTATTTACTAAAGCTTTGGTATTGATCAAGTAGAAGCAGTGAAAGGGTATGCTCTAGCTACAAAGTTCTACTACTTAGTTCTATACTATTTACTACTGTTCTACTACTTACTTATCGTAAGTGCCAAAGTAAGTAAGGTCTGACTTTTGCACTGAAATCAATCATCTCCTTTATAAACACCAGTCATTAGATTTCTCTGAATTAATTCCTTTTGAGATAAAAAATTAAAATGAAAATAATAACCAGTTTTTATTTTACGTTGGTAAAGGACCACATTACAAAGCTGACAAGCAGCTGGAATACATTTGACAGGACAGTTAATTCCATATTTATCTAATTTCATAATAAAAATATTTCTGTAAAGCTTTAGTGCCTTGTAGATCTCAGCTATGCCAACATTGTAACTGCTATTGAGCAACAGGGTAACTTCAACACTGCTCAAAAAAAATTAAGTGGGTTTGCATGTTATCCTCCATAAAACAATATTGAGTGACAGCAGTTATGTTTCCTTCCCTTAGTTTTCTATTAATATAGTCCTGCTAAATTATTCCATCCAAGACCAACATCAGGCTGATATTGTCCCGTATAGCGTTTTAGAACACTAGCACAACAGTAACTCCCTTACAGCTTTCTGGAAATTTTCTAGTGTTTCAGGAATTACTATAAATTATTATTAACTGTCCAGACAGCTCCTTGATCAGCTCATTTATTCAGTACCTTTATGAGACAGTCTTCAGCTCGCAAGGATGTAATCAGCTAATGCATGTGCAGACTGGAACACTACCTGTGCCCCTGTAGTACAAAATTTTCATTCTAACAAGTTTAATATTAATTTCCCTTATATGGTACATTTTCTGAAATAGCCCGTCAGTTCCATTAGAGTTTAATAAAACCTGAAAATCTGACAAAAATTAGTACAAAACACTCTACTGAACAAAGTTTTTCCTGCTCTCAGAAAATCTTTCAAAGCTTAAATAATTTCCAAAGATATTCTCTGAACTTAAAGTCTCACTTTCAACAATTTTATACTGGAACGGTTTCTTATAGCTACATTATATTCCTAAATTTTCATATTAAGTTTATATGTTAAAAATTCACTAGCCCCTTAAACAATGGCAGATAGCTATTAAATTAAGATTTGTACTTAGATGTAAAACATATTGTAGTTGACACCTTAAACCATAACACTGTTTTTCAGAGCCTTGTAAAAATGAGATCGCTGCAGCAGAATAGAGAAGGTGAATTCAGCCTGTAAGAACTCTGCAGCTCCAGTAGAAGCACAAGAGCAGAAGCCAGTAATGGCTGCGGCCATAAAGAACCCAAAGCAAATACACGAAAGAAAAAGTCTACATAAATTAGCCCTCCCTTCTGTGTTTTAGAACATAGGTCTTCAAGGAACTTGGCTGCAACATCAGTAAGTAAAACTTACTGAGAACTTTAAGGTAAATTTTATTAATGTTAACATTACATAAATACATATTTGGATCATTAGCTATATTTTTCAGTAGTATTAATTAAGTACAGAATTGGGCAGAAAAAGATTGAGCGATCTATCAAAAAAGAATTTACAGTCTTCTGATTTGTTTGCCTATCTTGGCAGGGCAGAAGACAAAGTTAATTATCACTTAGTGTATAGATCAGTTCAGAATATTTGTTCACATTTCTTCTATGACTAAGAAATATAAGCATCTAACGTATTCCAAATCAGCCACAAATGATAATAATACATATTTTCAGTGCAAAATTAGATATTTAAGCATCCATCCAAGGACTGTCTACCAACGCCATAACTTTTACTGATTGTATGTATAGATGAACGTACATGGAGGGTCTCACCTTTGGACCCACATACGCCTAGGTGATCTGCTACAGAGTTTCTCCACTTCCTGCAAGTCTTTCAATTTTGCTTCCAGACTTGCAGCTAGAATCCTTTTTAGCTCATATCCTCTCCTCTCTGTAGAAAATGACAGATATATTAGTCAATTTAAAGTTTTACAAGCTCTTGTAATAGAATATTTTAAGCTACAGTGTTTATTGTTGAGAGGTTGCCTTCACATTCTCGCAGTAATTACACACAGTAATTACTCAAAGGTGTTTTTTAAAAATATTTAAATTGAAGAATGAAACTGTTCTATAAATTGTTATGGAATATCACACAAGGTACAATGCAGGTGTGTAACACACTCTCCGTACAACTTAAAGAATAAAAGCAAGTAATTTCTGCCTGCTGAAAGTTATACCTTTGATAACATTTGCAATTATAGTGACAATCTAGTACTGCAGACATAGATCAGAAGTATATTTTTATGCATATTCAACTATTATGCTCCTATAAATTATCGGTCATTTAAAAATGTATTTTCTTTAAAACTTGTAGCATTCAGTCAACCTAAAATATCATACCCCAATGTCAGAACTACAGTCAATGACCATTTTCACCTATGTGAAAATACATATACCCTTCAACTTCTTACTTATTTTATGGCCACGCAGAACTGTTAGTGAATAAATAATATGGTACCAGATTTCAGCTGTGTCCGTACCATTCCTGCTGCCTGTTTGGCTCGCCGCCAGAGCCAGCATTTCCTGCAGGTCTTTCAGATTGGATTCCAAAATTGCAAGGAGCCTGCTCGGGTTTGGTAGCTCATTTAAGTCTGTTATCAGCAGTAGGTGCAAAATATCAGTCATTAGTTAGAAAACTACATTTATACATTGCTTTTAAAAATCGAATCCTATCAGATGGATCCTGAACTTAACATTTACTTTATATTGGAAATGACGTCCATGATATAGTAAATTATTAGCCTATATTTCGAATAGTGTTTAAAAGAAATTTCTAAGCCTTGAAAAGAAAGCATTGTGATTTGCTCATAATTAAGCAATACCAAAATTAAAAAGTGCATAAGAAATGAAAAACGATGGCACTTTTATTATCTTGTTAACCCTGCCCTCCTGAATGTGTTATATTTCAGATATAAGCCCCACAAAACAAAGATTATCTTTTTGTTTGTGTCACAACGTAACTGTGATTCTCATTCTAGCCTCTGGATCATAATATCTTATTTTCCGATCTTACACGTTATAACAGCAAGAAGGAATTATGGTCAGACATAGGACTGGGGATGAGTTCCTGACCCTAATTAAACCAATCACAAAATTCTCATCAGCTGCAGTGGAGTCCACCGTAAGTCATTAAATAGTATGAATCACCTGGGCCCTGAGTGCTACCTGTTCCCCCCTCCTAAGGGTTCAGCTACCTGTGCTCAAGGACAACTCTGGTATGATGCAGCTTGGGAACCTGGGGAGGAGAATGCTGTGAAAAGAGCTGTGTGACAATAAGTTGTGAGAGTCTCTTCTCCTTGGCTTGGGAGCTGTGGGAGCTTTCAGGGCCTTGCCCGAGCTATGTTGTAGGCATGCTTTTGCCTGGCCGTGAACTTCACTGATCTTGACCTGCTGACTTGATTTCCTAGCTTGACTTTGGACTTGCCTTGTCATTATAGACTGACAATCACTGGACTGTTGGCTGAACCTGGTTGCTGTCACCAGCCTTGATTCTGACCCTGCCATGCTGACTTGACTTCAGATTATGTCTCATCATTTTGGACTTGTGATCTGGACTGTTAGGTGATCCTAATTAAGATAACCAACTCCGCTTGCCTTGCCCAGCTACTGTGAGATTGTGCTCTTGTCAGTGACGATACTGCCCCAATCATCTTGCTGTCATCATCATCTCCCAGATGGCCTTCCCTTGTGGAGCAGCCTATTGTTGCTGCTCCCTGGCATACATAATCTCACTCTCCTTCATCTCCCATCTTTTCTTTCTCTTTTGCCTTCTTCCTATTTTTCATGCCATTGATCATTCTTGTCTTCCTGGCATTTTACACCCACTGGGATTGAAGATCATTTTTTTTGCTCCAGTTCTTTTTAAGACTGTTCCTTTAGTTCATCTTTTGATGAGCTTTTTTACCCTTTCCCTGCTCTCTCATTATTCCCCAAGGCAGCGTCTATAGCCTTCTGCTCATCTTACATTATGTTCTCTCTCCAAGCAATTCCATCAGCTGACACATCTTCAGTTATCATCTCGGTGCTGATGACTAACAAATCGAGCTCAGCATCATTAATTGTTCTTCTAGTAATATTCTCCATCTGCCCTTCTCTCAAATTATGTCATTTCAAGGTTTTATCAGCTTTAACTAAACTTGTGAAAAAGAGCTAATATCTTTCTTTCCAAAAACTTGCCATATCTTTACTTTACAAAAACTAACTTTCTGAGTACGCGGGTGCATAATCTCGGGATGCTTGCAAAGATTTCCCTCACATTGCTGTTAATAAAAAAAAACCCACAAAACCAAAAACAACCCACATACCATTTTGGGATCCTGCTCTACTCAACATCCTCTTTCCCTATTTGTCCAAACAGAACTGGCCTACTTTCAGTCCTTATAAAATGTTATAAAAACCCTTATAAAAAACATTTCAATTTGTTCATGTAATATCCTTGCCTCAGCACTGTCCCATCTGAATTCTTCCACCAGCTCCCAGTTCTCTTTGACATCAAATTTACTTTTTTCAGTATTGCTTTTAAGTGTCCAGGTAACATATAAATCTACATCTTTAAAAAAATAATAAAATAACCCCTGTATTAGGTAAAATATACCTAGTTACCAAGTTGAAGAAATATCTGAGATAGTTTTAAATTAGCCAGGTATTGACAGAAGTCAATTAGCGCTAGTGAAATACCATGAGCAACAGTGGTACTGAGCTTCTTGGCAGGATGTATTAGCTCATGCACAACTTCTTGCATTTGTGGATAAATATTCTTCCTGTTATCTCACAACAAATTCTCTCATTAAGCTTTATGCTTATTTACATTTGGTACATTCTGCCAGCATTCCCAGTCTTGTTTAATTTATTTGATGGTCTGTCATCTATATATCAATGTGAAGTCTTTTAGCCTATTTGTGTTTAAGTTACTCTTAAAATAATTCTGCTTTTCATGGTGTCTCCAGTAACTTTCACTAATGTCCGTTTCTTCATCTTGAGACTGGGAGTTGCTAGAGCAGTAACACTTCTTCAATAAGTGTTAGAATATGAGGTGTTACAGTGAATTAAACAAAGACCTAAATAATAGAATACAGATCTCTATTCTGCATTTACCAGTATTTCTGTCTATTTCGCTGTCTTCAAAAGCTTGTCTTTCAGATCTTCTATACCTGATGACAGCTTAGCAAGCACACTGTGCAAAAGCTCAACTGTTTTCTTCCCTACATAAAGATAAAAGATATGCAGAAAGATGTTCAATAGACAAAACATCTGAACAGCGTCTAATGTTTTTCCTCTAGAAACTGGCACACGGTATTTTCTAAAAAGAGTGAAGTAAACTTTCTATAACTCTAAGAATCAGACTTTATTGCATTTCTTGCTACAGGCATACGCATTCCTGGCAGCTTCATTCAGCAGTAAAGACAATGTATGTACCAGTTCAGATACAGGCATTTTGGCCCATCTGGGAAAGTACATGTGTAGCACAGATGTAGGTAATTTCGTCCCTACATGAAGATTTTAGATTTTGCTGTAGAATATCTTTACCTTTATTCTTTATTATATCATCTTTATTAGCTATTTTATACAGATAGATGAGCAACTGGCACAAAGTTAAGATTTTATGGAGTTGGTCATGTTTCAATAACAGTTGGAAAAAAAAAAAGGAAAAAAAAAAAGGCATTTCACTCAGGGCAAACTGTCAACATCTTCAGGAAATGTTTAATGTTCTCTTACCAGGTCCCTAGACGATTGTTTAAAAGAAACTCTTCAATATTTGGAAAATTATAGAATATATATTATCTTTCCACTTACCAGTTTCCAGGCCATCTTCTGCTGGTGGAAGTGTTAATGCTTGTTGCATTTCATTTTACTCACTCAATTTATTAATTGAAGTCTTTCACCATTTAACAGAAGTTCTATCTCATTGGGAATGTGACAAAAGTAAGAAGTTACTTTAGGAAAACACATAGGTCTTACCTAGGACACAGAAACAGAGTAACATATTTTACTTTAAAACTATGTTCTATATTTAATACTACAATCCTTTTGGACCATGTTATATATGGTCTGGAGAATAAGTCTTATGAGGAGCAGCTGAGGGAGCTGGGATTGTTTGAGAAAAGGAGGCTGCAGGAAGATCTTATCCCTCTCTACAACTACCTGAAAGGAGGGTGTAGAGAGGTGGGGATTGGTCTCTTCTCCCAGGTAACAGGCGATAGGACAAGAGGAAATGGCCTCAAGTTGCACCAGGGGAGGTTTAGACTGGATATTAGGAAAAATTTCTTCACTGAAAGGGTTATCAAGTGTTGGAACAGGCTGCCCAGGGAAGAGGTGGAGTCACCATCCCTGAAGGTATTGACTGGTAGACATGTTGCTTAGAGATATGGTTTAGTGATGGGTTTTCTCAGAGTTAGGTTGATGGTTGGACTAGATGATCTGAAAGGTCCCTTCCAACCTAGGCAATTCTATGATGCTATATATAATGTGGTTTTTATATAATCAACACAGTCAGAAAGACGTCCATTGGTATTACAAATTCCCAGTGTATTAGAGAGAAATGTTTCTCATCACTGCTAAAAGCATACAGCATAAAAGCACTGGGAAGCATATTGCAGGGTCTCTGGCAATCTTTGGCATGATGGCACTAGTTACAATCAGACGCTCTTTTCTTCTTTCAAAAGAAAAGATAAGATTTATCTTTAACATCTACAACTTCTTTTTAGAGTACATGGAAGATTTTCTTCTTCAGGTAAGATGGCTTCCAAAGTTACATTTTATAGTGAAAAATAATAGCATTATGTCATATTCTTTCCTATTATTACAATGGTAGTCAACTGATAAGTGTTCTTATTTTAACAGATCCAAGTCCTGAATAAACTAATTCAAACTAAAAATTAATGAGTTACCTTTAAGAACTCAGGAGGAACTAGTTAATTTACTAAAACTATTTTCTAAACAGATAAATGGAATAATATTTTCCCTTCTTTTCACATTTTGATTTACTCATCAAATTCACAAAAATGTTGTACAGAAATGGAGTTCCATCTTCACTTTTTTCCATCGACTTTTTCAAGAATGAAGAGTCTGATATCAAACCAATGAAATGCTGGCAGTTGATAATTTAAAAGAAATTCTTCAATATTTGGAAAATTACAGAATATATAATATCTGTGTGTGGGGTCTTAGAAGGTATGTATTTTGAACTGCTGAACGATGGGAACAGTGCTGGACAAAGAAGAGAACTGTCACAGAGTAGTGCTGGAGGGACTGTACCTTCCAATGTACAAAGCAAAACAGCAATGCTAGAGGTTTGCTGTAGATTACCGCTGCTGCCATAAAACCCTTTAGAATCACATTCATCATTTCCATATGGCTGGCAACCATTAAGGTATTTTACTGCAAAATATGTTATTGATTATATTTATATTTTAACACTTTTACAGGATAAACTTATATATTCCAATTTCCATGAGATTCTTGTAGACTGCTCTCAAATGAAAATACTTGCAATGTAAGCGTAATATAACACTCAAATACATTCCACTACAGTCTCTGTGCTACTTCTGTCATGTAGAAGAACTGATAAAATCCAAGATAGAAGGGATTTTGCTTGAAGAGATTTTCTACTGCAATCATTTTCTCCAAGTTTAAAGAGCTGCAGTTCAGGTTAAAAACAAGGCAGTTTTCTCACTGAATGAAGCTATGCTAAGCATATGAAGCTAACATATAAAGAGCACTGGCACTGCAATACTGTAGTAATAAAAATTATTAAATTCACCTGTCCAGTGTACAAGAGAATTCAATAAACTCTGTCCTCATTTGCCTCTTTTTCTTCTCAAATATTTTATTACTATACTAAGTTCACAAAACAGACCTGAGGATTGCAACAGAGAAAATGCCGTGTAAATTCGCAGGCACTATGGTGACCAATATCTTGCAAAATACTTAAGAATTTTAAGTTATTTCTTCTAAACATCATCTATTGTTATTTAGACTGAGGTTCGATGGCACATTTTGGTTGGCATCAAACTGATTTTAAAAGTTTCTACCATACCACATTCCCAGCTTGTATTCCCTCCAGCGCACTACAGTTCCACTGTAGTACTACTGCAATGATTTGTAAGGCTGCAGTCTGAAATGACCTATATTTAAAAAAAAGTGTGCTTGTTCTGCTTTTTACTACTACACTGAGCTCTGACTAGTCTCCAAGGCACACTGAAAAATCCTAGCATCTAGCTCCTTCAGACTAAAAAACACCAGAAAAATATGTCCTTCTTGCAAAAGCTGGACTGAACTAAGTAATTTGATCTGGTTTTCCTGTATTGAATTTCTATCCCTTTACTGTAAAACAAAGGGAGCTATCATGGTTGATTCTTGATACTGTATTAGCCAAAAAAAAAAAAAAGGGATTCTTGGAAATGTAAAACTCTTCTTTGGAAAATGACAAGAAGTATCCCATCCCATCCTCCTTCAAAAGCACCATTTTTTTCAAGAATATGAAGGAAACCTGCCTGAAAGCTGGATGGATTTAGAGGCTACATGACTGAAATACAAGGCTTTCTATTCAGACAGAGAGGAAATAAATAAAACAGCTACTGAATGCTGACATACCTCAGAACAATCATTAGAGATGCTGTAAATAATACAGACATGATGTACTTTCATGACAGAAGCTAAAGTACTACCTACGAGATCCTGGAAAAATCATTACTTCTTTGTATCATAGATTTCATCTGCAGCAAGTAGACAATAATGTTTATCCATCTTTATGAATAATGTTAATAACTTGAGATGAAAATTATTGTATTAATCAGTCTTGTAAAAGCAATGAGCTGGAGTGCAGCAGTTTTTTCTTGTCTTTCTGAGTTTAGTTGGGGTGAATCTTCTTGTATATTTAAAAAGTTGGGTAATAATTGTTCTTGGTGTTTTAAGAAGTGTGACAAAGTTAAGAAAAAAAAATCAGGTTTACTTTCAGTATAAATGGTTTTAGCATTACTGAAAAGTTTGGAAAGAAATAATATTTTTAAACTAGAGCATTACCCAAAATGAAGCTACACTGCTAATCCAAGATTCAATATGACCATGGCCATAGTCATTTAAAGCATTTTGGTCTTGATCATTCACAGTGAGGAACAAACTAGGACCCTAGGCCTACTGAGACAAATCCATTTAAACCTAGAATCCTTCAGAGCACACAGGCTGTGTTCATACTTCCTAGGAAAGCAAATACACCCTTTCCCCGCCTCCCTCTCCCCCCCTCCCTGTAAATTAGAACAACGCATGAATGTGCCAGTATTCTTAACACAAGGGGATTGTGCATGACGTCCTCAGTGCCTGTTGCTCATTTGTGATACATCCTAGTTCATCACCCTCTGTGGACCAGACTAATCCTCCAGAAAGGGCTGTCTAAGCCACTAGAACGTGGACAGTTAGGGACAGCCTGGAAGAAGAGTGTCCCTGGAAGAACCAGTGCTACTAAAACTACAGCAATAGGAAGAGATACATACTTATCAGCGGCTTGTTCCAGCACCTTGAGTTTCTGGCATAAGGCTGAGTCATGACTGCTATGGCAAGCTTCCTTCTGTTCAGAGAAGGTTTTGAGTCCCAGAAGAACAGTACCTCCTTGCCAACATTACAGCATGCAATATCTCAAATGACTCAGCAGCAAGCATAATTTGGATAGGAGAACACTTGCACACAGAAAAGGAAAATCCCATGGAGGTTCCACTCTCCTTGACTTCCACCAGCAGGCAACTTACTGGGGCAAGACCATTACGGGTTAGCTGGTGATTTCCCAGACCATTAGAATGTCCAAATCTTCATTCATTAGCAACACTCGTTAGGTGGCTTGGGCCACTTCTCAGTGACACTTGGCTCAAGTGCAGAGAGACAGTCAGATCCATACCTCCCTGAAGTCTGATTCACACCTACTGAGAAGCTTGCTCACAGTTCATTTAGATCTTGAGTTTCCTCAGGGTCAAGACTGAGATGGAATTTAATTAACTGACAGGCAAGTAGGAAGATCACCAAGCATAAACAGAGGTAAACAGGATGCAAGTGTGGAACACTTCAGTCTGCCTCACCTTGTACGGGAGAATGGGAACCAACACTTTCAGAATAGGCTCTCTACACGCAGTCCAGTACTGCTGTTATTACAAGCACCCCAGGCTTCTGTGCGAGCAATGTCTCCTGTGCTCCTCCTCCAGTTCAGGACTAGTTCTGCCCAGCAAACAGGTCTCTGAGGATAATGCTTAATATTGATAGGGCAATTTATAATGATCATTCTTGAAAAAAAAGATTTTAACTGAAAATGGAGTTGGATTTTCCATCAATTCATCCTGCCTTTAAAAAATAAAAGATAAACATAAATGTAAACAAAAGGGAACACACAAAACCTCTGATTTTCTGTTTGGTCTTGCTGCTGTTTTCCTTTGCTGGGTTTTACCAGATAAAACAATGATGTTGGCTCCTCATCAGTATGTTTAGAAGAATGCTGCATGTTTTCATGTTCAGATGGATAAGAATTAATTCCTTAGGTTTATCCATTTCTTTTTTATAACTTTTTTTTTTTTTTACAAAAAAGGGCACAGGGCCTTGACAAATGGCCTGTGATAAGTAAAAACTAGGTGCAGAAGGTGTGTTTCAGATGTGACAGAATTACCAGCAAAAGGACAATGTCAAGATATGAAACTGCCGGAAATGTGTGCTGCGGTTAGTCCTTACTTCCTGAGAGAAGTTAGAAGACTTTTTCACAGAACAGAATCATCATGATCACTTACAAGCTGATGATATGTAATGGTTACTTCTGTTGCCCATTAGCTTGAGTTGGCAAGGTGGCAGACAGCTAAACAATTTAGCTAGTGACCACTACCATTTTCAGCTCTCATAGCTGTAGGACAAGCTCTACAGGAGTAACTCTACAAGTGCCACTGGCCTGCAAGTAGCAGATAATACTGTCATTGCAGATGTCATTAACATGGGCTTCCCCAGACACATCAGATCTGTCAGCAGAACACAGCTCGCAGTTCTATGTCAATAATGAATACTGACAATGGGAAAAATAAATTAATGTAGACAGTTTACTACCATTATCACAGTTACACCTTGCCAAAGTGCAAGTTGTATCACACTTCTGCTTACCATGACATAGGTTTTTGCCACAACTTTTGCCCGGTCAAAGCCATGTAGGTTAAGTCAGTACATCTCCAGGGCTAGGTGTAGTGAGATGAAGGGATTGACAGTGACACCCACTACAAACACAATTCTTTCAAAACAACCGGTTTCACCAACTGAAATAAAGTTTCAATCATCTTCAACAAACCAAAGCAAGAATTTCTGTGGGTAGCCATTCTGCTGTAACTGTGACCATAATAAACTGGTCCTTGTTAAAATGGACATGAATTTTGCTGTCAGGGTCACCTTTTAAGCAATGTGGTGTGAAAGTCATATTACCTGGTCATTTTATTTATTGTGGCTGGCACCAGATGAACAAAGTTATGACATATTTCACAGGAGTAACTAGATAAGACATCTGCATTTAAGGAAAGTTACCAATCTACTGTGCCTGAGATTTGTGGTCTTAAATATTTATAAATGCAAAAAGCCTAAATATTCGTCATACCAACACCAGCCTCAACTATTAATAATCAAAATTTTTCTAGGTTCTCATCCAATTTAATTACCACTACAGTAGACAGTAATCTACTGTTTCTAATTTGCAGTTTACAGCCCTATGACTTATTCAGAATCCAGGTCACTTGCACTTATGCTTGTAATTTTATAAAACAAATAATTATATTAATAAAAATAGAATAGACTTGTGAGCAAAGTACAGTATCAGAACTGTCATTTAAAGTTATATTAAAGTTCTAAGTAATATGCATTTTAAGATCTCTTGTTTATCAAAAGATTACTATACACACACTTGAGTCTTCCTGTGCCTCTTGTTTCACTTCAACTTAAAATATTTTCCACTGTGTTTATAATCTGTAAGAAAATGAACATTATTAGTAACTATATAAAGAGAAAAATCTCCTTGTATTGTGCGTAAACTGCACAGTTTTGTTGGAGGCAGAGGGGGCACAGGTTGGCTGCAGAGGTGGTCTCCATGGAAGAGGATCGGAAGATGCTCTGTGCTGGACACCGTTGGTTCTAGCCGGCTCCACAACAGACCCACTGCAGGCCAAAGCTGAGCCAAATCAAAGGAGTTTGTCGTGCCTCTGAAAACAAGATGACAGAAGCTTGATGTGACCCTACAAGTTAAAGAACAGAATCATTACAGAAAATATATATAATTACTAATTAAGATTTAACTGATTAATAGTTATTTCTAAAAAATATTCTTCTGCTTAAAGGCAAATACTTAATTTACAGTAAAAACTAATTTGCACATGACATTCAACATATCTGATTGTCGATCTGGCAATAAGCATATAATTACGCTCTACTATATCATTTGCTGTCGTAGTAAAAAGCCACAGGAACAAGAACCTTAAGCTCTTAGTGAAGAATTCTAAAAGCGATACATTGAACAACACACTATAATTGCTTTCAGAGCAATTATGATAAATTGTTCTGACAAAACACTGATCAAAACTGATTATTAATCAAAGACTTGTGTAATCTGTGTCATGGTATTTTAATTGGGTCAACAAACAGACTCCTGAAATTCTTCTGAACTTCATGGAATTTTCCCAAGTATAAAATGATTGTTGTTTAATCATTTTTTTTTGTTGTTTTTCCAATATAATTTAAAGATACATATTTTCTTTAATTGGTAGTATTACTGTATGATTGTCCAGTGTTCTGCTATTAACAGAAAAGCCTTTTTTAGCTACTTGCATTTGCACAATCAAAACAAAATGAGCCTTTTAGCTAAAACTAAAAAATATAAATGGGAAAGCAATTTTTGTTGACCTGGCAATAAAAGGATAAGATGTTTTTCAATGAAGTAAGAAAAACCACGGCAAAAATTTGACTGTGAATTGTAAAGGTGGCATTTTTCATTATTGGCAAGTGAAGTATTATCCTGAAAGTAGTCAATATCCATTGTCAGCTGCCTTTGATCCAAGACAATGACAACAGATTTAGTTTAAATTACTGGTGTGCCAACTATGCTCTTGTAGGTTCAAGGCATGAAATAATGAGGCCTCTATATCCTGGAACAACTTTAGACAGTTCTCTGCTACCACTGGAGGCATTAAAAAATGCACGGTCAGGATCCAGACGAGTTAATCAACCTAGCTGGAGAAGGTTTGTTTTTCTTCACTGAAAATGCAAGGGCTAGGGCAGTTACGTGTTGAATCTCTGTTGAAGGCAGAAAGCCAGATAGCAAGCAAAAGACAAAGCTCACTAGTGTAAGTGAACAAAGAAGTGTGTTTCTGTTATGTTTAGAGAGACAGGAGTACATATTTCTGTAAACAAACAAGATTACAATGAAATTATAACTTAGTAGTATTGACTTATAAAAAGACAGAAAGATCTGAGGAAAGCTAAGGATACAATAAGGACAATAATTTTCTTAGTATTTTCAATGTATAAGCAGTTCCTGGAAGAGTACGGAAAGCCAAAAGCGCTCTGGTAAAGCAGACACACACAGTAACATTTTCATTCTGTCCTGTCAAGAATTGCCCAAAGCAGATGTTTAAAACAAACAAGCAAATAAACAAACAAACAAAACCTCACATCCACACAGCAGTAGAAAAGGAAGGAGAACCAGGGAAGGAAAGATGTGACTACAATCAATTGTAGTAATCCTCCAGTAACAGCAGCTGTTCCATGCCATTGCCAAGGTGCACAATGGGTGTATGAGGGTTAGTGCTGCAACTGGCTGAAATGCTTAATGCAGCACAGAAGTCGCATAGGAAAATGAAAAAAAACTATTTCTAATCCACGCCATTAGGGTAAACTGTAGGTTTTGTCAGTTTGATCACAGACAAATCTCCTCATTTTTATTTTTATTTCATTCAAACCTGTCAAAGCACGTATATATTCTCAGATGTGCCTGAGGGCTGTGGAAAATGAAGAAACTTTCATCCCCGCACACACTATTAAGGCTGAGAGAGCTAATTACATAAATTCTCTTATTCCCCCAAAGTGTCAATGTGATATTGCCTATTTCTGGTAACAAACATGAGTAACAACAGCATGAGTCTGGAATAGTAGACCTAGTTAATACCAGTACACCAGTACAATATAAAAGTAGTGCTTAGACACTGGAAATTATTTTTAGGGAAGTGCATGTACTGCCCAGAAATGAGAAAATCCAAATTCATCCAATCTCATTTTTGTTAGCAACTCTCAGCATGTTCTTCTTTTGCGTTAGGTCTCCCTAAAAACACAGAACAAGCTGATATCTCCCTTTCCCTTCTAGGTCACTTCCAGTATGAAGAAGACAGGCAAAATAACTTACTGCATTTCCCAAAGCTTTTCCTGGCTGGCTAAGATGGAGGGTAACATTACTGCCACTGCATAGTTTCTCACTAGAATAAAACAACCAGTGAAAAGCCATAGGCTTCTTACCTACAATTTACCCAACAAATAGCCAATGCAGTAAATATCTATAAAAACAGGGCAGGCATTTAGTTGAGAATAGGAACTGAAGAGGTTAGAATCAACCTGAATAGAAGATTTCAAATCAACTGAGCAGGCCAAATGAGATCGTAACTGCTACACTGCACGTAATCACTGCTATGCTAGGTCTTCAATAATGGCTAGCAGCAAACAACTGAGGAGGAGTAGAAAACTGGTATGTATAGAATTTATTCTGACTCATATCTCCACCTCCTAGCAAACCTAAACAAAAAATTATACCAAGACCACCGTGTTCAATGGCAGCTCATAAACCTGTCCTCCAACACGTGCAACCCCATCTAGCTACTGATACCCCACATAAACAACTAAACGAGGCTAAGTGGGGGTATCCACATGGCAAGTGCCTACATCTGAGGTAGTGACACTGCACTTCCTTTCCAGTCAGCAGAAGTTCAGTCAGTACAGTCAGTGCACAGAAGACTGCCTCCACTAGAAAAGATGCCTACATTTAGTCACATGAATTACCTTTCATGTCTCCCTAAAAATTAATGGAAAAAGATATGTTTGGTACATATCCTTACAGTTAGCTGGCACATTTTTAGTCTGAATTGTAAGGGAACTTTAAACAGAGATTAAATGGGGAAAATCTAATGAAAGGATATTTCATTATGTACATGATACAAACTGATGTCTCTTTTCATCTTTCCCACCACTGCCTGGTCAGATTTATGCTGCTGAAAAGTTAAACCCAGCTCTCTGATACAGTATTAAAGAAATAAAATCATTGTGAGCAGTGTGATAGCATGGTATTATTTTTAAACCACACAAAACCACAAAGAAAACAAGTAAGTAAGAAAACCTAGTGTTTATTTTAAGAGTTTGTATTGGTTTTGTAGTAACAATATATCTGCAATAATGATACAAAAGATAAAATAAAACCTTTTTATACATATTTTTAAAAGCACAGAATACAGAATATTATGTACTTTTATGTAGGTTCAAAATCATTTGTAGCATGTTGAAAAGCAAAATCTTCTACAGAACTACATTAAAAAGTAATACTACAACAACAGTAAAAAGTGTTTGGTAAATTTCAGGATATATACAAATCTTCTCCATAGCCAAGTCAAACATTAGAAGCCAATACGCAGTTCCACAATGATGCAGGATGATCACATTTCCTAAAGTGGTAAAACAGAAAGAGCTCTCAGGCTTCGCTAATTCAGTTGGACAACACTGGCTTCAGCTGCCTCTGAGCACCATAAAAAACACTGCATAAAAACACCTTTGGGTTTCCATCTCTTGTGTTCAGTAAGCAAAGCAGAGAGCATTTGTGTTTTCTATCCCTATTATTTTTCTTCTTAAGTAGATCAGATTATTTTTACTTTCTACTTAAATTTTATTCATACTTTATTTTCTAATTTTATATATATATTGACTTTTAAACTAAAAATCACAATTTATCTTAAAGAAACCAGAGGAACATGATAGGAAAGAAGGGGTTGATCATAATCCTTTTATATTGTATCAGCATGAATCAAGGTCTTTAGTGTGAATTATAATTGCCACTATTGCGTTCACCATTTTTGTACCTGCAGAAAACCTCCCTATAGCTGCAAGTATTCACGAATTTTAAAATATGGTTCTATTTATGGAAAGTTAGAAATGCCTTGACATTATGACACAACAAATACCTACCAAAAAAAACCCTAACAAATATTCTAAGACTTTCCTGTTTCTCAACAGATGGAAATTCTTTCATACCTTAAAAAAATAAAACCAAAATATCCAAGTAATAAGTACATTTGAGTTTTAAGTAAATAAAGATAATGGTCAACTTAAGTAAATAAATATCTAACCATTTGCAGCCTGCCTAAACTCCCATATCTAATTTAAATGTATTTTTGTGACAACTACACCTCTATAAAAGTTATCCCACTTCGCTTCTGTGCTGGTTTTGACTGGGATAGTTAATTTTCTCCATAGTAGTTTGTATGGTGCTATGTTTGGGATTTGTGCTGAAAGCAGTGCTGATTACATAGGGATGTGTTCATTATTGCTGAGCAGTGCTTACACAGTGCCAGGCCTGTTCTGCTCCTCACCCTGCCCACCAGCGAGGAGGCTGGGGGTGCACAAGAAGTTGGGAGGGGACACAGCTGTGACAGCTGACCCCAACGGACCACAGGGATATTCCACACCAAATGATGTCATACTCAGCAATAAAAGCTGGGGGGAGAAGGAGGAAGGGGGTAGACCTTTGGAGTGATGACGTTTGTCTTCCCAGGTAACCATTATGTGTGATGGAGCCCTGCTTTCCTGGAGATGGCCCTAAATCCCTGCCTGCCAATGGGAAGCAGTGAATGAACGCCTTAATTTGCTTTGCTTGCGCACACAGCTTTTGCTTTACCTGTTAAACTGCCTTTATCTCGACCCACAAGTTTTCTTACCTTTACCTTTCTGATTCTCCCCCCATCCCACCCGGGGCACTGAGAGAGCAGCTGCATGGTGCTTAGTTGCTGGCTGGGGTTAAACCATGACAATTTCAACTGCTTTAATAGGTATTAGTAATAAAACCAGAAATCAGTAAAAACAGTATGGATGCCCCCCTCACTTGAGAAAGCCTCTTTTGCTATTTTTGGACTGGGCAAGGTAAAAAGCAGCTATTTTCTGGTCTTTCACAAGCAGGTTCAGACCTGAGATGCAACTAGAGAAGTATATTCCCTGGGGGATTAACAACATGCCTCCTACCTGTGCTGGCTTACCCATTTTAAGGAACAGGTGTGGACTCTGAAAGATTCCTGCTCCCTCTCACAACAGCACTGGCATAAGGGAAGTTTCCAGAGCATTTCAGCGGCTTCACAGGCGGTATCTGATCCAGGCCCAAAAAGCCAAGAAGTACAGATCTGCGTAATGCTTTTGGTTTGGGACACCTGACAGCAGACAGCCGCCAGCCTCTCGGCCTCTCAGTTCTACTCAGAGAACCCCACATCTGCTTCTGTAATGGTGGGTCTGGGCAGGGGCGGCGGCGCGCGGCCCTCCCTCACAGCCGGCCGTTGAAACCGGCGCGTGCCGCCGCGGCCTGGAGGCGGGCGGTGCTTCAGCGCGGGCCCCGCCGCCGTGTGTGGCGGTTAGGGAGAACGCGGCGCTAAAAAACTGCAGTGCCAATTAGGGCGACGAGCTAACCTGGAAAAAGGGGATTGCCTTTCCGGAGGATGTGCTTGTTTGTACAACAAGACAGCTTTTAAGAAAGGTAAAACATTCACAGAACGGTTGGGGTTGGAAGGGACCTCTGGAGATCACCCAGTCCAACCCCCGTGCCAGAGCAGGTTGGACAGGAACGCATCCAGGTGGGTTTTGAATATCTCCCGAGAAGGAGACTCCACCACCTCTCTGGGCAGCCTGTTCCAGTGCTCTGCCACCCTCAAAGTAAAGAAGTTTTTCCTTATGTTCAGATGGAATTTCCTGTGTTCCAGTTTGTGCCTGTTGCCCCTTGTCCTGTTGCTGGGCACCACTGAAAAGAGTCCGGCCCCATCTTCTTGACACCTGTCCATTAGATATTTAATAAGGATTGAAGAGATCGCCACTCTGTCTTCTTTTCTCCAGGCTAAACAGACCCAGGTCTCTCAGCGTTTCCTCGTAAGAGAGGTGCTCCATTACCTTGATCATCTTTGGAGCCCTACACTGGTCTCTCTCCAGTAGTTCCCTGTCCTTGAACTGGGGGGCCCAAAACTGGACACCAGTTGTGGTGTCCAGATGTGGCCTCACCAGGGCAGAGCAGAGGGTGAGGATGACCTCCCTCGACCTGCTGGCCACGGTCTTTTTAATGCACACCAGGAGACCATTGGCCTTCTTGGCCACAAGGGCACATATTGATATTGTGTGTTGAGCTGCGTGTTTATGTGTAGTGTCACAAATCACAGGACACCCAGGCATTGCAGTGCAGTCCTCGTTAGCACCGTGTGTGCATGTGTACAGTCACCTGGCAACACAGCCATGAGTGCTTCAGGCAACCCCGGCTGGGGCCAAGCAGTTAAGAAATTAATAACATAGGATGTCAAAAAGTTAATAAGTAATTTAAAGTTCTTATTGTTACTGGAGCTTCAGGCTTTAATTAAAATAATCCATGATCAAAGTGCAACTGTATGTTGTTTCCAGTGTCAATACTATCAGTTTTCGCACAGGCAACAGGTGGTGTGTTAATGTTGCATACAGCCAAGAACCAGAGGCAGTCCTCTAGGGCAGGGGAAAGGGGAATCTCCTTCTCACCCTGTGAGAAGAAGGGGTTTTTTCAATACATTGGACTTAACAAATACATAAAGCCCCAAAGAGAATTCTGTTTTAAAATGTGGAGGAGAGGGAGGGTGATAAGCGGAACTTTTTTTAAGAAAAAATTCTCCAATTCCAACCAACCTACTTATATAAAATATAAATTCAAGGAGAAGCTTAAGGCACAAAAATATAACACAATAACTTATTAACTGAAAATTTAAATAGCACTCCTTGACATGCACATATCATTTTCATTCAGATTGCCCAGCTCCTGTGACAGAGAAATTGTCCCAGAATAAACAAACAGAAACCCCATCCCTTTCATAATGTCCATAATAAAAGAGAGTAACATTTACACAATAAATTGGGTGAAACAAGAGCAAATAAGAGTAGGTAATGATTTTAAAATACAAAAATATGTAACCTCTGCAACTACATGTTTATTATATCCACTCTCACTTCATTTTACCATATCGTTTCTAAGACAAAAATCATGCAACTTGAAAAATAGATGAATGTGATGAGTCACTTTAAAAAAGGTAGTTGTGAACAGCTTGTAAAAACACATGAACTATGTGTTCATATTTCATAATTAATGCAATGAGGAGAATAATCCTGATCAGATTACTATACTATAAGTATTGAAATTGCATATAAACTGTATTTAAATATTTACTGTTGCATGGTCAAGTACTTGCAGGTTAGGAAATGCCAAACCAAGTTTGCACATGTAATTTTAATTGCTGTCTCTCTATGCTTTACATGTCTTAAGGTCTCATGGGAAAATTAATACACTATCATGTACCTGAAACATCTTCATTTTACAAGATGGGAATCCCTAAACTGGTAGTTATTGATAGTTTCATTCTTTTCAAATTATTGATATACATTACAAAACTTTCAAATCATACTTTGGAAACAGGTTATTATTTCCTTATGGCTTTTTCCCCTTTCTTTACAACACAGGTCACCACTGTGAGTACTTTACAAACATTATTAATTCATGCGTTTTCAAAGGCACTTTGTGTGATGGATGAGGTGATGGTGTAATTTACTTACGACTTCAGCATGCCTTTAAAATTGGGCCTTGTGTGTTGCTTTTTCCTTTGCTTTAATTTGAATATAACCTCTCAAACACTTTAAAAAAAAAAAAAGGGAGGGTGATACACATGTACTCTCTCTGCCCTGCCTCTGCATAAATTTCATTGTGTGGAAATACATTTGCCCAACACCAGAGTCTGAACAATATTGGGCCATTCAGATTGGCAGCATAGACAACTGCCCAGTAACTCGTTGCTGAAGAGAGGTCACATACCTTTTCGTTGTTTTCAAAGCTATTTGATGATGGCAGATGCACCCATTGACTCCAAGAATTATGGATTAATTCCAGGCTCTCGGAGGAGTTTGGCAATTCTACTTTTGTTTTCTCCTTCTAATCAGGTTCTCTTTGTCTTCTTTAACATGCAGCTGCCCAGCAGACCTGTATTCCAGTCAGACTGCATTCACAAGCTCTCCTCATGTTAGTGGTTGAACAAGGAAAACCTCAGATATTACCCACAGTCTTAGTTCTAGCACCACAGTAACTTTCAGTACCATAACAGAAATGTTAGATATTCTGCTGAGAAATTAATAGCAACTTAGAATCCATTTTTATATATATGTAATTGCATTTTCTTTTCCCTCAGACTAGAGTTCCTCTTTGTTAGCCAGCAGGGAGGCAGAGCTGTAGCAACAGCTGTAAGAACCCAATGACTGCACTACCTACGAGATGCAGCTGAGTTAAGAGTTTAATTAATATGTAGGAGCTATGTGGCAATGGAGAAGTCTATATATAGATACAATCTTTCTAAAAAATATAAACCATACAAAATTTGCATGTAGAAGTGAAACCAATAAAATTGGAGTGCTTATAGGTAAGAGAAATCTATTAGTATTTACTGAACAGATGGAAATTGTTTTTCTGAGGCGTATTTAGCCACAATTTGATGGCAGTCATAAAAATAGAAAATTCACATCACTAATATCAGAAAAATTCTGCTGCCAAATTCCAAGTCCCTGCTCCAAAATGTGGCAATATTAGACCTGATAGTTCTAAAATCTCAGGGAAAATAAATGTGAGAAACATGATCTTTTCATAAGGGCTCCCAAGATGATCCTGGGAACTCTAAACCACTAAGACTGACCTCCATGTTGGGAAAACCGGTAGAAACTATTTTATAATACTGAAGGACAGATGGATAAATACGATATACCTGGGGAGGAGTCACCATCACTTCTGTAAGTATAAAATAATGCACATAATATGTGCATAAATAAAATGCATAAATAAATAAATATGCATAAATAAAATGCAATTACATATATATAAAAATGGATTCTAAGTTGCTATTAATTTCTCCTCCCTGTCCCAAAAAATGGAGGTTATTGTGGCTAGTTCTCCAAGGAAAACTAACTCTTAGTTAGTACTAAGAAAATAATGCTAAAAACTATTGGAATATGAAAACAAAAATAAGCAGAGGATAATAAGCAAAGAAAAGTAAAATTCAGCAGAAAACATCATTGTCCTGCTGTATGCATGGATGGTATGCCCGCACCTTGACTACTACTTCTACCTCTGGCAGTCGTACCTCAGAAAGAATAAAAAAGTATAAAAGGTGTCAAAAGTAACTGGCATTGAACTGTTTCACTTCAAGTCAAGAACTTGCTTGTAGTTTCCCCCAAAATGCAACAGAATCCTTCTTATGCAGCAGATACAATAAAGGTATAGAATTAGGAGTGATCTGAGAATGTGAGTTGGAAATTATTATTTGTCATTTCTAAAATGAAAGAAACAGAGCACTATGTTAGAAAATCAATCAGCCATTTACAAATTAAGTCAAACTTTAAGAAATTTCTGTTACAGAAACTAAAAATATTAATGGCTTCTAAAAATACTGCACAAATTCATGGAGCATGTGTCCATTGGTAGCTAATGAGCGTTGTGAACCAGGTGCAAAACCAAGAAATCCCTAACTCGCCACCTGTCAGAAGCTCAGCATGTGTACCAGTGCAGGGATCACTCTATACTTGACCTGTTTCCTGTAATCCTCCCTAGGTATCTGCTATCGTTAGCAGCAGCAGCCTGACATTTCATTTCACTCTCTGGCTGTTCTCACTTTCTGACATTACTAAGCGATATTAGCACAGCAAGCCTATGCCAGATAAACAAGTGAAAGCATTCACTGATCTGCATGTGGCCCAGATTCCTGTGCTTTTTTCACTTTCCACTAATTGTATATTTGCTATGTTTTCATACTGAAGAAAATATTTCACTGATAGCATTAAAACTCTCCTTTTCCCAACGATCTAGAACTACCCATTTATGGAGGCGCCTTGTTCTCCAATATGTGTTTAAATTCTAATTTATTATTCTATGTTATTTAAAATGATAATTAATTGAAATAGTAGTAATAGCTTTGTCAGAAAATACATTTTACTTCTTAAAGTAACGCAACTAGGCTTCTCACTGATTTCTCCAATTCCACAAATGGGGTGAAGAGCATATGAGAAACCACCCATTTTATGCAAAGCCTTTGGTAGCTCAGGATGTGGTACTAACCAGGCAAATGAACTGTTAATGTGGTGATGGAGCCTGAAAAAAGATAATCCCCCAAACCAATGGCACTTTGCTAAAAAAACAATGTAAGTAATAAAAACTTAAAATTCTGAAAGTGGTGGAATGACAGAAACCGAGTCTCCACTGTAGAACTTCCTTGTGCATTTATTTTTTTAAGATTTTCTTCAGTGGGGGTATTAAAATGATTTCTCTGTTTTAATGGAACTAGTAAGGGTTGAATATATTTATATACATATATATCACTCTAGGTGCTCACAAAACTGTGATTGTGGTTAAACATTTGAATTATACATACAAAAGCAGACTGACGTGAACACGGTTTCTTCCTCTGCCAACTATGATTGAAACCGGTGAGCAGGTTCAAAAATTATTAGAGACTGACTGCAATACATGACTGTACAGACTTAATTTCCCCATGAAACCTGCTAAAATGCCCTGTGAAAACTTTAAGGGGAGAGCTGTAGAGAAGGAAGGGAATTCTGGACCCTGCTATAATGGGCATGAGCTGAAATAAAGGAAATAAAAATACAGTATTAATTGAGTAAAGAAAAAGGCCACTGAAGTATTTAAAGAAAATATTAACTCCAAGGCTTATCTGAAAGTGGCATTACTCTGAATGGAAAGCAAGTTTTGCTGAAATAACACATTTCTGAAATTCTGAAGTGTCGAATAGTGTTGCTCATTTAGCAAGCAACATGTACAATGATGAATCAATGGTTTGAAGTTCATGTCAGATGTTGTCCAAATATCAGTTAGCTTCAAGACAGAAGGCCTCTATAAGCCCAGACATCTAAGAAAGCTTAGAAAAGAATAATCTTGCATTTACCTGTAGCCATTTAGTAACGATACTTCAACACATTTATACACTGCATTAAAACTATTAAGTACGACTTAAATCTTCTTGACAAGTTTATCCGAAAATAATGAGGTCCTTCATGTCTGTACTGGTCTGGACAAAGGGGCTGACAAAGGGGATGACAAATTGCTCTTTATTTCTGATTTATTTTTTCTTTTAAATTGTATCATTACAGAAAAAAATCATATTATTAGAAATTTTACATCTAAATACATCAATAAAGTAAGTATATCAATGAGAAAATAGGCATAAATGAATGTAGATTTGTGCCAGTTTGATCTGCAGGTCCTAGATTTTCCTAATTCTTTACAGAACTTGTTGCTGCAAAGAATTGAGCTGAAAACAAGTGTTGACTTAAAGTGTGGAAATTGTAAACAATTAGAATGCTGTATAAAATTCATGAAGTAGTTTTAGTTTAAATATAATTAATCTTTCACAAATTACATAAGTATATAATTTATGTATTACTAATACCTAATACTATACTTCTGCAAAGGACTCTACCAAAAATCTTCTAAGGCAGGTATGCAGAATAAAAGTGTTAATGAACTGTCATGCATTATTAATCTGAAGTATTAGGAAGAGGGAACAAATTAGTTTACAGGCAAATACACAAGCCAATAGAGCCCCAGTGGTAAAACTATACCAAAAATGGTCATGTTTTTTAGAATATGTAATCTTACCTAATACTTCCAAAGAACTATCAACAGTTTTAGCATGGGTTTTAAGGCCCATAAAAAAGACTGTTGTTAAGAATTCCAGAAAGCAAACCCTTTACTCGCAGACTTTTTAAAGCACCTGATTCTTCTTCCATCTTTTACTTAACTCCAGAAGAATTCTTGCTACAAAACTTACATATGTTCATTTCTTTTTTCATTTCTTTTCAAGATGTCAAGCTATTTAATACTGTAGTAATAAAGTCCATTTGATTTTCTGCTGGCTCAATAGTCTCCCAAGTCTATTTGCTGTGTTGTTTGATAAATGAGGAAATGCAGTGAAGTGTGAGTAGGTTAACTAGTGATCGATCAATTGATATCCAGTAAGCAATGAGAAAAATGTGTTAACAGTGGGGAGAAGGACTTTTGGCTCAGAAAAGTAAATGAGACTAAAAGCAAGTAAACCCAGCTAAGCTGCTTTTTTCCATTGTGACAGGAACATTTATAACTATCCTGCTTGACAAATGCCTTAAGTCTACCTGAAATAAAGGTCTATGCTAAAGCTTTATAAAAAGCAACCAAGATCATTGTGAGAGCTCAGCTCTATCTTGTGTAAAATAATTGAGTTCAACTCCGTTACGAGTTCATAGTGCTTGTGAAGTACTTTTTGCATAAAAGTATTATCATTCTTATAAAGAACTTCCAAGCAAAATGAACTACTTTTGTTCATAGTTCACTTTAATACTTTACAACAATTAAGAGGAGATATAAATGATGGTGAAACTACCTAATATTTTTGTGCAAAGCTTCAGCATTATGATTTCCTCATGTCCAAACAAAAATTCCTGTGTCTCTACTTGCATCATTTCACATAACGTGTTGGCTTACAGTAGACACTAAAGGCTTGCTGCTGATTTTCCCAGTACTTCTAATGACACTGAAGTTATCATTCTGTACACAAGTGTTCTGGCATTAGGTAGTCCTGGATATCCCATGTGGCAAATATACAGAAGGTACTTCACTGTTTTTTAACATTTTGTTTTCAAATCAAGTAACTATAGTATGCACCTGGGTACCATCATCCACTTCCACACAGCTGCAAGGTTCTCATATGAAAGTTTTCTTTATCATTCACATTTGAAATAATGCTACTGTGTGCTGCTAAACAAAGGCTCATGTTAGAATCTGAGAGGATCAGAAAGCTCCAGTCTAGTTACAACTCAGTGGTCAATACTTTGGTGCAGGGATTAAAGGAACCACTATGGAAACAGGTATGGGGAAACAGGGAGGTTTCAAAGCTGTTACCGGTGATAAATATGTGTGGTTCACACATACTGCACAAGGCAGTATTTGCACAGGAGATGGGCTGCAGCACTCCTAGCATGTTGAGTAAATCTACAGTTACTGTGATTGTCATGGGGATGGAGTTAAATTTCTTGCTAGCAGCTGGTATAGTGCTATGTTTTGGATTTGGGATGAGAAATACTGTTGATAGCACACTGGTGATTTTATTTGTTGCTAAGCAATCAAGGCCGTTTCTGCTCCTCATACTGCCCTGCCAACAAGTCAGCTGTGAGGGCACAAGAAGTTGGGAGGGGACATAGGCAGGACAGCTGACCCCAACTGACCAAAGGGCTATTCCATGTGGTGTCATGCTCAGTATATAAAGCTGTGGAAGAAGGAGAAAGGGGATGTTTGGAGTTACGGTGTTTGTCCTTCCAAGTCACCATTATGCGTGATGGAGCCCTGCTTTCCTGGACATGGCTGAACACCTGGCTGCCGGTGGGAAGTAGTGAATTAATTCCTTGCTTTGCTTGTATGCGTGGCTTTTGCTTTACTTATTAAACTGTCCTTATCTCAACCCATGAGTTTTCTCACTTCTACTCTTCTGATTCTCTTCCCCGTCTCAACCAGGGGAAGTGAGCAAGTGGCTGTGTCGTTCTGGCTGCCCACTGGGGTTAAACCATGACAATGATGTATGTCAAAAGAGTACAGAAATTAACTCAGAACAGAGTATTTCACCAGTCAGTGCTAGAATTAAAGGTCTAGTATATGATTTAATTGTAATTTGAGTCAGAAATCAGGTTTGGGGACTGAAGGCATACCAGTTCCTTATGAAATAATACCATGTTCTAATGCTCCAGCTGTTCTCTCGGTCACTAACTGTCCTAGACATTGAACTGTTCTTCAGCAGCTGTAGTTAGTATTGGTACCATGCCAGTACTGCATGGACGGACAAGGACCTAGAACAGAAAAAAAGAAATGTGGCAAAAGGTGGGACATAATCCAAAGCCAGAGTTCTTATTCTTGAGCCACAGCGTCCTTTTGTTATGGCTAGTTGCCAAAAGAGATTGGAAAATAAGGGTATTTGTAATAATTTCGTGAAGGGAGTTTTAGTGTGTGAAACCTATTAATTACACCGAGCATGCATTGGGGCTGGAAAATACTATATTACAGGTTGGAAGACATACTCAGCAATGACAGGTTTCTTTGCTATTTTGGGTTAATAAGACACGATATAATTACAGTAAAGTAGATATTAATTTCATAATTTTTTACAAGACAGATATTGAAAAGACTTTGTACCAGATACTACTCTACTATCTAGAGCCAGTCCTTGACAATGTGAAACCACATGTAGAACTGAATAATGGCTTTAAAGCTGTTAGGCAACAAAATAGTCTAAAATATATGTAATGCCTTACTTATTGTTTAAAGAGAATTACTGGGTAAAATCCAAAGGTTTCTGAGATATGCTTTATCAAAAATTCTCCAGGTAGATTCTTGAGATTGTTTTGTGCATTTGTGTGTGCCTACAAACACGGAAGAATTTTTAGCTTATTTTTCCCGGGGCTATTGATTTAAAGAGTCTGTAGCAGAATGAACAGATACATAGCATGGTATCCATTTTCAGAGCTATTTTTCAATCTCCTGTGATCAATAACCAAGACTTTGTTGAAGACTTTTTAAAGCAAAATAAACCAGAAAAACTAGTGCTGCAAAATACCTTTTCTTTTGATTTTTGTCTTGGTATTTTAGAAACTGCTCTTCTCGTGCATTCCATCACTTTTCCTCACCTCTTTGATTTGAGTTGCAGGCTTATTTTGCTGTTTGTTTTTTCTTTCCATTAAACCTAGTAGTCAGAAATAAATTTTTTTCCCTTAGATAAACTAATTTTCCTTCAAGTTTTGGTGCAGCTATGAAAAAAGAGCACTTAAAGGAGTTATAAGACTTGGCCTTTTAGCCAACAAACTCAGAGGAAACCTACAGCACATAAAATAATAGGCAGAAGTTCCAAACTAAAGACATTAAAATTACGTTATTTCTGAGCTGCTCTCAGAGCAACTCAGGCTGAAGCGGGGATATGACTGGTAAGGCCCAATTCAGACAAAGGTGTAAGTTAAAGTAGCTTCATGGCTTCTTGAGCTGTTTGATGAAGGTTGCTATTATGCTGCTGTGCCATCTAGGGATCACGAGTCCCATGTCCAGGGTCATGCTCCAACAAATTCAAGGCCTGGAAAAATTATGGTTCTATATCTGAGCCTCAACTACTTTTATTTAAAGGATAATTCTAGCCAGCAGTCACATCTGCTGATCTTCCTTTTATTCTTGCATAACACAAAGAAGGAGATGGAACCAAGACTGGCCCAAAAATACATTGTTGATTTAGGGGACATCATTAGTTACCGTTTGAGAGCTTTAATCTTGGTATTCAAGAAAAATGAAAATCCTTCAGTTATACTGAAATAGCGCACTACTATTTCCCTCCCCTCCCATAACTTGAAGCTCTGAACAGAACATTATCCTGCACTTTAGGCCTGCTGATCTGCCCAATACAGTTTTGAAATTCTCGTAGGCTGTCTCATCTTTTCAACAGAAGAAAAGGTACAGGCCTAGTGTGGCAAATTGTAAGAGAGAAAAATCTTATGGGAAAAGAACAAAATGCCCACAGTGCCTGTGGAATGGGGAGAAAAAGAGGAATGAAGGTCATGACAGGGAAAGTAAAATAAAGAGTCATGCAAAAGATGAAAAGAATAGCAGAGCTTCATATGCGCAGGGCACGCAGCAGCACCGAGAAGGACCGAGAACACAAAGAGAATCTGGCTGGCAGCAGAAGGATGTTAGACACTGTTGGAGAGATAAGGGACATCTGCATCATCTGATGGATAACAAATCAAGGAATAAGTACCAAAGAGCCTGGGTACCTTTGGCATGGGAAGAGATCTGGAAGATTCCTGAGATAAATATATATGGAAGTCACCTGAGTGAGGGCTGGAGAGATGTAATCAGTCCTCTGCATGTGCACTGAGCAGACTGAGGCAGGCCAGCTTAAAGTAATTTTGCCAGACTGAAGTCAGGAATGGAGGTAGGATCACAGTAAAGGTAATCCAGAATTAAAAACCAGTGGATGAACTATTCTGAAGAGCAAGATAAGAATGTGGTCTATGTCAAGACCAAAGTAAGGAAGGAAAAGAGTCCCTAGTATAAAGTATAGCAGTGAAGCATGTCATGGAATCATAGAATAGCCCAAGTTGGAAGGAACCTCCAAAGATCATCTGGTCCAACATTTTGCAGGAAGGTGAGCCTAGATGAGACTACCTAGCACCCCATAAAATCACATCTTGAAAACCTCCAGTGACAGGGACTCTACCACATCACTGGCAAGGTTATTCCAGTGATTGATTGTTCTCACTGCAAAAAAAATTCTTTTTTATATCAAGATGAAACCTCTTCTGGTGCAACTTGTACCCATTGCCCTTTGTCTTCTCCATGTGGCTCCTTGTGAAGAGAGAGCCTCCCTCCTCTTTGTAGCCATCCTTTAAACACCGTGATGAGGTTCCTCCTGAGCCTCCTCTTCTCCAGGAGGAAAGCACCTGATTCCTCTTTCCTCATAGGGCAGGTTCTTCAGCCCTTTGATCATCTTTGTGTCTCTCCTTTGGACCCTCTACAGTCTGCCCATGTCTTTCTTGAATTGTGGGGACCAGAACTGGACACGGTACTGTAGGTGCGGTCTGACAAGTGCTGATCATGTCTCTATCTCTGCCAGTAATGTCCCTGTGGATGCAGCCCAGGATCCGATTTGCTTTTCTTGCTGCAGAGGCAGACTGCAGACTCATGTCAGGTTAGGATAGACAGACCTGTCAAGGAGCAGAAATAAAACCTGAGGAGTATATGATAGGCCAGAAGTACAACGAACAGTGAAGGACAGCTATTGCCTAGCACTAACTTGGAGAAAATGTTAAATCATTGCCCAGTTCCTCGCTAATGGGGCTAGTTAGGCCCTCTGTCACTAAAGAGACAGACTGCAGGTAGGGTCTTACAGGCCAAACCAAAAGCAGTCAGCTTCAGGACTTCATGGTAGACATTTCAGTGTATGCTCAGGTCTCATCTATAAAAGATTCAGTTGCATGGGACCTACTTACATTTGACGTTTCAATATTTTAGTTTAAGAGTTGAATGACAAAATTACAAATGCTTTTACTGCAAGGAGCATCAGTTCCTAATGAACGTGTACTAGAATAGACACCTTTGCTGACAGTCAGTATCTTGTCATTTGCTCCCCTTAAAAAATCTAGTCATAAAGCAGCAAATACAGCTGCAAATAACTTTTAAACTTTTAACAATTGAAACTAATACAGGTTTTTTCAAACTGAACTACTAGCTCTTCCAGGTTTCAATAGTATTCAATCGCAAATAATTAGCCTCTGTTTTCAGGAAATATGTATTCCTAAAAATACACACTTTGAGTCTTAAAAATTAATCAATTATAAGCTAAATAATTTTAGGGAAAGTTGCATCAGGAGAAATACTAGTGGCTTTTTATAAGGTAAAAGCTAAACTTCTGTCGTCACAAAAGAAATGATAGTTTTAAAAATTAAGAGGAACCTGAGGTGCAATAAGCAGCTATGAAAATAAATAATATATTAATAAACTGTTAAGATCCCCTCTCTTCCATTTGTGGACTGATAACATACCTATTTTAAGTTGCTATATGTTGGTAAAGCAAAACTAAAAGCTTTTTTCTGCCTTATACTGGACTGTGAAGCACGTTTCTATAAAGTTTAATGATCAATGTTACAAGCGTAGCTCATCACTTGCAGGTGTGCCATTTACAAACCACTGAGAAATATTTGCATTAAGATTTTTGTGTACCAGCCTTAGCCTTGGATGCTGTGCATATTCTCCATGTTTGCCCAGACCAAAAGCGCTCTCGCAATGCTGCTTGGAAATTTATGGTGCGAATAAGGTATTGTGATCCAGCTGTCAGTATGTGTGCTAGATCTAGTCTGTAGAATATTTCCTTTTGGTCTGGTATTTTTTCTTCATGGAATCTACAGAGCATTTTTTTAACTGAAGAGAAAGACTCTTCTTGCCCCTTGCTAAGAGTTGCTGCAACCATTCGGTCCCCATGAGTGGAAGCAGCAGGCAAGGAGCACATTTCTTACTGTACATGAGCAGCACAGGAATGAATGTTACTACTGTCTCCACAGCACACACAGGGAGGACAAAATTGGGACCAGTGTAACATGAGATAAACAAGACACTGCATGAAAAGGCTGCAGCTCTGCAACATGGTATGTCTCCTAATACAGGCTTTCTCTTAGTGACCGGTTACATTTCTAATCAACAAGCTAATTACGTTTGGTCAGCTTAGTCTTCAGAGCTTTTGCTAACATTAATAAAAAGACTAATAGTAAACACATTGTTTGAACTTAAAAATAGGAAGACTTACAATAAATATATACTATAAGTCAGAATCTCTAGAAAATTGACAAAGATGTGAAAAAGCAAAGAATATTTGATCAGCAAAATTAGGGATACTAGAAGGAATTAAAGAAAATTTAGGTAAAAAATAGGTCATAAGTATTGTATTTGTCCCTGAGTGGTTTGAAATATTACAGCTGATAATAATAACGCAGAAGAACAGATATGTCAAATAGGCACTTTCATATTTGAGAATATGATGGATGATGTAATAATACCAGAGGATGTATATTAACTACTTTGTTTTCCAACAGCAATTAATAATGGTATAAAAAAACCAGCCACTATATTCTGATATCTTAAAATAATTAATGCCTTATCATTTGCACCCTGGAATTTCAGATGAGCTGACCAATTAATGCACTGAGCTTGCTGACCAGAGTTTGTGCTGCCTGATTCTAATTACTCAGTGAAAAGTACCCAAATTGGAATGGTATTATCTATTAAGAGGCTAAATCTAATAAGAAACAAGGAGAAGAAATTAAAGCTTTTATGACTGCAGTTCATAGTCGTGCTGAATCTGGAATTGTAAAGGACTTTGGTTCAGTCATCTCAGACCTACGTATGCTCAAAGTTATATGCAACTGCAGGCTTTTCTTAAATTCCCTTGATATACACTTCCTATGCTTGTCAAGCTTTTGCTGACTAAACTGGTTTCCGTTGAGTATGTCACCAGCATCAGAACATTTCAAAAAAGAAAACTGAATTGTGACAGCACTGCCTTTGCCATACAGATGGTGCATTTGTTTGCAGCAGCAGGAAAAGTGAACACCACGAGTGACTCTGAACAGTTCTGAGATGTTTTCAACAGTGGCCCTTTATTCCGAATGACAAACGTGAATTCAGAAAAGAACAGATAAAATCTGCTGAACACATAAAGCAGTCAACAGGCAAGTCAGCTGAACACAGATGGACTGCAGCCATTATTCACCTTATCTGAATCCGTGGCATTTCTGCTGAAATTTCTTAGGTATAATAAATCATACGGGAGAATTGTATCCAACAGTAGCTCATCTAATGAAATCCATAAGGGACCTCCTTAATTGTCAGAAGATGAAAATCAGAAAACAACAGAATGTATTTAATAAAGCAGAAGCATCAATTGCGTGTTCCTTTGTTTTGGCACAACACACTGTAAACAATTTAACAGCAGTAGCAACAGCTGTATCTTACAGTCTGGGAACAATGCTCGCACAAGAACTCTTGCAGACATAAAGGAAGAACGCATGCAAGTGAAAAAAATGCTTTAACAGTTACTTCTGCTTGCAAACATCTCAGTGAATATTTATTCAGCATCAATTTTAATACAAGGATGAGGATCCAGTGCTTAGATTCAAAAGCACTGAGTAACTTTCCACCTGAAATTCCAAGACCAGGACCAAAGCTGATGTGGTGCTTTTCCAAATATCAGCATGTAACAGGGCAAGTAGTTGCCAAACAGAACAATCCCAGTCAAGCAGTTGCGAAAGCTAAAGAAAAATAAAGGTTTCACAGTGAGCTTTTTTTTTTCTGGCTTTGTTCTGAAATCACACCCAGTATTTCCGCACCAGATTCAACCAATTAAATATAGACAACTAAAAGACCAGAATGTTTTTAGATACATCTATGCCAATGTGATGTGGCTAAAGTATTCTTTTAATAAGCATACTACTATGTAGGACTTTTCATATGGACATAGATTTAATTCTGAAAGGACAGCACATTTTCATTCCTACAACAATTCAACAGAAGATACTTTCCAAAACTCCTGAAGATTGTTAATGCATAAAAAGGCATAGGTTATGAGATGACCAATCTGTACAGTGGATCTGAGTAGACACTTTCAGACGGTTGTACAAGGATACAACAGAAATAACAGGGGGGGGAAATACTATCCTCAGAGATATGTGACATACCTTGGCAACCAACAGCAACAGATGTTTTGGAGGTTTATTTCTGTTTTTTATTTTCAGAAGACTCCCATGCATTTTTATAACAAATTGCCTTTCCACCTGTATTGACTTGGCTCTTTTTCCACAGCTTTTGCCACTGAACATCATTCTAAAACCATCTGAACTGTCCCAGGCAGGACTTCTGATGTGAAAAGGATGAAGGACATATCAACCTGTGACAATACTGTAATTTAAAGCTACCTGGTCTAACCATAAAGTATTTGAAGATGAGGTCCCAGCACAAGGAAAGAAATTCAGCAGTGCAGCTTCAGTGTCTGAAACAAAGAAAAACACTGCTTGAAGTAAGATTCATGAGAAAAGAAATCCTTACTGATGCTCCCACTACTGCAGAGTTTGAATGAGAGGAAAATAGTTGTGAATGGTTTATTGGTAAAAGGCAACTTGGATCAGCTTATTAAGGTGGGCAAAAGTACAGCAGTATGTATATCTGCCTCCAAGCAACAGCAAAATTCCTAGAGCAATGTTAAGTCCTATAGACAGAGGAAGTGAGAAGGTATGACTGAAAAAGGGTTACTGCAAAGGATACAGAAATTAATAGGACGGTTTGCTGAACAGGGGTACCCATAATTATTATGCAGCAGAAAGGGACATTAAATTTGGGGATATGCAGAAAAAATACCAGGAGTTACCTTACTTTAGTATGCAACTATTGTTGGCATATTGCACCTGTTGCTGATGTCCGTGACTTGTGAAGCATGAAGATTGCTGATAAGCTGGAGGAGCAGTACAGTCACATAACATCCATAGCAAAGGGTAACATTTTATAAGTCTTATGTACTCAAATAAAAACCAGAACTTGTGCAAGAGATGGAAAGAAGAGGTTTAATAAATTACAAAGCCTGTGATTTAAAATTAAATTTCAAGCAAGTCAGGTAATCACTGTAACAATTTAGTTAAGATTGTGGTGGATTTTTTTAATCACTATACATATGCAGTAAAGACTGGATGCTTTTTAAAAGTATCTGACCTTGATCAAACAAGAATTAAGCTAAGGAAGTCTGTGTCCTCCTTTATAATACAGTCAGTCATCAATGACCCATTCTTATGCTATAATTTATGAATTTTCCAAAGTACAGCAAATCAGTTTTTTAGATTCTTCAAGAGCAATTATGCAGCTATGTGAAATTTTCTATTGAATAAAAACGTAAAATATTTATGCATTTGGTGATCTTTCAACTGAGAAACATTCAATGCCACTTTTATGAAAAGAATACAAGCGATCATTTACATACCAGTTGCAAAAACACTTTGCTGTCCTTCAGCTATTGCTATCTGCCTAATGATTTACTGACTAAACAGGACTGATAATTCACTTCCTAAAGACATCAAGAAAAGATTGTCAAAAGAAGATCAGTGTAATTTGTTTATTACAAGTGCAGAGACAGGGACCTACTTGGAAAATATGGCGGTAGAGTTAAATCTTTATGGGCAAGATAAAGATTAATGAAAATGAAAGATAAAGAATCACAAAAGCAATTATACTGCAAGCGGAATGTAAAAAGGGGTTTCACTAATTTGAGTAAGATGTTATTTGAATCCTATCAGTTTTTAGCCACTTTTTTGTGTTAGTCTAAATCCTAAAATATAGCTAGTTTGTTTCTTTGCTCCCATACAGATATTCTGTTTCCCTGGTTTTGAGTAAAATCTCAAGATGCACATTCACACCAAGCATTGGTGTGACAAAGCTTTAAAAAAAAAGAGTGCAGAATGCATAGTAGTGCTCTTTGGAGTTACTCTGACCAACAAGAAATTTGGGGAAAATTGACACCAAGTCAAGCGAGGGTTTTTTTAAAGCATGAGAACATATTTTTCAGCTTTTCTTGGAATGCTTATTCAGATTAAAAAAGCCACAATGTGCATTTCAATCACTATCTCAATTACCAACATTTAGCACTTGATAGACACTGTTTTCAGTTAAAACCAATGACGAGATCAAACATGAGCCAAAATGACCGTTAAACAGTTACAATACGTCAGTTCATCTAGAGTAAGCTTTAAATGAGAAGAAAATTTGGGATAGTTCACTTTGGTTTAGCCTGCAACAAAAGAATCCAGTCAAATTCTTCCACATTTGCCACACCATAATATTTCCACAGCCATTCACCAAGGCCTAGCTCATTTGAGGTTATTTACCTTGCAGTGTTTAGCCCCAAGTTATGGCATGGCTAGCTAACATAATTAGAGCTTGTCACATTGTTGCTGTAGTAAATAAAATCTTATCTAAGGTATTGCATGTGAAAGAATTACAAAGAATTTGCAAATATGCATCTGCTACTACTGCAATGCCATTACTAAATGTGGGAAAGAAAGAAAGAAAAAAATTTAAAAACCTACAGCAACACAACATAACAAAGAATGTACTGGGAGGGGTACGGGCTGCCGGCTCACACCCCTCCTCAAGAGCACGGTTTGCTCCCCTGCGTGCAGCTGTGCCCTGAAACAGAACTGTGAGGCCCTTTCTGCCCCCTCCACCATTCAGATGAGGGTTTTGTCAGACCGGAGCTAGTTTAGGGCAGATAGTGATGAACATTTGATCTATGGGACACTGTGGGGAGATGAAGGCTTCTCAAAAAACAGGTGACAGGAGAAGGAACCTTTCCAGTGTGTGTGGTCATTTCAGCCCCAACCCTCCTGTGCGCTTATCTGCTTGTATTAACAAGTTTGAGGTGACCTTTTCAAGCAGATGCTCATATAATAAATTCTACCACCAGGAGTAGTACTTATGAATTCACTAAATACAAGTTAGGAGGGAGGTTCAGCTAATCAACACATAGTCCTCAAACTAATGGTTAAGAATACCACTTTTAATCCATTAAAAAGCATGCTACATCTCTTCAGGCCCATATAATTTGAACTACAACTACCTGAAAGGAGGTTGTGGAGAGGTGGGGGTCAGTCTCTTCTCCCAAGTAACAAGTGACAGGACAACAGGAAACAGCCTCAAGTTGCGCCAGGGGAGATTTAGATTAGATATTAGGAAAAATTTTTACAGTGACAGGGTTATCAAGCATTGGAACAGGCTGCCCAGGGAAGTGGTAGAATCGTCATCCCTGGAGGTATTTAAAAGATGGGTAGACATGGTGGGCAGGGACTTGGTTTACTGATGTTTTTTGTCAGTGTTACGTTGACGGTTGGACTTGTTGATCTAAAAAGGTCCCTTCCAGCCTAGACAGTCCTATGATTCTGTGATTCTATCTTTTTTTTCTAGGACTTGTTAACCACTAGCAGGCCAGGTTTATGATTTCTCCATGTCACCATGCCATTTGGATCCTTTTCTTGCCTCTCCTATATCAAACATGAACTTTCCATCTGTATTTTCAATGCCCTCACAGTCTACTTCTCCCTTTATCTATTTTCTGTCATTATAAAAAAATTCATGCCAATTTGATTAGACTTCTGTAGTTTATCTGCTGCTTTTTCAAGCAAACATCTTTGTGCTTTCTTCCATGCTGTCCTTCATGTTGGAGAAATTTTCTTTCAACAGCCACAAAACCAATTAATTTTCTTCATCAAACCCATCTAATGTCTTCTTTGCCATGGTGTATACACAGAAACAAGAGTTAGGCTGATGGTGTGTTGCACACTGTGCCTTCCCGGCTGATCAATACAGTCTCATTGTTTCCCTCATCTGTCTGTAGCCATCTGCTGTCTTTTGTCTTATACTTTTGAGCTCTTCAGGGCAGGAATTATCTTTTTGCCCTACATTTCTATACGACATGCCATTGTAACCATAGTCCAGGATTAAGGCTGTTAGGTAGCACGATAATACCAACAAATAATAATAATGACAAAATTTGCTCTAAGTTCTTTGCAGATAATTTCTTTGAAATCTAAGACCTAGAAATATGAGGTGCTTCAGGAAAAAAAACATCAATTTCACTGTTTTTTCAGTGCCTCTGATAAAGGTTTAGAAGAGCAGTGGATGGGAATATTAATTCAAGTCTTTTAATATAGCGCTGGATCAGGCTCAGCAGGTCTGACAGCCCGTCTCCATTGTAACTCCTACTAAAGGCAGTAAAAGGGCTCTCCTGGGAAATGAATCAGGCCCGTGGAGCCCATGAGGCAGCGTGCAAGAGGAGCTGTGCTATTGCCTGGCAGGATTGGCGGCTCAGGTAGAGGACCACATATTGACATTTTTATGACCATCTCTAATTTAAATATGCTATATTTACTATTTATTTTTCTTTTTAAGGTGAATGTCAAAGAAGTTAAAGGGCTGCAACACTATACAGGGTCATAATAAGCGAAAATCTAAGATTATTTCCACAGAAATCATAATTCAGGCCAAGCACTGTGCACCACAAATGTGAAAAGATAAATATTACAAAACATGTATTTATGTGTGGGAGGCCTAAATGTCAGTTACTGCTGAGAATCCTCATTCCAATGTCCTCTCTGCACCGAGACACTCGCTTACGAGCCTGTAATATGTTGGGGGGGGGTAATTTTATCTCGCACTAAACACTGAAAGTGTTAGAATTTGCCCGTCTTTTCACAGCTAGAGCAGAGCTACAGCAGGGACTACCTGACTCAGCTCACAAACTACAGCCACAGCATCAAATTTCCCAACCCACTTAATTTGAAAGCCTGCCAAGATAGGTGAAAGACCTTATAAATATGTAAAGCAGGAAGTTCAAATTACACAGTGATGTAAATTCCCAGTGATTGATGCCCTTTTAAAAACAATAAAAATCCTCCAGAAAGTACAACGTTGGTAAATGTGCTTTCCTACCCGCGATGGCTGGTGGTGCCGTGCGGAGTTTAGGCGATGTATTGTTACTTTTCGTGCGGATTTTATTTTGGATTTCTACCACTTCCTGGAGGCCAGGGGGAGGCACAGTGGGAGGAACCAAAAAACTCGGTGCCACAGCCATTTTGTTTGTGGGCAGCATGGTAGAATTCTGTCAGTCAGTATAAGGAGGGGTTTTTAAAACAGTATTTATGGAAAAACTATTCCTGCCATAACGGATGTATCTGTTGAATTTAGTGTTAATTTAGTTCTTTCGTAAGGTAGGTATTTATATTTGTAAGTAAATGGAGTATTTGCTGGGATTCGAGCCTCCCCACTTTCCAGGAATCATGGAATTTGTTTCAGGCATGACTGGCTGTTTCAGCTGCGGCGAGGCTGCCGAGGTCCGGCGGGGCCGGGGGTGCCCGATGCCGCGGGGAGAGGCGAAGGGATGCGCTCATCGGCAGAAACTTGCTGCGGGGCTGGGAGTGGGGGCTGGGCCGGGGTTGGGGGGGGAGGGAAAACGGCAAAGTCTCGGAATTATTTTCTCCAGCTGTCTTTCTTTATTAATTCTCAAGAGGCGGCTGCTCCCATTGAAGGGAGGGATGAGGCGAAGGAGGGGGGAGGTTCGCGTGAAGCCAGCCGTAGTTTTGCAGTGTCACCGAAAACCAGCGCTAGACTTTGGTCCTGTGTGTTTCAAAGGCGGGTGTAAAATGGCACACTGCATTTTTCCAGGCGGCGGTAGCGGTGGTGGGGGGAGCCGGGGCGGGGGGGCCGGTCAGCGGGGCCCATCGGGCCGCCGCCGGCCCCGGCAAAGTTGTGACCCCGGCGGTGCCGGGCTCCCCCCGCCCCGGCTGCTCCATCGCCCGCCGGCATCGCCCGCAGACCCGCGGGGAAGCCGCCTCCTTCCTCACCCGGCGGGGGGAGGAGGAGGAGGAGAAGGAGGAGGAGGAAGAGGAGGAGGGGGGGGGGGGAGGAGAGAAAAAAAAAAAAAAAAAGGAAAGTCTCACTTTTTGCATTTGCGAAATATTTTAAGGATGTTCGGGGAGCCCTTTGCAGCATGGAGGTGGCTGGTTGTAGGAGAGCGAGTATGCAGTCCATATTGTTACAGCCGTTTTGCAAGGACTGCCTTCTCCGGAGGTAAGTTTGTGGTTTTAACCAAAAATATTCGTTGCAGCGTTTTTTTGGCGTGTATTAGTGCTGTGGAGGGGTTTCGTTGTGTTGATGAAAAAAACGTAGCCTTGTATTTTTCTTAGCTTTGATCTCATGTGTATCCCACCCAGCGATGTCTCCTTAAAATCGACAATTACTGAAGTCGGTTTTGTTTCCTCTTTAAAATTTTATATACGCGAAGCTTAACAGCAATTTAAGTTCAATTTAAGAGTATAAGAAGTCAGATATTTTCGAGCTGGACTTGTTTTTTTTGATTCTGGCTTTTTGTCTGTGGGTTTTCTTTACCGAGTAATAAACGGATCCGGGACCGAATATGTGACTGTCTGTATGAACATAATGCAGCTCTAATATATAAAGAAGCATATTGCGTTGCTGCTATATGGTCTGGTCGTGGCTAAAAGAGTTTACAATGCCATTTGTGATGGCTCTTGATGGATTACTTTGGTCTAAAGTACTGGGGAAAACTGCCCTTGATATGGTGAAGGTGGAGATTGACATAAGAGGGTTTATATTAAGTTATGTCTCTTATTAAACAGTGACCTTTTTATTTGCAAATTAGCGCTCTTGTGGCAATTAGCTTAAAGCATTAGTTATATAAAGGTTCTTATTTCACCACACTTCATTTAGATGTCTTGGTTTGGTGTTGGGGGCGTGGGGGGGAGGGATGGGTGGTTTGTTTGTTTGCTCTTTTTCCTCCAAGAAGGTACATTTGGGAGACATTTTGTAATTTTTGGCATTTTTCTAGGCGGTTTTTTTTTTCGTTTTTTTTTTCTTCTTTTTTTTTTTTTTTTTTCACACGGTGGGAGATCTTTTTTGTTTTGCACTGGTCTGTGCTGGTGGCGCTGTGGGGCTCCGGAACGATCCGTGTCCCCGGCTCTAACGGGGGAGGGGGCCGAGGCAGGGGGGTGGGCAGAGAAAGGTGGGGCACGGTTTGATCTATTGTATCTTTTCCTTTTCTCTGTATCAACAGTAACCGCAGATCAGTTAGAAAGACGATTAAATTGTATCCCTGAAAAATTGTAGTGTTGCGTGAACTATGGCCCGGAACAGGCATGACCTCACCCTTTCGCTGGTTTGTGTAATGAAGCAGATTTTTTATTTTATTTTTTTTTTCAATCCTGTACCCAGAGACCAGTTTTCTTCAGTAATGAGATTTTCGGCCCCACCCCCAAAATGATTTCACAGTGGCTGCAGATGAAAGGTTTTAAAATGATTTTTACATACAATATGGAAGGCTTTGGTACACGTTTATTGTGCAACTAGTCCATTGTTTGCTTGTTGAGAAGTTAAAGGTTATATTCACCGCCGGTTATTAAACTATAGGGTCCCCCTTGCTCGTGTGCTTGCATATGCAGATTTCTTGTGGAGGTCTGTAGGAGTTTGGGTTGTCTATGAAGGTGGGATTGTAAAGAAAGGAAAACCTAACGTAATCCTTCAGATTGTAACAGGATTCACCTGATGTGGGTGGGTTTTTTCTTTCCTGTTGCTAACTGGAGCATGCGTTTTACATGTATTTATAAATAGATATATATATTAACGTGTGTTGTTTTTCTTTTGTTACAACCTACAGATCACCGCAGTTGTAAGTGCAGATGTTTTAGGAGGCTTTCTGCTAACATCCATATTAGGTGTTTAAGAACACAGAAGTGATTAATGTTCTAAGAAGGTGGGTGGGAAGACACAGACAAGCCTATGATCAGAGCATATATTAGAAAACTCAACAGGTTCAGGAACAAATTCAACAATAAATTTAACACATTTTTAAGGAATCAATGTGCCTATTATTTTGGAGTGATATGAAGCTGATAATTTTAGGGACCTTTGTGTCTATTTTAATTTCAATGTCCTCATTATTTTCAAGGAATAAATTTGACAAATACTGGATGGTTTGAAACAGAATCTAAACTTCACATGAGCATTTTAATCTTCAGAAATGCATTTAGATTTTGTTTTTAAAGAAAGCTTGCTCATTAAATTATTTAGTTTTATGGAAACTGATACACAATTTCAAGTAGATGTCTATAATGGTGTCTGTCTTGTTTGTTTGTTTTTTGTTAAAGGAAGGTAAAACTTACTTCTATCTTAAGTAAATATAGTTTGTAAACTTCATCCAGTAAGAGACATCTGTATCCAAGAGAGCGGTCAGCTTTCACCATCCCTCCTCTATTAGACAAGATCTACTTTTATGAAGTCTTGGCTGGAGCACAGGGTCCCATTGGCCTGTGGCAGCGCAATGTGACCATTACATCTTCAATGTCCTGCTACAACTCTTAGGTCTTGAGGACAAGTATCAAGATATGGGCAAGTGTGAGAAAGTGTGGATTTTGGACATCTTCCATCTCTGAGACCTGATCACTAGGCAACAAGGTTGGCACTTTAGGTGAAGCCAATTGTTATTGAATCTATCACCCTAATTATAAATCTTGGAGAATCACTGGGCTATTTACATCTGAGTAATTCTGATACAACTTTCATTTTCTTCTTTACATCATGTAGACCAATGTTCAGTTTGCTCATCTAGGGACAACAGTACTGAGCAAGTGATAAATTACTGAAGGTAATTTCATGCTTCTGCGCCTCTTGTCATCCTGGACTATGAAAGTGGTGATTTCTTGTGACTGCAGCCTGTGCATGCAGGCCATGAATGAACTGATTGCTAGTGATCTTGCTGCTCAGAGGCAGATTCTAGCTCACTGAAGTCAGCAAGAACATGAATGCTGAATAGAAACTTGCTTCACACTTGCTCTTTCACCCATTCAGTTGGGGCTACTCTTTAACATTGGTCATGGTTTTGCAACTTTGGTGCTGTGTCTGGTCAAAGTGTCAGTTGTCACTCATATCAAGAAGTTATGAGATGAGAGGAGTGAAGTGATGATGTTTTGCAATTCAGTGGTTTTCTTGCTTCTCTCTTGCTTCCTTTTTGAGCCATTGTTGAACAAGAAGTAGTTCCCAGGAGATGTGTTGCCAATAAGGAATAAGAATTGATTAAGATTTCCCATCCTCTCAAAGCTAAATAGCAACTAATTTACCTCCTGCATCTTCTGCAGAAATGCCTGGAAGAGTCATTATTGAGGGATGGCTCTGTCTTGATTGTGTGTTTTCCCCACCTTGCTCCTTCTGAAATGCCTGTGGAACACCAGGACCTAAACCATAAGAAATGATTTTTTTTCTGTGGGTTTTTTTTTTTTTCTTGGTGGGTTCCTTAATTTTGTCCCCTATCTATTCCTCCCATTCTAAGATGGCAAAACTCATAAATTTTTCTCTTAGTATAGTTTCTCTTTTACCTAGAAACTCTGTATAGACTCCATACACCTTTCAAAGGTATTTGGCTCTCCTGGCTTAGAACTATTTGAAGTATAGCATCCTACTGTAAACCAAATAAACTTTTTCCAAGATCTTAACTCATCCTGGCTGACCAAAATGTTCTGTGTGCCTTCATGACATTTCTCCAACCAATATTACTGGTATTACATACTCAAGTAAGAGGGACAGGGTAAAGATGGCTATCGTGTCTAAAATTGTCATAGAAGTGCAGATGTTTAGATCCCAGGCAGATTTAACCAGCTTCCAAACTTAGGCAATAATAACATGAAGACAGTTCCCCAGATGTCTGGTAGTGGTATAAAAGGACATTGTTTGGGACTCGGTTCAAATAAAAGCCATAACTCCTGTTTCATTCACTCATCTATCACTGTGTTCTCTATTTTCCTACAGGTGATAACATACCTTGACACCTGGGGCTCCTGGTTGTTCCTTTTGAGGGTTCTGAACTATTCATTGTTTCCTTGATTCAACACTCAACAAGGTTTCAGGAGGTGTGGGGGGAAGGTATCTTCACGTTCTGAACCTTGTGACATAGTCTTGTTTCTCACCTTTCTTATTTCATGACTTTGCTCTCTGTAGTACTCCACATCGTACATGTCAGCATCAAGTTATAGCAATGAATATTTTTTTAAAAAACTTGCTTCATGGGTCACCTGTTTCCCAGCTGTGAACAAAGGATGATATATTTCTTGCTTGCTTCAGATTCTCATCTTCTAGAAAGTTAGGTCCCTCCATACCTCTTCCAGACTGGTATTTGCATGTTTTTTCAGCGTTATGAAATAATCTGCTCTACCTCCTATATGCCAGAGGAAACTGCTCTGGCTACTGCATCCTTCTACTTTTTAGCATTCTTCATATTTTCCTCTTTTATCAGATAGCTCAGGGAGTTAATCCGTGTTGTAGTGAAGCTGTCCAAATCCTTGAGCCAATCCTAAATTTTAAATGCTTTAGTAAACATATGGATGTGGGGGAAGGGAATATCAATGCTTTGGAACAGAATTTCTCTGGCTTGCTGTTGTAAGCAACAAAGTATGCCTTGGACATGTGTGACCATATACCAGTGGCTTCAGCTCCCATGGCCTTCTCTATATTCTTAGCTAAGTCATCTTTCCAGTATATTGTGTTACCACTGGACTGTCCTTTGGCCCCAGGAGCAAGATAATACCAATACTATGAATTTCCTTAATAGGATGTTTTTGTCATAAATTCCCTACTGATAATAGTTAGAGCCTAAAATTGGTGGTCAAGATTTGACCCTTAAAGGAGGTATTGCAGTGCTTAAAAAATTAGTACATTTGATAAAAAATTATTCTTTCTGCTTATCTCTGTATCTCCCTGTATCTATCTGCTTATCTCCCTGTATCAACAACGGCCCTACCGGAAGGCTGGGCCTTCCCAGAGAGAGATGGGAACTAACAAATGACACGTGAGTACCAGCGTTCACTAGCTGTGCAGGGAGTTGAGATGCTGTTAGGGAGGTTCTGGCTGGTAAAGGGAAAGTTGCTGAGAGGCACACAATACTGTACAATAGAAAACATCAGTTATAGATGCCAGTGGCTATTGGTTTGTGCACCAGCAAAAATAGCAAGAGCTCTAAAAGTTAGGCTGTCTGTGGGAATGCAAACCTGGAGCAAACGGTTTCAAATGGTAGGACACTAACTTTCCATCTTCTGTTGTTGAAGACAATCGGGACCGCTTTGGAGTGAAAAATGCTAGGGAAAGGGAAAAGAAGGAGTTGGATTTTACAATATATTGAGCTGGCTGTCATCCCTGCTCCCAGGGCTACTTCATGGATTTTACTCAATAATGTTTAAATGTAAAATGTAGGAAGCCCCAGGAACAGTGAGCAGAACCAAGGAGCTATTCCTCCCAGAGCAGTCCTCTTTTTGTCAGGCTCCATTTTGGTTTTTCTCTGGGACCTGTGCTTACAAGTGTATGGTTAGATATCAAGGTAACGAGCCTGTAAAGTGGTGTTAACTCGTGCTTCAATGGATTAACAGTAAACTATGCTTCTAAGTAAACTGGAATCACTGTATTGTAAACACTTAATGTAGAAATTTCTTCACCTGGCTTTAGAATGGTATTGTTAAATCCATGATTCGAGTCATTGAAAAGAAACAGTTCAAGTAAATCACATCTTTAGAAAACGAACAACAAAAAGAGCCCCATAAATTGAGATTTTGGATGTCTGCTGTGATAACAACCATATTTTAAACTTCACTGGTTATGCTGATCAGATCTAGTATTTATTAGAGCTAGTATGACTAGCTCCAATGTGAATGTCCTTAATCAGATAAATCCCACACCCCAATGTTTGCTTATTCTGACTCACGCATGATTTAGGTAGTGAAAAGGTAGCTCTTAATCTTCTCTCCCCTTCAGAGCTTTAAGAAACTTCCTCACTGGAAGCAAGACTTCCCTTGTCTCACATGTGCCTGCATCTTGAATATTCATTAACATAAATAAGAGAGAGTTTTCCATGTTTATTCAAACAGGCTACAAAAAGCAGGTGACTTGGATCTGTCTTTCAGCACTATAGGCATCCCCTAGGTCCTTTATCTGTTTACTAAGAATCTCGGTGCTTCTATAACCTGATGACTAAAAGTATAAATTTCTTGGAAGGGTCCTTTTACCTGACAGCTTTTCATCTGTAATGCCAGGCATAGATAGGGTGCGTTACCTGGATGAATTAGTTCAGAGTTTTTTCTTAAGAAAGCTTAAAATTTTATTTCAAATGTTATAATGCAGAGCAGTTCTGTTATTTGTGATGGTCTTAAAGATATCCATACAAGACAGAATATCTTTATGCCTTTAGACAATGTGATTGTGTATTCACAATTCAAGAAAAGTACCACAATCAGCATCTTTTAAAGAGAAGACACGCTGGATAACAGAGGGGAAAAAATCTTACACCTGATGACTCCATATACACATATTCTGTTTGGCCCATATCCATTTATAATCACATAATGAATGAAGAATCTGTAAGAAAGTATTCTGATTTCTTTTGTCATCTCTGAATCAATTTCAAGCTAAAAATTTGGTATGGCAGGAATCTGTGGAACTTGGAAGCTCTAGTCAAGCAGACTTTCAGATGAGCTACTTTAATGTGAGAAACTATCTCCTATGTTCTCCACTGACTTTTTTTTTTTTTTCTTTAATTATGTCATGTCCTTTTGTGCTAACACCCTTCTTGAGTTGCTTACAAATCAGATGAAGTTCAGCAGACTTGTCACTTGTGACCAGTAGCTGGCCTGTGCACAGGCCCCTGTGATAATGACAGTGGTCTGTCTTCTCTTGGACAAGTCAACAGAGCGCCAGACAACAGTAAAACTAACACCGTATTTAAAACGAGAGTGAGAATGGAGTGTCCGTATTGGTGAGGGAGTGAAAGCTTTAACTGCTTGTACTCTAAATGATTTGAGAAAACTGCTTTCCACTTGGTTGTGCTTCTCAGGGTGCCCCTACACCAGACTTGAGGATTTCATGGGGGGGAGAATAAAATGCCAATGATATCACATGAGCTTGGGTCTTCTGAGCTCACCTATGTTAGTTACATAGAGAAAATAATCTAATATGATTCCTCTATCTTTCTTCTTCAGGCAACTTCATATTTCCATCTAAACAAAAATATTTTCCCTTTCAACATCTGCCCAACTCTCACAAGTTTTTTGCATTCCCCAAACACTGAAAGACCTCTGAAAATGTATTTTCTTCAGGTTAACCCTGTCAGAGTTTTCCATTTTTATGCTGATACTATCATTTACAAAAAAAAAAAAATCAAAACACTCAGATCAGTTTTGTGTTCAGATCTAGCCTCCTCTGCTGGATACACATATTCGAACTTAGTTCATTAGCTTTCTTCACTAAAAAGCCCCCAGTGTTATTACTTAGATACACAGTTCAGAAAGCTCTAAGTGTTAGGTTATAAATATGATCATGATTAATTTGTATCCCAGGATACAAATAATATCTCTATAACATTCTACCTTATGCTTTATTTAGAAGTATAAATCAAACTAGTGTGTAGTGTAAAGGAATCAACATCTGAAGTTGAAAGATTTTTTTTTTGTGTGTGTGTTCTTGGAAACCAATAACATCGGACTTTTGAAATCCAGAAGCTGAGTAATTTGTGGGTTTTTCCTTTTATCTGAAGTTTCTTTCTTTTTATCTTAAGTCAAGATGGTATAGACTGTATTAGATACTTAGTGACACAATCCTTTTGATTCGGTCTGGAGGTACATAGGTAGATCTCACTAACATCACAAAAAAAAAAAGAAAAAGGCTTGACCACCCCCCCAACCTAAACATATGCAGTAGGAAATGCCTCTTCATTCCACGATGAAAGTAGACTTCCCTGCACCAAAAGACTTCTGAGCCTAGCTAATTCCTATCTGGGTATAAATCAATGTTTTCCTGAATTGCTTGAAGCAGACATACTACTTTCATTCTGATTCAGGAACTGCAATTTAAAGCATTTGATGTTATAGGGTAGATATCGGACTAGAACTCCACATTATTTAACATCAGCAATATATAGTTCTGAAGTTCTGAAAATACCCGGTCATACTATCCTGAAGCTCTGAAGCGCTTGAAACAATTTTCATAGGTGGACTTGTAAGACAGCAATCCTATCTTGGGAGTGTAAGGTGTTAAAGTAAATTATTTATTTTTAAAGGAAAATGTAGAAAGTTAGAGCGTACAAGCTTACCTGGATTGAATTTGCTGTATATTTGCACACACATGGAGCCATGCAATTAACCGCATAGCGGTAAGCTTTCTAAAGTTATGCAAAGAAGTGTAGCTTGTCCCCAGTGTGCTCCTTTATCCCCGGTTAGCGGGTGACCACTGGCAGCCTAAGGTTCACGTCGTGGTGTCGGGCGTGTGTTGGTGGTGGGCATTTTTTGTTTGGTTGGTTTTGCCTTAAGGGTCAGCTGAAGGATTCAGGACTGTGTCCATCACTGTGCCTACCGTCAGATCTATATACAACCATAATTTCTCTGTTTCTGTTCTACATTTTTAGCCTTTTGCCTTATCCTATGTGGAATGTCAGTCTATACTTAACTCTTTGTTTCTTTGATTAATGAATTAGCAGTTCTGTTGGCAAGAGAAGGTGGGGCTTTTTTATTTGGTTTGGGGTTTTGTTTGCTTAGGTTTTGGGTTGGTTTTTTGGGTTTTTCTTGGTTGTTTTTTTTTGTTTGTTTTATTTTTTTTTTTGCAAGCCCAATCCTTTGCATTTCCATCAAGAAAAGGATAAGACTTTTGCCCTTCTGCCAGTCCTTCTACTGGAAATACATAATTATACAATTAACTTCACTTGACTCAGAAATTATTCATGTGTTATAAACCAATGTTTGCAGAAGTCCACGCCTACGTAAGAGGTGGCTAGCCTGTCTGCCCAGCTCAGATTTTATTTACCATAATGTTTTAGGGTAATTATCATGAAAGAATAAATTGTGATTTTAATATTATTATTGTTTTGTATTTCAGAATACAAAATATTTTGGATAAAGTTTAAAAAAAACCCAGAGCATAAAGTCAGACATTTTTGGATTTATCTTTTTTTATTTGCAAAAAGGTTACATTTTAAAACTTTGTCTATCTTACTACTTGTTCCACAAAATAATCTTTTAGAATTGAGTTGCTGGAGAATATGACTAAAGCAAGAATTCAGGGTGTGTCTAGCATAATATTTTGGAGGTAATACACATTATGGAATGGAAGAGTAAAGGAGAAACTCGTAAATCACTTCTCTTGCAACCCTTACAATTCTTAGGATAACTATTCTGAATCTGGTAACACTTACCCAGAGAAAGATACCTTTCAATACAGAAGAGTCTTTGTGTTTTTACCACTGCTGTATCTAACAAAATAACTGCTTCCGCTGTTATGTGTTTTCCCTACATGCATAAGAACTTGTGTCCTGAAGAAGCCATGTAAAGGAAGTTAATTTTTTCTACAGTACCAAAAAAACTCCCACAAACCCTTTGTACTTTCAGATAAATTTTAGGCAAGAGAATGATAAAATGGGCTCTATCTGTACAGGTGATTTCAGGACAAATCTTGAGTCTGTAAAATAATAATCCTAAATCATTAGTTCCTCTTGCAGTCTTTCTGCTCCTCCTATGGGGGCAACTGCCTCATCATCTTTAAGTCGCAAAAGTAGAAATGTGGTAAAAGCTTTCTCTGTTCCTCTGTTAGCTTTGTTTCTTCAAAGTAAGAGAATTGGTGGCTAGTGGCTTTTCCTCCCCTTCTGGATATAGCTCTGTGGCATAACACCTTTCAGGTTCAGACAGTTTCCCTGAGGATGTTGGACTCTACTTTTGAATATGTATGGCTGACAACACATTCCCCACGTAAGATTACGCCATTAAATTGGCATCTAAGTCCTTTCACCCATACACGGTGATGTGTCATCAGTATGAAAGAAAGTAAGAAATGCTTCATTTATAGATTAGTTCAGACACTAGTCTTGTAGGCAAAGGTTTTCAAATATAGCATATGACAGTGTATTACTGTTTTGAGTGCATGTTAAATTGCATATACGGTTTTATTATATTCAAATCCTTTTTGCGCGCGACTTATCACACCAGACTGCTGTATTCTGTAGCCTTCACAAACTGGATCACGTGAAGGAAGAGGGCAGTGGCAATAAGCTGTAGCTATTGGGGGAAGATGACTTCTAACATGGATCTTTTCAAGTGGCTTTTCTTCTGATTTATGTAGTTGGGTTTTTTTTCTGAGTTGTTAACATATCTTTTCCAATTCTCACTTGGTACTCAGTGCAGCTTCAGGAGCAACTGTGCTGATACAAATGAAGGGGGAATGGAGCTATAGAGGAAAAAGAATAAACAGCAAAGCAGAAAGCGGGACCACAGTATCTTAAACCAATGTTGTTGACAAAGGCAACACACTAAAAAGTGATAGTCTCATGGGGAGAGCCTGAGAAATGACAGAACTATTGTTCGTTTCAGCCTATCTTGTTTTTGTTAGTATTACCTAATGCAAAATAATGCTGCCTTGTAATTTCATGCATGTAGTCTTAAAATGTGAAACCTGTTGATCACATGGCAATTCCTTACCCAGTTTGAAGCATGGCTGCTTGCAACAAAGTGTTAAAACTTCAGATGTTGTTGCAAGAAAGCCAACTTCTGTGTTTCTGTTCTGAAAGTTCAGGACTCAGCTAGTTTTGTAACGCTGCTTTACTGGTCATTTCTAGTAACATACTGCTCATGAGAACAGCAATCATTGGTTTTATAGTGGTGCGTGCTTGTGTTTAATGCCTCTGAGCTGCTAGTTTTACCAGGCTGTTAGATCTTCAAATTTAATTATTTTTTTTTTTTTTAGGCAGCTTCGGAATCTAAAAGATCATGTTTACTTACTAGCTCTTGAACTGTAACAGAAATATAAGATTAAATGCAGTATTATCCCTTCTCATCTCTATCTGACATTCTGCAGTGTAAATTGGAAGTGCTTACAAAAAGGTAACTAGAAGATTTAGTGCTGCAATACATGTACCTACAAGTTCACTACAGAAACAAAATTAATATATAAAAATATATAAATGACAAATTACTTTCCCCTCATTAACACAAGAATTGAGGAAGAGATTTACTTGGTCGCTGCTTCAAATTATGATTCAGAAAGGACTTCAAACAAGCTTTGTACCTATTGCATCTCGACCAATAACACCTAAAATAACCAATATCATACCATTCTTTGAGATGCCAAAGCTATGAACCACTAAATTATCTTTCAAAAGAATGGCAGAAGTCATCACAAGGGCGTTCTACACTGGTTTTGTAGTATGGTGTCTGAACTCTTTAAATATGACATATCCATAATCTCTTTTAAAAGAGGCAGTTGACACCAGCAAATAAGGTGAAATTCACTATGAATTACATCAGTTCATTTATGGTTGAAATCTTCATGCTGTTAAGATAATTTCTATATGCATCTACTTACTACTGGACTGTGACATTTTATAAAATAATGAAGAACCTCTAGTGTCATATTTGCCTACACTTAGCTCACTTTAAAACAAACTCCAGGTAGCTTGCTGAGATGATTTTAAAAAATATAGATCCTGTAATGTTATAAAACATAAACAGCAAAAGGTAGCTGAGAAGCAAATTTGAATAGAAGTATCACTAGCAAATGTAAAACAGGAACACACGTAATACACAAAATTCATAATAGCTTACTACAGATCAAGAGAGCCACCTATATCTTTCCAAATACCCCTAAAAGTAAGTCATTCTGGAAAGAAACATGAGTACGGTAACTTCATAATATGTCATTTCTTAATACTTGATTACTGAAAGTGGGGGGAAACTAGACCAGTGATACTTTTTATCAGTTCAGAGTAGTCAGCATTTGTGGAGATAAAAGGCAAAAAACAGGTCAACAAAATTGCTATATAAATAAATGATGAGTTAGTGAGCTCTACAATAGTAGAAGCAAGGTGTAAAGTAGTCCCAGAGTGAGAAAAATGAAAAATTGCAAATATTTATGGAAATGTAAGTTAGCGTATAGTTTGGTGTACTCATCATGTTCCTTAGTTTATGAAAATACAGTATTCTGTGTGTAAGAACTATTTTTCAATGGCTGGCAAATGAGAATAACATGCTCTGTTTTTAATTGTTGACTGTTACAGTTTTAAGTAGGTACAAGAAAATTATGGCCAGAGAAAATGAATGTATATAAGGAGTCAAATGTACTTGATTTCTAATCCCATTTTGACTCTGGATTTCAATGTATGATTATTTTGGGGGTGAGGGGAAGGAAGGAAGAAAGCTTAAAAAAACAAAAGCAAACAAAACTTCCTCTTCCAGTGAGGCTGGAGAGTGGAATGACTTCAAATGTTCACTGTTAATACTATGTATTGCTGTGGATAATGATTTTCTCAAATAACAGGCTTTCCTTGAAAGTAGAACAATAGAAAACCCATGTATGCAACATTAGCTTTTATATTGTACTTTATTTCAGCCTTTAACTCCTTTATTTTATGCTTGCCTATATATATATATATTACTTATTGGAGATAAACTAATATAAAAAAGAGAGAAAAAAAATATATAAAAAAGTTGTTTTTTTAAAAGTTGAACAACTGTATCCTAGAATTTTATATCCTTAAAATACAGAGCTGCTTGATTCCAGAAAGCACCAAAAATGACACCCAGTTTAACCTATATGCCCTTTATGCATGGCTATTTTGTGACTAGAACCAATGATTGCTGTTAGAATGGGAGACAGTATGAACCCATGTTTGGAAGACTAAAACTCATGCTTAAAGAAACTACTGAAAGTCTTTCTTTGACTCAGAGAGGTTTTAAGTCACAAAACTAAATAAATACTAACATTTTTAAAAACTTGTCCAATAGTAAATGTGTAAAAACTTGTCAAATAGAACTTTCAATACAAAGTAGCAAGTTAAGTTTTTTGGGGCTCACAAACCTGAGTTAGATGACACCACAGGAGACCTCTTTCTGTACCTGTATGGATCAAGTTGTAGATCTTAGCCCTTAATGCTCAATCTGAATTTAGTATTTTTGAATGTATATTGAAATGGTTATATTTACCACCTACATAGCTGATGTACAAAGTTATTTCATTTCAGTAAACCTTTTTAACTAAGTATTTTGAGATCATAAAAAGATAAACCTTAAAGAGATGTCTCCAATGTTAAAGATCTAATTTCAGCGGTTTTAACAAAAAAAGAGCACTTCAAAATGCTGTATTCATTATATTTCAGTTACCTTACAGTTCATTAGATTTTAGTTTTTAAAATGGACATATAGCACTTTAGTACAGCAAATGAGTCTACACCTACTGATTTCTTCTTCTTTTTTTCTCTTTTTTTTTCCTACTGAGAGCTAACAGAGTATTTTGGTCATAATGCAAAACATACCAATTTTACATTAACTTACTGTCATAGTGCAGCACTGATGTCTACAAACGTAATGTAAGCGTTTTGGTAAATGCTACAGAACGACAAAACTTAAAATATATCTGCATATCATAACTGAAAAGAAGGTAAAATAGAAACATCATTATATCTATGTTCTACACTTTTTCGTGTTATCACCTTTACAGAACAGAAATTAGGGCTGATGTCACATTGTTTTCAAATATCACACTTTTCATCTTACTAGCATATTAATTTAGGTAATTTTGAGGACAAACTTCTGCTACAAAATAGTTAAATGCAATCTATTTTATTGCCAAAACATTAAAAGCTGATGAGTCTAAGAGTTTCAGGCCAAAACTCTTTCTTAATGCATTCTGTCCTGTTTGTATCCAAATATTATTGTCCATTCTGCTTGTTCTGCAGTTTTCTCAAGCCTGTGGTAGGGTTAGAAATGCATAGGTCAATTAAGGACAAGTTTAAACTTGAATATTCTTTCTTTATGGTTCAGGATATTTTCTATACTTCACTTTTCATTATGTATTGTTTTTCTTTCATCAGTGGAAGTGGAAAGTTATATTTAATGGCTTTAATTTTTGCTTAGCTGCCAGGTATTTCATTTTCATTTAGTGTTTCAGGTCAAAGCTAATCTATGATAGCAGGGGGGTTTTTTGTTTGGTTTTCTCTCCTTTTTTTTTTTTTCATCACCTAATCTATCTGCTAGTTGCATAAGCTAAATTATTCAGTATTTGTGGAAAACTCTGTAGGTGTTTTATGTGCAATTTATTTTAGGAGTACTTTAGGATTACTTATTCTAACTAGTGTGTGTTTTACGCTTTAAAATCAGCACAAAAAGCAATATGCAATTTTAACATTTGGTTCTGATGTAACTACTGAAATACAAATGAATACTGTGATTCTGTGAATACAGTGATATTCCTTAGTTCATGCCACTCTCCTTTAAAAAAAAAAAAAAACCAAAAAACCAAGCAAACAACAAAACCCAACCAACCACCCTCCCTTAAAAAAAAAAAAAAAAAGCTTTATTCTCCCTAGCAGCTGCCTTCTGCTGCATTACCCATTTGCAGTACAGACAGAATTTCCTGTCCCAGAGAGGTTGTGAAGCTAAATGGCTTGCAGGTGAAACAGTTTGGGAGACCTTTGGGGAAGTCAGGCATGCAAATAGTTGGCTTGCAACTGCTGTTAACAACTGCATCTAGCAATAGTTCATCCAGTGGCTAGGAGCTGGTTAAGGTTAAGAATGGTGGTATTACTATTAAAGAGGTGATGCAATTAAAAAAAAAGGCTTTTGCTGCTATTATAGATATATCAGATTTTAAAAACTACTAAGCATACCAAAGCTTTTCTAATGCTTTTGTTACATTTATGTCCTATTTCTGAAAGTTCTATTTCCCAGGAGTAATGTGATAGAGAACAAGTTCTGTCTACTGATTCTCATACAAGCACAAAACTACAATATTTTGCTTTAAAAGTAGAGGGGAAGCTTAAATTCAAACAAAACACAATTATCTCACACTTTTTAATGAACCTAAACATATCTTCAGGAAGGCGCATTTCTGATGTAACTATAGAACTAGAATTACGTTATAAGTTAATGCAAGAATGTAATATGTATAAGTACATGAAGGGTTCCTTAACTAGGTAGCTCTAGCATGGCCTGGGAGAAAGGGGTTTTGACACTTTTATGGCTGTGCTGTGACGACCCGGCCCGGCATGTGGAGACATTAACTGAGACTCTGAATTTCCTATTGCTTGCTTATAGCGGAATACTGCATCAATTTAATCAAATCACCGAGGCATAAATGAGCTTACCTAATGAGACACGCTCAAATTGGTTCTAACCTTTGCTTGTAGTGAGCTCGCTTGAACGGGTAACTGGTAACTTAAATCCAAGCAAGGGTTAAAGCGCTTCACGTGTCTGCACTTCGCTACGGGCCCAAGTTGCTGAAAGCCTCAGAGAAACAAGCTGGAAATACTGTTGTGGAGGTTCTCACGGTTCCTCGCGTTTTCAGGGAGGTGCCCGCGTTTCTCCTTCATTTAGCGCGAATGCGAACCCGTGGCGCTGATGCGGGGCGGGACCCGGCCGGGCGGGCAGGTGCTGCTGAGGGGTCCGGAGGTGCCGCCGCGGGGCTCGGGAGCGAGCCCCCTGAGGCGAGGAGCGCTTCTCCCTCCCCGGGCGGCCCCTCAGCCGTCCCGCAGCCGGGCCGCTCTGGGGGCCGCCGCCCTCGAGGGGAACCGGGCGGCCGGCTCGGGGTAAGTTCAGCGCTCGGGGGCGACCATCCTTCGGTGCGGCCCCCGGAGTGAGCGGAAAGCTCGGGACCGGCGCTCTCCCGCTCCTCTTCCCCGCGTTCCCCGTAGCTAGCAGGCTGTCAGGGAAAGGCGCTGCTCATTTTACCTCAGGGAAGGGGGACCGGGGGCCAGCCGAACCGCCTTGTCCCCACAGGCGCGGAGCCCGCCTTCCCCGGCGCAGCTCCGAGGTAGGCGGGCACGCTGGGGAACGTCCTGGCTGCACGCTGAGGAAAAGCTCCCCCGTTTCTCCCCCACTCCCCAGGCGAGCCGGGGTCCCGCGGGGAGCGGCGGCGCCCGCCGCCCGGCCACTCCGAGCCCTCCCGCGCTCCCGAGCCCGCGCGGCCGTGCCCGCGCTGCGCGCGCTCTCCCCCGGGCGGCGCTGTGCCCGCGCCCCTGCGCGATGCAGTGTGGGAATGGCTGTGGCGCTGGGGTTGGCTGAAAGAGGCGGCCAGTCGAGGTTTAATGTCCGCCATGTTGGCCGTGGCGTATTGAGCGGAGCCGGAGCGGCGGAGGAGAGAAGCCAGCGCCCAGCCCAGCCGCGCCAGCCGGCGCCGCCGGGCCCCGTGTCGGAGCGCGCCCCGCCCTGCCGGGGGAGCCCCGGTCCCTCCATGAGAGCGCTCGGCGGGGTCCGGCTCTCAGCTCGGAGCGCTCTTGCTGTCGCCCCCCCCTCCCCAGCCGGAGCCGCCATCGCCGCCTAACATGAGCAAACTGTCGTTCCGGGCCCGGGCGCTGGATGCGTCCAAGCCGCTGCCCGTCTTCCGCTGCGAGGACCTGCCCGACTTGGCCGAATATGCCTCCATTAACCGGGCCGTGCCGCAGATGCCCACGGGCATGGAGAAGGAAGAGGAGTCGGTACGTGAGACCCCCCCCCCCCCCCCTCGGCCGGGTCCCTCCATCCCCCCCGCACCCGGGGCCCCCACCTTCGCCTCTGCGCAAGCACAAAATGGCCGCCATCTTCTCCCCGCTCTCCCCGCCCGCCGGGAGAGGGGGGGAGAACCTGGGGAGGGAAGGTGCCGAGCCCGTCGGCCCCTTACCGCGCCTTCCCCCTGCGCTTCCCTGCGACCCCCTCTGCCCCCCGCCCGGTCCCCGCCGGGGCTGGCGGCCCTGTCGCCGGGGCCCCCGAAAGGCACAAAGGGGGTCACGTGACACCGCGGGCGGCCGCCATTTTGTCTCTGGGTTCTTGGGCCGGGCCTGGTGCGGCAGCGGCGGGGAGACGGGCCCTGGCGGCGCTGCTGCCCGCGATGCCCCACCGGGTGGCGCTGCCGAGCCGCCCGCCGCCGCCGGGGGCGCGGGGAAGTTGTGGCTGCGGGCGCGGGAGCGCGCCTGGCGGGGGAGCGGGGAGGAACGGGCGGGCCCGGGGAGCCGAGCGGGGCCCGCTGCTGAAGCGTTGTCGCCTTTGCCTCCTCCTGACGGGTGGTGAGGCTCGGGCCGCCGCCGAACTGCTGCAGCCAGAACTTAGCTCTGCCTTGCTAGTATAGTTCTTATTTGCGGTCAGAAATAGAAGGTGGAAGGGTTTCTGTTTAGACTGAAAACCCCAGAAGCGCCTTCAGAGGCAGGTGTGATGTAAGTAAAATTGTGATGTTCACTACGCGGAAATACAGAAGTCAGTACTGAAGTACTACTCAAAGTAAGAAAATCCGAGTTTGGAGGCCGAAAATCTATCACTTCCATCTCAGTTTTGCTGTCTGAGTGGAGAATGAAACTTAAACCTTTTCGAACTTCAGGATCACTTAATCGTACACTCAACACGTTCTAAGATAGGTATAACATTCAATAGTTGTTATTGCTGAAGACTCCTGCTGAAGTGGGTTGTTATTTTCACTGTTTGCAGATCTTTAGTTATTTGCTTATTATAATGTTTTCCACATATGTGCATTAAGCACAGCAAATAAGAGAGAACTGTAGAAATACAGTTATGTAAACAGGTTTTCAAATGTAGTGATAAGAACAAACATGGCAATTTCATAGTCTTGGGTTTTGCTAGCTGTCAGGCTTCCATTGTCCTTCAGGGATGCTCAGGGCCAGGTTGGATGGGGCTTTGAGCAGCCTGGTCTAGTGGGAGGGTCCCTTCCCATGGTAGGGAGGTTGGAATTAGATGATCATTAAGGTCCCTTCCAGCTCTAACCATTCTGTGATACTAAGATGATAGGCTGTAAAGTTCCTGTTTATATTTCTAGATGTAGCAAACTTTGAGTTACTTCTCTAAAACTTGAAATGCACTTACCTTCTTAAAACATAGTCTTTTCTTTGTGGCACTAAGTATTCGGTTAACTCTAACCGAATCTGTGAGTTTTTATGAAATGTCTTAGAATCATACATCATAGTCTTCAGGCTGGATGATTTCTAGAGAGTAGTACTCTTTGCATGTTGTTCTTGTCTACATTCAGTAACTATTCTCTCAGCCTTTTCTAGTGTAACTGCCTACAGTTTTAACATAATTTACTATTTCCAAGTCCTGTGCAAGTCATAAGTTGCTTTAAACATCCACTAAAATGTACATTGTGAAGTGTGTGGGTTTTTGTTGGTGGGTTTGTTTTTTTTTATGGTTTTGTTTTGGTGGTGTTTACTTTCGTGAAATGAAGGTGCGTAGTAGTATTTAAGCAGTAGGCAGCTGTACTTAGATGCTTGTGTTTCTTTTGATGCAGTAGATGTGCTCTGAAACGGTATCTAGATTCTGAATATGAAAGAAAGCATCCTTAATTTCCACTTGTACCAGAATTTTAAATTTTGTTATGTTTGCTATGATGCTTGCTTGCTGAGGTCATTTCTCAGTTAAAGTAAGCAAGCGGGCATACATGCTTTTATTTATGTAGAAATGTCTGGTTGCTATCTTTCTCTTTTGCTGTTTGCCTGGCAGTTGCAAGTTTTCAGGCTAGAAAATTACATGGGGCAACTATATAGCCTCCATAAACCCAGAGATATATGTCCTGGCTAAGGAAAAGTCATGGGCAACAGAGTGTTAATTATAAGACTTGTTTCTGTGGTTAATGTGATGCTTTTGTTTACTAAATCTAGCTTTGAGGGTTAAGCTTCAGAACTGTAGATGTAAGTAGACACTTCCCACAGTTAAAGTTTACTCATGCCTTTGTTTTAAATATATGTGTACACATATAAACACACATCCCCAAGAAAAATTTGCCTGCCATCAGTAAACACAGGTGTTTTCCTGAGTCTTTTTTGTATATTCTTACATAAAATAGTTGATGTTAAACTCTTCCCCCTTCTTATTTCTGCAGACTTGCTAAGTTTCCTCCTTGCCTTTTGTTGCCCTAAAAAGCTTTCTCTTCAGTTTTACATAGGTGTTGACAACAGAGAGATGTGGTTGCTCACTAAAGTTACGGCAAACCTCACAGGTTTAATATCCCACTACATTCTGTTTCCCACACTTCATGCCATGGAGGATTTAGGAAAGTTGGGAGTTGTTTGTGTTACGTAGCACTTGAAGACTTGAGTTAGAGGTTTTTTCCCCTAATACTTACGAAAATAAGAGATATTTTGTATTACCCATTTCTTTACATGTAGATGGGAAAGTGTCCATAAGAATCTGGGGGGAGGGGGCAGGTTCAACTAGTGTCAACAGGCATTTATAACTATTTTATAAATAGAATTCTGACATTGCCTTGAGTTTTGCATAAATGTAATTTTAAATGAACACATATTTTGAGTTAAGAGTTCTCCTCTTGACTAAATAACTTTCCCTAGGGAAAAATGCAATCAAAGAGATTTAATATTCAAGCATCAAATCACAAGATATTTAAATGACTGATTAGTGTTTTGATGCACAAAAAGGAATCTATTTTCCTTCCCTTTCATTTTATCTTTCTCCCATCCTGTTCCTACAAAGAGTAAATACGGAAAATAGTACATCTTCGTTATTACAACTGGAAACTTCAGTTTAGCAGTCCTGTTCTCTGTAAGAGTCTTCTGAAGGAAAAACAATCTTGCTAAGTCGATCTGAGTTCTAAAATATGCAATTGATAAGAAGGATATAGTAACTCTTTAAAAAGAAGTGGCTGCTAAGGGCCTTAAAGTGATGTTAATTTTGTTAACAAGTAGAGTATACCTTTCTGCTTAGTAAGTCATGACTTCAGTTAGTGGTTTTGTTTGGAGGTGAAAGACTATAGTAAGAAGCTCCTTGGCACGCACACAGTGGTACTTGGAAGTTATCAACTGATACTGTGTTCTGACAGTTGGTTTAGCTCCCAAGTTTCTAGGGTAAACACATTGTGTCTGTTGCCAAGTCTGTTGCTAAATCTAAGAAACTAAAAACTATGAGGAGACATATGCATCTCTAAAAAAGAAGAGCCTTCGAAATGTAATGGCATTTCTTATCCAACACTAAACGTTCCCTGTATTACCTCAAAATCCTGTTTTTGAGCAAAACATCCTTAGCACTGTAATTTTGAGAACTAGACAACAGACCACTGTTAATAATACAGTAATGTCCATTTGGCTAACAAGTCCATTTTAATTTGTAACTGCCTGAAATAAAGTAGATGGATTGGATTTGTTTATCCTTTGTCAATGATTTTTTTTTAAAGGTGTTAATTTGTGTGGCCTGTTGTTTTGTGTTTTTGAGGGGGGGTGTTGCTTCTCTTTTTCTTGAATTGGAAATTCAGATTCTAGACTGAAAGGAGACAGCTGGAAAACCAGAGCAGATAGTTATTTGAAGTAAAATGCTTTACTGAAAAAAATAAGACAGACAGAAGCTTTTTGGACATATTCAGTAACTTATGTTTCAGAAAGAAAGTATGCCTAGCTTTACGGGCGTCCTAGATTTGATGGCCGGCCTTCAGTCAAACCAAGGAAAACTACGCTTGTTTTCCCTTCTTTTTTCTAAAAAGAAAGGAGATACGACACACACTGTATTCCCAGGCTCTAGGTTCTCTTAGATAAAAAAATAGAAACTTAGGGGGGTTTTGATTGAGACTTTGTAGATAACTTAAAAAAAAGGCATTCAGAAAATTATTGTGAATATCATTGGTTTGTTGTGTTTGGGTTTTTTTCAGAGTTAAGGAAAAAGCAAAAAGCCATGTGTTTGAAGTACCTCATATCAACATTTTTAAGGCATATTTAAAATGCCAGGAAGTGTGAAATTCTTAGCTGAAGCAATGCCTCAACAAAGATTAGTGTGTGAGCAGAGATACTTTTAAAAAGTGTCCTGGTGTACATCAGAGAAATGAATTGTCTAAATAGGAAAATACGGATATGTTGACGACATTTCCATAACTAATCACAGTGCCGTGAGTATGGGAATTAGGGGTTGAGGGATTTTTTTGTTACACTTTTTCCTTGAGTGAGTTTGTTATCCTCATGTAAATGCTGATATTACTGTGGCCATACTAAGGTTTTGTTGTTACATTTCTGTTTAGTCTTGTGCATGTTCAAGTTTGTTTAGGTTTAGATGCACATTTTCTGTCAGGTAAACTTTACTAAATCCCGGTGTCTCTGTCCTTGGTGTTGAGGCAGCGGAGAGAGAGAATCGAGCGGTGAGAGGTCCTGTTACTTCACTGTATTACTCTTAACTCCCTCTTCTAAATAAGACCATGGTCCAGTGGTTAATCTTTGTCCTCATCTTAACTCTGGAGTAGCAGCTTTCTTGTTCTGCAAGATTTCTGCCAGACTGATGCACTATGTGGAGTTCTGTTCTTAAGGTTCAAAGTTTAAAAAAGCTTGCTTTCTAATTTTAGTTAGCGTTGCTAGTGGCAGATAGAAGAATTAAGCACCCAGAGGCTGAAATTTTAAGCTCATATAAGTTCATTCAGTTCTTACTGTTTTCCTTTGTATATGTGTTATGATGTAACTAACAGGTTGCGTGGAAGGTGGAATTAAGTCTGTATGCGCAATTGTCATCTGTAAGTACTGTCATACTGTGTTACCTGGTATTTGAGCAAACTGTTGAAATAGTTTAAAATGTACTTTTGATCTCTTTAAATCCACAGTTGTAGTTGTCTTCCCTGCCTTAGCTTTGGGGATGTTTAAGAAAAGCTTATTTGGTAAAATTTCATTATAAGACATAATTTTTTTTTTTTTTTTGCTGATATCAGCATGAATTGTCATTATTTGCTAAATGCTATGAAAACCCTGGTGAACATAACCCAATGTTCATTCAAATGCTTCGGAACACCTTAAACGTATATAATACAATGTTTCTTAATGTACCAAAGCACTGCTTGGTTAATTTCCCATTTACCCAGTTTGGGTAGGCTCAAGGATCACATCCTCTCCATAAAACTGCCTTGAGCACAGCTACCTTAGATCTCTTCCAAGCAATACCTGTTCAGAAAATATGCCTTTCTCTTCCCAAATCTATGCTGGAGGCATTGGGAAGCTACCGTGTCTGGATTTTCTTGCTGCTGAAACAGCTGCTTTTACCTTATCAAGGAAAAAAGCTGTCAAGGAATGTACAAGAAAGGACCTATATATGGTCATCCAAGACATGATGAATTTAAAAATGTGTGAAGTAAGCGTATAGCTGAGGTGTAGCGAGTAACTGTGTGAATGGTCTTGAATTACACACATACATTTCACTAAAGGTCCAATAGTCTTTTTTTTTGTTCATTACATTCTTGGAAGTTTAAGGAACTGCATTCTCTGTGTGCCTCCTAGAAGTATGTAACTGAACTGCGTTCAGTTTTGGGCCTCTCGCTACAAGAGGGACATTGAGGTGTTGGAGCTTGTCCAGAGAAGGGCTGCAAAGCTGGTGAGGGGTCTGGAGGACAAACCTTATGAAGAATGACTGAGGGAGCTGGGGCTGTTTAGCTTGGAGAAGAGGAGGCTGAGGGGAGACCTTATCACCTGAAAGGAGGTTGTAGAGAGATGGGGGCTGACCTCTTCTCCCTGGTGACAAGTGATAGGATGAGAGGAAACGGGTTCAAGTTACGTCAGGGGAGGTTTAGATTGGATATTAGGAAACATTTTTTCACTGAAAGGGTTATTAAACATTGGAATAGGCTGCCCAGGGAGGTGGTGGATTCACCATCCCTGGAGGTGTTTAAAAAAAGGGTAGATGGGGCACTTAGGGACATGGTTTAGAAGTGGCTTTTGTCAGGGTAGGTTAAAGGTTGGACTCGATGATCTTAAAGGTCCCTTCCAACCTCAGCAATTCTATGATTCTATGATTTTCTGCTAATTGAACAACTGTTTACTCTTAAGTACTCTTAAAATAACCACTACCTTGCTGATGCACAATTCACTGTTACTAAGTGAATCTCGTAGGGGCAATCAGAATTATATGAATGTGAAATCATAACACGTACTGTCACTGAATCATCACTTCTAAGTCTGGATTTTATTTCACTGTAAAGTTTTTAGCGTACTAACGGAAGAGAATCTGCATGTCACTGTCACCCCCAGCCGCCAGTTGTAGAATTCAAGTATAATCTTAAAACAGATGAACTGAACTCCTTTAGTGGTCTCTTCTTAGACTAGGAGAGCTGAAACATTAAAGGATCTGGAAGTAAATGGGGAGAGTAGAGGCAGGTTGTTTTGCATACTGTTTGATTCAGGAGTCCTCCAAACTGGAAGAGTATTGCTTCTTGTTTATCTCATGTTCCCCCTTGTCCGACTTTTCTGTTTGCTCATAGTAGGAGGAATTAATTTTATATACCAGTCTAATCTTTTTTTGTGCTTAATTTTAAACACACTTAACTTGTAGATTAGATTCCTAAAAGCATACGTGTTTGATAATTTTGTAGGAGGGGAACAGAGAAACAAGGGCTTGTTGCAATTTTGTGTAAAGCAATGGTCTACAAACACCTCAGTTCAGAGCTGGAAGAGGTTTTTATGTGAGCTCATATAATGGCCTTAATTTTACCTTTTAGTTTGATATTGAGCTTAGTAACTTACTTCACATATATCTCTGTGAAAAAGATCCGTGATCCTTAGCCAGAGAATTTTGAGAGGGGAAAAAAAAAAGTGACAGCTCACCACAAACAGCCAAATTTCAAGTGTAAGAAAACTCCCATACCATGTCAAAATATTCAGGTGATGAAAAGTTTTTTTCCATCTCTCTTTCTGTGCCCAGCTCCCAGCTATTTAGTAATAGTGGCAGCTTACTGGATGTTTCACCTTCAGTTACACCAAAGCTCTCTATTCCATTGTGCTTAATGTTGGAAGGTATTCTGTACACCTGAACATTCATGCAGATTAGGAAGTTTGGCTGATGATGAGAAGTAGCTTCTATAGTGAGCAATTTATGCACTGTCTCTGACTACCTAAAGAAACTGGTTAATTCTGTAGTATGAAACCCATCTGTGTTTTCCTTTTGAAGTCAGATGGATAGTGGTGGCGTAGGCTTCTATTACAGATGGGTGGAATTTGTTGAGGCTGGAATGAGATTGCCCATCCCAATTTGAAATCAGAAGCAAAACTTATCACGTTCATCTAGGAACAAGTACAGACCATACCTCTGGGATTTGACAACTTCCTGGAAGCTAGCAGTTCTGTGTAGAAGTTTAGGAACCACAATAGCCTGTTGTTATGCCACAGAGAAGTCAGGCACTAACATGAAGTTGTGAGCAGGGGACTGCCATGGCAGATAATGTGATGTTAGTTCTGTATATGGTGTCAGTTACACATGTAATAATGGTGAAGGTGTACATGTCATACTCTAAAGTAATGTTGAAAATACTTAAGATTTCAGAAAATAATGAGAAGAGTTAGTTGATCATCAGTGCCTTATGCAGGTCAGAGGCTTCTCTGGGAAGTCCAAATTCTTTTTTGAAATGATATGAATTGAAATATGAATTAGCAAACACACTTTCGAACAATCTTAACATGCAACATTTACGGTCTAGGCGGAGGACGTTCTTCTTCTAATTTGTTTATTGCCTATATAAGTTTTATATGTATAAAAAAAGCAGTTTAATTCCTCCTAAAAAAGCTGTTCCAGAAAAGCTAGATGTAGACCAGTCTTAAGGAATTATTCTGAAGTATGCATACTCAAATTGTTTCTAACCTTTTCTTGGTAATTGCACAAAGAGAAGACATGTAACAGCAGTGGCTTTACTCGTAGCAGTTAACTACGGTGAGACCAATTGTTCATGTTCAGGCTTAAAGACAAAAAAAGGTTAGCCTTACTTAGTACTGTTATTTACAGTGAGGATGGTTAACCACTGGAAGAAATTAAAAATATCTCTCCTATTATTTACATTAAGACTGGAGGGGGAAAAATCTCACAAACATGACTTTGTTAGCAGTATTCTTAATAGCACAAGAAGGAATACAACTGGCAGGGTTTTGGATTTAAAGGAGAGGAGCTTATGTCAGGGTAAACTGTGAGTAATTTTAAGGCCAGGCTTGTATGGAGAGACTTTGCCTCCTGGGAATCTTCACAACCTGTCTTAAAGAGGAGCCTTGTAAGATTATCTTCCTGACTTTTTCAGATTTGATCTATCACGTGATGGATTTCAGCGAAGGATCGGGTATTAATTGTATACAGTAAAATGTTAATAACATTAGTAATGGAAACGGGGAATAATTCAGTAACCTTAATGTTTGAGGATCAGGGTGACATGGCATTATTTTTCTTTTCATTTTAATAGCTAATGTCCTGCATTATATTCCAGTAAACTTTTAAGTTATTCACAGGCACCTGCCTAATATTAATTTGTTTCAGGTAGGAAAAAAGTGCAATGTGGCAAGCCCTTAAATCCGCTAATGTTTTCTTTGAGTAGATCACTTTCGTTGTCCCTGTCTCAGTATTTGTGCCTTAATTATATGATTATATTCCTCATATATGTATATGCAATTATTTCAATATAAATTTATAAGGAGTATTCAGTGTGAGTTTTGAATACCTGTAAGTTAATACATTACTTTTTCAAGCCTTTGTTTTAAAGGAGAGCGTGTGTGTATTTGTGTGGGAGTCTGCTCTGGTAGAACAGAATACTGTAATTCTCTGGTCTTCAGTCTATGTAGTAAGTTATGTGTTCTTTTTCCACTTCATTTCCACTTTCTACTTGTAAGAGGAAAAACTAGCTTTAACATCAAGGAATGCATCAAATGTCTAATGCGTCAGAATAAAAATGCTGGCTGCTGCTTTTGTATCTGTATGTATTCTCTTCCTGCTTAATAAGCCTTTACGTACACCCTGCTCTCCCTTCCACCAGTGTGTGTGGTTTTCTGTGTATTCAGCTGTATGTACATTCAAGGCCTAACCCTGTTCTGGGAGGATCTTTCTGGTTAAACAAATAGGTGAAGGTGAATTGAGGATGGAATAAAAGTTTGAAAACTTCCTGGTCTGTCAGTCTCTTCAAGCACAGGTAGTTTGAGTGAGAGCGGAAACTATCCTCTTAAGGTTTAAGTACCACTCTTAAAGATTTGTTTCCTTTATGTTTAATCAGGAGTTAAGAAATTCATGCTTTTTGAATTCGAAGCTTTCAAGAGGGTGGTGTTGGAAAGGATTGCTTTCCAACATCTGTTTACATTCATACCTTTATACCTATTTAATGGCTTCAAGGTTGTTCCTTCCTGGTTGTAAATAGAAATTAATTACAGATCTTGCAGCCTGTCTGTAAGGTGTACCAAGCTTAAATTTGAGGAGAGAGAGTTGTAGCAAAGGCTGCCCTCTATATACATTTAATGCTGCTGTCCCTTTTCTGTTATAATTTGAAGGGCTGTAGTAGAATAGACAGAATAGAATAGACTATTTCAGTTGGAAGGGAGCTACAATGATTATCTAGTCCAACTACCTGACCAGTTCAGGGCTGACCAAGTTAAAACATGTAATTGAGAGCATTGTCCAAATGCTTCTTAAACACTGACAGGCTTGAGGCATCAGCCACCTTCTCAGTAAAGAAATGTGAGTCTTCAGGTGGCTCACTGATGAGGTGTCCAACTCAAAGCATGGAAGGTGTTAGCATGGAAAGCTGAATTCTGCATAGGCTTCTGTCTCCAGATTTTCCCTTTCAAAACTTGAGGATTTTGTACAAGGCTGTGTTGTCATGAAAGTGTAATCCTTGTGGGTTAAAGATGCAGAACTTGTTTTGGAAAGGGAAGAACAGTGCAAGTTACTTTGCCAAACTGTGTCGATCTGTAATGAGTCTCACCCAAAATGTATTTCTTGGCATAGGTATGTAAACACTCGACATAACTTGATTTGTTTACTTTTCTGTCTGTGCCATTATCAACCCCCATGTTAGTCTGTCTACATAGTAGGTGTCATCTTCTCTTCCAAGCATTTCCCAAGATTAATTATTTGAAATGTCCTGTTCTCTTGTGTTTTCAAATTCTCTAGTTTTGTTTCCCTTCTCAAGTTTCTTTGAACACTGATGATAAAATCATATTCTTGGTTTCCCCTGTGCCTTTATGTTTTGCGTAAGAAATGCAGCTTTTAATTGTGGTAAATGTACACCCCCCACTCCCAATCCTGTATTAGTATTTCAGCAGGATGTGTCCTGTGTGCCTTTTTGATACTTGATTTTTCTCACTACTTGAAGTACAAGAAAAAGAATTCTGAAAAGAGTGTCAGAAAATAGGAACTGACTTCAGGAAGAAGATTTTACAGTATTGTGGTCTGATTTACAGTATTTACAATTCACTAACCTAGATATATCTCAGAAGAGAGCTGAATTTAAAACAACAGGGTTTTTTTATTGGAAAGTTTGGGAGTAGGGCTACAGGTAAGAGACAATTTGAGTTTGAGCCCTGCAGAGTTTTTGTATTTTATGTGGTTACTGGAATTCTTTAAGTGAGTTACTTCTACAAAACTGTTGGATCCTTCAGATGCTTATGGATAAATTTATGGACTGTCTTCTGTTTCTCAACAATTTTTTAATTTTTTTACTATCACTTTCTTAGCCAAACAGTATGACCTTGTTTGGCCTTTTCTTGCTACTTATCTTTGTTTTGATAGAAGAAAGTTATGATTAATCTTGGTGCACTAGCTCTGCTTCCTGATGAGGATGCTGTGGTCTTAAACTAGGCTAAGTACTATATGAGACTGTTGAAATGTTAGGACTAAAGGTAGTTCAGTATTCACAGTCCATCTTGGGCAACTAATGTATTTCACCAAGCTAGAACTTCAAAAAAACTTGAAGCTAAGTCAGTAGGTAAGACTTCATTTTCTTGCGGTTTGTATGAAGGGAAAGAACTTGAGCTACCAAAACTGAAGTGAGCCAGCTTCCCTTTTTTTTTGTCAGTAATGTAAGGTTTGTTCAGTGCGAAAAAAGTATGTGTGGGAAATTAATGAAACATACATATCTACAAAGTGCCTCTGCCTAAAAAAAAATCTTTACTGGAACTGTAGGGTAAGAGTGGCTAACAGAGCTGCCTGTTGCATGTTCATTCTCTCAGCCTTCCTCTGAAGGGAGAGGTATTTGATGTGTCTTGTCTTGAGAAGATATTTAGAAATTTGCTTCATGATAGCTAAATATTGAAAGCAAAGTTGGCATGTCTTGGTCTGGAACAGAAGGGGGTGAGGGTTTTTTGATGATCTTCAGGGCTTTATTGGAGGAAGTTGTTGCAGTTAATGCATCCACCCTTACGTCTGGCCTGGTTCTCCATAGCATCTTTATTTTTACTGTGGAAAGACCTTGAGCTGGTAGATGGTAGTTAAATGTTGTCTTTGGGAGCTTTATCTGGCTTTTAGGTACATCTTACTTTGGCTTGTATTAAATTAAATTGTAATTTCTCTGGTATAATTTTCTGTAAAAAAATAATTTGAAGGTTTTCCAATGTTAGTCTTTGCATCAGTATCATTGTCATGTCTCTCAGCAATGTAAGTTTGACCTCTTACATGACCTGTGCTCAAGAGAACTCTGGATAAAAAGCACTTTTTTATTTAATAGAGAAAGGAAAGATGTAACAATAAATTTACTGGAGAGAGTTTCTTATCCCAGGCTGTTTTGCACTGTGGTCAGAAGTGGATGTACAGTTTGCTTCTGTGTTTATACTGGATGTTTGTCATGGTTTTGTGGTTTATTCCCACCGTTAACTGGGAGCGTGTATGTGAAGCTGCGGTTTAATTTCTCTTCAGATGGTCATAGAGCTAAATTCTAGCTAAGAAGTGTACTCTGTGGATTGTTTCAGTACTTTGTTCTTTCACACTTGTTAAATGTGAATTACGCATTCTCATTGCCTGAGACTGCTAGACAGTATTTATTGCTGAGGATTTGAAGGAAGTCAGACCACCACTTTAGCAGATGGCACTGTCTGCACAGGTGGAATTGAAATTTGAGGTCCTAAGCCAGCTTTTGGCAGCAGTATTGTTTCCAGGGATGGAGAGAACATCATTTTACTTAGACTTACGGTTACTGAACTAATTCTACTTGGTCAAGTCTTTGTCATAATACTGAGTAGATGGAGGAAGTAGGAATACATTGTCTTGTGGATAGCTAGAAGTGCTTCATAGGGTAGTTCCCTTTAACTTAGCAACTGGGAAAGGAATATAAACTAATGAAGGAAAAAGTCATACAATACCATGTGTTTGAGAACTTCAAGTAGTTAGTTGCCAGAAGCGTGCTGTCAAAAATAACCAAAGATGCAAAAGAAAAAAAGTTGGAAAACCTTTTAGGTGTCTTCAAGCTATTATTATAAAAAGCTCTGAAGTATTAGTCTTGAAGACTTTTCTTTCCAGTTTCAGTGATATGTTGATAAACCTAAGGGAAACTGTCCCCACAACATTGGGGCTTAAGCATCATCCTAAGTACCATAGAGACCTCTTTGTGATAGCAAACTGTGGCAAGTACTTTGTCATCTCCGTTAGAATTTCTTGTTAACAATGCATTTTATTTTTATGCCTAGTTTTTCTCACTTTGCATTATAGCGTTGATTTTGCTTTCTATTGATCAGTGCTTTTTATCAATCATTTACTATTTGGTCCTTTGTTTTCAGCAAGGTGGAAAAAATGCAGGAGTCGTATAGAATGATCAGACCATTTAATGTGATAAGCCATATGAAACTGAGGCTGTATTTGGTAATTTAAAAGCATACCATGTTAGGCACTCTGAATTTTGTTCTCCAAGAGTGTATGCAGTGTCAAGTTGATGTTTTTCAAGATATGATGTGCTAAATAATTTTTTTATAATACACTCATTAACAGCAATATAGCTAAAATAGTCCTTACACAGAAGGGACATGATGAAGTCATGCAAAGTACAAAATCTCACTTGCAACCTCTGGTAGTTTACATGGCACTAGGTGGTGAGAGGGAGGGGTAGGATGGCTACTGTAATGGGATATTTTCTGAAGTCCTGTAAATGGGTTTCTCTGCTGCTATGTGGGCTATGTTCTTGGACTCAGCGTTTGAGAAGGGCACAAAGCACTCTCTAAAATGTCTATTATGCTTCAGAATATTAATTTATATATTATATAGGGACATTAAATCATGGATATTCATACCACTGAAACTTTATTCTTCTGTAGCCAGGAATTGCCCATTAAGAATCAGTAGCAGTCTGCAGCTGCATATGTGGTGGGGAAGCAGGCAGCTCTGTGTTGTGACTCTGTGTTATGATGGAGTTCAACTGTTCTGCCTGTAAGAGGTGGAGGAAATATGGTGTACTTAATTTGTGTTGTGGGCAGAGGCTTTTTACTAATGCAGTCGATATAAACAGTGAAGACCTAATGAGTGATGGAAAAGATGAGGGGGTTTTGTGTTGGGGTTGGTTTTTTGGTTTGTTTTGTTTCTATAAATGAAGGTCATAAATGGACTTGAATGCTGTGTAAGTGAAAGGTGTTAAAATGCCGCTTCAGTGGTGGTGAAACCAAAAAATTTGGCTGGGCTAACATTGCCATTGTGACCTGAACTAACTGACTCTGTCTCCTTGTAAATCACTTTCAGTAGTCCTGTTTTGTCCAGTCAGACACTTACCTCTCACATTGCAATGCATTGACCTTGCGATCATTAAGGAAATGCTTGTCCTTATAGTAAACCTTTCCCATTCACCCCTGTTCTTTCTTCTTTCCTCACCTCCTCCATATGGCTTTACTGTGGTTTTTTTACCTTAGTTGTTCACTGTTTATACCAGCCTTAAAAACAGTTTGATCATAATTGCACAAATTGCATGAATTTGAAATACTAGTCTGTCTTTTGTTTTTAAAGGCAATCTAAATAAAAGTGAAGATTACAAGACACCAAGAACAGTTGACCTATAAAGAATAGTGATTTAGTGCCTGACTCATAGTGCATGTAGCACTTTGTCATTCAAAACATTTTTACTGATCAGGAAACTTAAGTTGGCATTTAGTCTGAGCCTTTCAGCCTGACACGGACCTCCGCTCTAGGTAGCGTCTTTGTCCGTTCAAATGTAGCAGTGTTCATTTTAAGCCAAGAAAAGTGGCTAAATCCGTAGATCTGCAAACTGAAGACTGATACCTGCAGCAGGAAATACATAAATAAATTTATCACAGTGGCGTGTAGTCTTTGGAAGATCTATTTTAAGTTCTTCAGTATTGCACCTGTCACTGTCACTACTGAAGAAGCACTTTTCCATCTTTGTGGCATCAGATCTGAAATTCTGATGATCTGTTGTGTGTTGTGAATACAGAAGCTAGAGCATTTTAGTTGAAAGGTATTGGTAGGATTTACTTGAGTTTTCGTTAACATGTTTTGATAAAACTTAGTTCTATACTAATTGCTGGGTAGATTGCTTTACTAGATGCCTTAAGCAGTATAACTCTTGAATATGTCTCTTCTAGCATTTGTACTTTTAGGGGGGGTTCTTTAGTTTTCTCAAAAGTCTTGGCAGCTCTCTTGATACCTTGCCGTCTTTGTACATGAAAAAGCCTCTTCTCTTCTTAAGAGTTAGAAACTGCAATGTGTGGGTTGATTTCTTTTTCTTTCTTGTAACAAAAGTTGTGATTGGGCAGAATATGAGACGGGAACTTTGATACCATTGACAATGTGACAGTTATCAAGGGCAAGGTTAGGTACACTCTTGCCAGCCTGTGCATATTTACGCAGCTCACGTTTCTACTCATCCCTGTGTGACAGTTTATTTCATTCTGTGTTATACAAAAGAATAAAGTACTTAAAATGCAGGTATCGTGGAGTCTACAAAAGTGTGCATGTTTAACAGACTAGCTTTTAGTCATTACTATGATTCACCATGTGCCTTTTCTACAGACTTTATTTCTTCCCTGTAGCACTGAAATGGATAGTGCTAAAAGGGTTTTTTGTTTGCTTATTTCTGAAATCAGAAATAAGCTTGATAGTTTAAGGTGATGCTCTGGAAGCTTCTTTAGTTTGGATTTTTTAACTGGACTGTTGTATATGAGCTTTTTATATGGAACGTGCGTGTGACTTCTTAAAAGGTGCGTAGATTGTTTAAGTTGTTATGGAAACCTTCTTTTTGGTTGTCTGACATGAGCTGCTGAGCCTTAACTCGTAAATGAATAAATTTAGACAAATGTTGATAGTTGGTTTTCATGATAATGGTTTTGATGTTTTGCTGTCCCCACAGAACTTGAATACTGTAAAATGTTCAGTATATATATCAATCAAGTTCTATTATATTTAAATGTGAATGACTGCTTGAGGTAATGAAACTGTACTTTACAAAAGAGGTAGTTAAACCTGACAAGAATGTTGTACAAATGAAGCAATCTTACGGAAAGGTAGGGTTGTTGTAGTTTTGTTTGTTACTGTGTAAGCCCCATGGCTTACTCACTGATTTATCTTTTTTTTTTCTTATTTTTTTGTTCATCTGCCTTTTTTCCCCCAACCAGAAATAAAGTTGCATTTGTGTTGGGTATCTCTCAAGCCTCTTTATTAATATTGACATTAGAGTTGCATAGTGCACACTGGACTAAAAATTTCGTAGAAGAAAAAAATTATCAGACTACTAAACACAAAGACTAAAGTAAATGTGGCTTGTGCTCCCAGCCTCTGATGTCCTGTGGCTCAGGGAAAGAACAGCTGTGGGTGTATGGCTCTGTTTTTTGTGCTGTTCTTACTGCCCTTGGTAGGGATTCCCATGGGCTCCTTCTTGAGATGGCGTTAGACAAAGTGGCACTCTGATAAAATCCACACTTGTCTTGCAGTTTCAAAAATGTTTTTACATTTTTTTAAATTCCTATCATTTAGGTTAGCCTGGTCAACCAGTTTGGACATCAGTTTATTCAAAGTCTTTGGGTAATTGCACGATTTGGTGTTTGGAGATCTGACTTCCGCGTAATGCAAAGTTTCAAAGTCTTATTGCAAATTCTGAGGGGAGGAAATAGTCGCTCTAGATACTGTTTTCAAAATGTGTTTTTAATGCTTTTTAGCAGAAGAAACCAAATCCTGTTCTTCATTAGACTTGTTTTTTCTTCAGAATCTTTGAGCATATGTAGATCTGGGAAGCTGTTGATCTCCACAGTTTGTGCAGTCTGGCCTGTGGAAGGGAATGTTTTTAAGCCTGTGGTAGGCTAATACTGGGGAGATAGAGGCGCTTCTCAGACCATGTGTTACTTCTTTACCTGGTGTTTTTCTCTGCCTTGCCTGTCTTAATTGTGTACTGCTGCGAGTTGATTAATGGATCTAGATTGAGATATGCCTTAACTGCAAAGGGAAAGAGGTTGATTTAATGAGTATTGTTTAAAACCTGGTCTGAGGAACAACTACTGTGGATGGAGTTGTAGATTTTTTTCCATATTTGACATAGAAAACTTTAAGAGAAATGTAGTAGAAAACTTCACGCAACTCAGTTGACTTTAAGTCCTGTTATCTATCTAAATATAGATTTATAACTTACCTTTAACTTCATCCAGTGCTGTGTATGGTATTTTGCTATGATATGTAACTGGAATAGTTGGGGCACCCTGTCTATGTTGGAACACACAACCCTATGTGCATCTCCATATTGGTATCCTTCAGAAGAGTAGTGAAACAGAACAGAAACTTGCTTGCTGCAAAGTTGGGCTACCATGTTACTCATTATTTAGATGACATTGCTTTTTTTTTTTTTTTTTTTTAAAATCAGTGCTCAGTACTGTTAACAGTAGTATCAAGTCCCTGTAACTAGTAAAAACGCTGGAATCCAAGTGTACAGCTTTTGCCATCCAAAATTATTTGAGTTGTTATGCAGTATTGCAGATGCACAGTAATGTTTAAGCAAGCGGCAAGATACTGCTGCATTTATCTTTTTACTTGGGAACTGGATACAATTTTATTATGAGTCAACTGCGGCATGAGATGGGCTGAGCTGGTTTAACTGTGGTGGTACTAAAAAGAGGTGATTCCACTGTTTTCCTAGAGCTTGCTGTGGTCTTTACATTACCTGTCTGTGAACTGATTTAGCTCACAGCAGAAGACTCATCTAAGAATAACTCCCTTCCTCTTCCTGGGTTACAGGGCTGCATAGGCTGAAGAGTTTCATGAGAGTCAAAGTGGTTACAGAGGAAAAGATGGGGAATATTTATTGCTGTTAACAATGCTGAGGAAGATGGGACAGATCCTCCTGCTAGTATTGAGCTAGTAGCAATTTCTAAACAAAATATTTCAAACTGATACTGAGTCTGCTGAGTCCTGTGGTTCTGAATGCATGTAGTGCAGTGGCAATTTGGCAAGCAGGAGTCACTTCAGTCTTTTTAGGTAGTCTGCACAGGACCTGTGGCTGGGAAGACTGAGGTGTTAAATTCCACTTGTGAACTATAGTATTACTGCATAATTAATGTACGTGTTAAATACTAGAGTTTTCCTGATTCCCAGAGTTCCTAGGTTGTGTACGTTACCCTCTCTAGCCTGTCTCAAGCCAGTCTCATTAGTTTCTTGATATCTGCCTATCTGTTTCCACAGTAATTTAAAATATGAAACTAATTTCTTTTCAGTCGTCTGGTAACAGTACAGTAAATCACTCTCCATTTCTTCTAGCGTTGTTGTGATCTCTAGTACTAATGTTGTTAGACTTCTGGGTCCAATGCCCTGTGTGTCGTCCACCTCCCTACCACTGTGCACTGAACAAGCATAGCAGGTGAAAACTTCCTGGAAGTTGTAAGTAATTTGCTGCTGGAAGTCCATGAATACGGAAGCAAGATTTTTCCAAGAAAAGGGCCGATTCCTTGCGTACTCTTAGAAGCGTCTGATTTGAACATGGGGAAAGCAGTCGACTACAGTGCTCAAGACTGTGTGGCTAGCCTCATTTCTAACCATTGTTCCAGATAAAAAGACTAATAATTAGCAAGGTTTCTTGATAGTCTGTTAATTACAAAACCACATATTTTAAAAAGTAAATTAGATCACGTTTTCACTGAGCAATTGCTGTTTAATCCTGTGCAGCTATTTTAAGTTGGCATTTGTAGCAGAGATCTAATTATTGTAGTAATTACAGTGGAATCCTTCTTAATTGCCTACTCATGAGACTGACATCAGTTGATTAACAGAAGCGATCTCCATAGTTTTTCTCCATGTTTGGCGTATGAAGGGACAGTTTTAGGCTCTGCTATAATAACAAGAAAACAATTTTCTCTACTGCATAGAGTCATTCAGGGCATTGGGAGATCTTGGCAGCCTCAGAAGGGAAGATCTATAGCCATGTGGTTTGGGTGAATCATCAGGCAGCTTAAATGGGTGTGAGAAGGTGTTTATCCTGTGTCCGTGTATGTTAGTCTTAATAGAAAGATGGCTTTCAATTGCTTGTGGGCCAGACTGGGAGGTGGGGGGGGAGAAGTGATCTACTGTCTTCCTCAGGACCCATCACAGGGGGAGAGCAAGGAATGACATAAGGCTCTGCTTTATTGGCCCACCACTTCTATCCTGTTTTGTGTGCTTGTTGTGACCAAATTTAAACTATTAATAACATATTATATGATATTCATGTACTTGAGGTCAAGAGGGTAGAAGCTGCATGTATGCTTAGTGTTGTCTTGCCATTATCAAAGGTCAGATCTATAAGCTGGTATGCAGGAGTTGGGCTTTGCTGTCTCAAAGTCAAGGATGGGTGTAATTCAGGGACTGATCTTGTGCCAGAATACCTGTTGAAGGCTTCTGTGATCTGCAAGGCAGGATCAGATTGCCCTCATCAGTATGACTTCAGTCAGGTTTGGAGCTCTTCACCAGCAGTTGTTTGGAAACAGATGCTGTAACAAACTTGCCAGAATGTCTTCACTGTTTTGCATGTAGTAATGGGTGACTGAGTATGCATGTGAGGTAGTGAAAGGAAAAGTGTGTGGTATGTTTCTGTAATAAGTGCTTAAGTAATAACCTGTGATTCCTGTTGTTCAGGAAGAACTGGGTGTTTTTGCTTTCAGTCATACTAGAAGCTGCTAGAGCTACTTGCTGCCCTAAAGATAAGAAAAAATGCAATGAAAATCTGGGGTATTGCTGAACAGTTTACACTGATCTAGGATGGCTACTGTGTGCTGGCTGTGTGTTCTGTACCTTTGCTTACAGCATCACTGGTGCTTGCCTGTCCCTGAGTAAGCCCTTTCTATTGCAGTGGCAGATAACTACGCACACACGCAAACTCCCTCAGAAACATACATCTGATGTGTGAACTGGCTCTAGGGAGGGGGAAGGAATAATGTGAGTGGGGGATGGCATAAAAAAAAAAATCTTATTTTTTTTGCACGTAATTTTCTGAAATTGCTGTTTGTGATCCTTCTAATCTTGGATATAAGTTGTGTCTAGTTAGTAATTGCAGGACAACTAAGATCTGGTAACAGGAGGAGAAGGTGAAGAGAATAAGCCAGTTTAGTTGTTTTATTCCTTTCTGTCTCCTTTGTGCACAGATTTATTGGATTGCATCTATGGACACATTTCCTTTAGAGTAGATTGACCATTGCTCTTCTGAAAGAGGCCACTATCCCTGATCATGCAGGTTACAGAGATCCTCAAGTGGCTGAGAGACAGGATGTGTGTCCCATAGCTCACTGAGTCAAGGAAAGGGGGGAGGTTGGGGAATCATTTGCATGCAGAAGGTCGTAGAAGTGCTTCAGTAGTCCCTACCGTATGTTGTGGTATGAGTTAGTCTGAGTGGTCTTGGTGTGCAGCTGGGTCTCCTGGCAACTTTGCTGTGTTGTCCTCCACTAGTAAACATTGCTGATGTGAGATAACCAAGGTGTCGGAACAATATTGTCCCTGTGAATTTAGCAGCCAAAATCTTTACCTTTATAGCCTGGAATCAGGTTGCTCTTGCACCAGTGCACTTCTGGATGACATAATTAACAACTTCATATATATTTTTTTTTTTTCCGCACTTCCTAATGTTTTCTTATTTCATCTTAATTATAGACTAATGTGTTTGTGTTTAAGGTGAGCTGCAATTTTGTTGGACTCCTTTTGCGTGTTTGGGTTTTTTCTATAAGAGTTTTGGATCACAAGTTGCTAGAAGGTAAAATGTGTATTAAAAAGACAGGTCCATGAGTTTGTATACTTGTGTGCCCTTGATTCTGTCTCAGTTGCTTTCTGTTTTAGTGTAACTGTTGTGAGCCTAATGCTTCTTGACCTGTTGAAACTGGTATTCTTTATAGTTCTCGTACTTCAAATGTTATAGTGTGAGCTGTGAGATGGTGACTTTGGAAAGCACTTCTGTCAGACAAGGAGTGGATGTGAGAGGATTCTCCCCAGTAACACTGGTGTAAGTCAGCAGGTCTGTGGAGACCAGTAGATGGGCAGTGGTTTGATGTGGTTCCCAGTAATGACAGAATCAATTGTAGTGTCCTTTTGTGTAATTTTTGTATTTTAGAGGCAAAAATGTCATTATAATGTGCATAGACTTGAGCTCACTCCGGTGTCCTTTTTATAAGTACCAATATGTTTTAAAAACCTTTCTACTTGCTATGTGGGGCTTCCTCCACCACCTAATCTTTCACTTCTGCTGACAAAGACAGCGCTCCCTTTCTTAGGGTAGGCTTTGAGAATTTGGAGATTTTCTGCTTCTGTTCTATGCACTGGACTTCAGAGTTGGCTGCTTTGGTCATTTCCATAAGCACATGTGCCTTAAATGATTATTTCTTTTAAGAGCTCTGGAATAATTTGGAGAAATTATTTGAAGAAACACGCAGTCAAGTTACAAAAGAGTGGATTGTTTGTTTCATTTTTAAGAAGATGTACTCATTGCTACTGCAGTAATGTTTGTTTTGTTTTTTTTTTCAATTGACTTTCTAAAACCATAATGTGCATTCTGTCCCTTTGATTTGTTAATGACAGGGTTATTTCACTTAGTCTCTTAATGCTTTGTGTTGTGGTTATCTTACTTTGAATACCGTCTCTCAGGTGTGCTGCAGAGTAAATACTTCGTCAAAGACATCTTTGTGCTTCGTCAGTGCCAGTTTTCTTTGAGAAATTGTAACTAACTTGGAATTCAGTAGTCATGTTGCCAAAAGCTTACCAAGTATTACCAAAATGTGTAAAAAGGCAAATAACTGCTTGCTTTCAGTTGCTACACTTCTGCTTGCAGGCAAGAATGCTGCTTGTAGTCAGGTTAAATTGCAATTACAGTATCCTTTCTCTTTTGTGTTCTAATTATTGTAATGCAGCTTTTTTTTTTTTTTAATGTAGTGTGGTAGAAATGCAACAAGTATGCAAGTACTAAAATTATTTTGAAGAATTACACCAGTGTCTCCTTGCATTATGATTTGAGAGAGGTCCTGTTGCCCCCCAAGGCGTAACTGAACTAAAGTTCCAATTCCCTCAGGCTGCTGTGAGAGCTGTTCTGCTGTATTCCTGCTTTCCCTAGTGCCTTTGCTGCTGCCAACTTGCTTTAGATTGTTTTTTCACTCTTTGATGTTTTGAAACATGCATGGCAGTACTGATACAGTAAGAGTGGATACGAAGGACAAACTTGGTATCTTAATAGAAAGGAAGACCACAGAATAAAGAATGGTTTCAAGATATAATTTTGCTTGGGAAGTTTCTTAAACGCATCATGCCTTCTGTGTAGTTCGAAGAAGGGTTGCTGTTTTGGTGGGCTTTTCCTGTCTGATTAGAGGAAACTTTTTAAAGGAGCAACGTGTTTGTCGAGCTTTTGTTTGTTTAAACAACTAGCAGGGTAATCTGGTAAATGTTGTAACTTTAACCATCCAAATACTTTTCTGTACGGGAGTATAGTGGGATGAGAGAGGTACAGTTTCATGTTACTGGCTAGGTGTTGCAAAACACAGTGAAGCTGCTTTTCTCCTCAGACACCCTCTGTTTCTGGGCTGAGTGCTCCTACTGCATCCCTTTGACTCTGGGATGGTCTGACCATATGATGAGCCAACGTAGGAAGGCTAACCTGATGGAAAATGAACTTGGCAGGGGGAAGAGCAGGCAGATTTTTTGGGGTTTGGATGAACTCTGAATAACTTTAAATGCAAATCCAGATGAGCATTTGTACAAGGTAGAGGGAATGAAGTTTGAAGAACAGTACCGTACCATCGTTCTGAAAGTACTTGATGAAATTAGCATCACAGCACAACCAACTCCCAAAGTTGTATTTCTGATAGCTTTTTATGTCAGGCAGAGAAAGCAACTGGAGAGGGAAGCTTCTCTGGATATAAGCGTAAACTAATATGTTGAAAATAGTTAAACGTAAGCGGAAGGCAGTTTTGCTGAGAATAAACTACCTTCAGTCAGTACGTGTTGTGAAACAGGGTACGTGTGAAAGATCCAGGAGAAGCAAGTTGAGAAGGAGGGGCAAGAAACTGATAAGGCTCCTGTGTTCCTCAGTATTTTATACTGAGTTTTTGTAAGACAACTGCAGCTATTCCAATATGCTTTCAATAAGGATACCTTGTAACAGAAATCTGAACGAACTGAAAGTGGAAACTGATTAATAGGAATAAGTAATATGTGAACAATTAATATTTACAGGAAAGGTTTACCTCAAAAGGAAGAACAAGATGAGATCCATCTAGCAATGAATGTGCAGAATAAGAAGAGAATATTCTGTAAATATTTGTAATAAGATGAAACCTTCTTGATTGTATGTGATACTGAGATGGCTGAAATGTTTATCTGCCATAGCTTTTCATGAATCTTAATCTTTTTTTTTTTTTGCCCTTGGTATTCATTTTAAAAAGACAGTTTTTAGTTTAGTGATACAGCTAAGCCAGTTTAATGGCTAACTGCTACCAAAGGGATTCATTTTTCTCTCTTCCTTTCCCCACTGCCTCCGCCCTGGCAGTTCAGGGAACTAATTTGTCAGAAGACTAATCGTTTCTAATTGTTTTCAGGGGAAATAACAGGAGAGAGATGGCTTTCTGTGGATTTGGTTCCCTAAGCTGTCGTCATAGGTTCAGTCTGGCATAAGGCAGTGGTAATATGGAGAATGACAGCAAGGGGCACAAGACTGCGTTGCACCTTGTGATGGTAGCTGTTAGATGAGTTTCCTTCTGACATGACAGATTACAGCCTTTGAGCTTGACTAACTCGCCTGAAGTTCATGCTAGGAGTTTAAAGAAACAGGATGAAATTATTTCACAGCTATTTGAGAACTGTAAAGGGGCAGATGATGTTTCAGAGAAGGGGAAAAGGCACTGCAACCATGCTTCTTGAAATAAAATCAACATAAAACCCACAAAAAAACTTCAAACAAAAGCCCTCAAACCAAAGTCCCATAACAGCCTGTTGAAAAAGTAGGAGCCTAGAGGGTTCCAAACAAGCTATCTTAACAGTGGTTCCCGGAGGAATATGGATAATGTAAATTATTTGGCCTCCGTAATCACCTGGAAGATACTAATCTCTTTGTGAACAACTAATAGGAATTTTTGAAGAACAAACCCCAGTTAATCCAGTATAACTTCTTTCTGTGGCGGGGCAAGGGACCTAGTGGATAGTTGCATCTTGACTTTTAAAAAAGGCGCTTTTTTGTGCGTGTAAAGGGTAGGTCGCCTTGTCTATTTATTTTCTTTTATTTAGTGGAGTTTCATAGTGATGAATTGAAACAGATACCAACAGCAGATTAGTTTACCAGTTTCAGTGGAGGAACTTTTATCCAGTTGCTTTAGTAATATGTGGGTCTACTAATACACTCTGCTTAAATACTGAGTATTATTGTAATTGGGATGAAAGTCGGGTGAAACTATGATTTGTGCTTCTGTTTTAAGAACACTGTTAAATTTTTTTTAACTACTTGTTTCTGAAGCCTGTTAAGAAATTTGTATAGACTACTGGTACTAACTCAGTGATGGTTTCCATATCAGGGATGGATCAGAGAAATTGAAATCTTAATTTAGTGTCTAACCCCATTTTCTTCCCTGAAACAAAGCAATTTTTTGTGTTTAAACACACAAGTTGGGATAAAATGCATCCTGAATCCTTCATATGAAACAGTAAGCCTTTGCTGTTACTCAAAAACCATTGACTACTACAGTGTATCTGACATAGAATCCTACGGTACTACATGGAAATAAAGCTTAATTCCCTGTTCTGCAACAGTTGTAGCTGTTGGGACAAATTCTGGAAGAACTATTACTGTTTACACAAATTTGAGGTGTCTAGCAGCAGTGCTTCACTAAAAGGTAGAAAATAAATTATTTTGTCCCATACCCCAGAAAGAATTTAGGCTGCCACATCTCCTAGGTGACATACGTGTCTGCACTTAACAAATGCTGGAGGATCAAAATCAGTCTAGTGAGTTTTACTTGCGACTGTATGATAAGTGTTACTCTTTTCGTGAAGAAACTTTTTAACAGGGGACAGATGTGAAAAAAAACCACTGCGACTTGTTTGAAGGTAAAGATAGCCTAAAATCCTGTGAATCCTTCCAAGAGAATTACATCTTGGAACAGGTTTTAGTTTGAGGCTGCACTAACTGTGCAGTTTACAGTAAAGCCTATTTTTATAATTTTCTTTTTTTTTCTTTTTTTCAAGTTTAGATAGTAGATGTTAATTGCCTTTGTTGTACTGAAGAGGGGGTAAACTGAAGTCAGACAGACAATCGTAGAATCATAGAATTGTTAGGGTTGGAAGGGACCTTAAAGATCATCTAGTTCCAACCCCCCTGCCATGGGCACGGACACCTCCCACTAGATCAGGTTGCTCAGAGCCCCATCCAGCCTGGCCTTAAAAACTTCCAGGGATGGGGCTTCCACCACCTCTCTGGGCAGCCTGTTCCAGTGTCTTACCACCGTCATGGTGAAGAACTTCTTCCTAATGTCCAGTCTGAATCGTCCCGTCTCTAACTTTAATCCATTTCCTCTAGTCCTACCATTACCCGACACCCTAAAAAGTCCCTCACCAGCTTTCTTGTAGGCCCCCTTAAGATACTGGTAGGCCACTATGAGGTCTCCTTGGAGCCTTCTTTTCTCCAGACTGAATAACCCCAACTCTCTCAGTCTGTCCTCACAGGAGATGTGCTCCAGCCCTCTGACCATCCTTGTGGCCCTTTTCTGGACACGTTCCAGCACGTCCATATCTTTCTTGTAGTAGGGGCTCCAGGTGGGGTCTCACAAGAGTGGAGTGGAGAGGGAGAATCACCTCCCTCGAACTGCTGGCCACGCTTGTCCTCCTGATGCAGCCCAGGATATGACTGGCTTTCTGGGCTGCTAGTGCACACTGATGGCTCATGTTGAGCCTCTTGTCTACCAGCACCCTCAAGTCCTTTTCTTCAGGGCTGCTCTCAAGCCAGTCACTGCCCAGCCTATATCGGTGCTTGGGATTGCCTCGACCCAGATTGAGGACCTTGCACTTGGTCTTGTTGAACTTCATAAGATTGGCATGGTCCCACCTCTCCAGCCTGTCAAGGTCCCTCTGGATGGCATCCCTTCCCTCCAGCGTGTCAGCCGCCCCACACAGCTTGGTGTCGTCGGCAAACTTGCTGAGGGTGCACTGTATGCCACTGTCCATGTCGCTGACAAAGATGTGAAACAAGACCGGTCCCAGTACTGATCCTTGAGGGACTCCACTTGTCACTGGCCTCCACTTGGACATGGACCCATTGACAGCCACTCTTTGGGTGCAGCCGTCAAGCCAGTTCTTTATCCACTGAATTGTCCATCCATCAAACCCATATTTTATCAGCTTGGAGACCAGGATGTCATGCGGGACAGTGTCAAAGGCTTTGCTCAGGTCCAGGTAAATGACACCAAAGATGTAATAAGATCATACAGATGAACACTGATATGTTTTTATTTAAATATTAAAACCAATTATTGCTGCCACCCTTTCGCTGTGGTTCCCATTTTGAGTATTTCAGTAATCTGGTTTACAGCATCTCAGTGATAGCTGTATTGGCACAATTGATGCAATGCTGGTTTACTGAGCAGCTAAGAAGGAATAGTATAGAAACTTAAGAAACCTGCTTTGGTACTGAGGAAAAAACTACCTGTTACATTGGCGGTAAACCCTTTGTATACATGCGCGCGTCTTGCTGTGTGGGTTTTTGTTGGTAACTCTGTATGAACTCTGCTGATGGTACTAACTGTCTTGACAGCAGCACAAGAAGAATGAAATGCATTTCAATAGTAGCGTTACAACATTACCAGAATTGATAATGTTACTAATCTGTTACTTAGGCTCTAGTAGCAAATATAAATAATTTTAAGCTTGAAAAACAATCGGAGATTTCTAGAAGTTAATTATTCTCACCCTCATGGTTTATAGATTAATAATAAACTTTATTTGACGGGTTAGGAGGGGGAAAAGGAGGATAATGGAAAGCATGGCAATAAACGAGAATGTCTTCAGGAATCATTCTCTGTCTGGGTAAAAATAGTTGCTTCTCTTCTTAATAGGAGATGATGGCAAGCCTCCTTTCTGGTTTTCTGACATGACTGGCAATAAATGGCTGTAGCAAATACAGGATAATACCAGAGTGAATATCTGTCTGCAGCTACTTGTAACAATCTGTATGTCTAATCAATCTTAAGTGTCTCTCCAGAAATATGTAAAGATGGATTTATGTGGTTTGGTGTGCCAAGAACATGCAACTTGACTACTAAGTTTAGTAACTGAAGTGGTATGTGTGTTTGTGTCGGGGGGAGAGCTCCACCTACTGGAGAAACCGTCCAGTTAATGGAGCGCATCTTTGTCTCGAGTGTGCAATACCGATTTCTTAGGTCTGGTCGCAGGGATTTGGAATGAGAGCATTTGCAAAGAAATAGACTTCCGTCAACTTCAAAAAGTCTGAGCACTGAAAATATTTTCTCAGATTTTCATCTTGATTTTTTTTTTTTTTTTTTTTTACTTTTGTTTGTAGGAACATCATCTCCAACGGGCTATCTCAGCACAACAAGTATATGGAGAGAAGAGGGATAACATGGTTATACCAGTTCCAGAAGCAGAAAGTAATATCGCATACTATGAATCTATATATCCTGGAGAATTTAAAATGCCAAAGCAGCTGATTCACATACAGCGTAAGTAAACTCATTCATTGACATCTACCCCAAGAAATTTATTTTGCTGGTAGTTCAAGAGATTACTCTTAAATGTCTGTTGAGCTTGCATGAAGACTGACTTCTGAGAATTATTTTTTTCGAACATGTAAAGGAATATATACTTCTTACTGAAGAGGTATATTTAGATCTTGATCAAGAAGTAGATAGATGCCCTTTCTGAGTCTATGTCTATATATTAATACTTTTAAATTTAGCAATCTAAAAGGCCTGTTTCTGCCTTCTGTAACTCTCAGTAGTTACGGCTTGCTTAACCAGGATAAAATGATAGTAAAGGGTTGGGAAGCCAAGCAGAAATGGCAGTAGCAGTAGTTGCCTGTGCCTGCATGGAAGTATTCTATATCTAAAAGTAGGTGGTTTTTGGTATCACTGGTGACTTGCAAATGTGTTGGGATTTTGTTTTTGTTGGAAGATAGCATTTATTCTGTATGGATGTGACCCTTGATGTGAGCACCACATTACTTCAGATAACTTTTGAAAACATTATAAAAAGTACTATCTGTTGCAGAATTCTGTTGCATGGTGTAATTAGTAGAATTTAAATAGTATCTGTGCTATATAAAGAGATCTCATGCCTAATTAACTGTTGTTAAATGTTAGACTCCTATCAATCTGAGCTTCAGTGATGGCTTAAAGTATTAGAATCATAGAGTTGTTTGGTTCGGAAGGGACTTTTAAAAGTCACGTAGTCCAACATCCCCTGCAATGAGCAGGGACATCTTTCACTAGATTAGGTGGAAGATCAGGTAGATTAGAGCATGTTGCTCTGCTCCTAAGTAAATGAAGAGACTAATACTAGCAGTCTTCCATGCTGATATTAAGGTCACGGTTTTTCATTCTTCTTTTCCTTAGCTAGTGGTCTAACAGCTGAAATAGTGATTTTCAGCTGCATTGTCTTCTACCTATTTATTTATTAAAAACAAATGGTGCTTTTCATGATGTGTTTCCAAATGTGCACTTGGGAAGAGTTTTGTGTCTCTTACCAACTAAAACAACTTGAATGAGGCATAAGAACTAGGGAGATCTTGTTTTGAATGCAGAATGCTGCATTTTCATAGGGTATTGTGGAAAACAGTTGTTTGTGTTCTGCAAAATATTACATGTATTTGAAGATACCTTGCTACATAGGGTAGACCATGCTGGACTTGTTTAATCTGACTCGTCTACATCACAAAAATCATTGATGAGGATGTGTGTAAGGTCATTGTAATACAGTCTGCACATGCTTCTGTAGAGGTACCCTTAAAGCGTGTTTGGGCTGAAATCTGAATTATTGATAATACAATACGTAAAATTCCAGAATACTAGACAGCATTGAAAAGTCTGACCAATTTAAAAATTTCTTACCGAAAGCAATGAGGTTGAAAGCCACTAGTTGGCTAGCTTTCACTGGTTAACAAAAGCATAGTCAAATAGATACTAACTTTTATTCCTGATTTTTTAATGGTGTAATTTTTTCAAGAAAAAAGCTATTAACTTCTAAGTAGTATTAGTTCAACATTCAAACAAATAATTTTGGTTTTGTCTTCGGAAGAATCTGATGTGTACTCCAGACACTGCTATTAGAAGAAAACATTTCTAGAGTAAAACTAACTTTAATTTTCACTGTATCCTTTAGCTTTTAGTTTGGATGCTGAGCAGCCGGATTATGACTTGGATTCGGAAGATGAGATCTTTGTGAATAAGTTGAAGAAAAGGATGGACATCTCTCCTTTGCAATTTGAGGAGATGATAGACAGACTAGAAAAGGGCAGCGGTCAGCAGGTACTTTGAATAAAGAATTTGAAATACACACTCTATACATTGCTATATGAAAGTGACATGCTGGGTTTTCTATTTAGCCAGTCAGCCTGCAAGAGGCCAAGCTGTTGCTGAAGGAAGATGATGAATTGATCAGAGAAGTGTATGAGTACTGGATTAAAAAGAGGAAAAACTGTCGAGGTCCCTCTCTTATCCCAGCTGTGAAACAAGAGAAGCGAGATGGCTCCAGCACAAATGACCCTTATGTTGCTTTTAGAAGACGAACAGAAAAGATGCAGACACGAAAAGTAAATCAATACCTCCCTCTGCTTTCTTTCTCTTCGTTCTCCCCGTCTCAAAAAGTAGTTTATATATTTATATAAAGAAACAATTCTACTAAACAATAAAAGTTGGGATGTTCTTTTTTTTTAATTTGCAAGGGTAAAAACATGAAAGAAACTTTACTTTAGGACAGCTATTGAATGAAAGTTTGCATTTATTTTTTCATTAAATCTACTGCTAAACCTACTTACGGTTTTAGTAAACTGTAGCTCATTGATAACATGCACCTGCTGCTCTTTTTGGTTTAGCTTGTGGAGTTTTTCTAATATACATAAATATTTAGAACTTACTTTAATTCAGATTATTTAATTTTAATGATGTGGGGAAACATATACACTGTGTATCTACAGAATCGAAAAAATGATGAAGCATCTTATGAGAAGATGCTTAAGCTGCGTCGAGATCTGAGTCGTGCAGTAACCATCCTGGAGATGATAAAGAGGAGGGAAAAAAGCAAGAGAGAGTTGCTGCATTTAACACTGGAAATTATGGAAAAGAGGTAACGTTTATTGAAAATTTGCTGCAGAAAGCTTTGGAAACTACCTTGTAGTCTGATTCCCATAAGCACTTAAAACAGCGAGAGATTTTTAAAATAAGTATTTAGACTCTTTCACATTTACAGGATAGCATGTTTTCACATATGGCTATGGAGAGCAAAATAATACATTAGGAAGTTGCTTATTACGAGAAAATGACCTGTTACACCAACCGACGTCGTTTTATTACTTGAGTACATGTATTCAAATGTATATCCTATATATTATACTGGAGGAGAGATGATAGTTTCAGGTAAATTCATTTGGAAATTAGTGTTAAACTTAAATGCTTAGATGAAGGAAATCCCAGCTAATATTAAGGCGACTTCCAATCATCAGCGTTCTTTTTCTTCATTATTGTTCTTTTTTTAGCAAAGCTTGATATATTACCCTCTTGAGGAAAACACATAAGCATTTCATAGGGTATAAAATGTTGTTCTGTGAGTCATCTTCTACTAGTGCTTCTTTTGAAATCCAGTTTGTCAGCTGTGCTGAAGACCAAATGCTCTGTTCTGTCAACTGTCACTTTCCCAATCAACTGAGAATTGCATTTGCAATGTGGAGTTGTTCTTTAGGTTGATATTTAGAATTTGGATAGACCTCTGTAGCTTAAGCATCCATGTTTGAAAACGAGTGTTTCGAGTCAGCATTTTAAAGCTCTAAAACTAACTTTTTAGTCTGACTTCTCAGGGAGACAAGTTGAATGTCTCTAACGGGGCACTTTTTTCAAGCAATGACCATTTTCAGCAGAAATAGAGGGGGGAGAAATCTCACAGATTTTCCAGTAGCTTTTTCAAGGAAAAAAGCTGTTGCGTAGAGGAAAGACTCTAATGCACACACCCACACCCCCCCACCAAATGGAAAGTTGCACTTCGACTCAGCACTTTCCACAGGACTTGAAATGTAGTATGTCTTATGAATCTGCTTGTTTTGAAAATACGTGGAAATATTCCATAACACAAAAGAGGGAGGATTCATGAATAAGGCACTCTGTTTCATTGATTAAAACCTTTGGGGTGATAACTGTATGTTTTGAAGTGGTACCTGTCCCCAAGTGAGGGGAACCCTCTCCTGTTCTTTCCTTCTAGTTTCTGCTTCTTTCCTTTACAATATTATCTTTTGGAGGTGTTTTACAGGCTTTCCAGGGTAGTTATCCTTTTTATTTATTTGTCAGCATTAGTCATCACAATGAAGTTCCCATGTTATTTGTCCTCTTTTCTGGAATAATACTTTCTATACTTCTTGCTGTTGTCCTGGATGTCCTTTTACCCCAAGTTGCAAGCATTAGTCTGTGTTTCTCTGTGTTGCTCTTTTTTTTTTTTTTTTTTTTTTTTTTTTTTTTTTACCAGGAGTACATTGTAAATGTTCCAACAAATAAAAAATTTAAAAAAATCTGATTTCAGGTATAATTTGGGTGACTACAGTGGAGAGATCATGTCTGAGGTCATGGCACAGCGGCAGCCAATTAAACCTACCTATGCTATTCCCATCATTCCTGTGACTAACAGCAGTCCTTTTAAACACCAAGAAGCTATGGAACTGAAAGAATTTAAAGTTAAGGTGAGTAATGTCAGTAACGGAGTTTTTAGTTGGTGTTGTTACGTATGCAAGATACAGCATTTTAGGATGGAAGGAGGGAGGAAGCTTTCTGAAACTGGAAATAGTGTAGCAAAGCTGCAATTGGAACAAAATGCTTTTTTCTGTTGGAGTTATGAGGATAACATATAGGCTACTGGCATTGCTCTAGACAGAAATAAAGGAAGTATAGATGAACTACAGACAAAAGGGTACATGCAATTGTCGTCTTTATTCTGGGGGGATAGAAATATTTTCCTCTACCACTATCCATAAAGTTAGGATATCCTGAACAAAACTGTTTCTTACCTAGGTATTGGACAAAGATAGGACTAAAGACGTGAAATCCATATCTTGTTCTAAACTATGTAATTATTTTTAATCTGGAGGGTTTTCTGTTTTGCCTTTTTATTTTATTTTAAAAATATGATCCACTGATATTCCCAGCATGCTGTATATCTTCATCTGGTTTTGTATTTAAGTAAAGTATCAAATAATCTTACTTGATTTAGTCAGCTGACCAGCACTTTTTTTCCTGCAGGCTTTAATTTTGTGTTGTACAAAGCATAGCTACAGTGCCAATAACTAAGCATATTAAGTAGGTCAGGTAACACAGGAGAAAATGCTGAGGTATAATTTGAATTTTAAACAAAGACTTCTTATAACTGAAGAATGTCCAAAGGCTGTTCTGAATTTGACAAGGTGGCTTGAATCAGTGAATACTTCCATTGATAGTGGAGCACTGTAATTGAGCCTGCTGGAGTGTACTTAACCTATTAGTGAGCCAGTGCACTTAAAATTGACTTTGCATAGTTACGGGAAAATGTATTTAATTTTTAGAGGATTTTCTGAGATTCTAGGTATCTTTGAGAAGTCTAACTTCTATTTTTGCCTTTAAAGCATTGTACTTAGTAATTCCCTAACACTGCATAAATGCCTACTAATTTAAAATGTTAGAAAATAAAAAAAGTGCCTCATGGAGATCATTGTATATACTTTGGTCTACGTCTCCAAAGTAGTACTGTTATCTTAACTGCTGTTGTGTTATGTGGCACAGATTGATTCCACCTTGTCTGAAAGTTTTGATTACTGGAAATGAAATACGGATATTCATGAAATGGCTGCATGTTTTGCTATCAAGATGATGGAGAGAGGAGTTCACTTTTTAACTTGCTTACACAGGAGTTTCCTAAAACTCCTGTTTTCATCTAATTTGCATGCGTGTGTAATTTTATGCTGCTTTTTTTTTCTTGCAGCAAGATAAACCTGATGTTATTAGACCCAAAAGAAAGTATGAGAAGAAGCCAAAAGTCTTACCTTCATCTGCTGCTGCTACTCCTCAACAGACAAGTCCTGCTGCACTGCCAGTCTTTAATGCTAAAGATTTGAATCAGTATGATTTTCCTAGCTCAGATGAAGAACCTCTCTCCCAGGTAGGACCTCTAGAGTTCTGTGCTGCTCTTGGCGAAAGAAGTGAAACTAGTGAATTTACCAATATTTCTCTTCATATATCCCTCATCCCTTCTTTAAAGGTTTTGTCTGGTTCTTCAGAGGCTGAGGAAGAAAATGATCCCGATGGTCCTTTTGCCTTCCGTAGGAAAGCAGGCTGTCAGTACTATGCTGTAAGTAGAATTTCCTTTTGTATCGTAAGACAGAGCATCATTGTGGGAAAACATCTTGTGTTTAATTGTTTAAAATTATTTTAAGCCTCATTTAGACCAGCCTGGCAACTGGCCGTGGAGTAGCCCTAAGGAGGGAAGATTAGGAGATGTGCGTTACAGATACTGCTTAACCACCCTCACTGTACCCCAGAGGTGTATTGGGTTTGCACGAAGACGGGTCGGCCGTGGCGGAAGGTAAGCACTACACGATTGCTGGTTTAAAAAAATAAAATTTAAAAAGAAAATAAAAATCAGTAAGACATAAAAAGCAAAGTGTTTTTTTGTTTTTTTTTTTTTTTTTTTTTAAAAAGAAAACCCAAAACCCACTAAAACCACAAACATCAAAAATGGAGACATAGGGGAAATTGACTTTTTAAATACTTGCATTTGATATAAGTTCCCTTAGCTGGTTAATGTTTCCATTTTTATGTTGCGGTAGTGGAAGCCACTTTAATACTGTTTTCTTAAATGTTTCTATGTTGTTTTTTTTTATTGCTGGCTCTCTTGAATTCTGAGGTGAAAGTGCATGTATGTTTTCAGTTGTGATTGGTGGTTTGTATTTAAATGATTTGCATAGCTGTCTTCAAATAGTAATATTTAAAGATAGCAAAAATCACATTTTTCAGAAAATGCTTTTCTGAATTTGGACCAAATTTGGTGATTTGCTAGTTGTAGAGGATAATTTTGGGAGGAATGCTTGAAAGTGACGACAACTCTTAAATTTCAAACATTGTCAAAAATATCAAAGAATGAAGGACTTCAGGCATATTACTTCTAAGCATCTTTTTAGAAAACAGTTTATAAATTGCTCAGTGTTTAAGTTTCATTTCTTAAATATTGTATGATATCTTTGAGAAAACAAATAATTGTATATAAATTGTGTGATATCTTTAAATACATTGGTATTAAATTTTAATTTAAAAAAATGTAAGAACATGATTTGGTGTTCAGGTTAATGCTTAGCACCCCTTCACATAATAGCAAATCAGATTGACGTATCAGCAAAATCAGAATGGAAGCTGAAGGCTCTTACTGGGATTTTGCAAGGGGATTTGGAAGTTAGTGTGCGACATCCCCACTGTGTTGGGAGGGTTGTACGTATATTCAATATATATGGATGTAAGGCTTTTAAACTAAAGTTACTTCAGGGGAGGGCATTTGAATCGCTTTGTAGTTATTTAAGCATTTTTATTTTATTCTCTAGGATTTGTTTCTTTGCATTGTGGAACTCTGTCTTCCAGCCTGAGTATTTAAACAAAAAAAAAATCATGTATGTTGTTGCCGTGTCTGAATATATATACAATTATGTACATCAGCTCTTCAAACAGTAAAAGCTAGAATATACATGTGAAGAGAAACATAAATGGACTACTTATTGTAAAATAACATATAGTCCTGCTTTCTGTCTGTTTGGAGGAGGTTGCTTTTCTAGAACAGTTCTGTGTAGTCTTTTCTATCCCTTTGTTGTCCCCAAGCACACATGGCAAACTGGTGACTTTCTTGCTATTTTCTTGACAGTGTATAATTCTGCATTGTTTTCCTGTTCTAGGGTGCTACTAGACAGAGCGCATTCGGACTACGATAATACATTTCATCAGCTGGATTTGGAAATGTTTTCCTCATCACAACACTCTTCAATCAGTCAATTTGCCAATACCTCAGAAACAAATACCTCGGACAAATCTTTCTCGAAAGACCTCAGTCAGATACTAGTCAATATCAAATCATGTAGATGGCGGCATTTTAGGCCTCGGACACCATCCCTACATGACAGTGACAATGATGAACTCTCCTGTAGGAAATTATACAGGGGTATAAATCGAACAGGCACAGCACAACCCGGGACCCAGACATGCAGTACCTCTATACAAAGTAAAAGTAGCAGTGGTTCAGCACATCTTGGTATGTTTATTTTGACAAACTTGCTTCTAGAAATTTTAAACTTGGCTCAGAAAATCCAGAATATCATTAGGTCATCTATACTTTACATCATGGTCTATTTTGATGGTAATAGCCCATCCTCACTTTTTCTCTTTATTTGCTACATAGAATGTTTGTTTGTATTTATTGCTAGCAGTAGTGTACTTCATCTCAAATTTATGCGAATGTTACCTTGGTATGTAATTATGATTTTAGAAATATGAAGGTTTAGAAACCAGTATTGTGTAGGGGTTAAGTTAACTCTGAAGATCTAGATTTTTAAAATTAATTAATTGAAATGTTGGTATAAATATTACATTCCAGATTTTTTCTAGTACAAGGTGTGGTGGTAGTGGGAAATGTTTAGTTAAAATGTTTGCATTTAAAATCTCAGCATGTTATGAATTCTTATTTGAACTTACATGAAATTAAATGCCATTTCCCATCCAAAAAATGCCTAGCCCACCCCCACTGGTGCATTTGCTCATACTTGGCAAAGCTCTCGGACTAATAACCTCTACATCTTGTCAGCAAGTGGTAGATTACATTTTATAGAACCTGAATTACAGAATTGAGGACCTGACTCTTAAGAAAACTTGATGTGGTGTTAATTGTTTTTTGATTGGAATGCTGTTGGATAGCATCACTCTTTATATTGCATTCTTCACACTGGAAGATGGGTATTTACATAGTTAGAATGTAACTTAAATAACTCTTGAATTTTAATAATTCAGTACATTAAATGTCATCTTTCTGTAAAAGTAAAGTGACGTAGTTTTTACGAAGAAATAACTTCAAAGTTCATGATCATTTTGTAAGGAGTCTCTAGAATCATGTTTTCCTTTCCGTTTTGGATTATGGCTTTGGAAATAAATTAGAAAACCTGGATAGTGTGGAAGTGGGGAGAGGAGACATGTATATACCTAAGAAACCCCCCAGATTGTGGGATGCTTTGTATATTTGCTCAAGCAAAGAGTGCTACCCTGGTATCAGATGACTCCTGTTTTCCAATATGTTTTGTACCTTTCCTCCCTGCACCAACTGGTGCTTTTTTTTCTGAAAATTCTTTCGCCTTGGATTTTTAGACTTAGTGGGCAGCTTTGTTCTGCTGCTTTATTTCATGTTGCTTCTCCATGCTGTCCTAGAGTAGGTCTTTGTCCCCATCCCCCATTCTTTTATCTTTTTGTGACGCTTCTTGCTGGAAATGTATTAGGGTTAAAGCTGATGGTTCTCCTGCCTTGTGATCTGAGTACAGGTTTTGGTGTTCAAATTCTGCCCCTCCAGTGTTTCAAATCAGTAAACCAAGTCCACAACTGAATGAGAGCATCCTCTGTCTAGCGGCCAGTCTGAACTGTGATAAAATGGTAGTCAGGTTACTAGTGTGATAACAAAACTAATGTGTGATGAATAGGTTATAAATACGCTATAAAGTATTAATGGGCAATACATTACATCTGAAAATTACGCAGACTTGAAAAATTGGCTGTTTAGTTTGAGTTTAAAGCATATGTCTTTGTGTAAATAAACAAGCATACACACCCCCATAGAATCTATTTTCCTTAAATAGATGATTAGATAGTTATCTACATCATTTAGGAATTTAATGCAATTGTTATTTATGACCATGAGGGCTGTACGAGGTTTTAATTGTGGTTGTATTTTGAAGCCTGTGGGAAACTAATACATACGTATAATAAGTACCTGGCATATTACATTAATTTGTGCTTGGAATTTTCTGCAGGTGGTTTATCATCTGTGTAAAATATTTAAGTTAGTATTCCAAGCTCTTCCAAACTTTAAAGGTTATGATGTTTAGATTCATATTTTTATTAGGGTTTGATACAGGAATGAAATAGTCAATAAAAATGTAACTATGTCTGAATTCATAGATATACTTTAAATTAGTTGCCATGGTCTTTGGGTAGTCACTTGTTACTAATATAACCAGGTAGATTTTTACCAGTATAATTATTTATAATCTTGATTGGGATTCTTACAACGCTGGAGGTGTATATGTGTTTGGTATATGTGGTGTAATGATGATTGTCTGTTTAGGTGTAGGTGTTTGAAAGGGGCATACATCTAGTTCATCATGGTGTCGTTCTGTTTTCTAGTGTTTTTTCAGTTTCTTAAAGGATTCTTTAAAATACATTGTCTATACAGATTACAGGTGTATGTGCGTGTCTCATATGTACGAGTTTGACTTCTTCAAAGGGGGCTGCAGCTGCCCAGTTATGTTGTCTTAGTTTCTGTAGCAAATACTGTAAAGAACAGTAGGTATCTAACATCTGTACTGAAGGTTTTCTAATAGTCACTACTGCAGCATTTACAGGCCTGTCGAGCGTCCCTGTGCCTTTTTCTTAGGTGTCTTTAAGGCTGGGAGTTTGCTGTGGGTATGGATTTTTTAGGTTTGTTTCTTTTTGCCTTTTAGATTTTTGAAGTAGGCAGTAGGTCTTCAGAAAACACTTACTAATGCATCTTTATTTTTAAAAATCCCTTTATCCTTTTGCTGCCACTGTGAGTTGTGGTCAAACCATACTGCTTACCTTTAAGATGAAGCTCATCCTGAGATTCTGTAGCGGCAGGCAGAGGTGGTCATGTTGCTGTGTTTATTGTGCACCATCACATTGTAAGTTTTGTTTGTTCCCATATTAAAGAAGTTTAGAGAAGTCTTGAGCTTTTTCTGCCTTGAATGATCCAGGCAACATGCTGCTGACATGGAAGAACTGCTGTGGAAAACCTTGCTTTTCAAGTCTGTTACATATAGCTGACACAGGCATGAAGTTCAGATGGTATCTCAGGTCTTCTGTTGATCAGAGGACATGGTATAAAAGTTGTGCTGTGACATACCATTCTCTGGCTACAGAAAGTATTGTTTTTCATCCTGAAGACTGGCAAGAGGTTTCCCCAAAAAGCCAGGGATTTTATAAACATTTTGAAGTGCCTTCGATCCTGAAGAAATGCAAGTTATTCTGGTCCTGGCTCTCAGAGTGCTCAGCGTAAAAGATCTGTCGAAGATGACGTTGTTGCATTGAGATTTTGTGTGTAAACTGAGAAGGGATGTCTTAAAAAAAAAAAAAACAAACAAAAAAAAAACAAACAAAAAAAAAACAAACAAAACAAACAAATGAAAAAAACACCCAACCCCTTACAAGTTATTTGAAAATGGGACTTGTACTGGACTTGTCATGTGCTGAAGGGATAGGCTTTGGCAGCAGGATCAAGTGGCCAAGAAAAGTAGCATCACCTTTGAAGGGGGTGGTTCCTTTTCATCTTACTGAAGAATTACAAAAAACCATCCTTTGTCTTTTTGCAAAAAGAGCTGATTCAAGGATCTCCAGGCATATGTTATACAGAACACCACTAAAAAGCAGGCAAGAGTGTAAAAGCATGATTCTTGCAGAGGAATAACTTGTTCCGTAGGGAAGCTATTCACAAATTGCTTCAGGAAAGGAGCCTGTATTACTGACAATCTCATCAAGTTTCTGAATCATAACCTTCAGAGATGGAGCTTGTGTCTTAAGTCTGGAGTGTACAGTAGGCATGAATATTCATCTGAAGTATTTGTGTCCCAGGAATTTAGATTAATTGGTTGATCTAGTTCTGTCAGGCAAATGGTAGTCTTCGAACTGCATTGCATTATAGGGAGACTGTGCTTTCTGCTGGAGACTTGCTATTATAAATATGTTACATTCATATTTTTGGATGCTTGCATCTAGTAATCAAAAAACTTGAGACTTTTGAAACTGCATAGCATGTAGAATTCTTTTGCAGTCTTGTGTTCAGGACGGAGACCGCAGATACCAGGCACTGCTGAAAGATTTGAGCACTGGTTTCCAGGCTCCACAAGTAAGACCAGGCAACCGTCTGGCATTCTGTTCTTTTCTGCATTCTTCATCCAGAAGCCGGCTCACTTTGAAAAGAAAAGTGTACAAGCTGTCAAGACTAAAGAGGCTAGCAGTTAACTAGAGTCTAGTCACTAAATTTAGAATTCTTTCTTTAAGAAGCAGCTTCAGTGTTCTAGCAGAAGCCTTACTGAAAATTCTTCAAGAGTTGTGATGTTTGGGATTGTGGACCTTACTGTGTACAAAAAACTGCAGGCATCCGGAATATAGTTAAAAGAATCCAGAGTAGTTTACCTTGAATTTTCTTGTAAACTAGAGAATTAGATGATGCGCTGCAGGTTGTGCTTTGCTATTCAGTAAATTTTTCTGTGGGAATTCCATAGAAATAACACTTTTCCCAGTAAACCCAGATTAAAAGCATGTTTGCACACTTGGGGGTCTAGCAGGGTGGTTAGCTATGCTTCTGTTTCCCAAATGTGTTTAGCGTTTCCATCTCCAGATTTGTAGTGTTGGATCTATACTATTTTTTTCATGTTCTCATTAAGGATACCTGACACCTGTCTTCAGGCATCCCTTTCCTGGAAGGAAGTTGGAGGAAGCTCCTGAATCCTTGTGGCAGTTCCTCAAATCAGAGGAGAAGGATTTATCCTACCTTCTCATTGCTTTCATGCCATCACTGGCTGTGTTTAGATCTTTTTATTTAACCCTTGTATCTGTAATAGTCTCAACACTGCTGTCTGTTTTACTTTTTTCCCTTTCCTAAATGCTTATTTTCACATTGCAGGATAAACTCAGTCATGAAAAATGACTGACATTTGTAATGACCATTTTCAGTTATCATTGGAACTTAACAGTCTTGGCCCATCTGCAGCTGAGATGTTGAGATCCTAGTTGAAGCGATGGCCTTGGAAGTAACAGATGTTTAGAGCCCACCCTAGACTTAGTTGAAGGAGGAAATCTTAAAAGGAAAGGCCTCTTTAATCTGGGAAATGTGACTGGGGAAGGGGGAGGAGTCAACATTTAATAAAACATCTGAGCGCTCCTGGAGGCTTTGAGATTTTGTAGTTATACTAGATTTTCTCATTCAGCTTCAACCCAGTTGGAGTAATGCTTTGCTTCCAAGTGCTTGTGTAAACCCTTGCACTTTGTCTGAATCCCATGCAAGGACAATCACGTTTGTAACTGCAGAGTAAACTCTGTGTACCCCAACTGGCCTGTGACATTTCGGTGCAAACTCATATTAAGAATGTTGGTCAGTCAAATATAATTGCATAGCAAGCACTTCCAGCTTTCATTCAATGGCTAGTAAAAATCCTCGTTAATTATTTTCTGTCTGTTTTTCTTCCACTACCAAGTAGGGAGTGCATATGTAGATCTTGTATCTAGTTTGTAATTTCTAAGTCTAGAGTTCTGGTATTAGGAATTTCACACTTAAATTCTGTTGGGCTGAAATGTAAGGCTGTTGTAGTAATAATCAAAGGCATAATGATTCATGTTCTCATAGTGTCTAATAATGTCATGTTTAAGTAAAATCAATCTTGAACTTCTTTTCAGAAAGTGAAACATCTTTGGGCCTGGTGCATCAAATACTAAATCACACTGATGGCTCTAAGTCTCTCCAATCTTCCGAATTCACTGGTGAGAACTTGCTATACAGTAGAAAATCTTTAACCAGGCAATGTAAGCCAGATAACATCTGTCATAAGATAGAGATAAAAAATGTGATGTTCTGGATTACTTAGTATTGTGAATGATGTTTGCTTTGCATGCACTTCGGCATTAGTAACGACTAATTGTTCTCTTATACAGCAGGGATGTGATGCTCTCATGTATTTCCCTTAAGAAAACACTGTAACATGATGTATCATCTTTCCACACACTTCAGCAGTTCTGTAGCTTATAGATTTCTCAATTGGAAGTTTAGTTACATTATCTTTCTTGTGTTACCTGATCAAAACTGCTTTTTTAATGGCCATCACCTTGGCTGGAAGGGTCAGGGAATCCAGTACTCCGAATGGATTTTGAGAGGTTCTTTGAACTCCATATAATCTTAATGCTTCGGTTTTCCTACTGAAATAACATTTCTGCTCATGAGAACAGACACTTAACTTGGTGTTATGAAGCGACTGGTTTTTTAATTTACTCTCCTTTAAATATCCAATTCTTCAGATATTTAGCAGGACTGAAGCATTTGCTGAAGGGTTTAATTAAGCTGTTTGCATCTCTCGCTATTCAATTTTTTAAAAATTTTTATTGAAGTACAGGTTGCCCAGAGAAGTTGTGGATGCCCCATCCCTGGAAGAGTTCAAGGCCAGGCTGGATGGGGCTTTGAGCAGCCTGGTCTAGTGGGAGGTGTCCCTGCCCATGGCAGGGGGGTTGGAACTAGATGATCTTTTAAGGTCCCTTCCAACCCGAACCATTCATGATTCTATGATTTAAAAAAATATGCTTGCCTGGATAGGTCATTGTGTTTACTCCACATGTTGTGTTTACACTTACAGCTAGTGAGTGAGTCAACTCACAGTAGAAGCTGCAGCAGTAGTCAGGAGGGGAGGCTGCGGCTGTTCACCGTACAAAGACCAATCTGTTTGTACAGATTCCACAGCCAGCCCCCCTCTTTGCTGGTTTCAGCCGCTGCTGGGAAGGACTTGCATTTTCAGAGAAGCTGCGCGTAAGCTACAGCATTGTAAGGCCAGGACACACTAAATGCTGTGGTAAAACTAGTTAGAACTGTAAAAATAGTTTTATATTGCAGTATAAAACCGCTGAGAACTGTGGACCTTTGGGAAATCCATTGACAGCATCCCTGCTACTCTGTGCTCCAGAAGACAACACCTTGAGTGTCAGCATTTGGTAGATGTATAAATAGAATCATCCAATTGAAAGATATTATTCAATTGGCTTAATTTGAGAAAAAAAAATTGATATGTAATTATCCCAAAGATTTCAGACATCTTGCTTAATAGTCATGTAAATGATTGTAGGAAAAGATATTCATAATGTAGTGTGTTGTTAAAAAATTGAGTTACTGCACAAGATTTGTGGCTGTTGTTAAGGAGATACTAAGCAGTCGTTTACCCTGTCAGTCTCAGCAATGTACAGTGTTTCTTTCCTTCTGTTCATAACTGCAAACTCCTGAAGCTTTTTCTTCCACTTACGATTCCTTTTTGCAGTCTGTAAGCCAGAAAACACTCCTCTTGCTTGCTGCCAAAGTCTAGCACTAATGCAGTTGCAGAATAGGTGTGTGCATTGTCCCAGGCTGTTAAATGAAGAGGATAACAGCATAACATGATGTACTGACTGAAAATCCTGAAGGCTGCCCCAATTGGAATGTTAAACTTGATTCGGAATTCTACCAGAAACAATTCAGAAGCATACTGAGTTTTAATTGTTCCAATTCAAAACAGTATGCTGCAAAGAAACAAGAAGCATTTATGTAGGCCTAGTCTCTCAGTAAAACTTGAGCTACCCGTCTTCTGACAGCCATCTTGAGATGTGAATAACTCCAGGTGGGGTTATGCCTTAAAGGTTCCCAATACTTAAGGTTAGGAAAGGAGTTGGGTTAGGTTAACTTCAGGAGTGAGGTGACTTGCATAAATTACTGAAAGTGTCTTGGGAAGTGTGGAGAAGTTTTGGGGGAGGGTACAGTTGTTAGCAACAAAAGCCAGTTGAGGTATTTCGAAAGGATAATGTTCTTATTTATAGTGTATGGGTAGTGGTGGTTGAGATACTCCCACCTCCACCCCTCACTGCAGTCTGTGTAGCGAATGAAACGACGTTGTGTCACTGTCCAACTCGGTAAATTCTGCAGCATTAAATAGTCATTACTGTGTGATAGAACCATGACCACTGCGGCCCTAGATGCTGTTTGAGAAGAGCCTGTAGACACTCTGCTCCTGTCTAGGGCTGCTGAAGCAAGAATCTGTTTTAAAATCTCATGTGTTGTCTTTAACCATTGAATGTTATGTTTTGTCTATTATTTTTTTTTTTAACTTGAAGCTGTTGTTCGGTTGTCTGTTGCTTACTAATTTGTTTAAAGCCTTGAAGGCCTCCAGTAATATCAGGAATACGTAACTTTGTGTAGCAATACTTCTCTGAGTTACCAGAAATGTGGCTGCTGATGTAAGTGTACAGAAAAGGTCTGCGCTGGCTTCTTGCCTGCTGTTTTTTTTCCAGGCCAGTAAAGACCGGCGTATGACACAAAAGAAAATTACATTAGTTTTTGCTACATCTACATTTACCATTTTTCTCTGACACAGATGAAAGATTTTCAGCTGTGCCCTTTTTCTTCCTTAGAATAAAAATGTGAAGAGGTAATAAAAGTTCTTAAAGAAAGTTCTTAGGGGCTCTGTAACTGTTTCTCTAGAGAAAGTGGTATTAACAAAGTACTAATTTTGGCATCTGTGCAATTGCATCTATGCTAGCTTTGCAGGCAAGAAAAAATACTCTCTGCAAGCCGTACAGTTAGTCTATTAACTGCAGCTACATTTTTATGGTCTGCAATGCATTCTACTTGAATTGCTTTCTTAAAAAAAAGGTAGATAAATGTAGGCTAGCTCTTTGAGAAGTTTTGGGCTGTGCCTGCAGAGGCAGAGGCACAGCCAGCCAGTGACATCCGTGATCTTGCTGCTGAGCATGGGTGTGATTTCCCCTGTTCCAGTCTCCCCCAGTTCCAGTCACAGTTGTGTGCCACAGAAAGTGAATATGTAAAGTTAAAAAGGTGGAAGTACTTCCATGTAAAACGCATACAAATGTGTTTTGTGCGTGGGAATGATAGTGTTCAGAAGCAACTTCTATCTCGCAATCAATTGGCTTATTTTTTCAATTGAAGTGTAATATAGACTGTACTCTCAGAGCAGGAGGGGAAGAAACCTACTGACAGTGTTAGTGAGCAAAATACGTGGTGGCTTTTAACAGAAGAGGAATAAAGTATGCTATCCTCATTTGCAGGTCTTCAAAAGAAGCAAGGTTTACTTTTGGTTTGGGTAGTTCTCAGTAGTAGTAATGTTTCCAATAAAACCTTCAATGTCGGGCTGCTGTGGCATGGAGAGGGAAGAGCTGGCTTACGTAATTCCAGTCTCTAACCTCATCTGGTCCCTGAGCATGTCTGGATATGCTGTGGGATGGAAAAGGAATATCGGTCAGATTATTTTAGGAGGCTGGAGCTTGCAGCAGTCCTTCCCGGACAGTGTTGTGTTTCTAAACTGGATGCAACTGATTAATTCAGAACCTCACAATAAATCTCTGATAGTGTTGTAAATATTTTGAAATGTCTAGTAGGCTTTTACCTTTAATAAGGGAAGCAGCAAAAATGTTGCTGAATGTTTTAACCTAGATCGAAAAACCTGAAATAAATTCTTGAGTGTATTTTTAGATATGACAGGTAAACAGCCATTTCCATTGCATTTTTGAGGCTGTATTTGAGCAGAAGAAAGAGAAGCAGTTTGAATATACATGAGAGGTGTGGTCATAGTGGGGTTCTTCTGTCCCTTGCTTACTTTGACAGCTGTGTCACTTTTCATAATAGTGGGAAACTTAGAGCTGTAGGTGCCCCGGACTACTTAAAAAGAAATAGTCTGATGCACAACTTGAAAAATAGAGTTCATCTAAGTGCTGCTTCCAAAAAGAAGGGGGAGCGCTTAAAAGACTGTCCTAAATAATGGCTATCCTAAACAAACACAGCTTGTCTCAATACACTTTATTTACTATTTTTTCCGAAAGAAAACAATATTTTGAAGTTGGTTAAACCAACATAGGTGACTGTGCTTAAACCTAAAATATACTTAAGGCTTCAAAACTGTAACTATTGATAAAATCTTACTCAGATGGACAAACGTGAGATGGTTATGACAGTGGAAATTTTAATCTTAATTGAGTCAAAGATGGTGGTATAAGATATCCTTTTTTGCCCATTTTCCTCTTTGTCAGTCAGAGTTGCCTTTATTTACATCGCTTAGGCAGCCTGCTCCTAAGCAATGCATTTACAGTGTCATACTGTAGAATAAAATACCTTAGTAATACATGAAACCCTCAGTATCATTGGCACTACGTTGGCTAAACCATACTGATTCTAAATTAAAAAACAAAACAAAACACAACATTTTTTTAAAAAAAAAAACATTTAATGAATAAGTCACTACTAACTGATCAATATAAAAGAAATATCTATCGGTACCAGAACAGTACACCTATTTTTCTCTCTCTGCTGCTGCCACTCAGCCTGCTACATGCTGATCTTTGTGTGCTAAAGCTTTCTTGCTCTAACTTCTGTGTTTGGTGACAGTTTAAAAAAAAATAATCTAAAGGGCTTTTAGTTTATATGTAAAGTGGAATTAAAATGGATAACTCATGAATATTTGGTCTATGAATTCTAGTTTGTATTTTTTTAGTAAGGGCATATACCATATATAATGGTGTTACTACAAAGCTGTTCCCCTAGGAATAACTTTAAAACATTGAAGAAATGAATCAAGTTGAAGTGAGATTTAACTGTAAGAGCTCTGGGAAGTAATTTGTCACTTAGGGCAATATAAACCATCCCTACTTGCTGAAGAATGTTACTTAAAAAATTGAATGTAACAGCTGAGCAAAATTTTATAACTTCAAGTGCTCAGATAGCAAAGTGCTAGTAATAATTGGTGCTATTTCCAGTACGAACAATGTTTTACAGCACAGAAAAAAATTGAAAAAAATCACAAATAGGCTGGAAAAATGCCTCCTTAGCAGTGTTTGCTCTGTTTGTTTCCAAATACTAGTTCTTATTTTGGTTAGCCATTTGTATTGACTTGTTATTCCAGTTTATACATAAGGTACAATCGCTTTTCAGAATCTGATTGTATCCAGAAGCAGGAGATGATTATAGTTTTGATAGAAACAGGTTTTCTTCAGGCAAACAAGCCTGAAGGAGTAGATTAACCAAAAAAAAAAAAAAATTTAAAAATTGCAATTTGTGAATGAGATTCCAGTGTGGTGGTGATTTGTTGCCAAACAGTAGTGAACTTCCTCAAAAGCACGACTTCCACCGCATTTTAGAAGCATGAATACTGTTTACAGCACTTCTTTGGGAACATCTGTACAATCTGAAGATAAAATTGAAGGAAAAATCTGAAAGTTGTATCCAAGATTGAATTTTCAAGGGGACTCACATTCCAGCCTCGATTCAGTTTTTCACATTCCAGCCTCGATTCAGTTTTAACTGAAAACTGAGACTTCCTTTCATTTTGAAAATGTAAATTAAAAAAAAATTAAATCCTAACGTTCTATGAAGTTAATCAGTGAACTAATGACTCCCCACCCCGGCACTGTTGTGCATCCCCTTGTGAATCTGTACTAAACAGCGCTGGGTTTTATCAAATGGCTAGCTGGATAAAATTCTACTTGGCTTGTGATGTGCTGACTACAGGGTCACCTGTCAAAGATTTTAGAGAAGGATGTATTTCTATCAAATTCTGTATTGATGGAGTTGCTTGTACGTGTGTGGTTAAAAACAGCAAAAATACTATACTATGATAGCCTGTAAGCATGCCCAATTTTATGTTTTCAACTAAGCGTAAAGATTAATCTTAATTGTAGATACTCACTACCTTCAAAATGCTGTCTGTGAGGGCTGAAAGCATGTAGTTCCCAAGTTTCGTGTATAGACCGACTTTACTAATAATGCAGATACTGTGGTTTCACAGAGTGAAAACAGTGATGCTTCCTACCTGTAATTTCTTTTTAGTCAGTTATTAGAGAGCTCTTGGTGGATTTGATTCTGTTTTTGTTCCCTCCTTCCCTCTCTTTTTGGTATTTTGAGCTAAATGCAGCAGAGCAATTAAAGCCTGTATACTAAAAAACAGCTTAAAAAGGGAAAGCTTAATTTGAACAAAACGTTCCAGGAGGATGATAGCCTTTTTGCTATAAATGTGCATTAAGGCTCTTAGGAACTTGCTGTGGTGTATTATTACTATTATTATTATTTTTTTTAGGATTATAAAATAGATGTGTTTATATACACAACACCTACATATTTTGATATAGTATTTTCTCGTTTTATATTTTGTTCAGCATTTACAGCCGAACAATACCAGCAACATCAACAGCAACTGGCACTAATGCAGAAACAGCAGCTTGCACAAATTCATCAACAGCAAGCAAATAGTAATTCCTCTGCCAACACATCACAGGTGAGGGATTTGTCTGTGCTATGATTTATCCCTCATTGTTTCCCACCAGGGTTCATCTCTAATTGTCAACTGTTGCCATAGAACCTTGAAACTAACCAACAGGAAAGTGGCTTTCGCCTGAATCTACATCATAGCCATTCTGTAAAGTGTTTAGAAGGGACACTGCAGGTGAGTGTGGCAGGCATTGCCTCTGCTCCCTCTTAACAAAAAAAAGATGGGTCAGTCAATTAATGAAATTTTCAAAGCCTTAGAAATATGAATTGCAGAGATCTCCAGCCATGTCATTATCCTCTTGATAGTGGGGGACTTTTAGAGCACAATTTTTAGTTCATAACTAAAGCTAACTCCTAAATATGTCCTCCGTACAGCTGTGGAATTGTCTAATATTCATAAATGCGTAGCGGTTACAGTAGTGAAGGACACACAAAAAGGTTCAGAAGTTGTTGCCATCTGAGCCTCTGAGCCGGGTTTGGAATTTCATGAAAAAACAAGTTGACCTGTGAAACAACGTTGTTCCATAGAACTTTGCAAATAAATTTCTTTGTATTTTAAACAGTTGTGGAGATTTTCTTCTCCATTGTTACAATGGAGCTAAAAGTGCATGGAAAAAAAATCACAGTTCAGATTTCAACTGGTTGTACCAAATGCTGCCAGTTTGGTCTGAGAGAATGACTGGGCCACAGTTCTGATTTACATGTTTTGATTTTTGTTCTAGTTTGTGTGTAGCTTTAAAATGGGGAGAGTACTGACTTTTGGAAGCCTCAATCACATATATTTGCCACCATTGTTCTTTTTAGGGTTTTGTTTCCAAGACACTGGATTCTGTTAGCGCTCAATTTGCTGCTTCAGCTTTGGTTACATCAGAACAACTGATGGGATTCAAAATGAAGGATGATGTGGTGCTTGGAATTGGGGTGAATGGCATTCTTCAAGCCTCAGGTATGCAGCTGTCGGGCAGAATTTGGTTGCATCTTGATTTTTACAGTGAAGATATGTCTGTCTGGAGTTGAGTGTTTTCTGAAAAATGAGCTTACTGTTTTGTTTTTCTTTTTGCAGGAGTGTACAAGGGCTTACACCTCAGTAGTACTACA